>NC_061462.1:10797565-12292787 GCF_022581195.2 Helicoverpa zea | reverse complement strand
ATACAAAAAATACAATATGAAACTATAATGATGATCCACCTAGCTCAATGATAAATATCTGATGAAAACTTATGTTCCCCTTTTGATTTACTTCTGAAAATACTAATAATACTCTCCCCAAATTATAATATTGTAAAAAATGTACTGAAGTGTGTATTAATTTTGTTTTAGGGAACCAAAATCGCCTCTGAGGGTTTGAAGGGCCGTGTTTTGAAGTCTCGCTGGCCGATCTTCAAGCTGATACTGATGCGGAGAGGTAGGTACTTATTTGTTACCATATTTTTAACTGTTTGGTCTTTTTGAGCATTTGTTGAAGGGTCCTTCTAACCTAGCCTGACATGTGTTGCTGGGGAGTTTGTTGCACCATATCTTCCCAGTAAAAACACAGGAAGAGTTCTATGTGTAAAAAGTGCTGTTTAGTAGCCTAGTTTGAATGAATGATTTTCAGTTTAGACGAACGCTACTGATTGACAATATGTTTCAGTCATTAATAAAATACATAGAGGAAAACTACGCTTGTATTACTCACAAAATAAGAGTATATTATAGTGTATTATTTATTTGCAATAAGAGCAACAGATGAGATTCAAGTCTAAAATTGCTATTACTTACAACTTGAGTTAAAATTACTGCAGTCCAGCTATATGAAGGAATACCATATGGTCTTCATATCGTTTTAGTCTGCAGAAAGCATATGCTGCCGCACTAAAGCGCCTCTGTATTTTATATACTTTGGTACCTTGTGTCGTTGCTACAAAATAACATTCAAGACCGCCATGGCTGACAATAGGCCAGGATAAGATGCAATTATTATTATTTATGCAACATCTATACAGGAATTAATTTTAAGCAGTGCACAAAAAAATACTGGTGGTCCAGAATCATTAACGGAACATATCTGCATCATCAGTAATTTTTTGTAAAAAATATTTTTTATCCTCCCCAAAAACAGCAAAATATGGATACTAACTATTCTTAACGCTTGGAGCAACGCTCGCGTCAGTAAACCGGTTTCTCAGTTGCCTACTATGATGACTGTGACCATACAATCGGTTACAAAATAAACATCTTTCACAATCAATAATAGTATTATTTTTGGTATTTAAACTTAAAAAAATATATGTATCTATAAAACTTATTTAACTCTATGTTGACAAAGTTTGCACACTGGATAAAATTAATTCCTGTATACAACAAATATATATGTATAGTATACATATATATTATGATGTCTATATGTATACAACAATAATTATGTACTATAATGTTACATTATTGTTTGTCAGGTCTTTCCGCAAGTTCCGTCTGATTGCTGAGGATGTTCAGGGACGCAATGTGCTCTGCAACTTCCACGGTATGGACCTCACCACTGACAAGCTCAGGTATGTACCATTTTTGTCCTCCTAGCTACCACCACGGTTTCATCCGCTTTCTGAGGGAACTACTTCCTGTACTTGGACAAAATAGCCTATGTTACTTGGGGATTGTGTAGCTTCATTGAAATTATTTTTCAAAGCAGTTCACATGTTTTGGAGCCTTTAGGGATGTACAAAAGAATAGTTTCCTGTTATATTAGTATAGTTTGATATGGTTCTTTGAACGAGTTGTAATGGACAAAGTAGACTATTTCCATATGCCAATGACAGCTCAGAAATTCAGAAAAAAGTCGTGGTGCCTAGTGGGCAAAGAACCAACCTCTCGAGTATGAGAGCGCGGGTTCGATTCCAAGTCAGGCAAGTACCAATGCAACTTTTCTAAGTTTGTATGTACTTTCTAAGTGTAGCTTAGACACCAAATGACTGTGTTTCGGATGGCACGTTAAACTGTAGGTCCCGGCTGTCATTGAACGTCCTTGGCAGTCGTTACGGGTAGTCAGAAGCCAGTAAGTCTGACACCAGTCTAATCAAGGGGTATCGGGTTGCCTGGGTAACTGGGTTGAGGAGGTCAGATAGGCAGTCGCTTCTTGTAAAGCACTGGTACTCAGCTGAATCCGGTTAGACTGGAAGCCGACCCCAACATAGTTGGGAAAAGGCTCGGAGGATGATGATGAATGACAGCTCAGAAATTCGCGCAAGTCGCTGCTCGGAAGTTATTCGTAGTCGCCATTAAGTTTGGCGTGTATACTGCAGTCCAGCTATATGAAGGAACACCATATGGTCTTCATATCGTTTTAGTCTGCAGAGAGCATATGCTGCCGCACGAAAGCGCCTCTGTATTTCATATACTTTGGTACCTTGTGTCGTTGCTACAAACATTATTTTCTTAAATTAGCTTTTTCTTATGAAAAGTCAAAAGCTAGGTGCACAGTTCTAAAAGTTGGTCTCATGGAGAAGAATCAGTGAAAACCTCCATAGACACTTTTAAAACAAGGCCTTAGATAATTATCAGCCTCCTCAATAACCATGCATATACCTCAATAACAAGACATAGTATAAAGTATAAACACTTTCGGAGCTATTTCTCACGGCATACCGGCTATGCTTATAAACTTTACCTCTTTACAACAATATTAACAAGTCCTCTTCAACAGATGGATGGTCAAGAAATGGCAGACCCTCGTGGAGGCCAACATCGACGTGAAGACCACCGACGGCTACCTGCTGCGTGTCTTCTGCATCGGTTTCACCAACAAGGACTCTCTGAGCCAGCGCAAGACCTGCTATGCTCAGCACACTCAGGTAGGTTGAACATCATGCCTATTTTACTATCCCACTGCTGGGAACAGGCATCTTCTCTTATAGAGAAGGAATTAGTGTTGACCATTACATTTTCGAGGCGTAGTTTATGCTCAAATGGGGTAACTAGAATCACCAATCCACTGAGTAGGCATTTATCTAAAGGTTGACAATCTTGGCAGAACTTTTTACACAAATACATATATTAAACAAATAAATACTGCTTTAAGTAATGATTCAATTAGTTAAATAATTGTTGTTATTGTATTTACATAGATTTTTAGCTACATCTTATGTTTCAACTGAGTTAATAAAAATTCATATAAAGATTTTTTACCTTTAGATAAATGTTACTCAACTGGAGTATACCTTCCGCCAATGGTTTCACCCGTATAGAGTTGAGGCTATTTAACACCCTGTATGTCGGTGCGCAGATCTACGCGAGGCAATGGATTTCTATTGTTCTCTCCTTAGCGGCATCATGAGGTTAATACTGAAATATTTTTTTCCAGTATTTGAGGTTAGCGCGCATTGAAGCTAACTATACTATTTTAGGAGGATATTATCGCAGTCTGCACTATAAAGGGCCTAGGTCGCATTCTTGCTCTTTATAACTGCATCCCGCCGCTGCGTACATTATCGGGGCTTGCAAGACCACGATCGCGGCTTTCGGGTCTGTCTGTCTGTTGGCTATTCGTGGTCTTGGTACAAACACCCTCAAATATACTGTGTTATATTATTTTCCTGTCCTTATGTGTTTTTTTCTTTATATTTTTCTACACCATATTACCTAAACAAACTAATAAGTATGTAAGTTGTATTTTTGTTGAGTTTTTCTATTTTATAAAGTACTAAAAAGAGGTATCTGAATTGAGCTCGAAATTAAAGGTTTTTATATTACAACATAAGAGTTTATTTAACTAGATTTTGAAGACATCTACAACTGTAAAATTCGCGATGAGACTGCATACTTACTCACATACTTAATTACTACTTAAAATCAATTAAAATTGTAGCACACTAGATGTACATAACGTTTCTAATTCTATATAAACACTCTTGACATGATGAAATAATACTATGGAATACCAAAACCCAAGTATTAAAGCATATTTATCCCGTTCTACCCAGGTCCGTGCCATCAGGAAGAAGATGTGCGAGATCATCACCCGGGACGTGACCAACTCTGAGCTCCGTGAGGTTGTCAACAAGCTCATCCCGACTCCATTGCCAAGGATATCGAGAAGGCTTGTCACGGCATCTACCCACTGAGGGATGTCTGCATTAGGAAGGTAGGTTGCAGTAACTGTTTGGAGTTTATTTGAAGGTTGTGTTGGGTTGATAAGTTGGTGTTTTGAAGGCTAAATTCACTGGACACTGATGAAGTCTCTCATAGATTGTCAGGAACTTAACTGACGTTTGTTCTAAATAAGATAAACTAAAACGTTTGGGATCACAGGTCTCAGATAGCAATATATTTGGCAGATAGTTTTAAGAGCATAAACTTGGGAGAGCTTGGGAGAGCTCAGTAGTAGCTCAGTAGTGTTGCTCAGTAGTGGTCGCGTCATACAATAACTATGTGCATATATATACACACAATACGACTCACCTGCTTTTGTGAGGTAAAACATCTATTTTGCATAAGTAGATACTTGTTTTAGAATCTGCAAGACTTATTAACTCAACCAACGCCATATTCAACCACAATGATGATCCACCTAGCTCGCAATGATACACACCTGATGAAAAATCTTGTTCCCTTTTGATATTCTATCTGAAAACAACCCCCCAACTTATAATCACCACTACCACCCATCACCAGTCTAAAGTAACCCTTAATCACCAGGTCAAAGTACTGAAGAGGCCTCGCTTCGAGATCTCCAAGTTGATGGAGCTTCACGGAGAAGGTGGTGGTGGCAAGAGGGGCGAGGCTGGTGATAAGTCAGAACGCCCCGAGGGCTACGAACCTCCGGTCCAAGAGAGCGTTTAAGTTAATATACGTTAAAAACTGAATTTATGCGTTTTATTTCACTATTTGCTATCTGTAGTCGTATAGGCGGCCATGTTGGAAAAGGTGAGCGTTTGTTTTTTTGTTGTTCTTTTTTTGAATTTTGCCACCAGAATTTTGTGACTTCAAGTAAAATATCAAATATATGTTTTTTATATGAAATGTTTGTAATGATGATCCACCTAGCTCGCAATGATACATACCTGATGAAAAATCTTGTTCCCTTTTGATATTTTGACTGAAATTATTCCAATAATACATAATTGATATTGTTTAAATATAATTTTTACTAATGTATTTTGTTTTGCAGGAAGATTTGGTGCCAAGGCTGCTACCGCAACGCATCGTTGTATCTCGGTTGCATATGTCATACCTTCAGTTTTTAAATGAATATAATTTAAAAAGGCTTATGTTTAACTGATCACCAGAAATAGTAACAAATAGCAGACAAAAATAGTAAATGATCACCAAAATGAAACTCGCATTTTAATGTAAAATGATAACCAAAGTTTTAACACTTTGCTATCCTATTTAAGTGAAATTACTCCAAAATAAATCATGCGCAAGCCAAAAATAGTAAATGATCACCAAAATTAAACCACCATTTTAAAGTAAAATGATAACCAAAGTTTTTACATTCTGCTATCCTATTTAAGCAAAATGAGTCCAAATAAATCATTGTTACCCCAAAAGTAGTAAATGATCACCAAAAGTAGTGAATGATCATCAAAATTATACCAGCGTTTTAATATAAAATGATAACCAAAGTTTTTACATCTTGCTATCCTGTTTAAGTAAATTGACTCCAAAAAATCAGTTCGGCCTGATACAATAAATGTAATAACATTATGGGACCTTTTTCCTGCTCTAAGGTGGAAAATTGTCTATTGCGTTGCATGCCTCTAAACAGTGCGATAAGAGTGTGTTTTCGAGGGAGTGTATTGAGAAACACATTCTTCTTCTTCTCTCCCTGCCCTGTTCCCAATTTTACTTGGGGTCGGCGCAATATGTCATTTTCTTCCATTTTCCCCTGTCACTCGTCATACTGACACTCACTCATGCATTGCAAGCCGGACACAAAACTTAATATGGCATCATAATACTTTATTTGGTAATAAGCCTACATTTTATGGCTATCACAGTGACTTATTTAGGCAAAAATAATACATTAATTTGGTCGTCAAGAGTTGGTGATCATTTACTAAATTTGGTGGTCGAATACAATTTAAAGTGAAGTCGTGACTAAAATAGCTGGTACTATTACATTTTTAGACTTTATTTTTCTGGTGTTCAGTAGATTTTTCTGGTTGCAAAACTAAGGGTATCAAAGCATTTTATGGTGGTCATTATATTTGTTCCCATTTTAAAATTAAAACACTGCATTTTTATTTAACTTACACCTAGAGAACGATTAGATAATAAACTATTTTCAGCGTCTAAATAGGGGTTGGTTTATTGTGTAAATATTTCGGCGTCGGTGGCAAGGTGTGCGTTCGCGCAGCGGAATGTTGTTGAATTTAAAGATTTTAATTATGCAGATAATTAGTGTAAGACGTCCTATAATTGTGTATGGTAAATAAAAATTTGTGTATGCAGCCATTGTGGAGAAATTCACCAATAACAGATTCCGCTGGGCGAACGTTGGCGAACGTTGTCCTGGCGGAACTTTTTTAATCCATAGACTTTAGAAGAAAAGAGATGTGTCCGAAAATTTGTGTGTATTTGTGTATAATTGATTATGTATGAATGAAATCAGTGCATGCATAAACTTCGGAGAAATTCAAGTTTCCGCTACGCGAACGTTTGGCCATTAGCTAGTTTTCATATAAAGCGCTTACATAGAGAGCTGTAGATTTTTACATACGTTGTTTTGAATTTGTTTATATTTGTTTAAAAAACAGATTTAGAAAAAGTCGTAGGTTTAAAAGATAAAAATATAAACGTAAAATACACTTATTAGGTCTTAGTTCTTAAAGTATGCAGTTGGGGTCTAGATTTTCACGTTTACACAAACCTTGTAAGTGTCTCCAACATGTTGCCAAGTATCAATGATGTTCCGTTAGTAATTAAAAAGTTATAGGATATTTTACCATGAATAGATCACTGTTTACAAAGCAGTCGAATATCACGACGTTCTAAAGGAATTGCATGGTAAAATGTATGCCAATAATTAGTTTAATCATTCAACTATTCACTTGCAAAATTTCATGTCATTAAATTCAGTAATTAAAGAAAGACAATTATAATACTGACGGAGCATCGAAAACCTACATAATCCGACCAAGTTCGGATAGCTACAAAAAAGCATGTCCATCAGGATTGAGGAGCCACTTTTTGTATCTTAATGAAATTTTGTACTTATTTAGTAGTAAGTTAAAAAGTATTGTAGGCTCAATCTTGGAATTTGTAGTATAATAGTTCAAAAGTTATGAACACAAAGGTGGCTCCTCAATCTAAATATTTGGACTGAGGAGCCACGTTGGAACACAGAAAGTATACGATGTACATTCTTGAAAATTTTGTATGATTTAGTAGTAATTGAGCGCAATGAGTACTAAAAATTTAATTCCACTACCTTTAATATTTAAGAAGATACAATACTTTTAATGTGGCACCTTAACCCATACAATGAAAGTGTGAATTCCCATGAATCGTAAGTGGCAAATTCAAATTACACCCCATAAACATTTAGTAGTAAGTGTACCTGAATTTGTAGTACATAAACAAAGTAGCAAAACTGAGTGAATTTTGTAAAAAAACGTATTTTAAGTGGCTCCTCAATCCTGACGTTTCTGAAATGAGAAAATGCTTGAGTTACCTGAAATCGGAATGGAAAAAAAAATAAAGACACTAACATTTAGTATAAATTTCTACTAAATATACATGCACAAATGAAAATTGTATGTATTCAATATCTGATAAAAAATCATCTTTTCCATATTCCTTAGGACGTCGCCATTAAGGGTGACCATGTAATATGAAGAACATCAGGATAAATAGCTCTCAGCTTTGCCGCCGTGCTCTCGCTGTGGCGGCATATTGGGCTGACATAGTGTAGTCTCAATATATGACATGTCATCGACACAAAGAAGAAGAAGCTTTGCCGCCAATTTTTTTATATTCTTTATTATTTTTTATCTCTAATAATTTGTCGTCAATCGTCGTGCTGTATGATCTTATTCTCATTTAGTACAGCTGTCAATTTTACTAAATGTGCATGATTTTTCTAAAATGTTTTGATGTAACAAAAATGTTCATCAATCAGTTATTAAAACTGCAGTATCAGTTTCCTGAACATCACTTGGAAAACTTGCTATTCAAAACACCGAAAAAATTTCTACTAGAAATTAAGAAATTAAGAACAAGGTTTTAACAACTTACTTAGCAATTCTCCAAAATTAAAATTAAGAATAGATACACATGCTTGGCAAAACCTTTTGATGCTAGTAATATTTTGACGACCTCGATGGCGCAATGGTCATCATGCCGGACCGCCGAACCTGAGGTCCCGGGTTCGATTCCCGGTTCGGTCGACATTTGTGTGATAAGCATGCTTGTTGGCCGTGGTCTGGGTGTTATGATATGTATTTATAAATATGTATATATGTAGCTATATGTAGTTTATCAGTTGTGTTAGCACCCATAAACACAATAAATAACTTACCATGGGGCTAACCGACCGTGTGTGAAAAAGGTGTCCCGACATTATTTATGTCCCGACATTATTTAATATATTCTAGTCATTAAAACCTTTTGAAACATAAAGTTCTTAAAACCAAGATTTAACATAGGTGCCCGCTTTTTTTTGCAAAAAAGTGTATTTTAAGTACCCTTAGTGGCAGTTGTGGAAACTCTTTACCAAAATAAATAAAATATGGCCTAACACAAGGTAGCTGCTATCAACCGTTAAGGAGTTCCCTTAACGCACTTTGTCTTCATTGTCAGGTCTGATATGGTACTCATAACATATTTCGGTGTAAAGATCTCGTTAATACGAAGCCAATGATCCCAAACACTTGGCAGTTGCTATATACCGATACGGAGTTCCCTTGATTTTCTGTCGCCTCCATCATCAAGTAAGATCCAAACCTTCATAGTCATATCACGAATAACCTGTTAGCTATGGGACAAAACTGCGAGTAGAAAGAAAAAAAAATCATTTCGGTCCAGGCGTCTTCGAGGTAGCGAGTAACAAAGAAAATAACTAGTGACTTGAGAACCCGCTCCTTTTTTTTGAAGTCGGTTACAACAACGCAGCAAATATGTTTCATATGTAATGCTATCATCATTAAAAAAAAATGCGAAGTATCGAATTTACGGACAATGAAAATCAAATCCATTGCCACTACGAAATACTAGGCAGTATGGTCGTAACACTTTAGCCTGCCCTAAAAAGGGCAAAAAAAAACAGGCGCGTTTTTTGAATTTGGAACATTACACCGCTCCAGCAATGTAGAATGACAAAGCAAGTTTATTAAATAGGTACTTTATTAAGTAAGGTTATTAAATACTTTTGTATTTACCCAATAATATTTTGTCATTCAAGAGGCGGAATAGCCATAAATGTGTTTGCCTACAGAGGTTTAATAAAAAATTGGCGGCAAAGCTGAGAACTACCTATTTATCCTGATTTTTATTCATATTACATGGTCACCCTTAATGGCGACGTCCTAAGGAATATGGAAAAGATGATTTTTATCAGATATTGAATACATACAATTTTCATTTGTGCATGTATATTTAGTAGAAATTTATACTAAATGTTAGTGTCTTTATTTTTTTTATTCCATTCCGATTTCAGGTAACTCAAGCATTTTCTCATTTCAGAAACGTCAGGATTGAGGAGCCACTTAAAATACGTTTTTTTTACAAAATTCACTCAGTTTTGCTACTTTGTTTATGTACTACAAATTCAGGCACACTTACTACTAAATGTTTATGGGGTGTAATTTGAATTTGCCACTTACGATTCATGGGAATTCACACTTTCATTGTATGGGTTAAGGTGCCACATTAAAAGTATTGTATCTTCTTAAATAAAAGGTAGTGGAATTAAATTTTTAGTACTAATTGCGCTCAATTACTACTAAATCATACAAAATTTTCAAGAATGTACATCGTATACTTTCCGTGTTCCAACGTGGCTCCTCAGTCCAAATATTTAGATTGAGGAGCCACCTTTGTGTTCATATAACTTTTGAACTATTATACTACAAATTCCAAGATTGAGCCTACAATACTTTTTAACTTACTACTAAATAAGTACAAAATTTCATTAAGATACAAAAAGTGGCTCCTCAATCCTGATGGACATAAAAAAGCGGCCGTGCCATATGTCTAAGAAACGTTCTTAACTTGGAAGGTTAGTATATTTATTAATATGGTACAGTTGCGTGCACAAGCTTTAGGCAAAAATAAAACAATTGCATTTCTTGAATGAAAAATATTTTTTTAATAATAACGCCACTATCTACGACATTTTAGTTAAAATACGTAACGTTTATTAACGTTATTTTTAATCACGTAGTTAAGTAATTTATGTAAGTAATAATAATAAAAATATTTTTGTACACGGATATTTAAATAGAGAAGTACTTGTTAATTGAAGATTTATTTTTATCGTAGATAGTGGCATTATTATTAGCAGCGTTTTACCTGAAATAAAACGCATATTAAATACTTACCTTATTTGAAGCTTACTAGTTTGAGATAGGCACCTACGTGTTTTCCGCTTTTATCTCTGTCCTTTTCTACCCCATATCTTGCATCTCTCTCGCACACCGACCAGTTTCACTCCCCACCAGGCAGGAGGCGACGAGTGTTCTCGGCGGCCACAGTTCGTCATTGAGTCGAAAACACCAGGCAGAAATTAAAATGTAAGCTTCAAATAAGGTAAGTATTTAATATGCGTTTTATTTCAGGTAAAACGCTGCTATTAAATTCTTGACCGTTATTTGAAGCTTACTAGTTTGAGACGTGTTTGTTATCGCCTGGTGGAAGTGGACGCCAATGTGAGCAAAAGCACAATGAAATTGTGTATGTAAATAGGTACTTAGGTACACGAGTAATCACATGTAAGTATGTGTATTGCGTCCTGGAATACTAATGTAATCAAAGTTAACTGGTACTGGTACTCAGCTACATCCTGTTAGACTGGAAGCCGACCCCAACATAGTTGGGAAAGGGGCTCGAAGGATGAGTAATAAAAATTAAAAGAGAGATGCAAGAACAAAAGCAAAAATTGATTTCATTTTCTAATAGTAATTAACAAAAACATTGCGGTACTTCTTAATAACAATAGTAACAAAAATATAGACATTAATCAGCTGGATTAATTAAATAATCGAGATAACTTGCTACTTCTATTAGTGGGTATCTTTCCCTTCTGTAAAAATGGGCAAATGTATTGCCTGATCGCCAATTACCCTTTGCTAATATATCGTCCAAAGGTATATTGTCAACACAGATTTTGACGCTACCGCCGAGTGGAAGCTTCCTGGGGTTGTAGTTATTCCTGCCTCTTTTAACAATGTCTTAATCCACCCGCATCATCGTTCGGGTGCCTGCATTTGGTTGGCCTCTAACGGATATAAATAAATTTAAGGAATTTTATATTTTCCTGATTATCCATCAAACAACAACCCGACTGCCTATGACTAGAACTGTCGGTCTTAGAGCCAAAGACTGGCCATAAGATTAAATTATCTTTGTTGTTTTTGAAATGTTCTGGGTCTATTGCAAGCAAGGAAAGATCATGGACTCGCCTTTCCGAAACAAGCTAGCAAAAGAAAGAGCAGCAGTGTGCCTGGAAGTTGCAAATGGATTATTCTCGTCTACGTTTACTGCACTTAAGTAGGTTACCAATTGGTCAATATTCCAGATGGACGGCTTCCCGGGGAACAGGTTTGCTCAGCGCTATTGATTTTAAAATGTGTCCGACTAGAACGTGTGAACCTAGCTCTAGAGTGGTTTCTGCATTGCATAGTGTAGCTATAACTGACTTGTGTAATAAAATAGTATTGTATGCTAGTTTATTTACTATGTGTAAGTCCGCTAAAATTGGGTAAGTATAGGTCCAAATAGGGATTCAAGGATTCATAGGATCCAATTTCATACTTTTCGCCCCAATTTAACCATCGACTCCAAGCTGATTGATAAGTGTTGCGTGTGGATTGAAGAAGACTTCAGTCGGAGAGACTCCTTGTGGCTCCCCCCCCCCCATTCCTTGACCTTGGCAGGGGGTATTCCCGTTGTTGTGTCTATCGGTTTCTGCTCGAGGTTCATCAGTGTGTAGGGTACTGCTAATGATCGGGACTTCAAATCTGCTCGCCAAAATACCTGGTGCCACCGAAGGAACTACTATGAGATTAACTCCCGTTCCTGAATTGGGATGACTGAGGACCTACGGTATAAGGTAAGGTGGCGGTAATACCCGTGCTAGCGGGTAAGTCAAAACTTGAGAAAAATGCATCGTGGAACCCCGCTTTCGGGTCCTTCAGATCTAGGGGCACGTAGTACACAACTATGTGTCCCTGGGCTCGCTTCGAGGCAAATAGGTCCACTGCTGATACAAGATGCCACTCCGGTGGAGGTTTGTGTCGGGAGAGATGGTCTGCCTGACTGTTGAATAGGGCTGGTATATGATTCACGACGTGATAGATTTGATACAGCTCAAGATAGCTGAATACTCTGTACGTCAAGTTCGGTAGGCTCCTTGATCGGGTGCCACCTTGATTTCTTAGATATGACACCACAGTCCCATTTCTGCATTGAAAAATGGCTGTTGATCTCTTTAGCAACTTGCCGTGATTTTCCAGTTAACTGCAAGCATCTCTTTCAGATCGCAGTGAAAGCCTTTTTCTCTCTCGTTCCATGAACCCATTACGGGAGTTCCGTTCAGTTGTGCCCCCATCCTACATCGGAGGCGTCCGTGGTTATAAGGTGACAGGGAAGTGGCGAATGAATATCCAAGGTTTGGTGGCAGCTGACCAGCCACCACTTTAGATCTGCTAAGGTATCTGCTGGTAGGTTCAACATTGCTATACTCCATTCACCGAGCCGTGAGCCCACAATGTAACCAAAGAATGACACTTTTTCAAAATGGTGGGTATAACCCGACCGATGACAAAAACGTCACATTTTTATGTAAAATGTTCTTAGTATCTGTGGTCTTCAATTAAGTAGGGTTCTATGTATGACAGTCAAGACTTCTAGGTTCATTTTACATGTAAACGATTTACTACATATTTCATTAAAATTAAGAAAATAATTTACGGCATTTATTATACATATTTGATTTCAATTAAGTTTGAAAAGATTGCATAAGTTCCACAGACATCGTTCTAAAATATCATTTCTAATGTTGTCAGTATATTACTTTCGTAGTTATTTTTATAAAATATGATCATTACTTCAATCGTGACTTATAAGAACCCTTTTTATGGTTTGTTCACCGTTTGGCTCACGGTTCCATGAATAGGGTAGGTATAGATTGCTGTTCAACACTGCATTGAGGAAAGTGAGGAGAGCCCGGTAATGCAGTCTGCCGTATGGAACAACGAAAACTTGCGAAGTTTAAAACTCCTATCAAGCTATGCAGGTCTTCTAAGTTTGTCGTGCTGTTTGTCACGTAGTGCGTTTTGTCATATCGTGTTGATAATGCTTGCGATTTATTCACTTGCCATCCAAAACATGGTGCAAATGATCCCAAAGTAGGCAAATATATCTTGGTGAGCCACCAGAAAATCGAGATACACAATTATAAGTATAAATTGGTCACTGTGGCGAAGGCCTTGGGTGCCGTGCTTAAGCCAAATGGTAGGCACGTAATCTGAAGCAGTCTTCTTCTGTATACTAGTCGAAGAACATATCTGTGACCTTCGGCTACCGGAAGGTAGAAGTAAGCCTGGGCGAGATCCACTTGCACAGCCATTCGTCTTTCTGAAGAAACTCTAGCACCCGAAAAACATTTATTAAACTGAAGGGTTCCGTAATTATGAACTTGTTGAGAACCTTGAGATTGAGTATTGGACGGTTCTTTCCGTCGCCTTTTGGGCACAAGAAACATATTGGAAAGAAAGCTGGCAGAATTTGCAGCTATCAATAGAACTTTTTGTTTTATCATTTGGGATATGACGACATCCATCTCTTTGGACTCTCTGGTCAAATCTGGCATTATCTATCAAAGGTGGCTTTTGGCCAATGGTATGCGATACCCAGTTATTATTTTTAACAAGAAAGGCGGAGCTCCCATTTCTTTCCATTGGTCTTGATATAATGTTAGGCAACCCGCCTGGAAAGTCATAACTTACGTGCCTTGTTGGACGCATCAAAGTCCGCCTGCGGTCCTGGACGCTTTCTGTTTCCTCTGTTGGACATGGTTCCTATTGTAATTTACTCGTGATATCCCAAGGGAGCTTTTAGAGTTTTGCGTCACACGCCATTCAGCGTGAGTGTGATTACCATTTCCCTTCGAGGGAAGGTTATAATGGCGACTCTTCGAAAGTCGATCCAAAAAGCCACCCTGCGAGGGTAGATTGCAATGATGGTACGACCCGCAACATGCATGATTGGTACCCTGCGAGGGTCCGTGAAAATGAGCCGACCCCTGCGGGGGATGGCTAGTATACTTACTGGTCCCTGCTTTGTAATGATGCTGCTACTCGCAACATGCAAGATTGGTACCCTGCGCGGGTCCGTGATAATGAACCGACCCCTGCGGGGGTGGCTAGTATACTTACTGGTCCCTGCTTTGTAATGATGCTGCGACTCGCAAAATGCAAGATTGGTACCCTGCGCGGGTCTGTGATAATGAACCGACCCCTGCGGGGGGTGGCTAGTATACTTACTGGCAGTCCTAGGCGGAGCGTACCAAGTCTTTCAAGGCCGAAAACCATCACACGCCGTGATAATGAGCCGACCCCTACGGGGGGTGGCTAACAGACTTACTGGCAGTCCGAGGGGAGCGTACCAAGTCTTTCAAGGCCGAAAACCATCACACGCCGTGATAATGAGCCGACCCCCATGGGGGGTGGCTAACAGACTTACTGGCAGTCCGAGGGAGCGTACCAAGTCTTTCAAGGCCGAAAAGCTTTCTTGACACCACCAGCCCTCTTCAAGTGCGGTAGTGACCAGTCCGAACTAAGGAGATGCTGGTTGGACCGCACCTCACACCATTCTTTTTTGTCAAAAAGTTGAACGCCTTGCAGGATTGAACTAGGGCCACAGGTGCCTTAGGAACTTCGGGCTTGCTTTCTTTTCCATAGTCACGTGCACGGGCTGTGGTAGCTTTATTATTTACCGCATCCGTATTTGCTTTATAAGTCACTCATTCTGAAAACAAATTACTGAAAAAAAAAAGTACACGGAAGAAACTCGTGACAAAAAAGGGGTAGATGTACAAAATATTAACACTTGATTTCGCAAAAACGAATATCGAACGGTAAAACCGTTAACAAATTGTATAAAATATTATAAACTCACCTGTGTTCTGCGAGAGCACTGAGTTTATTTTTCAACGAAATACTACAGCGGTTGGTTAGACCAACCTTCTCGGGCGGAAAACAAGACGCCAATGACGAACTGTGGCCGCCGAGAACACTCGTCGCCTCCTGCCTGGTGGGGAGTGAAACTGGTCGGTGTGCGAGAGAGATGCAAGATATGGGGTAGAAAAGGACAGAGATAAAAGCGGAAAACACGTAGGTGCCTATCTCAAACTAGTAAGCTTCAAATAACGGTCAAGAATTTAATAAAAAAATATTTTATTACAAACTGCATACTTTAAGAACTAAGACCTAATAAGTGTATTTTACGTTTATATTTTTATCTTTTAAACCCTACGACTTTTTCTAAATCTGTTTTTTAAACAAATATAAACAAATTCAAAACAACGTATGTAAAAATCTACAGCTCTCTATGTAAGCGCTTTATATGAAAACTAGCTAATGGCCAAACGTTCGCGTAGCGGAAACTTGAATTTCTCCGAAGTTGTATGTATGAATGAAATCAGTGCATGCATAATGCACTGATTTCATTCATACATAATCAATTATACACAAATACACACTAATTTTTGGACACATCTCTTTTCTTCTAACGTCTATGGATTAAAAAAAGTTCCGCCAGGACAACGTTCGCCAACGTTCGCCCAGCGGAATCTGTTTTTGGTGAATTTCTCCACAATGGCTGCATACACAAATTTTTATTTACCATACACAATTATAGGACGTCTTACACTAATTATCTGCATAATTAAAATCTTTAAATTCAACAACATTCCGCTGCGCGAACGCACACGGTGGCAAGCCCTTTTCAACCACAAAAATGTGCCCTTTTTCTATTTGTAGGAGACTGAAATTAGTCTTCGTCTAAACTTTAATTTTCGTGTGCGTTACCCTGGCCAGATGTTGTCGAAAATGGTCATTTTAATGTTATAGATAATTAGTTGTGCGGCTTCTGTAATTGTTGCGCACATTTTTAAATTTGTTGCGCTTATAGTTTTTTGATTATTTCACAAAAACATTTCTTGCTGGAGTAACGTTACCCCAGCCAGACCTTTTTCTTTCTGATGGGAATATTTAAATAAATATTACCTATAAAATTAGTTGTAAATGTTGTGCCATATTTTGTATTTATTTATTCGAGATTTTGCTGTGTCCATTTCGAACGCGCGGCCACCTCATAATTTTTGATGAAACTTTGCCAGGAATTAGTAGTAATTTGTTACTTTTCACTCCTCTTTTCCTGAATTTGTTACAAAAAAATCCAAGACGCTATGACAAAGAACAGTTGGCCGCTAGAACCGCCACTTGCCGTAGTCATCGCCCGTGATTACTCAGAAACTATACAATGCAGATAGACGAATGATACATCAAAAGAAAGGTCTTTATTTGTTAAATTTGTTACAAAAATAAAAAAGGTCAAAACGTAGATAAACAAAAAGTTATGCAATGTTAAGTTTTCAGGTTATGAGTAGGTAAGTATATCACCGTAGGTACCAAATTAATAGAGGCTAATGTGTATAGAAAATTAGTCTTTAATTTGTTACAGCGAAAAAAGACAAAAAAATACTAGAAAGTAGGTTCAATAATATGTTAGAGTCGTGTTTAGTTGGCCGCGCGGACGGCAATATGCCTAAAATACAATTTCGTTTTTCTCGTTATTAAAAGTAGGTTTAAGCTTAATTAGAGTACTAATCGATGGGTAACGTAACCTAGTTTGAATAAATATAGCGAATTTAACTGCAGCATTCATATTTTAGGAGATATTTACAAAAACACAGTGGTATGAAACTGTATGAGAGTAGGGTGTCCATGCATTTTCACATATTCGAAATTTTCGTTATTCACGTCTCATTTTTTTAGGGAGAGTGCATACTAGTAGTGTACCATGATTAGTACAAAGGCATGTTGTTAATTTTGTATTCTGAACAAATATGCGGTTCGTTTTGCGGTCATATTGATGTCCATTGTTCTTAATTCTTTAAAGTACCCATTTACTGATAAAAAAATAGTTTCATTGACTTTCCGCAGGTGTTTTATGATGGGAACGATTCCAGAAAAATAATCTCTTTTGTTTTCAATCTATTGTTAAAAATATTTGTCGCAAGCGGTTTAAAAAACGATATTTTTTTGTTGCAAATAAATTCCTGTGCTGAATTTTGAAGTGTATAGGTACTCGTACGTATTTAATTCCCGTGATTTTCATACTACTAAGTTACTGAGACAATTATCATTATAAATCCAGAAGTGTCTAAAAGTGCTTAGTTATCAGTTGTGCTCACTGTATGTTGGAACTCACCACCAAAAGTGTATTGCAGAGGGATCCAAATCGACTGCGATAAGTTTTTTTTTTTTCAATTTTATGATGACTTGTATAAAGTAATAAACTGTGTCCTTATAATTATTAAGTATATATAAAATGACATGAAATTCATGAAGTCTCTGCCACATTTTAATGTGATTTCATTTCACTTCAAAAGTGGTCATCTCTTAAAAATATTCTTAGCTTAATAACTTACATTAGCTTTTAATTTAGCTGCAAAATATAATTGCACACTTCTTCATAGAAGTGCTGACCGTTAGTGACCGAATTTTTTAAAAATAAGTCGCTGCATCTTTGTTTGTCAAATAACGACGACTTTTCTTCGTTATAAAATTATTAATTAAGAAAAGTTCTTGCCCTTAATATGTACCTACTTACATAGCAATAATTTGTAGTACCTCAGTATATATTTTGTTTGTGATGCAGGCAACGGATGTTTAACCTTTGTATTATATTATCAGTTGCTTTTATTGCAGCAAAAATGGGTAAAGCTGGACGAAAATCTATTGTTGAGAAATCAAAACAGAGAGAAGTTTTTATGAAATATGCCGACAAACTACTGGATGTTAAACTGAATAACCCTTTATTTGATAAAATTGCAAGTGATTTGGATAATCTTATGACACCAGCAGCTCTTTACATGTCACTGAAAAGAAATTTCAGGGAGTTTCTAAACACTGAATGCAAGCAGCGAACTGTATGTCCGTCCTCGTCATCCTCATCATCATCCTCAAGCAATAGCCCGAGAACTGCATCCAAAATATCACATTCTCATGTCGAGTCCAATCAGCATCATAGTGAAAACGATACAAAAAACTTCAAGTTCGAATTAGATATCTATGACTGGAAAAAAATGCAACCATTAAATGTCTTGTATAAAAGAAATGACTTGAGAACATGCACTCCATTTAAAAAATATAAAATACTGCCTAAGTACAAATGGGTGGATATTTTAAGAGAAAAGATTTGGCTCATTACTAGATTACCTTGTACATGGAATTTCAAAAGTTACAAAGTGGAGTCTGAGCATCATATTTTCTATCTATTTGTGACTTTGATTTTTATAAAGTATGCACTCTCCCTAAAAAAATAAGACGTGAATAACGAAAATTTCGAATATGTGAAAATGCATGGACACCCTACTCTCATACATTTTCATACCACTGTGTTTTTGTAAATATCTCCTAAAATATGAATGCTGCAGTTAAATTCGCTATATTTATTCAAACTAGGTTACGTTACCCATCGATTAGTACTCTAATTAAGCTTAAACCTACTTTTAATAACGAGAAAAACGAAATTGTATTTTAGGCATATTGCCGTCCGCGCGGCCAACTAAAAACGACTCTAACATATTATTGAACCTACTTTCTAGTATTTTTTTGTCTTTTTTCGCTGTAACAAATTAAAGACTAATTTTCTATACACATTAGCCTCTATTAATTTGGTACCTACGGTGATATACTTACCTACTCATAACCTGAAAACTTAACATTGCATAACTTTTTGTTTATCTACGTTTTGACCTTTTTTTTATTTTTGTAACAAATTTAACAAATTAAGACCTTTCTTTTGATGTATCATTCGTCTATCTGCATTGTATAGTTTCTGAGTAATCACGGGCGATGACTACGGCAAGTGGCGGTTCTAGCGGCCAACTGTTCTTTGTCATAGCGTCTTGGTTTTTTTTTGTAACAAATTCAGGAAAAGAGGAGTGAAAAGTAACAAATTACTACTAATTCCTGGCAAAGTCTCATCAAATATTATGAGGTGGCCGCGCGGTCGAAATGGACACATTTTGCTGGGGTAACGTTTTCGGTTTTGCTAGATCTTTGAAATGGTTAAGCGAATTCTTATCAAATTTTGTACATGACTTCCTAGGAATTAGTTTAAATTTGTTCGTCAATAATAAAACCAAAATAATGCATATCTTAAAGGTTATTTCATTAAATGGAAAAACGTTATTTAAACGCAAGTTGAAGGAACACTATCTTTCCTTGTCATCATAGATGCTTATAGTATTTAGTGTATTTATATATTTTTATACATATATATAAATATATATATACATATATATATATACATTGATATATATTTTTATATACATATTTAGGTTAAGTTAGTGATTATTTTATGTTAGTTATAGCTTCTTTTCTTTTTACGCACTCTATCTGCATCTCTTTCTATTCTAACTCTCTCATAACGGGCCAGCTGGAAGAGATTTCTAATGAAATAAGCTGTGCCTTTGTACTATCTTTTCTATTTCTTCTTCTCTGTATTTTAGCATCCTGTAAGTATTTAACAAGTTATGATGATATTCAGTTTTTCACGAGCACGGTCTTGATGCGCGCGGTGTTATTTGGCCACAGGATTGGATATATGAACTGAATGTTATCTCAATAATTAGTTATATAGATCAGGTGTATGTCAGTAAAATTTCAGCTCAGTACACTGGATAATTAATGAGATAATACGATTAAAGTCATTAGGAAGTGAATGGCCGTGGTAACCCGACCAAGTTTTGGTGGTTTCGAAAAAGCGAAAACGCAGAACATTATACTATCTTTTGAAATTTTTACCGTTAGCGGGACGGCTCTGTGTGGCGTCGTCCGTAATATCTAGTACATTACAACTGCTCAGTGTCGCGTCGCCGTCCCGTCGCGCCGCGCCGCGCCCGCTGTGTGCAGAGACCTTTAATGCTGCAGGAATAAATACATAGGTAACTGGAGTATGTAGTCGTATTTGTTTAGATTAAGGGCAGGCAAAGTAAAATAAATAGGAGTGCGATCAAGCGTCAATGTCTAAAATAGTAGATTAGCTACTCGACAATAGATGGCGCTGTAAGATATATTTTTCACTCGCTTCTTAAAGTTCGGTATCTCTGCATATTTGTATGTTATAATAAGTTTTCCATGGTTTATTTTCTTCATGGGCTAAATATTATTTATAGAAAACATGTTATATCAATGTCAATCCCAGTTTTCCGTGTTCCGAATAATTAATTACCAACCTCCATTAAATAATTATCTGCATGCAAATAACTAGTTATTGCTTGGTTTAATTTCAGTTTATGTAATTCAAACACTTTTATAGAAAATAAATTGATTGTCAGCTTTCCGTGTTTTCAATTATTAAATACAATAGCTAATAATTATATCTTTGCAAGTGTGTATTCCATTGTGGTCCACTGATAAGAACTTGATATTAACATAAGTATGTCATTAATAAGAAGTTGCTAGTTGTCAGGTTTTAATTGGTTAACTTAAGCGTATAATTGAACTTAATGCTCATCACGCATTAGCTTATAAAAACAACCCTACACTACATTTGAGTACGTTAAACAATCTTGATACGACTTTTACACAAATACATTTTAAACAAATAAATTATTGCTTAAAATAATCGTTCAATTGTTTTAGGAATTTTGCTGCATTTGTTATTACTGCATTTCCGATTTCGATAATTTTTTGCCGCAATTTATTTTTGAATTGTGTTAGAAATAAAAAGTTTTGTCAAAAGTGTTTAAATTCAGTTAAGTACGTACTCAAATGGAGTGTATGGTTAACTCATTTAATCTGAGGAAGACAGTCAGATAAAATTCAAGCTCATTCAAGACGTCTATTCCATTCGGGCTTATAAATCAACACTTTACGTAAGTCAAAAACAAAAGACAGCCACCTGAAGAGCCCACCAAAAAAAAAAATCGTTTAAGCTAAGCGTCCACTTGTCGGTATCGTACGCAACGGACGCAACGCACGCAACGGATCGTAGTATTATTTATATAGAAACTCAAACAAGTGCGTCCACCTGTCCGCATCGTACGCATCGCACATCTTGTTTGAGTTTCTATATAAATAATACTACGATCCGTTGCGTGCGATACGTCCGTTGCGTACGATACCGACAAGTGGACGCTTAGCTTTATTCAAACTTGGCTGCAAAATTTGAACTTCAGGAATTTACAAAAGCCAGCCCCCAAAACGCCCGCCTTTCACCGCTTATGTACCTACCTATCTACTGTGTGTTTTTGCTGGGAAGAAGAAGAAAAATAAAATTAGAGTCCTAAATTCATCGACTCAATAAACAAAATAATAGCTACTAAGTACAAGCTATTATGTTATTAAAAAAATAATAACGATTTGTCAAACAAGTACCTAATTGTGAATTATCCGCGTTTTGCTAAGACAGACATATATTACAAAATTGTCGCATATCACCGGGTCGAAGGAGGTCAACTTATTTATCATTAATTTATCTGTTCCACGCAATTATAATCTGTCGTTTGTAAAAACTATTATCTGACAATTCGAAGAAGTATTTTTTTTAGGAAATCACGTTTCCTATTTTTTTTGTTTTCTAACTAAACGAAAGATACTTAATAGGTTATTAAACTATTTTTTTCTGCGGTAGTCAATTAGAGACAAAAAGAAAAATATATCACTATGGTTGAAATGTTATGTCATGCCCCTTTTCAAAATCATCACATCAGCCAATTGCCGTCCACTGCCGAACCCTAGGGCTTATACCTACAAACAGACTAGGTACTCCGCGAATAACGTATCCTTGGTAACCTGAAAAAAAAAAGAATAAAAAATATCGTATAATAAGTTAACTGAGCCATTTTTGGGCGACACAATTACTGAAGTTTAGATAAAATTCAGGATACCTAATAACAGCAACCCCAGCGGGCCCAGCAGAGTCAAGGCCTGCCGGGGCTGCGGGATTGTTCGAAAAAGTTACCGCAGCCCTGGTACATAAAAGGCCTACGACGGAACACGACGGGTATTCAATGTACCTATATTAATACTATCAGAAGTTTTTATTTATAAATTCTCTATTTACAAAACTTAATTGGAGAGCTGTAGAACTGTGAATTCCATGATGATCATAAGCAGTATAATACCTCGGTATTTGTCATGTAGGTACCTAATTATTTATAGAATCGTTAACTAAGTAATTTCATAAAATAATTATTGAAATAATATTTTATACATTTCCTACATAGCTTCGGAATTGTATACATTTCTTAGGAGCTGTATACAATTCCTAGACTTCATACATTTCCGGTAACATATATACTTTCTAAGAACATCTTAGACACCATTGACTGTGTTTCGAATGGCACGTTAAACTGTAGGTCCCGGCTGTCATTAAACATCCTTGGCAGTCGTTACGGGTAGTCAGAAGTCAGTAAGTCTGACACCAGTCTAACCAAGGGGTATCAGGGTCAGATAGGCAGTCGCTTCTTGTAAAGTTGTACCAGTGGGTACTCAGCTGAATTCGGTTAGAGTGGAAGCCGACCCCAACATGGTTGGGAAAAAGAATCGATTGCACTAAGCCTACATAAGTCATTATGATGGGGTCCCCCTTTATGGCAGAACTTTTTATGGCATAATCTTATTTTGCATACCAACAGCTGGCATAATCTTCATTTCGCAGAAAATCGTGTGGCATACACTAATTTTGCATAATTTGAAAACGCATAATTTTGGCAAACAGAATCATCTTTAGGCATAAATTTTATATTCATAATACTTAAATAGTAGAAACATCATTTCGCAGAAAGTTGCCAGTCAGAATTTCCTTTTGGCATACATTTCGTTTGTTCGTTTCTTTTCTTTTGGCAAGCATGCAACATGGAGCAAGCATGACTTCTGTCACGGCTCCGGCGCTGCGGGGCTCCGGCGGTACCATGCGAGCTTATCGTCGCAGATGGTTTTCACGCTCACCACCGCAGCTTCGGCTTACTGGCCGGCTCTGCCGGCCAGCCTCAACCGCGTCGGCAAGCGTTAAAACTACCTGCGCCTCAGCTCGCAGGCCACCTCGCCCCTCCGCGCCTACGCGGTTTTGAATTGCACTCTAGGGGTAGGGCAGACATGACTATGTGGAGTTGGTTTTGCAGCGATTCGTTTTCATTACTAGCTTCAATTTTTAATACAATGTTTTTTAATTGAAGGTTATAAATGGCAATTTGCTAAATAAATTGAATCTAAATTAAATTCTTCCATCTTCATAGTACGCCAAATGAGATTATACCAAATAATAGTTTCTCAAAATATACATTATGCCAAAAGCAATTATGCGAAATAAAATTCTGCCATCTTAAAAGTATGCAACTGTAAATTCGGGCATATAAATATTCGGTGAAACAGCTAAATATTTTTTATGCCTTAAAAACATTCGTTGAAAAAAAATTATGCCAAGTGTGTTATGCCAAATAAAATTCTGCCAGATAGACGGAACCTATTATGATGATGTCCTTACTAGCCATGTTAAGGCAAGTAATTGATGTTTACGAGTTAATTAAAATCTTCCTTAAATTAATTATTTAAACCATTTACACCTTACTTAACTAATAGTTCATTTGCAAATGGATGTTTGTTTATTTTGCTGTAATCTATGGAATAGCTAAAAGAAGCTCTATAGTATAGTGCACCTGTTATTGTATAGCATAGATATAAAATTACTAAACAAGATTGCGCACTGTTAGAAACCGGTCTAGGAAACTCTTTTTAAAAAAAAGGAAACACTTTTACTGAAATTACACCAACACAATTTATTTCAATTATTACAATATTATCGCGAGTGCAATAGGCAAGTGCACGGGATGGAGGCTTGAAGACGACTGAGGATGAGTGGGATGGATGCATGAGGAGTAATGTGTCAGCATTCTGATGGAATTGCAGCATAAGCTGTTGGGTCAGCCAGAAGGGGTGCATTGGAAGGGTATAACAGCCCCCCGATTAAGAGGAAACTTATGGGTGGAAAGGTAAGTTGACGATGAAAGAAGGAAGTTCCAGATCGAGAAGGGTTCTTCAGGTCATTCGGAGTCGAGGAGCAGGGATGTCTTCAGGATCAGGGCATGACATCTCTATGGTGCTATCAGGTTTGGGCTTACATCTAGAAGTTTTAAATGCTTTAAAATAGTAATACAATTTATATAATATAGCAATAGCTATTACTAAACTTATTATAATAGTAACATAAGAATAGAAATTACCGTAAAGGACAATATGAGGTTTCTCGATAATTTCATCAAGATTGGTTTTAATTTGGTCAGTTATTTTATTATAATTTGACAGAAGTGAATCTAGATTATTAACGTTTTTTAAGTTAACATAAGGAACCTTTATATTGTCTTTTTGGTAAGTAGTAGCACTACAACAAGTATCGTTGATTAAATCGAAGTGTAATATTATTGGTTTTGTTTTAATTACTAAACTATGTTGAGGTATCAACTTATTATCTTTACAATAGGCAATACAATGTTCTGGTATAGTTAATATTCCAGTACCATGGATAGAAAACTCAGATAAGTCTTGATTATTACATTCTATTGTGAGTTTTGAATTTTGGCTTATTACATATATCCATTGGTTTCTACGTAGTTTATGAAAGGTTTCAAAATTACCGTTTACGAATTTAGTGTTACAAATATGTGGGACAGAAGTCAATGCTTTAGAAATAATCTCACTTTCGCATATAGGGACTGCAGATGTGGAATACACACTAGGTGTTTCACAGATATAATATTGCGTATTTATAACTTTACAGGAGCTAAGTGAGTCTATTTTGCAATAAGATGACTTATCTTTAGTTATACCTATATATTTCGTGGATGGTATTATCGTTGAGTATATTGTGCTATTTACATCATTAAGCTCAATAGGGTAAGGTATAGTGTTATATAGATCAAATTCCTTTACGTTCACTAAAGGTATTTGTAATACAAATATTATTTTGTTATTTGTATAATAGCTGGATACATCAGATATGTTTTCTATGATGTGGATGTTATCTAAGATTAAGGGTACAGGTAATTGCTTAGAACTAGGTAGAAATCTATAATTATCAACAAGATCTGCAAAGAGTTGTTTAGGAGTAATAATAGATGGGTATAATATATTAGACTTACTAAACATAATAGCACTAATAATATCTTCTAATTTAAATGATAATGTTAACATAGTACTTTCCAAAATATCTGATAATCCTGATATCTTAGATCTCATTAATAGCTTATCTGTTGCTAAAGTGATGTTAATTATATCCTGGTTTAAGGTATCGATAGCATGGTTTAAACTGGCTTCATTTGAACTAATTTGGTCAATTATTTCTTTTAGAGACGTTAATGTAGATTTTGTAACTAATATACTATCTTTCATCAAAGTTGCTAACTTAGTTTGATCATTTTCTAAGGTTTTAATGGCATCGCTGTATTTTATAGCGTCTTCTTCATCCATATTACCAAACAGTTGTTTAATAACAGAACCGATTCCAGCAAACCAAGCTGATCTTTTATTAGATTTGGACATGAGGTGAGATATAGAATCGAAATCTCTTACTATATCATAATAACGGGATGACAATGGTTGAAACAGATAATGACATTCGCTTTCATAATATGCATTACTTTGTTTACATAGATATTTTGAAGTTCCTAGAACGTCTCTTATGTTATCTAGATGTGGTTGGATAAAAGATATATCTATTGGAATAATAATATCTAATGTATCATCAGTGGTTTTTAGAGAACCAATAGGATCAAAGTATATGCCTGCGTTGTCAGATGCTGGTTGGATATAATTTTGTCTGTTTGATGCCAGGGACGGGTAAATGTAACCAATTCTGGAATGGAAGGTGATTGTAAGTTATTAGATTATATAGTATAGTATATTATACGCTGTTGCTAGTATGCAATTTCATTTCATCAAAATGGTGTTTGACATGACGCCTATTTATTAGGAGTGACGCGGTGTTATTTCCGTGTATTTTTACTATTTTGTACGGGCCTTTCCATATTGGTGAAAGAGCTTTTCGTAGCCGTAGATGATTTTTCAGATAAACAAGGTCGCCGACCTTATATTTGATTGGCCTTGAACGAGTGTCGTAATAGTTTTTTGAACTTTCTTTAGATTTTTGTATGTGTTCTATAGCTTTAGCTCGGCTGTATTTGAGTCTGTTTTGTAGCACACGGACATAATCAGGGTAAGTTACGCTTGCAGCTTCTTCATAGACAGAGTCTGGTATGTATGGTTTATTTCCGAACACGAGTTCGTAAGGGGAGAAATGAGTAGTCGAATGGATAGCGGAGTTATAGGCAAGCATAGCTGTATATACAAAGCGGTGCCAATTATTTTGTTCTTCGTTTACATAGGATTTTAAATATTCTTTTAAGGTGGAATGACTCCTTTCAAGAGCGCCTTGGGTCTGAGGATGATAAGGGGTACTCCACAACTGTTTGATTTTTAACAGTCTGCAGGTTTGTTTAAACAGTTCTGCTGTGAAGTTAGTCCCTTGGTCCGTTAAAATTGTTTTGGGTATTCCAAATAGCGTGATAAAATGGACTAGACATTCACATGACTCTTCAGCCGTAGTGTTGGTGATTGGATAAGCGGTTGAAAACTTGGTAAGGTCATCTTGAAGTGTTAAGATAAACTTAAACCTATCGTTACCGGCTTCCGGTAGAGGACCTACAATATCTAATGCTACGCGTTCAAAAGGACGAGTGGAAAGAGATGTAATCTGCATGGGAGCACGATTAACTTTCCTAAGGGCTTTGTTAGTTTGACATTGCGGACATTTTTTCACATAGTTTTCTATGTCTGATCGCATATTTTTCCAGTAATACTTTTCTTGAATACGTTTTAGCATTCTAGCGGAACCTAAATGACCGGCGATGGGCATGTCATGATTTTCTTTCATGATTTTAGGGATTTCACTTAATGACGGATAAATGATGGAATTTTTGTAAATATGTACATTTATTTTCGAATTGTGAAATAAATATAATATTATATTGTAAACTTTTAGGTATTGATGACAATCAAAGGGGTTGCTAAAGTCTGAGATGGCTATCTCGGGATTGTTTTGATCTGCAAGACTAACTATTAGCTCATTTCTTATGGATTTGAGAGTTTTGTAAATATCTTCATAAGTGCAGGTATCAAAATGATTGACTTTAGTAAAGAGGAAATAATACGTTTTGTTTTCGGATTCGTATTTGAGAAAAGTGAATAGGGTTCTTTCTAATAGGGAAAATTCACTCAAATTAGGAATATTAGATATAACTTCTTGAACATACGGGACGGATTCATCCATATCTATGGATGTAGGGATGACAATATATTTTTTATCGGTTTTAGATAAACTTTCGTTATGTTCTATGATAGTTGCATTAGAACTGAAGTCTTTTGAGGTAATTTTAAGGAAATCTGAGTAGTTACCATCTAGGATATTTGGACTTCTTGAATTTGAGCCGTCGATTGGTATTGTTGGATTTGATGATGGTATGTTTTGGTTAGTTGAATTATCGAGGTCATCAAGATTACCTAATTCTGGTAAGCTAGCAGGTGGAGCAAGTGGATCTATGAGATCTTCGAGTTGGATTAAATCATCTGAATTTATTGACTTGTCGGAATCAGGTGAGTTAACATTTTGCCTTGAAGTGCTAGGAATAGGATCTATGGCATTAACAGATTTAAGTGGAGGGTAACGCGATAACGCATCAGCAGCATTATTTAATTTTCCTTTCTGATAGACAATTTCATACTCATATTCCTCCAATTTTAATCTCCATCTTTGGAGTTTACTACTGGGATCAGAGTGATTAAATAGCCAACGCAAAGGGCGATGGTCGGTAACAATCAGGAATTTCCTACCATATAAATATGGGCGGAATGTCTTGCAACCGAAAAGAATCGCAAGTAATTCTTTTTCCGTTGTGCTGTAGTTACACTCACTTTTATTAAGTGTACGAGATGCGTAGGCGATAGGTTTATCTTTCCCTAATTCGCCTTGAGAAAGGATGGAGCTAATAGCATAATTAGATGCATCGCAAGTTAAAACGAATGGTCGTGAGAAGTCAGGATATGTCAATAGTGGTGCTGTTGTGAGTTTGTTTTTTAGGGTTTCAAATGCTAACTGATGTTCATTTGACCATACAAACTCTACATTCTTTTTTAATAGATTTGTTAAAGGTTTCGCAATACTAGACAAGTCTGGAATAAATCTGCGATAATAAGAAACAAGTCCAAGGAATGACTTAATGTCCTTGGGAACTTTTGGTACGGGGAAATCCAGTATCACACTTATTTTTGCAGGATTTGGTTTCACACCTTTGTCAGTGATGACATGGCCTAGGTATGAAACTTCCTTTCTTAGGAACTCGCACTTGTCGGGTTGTAATTTAAGTTTAAATTGGCGCAGTCTGTCAAAAACGTTTGTTAAGTTATTAATGTGAGAGGCAAGGTCGTAGGAGTATATAACAATATCGTCGAGGTAAACAAAACATTGAATACCTTGGAGCCCAGATAAGGCTGAATTCATTAACCTCTGAAAGGTTGACGGAGCATTTTTGAGTCCGAATGGCATACGTGTGAACTCGTAATGTCCTGTTGGGACAGAAAATGCTGTTTTTGGAGCGTCATCAGCAGACATATTAATTTGATGGAATCCGGATGCTAGATCTAGCGTGCTAAAGTATTTACTTTTGCCCAGCTGATCTAGTATGTCTGCTATATTTGGGATAGGATAGGAGTCACCGATGGTTATATCATTGAGCTTGCGGTAGTCGATTACCACACGCCATTTCTTTTGACCGGATGCGTCGAGTTTTTTTGGTACCACCCAAATTGGTGAAGACCATGGAGACATAGAAGGTTTTATGATACCTTGGCGTAACATTTTATCGATTTGGGAGTCAACTTCCTTTTTATGACATTCAGGGAATCGATATGTTTTTACATGAATTGGTTCATCCGACGTTGTTTTAATTTTATGTTCTATTGCGTCGGTTGAGGTCAGGTTATCATCAGGTAAGTGGAAGATGTCAGAGAATTGGGAACAGACTGAGTATAGTGCCTCGGTTTCTTCTGCATTAAGGTGGGATACGCGAAGTTCCTTTAGAACTTCTTCTGTACGTTCAAAAGTGTGTGATTCGGCTGTGATTCCTATAAATTTTGAAGCTTGTAACTGGAAAGGCTCTAAATGCAATCGAAGGTCAGAATTGATTTTTACGGGTTCTTCTAAGGTGTTTAAAATTGAAATATTAACACGGTGGTTTTTCTTTACTTTAACTACACAGTTGGCTATTAGCAGGTTTTTAGATATATGTTGGTTGATTACTAATCCCTCTCCAATTTCTGGATTTGCGACTGTACATTCTATGATAGCTTCGCTACGCGCTGCTATTGTATAGACAGGTTCATTAAAATACATTTGAAATTGAATGTCTTTTAAATATAACATGCTTTCTTCATAATTAACTTGGCCATTCTTGGAATTAAATAAATCGTTGCCGATAATGCCATCATAGGGTATGGTTAAGTGATCTATTAAGTTGAATATGTGAGTCAAGTATTTACAGTCACTGTGGTCTTCATTATGGGTACTCATGGTTATAGGAATTTGTCCTAATGTGCTTAAAGGACTATCGGTGGTTGAATCTATGCCTTTGATCTTAAACTTGATTGATTCATTGATTACAGGCATATGATTGATAACTGATGTTTTTATAATACTTATAGATGCACCGGTATCAACGAGGAGCAAAAGATCTTTAGAAGACACAGGGGATTTAACTTGTATGTAAGGTAAGTATTTATTTGAAATGTTTTGTGTGAATTCATATATGGTTTTATTAATGTTTTCTTTATTTTCAGGATTACGGACAGAATCTACGATTTGGGGCTGGTTACCCTGTTGCTTGATTCTAGGTGATTTTAAGGATTCATCAGAATCTACGATTTGGGGCTGGTTACCCTGTTGCTTGATTCTAGATGACTTTAGGAATTTATTAGAATCTACGATTTGGGGCTGGTTACCCTGTTGTTTGATTCTAATTGAATGACCTCGAGTTTTGGGCTTATCATTACCATGTCCATGGGTCATCGTGTCGATATTGGTGTCGTCTATCATGGTTTGTCCCGTGCGACACCTATTCGGGACATTATTTAGTTTAAATCATAATTATCGACAGTATCATATCCTTCAGTTTCAGTTAAGGTGTTAATTTGTGGTTTGAAGGACGTGCCTGGTTGAGTGTTAGAATTAGATGGTTTATTTACATTGAATTTTTTGTTGTTATACTCGCGGAGTCTGCAATTTTCTAAAAGATGGCCTGCCTTTTTGCAATATCGGCAGAACGGATCTTTTGAAGCTGCTTGACTGGAATAAGGTTTTTGAGTTTGATTATTATTATAAAAGTTACTAGTTCTATTAGGTTTAGCGTTTATATCATTATTACGTGAAGTTTTCGCGACCGTACTCTGTTTATATGAGTATTGTTGTAACTTTTCTTCTGAAAGAGCACAATTGATGGCATCGTTAAGATTCTTAGGGTCTCTGCATCTGACTATATTCGCGATACGAGGAGTGAGGCCCATAGTGAAAGTGTGAAGAGCTAGATCCTCCATAGCCGCTACTCTACCAGCAATTTCACTTTTCTTGTGATTGGTAACCGCGATTTCTGTCAGAAGTTGGGATAGGCATGTTTCAACCCTAAGTGAAAATTGGCTAACATTTTCTTGTGCGCCCTGTCTACAATCTTGAAGTTCTATTAAAAGATGAGCGTAGTGTTTTCGCTCTCCGAATTGGTTTTGCAGGAAATCCCTAAGTGAGGGCCAAGTTTCGAACTCTTTTATTGAGCATGCTATTTCGGCTTTACCGTCTAGCTGGCTGATGATATATTTGAATACGATGTCTTGTTGATTAGGGGCGGATAATGAAATCGCATTATCGCAATTATTTATAAAAGCGTTAAGTTTTTCTCGGCTACCATCAAAAGGTTTTATGAATTTTAGGATAACGTTTAAGGTTAAGCCTTCCTTTGGCTCTTCCTTGACGTTCTTGGAACTTTGAGACATATTAATTAAAATAATACAAACATACAATTGTAACAAGCAAACCCTGGAAATAAAATTAGTATAGCTTAAAAGTTTACACGGCGAAATATTTCGTAGAACTGTTCTTATCGCTGTGCACTGGAACTGCGTCGAATCAATGTCTAGACGGAATACTTTGTAATCTTGTTACAATGTTGCGGTTATGAGATAAGCCGTCCCAAGAAAGTTTGATGGAACTTTGGTTTAAGCACTTGTAAATATTATAAGAAATTATCACAAAACTCACAGGAGCACTAAACATGTGTTTTTCATATTTATGCGGGAACTGGAACTGGAGTTCTGGATACTGGAACCGGGGTTGACCTTGTACCGGGTCGGTGCTGGATCTGGAGACGGGAGACGCTACTTGCGTCCCTGCTCTTTGCCACTTACTGCACAGTGGACCGGTTATGAGGTTCACCGGTATGGTGTACGGTATACACCTGGATGATGCGAGTCGCTTCGTGGAACTTATGCACTCACTGCACTAGATTTTATTGATTTACGGAGGGAACCGGGAATTTTCAATCCCACCGCTGCCACCAATGTTAGAAACCGGTCTAGGAAACTCTTTTTAAAAAAAAGGAAACACTTTTACTGAAATTACACCAACACAATTTATTTCAATTATTACAATATTATCGCGAGTGCAATAGGCAAGTGCACGGGATGGAGGCTTGAAGACGACTGAGGATGAGTGGGATGGATGCATGAGGAGTAATGTGTCAGCATTCTGATGGAATTGCAGCATAAGCTGTTGGGTCAGCCAGAAGGGGTGCATTGGAAGGGTATAACAGTTCGTTGTTCTAATTCTTAGTTAATTTCGTTGACACGGTTTCTTTTCACTTATTTAGGGGTTCATGGTCAACAAACAACGGGTCACTTGAATCAGTTTTATCCTGGAACGAGAGTCGTTTGTAATAGTAAACAACTTTTTTTGGGAAACCTCATAATGTTTCCCACGGTCTCATTAATACTGTTACTTACATGGTTTTTGCGGGCTTTTGTCTGTTAATGTTGAATTCGGTGTAAGTTTGAAGTTTGGGCACAGACTTACGAGGAAAGAGACAGGTTGATGAGAATAATAATGTTCTCTTTTCTTTCTTTTAATAGTTAGAGTATTTTTCTAAGCTGTGAGAGAATTATTTCTAGATCCATTTAATCTAGCGACGTATTGCTATATTTTCTACGGTAACAAAATGAATACTGATTTGAAGTACCATGGTAATAAGTACACACAGACGTTCAAGATCACTCGAATCATGGGAAATGATTTTAGCCAAATATTTTTTCGCTACAACATAGCTATTGGCTACGTCACAAGGTTAACGTGCGTCTGCGCAGTGAGGCCCACCGAGTACTGATTCAAGGCCAGCTGTCACGCTCCGCAGCTTTACTTTTCAATAATATATGTATTAAATATAATGTATGACTATAATGACACTTGTTTCAAACAAATGAGACGGTTGTGTTTAATTATTCATTAATTATGAAGTCAAAATAACCCAATAGTAGCTTGACAATCGTAAGTTTGTGTTTTCGTCTCTGTCTATTGCACAATTGTAGTAAACCTACTACAAATAAAATCATATTTAGCATGATATAGTAAGTTCAACTCAGTCTTGCGCGCGGCCTTATGTGTGGGTAACCCTTGTACATACACAGTGACTTTGTGTGCGTGACAAGAGGTACAGTCGGGTACAAATACAGTTATTTAGGGGTTACGGCTGTTTAAAGAAAAACAGTTATTACGTAATTTAATGTTTATTTATTTATAATGATTCTGAATCGCTACTTGAAAAATCAAATGATGAATTTTCGGATTCGCTACTCTCACCGAGGTAAATTATAAATTTTGACTCCATGTCAAAATGTCTATAGTATTTTTCTTTTTTCTTTTGTACATGTCGACAAGTATTACCCAACATCCCTTCATCAATATGACTTAAACGTTCATTTATGAGTTTCATTATTTCCGTCTTATTTTGGTCGACATTATGCGAAGCAATATTATTTTTTAAAATTCCCCACACATTTTGTTTACATTATTATACTAGATTATACGTCTTTTTAGATTCTTAGTCCACACTTTTATTTATTGTCCGCGTACCCCGAGATCTAGAAAATATGTAAGGAGTATTTAATTCATCTTAGATATTTCACCTCATTTATTTCTTAGATACTGTCAACGTCAATTTGAAAAAACTTGTGAGAAAATAATGAAAAACTGTAAAATGTAATAATAAAAAGCTGTAAATGTTGTTTCATTTTTTGAAACGCTACCTGACTCCTTAAACATTTTCTCCGTGAAGAACTAGACATTTTCGTAAACGACTGTACCCATAACAAAAAGCGATAAGAACACGTCATGCTCGGACGACGTCACTGTCACACGAATGAAAGTTGTATATTTACAAGCCGACGCACACATAGGGCCGCGCGCAAATCTGAGTTGAACTATCTATAACAGAAGTTAAAAGTCTACTAGAAATTCTTATTTAAAAAATGTGTGTGTGATGCAGTTGAAAGAAGATATATTTCGGCGTCAAAACGAGTAAAAGTTAATAATGGATAGTCTAGTTTTTTGACAGTCTGTGGGATATAAATAGCGGACTTCAGATGTGTAGTTTGCAAAGGGACATGGTATATTATACTTCGGCCGTTCAGAGAATGCGTTCCTGACACCTATCAGTTAGTCACGACTAGTGATGGGCACAACATAACACTGAGTTCGTTACCGTTCCTTCAAAATGAACCGCCGCATTATTTTAAGATTATTTTCGTTTTAAATTGGCGGAATCATTTGTTTTATATTTTAGTTATTTAAGTGGAAACCAAAAAAAGGTAATATTCATATAATAAAATTGTTTTATTTATTCTTTGTTACAAGTACATTGAATTGAATGTGCGAACAGAATATTAATCAGACTCCGATTTGCTTGAGGAGGTGGTGTCTTCATCATCATCTTTGCCTACATGTATAATTATATTATTATCAATAACAGAATCAATCCTGATATCTCGGTCTAACAAAAGCCGGGTAATCAAATAAAAAAAGATCGAAAACACTTGAAAAACGTGGTCTATGCGCACGAAACGACAACGGACGACTGTTTTAGCGTCACAAAATGGCGGCCCATAACGCCATTTGGGGTTACCATTTTTAATCTAAGTATAAAAATGCGGTTTGGTCATAGTTTTATTTTTATATTTCATAAACGTTATAATTAAGTCTTATAGTCCATTATTTTCCAATTCTTAAAAAGAAAATCAAAACGTATTATTTTATATTATAACTGTATAAGAACAGATTACGATACTTGCCTGTTATTTTTAGCACAGCACTACAAAATATAAACCGCTGACATAACCTTGTATCTATGTGTAATAGCGCAGTATAGATTTAGAAAAATATTGTTTACCAAGTTATTTGACACTCAGTTTGGCACAAAATTATAACATTCATTGATTATTGATATAATAATGTTGTTTTAATGCTCCTCAATTGTTAAAACGGTAAACAACCAGCAAAAATATTTTTATCGTAACTGCAACGCCATTGCAAAGTTACGTCGTCAGTTCAATCGCGACGTGTCAGGAACGCATTCTCTGAATGGCCGAACTATAATATAGTTTTTCATGAGTGGTAAATACTTAAATGTTCGACACACCTTTCTGACTGGCCAACATTTTTATCTTGACACAATCTATTGTGGAAAGTGTCTACGTATGTAGTTATTTTTAGGTGTTGTGTAAATAAATCGAAAATACTTTCATTTATTTGAATATTTGTCCTTTCCTTTTTGCTTCACCCTAGGGAATTTCGCTTAGGTATCACCTGGATGAGAAGTGTTCTTTCTCAGGCTCTAGAATTTCTTTGTAATATCAGACAGATAGATACGTATATTTTAAAATGTCAAAAAACAATGTTTTACAGACAAAGTTTCCCTCAAAAACATGTAGGTGAGCACAAAAACTGTAGTCAAAAGTAGGTCATATAGACTATTTCCCAGCTTCCGAACTACCACATGTCGGGTCAACCTGTTCTAGTAACATTAGCATATGCCGCGAGTTACCCGGGATACCCGGGTAGCTTTCCCTGCCCGGATTATGGGCGTCCCTAGCCGGATTGGCTTCGTAACCGCTGTGTTGCCGGTTTTTAATAGTGTACTAGCAAAATTTCGGTTTTTGGGTCTGGGGACCAGCTTGTGGGTATATTTTACGAAGTACATGCGCTGTTCCGTATGTCAGGTTATATTGTACCTGACTTTTGTTATTATGATAGAGTAAGTATAGTCTGTATATTTGTGTTTTGGTTTTTATATCGATTCTAATATTTTGAAGTTCTTAGGTAATTTGCAGGGGTAATTTCTTAGTTCTTCTGGACAGATTGGATCCTTAAAAGACATTTCACTTATCTAGAAACGATGTGTATTTCTGATTAATAAGGCTGTTAAATGTGTAGAATATGTATGTAATTGGTACTCCCCCAGCATCCTTGAAATGACTTAATTATTCCAACTAATCGTTAAGGAAAGAAACATTGGCTTACTAGAAATAATTCTATTTTCGCACAGGAAAATGAGAATTACCTACATGCTGCATAGCAGGCCAAGGTTAAAACCCTTTATCTTAGTATGTTACAGGAAATAAACAATTATAAGAAGACTGTTTATAACTCAATAGCAATCATCTATCACCGGATTAGCAAGTTGAAGTGGCAATGGGCAGGCCATATTGCTCGCAGAGCAGATGGCAGATGGGGCCGAAAAGTGCTGGAGTGGAGACCACGGACTAGCAAGCGCAGCGTAGGACGTCCACCAACGAGGTGGACAGACGACCTTATAAAGGTCGCCGGAAGACGCTGGATGCAGGTCGCTTCCAACAGGTATCTGTGGAGATCAAAGGGGGAGGCCTATGTTCAGCAGTGGACGTCCTATGGCTGAGATGATGATGATGATGATGAATCATCTATCTATCGCATAGGTACTTTGAATTTTCTTCCCCAAGTACAGTAGCGCACAAAATTTCTTTCACCAAAAAATTCCGATCATTTATTATTTCCCTTTTGACGATAACGCGGAAACAACAAGCGGAGTCGATTAATCATACACGGAATCTATTGGACCTTGAACCTTGTCCTCGGCAGTCACCACCCCTCGGTGGGTGATCCGATGGCCATCGATCCGAGCGCGATGTGCCTGCGACACGCGACAATGTAGCTAAATGTTGAGAACTTAGGCTTGGAGTTTTATATTATGGCGACATACTTGTATTACCCAGTCTTACCTACGGCCATTGGGTTGTCCGGGTGACTTGGTAGAGGAGGTCAGATAGGCAGTCGCTCCTTGTAAAACACTGGTAAGTATAGAAAGAAAATAAGTTTTATTGCGCATATAAGACGAATATGCGCATATGGACAATATGAACATAACAGAATGAGAATAGAACATGGTACTCAGCTGCATCCAATTAGATTGGAAACCGACAACAACATAGTTGGGAAAGGCTAGGAAGATGATACTTTTGTTAGTGATTGTACTGGTCGTGTAGGAAGATTACGTGGTCTTTCTGGATGTATGATACTTGATCAGGTACTATGCATGCCCAAAAGCATGGCTGCATTTCCACATTGGATACGCACTTAAATCGTTACCTTGAAACTTTCTAGTTAATCCAATTTTATATGCTCACGTAATACCACATAATTAACTCTCTTTTTGTCCTTCATCATAAAGGAAAATCATTAAGTAGTTTATGCAGATGACTTCACAAATTCCAATAATATGGGAAGTGATATAAAATTCTACTTAATTTGGTAAATTGAATTATATTTTCACGCTTAACATTCAATGTATTGATCAATCGTTTGTAATATATCTGTATTGAACCCGCTAGCACGTAGAAATTGGAAAGCCTGACACACATTTCCAGCCCAAGAAAGCTCAAAAGAGCTTTTCTGTACAAACTTGATAAAAGTACAACGATTTTTTAGCGAGCTTTTTTACTTGGAGACTTTAAACTTAGCCTACTTGCACACTGCAGACTTTTAGTCGTCCGATAGTTTGTTTGGGCTCATAAATCAGTATGAAGATGAATGGTAGTACGCACTTTACAAAGATCAAGTATTTAGCCCGTATGAGACTTACTGACCACTTAGATTCTAATCAAGATTTTTTTTAAATACCTTCCATCTGGTCAACTTTCAGCCAACAGTTTAGTCTGCAGGCTCATACTTGAAGATTTTAAAGGGGTATATTAACCCTTAACACAGTACATTACCCAGAAACCTCACTTCAAGGGTTTTGAAAGGTGTCGTAGCCATCCAGACACATCGTTTTCCAAATCATTCGGTTTCAAGGTATTTCTTGAACATGCATGAATGTTATCTACTTACTTTTAGAAATAAAGGGGAACCGCAAGAAGCTATCGTTTCAAGTAAATGCGTATTGCTCAATGATAGGTGGTTTTATATTTTTTCAATACATTTGTGTCGAATGCTTTTTTAAGGGTTTAACGCTTGAGTTTTTACGAGGAAATAGAAAGGCCTTTTAGATGCGTGTTTGTTTTGAAAAATTATAAAAAAAATTGTTAGCGGATAAAATACTTGGATACTCGTACCTAAGTTTGAAATAACATGGGTAAGTATAAATTAATTTGCCGTTATCATTGCTTTCGATTTCACTTCCTCCTTAGACAACTTTATAGACAAAGTTTGTTGGTTGTAACTAAGAAATGTAAAATATTTCGAAGCGCAAGTTTTATGAATGTCTTCACCATTCATAAAATATCTGTCTCCACGTGCTAGGCCATTAAAAGGGTTAACCTAATGGGATGCCTACACACATTTACTATTAATTACCAAAACCACCCAAGAAGAAACATACTATTAAAAATATTTCCCACACATGTGACAAAATCTTAGAGCATTAAACTAACTGAAACTGCCATAAACACAAATCCAGGTATGCGAAATAGTCAGCCCATATGTTAGTTAGTCTGTGCTTAATGGTATGGGCTTGCAGAATTTTCAATTTGAGGATGTGGAGATAGATTTCAAGGTTTTTAGTGTAAGCCTAATTAACGACTGTTTTTTTTGTCTCTAACCAATAAATAAATAAATATAAACGCCACAAATAATGTTATCTCACTCATGCTTTTTTGTCTGATCACTTCATTACTCACACAGGGCAAAATATAAATATCAAACACAAACATAAGTAATAGTATGTGTGGTGGCGTTTCCTGTCGGTTCAATTCTCTAAGAACAAAACAAACGTTTAACAATTATTTTAAGCGCACGTTTGAACAGACAACACGAAAATTTCGTATTAAATAGTCTTACGTACTGTTACATGTGCTTAAACGTAATAAGATCCTGAATTTAAGAAAAACAGAGTGTTTTCTCTTCATTTTCATGAAGTCAAAGGCTTTTCAAGTCTAAAAGGTTTTTGCCTGTCTTGTAGGCTTTACTGAAATGTCTGTGAAGTATTAATTTCTTGTGTTTCTTGTTATTATTAATTGTGAATATAATTTGAATCCTTTTTATGTGAAAACGCTAGAAACAGGGTTATGATTTTCGAGTGTGTAGGTGGTGTGTTACACTAACGTCTAAACGATATGCATTTTAACTTGATGTCAGCACTTGCTTAGGGATTGAATTAACATTTTAATTCTGTATAAGAACTATCGTTTCATACAAAAAGGTAAGCTAATTAAATGAGCTGTTTTCGCGTCAATTACATTGAACAGTACCCCCAAAAATCCTCCCTTTCACCACTTCCTAATAATATAGCTAAACAGGAGAAACTTATCTACGTAATTGACCTACTTCGATATCCAAAAAAATGTCACTAAAATAAAATATATAAACAATTTGTCTACTTCGGTACCTATCCCTAGTATTGTCACAGTGAAACAATACACTATTCAGAGATATTGATATCAATTATTGTTTTAGATGACAGCCTGCGGTTAGTTTATTAGCAGTTCATAATAAGTTCAGAAGGCTAAATTCAGTAGGTCTTAATTTATTGAGATGGAGATGAAATGGTATTTAGATCAACTGGGATTAAACTTTTAATATTTTTTTAAATTCCTGAAGCCTTGGCTTTGCTTTTAGGAAAGTAAAGACTTTATTGTATTTTGTGGAAGTTATGTAGGTACTCAAAGTTTAAACCTATGTCGTCTGTAGTGCGTTTACGTACTTATGTTAACTCTTAAGTCCGTCTAATTTCTCGTCACTAGTGGATTCAAATGTTACCAATTTCATGGTAATATCACAGGTTTTCATGCACAAAGCGGACTTGACATATTTTTATGTTTATAGTTTTTTTTTATGTATGATCCTCAGTTCATAAAGCTACATGGAGCCGAAAGCTGAATGGATCGCAGTAACATCCCACTCAACTTATATTACCTAGGGTTAGTTTTTCGAAGGATTTTCCAAGAATCCTGTCTCTGAAGTGTCGTATTTTTATCAGTTTGATTAATTGATCTTTAGTTAGACATATTGAGTGATTAATGATTGTGTTTATGGTTCTGATCTGCTGTAGTAACTAATTTGGTTTCCTAGGAACCAAAACCAATATTTTACGTGAATAATTCATTATTGATTACTATAGTGTGAGTATGATTATCAGAACTGAGCATAGCCTCAATTCTGAAGTTCTATGTTGCAATGAAAACAAAACAGAGATGCAATGTTGTCAATCAAACCACAAATATTGGCAAATTCGCATCATATAAAATATATACCTTCACAATAAAATTCTCGCATCTTCCAAAGTTTACTTTCCCTTCTATTTAAAGGCACTATCGGGATTAAACCTAGTCACGCAGTCTCCCAGTAGGTAACTCTTCGGTAACCGGCCAATTCGCGACAATGTCCAGCCCCCAGTCCCCAGCTCCCAAATGATTATGTAATCTACCCTCCTACCCACCTTTATTGATGAAATAAATCTAATTTGATGGGACGCGACGCTCATATTTTTTGACGAAGAATTTTCGAGCACTTTTGATGATAAAAGGACAGATTATAACCACTTGGATTTGAGTGTTGTTCAAATCGTTGCTAATTTTGTTTTTCATTTGGAGTACAGGAAATGGGCGATTGGAGGTGAGTCAATAGAGCGAAATGAAATCAAAGATCTTTTTGTTGTTCATATTTTCTGAGGTATTTGTTAGACTCTTCTGTAGCTTATGTTTCTTGTATGCTACTAGCTAGACCCCGTGTATCAAGGGAATTATTTCACGCATCCGAATCAAAAGTTGCCTATGTCCTTTCTCATGCTCGAAACTATGTGACTACTAAAATTAATTTAAATCGCTTCAGTAGTTTTGTCGTGAAAACCCGACAGACAAACCGAGTTACTTTCTCATTTATGATGTTATATTAGTAAGTGTGTTATTGCAAATATCTTACAGCTTTATATTTCTCAAGAAATCGATCTAATTGCCAATACAATTAAGCCAAAATAGTTAGTAGGTACTTTGGTGTATTAAGTTTCAGAAGTTTCCTTACCAAAGGAAATTACAGCATCATACTAATCTATAATAAACCTAACTTCCTAAACACAACATCAGTGAAGACTGTTGCAAATAGGTATAATTCTTGTGCAAATAGGTACTTAAATACAAACGCTCCGTGTGGGCGGTAGGGGCGCTATTCGTAATCACTAACCTAGGACAATCATCTTTACAGTGTAACTACGTCGAAAGTTACTGATGCTGACCTATAGACAACTTTAAAAAATAATATAAGCAGTGTTAATGTTAAAAAGAAGAGAGAATATAACAGTATACCAAAATACAATGGTCATATGAAAGAAACATTAAGTCACACTTCTAACTTTCGAATACATCTACATGTTAATGCAATTAAAAATATTTTTTCTCGACATAGATAAAGATTTTTTTTTATTATCTACATGTAACTAATATATACTATATTACTCGGCAATTAAGCTACGGAATCATTAAAAAACTACTCTAACAAACAACATTAAGTAAAACATAATTATTAAAACCGCAAGCCACTAAAAAATAGTCAAGAGGCAATTTAAATAAGTGCTCTCGGGTTTCCCGCACCCGCCATATTGGTGCAAACGTCAAAAGTTCATTCACCCCGTGCGCCGGTGATGCATTCCAAAAATGTGTCTATTTAATCAGCTGCTTACTACGAAATACTAGAGTTTATTATATTAACACTCTATTTAAGTATCATAATGTTCTCATTTTAATATAAAAGTTAATAGAATTTAAGAAACCAATAACCATTAAGGTCAATTGATTCGAAATAAAGATTATCTTTATTATTTCTTTCTATGGCAGAAGATCGATATTGTACCATTAAAATAGATTCTAAGTATATTTAAAAGTCCACCGTGTCTGTTTTCCATAAATCAAGGTATTCATAAATGTGCAATTTGTCTTATTAATCGAATTGAAAAAAAATCTAGGTTCGCATAATGTTCAATTCAAATTCAAAATGTTTGTTATTTCGTTCGAAAATCCCAATTTGTAAATGAGTTACGACCAAAAAGTATGGACTAACGTAAACAAAGTTGGCAGGCATCGATCAACTAATATTTTCTACGTAAAGAATAAAAACAAAAGTACTTTGTAATTCTCGCGATCTACTCGTATCGGCTGTCAGTGTTGCCAGCTCCGAGTCCTGAGGGAAATATCGTGTTTCTATCAAATGTACTTTCTTACCAATTGACGGGTTTATGGTTCCCGTTTTAGGTACGATTATTTTTACGTCAAACTGTCGAAATATGAACGGAAGCTTCGTAATGGATATTAAAGAATTTGTTTTGTTAAATCATTACGTATATTAATTTCATTTCTTGTTCTTTTTAATTGCAATTAAGTTCTACAGAAATAATTCCAATTCGAGTCGCTCCTTGTAAAACACTGCTACTCAGCTATATCTGGACTTTAGTTAGTATGAATCCGACCCCAACATAGCTGGGAATAGGCTGGGAATAGACTGATGATGAAACATTTCGATTTCAGTAATTTAAGCCCAATTTCAAGTTTAATTTCTATATATATGTAAACTTACTTAGCTGTACGTATACAGCGTGTACGTACAGCTATGTAAGTTTACATATATAGAAATTAAACTTGAAATTGGGCTTAAATTACTGAAATCGAAATGTTTGTTGTTTGTTGCTTTTCAGAGAAGCCGTGATACAACATGGCAACCCCACGCATACTTACATGTCATTCGATATACAACCTCATGAGGTGTCATGAGTCACTATTTCAGTTTCATGCAATTTACTTACTTAATATTTTCTAGTGCTTATTTAGACTGGAAATTATTTTGGTTAGAGTTTGGTAAAACTTAGGCATATTCAGATTATTCAGACATTTAGTTATTTAAATAGATTTTGTTTGTGTGACTTTATGAACTTTGTTAACCTAAATTATAACTATTTAAACAGTAAACTTGTCGTGTAATGCTTTTTTTTCGCAAAAGGAGAATGACCTGCAATTTTTTATTCAAATAATCAAGTTGTAGTCAGAAGCCAGTAACTCTGGCAACCAGTCTAGGAGTATTGGGTTGCCGGGGTAACTGGGTTGAGGAGGTCAGATAGGCAGTCGCTCCCTATAAAACACTGGTACTCAGCTGCATCTGGTTAGACTGGAAGCCGACCTCAACATAGTTAGAAAGAAAGAAAGAAAGAAAGAAAAACCATTTATTTTACACACAAATGACGCAGAAAACGAAACACACACAAATACAAACAAATAAATCTAGGGAAAAGGCTCTAGAGATGATGAATAAAGTCGAATAAAATTCTGATTTATCAAGGTTGTCATCCCTAAGTATCGATGTCCGGCCGGTAGTTCTAAAAGGTCGTAAGAATCGTTTTACTGTTTGCTGTATTATGATCCCTACATAACAGTTTTATGATTTTTATTATATTACTTTGTCGCAAATAAAATTTATTGTAGCTAGATGATTCGCTGGAGTTTCGCTGTGCTTTTTACTATCGGTATAAATGTCAGTTTATAACCCATAGTTGTAGTGTGTCATAAAATAAGTTTCTTTGAGTATGGTTTTTTTAGTGATAGTTAAAAAGAAATTTGGGGATGGTCGCGTTCGGAGATTTACTGGTCTTACAAGTGAAGTTTTTCTTTTGTTGGAGATTCTAAGTACCTTTTTCTCGTTTGCTGCGAACCACGGATATATTCGTATCCATGGGTAAATATGAGATTTTATGCTTGTGAAGATGTGCTGAAGAAACTCTCTATGTAAGCATTTATGTAGTCATACTTTCATTAAGTTCTTGGGGGAAGTGCTTACCAAATCTCATCCAAAAATGACCAACAGTTACCGTGAAAGCAACAAACACCCGCACAGACAGAATTACTTGAAGATGTCCAGTCTAGTCTGAAACACTTAAAAGCTAGACAGATTTTTTGTTCAGACCTAACGAGGCCCTCATTTCCATTCAGACCACGGATCCACCAGACATTCTTTTGTTTCCATACAATTATTGCACTCATCAATTTTTCACGGCTAAACAAATGATGTGCGCGGACGCGGAACATAGAAAACAAAATTACTATCGAAGGTGCCATAACGGAAATTCTCCTAATTAAAAAAAGTAGCGCGCCAAAATTCGCGTGTGCTGGGTAATGAGGAACGTTACTGTCTACCCCCTTATACCTACGCCTTCTTTGGACCCGATTTTTTTTGCAATACCACGAAACGTTGACAGATGTCTTAAAAAACCCGAACTCAGCGTTAGTTCACTCATAAGTGATCGTTTTAATCATGCCCACCGTACGTATTTGGCCTAGAAGAAGGCGCCTGACCTACCTGCATTACGGCACCACCACTTTTTCGTTACTCCGTGGTACAACCAGACAGCTTGACCTCTTCTGCCATAGAATGCTAGTGAAAGTGGGGGTCAACGGACGGTGTGATAATGGTGTTTGGTGGTGATGCACCAGACGGCATTGTGGTGATGATAGATGGGGATAATGGCTGTCTACCACCATGTGGGTCAAGGTGTTGTTGACCTCATAACAGATTGCTTTGCTTCGCTCGTAACTAAAAATTCTTTTGAAAATTTGTGACTCATCATTGTTCCTTTTGCAATGGAATTTGCAATGTTTGCAGTTCACGATATTGTTTTTTTAGATGTCACTGGAATTGTTTTCCTGCTTTTTTGACTTTTGGAAGTCACGTTTTGATTTGATTCATGGTTGGGGGAAAGAAAGTACCTAATGCAGGTAAAAAAGTTGGTACAGAATAAACATGACTAAGTTCAAAGATCAGAGAAACTTACCTTTTTAGTAACAAGTGAACATAAAGATAAAAGAATCAATCGTTTTTGCCAACAAACCACTTCAATAAAACTTATGAGACCAGAGTCTTGGTGTATAACTTCCAGAACCTATCATGCGTTTTTTTTTAAGATCATACAGGAACATGAGACTTCCTACAACCGGGATTCAAAATAGCCTCCCTCAATATACATATAGTAACCACGGCATAACTATCACTGAAAGATTTTTTCTTATTGGACAGTAGTTCTTTAAGTAAGCAGGTTCAACCAAACAAACAACAACAAGCTTTAAATAAAGCACCAGTATTTATGAGTATTCGTTTGAAGAATATAAAATTAGCATAACCTCCTCTTTTTAAGTCAGTTAAGTGCAAAGCCACTTCAAGTTGAACATTCTGACGCCATCTCAAAAACATTTACGTATACAACTTAACTATATATTAATCCGACCGCCATTTTCTAACCAGTTTCGTAATAAAATACACATTTTATAATCCTACCTGCATTCCGTTCTACAATGTTAGTGCAGAATTATACATAGTACGGTTAGGGACTGTTAGGGGCCAGGTTCGGTTCCCGGGCCGTTAGCTGTCACAGCTAAGGTATTTGTTGGCGATAAACTTGCCGCTCGTGACTCTTGCGCATACCGCGAGGTGAAGGGGATTGTTGTCGGCCGTGCGAATGTATATGGTTTTTTTTTTTGTTTGTTTTTTTTTTCGGTGGTGAATAAGTAAGGTTTGTTTGAGGAAAGATTGAGTGAATTGCTGTTTTGTTGTGGTTTGCAGTGTGTAAAAATTTTACGTTTGTGTAATTGGTGCAGTAATTATGGAAATGTAGTTTAAAGTTATATTTTTCCTTATATGGATTTGTTAATTAACTTTCTAAAGTCAGTAGATACTATTACTCTCAAAATGCGTATAAATGAATGTGAAAGAGCTTAACAAAAATCGATTAAAGTAACAGTCAATTACATACATACATCTATTTAGCAAAATTTTTCAAGTCATCGTTTCAGTCTAATTATTACAATTCCGCGAACGTTTCTCACGCTTTGCGAAGTTATTTTATTTCATGGTTCTGTGCTAATCGTTAGTGAGCTTGCCTCTAACGTAACGGGGTTTGTGTAGTCTATTACACAGTCAATCTAAAGTTATCGGGCTATCTCTGCCGTGTCCGATTCCTATATTAAATCCGCCATCTAAATGATTGACGCATCAAAGTGTTTTCTTAAGAGCCAATAAAAACATATCTCGAAAAGATAGACATGAAATTTAATGTTTGCCGTGTGAGAATTCTGTTAATTCTTTTATATCTAGATTCGGTTTCTAGATAAACCGTGTAAGACCTTTTATATTATCTAATTATACTGGTATTCGCACGCTTGAGGATGACTGAAAATTGAACGAAACGTTTTCTCTCTCGTTTTGCATTCCATTGCGTTTAGTAACGGTCGTTTTGGTATTTTTTTTCTTATTATTCGATTAGAATTTGAGTTTGGAATTGTATAAATAGTTTTTGTTGAGATTTTTTTTATTGTTAATTGTGGTACCTACCTTGTGTATCAATTTTTGTTTTAGATTAGTTTGATGATGAGAATTGCTATTAGTCTGTCTGGTTTTGATGTGCGAATAATGTGAGCAGATTTAAAAAGGTATCTCTGAAAGCTTCTGTTAACTTAGCAGGAAAACCTATATACTTAGGTATATATAGCAATTGAGAAACTTTTTTTTTCAATTTTTATCTCCTAGATGCGTCCTTTTTTATATACAAGGTACTTTGTACATTCAACGCTATGCCTCTGCATCAATCGGATTATTAGCAGTACTTACCACTATAAAATTACCCACTCCTGAAAAATTATCAACTTTCAGTAACCACACTTCACACCGGTGCATTTCACGATGCATAGACACTAGACAGTATTTCATAACGGGCGTCCCAGCCTTCAGCTCAGCCATTATAAGTGCATTGACCCCGACACCAGGTGCGGGGGGAGCTGTAATGTAACGAGTAGTAGTGTTACCCGTGGCTTTGCTTGTGTTCTGGACTTAGTAGTACCTATGAACTGTTTCAGGGGTCAGTATTTATTACTAACAATATTTGTTTTAAAAAATCGATTTGGGTATGGTGTCGAGAAGGCTTTTTGGAGAAAAGTAACTAACATCACGTGTATTAGGTATGAGCTTTAACCAGGATCCGGCTTTCGTTACCTGGATATAAAGTATGTATAAACAACGTCGTTTTTTGAAGTCGTTTGAATCAGGTCTATTTTCTGTACCAGCATCCAAAGTCTTTCAGTTTTTTAACTGATAAGTGTGATATAGATAAACTAGTGGTACTTACTTTCAATAAAATGTATAATTGGGTATGTAGGTACTAACTATAGGCATAGTCAATAAATATGGCCTATCCAGTTACGTGTTTACGTAGTAGATATATACTGAAGTTTAACAGCACTATTTACATAAGGAAGGGTATTTTTGTCGTTACAAAAGTCATGTGAGGAATGTCGCATTCTCCGCGAGTTATTTTGCATGTGTTTATATTTGCATATTTTTTGCATATTATGTCATGCAAATTGAGGGTTAATGTAACTATTGGTAGGGTTAGATGTTCAAGGGTGGGGTGCTCGTTGATACATAATGATATTATCATGTCATTTGTTTAAGTTTATGGTACATAAACTGTAGGTCGCGGCTGTCATTGAACATCTTTGGCAGTCGTTACGGGTAGTCAGAAGCCAGTATGTCTGACAACTAGTCTTAGCTAGGGGTACTTGGGGGCCAGTCATTATATGCTATAGTGTAAGGATTTAGCATTAAGGCTGCTATGGTGAAAAAATAAGGCAACTTTTTTTTGTTTAACTGCTACGGGTATTGTGATGGTCGGAATATAAAGTTTTAAATTAAACTTATTTTAAAAGCCGTTTTAATCGTCTAAAGCCCATTGATTCTTACTATTCAATACAATATAAACATCTTAATAGATTCTCGACATACTCAATAATTGTTAACAAAGACATTCCAACGTTTTGTGTAAAACGTGTAGGCTGGCATCAGGCGCATTCACCCTACAGCACATTACTTGACTAGAAGGAAAATGTTGTATTACTATTCATAGTTAAATATAAATTCTATTTACTCAAAGGTCATAGCAATATAGTTATTAATTACTGATAAGAATACTATGTAATGCTTGACTATTAATTAAAATAATAGGAAAATATGCTGTGTTGATTTAATTTAATTTATTAATAGAATTCTTGTGTTTTATTTATGTATCACGATTTATTGTACCTATATGTTTACAAAAACAAGCAAATAAACTTACTTACCTATTAAACAACTCGAGAATGGAAAAGAAATAAAACACTATGGTTTTTGAAAAATAATACATTGAATAGAGAACATCCCCGAATATAAACTTCTTGCCAAATATCTTTGCTTCCCTGAATTTAGTAACAAAACAGTTATATGCGCATGTACTACCTACTACAGTTCCCTTAGCGATAAAGTACTTTACCAAGACCTGTGCTACCTTCAAAATATCCTTTAAAAAAAATAACTGTCAGATATCTGCCTACAAAAATGTCTGGAATGTATAAAAATATCTAATTGCATATACCCGTGTATGAACTTCCTCTACATACCATACACGCTCAATTGACATGCACAAACGCAGCTCGGATGAAACATGTCCGAGTATTTATAATGCATTACAAATATCTATGTTATTTTACATTTCCTGTGTTTGCAGAAGTTATTTGTCATGTTGGTGTAGCTATTATTTACTGATAATTAACCAACTTCAAGAAAGGAGGAGGTTCTCTATTTACACACGTTTTTCGCAGCAACTTCTTCGCGTATGTGGATAAAACGTAGCCTGTAGTATTTTTCGATAAATAGGTGGGTGACCTAATATTTTTTAAAATCGATCCAGTCATGAGTTCAAGGAAATAAACTCTTTAACCTGGTAAGGTCTACCTTTTCCACTATGTGATAACAATAAACGTGGCCGAGTATTAATAAAATCGTTTACAAATAAAAGTATTATTAATGACATTATTTATCTTCATCTTTAACGTCACGTAAATAAACCAACTTTTCATCGTAAGCCGCCTTAATAATATATCAATGCAAAAAATACATAGATATCTAAATATCGATAGTACAAAACGTCTAAAACTAAGCAACTAAGCTGGCAAATAGAAAACGTGAGCGACCACGAAGGTATCTTGGAATCTCATAATATCCGGCCATGACTCAGTGATGGGTTTAAAAAGAAAAAAAAAATGGCAGAGAGCCTTCCTCGAGTAGCCCTGTGCGTCACTGTTGATGCATTTCCGTTATCAATCAAAGAATCAATGCCTTTTATAATATTCATAAGCATTTTTACAAGCTTTTTAAATGGTTGGCAAAATTTTATTTTTAAAGACAATCTTGATTCCAATCAAAGTTTTCAGTCGGTCTGATACGGGCTTAATACCTGATCTTTGTAATGTGCGTACTACCATTCATCTTCGTACTAATTTATGTGGCCAGACAAACTATCAGCCGACTAGAAGTTTGCAGTGTGCTTTTACAGAATTTTTGCGCCCAATAAAGCACTATTTTTCTTCATAAAGCTGTTAATCCTCTTTAAACCGTAATGCTTGGCAATTTTGAGGAGATTTTACGAAATCATCGGCTTTAATTTAGCTTTTGTGGTTTTCATTTTGTTTGATAGGTAATTTTATTAAATAGTTTGTTATTAAAACTTGTTATAGTTTTAAGTTAATTTATTCGCTTTTATAATGGGCTTTACCAAATTGGTTATTATGGGCTTAATTCCATTAGGTACTATAGTACGATTTTATAATGCCTGTGACCAATGAAGATTTGAAAATGTTGTTAATAAAAACAGCCGAATTGAGAACCTCCGCCTTGTTCTGCCGGTTAAAACTATTATTTAAAAGGCCGATTTTACGTTAAAACTATTAAGTGTAAAATCGCAAGTCATTCACTATTATGGCTGATTTACATTGAGTCAGTAACTGACGTCAGTCCACTGACAAGTCAGTGCTGACCCGGCACTGCCATCGTGTAAATTGATTTGAAGTCAGTACAGTACTACTGACGAGACACTGACACCACACTGACTTCGTGTAAATAGCACGCGTCAGTTTTCGGCGCCTACACTGACGTCAGTTACTGACTCAATGTAAATCAGCCTTTATACCTTTTCAAAAACCAGCTCAGTTGAGCCAAGCGCCATGATGAATGCGCGCCAACCATAACCGCAGTGAGTGAACGAAATGAACGATTGAATGAACATGAACGATCAATGGACAACGTGTAATTTTGTTATAAATTTTTATTGTTATTGCTAAGAGATTTTCACGTCCGTGTGTAATATACGTACCTACGAAGTTAGCTGTTTTGCCGATTTATAATTTAAGATGTTTTGTGTGAAGAATGTTCGGTTTAGTGAGTCATAGATTGATAGATTGGTTACACTTTTTTAGAACTCGGGGAATCACGGAAACAATAATACTTGTTGTATTGTTTTTTTCCTAGTTCTAGTTAAGGATATAATCACCAATTAAGGTAAAATCTCAGCCTAATTCAATTTGATTGAAAGATTTCTAACTATCGTTTTCAAAAACCGACTTAGCCAAGAAAATTTAAAAGCTTAGAAGTACCTACTTTTTTGTTAATAGAGATGTCTGTAGATTAAAGTCACAATTTTAATTAATCTAAGTGATATATCCACTACTAGTAATTAAACAGAAATTCACAAAAAAAAACTAGTCGGATAATGAATACTTAACTAATCTTTTAAACCCCTTTTGAAGTAATGGAGAAAACACCCTTTTCCGTGAAAACTGCGGTATTAAGTATATACATATAAGTCTTTACCCCCGTCTGTTTGTTTTCTACGGCTTATAACCCCATGAATCGATGGTGTGTGACCGAGGCAAGGTGACCTTTCGAACTCCCACACCAAACCCATTTCATAGCTTTATTAACGTTTTATTGGGCTTTTTTATAAAATGCAATAATTCCTGAGCATACTGCAAAGTTTTAGTCGGCCGATAGTTTGTTTGGACTCATAAATCAGTATGAAGATGAAGGGTAGTACGCACATTACGAAGATCATGTATTTAGCCCGTATCAGACTGACTGAAAACTTTGATTGGAATCGAGATTTTCTTTAAAAATTAATTGCCAACCATCGGGTCAAATGTCGGCCGACTGTTTAATGTGTGGGTACTCTAGTGTCATAAGTTCTCTAAGTTATTACGTACTAGTATTTGCTGGCATCGGAATGCGATTATTAACGGCTTAACAATATTCTCGTTCTATTAATAGACCTCAAAATGGTTTCTAATTGATTATAATATTAATCTCCTGCCGCTTACAGTTATGTTTTTTCCAATAATTATTCAGATGCATAACTATTTTAGTGTCGATGACACGGTAATTTATTGGAGATTATTAATATAATACATATATATTAAACAAATATATTGATATACATATTTTTAGTTACAAAAAAAATGCACCTTGATTTCTGACACTTACGCGAATATTAGACATTTAAATAAAACTACTTTTACAGATTTTATCGCGGTTATATTAATACTAGCTTCTGCCAGCGGTTTCACCCGCATCCCGTAGGAACCTCTGCACGAACCCGGATAAAAAGTATATAGTATAAGGCTATAGTAGGCTATAGCCTTCCTCGATAAATGGGCTATCTAACACTGAAAGAATTTTTCAAATCGGACCAGTAGTTCCTGAGATTAGCGCGTTCAAACAAACAAACAAACAAACTCTTCAGCTTTATGATATTAGTATAGATTATTTAATCCCGATGTTTCTGATCCTTTACAGCTGTATGCATGGATGGATGCACCTTTGCAAAACAAAGTACCTAAATAAAAACGATTATATACTAAACCAGTTTTGTTACAAAAAGCGAGAAAACAAAAAACTACCGACTTTACAAAGTTATTTAACAATTTCCGATCCCTAAATCGAACGGTCAGCGCTGAGTGCATTCACCCTACGCTAGGCTTTGCATGCTCGCTGCGCGGGCGCCGCCGTTTCCGGAGAGAGGGGGAAGGGGGCGGGGCGTGGCGCGGGGAGGGGGGGAGATCGTGGGAGAGCCTTTGCTTAGGAATGTTGGTCAATACCTGCATCGGTATGAGAGTAACGGATACCGAGGAATTGTGTTGGTAGTTTGAGGGTAGGTATTTTGCAGTTCTAGTTTGTGTGTTTGGCTTTTGAGGTTGCAATTTTTATGTTAAGTAGATTGTTACTTATGGCCTTACTACAAAAACTTTAACCACTGTTTTACACTTGTCTAAAAAAAATGTGGCTAAAAAATGAACCATATGTCAACGTCATAATTTGACATTTTTTTAGACATGTCTTAAACTGACGTTAAAAAGTTTTTGTGGTAAGACGGTTTGGGTTTAATGGATTGTGGAGTTTAGCCAATATATTTAGTGAGAGTACTTAACTAATAATAACGCAAATAAAAGCAATATGAAACTGTTCAACTGAAATTCTTGAAAATGTCTTAGGTAACATAGAATTAAATCTTTCAATATTTATCTCTTAAAATACTACAATATTATCGACTATTTACAATATAGCCGACATTTCGCAAAAAATGAAACTTTGAACACTTTACAAAACTGGATAACAGTCAAACATTGAAGTTCCGACATTCTTTGTTCTACAATCTTTCAATACAGTTACTAATAAATAATAATAAACTTTGATAGTGAGTACTTTAAACGTAAAACTTAGTCTAGACATTATTATCTGAGTCCTATCCTTCTTTCAATCGTAAAGGCTTGAAACATTTTATTCCGACGTGCTCTATCGATAATTTATTTCATTTTAAAAGTTCAGATCCATCATTTGTTGAAGATAAGTTATCTTTTTTCTTTATTTTTGAGTTGCTCTAGCATTCTTTTGATACGTTCGATCGACTTGCAGATAGGAATATTATGGTCATTTTTTTCTAAGTACATAAAATGAATTGCTGAAACTTTTATTATAATTGCAAATATGCATATTTATCTAAGAACAATTTTTTTAATTTATTTTCTACCTTTGAGTATTTAGAACTTGCCTTTTAATTTTGCATAGACATAGTTAGTTTTAAAACTCCTCTTCCAAAATATTTTTCACCTTTAACTTATATATTACACTCTGTTTACTACAAAACAGTCAACATCCTTCTCGTAACCGCGTGTGGTCTCACCGTTAACGATAACTGTTGACAGATCCGATATCAAAGAGATGCCGCGGTGACGTCGCCGGCATTGTGTTACTGGACACTGATACTGTGGTACCTTGGTTATATGGAAAGTTTATAACATAGCTTGTAACTGTGGTTCTGTTTACGTGCGATAAAAGAATCTTCGTATCGAATCTCTCTATCGCTCCTAAGGTGTGCAGTTCAGTAAGCGTAATCACTTCCAGGAGACCGGTAGGAGAGTTAGAATTCAAAGTGCAGAAGAAAAGATAAATGAATTGGAAACGGCTCAAAATGGCTGATTGGATTGAGATGAAATTGACTTGGAGATAGGTTAGAGGAACCTACTTTTTGTTTTACCCTGGTTGCCCAATTAACCAGGTTGAGAAGGTAGGAGAGGCAATGCCTTAATTCATAGCACAGCCGCATCCAGTTATACTGAAAAGCCTACATAGTTAGGAAAAGGTTAGGCGGCTGAATTAAAATTTCCACAAATAAATGATCTCAAGCCAAAGTTCTTAATAAAGTCTCGCATCGGTTTAAGAACAACTTCAGTTAAGTTGTCGTATAATATTGAAAGGGAGATTAAATAGGGGATTACGTTTGTAGCGTAACGTATTATAAGGATAAATGACTGGGGATCACTTGGGTATTTTATTTCTTGAACCGTTCAAATTTTTGTTAAAGGAAGGTGTTTAAGAAAATTATATCTTTATGCCTGAAATGTTTAAGTAGTTGTACTTTCGGTTGAGTTAATTTTGACTTTGGGATTCCGAAGTCAAAATCAATAGATGAATAAGTTCTCAGAAATCAGTCCTTAATTTTGGCAAACGCAACATAGTAAGTTAACATAACTTTATATTTAAAATACTGCATACTTATTTATATGTGTTTAAAAACACATTACATAACAAAAATATTTAGAAAACTTCCAAAGAAGTTTACAAAAACGTTCTTACAGGCTTACAGAACTGTTATTATCAATTAAACTACTTACTTAATTGTTCAACAAAGCATGACCTCCCATTTCCCGCGGCAATCGGTCAACGGTCGCAGCCTGGCAGATGGTAAGCACCTGCTTAAGTTCAAGATTTATATCCTCGATTACATTTTGCTCTTTACAATGATATTTCAGTAATTGTTGATAGTTACTGTGGTACTTAGATTATCATCTGCCTAGCTTTTTCCAACTATGTTGGGGTCGGTTTCCAGTCTTACCTGAATCAAAGAGTTTTATATGGAGCGACTGCCTGTCTGACCTCCTTTATGTGACAACCCTTGGTAAGGATGTTTGTCACAATTTGTGGTGCCAATCAAAATATGTTCTTCCTTGAAATTTTCTAGTCTAGTGCGAAATGCCGAATTAAATTGGGATAAGGGTACGATGGTGCGTTTTTTCTAGTCAATATATTTGCAAATGTTTTCACTTGCCGGATACGGGATTCTGTTTTTGAGCTAATAATTCTGTATTTTAAGTACTAGATTAAAAAACGAAACCGTTTGTTAATAAATTCTGATAATTAAGCATAATTAATATGGTTGTGCAAGAAATATATTGGAAAAACGTTTCTAAATGTCATCTTTTGGAACCAGTCGCTGGTTCCCTACAAAAAAACTGCCTTAGATAGTATTTTTTGTTTGTTATTTTGTGTAGTCGCTTGCAATATGACCATAGCTCGTGGATGCTACTGCCATTCAAATGTTATTGAACCTTAATGCAGGCCAATCGCCCATGAAATTGCGGCCTCTCTAGTTTTTCGTGGCACGTCTGCAAACCATTGGTTTGTACATACCTTGCTTAAGTATAGGATATTGTGAATAGCTTGGGGTTACAGTGGGTACTTATATAAGGCATGAAATCTTTACTAATATTGTAGATAAGTAACTTTGTCTGTCTGTCGGGCTTTCATGCGGTAGAGTATAGAGCCTGAGAAAATACGTAATCTACATTTTACCCGGTTGCGGGAAGTGGTTGTGGGTGTAAAAATACTAAGGCGTAGCAAAAAATCTGTCGATTAACATCAATACTTTTCGGTCGTGGATCAAAAGTTTGCAAAAAACGTCTGTGCATACCTACCTGGAATGTAATGATTGCATTTTTAATTTTCTAGTAATTGTAGAAAGTTTACTTTTTGTCGGAAGGAGTAGGTCATTAATTTTTGCTTTCTCAATACTTATGTACTAAAGTCTTTTTGTCAATGCAGAGAAGAAAAAATGCGCAGAACTTTGTGCTAGAAGTGGTTCCTTTTAACCAAAAATTTCAAAAGATGCTTTCTTGAAATCTGAATCAAATGACAGTAGAGATTTTCAATTTCACCCGTTTTCTCGCTATCCGCTAGTTCTAAGACCTTGCCCTAAACTATTATTGGATCGCGGAGCAGTGAAATCGCGCATGAAATTGTGCCCGCTGTCGTTCACCACAAACTGACGGGACCAGGGAACTGGGAACTGGGATCTGGGAACTTATCGGATTCAGCCTTTACGTACCTGGACGTACACACCAACGTCCCGATCAATATAGAACCTTGTGTCTTGGAGATAGAATTGAAAACGTAGTGAAGAAAGATTGTAGAAGCTTGATGTACTGGCTTCTGTTGTATATTGTAGGTTGATTGTAGTGGTGAGAGTTTATATAGCTAATTAATTATTAGTGAAAACCTTTAGTTGAAATGTCACGATGTTTAATATCTGTTACTGTAGGGTACATAGTGATTGTGTTCTGTTTTTGGTATATAATAGTTTGCTTTCTTAGTGGTTATTTATCGCATTTATGTGATTAGAAACGTGATACAATCTTCCTACGTTTCACGACCTATAAAGACCTGAGAGAAAATATGTATTGTTGGCTTTCCAGTGATTTTTTCAGAAAACCTTGCATCTCTGCTTTAGAACCTCATTGGATTACTCTCAATAATCATAATTTTTATTTATTGTTAACGCTCAATAATGCTCTGTGTGAGAGGAGGCCTGTGCCCAGCAGTGGGGCGATAAAAAGGATGATGATGAAGATCTATTTTGAAAATGCAAATATGTACAAGAGTCATGTAGATTAGAGTTGTACATTCTCTATCCGTCCGTATGTCACTGTAGGTAAAATTGAATAGCTGAACACAGTTCATTTCTAATCAAGGAAAGAGTGTTCAAATGACCCTCTATGTCAATGAAAATACGTTGAACTTTGATATTAAACACCCACGAAGTCTAGTTGAATGAAAATGACAAAAAGCGTCCATGTGGTCATCATTTATTATGACGATATGACAGGCTTTCATTGATCAATTGTTTATATTGATTTATGAATGGTCTTATTGAAGCTTATAGCGTTATTTTTCTTCAGTTTACGAGGTGAAAATATGGATGTCTCAAGACGAGTCAATTTTTGATCAGCCACTTCAGATCTATACTTACTTACTAATATTATTAGTCTGAAGAGTTTGTCTGAACGCTCTAATCTTGGAACTACTGGTCTGATTTGAAAAATGTTTTCAGTGTAAGATTAAGATAGCCCAATACATATATCAATATAAGGCTATAGTCAATTTTCTATACGGATTCGTGAAAATCTTGATGGCGGAAGACAGTAAAGTAAAAATAATCTTTAAAAATTGCGTTTTCAATAAAAAAGAGTGTAAATTAAATGAAAAAAATGATTCCCCCATCACACAAAACCTAGGTTAAAACAATTTTGAAAAAGTCAGTACCTGTTAAAACGTCGGCAATATTACCAACTTCTTTGATCTTTAACTTGACTCGGTAAACAAACTTCACGCCGCTAGTTCAAGGGGTGGGCAGAAAGCTAATTACTTTTAATTATAATGAACAAAGTGTATGAACAAAAGCCGACACGCTTCAACTAGCCGCCTAGGCGGTGTGAAACGATTTCTTATAGTTAACGCATATTTTACATATCGACTTTAAATTGTTAATGTAGTTATTATTTTGTACTCTATAAAGGTTTTGTTTTAGTAATAAGTTTTTCTAAGAATTGTTGGGTTAATTTTAATTTCCCTTTGTGTTATTAAATGGTGTAGTCATATGTGTAGTTTTTTTTGCTCATTATTTTAGTCTGGGTGAGGTTAAAAAGTCACTAATTACATATTAGTGACTTTTTAACCGACTTCCAAAAAAGAAGGAGACTCTATGTTCCGTAACGAAAATTTTCAATACATACTCTACTGAAAGTGATACGTAAACCTTATAATTAATTGAAATATGAATAACTGAGTCTTTCTGTATTTTTTACTTTTTTTTAATACGTGCCTAAAATGGACCAGCTAATAGCTTATTACACTCACCGTCAAAAAAACGGCCAACCGACAAAAAGCCATAATTAGTAATTACCCACATACCAGCTCATTTCGCAAATACGTGAGATCATAAATATTGGTTAACAGGCGTGTTCGAGCGGTGCAGCGGGGTGGGCCGGGCATCGAACCCGCTCTAATTGTCCCTCCCTGCTCACACTAGCACGCGAGCTGATAAACTACAAGTTTTTACAACTACCCTACTTAAATGTCAATTGGGAAGGTATTTTTGCAGTCTCAGGACAGTTTTCCGGTCAAAATTATATTTACTTTTTAATGTAAGAGTTAAACTTCTTAAGTGTGTTTTCGCCCCTTTGGGGTTTTAAGTTCACGTTTTGTTATTTATTTTTGGGGTCTAGTTTGAAAATTGTTTTCTTGACAACGGTTCATGTGGATGATAGTTTTATTTTTGTACCCTTTTCTTTTGTCACAATAAGCCCAAATTGTAGTTAAGTACAGAAAAATGCTTTTTTCCTGTTCCAAGTTGTCTTTTTCGTATACCTATCTCCCTTAGAGCACTTGATAATTCTCTTAGAGCATATCATGGGTTTATACATAAAATGTACATCAACGTGATCAAATATTAGCGCCGCTCCCAAAATATCAGAAAGCCAAGCCACTTACAAGGTCAAATGACAAACGTCTTATATTATGTACCACCATACATACATTTCTCCATTTCGTACACATAAATAATGTATACGTACCCCACATTACTGCGAAACATTAATCATTTACCATGTTGGTACAATTTGACACGATATGTCCCCCCTTTTCCCGGAGGAGTGGGTGGATGGGGGATGGGGAACTCCCCCACTCCCCCAAATTACTCCAGCGGTTGGAAGCGGAGATGACGGTGCATTCATGATGCTGAGCTTTTAAAGAATAACAATGAGAGAATAGTTATAACATTTTTTTTTGGTATCATTTTGTCTGGGTAGTTTTTTTTTGTTTTTAGTGTAGTGAGAACATAATGGAGGAAAGCTTGATTGTTTCTTTATGTTGTCACTTTGGGAAAGGTCAAATAATAGGTACTACACTACCTATATAGGAATACCTCGTCAATATAGAGTAAATGTTGCTGAATTCGGCAAAATTTTCAAAATTTCGGGGTACCATCACTAAGAACTTGTTAGCTCTTGGAAAAAACCCTGAAACACTTGAACTAACACGGTCATTGAACCTGGGAAATCCTTATAATCGAGTGCTGGAACTTGCTTACTAGACCAAGAAAAATAGTCTAGCTTTTAGAAAAGTACATAACCGCAAACATATTTGACTAGGTAAATCCTAATGAATTTTGGTATAGATGGATGGTATGGCGAATCGACCACTACTAAGGGCTCCTGAATTTCCATTTATACAAAGACAATATCCTTTACACACAAGTATAGCTTAAGATAAAAATGTAGGCACGTTAAGTGTACCCAAATCAAAGCCTGTTTAGAATCACACATCATAATATGTCCAATTAATCACACCCTACCCGTGGTACACAGCTTTAAAAGTTAATACCTGTATGTACCTGTACTTTTAATTACCTAGGTCCCTCGTCACTGTTTTACCCAGTTAAGCTAATATGAGTTTAATGGGTTTTTGGTCATTGTTTACAATGATGTTGCCAGTTTATTGTTTTAGTACAGTTATATTGGCAGAATTAGACTTTTACTCTATTTGATAGGATAATCATGATAGTAAGTATTCTAAGATAAATATTTCGATTCGATAACGATCAAGGAAGTTGACATAAGATGGTAATTTAATTCATATTTTGTTATTTCATATACTTACGTTCGCTTTTATGACATAGGGCTTAAAAGTAAGAACTGAATATGGTGTTTAGCACAATTCTGCCTTAGCCCTAAATCTTTCCAAAAAGGGGTGAGGTCTAAGGGTTGCCCTTAGAAACACTTCTACAGAAGGACAGCTAAGTACTTGTAATATAAAACGCACAAAAATAAAGTCTTTATCTACAGTACAAGAGTCGATGGTAAGTACCTAAAGTAATAATTTCAACAAAATTCGACTTTCCACCCATTTATTGTTGAGTTACAACGTCGAATAACCCTTATAAACGATTTATTTTACAATAAACACGGTCCGTTAAAGGACTCATGAAATATTCAGGGAGGAAACACTGCAAAATGAGGGAGGGGGGACTTCCGCAAGGCCTCACGAAACTGTGTTACCAGCTACTCGAAGTTTTTTATCAATGCAGTTTTTTTCGTTTTTTTTTTGTACGTTCAGTCGGGTTTTATTAAGTTGCCGTTATTTTTTATGGTAGACTTGTTTTATGGTGAAGTTAGGTCTATGGTATGGTGTTTGTGGGATTCATGGGTTTTTGCGTTTGACATGTTTGATGAAATGGAGACATGATTTGGGAAAATATGTAGAAGAAAAAAAGATTATCTTGTGTCTAAATGTTGTTTTTTTTTTGTTCGTTTAAGTATTCCTCATCATTTAAAGGTCGTTAAACCAAATTACGAGACCAAGCTTGTTATAAGTAGGTGAAGAAACGCTGCCTTCGAAACCGGGAAATTGTTAAAGTTTCCTAAACATACCCCAAAAAGAACTTACAAAAAACAAAACAAATATTAGAAGAATGTTTAAAACTTTAGCTTTCCTGAACACCGGAAGACACGGAGGGTAGTTTGAGTCGTAAATGCAAATCACTACAGTTAAACGCAACCCTTTGCTTAGTGGCCGTGAAGAAACGAAGGTACAACTCTACGCTGTCGGGTAAAAAAGGGGATAGAGGATTAAATAGTTTTATTAACGTTTTTTGTACAGCTATTTAATAAGAGATAGGTTTAATCTGAATACCTATACATATCTACTGAAGTTTCTGCGATATTATCATCAGCCCTTTTATTGTCGTTCTCAATGGTCCTACTGCTGAGCACAGGCCTCTTCTCTTTACAAAGAAATTAACTCAAGGCGGAATGGCGATTTCATTCTTTTTAAAGTCCTTTATCTTTCACCTATACAGCCATTGTGTAATAGATAAAACTTGCATTGGTAATAGTATAATTCGGGCTTGAACTATAAGTATGTTATGAAGTTTTCTGAAAATAAATAGAAAATAGAAGAGCTAGAGTTACACTATATAGTATTTTCGTTATCTATCAAGAAAAAACCGCCTACTAAACACTCTTCCTGGTAAAATAATTATAACCGAGTACATTTTCCACAATATTTTCCAACCTTCATAAAAACAAACATCTTTAAACGTGACCTTCGCATCAGATACGGACAAACTCACCCCAAAAACAAATTATAAGTACGAGTACATCCCTCCCCCATCCCATCCCTTCGAACGCCCCCCGCCCTACTTTCACCCCATTTGCATACCATCCCCGGCAATACACAGCTACACAAATTATCCCCTGATATATGATAGCTGAGTTTTTTCCGTCCTACAACTCAATAATATAGTCCAAGAGCTCGTGGCATTGAAAATTTTCCCATCGAAAATACTACTAGTAGGTAGTTGTATTTTTTTGCGAAGGTTGAAATTTGAGGTAGGTCAGGATGTTGAAATTTTCTGTCGCAACCGTGAAGGTTGGAGAATTGCTAAAATATTTTTTTTAATCATGTGTATCAATATTAGGTGTGAAACGTTTTAATGTGTGATGTAATGTTGCTCGACGATTTTAGTTCCCATTATTGTTAAAAAAGCTAGACGTAAAAGTATTTTACTTGTTCCATTAAGTTCATTGGCAATTAGTTTGCAAGCACGCTACAACGTAAACAAGCCACAAAAAGAAACATCTAATCTTGTTCTTAGAGGAAATTCCCAAACGTCAACACAATTAAATTCTCATTGAAATGTACTGCAGTATATTGCTCTAACTAAAGCAATTAAAACCAAATGAATATTCGTAAATGGCGGCCGATAAAATCTTAATACGGTATCGCAAGTATAATCGGAACTCATTAAGTCACTTTACATTGTAAGTGGTGTACGAAAATAGGCGAAGATTATTACAATTCAAGTCTCGTGCAACACTATTGTTCAGTCCGGAAGTCTACAGTTCCTCTTTTTAAAGAAAATGTAGCTACGTTGGTATTCCGAGCCATTGAACGGGGTGGCTCCAGTTCTCAGAACGACAATGCATTTCCTTTGTTATTTTAACGTCTTATTTGGCTCGTAGGTGCCTATATGGACTATTTACGACCGGTGTGTCGATCGCGAACGTATAATTTATCTGTGTCCTGTTATAGCTCAGACAGAGAAAGTGTATACCGAGAGTAATATCGCTTTCTACTTAGATCATGTATTTTTTATCTTTTGTTAAATGCTATTTGAGTTTTAAATAAAAACGCGTAAAAATAACTAACTAGTCTGCGTCTCTAGTCAATGGACGCTGCTTAAATAAAACGTAAAACAAAAATGACAGCCAGACGCGGATGCCAAACTTGTCAGAAATCGATTAATTATGCTATATGAGCCGGCGAATCATACGAAATGGCATAAAAAATAAACATTTTCAAAGCTCAGAGATATTATGTATGAGATATACGTATCTAGAATCTGATTGAATTGCATCAGTGGTAGACAGCCTTGTGCGAGGACGTTCACGCCACCTAATACATGCGTCTGCGCAGCCGCGACAGTTGTTTTCGCGATCATCGTGTGCCGTTACACAACCTGTGTTTGTCCGTCTGCTGAACGTAAAAACGATGTTTCACGATCTCGGCCGGGATTGTTATTAATTGAACTTTAGATGCTAGTTCGTTTTTAATGTACTGCGTATGATTTTTTGTATATTTTTAGCGTTTTTACGTTGAACGATAAAATTTTGATACTGCGTAGTAATGTGTTTACATAATCAGTTTAACAAAGTAGTTTATTATTCGGAAATAAACATTAGTTTTGATGTTTAAGAATTACAAAATGTTTATTTTGGAATATTAAAAAAGGTGTTCTGCCATCACAAATGTCAAGAATTTCTAACTTGATCAGTTCGAGACGAATATAACGAAGTTATTTGTTTGATTCGAGGGGATTCATTCGTAAAACATAAATTAAGGAGCCGAGTACATTTTATGATAGAATTTAAAACATTTTTTGACATCAACCGTCTTTTTTAATTTAATGAAGACGAAAAATCGCTGTATTATGTCGTTTTTCTACGCTGATAATGTTATACCGTGGGTCACCAAACTATAAAAACTGTCTATAGATTGTCAATTTTGTTAATATCCCATGTGGCTACGAGTAATATTGTCACACCTTTGTAATTAACAAACGTAATCAGCTCACTGGCTCCTGGCCTATGTTGGTTATATTTCGCTGTCATGTCATTTCTAAGTTAAAACTTCTCTTTATGTGAGATCAAGTTATTGGTATTGTACCCGGTTAAAATATAGCCTACTAGCTTTTGCCCGCGACTTCTTTCGCGTGGAATAGTAACTTCCGGTAGATTTTTGGTTTGACCAATAGGTGGCGCTATATGTCCGGAATAAATTTTATTTTTATATTTTTTTTGTAATAAAAACTATCCTATGTCCTTTCTCAAGTTTCAAACTATATCTGTACCAAATTTCACACAAATCGATTCAGTAGATTAGGCGTGAAGAAAAGACAGACAGACAGACAGACAGACAAAAAGACAGACAGACAGAGTTACTTTCTCATTTATAATATTAGTTAGGATGATTCAGTTCAGTGGTTTTGGAGCCTTTAGGACACATACTAACAAATATCTTTTTTTATAATAATCCCTCTTTTTTTTATTATATTTAAAACTATTTACATGTACCTAATTTACTTTTGTAATCATATAAGTTTTATTTCTTAACTCGTTGATTAACTGATTCATAAATAAAAGATTAGAAGGTACAGAGATAGTCTGTTTTAATTAACTATGAATCACTTGTAGTTCACTGCTGAACTATTAATTGAATAACTTATTTTTATAAACATGATTGGTAATAAAGATGTTGCAACCGCGTCCCGTGGGAACTATATCACGCACCCGGATAAAAAAAATAATATATATATGTATTAGAAAAGCGCGTTCAAGATAAATACAAACAAACAAACTATTCATCAATATAATATGTACTAGCATAGATTTGCAGTCACACTATGCATAGGTCTCTTCTTCTTATGAAACGAGTTTTCATAATTTAAAAGAGTAGCTGAGTAACGTACGTATGTCTAACCCTTCAAGAAAGCCTCTTCATATACTTACACATAGCAAATAAAACAAAAACAATAAATAATCTTAACATCCTACCATTAATCGCAAATGAAATGACGAACATAACTGCACAATGGGCAATGACTTATAACTTCTGAAGCATAACTCCTACGTACTACAATATTCATCATCTATATCTTTTGCTTTATCAATAATTCATGGTTCGTGACGTCACGAGGGGGGCTGTGACGTCACAGCATCCTGGACATGGAGAACAAAGTGACTAGCGGAGGTGTCATGACGGAAAATCGCCTAAGAATATATATTTTTTTTAACGACGTCCAAAATCATCAAATGACCCTTCCCGCTGTGGGTTAGTGGTTAGTGGGTTAGGGAGTGTCAGACTCTTACTGACTAGAAACCGTCGTGTTCCGTCGTAGGCCTTTTATGTGCCAGGGCCGCGGTATCTCTTTCGAACAACCCGCAGCCCCGTCAGACTATTTTCGCCCTTAACTCTTCTTTGGACCCGACCATTTTTTGAAATAACAAAAATCGTTGACAGATGTCTCAAAGAACCCGAGCGCCTCGTACTCTTGTAATTGATCGTTTTTGGCCCACCGTACGAATTTGACCTAGAAGAAGGCGTCTGGCCTACCTGGATTATGTCATCTCCGTTCATGTTTCCTTACTCCGTAATCCTGGATGGTTCCTGCGTTGGTATTATGCGAGCAGTCTGTGGGCAGAGTTCGCGATATAGAGGATGTTAACACCTACACGGTTTTTGTTTTATTAGCTTTTTGATTGTTATCGTAATGTCATAAAAAGCTGTCAAGTTTGTCGGTTGTAGGCGAGAAAGAGGCTGTATATTTTTGCTATATGAACTATATAGGAACAAACAGTCTTGTCCTCAGCAATCATAAACAAAAAGATTCTGACGAAATGCGAGCTTCTCCTTTTTTTGAAGTTGGTAAAAAAGTCTATAAGTACCTACTGTAGATGATTCTATTGTACCTTATCTTTTAAAAATGCCGAAAATACTAAAATAAGTAACGTAGGTAAACTACAAAATTTTCCACACAACAACAAACACAAACCAAAACTTCTATTAACAAAAACTGGCGTGCGCAGGCGCAAAAAATGTCGCGCACTCATCAAGATCATTGCACTGTTACGTCATCGAGTGCAGCTCGTTAAATGCAAGTTGTTTAGTTAGTTTGTTTGTTTGTGTGTTGAATAACATGCTATTCAATTATTTTGATTGGTAGTGTTGGCGTATTCTTAGTTATAATGGTTATTTTGTGCTAGTTTTGAAGTGATGTCATCTGCATCCTTTACTTATTTAAAAATATACCTATTTGTAAAATGTTGCACTCGTACTAGACTTTTTAATCCCTCTGACTATGTTAAGTATAACATAAGTAATAGAAATTTTATCTCATGTCATACGTAGGTCATGCATTTTTCGCTAAAATAATGTGGATTAAAATAAGTATATCACGTCAACATTAGCTTGTTAGGTGATTAAACCTGCAGTTCACTCGATATGAAGATTGACATAAGAAAGAAGACAGAATTCGTTTAAATTGAATATGCAGTAACATACAAAGCAATTCTATCAATCTTTCTTTAATAGTGATGCATAAGTTTATTTTGATATCCACTCACTTACTTTATCTATTTCTGAACTCAGAACAATAGAACAATTTTATTCTTTATCTCCTTGCACATTTGATGCCCGTTGTCTAATTGCTTTTAGCGATAAGAACGCCCACCTCAGTTAGTTTTTATAACTTCCTGTACTGTTAATTGTTTTAGCAGGCAGAACGTTTATTAGAATATTTCATGCTTTTGTAGGTTAAATTATGTTTTAATCGGCAAATACTCTATGTGGAGAGAATGTCCATAGAGAATTACTTGGCTTTTTTTTTCAGAGGAAACCCCTTGACACCGTCCAACATTTAAATTTATTATAAATTTTCCTTTTGCCCATTGTTTATGAAACTTCTCAAAGACGTTTGAAGCTATTCTCACAGTTTATCCTCCTAAGAACTAAATCCAATAATTAATCTACGTTACTATGCACTGAAGGTGTAAAGTTAGCCCAACAGTGGACCATAAATAGCCCAATAATGAGGTCACCCATAAGTGCACTCACCCATCTCCTTATTTAAGGTCATTTTTAACCCAAGGTTATCCCCTTAAGGACAATATATCAATCTCATACTATACCTAGTTAGGTTGTAGTTCGCCACTCTTGCGCATAAGATCATTGCACTGAAGGATTACGTCACCTTGCGCGTGAGTCGACGATGCAACGCATTTTGTTTAGCGTTCAAACTTTTGCATAGTAATTTGTTATTATATTTATTTAAGTGGTATTTTTAGCGTTTATTTCATATTTGTTGATTTTGTAATTTATTGATGTTTATTTACTGTTTTATTATTGATTTATTTTTGCAATTTAAGTATGTGTTATTTCTTTAAATCGATTTCTCAATGGATTTTCTTGCTTTTTGTTCACTTTCTGTGCGGTCTGCTTGTTACTTAAATTAAATGATAATCATGAAGTTTTTTTTTACTATAAACGATTCTAATAATTGAATGATGAGTCCCTGTACTTATACTTAGTGCGTGTTATTATATTACAAAAGAAACTATAATTCCTCTAGAGAAAAAAGGTTCTACAACCTTAAAATGAACTTTGCAATTCACCACAGATCAAGTGCATACAAATTTTTATCCTGACTGTACACCACATAGCATTCCCAACTACATGACTTTGAGGGTAAACAGAAGCATTACAGCGCAAGTTAATAAAATGTCAGTGTGGCACTCACGAACTCCTGCGCAGTCTCGTTAAGATCATTGCACTAGATGACGTCATGGTGTGCAGCCGTGATTTTTAAACGGTGCACCATTTAAATTGAAATTATTGCGTGGTTTGAATGCAAGTGTATGTGATTTTCATTTTATTTTGGGAAGTTGGTAGGTACCTTTGGTAGTTCCGGTTCGGGTCGATGGTTTTTTTGAGTTTGAAACGAATATGATACGATAATGGTGGGTTATTTTTTTGGTTTAGGAACATCCATCCAGGATTATATGGCAATTCCTTGAGCAAATATTATGTAGGGTAAAAGTAATAAAGAAGAGCATGTACAGTTGATGTCAAAATTATTTTGTAACTCTGAAATCAGATTTTCTCACAGAATATTACTGTTGTACAGTCATCAGGGCAAAATTTGAAAGTGGCCAAGTTATTTGACGAGGTCTGGAGTTTTCTTTTTGATGTCATTGCAAGAAATACTACAAAATATAGTTGCTCTGGTAAGCGGAATAGTCAACGCAAATAGTGGGAAGAAAATTAATTACTTGTAATTATTTTGGGTATCAAAGGCATGCAGTTAAAAATAGTAAACATTAAACCAACCAAACCAAAACACGACATTAACCACAAAAAGCTCAAATTAAATAATAAAGTAATATTGAAACAGGCTACAGTGTGTATTTACGCCTTCAATGGAGACTGTAGCCAATCAATTATTTATATCTGATAAATATCATAAAAATTCACTTCGTGAAGGTCAAGCTTGCGAGGATAAAGCCATTCCCTGGCCGTAGGGTCATCACAACCCGATGCTGAGTTATTTTTCAAGTCCTCGTTAAAATAAATATTTTTAAATTAAAAGACTATGCATACAAAGTCTTAAATAACTTGTGACTAGTTTAATTATATTAATTTTCAGTTATATATTGGTCTATCTTAGATACTAACTTTCACCCGCGCGCAGTTTCTGTCGTGTCCCGTGGGAACAACTCCACAAACATGGATAAAAAGTAGCCTATATTCTTCTTGGATAAATGGGCTATTTTACAAAGAAAGAAATTGTCAAATCGGTTCAGTAGGTCTTAACATTAGAGTATATAAACGAACCCTTCGGCATGTCGATGAGTCTCACACAAATAATAAAACTTGCTCTAAATTGCACGAAAAAAGACAACCAAATCTAGATCTATACTTATTTTAAAGAGTCTAAAGGTCTTTATAATGTCCAACATTTGAATAACTTAGTTGCAACTTGCTAGGGGATTTAATCGAGGGGTGGTGTAAACCAGATTTACTGGTGGGAATCTGGCAGATGCTGTCATGTCTCAGACATTTGAGGGTGCTAGTAAGATCCTAACAGGGCTGTCTGACCATTCGAGAGTTAGAATGACCCTGAGATATAAGGGCAATAGAAGGCATACGGTTTTCTGAAGTAATCGTAAAGAGGATTTTTTCTTTTGTTTGGTTGTACACCAAAGGTTAAGAAACACACTAACAGATTTGGAAAATTCTTTCACTGATCGAAAGCTACGCTATCTTTGGGTGACAAAGGCTAAATTTTTTTCCCCCGTGGGGGATGTATTTACCTTACTTTAGGCCAGGGCCTAAAGTGAAACCGCGAGAAATCTGTGTGCAATAAGATTCTGATACATCCTATAGGTTTCCCATAAAAGTTGCCTCAAAAACACGTTCCTTTCTTCCCCGTAAAACCAAATTCTAAAATGAAAACAGGCTGAAAACTTGCGAAGATTCGGTTCTTATTAAGGAAAATGTTCAACAAACTTTTGTCTCGAGAGAAACGTGGAAATTAAAATTGTATTTAATCTTTTAAGTATTCACATTAATCAAGGTAAAGTGCGCTAAGTATTATTAATATAACGAGCTGGCAACCCTATAGGGTACGAGTATTATTTTATATTTATAAGCGTAACAAAAGAACACCGCTCTATTTTATTGCCAGACTATAAAAAAGGTAATTTTATAAGTCCGCTTCAAGTGGTATTAGCTGGATTGACCGGTTGAAGCCCGGAAGAGTTGGATATAACAACATAACGGATAAAGTTGATAATCAATACTAATAATAATAAGCGCGTAAACAAACTCTAGAGTTTTTCTATAAAGCTGAATAATTCGTTTATTTGCTTAATCGTGCAAATCTCAGAATACACTTGTCCAATTTAAAAAATTACTTCAATGTTTGAAAGCCCAATGGGAAAGGCCCAGTAGTTGGGCTAGTAGTTTCCACAGGACGCGAGTGAAACGGGCGGATAGGTATTAGTCGGTAAATAAATCTTTAAATATTTGTCAACTTTCTACATTACATTATTATTACAATAATAAAACAAGAGTAGGTCCAGATACTTTTTTAATAAAGTTAATCTGTGAATGGTCCAGTAAATCTGAGCTACTAAGATAATAAACGAGTATAAGATTAATATGGTCATCCATTGTGACTCAGATTTAGATGTTATGCCACTTCCCAGATTGAATTCTTCCTTAGCCTTCCTTACGTCATAGGGAAAAATAAATTGCCGTGTTTTTCTTAGCATTTATCAAGATTTGCAGATTATCACAGAAGGTTCTAGTAAGTTTGGCCTTTGCATGATATAAAGTAATGACAAACATCATTATAAATACAAATTAAATTCTACAGCTTCCAAAGCTTCCATTTCAATTACATAGACCTCCAAATATCTAGAACCCAACTACATAAATGCCTAGCTCAAACTATGACCAAATACTCGCAAAATACCACAGATACACACACTCACAGACAAACAAACGCACACACAGAGGGAGTTCTGCATTCCTTCCGCTGTGTAAAATGTCCACTTATTGATGTAGGTCAGTGTTGCTGTACTCTTTGCTCTCTCTAAACCACGTTGTCTGTCTCCGTCCGCCCGGGACCGGCCGGTCGAAGAATTTATTGAACCAGTTAGCATGTTTGGTTCACAAGTTGCATTGCTTTTAGATATTATGACATGAATTCGTGCTCTGGTCTTTTTTGCGAAAAGGGTTGGGTCAGCTGCTTAACTCAAGGGTAGGTATAGAATGGTGTTTATATATTAGCCGGCAATTGTATTAAGTTTATTTTGAGTCCAAAAAAGTACGAGTCTTTGTTAAAACCAGGTGCTTGAAACTTATTGACTTGATGGTTTTTAATTCGCTTTGTTAGTCAAGATTGCTTTTTGATAAACAACCTTTATATTCTCGTAATACTTTAATAATAATCTGATCTATATGTGTACCTATCCCTTTAGTTAATATATTTGTCGGTATTTCCCAACGAAATGTAAAGTCCAACAATATATTTAGTAACTTTGGCAGTTTCCACTTTCACCACAAGCGGTGAAGGGTTAAACTGGTAATAGAGGGTTTCAGTAAGGTGTTATTTTAATTACAATTAGCGTTGAACGTAGACCTCTAAAGTTTACATAGGTTTTATAAACCCTAGGTTTAGGGACTAAGGACTTATAGTAAAAAGGGCTCAAAAGATGACAAGATTTGATAATTAAGTTAATTAGGTCTAACTAATGTAATGTTGAGTAATGAAGTTTATATGTAAGAAAATGTGATTAGTAAAGATGTGTGGTCACTGGAATACAGGGGTTTTAGTTTGTTTTCAGTTCAGTCACACACAGTACATTACTTAAATGTAATCATTTAAGTAATTTTTGGTTTTTGATAAATTAAATGATTTATTCTCAAAATTCTGTTCTGTTTAGTATGTGAAAGTGATACTTAATTAGGATTGTAGTATCAGTAGGTGCCCTAACTTTCGTGTCCTATTTTTATTATCCCTTAGGAATTACTTCCTCGATAAATGGATTATCTAAAACTAAACCTTTTAAATAGAACCTCCTAATTATATGAATTGATCGGATCGGACCAATACATAGTACCTGTATACCTACTATGTATTGGTCCGATTCCTTATAAACGCGTTTAAATAATGTAGCCAAGCCAACCCATTTTATTTCATTTATGAACTTCAAAAATGTAAATACATAAGTCAAGGTCAAAATCAACCCTCTAAGAGTGACCTTCAAAAATGTCCGTAGAAATAAAATATTTTTCTCTTACATGATTGAATCGTACAGCCCTTCACCTCGGCTGAAAGGTTAAGGGTAGAGGCGCACCCCATTCTTTTATCTAACGTTGTGGTGTCTCTCTCTGCCATGGGGACTATGGGGAGCTATCCCCTTATTGGTTAATTAATTACAATTAGGAGGTTCTATGTTATTTTTGGAGTATGTTTTGTTAAAGGATTTGATATTGAAATTGTATTGAAAACCAGCTGTTTTCCAGTGGTTTTTCGTACCTGAATCAAATGTATTATACGCTACCAGCTTTCGCCCGCGGCTTCTCCCGCGTAGAGTTCGGTTATATCGCGTTTCCAAGAGAATTCTTCAAAAGTCCGGGATAAAAACTATCCTATTTTCTTTCTCAACGTCAACTCTATCTCTGTACCAAATTTTATTACATTCAGTTCAGTGGTTTAGACGTGAAAGCGTAACAGACAGACAGACAGAGTTATTTTTGCATTTATAATATTAGTAGGGATGTTACTCGGGAAGTTACACAAATTTTTCCAACAGTGAAAGACTTTTTCAAATCGTTTCAGTAGTGTCGGAGCCTTTATTGTCTGACTGATCTCCTTATAACTGACAATTGGCTAAGACGCCATTATTTAGAAAAAAATATTTGTTAAGGTTTACTTATGTATATTTTATTCGAATAGGCCGTGTAACCACTTTACCAAATTGTTCCCTAATCCTTTTAGAAACGACAAAGGTAAAAGTTTTGACGCAGAAAAACCTATTGCGCTATTGCGACACAATTTCGTAAAGTTACTGAATATAGGTTTGTTTCATATTACATACATGGTTTTGATAACATCTTTCACAACTACTATTAAATATTTTTGCTGTACTAAAATGCACGAGGTGTAATTTTTTGGTGCCTCATTAAAAACGAACGAATTAAATTACAAATAAAGTCTAAAGTCCACAGTTTTTTTCTCTAATTTTGATTTAACCAAGAAGGGTTATGATTTTTACTTTTTTCCTGATTTGCCATATACATCCTTAATGGGAACTGAGCTTATATACAAAGCCACAATCCAAAAACGAAACTGAGCTAATACATTTTCCCATTGTTTAGTCCTTATAAAAACCTTATAATTTACTTACCCAACATTTAGCAAATAGGGTAACATTATCTGCTTAAAGCAATTGTCTCCCCAAAGAACCGATGTCAACCTTGACCGAGTTGGAACGACCCAGCGGGTTGCGGTAACCTAACATACACTCGGGTTCAGACGGGTATAGTGATCGTGAGAGTGATGCGTACTAGTATAGTTACTGGCGCGAGTTAGATGTTACAGTGAAGAGTAATAAAAAAAAAGTGATAATGTGTATGAGTGATGGTGTTTTTAATAGTGAAGTTATTAAATAGACGCAATATGTGAAGTTAGAAGTAAAGAATGTTGATTTCGAAAATTCTGTTATGGTACTCATGTTGTGTATTAGGTAAGCTTATAATTTAACCCTTTGCATGGAGCGCAGATATACGCGAGACACAATTGATTTTCTATTGTTTTATAATTAGCGACATACGAGCAGTTAAGTGACATACATTTTAAAGTTTTTACATTTTAAATTGTTTTTTACGAGGCCGCAAATAAGTGAAAAAATGTTCTATAAATTTAAAAATAGATGTACTACAGAGGCAAAACGGTAAGCAATAAATAATAAATATTACTCGCTCCATACATGTGATTTACAATATAAATCGAGAATCTGTAGTGTCAATATCTCTTTGATACCGATATTTATTCTCAACACAATTGGATCAGTGAAATGGGAATGCTGAAAATTGTTCCTACCTTTATTCCTCAATTTATATGAAGTTTTGTTAATACTGCTATCGGGATTTTGTGAAAATGGCAGCTTAATTGTTCAGGACGCATGCTTGCTGTCATTTCTCATGAAAAAGTATAATTATGTAAATGTACACGGACATCGTATGGATTTTGGCAAAACTGTGGACAGAGATATTGTTTCTTATTATTTCATAGAAAAACACTCATGTGTACTGGTACATAGTGCGGATTTTGGTAAAATTATGGGATCCTTTGTTTTTATTTTAAATACGAAAGTCTCTGTCTGTCAGTCGCGCTTTTTCGTCTAAGCGACTAAGCCGATATAAATGCAATGTGTATACTAAGGTACTCAAGTAATCAAGAGCTTGAGGAAGAAAATACAGGCCAGTATCCATACTCCTTCCTAAAGCCACACGCAAAAGCTTGTCAGGAAATATTTTTACAAAACAAAAGACAAGCTACTAAGAGTGTAACACGCTACTAAACTTCGAAACACGTCCAAAACTTGCTATTCCATACTCGTGACTGGAATGACAAACTAGCCCGGATACAAACTTCATACTTTTTATCCTTCCCGAAGTTTTATTAGTTGTTGATGACAATATCGGTGGCTGTAATTTTGAAAGTCGGCTAAGTGCTGTACTCGTGTGAACATGGCTTTATGTCTGTTGGCACGTTCGCTCCCGGAAAGTTGGGTAACGTGATGCGGGTACAGACGGGGATTTTATTTATTTTTATTTTTTTTTTATTTTTAAGCCTTATGCTAGACACTTTATACATATACAATTCATAAAATATCAATTTACATTATGCAATTCACATTAAAATTTCACATTATACATTTCATAATTTCATTTTTCATACATTAATGTCTTGTTCCATTTTTGATAGTCTGCTTGCCAGGTGGCAAAGGCCTCCTCCAATCTTTTCCATTCTGGTCTTACCATGGCTACTCTCCCCCAAGTTATCCCCGCTACTTTCCTAATATCATCATCCCATCTTGTCTGAGGTTTGCCTCTGTTTCTTTTTCCGTTTCTTGGGTACCATTGAGTTGTTAATTTACTCCATTTATCTTTCCCGCGGATCATGTGGCCTGCCCATTTCCACTTTTGTCTTTTTATTTTGAGAGATATGTCTTGGACCTTCGTCTTACTTCTGGTGTTACTATTTCTTACTTTGTCTGTTCTTTTGAGTCCTAACATACTTCTTTCCATGGCATGTTGACATACGGAGAGTTTGCTTTCTATGTTTTTTGTCAATGCCCATGTTTCACTTCCATATGTCAATACTGGAAGGATGCATGTGTTGAACAGTATGCTTTTAGTTGTAATGTGTACGTTCTTATCTTTCATTAATTCTTTTAGACTCCAGTACTTCTTCCAACTATTAAGAACTCTTCTTTCGACCTCTCTTTTCGTGTTGTCTTTAGGTGATATTAGTTGACCAAGATAAATGTATTCATCAACATAAGAGATTTCTGTGCGTCCTACTATAATAGAGTCTTTGTTACCATTGGTCATGATTTTTGTCTTCTCTGGGTTTAAGTTTAGTCCGGCCGTTGAACTTTCTGATGCTAGATCGTTTATCATCTTGTTTAGGTCATCTGATGTTTTGGCAAATAACACAATATCATCTGCGAATCGTAAGTGTGTTAGTGTGTAACCATTAATATTTAAACCCAGGTCTCCCCAGTCAAGGTTTCTAAAGATTGACTCTAGTACAGCTAGAAAAAGCGTTGGAGAGAGGGGGTCCCCTTGTCTTACACCTTTTTGGATTTGAAACATATTTCCCTTCTTTTCCAATTGGATACACGCCGAACTGTGTCTATAAATGTTTCTAATAACCCTTATATATTTGTGTTCGACACCCTGCTCTTTTAAGGCTTCCCAGATTTTACAGTGTATCAAAGAATCAAAAGCTTTGCTATAATCTATGAAAGCTATATAATAAGTAAGCTGATATTCAGAGTATTTTTCTATAATTTGTCTTACAGTGTGGATGTGGTCCAATACAGAGAAGCCTTTACGGAATCCTGCTTGTTCAATTGGCTGATGTTCGTCCAGTTTACTTGCTATCCTATTCAAGATAATCTTTGCGAAGATTTTATAAATATTAGACATTAGGCTAATGGGCCGATAGTTTGCCATGTCGCAGTGATTCCCTTTCTTAAACAGGAGGATTACTTGAGATTCAGTCCATTGTTTTGGTATCCTTTCGGTGTCAATTACGTGATTGAAAATTTCTGTAAGAATTGGCACAATTGTCGATTTCGTTTGTTTGAGTATTTCGTTGTTAATGCCATCTGGACCCGGTGCTTTATTGTTTTTTTGCGTATCAATAGCTTTTTCCGTTTCCTCTGGTAAAATACTCGGTATAGTTTCGTTCTCTGGTAGGTCTATTTCTTCAATTGTATTGTTTTTGTATAGCTCACTGTAATACTCTGTAGCAATCGTGAGGATTTCCTTTCTGCTCCTTTTTTCAGTTCTTCTTCTATTTTCCATCTTCACAATCCATTCTGTTTTGTTTGTTAATTCTTTGTACGCCTTCTTTATGCCTCCTGTCTGTCTAATATGTCTCTCTATTGTTTCCAACCTTCGCTGCCTTCTATCTTTCTTTAAGCTTTCTCTGATATCCTTACTGAGTTCCGCTATTTTCTTTCTGTAATCTGTAGTTTTCGTACTCATTAGAGATACTCTTTGGTTCAGGAGATCAGTGGTCTTTTTTGTCAACCAATTCTTGTGGTTTTCCTTTTTGGTGTTATGTACTTTGGTGATGTTTGTGATTGTATTTTCTAGCCAGTTATATTTTTCTTGTATATCAGAATGTTTTGTTTCTATTTCATATTCGTTAAGTTTTAGATGTAGTGCGTTAGCTATTTCCTCGACTTGGAATTTGTTAAGATTTATATTTGTTGGGTTCAATTTTGGTCTGTTTCTTTTTGGTGTCGATAGGTTCAGTTTAGTTCTTACCATGCGGTGATTGGTATTGAAGTTTAGCTGGTTAATGACATCTATGTTTGGAAAATATTTGGGTTTATTGGTCATTATGAAGTCTATTTGGTTTTTTGACTTGCCATCAGGTGACAACCATGTCCACATCCTGTTTTTATTTTTCTTGAACATAGAGTTTAGTATGGTCAGGTTGTTTTCTGTTGCAAAGTCTACAAGTCGTTGTCCATTTTTGCTTCTAGGTTTTGTAGAGTATGTGTAAATACCTATACTTGTTTCTTCGCCCTGTTTCCTTTTTCCAATCTGGCCATTAAAATCGCCCATCACAATAATATTTTTATGAGCATATGTCTGCAATGCTTCATTCAGCTTCCAATAAAACTGCTTTACTGCTTCGGTATCTGCTGTTATCTTTGGTTCCGTGGGAGAGTATATCTGGATGATAGTCCATGGGTCTTTGTAGTTTGGTATTTTTAAGTGTAATAATGCTATGCGTTCGGACACCCCGTGAAAACCAATTATATGATTTTGTAGGTATTTTTTTACCAAGAACCCAACCCCGTATTGTCCTGGAGTTTCACCAATATAATACAGAATGAAGTCTTGGTATGCAGTAATTTTCTCGCCCGATCTTCTTACTTCACTCAACCCGATGATGTCCCAGTTAGTAGTTTTTAGTGCCAGTGACAGTTCTGATAGGTTCTCTTCCGATTTCAGTGTCAGTACGTTCAGAGTAGCAATATATATATTTGTTTGTTTGTCCGTTGTAGTCTTGTTTATGTTGTTCTGCCCATGTGGAGATGGTTCAGTATTGTTGTTTTCTTTACTTTGATGTTGGTTTGTTTTTGTTGGAGGGTGTTGGTCTGATTCCCCACGGTGACCAGCCGGGTTGGGGAATGTGTGTTTTTTAGTGTTTTCGTTAGATGTAGTTTTTATTTTATTGTTTCCGGAGTCCAGTAATTGCTATATTTTATTTTGCTGGGTGTTTTTCTCTGTCATCTCTTTGGATTTAGCTCTCATGTATGTAAATGCATCAGTTTTATGAAGTTTTGATGGAGCTATGATGGTTTTACCCTTGTCTTTTGTGGTATGTGGTGTTGTTCCATAGGATTCTGGCGAGGTTGAGCGGTCCCTTTTCCTATTTTCTGGTTCTGTATTTTTCTTTATAACTAATCTACCTTTTCTAATAGAGACGGGGATAGTGGATGTTTTTGAAAAATGGTGAAAATGTATTTTCAAAAAAGATTTGGATTTCATTAAGTATGTAGGTAAATAACTGGTCACTTCGGACTGCAGATTTTATTGCATGAATGTAAATTGTGGATAACCAACACCAATTTGCACATTTACTGCCCTGTTTATTTGCGTAACAGTTGCATATTTTCATTAACTTTTTTATAACGCAAGCAAATACACGGCCATCAACTAGTTACCTAGTATTTCGAACTAGCCTACCAGTTTTTCTTTGATAACAAAGAAAATGATTTACAAAACAGTCGACTGACCAAAGTGGACTTGACAATATAATAAAATCCGGAGATATCTACAGATTTACTCAGCCTCATTTGTCGGGACAAAGGAACTAATGATCCCTTCATTTATTTACTCCACAATTGTTATTTAGCCACTATACAACAAAAAACTCTGATAAAAGATAAATAAAACCGGCCAAGTGCGAGTCGGACGCGCGCACGAAGAGTTCCGTACCAGAGCAAAAATGTGCAAAAAAACACGTTTGTTGGTGGGAGCCCCCAAAATATGTATTTAATTCTAGTTTTCAGTATTTGTTGTTATAGCTGCAACAAAACTACATCATCTGTGAAAATTTCAGCTCTCTAACTATCACGGTTCTTGAGATACAGCCTGGTGACAGACGGACGGACAGAGGAGCGAAAACAATAGGTTCCCGTTTTACGCTTTGGGTACGGAACCCTTAAAACTAAAAAAAATACAACTAGATTTTACCATTGTTAGTAAAAAGTAAATGTGGTAGAAATAATATTTTTTTTCAAGCAAAACACTTTTTTTGTCGAGTGTACGTTTTGGCCAAATTATATAGCCCTATGTGCTGACTTTACTAAATGATAATAGTGCGGGTATTTTTTGTGTGAAATTGAAAAGAAAATGTTTTTCGCATTTTTTTTTATTTGGAGATGTATTGAAAGATGCATTATGGGTGAATGAAGCATTAAGAAATTGGCAATTCGTGATTTTTGGGTCTAAATTTGGTAAGCATTTATTTATTTATACTTTTTGCACAATGTATAACGACGGACTTAACGCCTTAGGCGTTTTCTACCAGTCCAGTGGTGAAATAGAAGAGCTAAAATGTGTAGTAGCATTTACTTATTTGAATACATCTACACGAGTTATAAGACAGATTACCTAAATAGTTACTTGACTATATACTATGAGCTACTTTTTAATAACATTGTCTTTTATAGATAGACTAGCCGTTCCCCGCGGTATCACCCGCGCCCGGTGTATTTTTTGCCGCTCTGGTACATGGTGAGCAGTTGCATCGAAATTTCGTTATTGGTATACTTTACTAAGGTGAATTATGCTGTCCTAGTACTTTACTTTTGTGGTTCTGCGGCATTCCGTAAGTTGGTTTTTGTCTAATCACTCCCGTCCCGGGAATCTTTCTCGCAATTTTTTTTTCCTTATTTGCTCACCGTTTAGACCTACCCTTGAACTTGTATTTAATTTATCGATATATTCTTGATATAACTCAGCTAGTCTGCTACTAGATATTAACCTGTGAATCATACTATTATTCCTAACCTCGAGTTAAAGAAAGAAAAACCACTAAAATTGTATTGTAAACATTCCCAAAAACACTTATACGCATACATACATCAATGCCATAGTAAAAGCATTACTCTTCCGCATTTGTTCGATACTACAATCGTATACAAAAACACACTTTACTACAAGCTACAAAAATTTCGACTAACATACACATATAAACAAAAACGAGTCGACCAAAAACCAACTTTATCACTACACCCTAAAGTCCAAATTCGTATAAAGGAACTGGAACTACCACGTTAAGTAAACATGTGTGCGTTTAAACAAAGCCTATTGAACGATAATGTAACCTGATGCTCTGTAAATAAAGTCGGGAATTGCGTGGTGATTTCATCAGAGGGGCATTAGCGTGGAATTGACGGGTATACCAGGTCAGGTTTTAAAAGTCCACGAATTTATGGTGGGACCTTCACCTTTTTTGAGGTAGGTATGTTACTTTTAATACTGTTTAGGGGTAAAGACAGTTGTTTTGAGTGTAATGGTATTCGGGTATGTTCAAAAGGATTCGAAATATCAATACTAATAGGTACCTATAATAAAGAGGAAAAAAAGTATTTTTGTTTGTTTGTTATGAGTAAACTCAAAAATTACTGCACCGATTTTAAAAATTGTTTCACTATTGGAAAGATACATTATCTGCGGTTAACAAAGGCTATATTTTATCCCGGTACGGGCTGTAGTTCCCACGGGACGTGAGTGAAACCGCGGGAAAACTGCAATAATAAAGTGTACATGTAATAAAGTAATTATGATGAATAATATCAATTTATCACTGAATGTATAAAATAAAAATATGAAAATCTATTTATTCAGCATGAGACAGGTGCTTGAATAATTGAATTTTTATATCTGTTTTAAGACTTAATAAATCATCTTGAACATGCCTTGGAACTAATAAAATAATATTTCAGTTATTATAAATTATTTATAATAACAGTAATATAAGAAAAATCGCAATTAGTTAAGCATAAACAGCTTGTTTAATGCATAATGAGAAAATATCAATCGAAATAATTTATTAATTACATGTAATAATTAATACCTATAAACTTAGTAATTAATTTTAAATTCATGAGCAGAAGTGATTCATTGACTGGCTTAACATCAACGCAATTCCAGTGAAAAATTATTTTAATATCTTCAATTTTCATTCAGCTTTTCACTTCCTATCGACATCATCATCGACCTAGCCTTTTGCCAAGTATGTTGGGATTGGCTTCTAGTGTTATCGGATGCAGCTGAGTACCGTGTTGACCTCCTTAAAATAATCACCCTTGCAACCCAATACCCTTATTGACTACCCGTAACGATTACCACAGATGTTCAAATGACAGCCGGGACCCATTATTACCTATACTTTCTATCAACAATTAACAAAAACTTTTCCCAAAACAAAAGCAAAAAATACATTAATGGCAACACCCAAAACAAAATACGGACGTACCATCACGTGGACGCCGTACGCTAGAGCGAGAGCGAGCACAAAACAAGGAAGTTAGACAAGGACAACGCTATGTAACCTTGACCTGCGCAGTGGAAACGGACAGCGCCACCCCGCGGCGAGTATCCGAAACTTCATATTAATAATAAATGGCGCGAGAAAAATATCCGCCGAATTTTATGTACAAACTAGCCGTTTGCCTGCGGTTTCACCCATGTATCGTTAAAACTGCTGCCCGTACCGAGATAAAATATATCCTATGTCACTCGGGAAGAGTGTCGCTTTCCAACAGTGAGAGAATTTTTCAAATCGGATCAGTATTTTTGAGTTTATATCCATTACAAACAAAAATACAGACATTTCCTCTTTATAATAGCTAGTCGTTTTTCTGCGGTGTTACTCGCGTTCCTTGGGAAATACTGCTCGTACCGCGATAATATATAGCCTACGTTACTCGCAGATAATGTACCTTACTTATGCTGAAAGATTTTTTAACATCAGTCCAGTAGTTTCCGAAGCTATTTGGGTACAAACAAAAAATCAAATTCCTCTTTATAATATTAGTATTAAATAATAAATGGCGCGAGAAAAATGTCCGCCGGATTTTTATCTACAAATTGACACAATACGTGACGTGATTGCGTTAACAAATAAATTGTTGGAGAGAAAGGTATTGCCAGTTTTTAAATTGATAGCTTTATGTTTGTTTTTATTTGTGCGAATGAGGATTTGTCGCTTTAATGGAATTAAGTAATGGCGTCGTATGAATTCGGTATTTGAATTGTTTGGAACAAGTTGACGTAAGAGGTTTTATTCTATTCATCGACGTTTTTTGATCCAGTTGACAATCCTGTCAGTCAGTATAAAAAAAAAAACCGCGAAAGTTGACAGCTGTCAACTGCACAAAAAATTTGATATCCCTATAAATGGGTATTCTACATATCTATGAAGAATCGTAATTTAATTTAAGTATTTATTTCTGTCTCCAAAATTAAAACTTAAAATACATATATTTTTTAAAATAATTAGTAATCAGATTAATTTTCTTCGTCCGTTAATAACAAAATTAATTTGCTTAAAACCTTTCAAAAACAAAAGTTTTGTATTTGTATAATAAACTTAGTAATTTAGGTCTCAAAATAAGTCCTAAGAGGCCTGGGAATATTTCCTAAAGGTTTTGAACAGATTTCAAAAATCTTAAACAACTTGATTTTTTTGTCAAAAGTGGAACTTTATAACTGAATTATTTAAGATTTCAGAATTAAAGTTCGTTTATTAGGCACTATTGCGATTCTAACGGTTTTTAAATAACGTGCGGAAGTACGAGGAAACCTGAAAGCTGAGACTGCAATTTCTTTTTTTTGTAATTTTCTTAGCTAAGTTATTTAAACCAGGTTCCTTTAATAAACTCCTTATCACAGTAACAATCAATAATATTCATAACAAACTCCCCACTTCTACAAAATGGGCAACACCACAAAATGTTAATATTGACCCAGATAGCTGTACATTCATTTATCGATGTTGGTTCTAAAAACTTGCTACCACGTACTACCTACCCTTAGATCGTTTATCCAACCGGAATCGCCAAGAGCACAAATCTGTGCGAAAAGCATATACATGTGCGTAAAGCACATTTACGTCCGAGGCGAGGTAACACAACAAATAGCTCACTGATGCATTTTCGATCATACTGTTACGCACGTCAATATTAACAAACACGAGCATAAACTCAAATTAAAAGAGTGCAATCCAAGAGCGATCTCTTCCAGACACCCTTAGGATGGATTGAGACAAGAAGAAAAAGTTTATACGGTAGGCAGAAAGCCAAAGTGTACACTGCTAGTGCAATTGGCGACCATATTAATATTCATAAACTAGAAGTATATTTACATACGAGGATGGCCACTAATCGCCTTGAGCTACCTGAGCTGCTTGAGATGACACTAGTGCCCTGTAATGGCATAGAAAGGATATGAAGACTGGCAGCGGTTTGTGCCTTTGGCAGATAGAAAGGCACGGCGAAAGCGTATCCAGTTAATTTAATACTCCAAGTACCTACCCGCATATTCTACGAATTTTCCATTGAAGTTTCTTGCCTTCTGCATACGTAACTGCTGAACATCTTGTGTGGATTACAAAACATGGTTTTATTGTAATGATGTTTGTTTTGAGAAGCGGTAACGTTTTATTGAAAGACAGTGTGGGAACTTAAGGTGTTCGTGAATCGATTCTTCGATTTTCATTGATTGATTGATTTTGTCGACGTGTGTAGTAGTTGTATGAAGATTTCTGTGTGTGGGAGTTGAGGGCTACTATTAGGCTACTTTTTATCCGGATGCTGTAAATAGTTCCCACAGGACTAGGCCGGAACAGCTGATGGAAGTTAGTTGGTTATGTAACAACCTACAATTTTTTTTGCAATGATATGTCAGTACTATTTATTTAATATTTTTTTATCGTACTGAAGTACTATATCGAGGACACGGTGGACCACACAGTCCAGGAGTGCCCTGCGTGGGAAAGGCACCGCCGGGTCCTCGTCGAGGCTTTGGGCGGCGGCGACCTCTCGCGTCCGGCCCTGGTTCAGGCCATGGTCCGGAGCGAGAGGGAATGGGATGCCGTCGCCTCCCTTTGCGAAGCAGTCATGCTCGAGAAGGAGGAGGCGGAACGCCACAGAGTTCGCACCTCTCATCCCGGCCGCCGCGCTGGACCAGGTAGACACCATGGGCGCCGGGTGTCGCGAGATGACTCCCGGACACCGTAGGCGTGGGTCTGTGGGCGGTGAGTTCGGGTTAGACATGGGCGCCGCGCCGGCGTCGCCACGCCGCGACACGCCCGCGCGCCGCCGCCGCCGCCGACATTAGCTGCGCGGCGTGAGTTAGGTTAAGACGTGCCATTTTGTTCGCAATTATTTAGGCAATACTCTTCTTCCTCCGAGCCTTTTTCCCAACCATGTTGGGGTCGGTTTCTAGTCTAACCGGATTCAGCTGAGTACCAGTGCTTTACAAGGAGCGACTGCCTATCTGAACGAAATGGACACTTCAGTTTCTTTAAATATCAGTAGTTTTCATCAATTTTGAGTAAACTATCCAAAAAACATAGTGCTGTTGGTCATGGAATCGAAGATGATCCATTAGATCAAGAATGTTGGCAATATCTTGCTTCTGCTATTGGGGATCGACCCATTTCCAAAATGCGGACCTTCCATCATTTTGGAATGAGAAGAAGACAGAATTTCCATGGCTGTCTACATTTGCAAGGGCTCTGCTGTGTATACCCGCTACAAGTACTCCGAGTCATCATCATCTTCCTGCCCTGTTCCCAAGTCATTTGGAGTCGGTGCAACATGTCTTTTTCTTCCATTCCTCTCTGTCAGACATACTTACATCCACTCCCTTCTGCTTCACGTCCTCTTTCAGTCATCAATCAATCCATCTTTTCCTCGGTCTACTTAGCACACTCTTTGTGACATGCGTTTCACACCGTCTCATCACATGCCCATACCACGACAAACTCTTCAAGGCTTCCTCTGATATACTCATTCCTGACTTTGTCCATTCTGTTAACCCCACACCTCCGTCTCAACATTCTCATCTTTGCTACATGCACTCTATTCTCATCCTTCTTTTTCAATGCCCAACACTCTGATCCATACAGGACGACAGGTCTTATTACGGATTTGTAAATTTTGCCCTTCAGTTTGAGGGGCATCCGGTGGGTCACAAATAGTGCTAGTTACCTGTCGCCACTGCATCCATCCAGAATTGATCTGATGCGTAACATCCCTGTCCACCTCATCGTCACTTTGGACGAGTGAACCAAGGTACCGGAAGTCGGAGCAGACTGGTAGGGGCATGCCGGCTAGGGTTATGGTCATGGGTCTTGATATACCGCCAAAATCGCAATGTAGGTACTCGGTTTTGCTCTTGCTGACCTTTAAATCTACCGTCTTCAGTCTTAGCCGCCATGCCTCCAATCTGCTCTGGACCTCTGGCCCACTCTCCCCCACCAGAACAATCATTGGCGAAAAGCATACACCAGGAAACCTCCTCCTGTATGTCCGCTGTAAGGGCGTCCATTAACAACAGGAAGAGGTAAGGACTGAGCGCCGACCCCTGATGTAAGCCAACCCCTACACTGAAACTGGCGGTAGTGCCGGCTGTAGACCGGACTTGTGTACTGCATCTACCGTACATCGCTCGAATCAACTGCACATGAAGTATGTGCAGTTGATTCGAGCCTGGCATACCTTTCTCCTTAAGGGCCCACCACAAAACCTCACGAGGTACCCAGTCATATGCCTTTTCAAGGTCAACGAACACCTTATGTAAGCTATATGTCGACAGGGTGAAGCCCTGTTGCTACCGGCTACTGCGTTTGATCTGGCAGTGGTCAACACGTGGTTCCAGAAGAACTCGGAGCACAGGATCACCTATAAAAGCGGTCCACGTGCCACACAAATTTATTACTTTTTGGTTAGACGCAGTAATTTGAAGAACATAAAAGATTGTAAGGTTATACCGGGTGAAAGTGTAGTCTCGCAACACAGACCCCTTGTTATGGAAGTGGCGTTTACAATAAAGTCAATAAAGGGCAAAGAAAAGTTACCTCCAAACATAAAATGGCACAGGTTGGAAAGGGCAGATTTGGCGGAGCAATTTAGAAATGCGGTGGTAGATTAGATGATTGAAATGGGAGATATGAATGAAAGGAGTATGAGTGTTGGAGGGAAATGGCAATGACTATAAGGATGACAGCAAGAATAATTTTATTAGAATCGAAAGGAATTGCAAATCTATTAACATGTATATCATCCACGCCGCCGGCGTCACGCCGCCGCTGTGTAAAATTCATCAGCGCGCCGCCGCCGCAAAATTCTGGGGCGGCGCCCATGTCTAGTTCGGGTGGCTCATCGTCCCTCTGCTGCTTAGACGACAGACCCGTGTCGACGGCGCGCGTTGTTCCACGCGCTCCTCAAAGAGATGTCAGCAACCCCAGCGGGGCCCAGCAGGGCCAAGGCCTGCCGGGGCTGAGGGTTGTTCGAAAGAGATACCGCGGCCCTGGTACATAAAAGGCCTATGACGGAACACGACGGTTTTTAGTCAGTAAGAGTCTGACACTCCCTCACCGCTGCTAACCCACAGCGGGAGGGGTCATTTGATGATTTTTGACGTCGTTAAAAAAAAGTACTATATCAATATTCTTTATATTTTCGAAAAAGAAACCTAAAAATAAAACAAATCCTGTTGTTTACCTAGGACCTCTTTTATTAACTAGGTATTCGTATAGTTTTTCCGTTAAAATAACTATTTCTTTTGTTATTATATTCTAATGTTATAATAACTGTCCGTAGTATTAGATTTTTATAGGCCCAGAGATTTTTTGTATAAGTTAGACCTAGCCTACAAAAAAGGGGAACTCTTGTTATCCTACCATTTCGACATTTTTCTTGACTCTCCAACGATCTTTTTCTTTTTCAAAGGGGGTATGTTTTCAGCGCGTAGCTTGTATGTACGTACGTGATGTACTTACGTATGTGATCTACTCGATATCTTATCTCCCTGAAATCAATTTTATATATCTCATTCTATACTACTTATAGAAATCGGAGCTTTAATTCCTGACATTGGCGCGTACAACCACAAACTCCATGCAAATGAAAACGCAGGAAGCACAGTATAAAAATAAATGAATTGTCAAGTAATTCAAACGTATTCAAACATTGTGTGGGCAGAAAGAATTTCAAGTAAGCTGTTTACAAAACCCTCAGGCTAAATGGGCAATTTCCTTCAGGACCAAAACTCATTAGAACAAAACAGTAACGGGTACCTTTTGACAGGATTCAGGTTAAATTCCCACATTTTTTTGGATACCTTTTCAAGTGGGGATTTACATTGTATTGCTTGATACTTTACCTCATGAAAACGGTCAGTATCCTCTTACTTAAACGAGATCACAGACGTTAGGAGATAAAATAAACTTACCGTTTATTTGAGGATTTTCCACGATACTATTCTGTAGTATTATTTTGAAGATGGCGGATTTGAAACATTGTTTTAGTGTTTAGATAGCCCATTTGTAGAAGAAGGCTTTTTATTATATAGAACTTTTATCCAGGCGTGCGAAGTATTTCCCGTAGGACATGGGTTGAATCTGGTACATCATAAAAAATACACTGTTTTACTTTGGATGATGTTCTAGATTTTAAACTTTGATTTGATCAATCGAGGGATAAGGACCATAACATAATGGTGTTATACCTTATTCCGTGTCACTTCTCTAATAAATAAAGCACCAGATTTTCTCAGCAATTGTTTTCCCTAACCCTTAGTAAACTAACTATCGAGTTAGCAAGTAATTCGCAAGCAATTTCCTGGTGTTTGTGAGTTGTTCCCGTTTTTCTATTAGTTTCAACATTAATAGATTTCCTCAGAGCTTGTGACGCCATTTTAATTGTGCGCCACAAAATAACGCTCTAATTGCGCCATTTAATATCCGCTGAGCGTTTGTTTTGCAAATTTTCTTAATAATAAAGTTTTTAGACGTTTTGTTGGAAGTTGAAATTGGATCTAGAAAATTGTTTTGTGGTCTAGGACTTTTTTGTTGTTGAACACTTTGGAATAACAGTATTGAGTAGTCACCAGGAACTCATATAAATTTATATCATTAATTATCAGTTAAGCCTTTTCCCAACTATGTTTTGATCATCTCCCAGTGTGACTTATGTGGCTGAGATCCGTACCCGTGTTTTACTTGGATCGAGAGCCTATCTGACTTCTTCTATCCAGTTAAGTACCTGGGCAACACGATACCCCTTGGTGGGACTGGTTATCTGGCTTCTGAATACCTGTAACGACTGCCAAACATGTTCGATCAGCCGGTACTCACCAGATCAGTATCTGATCTACGGTAAGATATTGTGTCATTTTACTCTTCATCCTTTAGATTTTCTACTTTTGAAGGAATCCCAGTAAAACCTGCTTCAAAATTAACTCCCGGTAAGTTAAAAACTTAACTTAATTAGCCCAAGTTCTCCGTTTCCAAAGGATTTCAGGTTTGTTTTTCTTCAACAATTTTACGCACGTTTAAACTTTATTTTTTTTATCATGTTAACCGAATTTTCTTTATGTTGTTTTAGTGAAGTCATATAAATACAAAATTTTCTGTTATCGAATTTGTTTCATCCTTTTGTTTGATATTTGTTGTAAAACGGACAAGTCTGGAAAATCGTTATTGTTGTATAATTATGTTATAATTTTTTTCAACTTTTTAGCCAGTACTCTTTCAGTATTTTTTCGGGTTTCATTTTTTTTTAATTCGCTGTATCACGTGAATGTTTTGGTATTACGTTTGAGCTATAAGATCTAAATAGAAATCTGTAAAGTTAATTCTATTATCTCAGTTTGAAACGAGCAGTATTGCTCAGAAATACCGAGCGAAAAACCCGCTAGTGTAAAATACAGCATAGGGGCGCGTCATTTCAGCTTAAACGAGCTATAAGTATCTATAAACTATGCCATTTATATCATCATCCTCCGAGCCTTTTCCCAATCATGTTGGGGTCGGCTTCCAGTCTAACCGGATTCAGCTGAGTACCAGTGCTTTACAAGAAGCGACTGCCTATCTGACCTCCTCAACCCAGTATCCCGGGCAACCCGATACCCCTTGGTTAGACTGGTGTCAGACTTACTGGCTTCTGACTACCCGTAACGACTGCCAAGGATGTTCAATGACAGCCGGGACCTACAGTTTAACGTGCCATCCGAAACACAGCCAATGGTGTCTAAGATATACTTAGAAAGTACATACAAACTTAGAAAAGTTGCATTGGTACTTGCCTGACCTGGGATCGAACCCGCGCCCTCGTACTTGAGGTTGGTCCTTTACCCACTAGGCCACCACGACAGTCATTTATTAACTATGCCATTTATATAATCCTTATTTTATTAACTTCCAATCCAAGATCCACCTTCTCAACCCCCCTATCTTCAGCAGATGTCCCGATAACGTGGTTGTCGTCTCCGCGCGCTTCGGTGCCGTGTGTGGTGCCGGACGCGGACCGGATCCCGGCGAGACGCCCCCCACCCCCACTCGAGGCTGAAGACAGGCCGAGACCGAAGCCCTATGTCTGGAGGAAGGGCGATGAGGAGGTTAAACGGTGAGTTTCTTAAGAATTTGATGATGAAAAGTCATCAATTCAAAGTTGGGTGAAAATCAGCACATTCTATTAGATAGAAAAGACGGCTCCAAAAACGCACGACCTCTTCCAAATCCTATGTGTTTTCGATGGGAAACCTAAATCGTTAATTTTGTAGCCTGAGTATGATAATTTAGTCTGGAATGTTCCTAAGGATTTCTTAGAAGGAAGAAGTCCTAAGAGGCGTGGTCTTGGAAACGTATGTATTACATACGTTTCCAAGTTATAGCTCGAAGAATCAGCTAAGGGTATAATTGTGTACACAGAATTCGTTTTGACTTTTTAGTTATCACTCCAGAAGTGAAGCTATAATCTGCATAGACCAATTAATATTCGACCAGGTGTCAAATCTTTAAAAAAGTAGAACATTACCCGGATAAGGCCATTGTGTAAATTAATTATTTATGTCATTGGAAAGTTTATTGCGCCATTTCTTCTTCCCAGAAAAACACAAGGGAAAACGCGAACAGCCTGTTTCAAACTACCTTAATTGACATTCCAAGACTCCTAATTTTTAACTTACACGATACTTAGAAAAGCACTTTAAACCATGTTCTCGTTCCAGGGTACTAAGCAATGGTACTCTCGAAGTGTCGAAGAAGAAGGACGGTAGCTCCGAGGGGGTGTACCAGTGCACCGTGAGGCACCATGCTGGCCTCGTGCTCGGGTACCCTGTGCAGCTCAAGTTTGCTTGTAAGTATCATTTACTTGTATTGATAGTGCTAACTATTTTTTTTGGTATACTTTAATAGGGTGTGTTTGAACCACTCAGCTTCTAGTTTAGTATAATCGCCCCCGCTGTGTATAATGTGTATGCTGTGGAAGGTGGGAAGGTTTCTCAGATTTCCACAGACGTTTACCGACTGAAACCCATCATGCTCCTTCTGGGGCTCTCTGTGTATCAGAGCCGCGGTAACTCTTTCAAACAGTAGCCCTTACCATATCCCCGGCAGGGTTTACCCACCCTTAGATTTCGAAAGGATTTGTTGCTTGGAAAAGCATTTAAAGATTCTCCATCTTTGATCTTATCTGTTCTGTGTGCGAAAACTGCACAAATAATAAAAGCAACATTTTATTGGATTAAGGGCTGATTTTTCAATCGCCAGATAACTTCTATCTGAGGAATATTTTTAACGTTTTGACAGCTTTTGTATGGAAAATATGTCAAACCACCGCATTTATTCCTCAGATAGAAGTTAACTGATGATTGAAAAATCAGCCCTTAATCTGTCAAAATAATGTTCGCACTGTATTATTTTGAGTTCAACAGAATAACACGCCGCGACGTTTGATAGTAAGATTCCCTGAACTCTGAAAATCTCATACATTATGCAGCATCAAGTTAATAGGGGTCCTATATCAACAATCATCTATCTCATTACACTCCGTAAAGTAATAAACTCAATACATTACACTTGCTGGTAAAAAAACAAGCAAGTGGCTTACATTGGGGAGGTCGCTTCTATCAACAAACATTTACTTAGCTCGCACGGGTAGGCAATTCTGTTATTTACTTAGTTATCTTCACTGCTGTAATATATTATATTCGTTTGTGTACAGAAAATGTTTACAGAATTGGGTATATTGGCACGTGTTAGTTAAAAATCTAGGAAACGAGTTTCCAACTAATTTCAGATCATTCCAAACGTCGCTTTTTCCGAATTTGACGGAAATTGTGCCACGTATCCGGATAAAAACCAGGTTTAATAGTTTTAGAGTCTTTAGTACTCCAACAAACAAACAATAAAGTTCTCCTCTACATAATATTAGTTTAGATTATGATCTCCACAGATACCATAAGTTATAACATCAAAGTTATTTAGAACATCTTAAGATCCTCAAGTTACAGCCGAACGGTTACGCACTTCATGAATAATCTGTCAGACTTCATTATTGTTTGTTCCTCCTATTTTGACTAGGATCTGGGAACTGGGAACTTAGTTATTTATTTAGGGTAGAACTAGTTCTGTTTATACGAAGTGGCAGTTTCTGATTGTCCCGGTTTATAGTTGGGGAAGTAATATGTATATCTGCTTTGGATAACAGTGATTGTTCTAGATTTCTGTTTGAAATCGTCGTCGTCATTTTCTGATGTAAATATTGTGTTTAATTATAGTGATATGTGTATTTATATCTTGAACATCTGATCGGAAGATCCTCCGTGAGAAGTTTTCTTTCGGACAACTTTTATCATCAAAATCATCTGCCTAACCTGTGTCGGCTTTCAGTCTAATTAAGTACCAGTATTTTAAATAGAGCGACTGCCACTCTGACTTCCTCAACCCAATTACTCTTTGGTAAGACTGGTAATATGAAAAATTGTTAAATATTTCTTTAAGGTTTACCAGGTTTATAACTCAATTAAATGTTGATAAATTGGTTTTACAAACTCGTAGCAAATAGGATACCTTTCTTATACGCGTTAGAATATGAAATCCGAATATAATAGTTAGTTATAATTCACAGTTCACTGAAACAGTAAATCCCTAGAGTCGACAATTATACATTTGCTTCAGTCTGACAGTTTACCAACAAAAGCAAATTGTTGCCTATTATACAAGGGTTTATCTAGGAGAAATGATCTAGAGTTGTGGTCGTACAATAGTTGGTCTCGTCAGAATATCCTTGCTTATATTATTTAGTGGGAAATTAAATCTGTGTGTATGTCTGATATGGTTTCGGAGTATGGAGTTAGATTACACTTTGGGGAAACATAAAGGAAAATTTCACATGTTGCAATATTTAGGAAAGAAAGTCCTGAATCGAGGCAGTTGGAAAGTATTATAAGAAGTGAAATAGTCAATTGGTCGGCAGACGGCAGGGTACACATATCGACATAAATAGATGCAGAAATTCCCCAAATAGGTGACTTACCTAGTATTAGTGTATTCAGAGAGCTGGAAATATTTTCAATAAAATACTCGATTTTCTATTACATTTTTTTTTCATGCGAAAAAAAAAAACAAACCAGTACGTATAGTACTTAGTTTTCAAGCACATAAGGTGTCCTAATTCCGAAGGGACAAACAGCTGAAAACCTGTACTTTCGGCCTGATTAAATCTACGTTTAATTTTATTGTACCCCGGTAATCAACGTTACTTTTGTAACAATACCTATTTGACAAGCTAGTTAGGTATCCTTTTGTTTTTGACCATTTTGTATCTAAATATCTTTTAGGTCTTTGTTATGCTGGTGTGTGTGTGTGTGTGTGTGAGTGCGTGAATGTGTGTGTATATAAAAAGGTTTCTATATACGTGTCGGGTTGGTTATTTTAACAAGTTTTTTAATTTGTGGATGATTGTGAAGTTCGATATTTATACACTCAAAACGGTACGTAAAACATACGACATACCTAATAACAAAATATTAAAATAAAAAAATGTTTGATCTTTGCGACAAAAAAAAGAAGATATTACGGGAATCGGGAGGATCATTAAATACGTCCCTTACCTGTTAATTAACTAAATATTTCAATAAATAAATACATACGCACTCACCATAAATACATAGGCAGTAAGTAAGTGGGCAAAAACATTTCAATATTTACTTCGAACTTGGTAAATAAAAGTTATTTACACAGCTTCGGAAAATTAGAGAGTAGGCACAGCTATTGACAACGTTTAAAAAGGTTAAGAGCGATCGCACACTACAAACTTTTAGTCGGCCGATAGTTGATTTGGGCTCATAAATCAGTATGAAGATGAATGGAAGTACACACGTAACAACGATCAGGTATTTGTTTGGTATCAGACCGATTAAAAACTTTGAACGAATGCACGATTTTCTAAAATAATATATTTTTTGTCCTAAAAATGCTCCGACAGTCGGCCGACTAAAAATTTCTAGTGTGCACGCTCTAAGAGTGGGTGTTCTAAGGGAAGACATTTTCTGCCTTTTGTTTATTTTTATCTGATCTTTGAAGCTTCATTTTGCGGTAATTTCAAGGATGGGTGATCATTTCCGTTGGAGCTCGTTAAATAACAGCCGTGAGGTTCGATGAACTTAAGGTTAAGCAACGCTTGGTGCGGTCGTTTAGTAGATATGTGATTTTCTATGTTTGTCATAATGAGTTCCGCCGTTTTCGGGAGGGTCGTGGTTGTCACTTGAACGTCTTCAGCAGTCTTTACGGAAGATACGGAAGCTAAAATATCTGATAACCTATATTACCCGCCATTTTTGTACACGCACTTAAATATTTTGATGGCGTCTCTTCTCTTATTTACCTCCTTACATTTTTCGTATCTCACAAACATTTTTTGCGGCCTATTTCACTTATTTTCACAACAACCAGAACTGACATTACTTACGGAAGCCGGCAAAAGACGCGCTATTTTCGTACACACGAAGAAAACACCATTTGACAAACAAGTTGTTATTTTCCTCTCAGATGCTATCGGGGTACAGGTAGAATTACTGTCTACCCGTCTGATAAATCTTGGACGACAGAAGGGTCTGTTCCCTGGAAGACACGCCCGTTATTGTCCTAAGTTATAAGCTAGTTATTCACGCTAGGATTTATAAGCTTCTTGTCTAACCATCTGTCTTTGTTTATTGCAGTTGGGTGTATTAAACCATTTCCTTAGGCCTTATGGGTTATTTGAATAATAGATGGGTGGAAGCTCTCCATATCTGGAGACTTATAGTTTGGTTCTATGATGTATGGAACAAGTTCTTGTAAGAGGTTTATGAGAATGGGTGCAGGTGATTAATTGAGGTCTTCCGATAGTTGTTTAGTGGGTATGGAGAAGTTTTTGGTGTATCAAAAACATATTTGTAGTTCGATCAATTTAGATATCCGAAGTTACAAGCACGAAGTTATATGATAGTTGGTGAGGTTGTTTAAGCATCATCATAAATGAAATTTTGCTGTTCGAAAGGGGCCAAAAATTAAGCGGACTATTATCGAGACATATCTTTTTTTTGGGCCTTTTTTAGCTACCCCAGAGGCATTTATCGAGCGGTTTCTAATGGTACGGTAAAACTACGTAGTAACTATTAAATGATCTTTGGTAAAGCGTACATTCTACCTGAAGTCTTTGACTGAACAAAATCAAGTTATATGCTATCTTTACTCAATCACAAGCGTGCCTTTGATCTCAATTTCATTCAATTTCAGTATCAATGACATACGGGACGAGAATGCAGACAGGATTTGAAACTTGTATGCTGCAAGATTCTTGTATTTTCTGCACATTTCTGGCAGTTTTTTTTTTTCAGTATAAAAAAGACCACCGTATTTGACTTGTGATGAAAAGTTCTTTCTAAAATTCGTTCAAATTGTATTAAACGTAAAAAGTAATTATTGTACAATTGTGCGAAGAGAAAAATCCTTTGTAATTAAAAAATCACCACTAAGGTACTCGATAAGGTATACTGTTACGATTTTATTATAGCATAAAAAATCTACAACGCACCCGTATCAACCGTAACACAGTATGTTTACAAAATTAATTGTCAAAGGTTTCCCCACGTTGCTTGGTTGTCACCTTTTGAAATCACAGCCCATTATCATGTCTCCCCGATAAAATCTTCTGTCTTAATATAGGACCTGTTTCATCAGCTTTTATTTATTGACAAGACTACGATTTTATCAACTGCATATGTATAGATAAAATAGTCGTGGTGGCCTAGTGGGCAAGTACCAATACAACTTTTCTAAGTTTGTATGTACTTTCTAAGTATATTTTAGACACTAATGACTGTGTTTCGGATGGCACGTTAAACTGTTGGTCCCGGCTGTCATTGAACATCCTAGGCAGTCGTTACGGGTAGTCAGAAGCCAGTAAGTCTGACACCAGTCTAACCAAGGGGTATCGGGATGCCCGGGTAACTGGGTTGAGGAGGTAGGATAGGCAGTCGCTTCTTGTAAAGCACTGGTACTCAACTGAATCCGGTTAGATTGGAAGCCGACCCCAACATAGTTGGGACAAGGCTCGGAGGATGATGATGATGTATAGGTAAAATAAGTGGTAATAAAACAGCCTTATAATCGACTAAATATACCCCATGTTAATCAGGGTTCGTGTTTGATTTTACTACATAGTAAAATAATTTTAGGATTTGCGTTTATTTGTTCAAAACTCTCATCTTTTTATTTTATAATGCCAAACAGTACAGATAGATTTAGACAGTACCCAAAACCTCGGTAAATATGAATGAAAAATAAATAAAGACTTCTAGATAAGGTTTGTCATATAAAAATATGCAATTAGCAATTATTTTGTTTTCGGCGCTTTATCAGTAGGTAATGAATGAGTAATATAATTTATTATACAATTATTAAAAAAAACTTGGCAGGTTAGAACAAGTTTTAGCAAAATAATATCATGTTGTTTACGACTGAAAAAATAGGTAAAACTAAAAATTTTTAGGCGTTTGACCTGAAGGCTATCTAAATATTTGAATGTTTGTTACTTTGTGTTTTTAATAAAATATTTTTAGGTTATTTACCTCGACTTCTAATGAAAAATATTTGTCAGTTGTTGTTGGAAGCAGTAAATTAGCTCCAAAAATAACATACAAGTTAACCTTACGGGGATATAAAAGGTATATATCTACTAACTGCACGGTTCAAAATATGCATTAAATACCTTTATATTAGCTCAAATAAATGTGTTTTCTTTCTTATTTACAATGCAATACATACTTAAAAATAATTTGTAGAAAATCTGGCACATAATTTGAACTGCCCATTTTTTTTTTCCGATAAGGGTGAAACAGTTAACACGATTTCCATTCCTAGAAATTAGTAGTCATTATTCAAAATATCACGTAGATAATTTTAGGAACATTATTACAACCTACTGATAAGTATTACTTAATACCTAGGTAGCCACAAGCGTAGGTACCCTAGATAACTTATAACCGTTTAGGTACTAAAATTATATTCTGCCTTGAATAATTTATGGAGCCTCGACAACCCGCGCCGACCTTATTTCTTCGTTACTAAACACGGAAAACATATTATAAATGTTATAACTATGTTTTATCAAGAAATAGCTTGTTTTCTCAATATTTCTGGGGCGGTATGGATGTTTTTTTAGAGTAAGGGCTAGGTCACAACATTACGGCGTTACGGCGGCGTCGTCGTATCGTTGCTTGTTCGCGCACACTTGTTCGGGAACAAAATATGTATAGTTATCGGCACGGATATTGAGCTCTCGGCGGAAGAGTGGGGATCGCTTTGCGCACTGTACACATAAGGCAATAAACCAATAAATCGCTGCTGCGCAGGTGAAGGTCAGGGCTCAATATCCCTGCCGATGATTAATTATATACGCGTGGATGGCAGTGTATGTTCGCGCACAAAGCAGTTTCGCAGATATTGTGTAAATGATAGCCCGCAACTGTTTACTAGAGGGATTAGCCCATAAGATTTTTTTATACCTATAATACCTAAACTGTGCATCACTTTATAAAATGTATCTATCAACCCAATATTTTGAAAAATATTAAGGTGATTGATCTCATGAGTTTTGAAGTGGAATAAAAGGGCGCTCTATGTATATTGAATTCATGGGAATTCTTAGATTTCATTTGAATATAATAACAGGAGTAAACGTTTTCTTAAGCTACTGTGGGTGTAACTTAAGAAAACGTTTTTATAAAATTTCAACAGAGTTTAAACATAATGTTATGTTTCGATAAAAATTGAGATAAAAATAACATTCTTAAATTGAATGAAAATAATTAATAATGATATTGTTTTTTACCTAATTAATTGTTACTGAACTGTCTTATCAGGACTGTTGTTATTTTAGTATGTTTGTCCAAGTTCACGCAATAAAGTATATACATATGTATCTACGTAGTAACTTTGAGAGATCACCTTTATTGATAAAAAATAATTATTGATAAAGATACGGACTTATCTGGTGGTAGAAGAATTGAATTAAACTCAACTTATTTTTTTATTTATTTCAAAAAAAGCCTATGAATACAAAAGCTGTTTTCTCATGGAGAAGAACTGGCAAAAAAACTCCATAGCCTCTCTTTTCAAAACAGCAAGTGTTTATTTCTTCCTTTCGTTTTCCTTTAATTGAAAGGGATACTTGCTGATACTATTATTTTAAGTGTTTTTTTATCTTCAAACTTTTTCTCGTATTTATCTTTAACCCACACGAAGGGATTTCTCCTCATATTTCATTGACCCAATTTTCCACATAACCTCGATAATTTTGTCGAAACACTTCCCGAAAACGAATATAAATCAACACAAGTGCCCTTGTTTTTCCCTTGTATATCGTTATATTACTAAGAGCATGTAACTTACTAGAGACGACATTGTCGTGCCTTCTCCTCTGTAAAAAATACACAAAACACCGCTTATCTTCTCTATTAAATAAAGAGGAAACATTTTTGTTCGCTTGTACCTAAGGCTCGGAAAGAACTGAAACAATTTGAACAAAATCTTTCACTGTGGTGAACCTAGACTTACCCCGAGTAACATAGGCTTTATTTTGTGCACGAAAAGAAGTTAAGATAGAATAGAATAAAATTTTTTATTTTGCAAATATGGGTATACAAAAGGTCTTATAATTATAAAGTTCAGCCATATTTTACCATTCGGCATGCAAACATTATTACCTACTATTATAAACATTTTTACCTACTATTAATCTACTATTTATAATCACAATATTATATGAGATCAATTAGCTTACTACTAATACATTTATATTTTTATTTATATTTTATATTTATACAATTATATTTTTTCTGCTAAGAAATCTGATATGGTATAATAAATTGTATCATTCAGAAATTGGCGTAACTTACTCTTAAACAGTGGTGTGCTTAAATCTTTCCAGGCATTTGGCAACTTATTGTATATTATTGGGGCCATGCAATAGATACTGTTGCGCTTCAGACTCGTTTGACACGGCACAATGCATAATTTGCTATTGTCTCGTCTATTCCTCGGACATACATCAGCTAGACGTTGGAAACGAGACGGATTTTGTTTAACAAACATAGCTACTTCGAAGATATAGATACATGGAAGTGTCAGGATTTTGTATTGCTTAAAATAGGGCACACAACTGTCTGTACTTTTGAGCTTAAACATGGATCTAAGGCACCTTTTCTGAGCCTTAAAAGCTAGATGTAGGTGAAATCGCGGGTACCAGCCAGTACATGTATGTATACATCAAGTGTAAACTTTATTTCTCAATTTTGTTGCGTGCATGCTTAATGATGTGATCGAAAACGCATCAGTGGCTATCACTATTTATGGCGTTGCCCGACCCCCGCGCTTAAATTGGCAGTTTTTCATTTGTGTTCAAAGCGAGTCCAGTTGGTTAAACACTCTAAGATATATCCCCAATGCCTACATATGTTGTATAACATGCCGTGACACGCGAGTTTGTTTCACAATCAATCAAAGCTATGGAAGGCGATAGAGAGCGATATTCGCGTTGACATGAAGGGTAGACAATGATTTACCGTGGTGTTAACAGCTGACTTATACTGCCAGATTGTTCAGCCTAGATTAGTAAGTACTTGCTGATTTTTGGTGGGGGGAAAATCTATAGTCTATACTAATATTATAAACTGATTTTTTGTTCAGTTTTTGTTCGGTTGTTTGTATTTTTTGTTTCAACGGGCATAGCCTCAGGACCGTACTGGTTTGATTTGAAAAATTCTGGTCATGTTTATTTTCCATTGATCGACTACACGAAGTAGGTCCTATAGGAAGCAGCTGAAACACAGTCTTACCCAAGGGGTATTTTGTTGCCCGGGTAACTGGATTGAGCAGGTCAGATAGGCAGTCGCTCCTTGTAAGACACTGGTACTCAGCTACATTCGGTTAGACTGGAAGCCGACCCCAACATAGTTGGGAAAAGGCTCGGAGGATGATGCAGGTGAAACACATCGTTTTCAAAGTAGAATGTTACTGACCTCATGTGACCTCAAATCTTCAAATAAAAATAAAAACGTAGCACTACCCAATTTCAGGCTCCTCGAAATCTTGCTGGATATAACGTTTTAGTATAATTTCAGTCATGACACAAGCCTGTAACGTTATGGGGGTAGTCATCAATGTTTACGATATGGGACATAGGCAGTTTTGGCATTCCATATCCTGAAGTTTTTCCGTAATGGTATAGCCTATTGTTAGAAGTACGGAAGGACTGAACTAATCATTACGTCGATTCTATAAAATCTCACAACTCACTTCGACATCACTCTCACTTCGCATTCGTTCTAAAGGTAGAATTCCGTGGACGCGACAATAGTCAACCTATGAAAATGTATGGCACCGTTGCCGAGGCCCGTGACAGTCACGCGCGGCCGACGAATTTCGTAAGCTGCTCGCGGCATTGTCAACAATTTAATTCTGGTTTTACTAAAATGCTATAGATGTTATTAAGCGCTAGACCATGTTGAGAAGCGTACGGCCGCGAGCGGCTCATGAAATTCGTCGTCTGCGCGCGACTGTCGCGGCCCTCGGCAGCGGTGCCATACATTTTCATAGGTTGACTTTTGTCGCGCGCGGCTGCGACAATCGCGACCCACGGAATTCTACCTTAAAGTTTCGTGATTGACATTGTCAAACTACACTAGCGCTACACTATCGAGCGTGTTGACAAGTTGAACTAAATTAAACTCGAGATTTTGACAGATCTGTCAAAATCTGTCTATCTATAGGGGAGGTAGGGGAGAGATGGGCAGTTGGGATCATAGTTTTGTTTTTTTTTTTTATTGGGTAGTTTACGTTACCGACTGGTAACGGTGTTCATCCATAGACTATCTGTCATTTCTGTGAGTTGTCAAGAACAAACACTCGTAAAAGTACTTAAATATTTTGTTGCGGTTTCGGATCGTTATAAAGAGAAAACTAATGAAAGGTATGTGTATTTTCTATTATTAATTATTGATTGTCAAAATCTCCAGTTACAATTATAGTAAGTCGATGCAATCCACACCTATTATACCTTTAGAAGAGAGTACTACAGCAATAGTTAATGGGCCCCACGTTTTTATTTTAGTCTAATATGACCGGGACCACCTACGTAGGTTGACAGGTAAGTAACTATTTTTTATTTTCTAGTTTTCAGTGCACATAAGATAAAACCGTTTAACTTAAAAGTTTTTTTACCGATTTTTTTTTATAAACTAAGTCAAAAGTGAACTAAGTAACTTTGTCGAGTGGGGAAGTCACTAGCACAGCATTGGTCGATGTCGAGCTCACTTCACTTCGCAAGTGATTAGGTGATGTTTACAGAATGCAAAATCAAGGTCGTTCTGAATCGAATGCGAAGTGAGAGTGAACAGCGAAGTGAAATGCGAGTTGTTGTTCGAATTTTATAGAATCGACGTGCAGGCAGGCCTTGGCCCTGTTGCGCCCCGCTGGGGTTGCTGACAGTATTCTACTTGTGTAGCCCTTTCATTTGATACCCATATTGAGGGGGCTGTGCCATTTTGTGCCGGCGGCCATATTGGATTTAATTAAAGGTGTATACAAAATTTCAGACCAATCGGTTGACAGGAAGAGGGTGAAATTTGAATTACTAAATTTGATCCAAGAATAAATAATAAAACAAACGGGGTGAGCTAAATAAAACCGTTTAAATATCTCGTAATGTTGAAACTGATTGTAATTTTTAGGAAATCTCTTTCATTATATCTAGCCGAACATAAGAAATGGCAATAAAAGTTGATAATGATCTGTAAAATCTGATTTTTTATGCAATAAATTGTGAAAAAGTGCCCATCCCTCCCCTACCTCCCCTAAAGTATGAAATGACATTTCGAATCGAAGTGAAATGCGAGTTGTTGATCGAATTTTATAGAATCGCAGGGCATATTGCTTTTTCAATACATATTAAAATGACATGTAATGTATGAAATAATTATTTTCGCATCCATTTTGTTGATGGTTTATGAGAATCATGGGCGTTTTATAATATATTTTTCCTTTAAATTATTTAGTTTTAATTTATTAGCACATAATTAAAAATTACATTATTATAATCAAATATACAAACTTATTGTCTAATATTTTCGATTCCTTGTAATTATTATTTTTGTTCAATTTATTTATAATAATTCGCTCCAGGTACAATTGTTATCTTTTTGGCATGGTAGTATTACTCAAATGTTAAGGAATTAAGAAACCAAGGAAACCCTAAAAATAGACCTTTAAGCTTTAGAACATAAGTTTCCTATATTTAATAGGAGTGCGTAGGATGATGCTGCGAACAACCTTACATTAACGTTTGAAGTTTCATCTGAAATTAAACTTTGATCTCTGTTTACACCGCAGTTCTGATCTTTAACTTTTGGACTTTACTAACAGGTTGGATAATTATATTCTACGTTTCCTTTCAGTACGAATACTTAGTTGTGAGGAATTGAATGACACCTGTTTCAAAGCATACTTCCGCCTTTCTACAAAAGGCAATATATTTTCAAAGCTTTCCTCTATATTAACAAGTCCATAGAAATAATACTGTACAAAATAATCTCTTCTTAGACGAAGTTTTACTCATCACCGGCCTAGCCTTTTCCCAACTAAGTTGGGGTCGGCTTCCAGTCTGTAGACTGGATGCAGCCAAGGACCAGTATTTTATGGACCGACGTTGCTTATCCTTATGATTACTGAACTTGGCTGTTACTTAGTCAGAATCTCGTCCTATTAACCCAGATTACAGTGGTCATAAAAATACCTTCTTTTAATATCTACTAACTACCTTCAATGCTCATCACCATATTTTTTTCTTTCCAGACCTCGATAAGCAGTTCTCGGTGCACCCCGAAAACGCGACGGCATGGTGCGGCCAGCCCTTCGTGCTGAACTGCAGCATCAGCTCGGGCCCAGCCGCCGCCATCTCCTGGCAGAAGGATGGAGAACCTCTGCCTCAGAATAATAGGTATGGTGGAACACTAGGCCCAAGAGAATGGCATTGTATGGCTTGTTCACCTTTTGTGCTATAGCGCAACTTTAGCAAGTTCAGGTTGATAAAAAAGGATCTAACAATTTGGTTGAAATGGTTAAACATTGTTTTATTTATTGTTTCAGATACACAGTGCTGAAAAATCAGCTACTCATCACGGACGTGACAGGAGAAGATGCTGGTCTATACAGGTAAATACATCAAGACGATAGCCAAATAAGCTAACTGATTTGTTAAGCTTTTTTGGTTTGTCCAACTCGTCAATTTTGGCATTAAACAGCTCATAAGTTGTGTGTCGTGATTCATACAAAATTGCAGTTTCTCAAATACAGTTTACGTCAATATAATTCGCTACGGAGTATCTGTGATGCATTGCTACGAGCTACGCCGTAGCACAGTACTACGCGATGCGTTCTTGCCAAGTCATATTTCATTCAATAAAACAATGCAGCTTACAATAACTTTAAAAAAAAAAATATTTCTTTGCTAATATAATAAATAGGAAATATTTGTTTGTTTGTGTCCTAAAGGCTCGGAAATTACACTAACCCCGAGTAATATGGTCTATATTGTGTTTGGGTACGGGAAGTTCCCCCAGGAAGTGAGTGAAACCCCGGTAAACAGCTAGTATACTATCTTGATTTTTTCTTCCCACTTATTTATTTATTTTAAATATTTAGAATTTACATTAAAAAAATCTACTTAATAAAACATAATTATAATATATATTACGTACACTTCTCATTAGATGCAAAGCAACAAACTCCCACGCAAACAGAACAAGATACAGCCATGAAGGGAAGGTGCAAGTTGAGGAGTACCCGGGTAACCCGGATACCGACCCGGCTATGCTGCCGGTCCACCATGAGAAGGATATTGCAGTTCCGAGGGGCAGTACCGTTGTGTTGCCCTGTCCTGTCACAGGATGGCCTAGGCCTAAGGTAATTGCTTAAGTAAAATTTACTAAAGACTAGTCTCTGGCTATGTTGTGAATGCTAAAGTTATTGCTGGAATTGTTTTCAGATTAAAAAAAAAATACTTTTCTTAAAGTTTTAAATGACGGCCCTAGCTCGAAGTAAATCTATTTATTAAATTTTTATATCCTTCAAAACAATATCAAATAATTTATCAAGTTTGCGAGCCCTATATCTTTACCTAAGTCCAAACTTTGACCTGTATCTGCGTGATTGAAATTTACATTTTAATTCGTTTATTTTTGTTGGTATTATACAGGCATCTGATATAATTATTATTTTGTATGTTTATTTATGTCAGCAATAGCTCGCTGGCAAATACCATAAACCTCTATACTCCTATGAGAACTTAATTAACAAAATCTTCCTCTTTCAGCTAATCTGGGAGTTCTCCCAACCAGGCGAGAGGACCAGTGAGCTGGAAGCCACGGACGAAGTCCTGACTCTCCGTGACGTAGGTCCTGAGCAGGAGGGAGTCTACACCTGCACTGTTGAGGGGAACAGCGACCTGGTAAAGGTGAGTGCTCCTCCAACAGCTAATATAGGTGAGGGAGGACCAGTGAGCAGTGACCAGTGACCAGAGATGAGTGACCAGTGAGGCACAATATAGGTGAGGGGAAAGGATCAGTGAGCTGGAAGCCACAGACGAGGTCCTGACTCTCCGGGACGTAGGTCCTGAGCAGGAGGGGAGTATACCTGCACTGTTGGGGGAAACAGTGACCTCGTAAAGGTGAGTGGATACCTGACAAGTTGAGAGAAGATGGTGGAACTAGGGTTTGTCACCGCCATTGCGAATATCCTTGTCCCTGTTAAATATTAAATTAAAATATATTTTAGATCTGTAGACAAATGTCGGAAAAGTCAATACGTACCAAAAATTATTAAATTTAAACACAGTCGAAAATGGGACTTCTAATTTGGCACTGGGCTAAAAGTAGAAGTGTAAGGTGCTTATTTCGTCTTCTATCTTCTATCATTTGAATAAAATTTTTAGGTATTAAATATTTTTAGGTCATGTAAATATGTACATATAATTCATTTTTGATGATTCTGCATTTAGTATAAACTACTTTGTGTCTCTTTCTTGTGGAATAATTAAACTCATTTTGAATAGGTACTAGAGATTTTTTTTCCAGAATTTTAGCTATTTTTATACCAATTTTTACCTAAATAGATCGATTGTACGATTAATCGTAAAAGTATAATAGACAGACAAAAATACTTTCTTATAACATTAGTGAAGATAAAGAGGAAGCCTACCTATTGTTTAACATTATACTGTTGAACTGTTCGCCTGAAGCTTACACGAGCTCGTGAAAGGTCGTGTACACATTGGTGAGGTATGAAGGATGTTCAAAGTTATGACAATTTTCTTTAACTGTAATTAAAAGGATTTTTGGAAATTAAGGTTTTTTCTAAACAATTGTATTCTTAGACGAAATAATGCCACAAGTTGATACGAGAAGGTGTTGATGAATTGAAGATGGTTTGTGTTACACACCTCTGGTCCTAATAGCGAAATTCCATCAAAAGTTGTTCGCGCACAATTTCTTGCAAACAAATGTGTAGAGTTCGCACTATCTTGTGTTCTTACATAAAGGTTTCACTGATATATTCCAAATTTTCTCAATTTCCTGACTGCTAACATTTTTGTTCGTCTCAGTTAGCAAGCGAGTGAAACCTCGCCATAAGAATTTTCTGGTGCCCGTTAACTTGCCCAGTCGATTTTATGAAATATTAGGATAGTTTTATTACGACAACGTACGAGTATGCTAACCTTTTTGCTGTCATTTTAAGAATCTCTCACGTACCTTGTCACTCGTGCATCACATCCACACGCAAATGTGTACTCACCCTAAATTAGGCAAACAGGCAGTCTTATCATGTAATATTTAATTCAAATTAAATAAGCTTATCTATGTACGAGCTCGTAATTGCTTTCAGGTTTACATAGAGTATATAATATGATGTTTTCTCGAAATATCTGTATGGCTTGAAGGCATTTTGTGTTAAGAATTGAATAGGTACATATATATTGCTTTATTTAACTGAATGTTAACCTTAGGCGTATTTGATTATTGTATATCATATTCCGATGTTTGATTCTGTTGTTGATAAGGAAATTGTTCTTTTAATACAATGGATTTGTTTGCTCCCGTTTTTGTGAGCAATATGATATGGTATCGCGTTTGTTTTTCTGAGGAATTGAGTAGGGATGTACTATGAAAATAAATTGTTCTTACATGGCTGATATTGCGTAAAATTTTCCATGTTGTACTTGGAAGAGATATATTGAAGCCATTTGAAAAAAATGCTAACATCCGTATTGAGGATCTCTTCCTTTTTGAGAAGAAAATAAAAATATGATACATTATATGATACATATAGCACCTAAGCGCTATATACATATAACTCACAATAGGTAATCCAGCTTAGGCAATTCGATAGTTATGTCTAAACTGTCCTATAGTATATCTAAACGACGGACTCAACTTTCAAAAACCACCGAAGATATTCAAAATTAAATCGTCAATAAAAAAAAAATATTTTCAAAATCCACTAACCCAGTTTTTTTCTCCACAGACGTTCGCGGTATCTCTAACAGAGCCAGCCCGCATCACGGTGCACCCCACCTCCAAGCAGACCTTCCGAGCGAGCACCGTGCGGTTCAACTGCACGGCTGCCGGGAAACCAGCTCCTACCGTCACCTGGTACAAGGATGGGAAGCCTCTCACGCTGGCTGGACGGGTGAGTGGTTGGTTACTGAAGATTTTTTAGGGCTATTGGCTAGGGCATCTTACAAGTAATGGAGGTAAACGGTGTGACTCAGAATCTTTGTCACTTTGTTTTAAATACACATAGAAAGTTGTTACCTAATAGCTACCAGTTGCCATTATGACCTCGTCTTGTGGTTTTGATTTTCGAAGATTTTAGCGTCATATTGTTGCTAATGTACCTACTCTTTGTTAGATGCGAATGAAAATATTTTTTTAGTTCAGTTAAATAAGTCGTATGTTTTTTTTTAGATCGTGGTGTTACCATCAGTTGATGGCAAACGATTGGAACTTCTCATCAGAAGCGTGACCTCTGAAGATGCAGGTAAATTGCGTCACAAACTTTTTTTGGTTTGTCAACACGGCCAGATCTACTGTTTCGCAAAGATCAATCCATTATTTTGAATCGTTCTTGTTTCCCAGGAGTATACCAATGCTTCGCGCAGACGCCCCACTCCACAGCCTCAGCCTGGGCGACGCTGAACGTGACGGGCGCCGGCGCCGCCGCCCCGACCGGCGTGACGTGCGGCGCGGCGGGCGCGCGCGCCGTGCTCGTGCGCTGGCCGCGCGTGCGCGCTGACGTCATGGCGTACACCGTGCAGATCACTACTCCTGGTATGTCACTACTCCTGGTATGTTACTACTCCTGTTATGTCCCTACTCCTGGCATGTCAGTACTCCTGGTATGTCACTACTCCTGGTATGTCACTACTCCTGTTATGTCCCTACTCCTGGCATGTCAGTACTCCTGGTATGTCACTACTCCTGGTATGTCACTACTCCTGTTATGTCCCTACTCCTGGCATGTCAGTACTCCTGGTATGTCACTACTCCTGGTACATCACTACTCCTGGTATGTCACTGTACACTCTAGGCAATGCTCCGCTCCCCCACCGGCGTAAACATAAGTCTTAATTCACTACACAAGTTTTGATGTCATTTGGTAAAATGTTACCCAAAACGACGTACCCCCTTGGGACTGGGTAACAGACATAGTAACTAACTGATCGTCAAGTTCTAATATAGTCATTTTTATTTTCCGCAGGTGGAATATCTCTGCCCGGCCAACCTGTGATTGGCATCGAAGACATCATAACCGTCGCAGAGCCATTGACACCATATGGGTTCCAGGTCAGTACCATAATCCCCATTTCTATTCATCTCACTCTGAACAACTTCCTAAATTCTCAAAATAACCTTGGGCTGAACAATGTTGGAATTATAGTTTTTCTCTTTCTTAATCAGGTCCGAGCATACATCAAATCACCGACGACAAACAGGAATGTGGCGAGTGACATGTCCGAGAGTGTCACGTGCCAAGGACAGGGAGGTAAGCAAAAACAACTCAATGCAAAAACTGGTGCACTGCAAAATATCCTTAAGGAGACTTTGATATTTAGAGTCCTGGTGGACAAAACATATACATATGTATATTATAAACATATATTTATAAAAACATACATTGTCAATGTATGATGCTCCAGTCTGAGCTGAGAGTCTGATCAAATTCCAAAACTAAGCCATAAACCTGTTAAAATTGCAGTTTTCAGAACTTCATTTGACCTCATTTGAACACAAGCTGTTCCCTGCGGTCCCTTTAAGTTATATAATGCAATTTCTCATGCTCAAAAATATGTGTGAACTCATTAGAATCTTTTCTGTAGTCTTTGCGTGTAAGTGCGACACATAGGCAGAGTTCGAAATTTAATGTCAATTAACCTTCCATTCTTCCTAAAATCTAATCTGATCTCTCTCCACAGTGCCCATCAAACTAGCCCGCCAAAATGATGACATCCTGGTCTCGTGGAAGCAGTTCGCAGACCAGACTCCTGGCGTGCTGCAGTGGATCCTGCAGTATAAGGTCGAGAACAGCACCGATGAGCTTAATGTGACCCTCGATGGGAAGGTCACCAACTATACTATCAAAGGTAAGTCGTATATGAAAAATAAGGTGGAATAATTAAGGCGCAACTTGGTAGCGAACTGCCCAATATAACTGCCGGTAGATAGGATAAGAAGTAGATGGATATTGTGATAGAAAATATCAAAATAATTCTAGCGATCACCCGAAAAGCCAATGCAGCTTAATGATAAAAGTTATAGAATGGATCCTTTATTTTTAATACTAAATCCTTATATGATGGCAATGAATTTATTTCCCAGGATCAACACAAGAACCCCTACAAGTGAGGGTGCTCGGCACAAAGTACCTACCCTGGCTGCATCAAAACTTGACCCTGGTGCCGTGGACATCCACCAGCGTGGCTGTGAGAGCCCCTGACGCCGGGTGAGGTTCTGTTGCCGATAGACAGATCTGCAATTATGTACTTTAGATAGATAAAATGTCTATGACAGTTGGCACTCAGGAACATTGTAGCTATCCATCAGTTTAAGTTTGCCAGAATTGGGTACACGGGAGCTTGTAAAAAAGGGGTTTTTTGAAGTCTGTAAGATTTATTTTCTAAAAGAAATAAAAAAAATATCTTTTCTTCGTTATCTTTGTGTGAAATTCAAGGCCTGAACAAACTATTTTAGAAGAATTATGAAGTAGGTAAAGTCACTGAATAGATGATCAAAGAGCACAATGTGATTTGTACGTCATTCTATAACCAATATTTTACCCCACATATCATAAAGCTTTACATCCAAACTTGACATTAGTTTTTTATGACCTTCAGCGAGGTGAAAGCAATTCCCGAAGATGTGGAAGTAACAGACATACGACCAGAAGGGTTCACTGTGCGCTGGCGCTGCGAGGAAGCGGACCTGTCTCCCGATATCTTCTCTTACATGGTCTGCACCAGGAGAATCGACGGCAACGAGGACTGTGTGGAGACGTGAGTTCATTGGACTTGTCATGAAAATAATTTAGTGTCCTGTGCGTTTGTTTTAGTGGGACACCTATAGATTTGTTCTTCAATAAAAACTCATTGAGTGTATGATTTGTCGACACATATCGCTCACCTAGCAGTATAATGGCACATTTACAAAAAAAGCGAAATTGGGTTTTTACGGCCTTAAGTGTTTAAAAGTGTATAATTTATAAAGTGGTAAAAAGGGCACGGCGTTAGTTGTTAAAACCATAAAATCAAGATAAATATAAAATGAAGTCATAACCTCGTTTCAAACGTTTGCAAAGTCTTTGACCCTCATTTCTGTAAAATAAGAAAAAAGTAGATGTGTCATTATACTGCTAGGTGAGCGATATGGAGAGAATCTTTTGGAGAACTGACGGTATACGGTTCTTCAAACCACACAGACAGAATTGTGTTGCTGGGGAGTTTGTTCCACCACTTCTTCTTTCCAGCAAAACAACATAGGAAGTGGGTAAGGGCGGGCGTTTTGGGGGCTGTCTTTTGTAAATTTTACCTTCAAAAAGTGGTGATTTTCAGCCTACTTTTAACGAATGACTTTTATCTTTATCTTCCGACATTCTAACTCCCTTTCTCCTCTGCAGCCAGCTGAAGTCAGTCCGCATAGACAAGCTGTCCCCCAGCACTATGTACGAGGTGCGCGTGCAGGCGCGAGTGCGAGCGCGCGACGCCGCCGGCGACTTCTCCGCGCCAATCACTATTACTACTCCCTCTGATGGTATGTATATGAAGCCTCCCTGATCTCCTCTGAATTTGAAGCCTGATCTCTCTCCGGTCGTGTCGGCTTGCCGTCCCATCGGGCTATGAGAGTGAAGGAATAGTGAGTGCACCTGTGTCTGCGCAAATGCTTGTGCACTATAATATGTCCTGCGCAGTTGGCTGATCTCCTTACACGGGAACAGCCGCCGTAGCCAATAATCGGCTAGGAGGACATCAGCATCATGTGAAGTCAGTTCGCAGTTAATATCCCACTTTTTACAGAGTGGTACAATCATTTCTTTTTTTATGCTGTCACGGTAAGATGTCAGAGCCGAGTGTAATAAAGAACAAGCAAGGATTTCAAATTAAACTTCTACCATTACATCTTCCCAGGTCCCCAGCGTTTCAAGGACTTATCAGCTAAGCTGGTGAACGCCACCACTCTCCGAGTATCCTGGAACAGTGTACCCGGCAAGTACACGATCCACTACAGCAATGAGCGCAATGTGCCCCTCAACCAGTGGTCTTCTGTTGACACCATGGGGAATACTGTGCTGGTAAGGAAATTAAGATTTATTTTTGGGGTGGTAGACTTCAGATTGGATTGTATTGCATTCTGTGATATCAATAGAATAAGAATGTCTTTGGGATAATAAAGTTAGAAGAAAAGTACGGATTGGCCAGGCAACCCCGACACAGGATAAAGATTTTTTGCCTTTTGGGCTTCATTCAAACCTAACGGACTTTTCAGTCGGTCATACAAATGCCATAAATAACTAAATACATAGTACTTTTTACCGCTTTCTGCTCATTTCTGAAGCTTCTGATTAGATTTTTTCAAAGGATATTTTGGTACAGTTTGTAGTAAAACCCCCGCATACCTATATATAATTAATTTAATTGCAGTTAACCGGCCTGGACCTGACTAAGGAGATGTATGTAATGGTGACGGGGTACGAACCTCTTGGCCGCAGCCAGATATTGAACGTTACAGTGCCTGGTAAGTACAAGAGTTATATAATCTGCCTAGCCATTTCCTAACTATGTTGGGGTCGGCTTCCAGTCTCTTCAACCCAATTAACTGGGCAACCCGAATATCCCTTGGTAATAAACCAGAGTTAGGGTCCTCTATCTGATAGTCCCAACCTCGCTGATTCTGGATTACTGTTACGATTATCAAACTTTATTTGAAAAAAATCGATAAACGGCCTGCCTGCAAAACTTGCCCAAAGGTGTATGATTTGGGAGAAGGGGTATCATTCCCATTAAAAATTTAAGGCGTCCTATCCCATATGACCTCTACAGCATTTTCACCACCACCCTTTACCTTCCAGAGACCAAAGAGCTGCAGTACTGGTTCACTCGCTCCGGGCTGACAGTGACGTGGCGCGGCGAGGGTCCGCGGCAGGTCATGTACTCCCAGAACCTGACCCAGTCGCTGGACAAGTGGCCCACCATCAATGTTACTACTAATATTGTTCATGTGAGTATTTTATGTGTAAAGGAATTTGGGCTTTTGCGTCTTAGACTTACAGTTGAGATATATATGATTATATTTTGTTATATTTTCTACGAAATATTAGATTGAATGTGCTGGGGATTCTGAACCTTTATGTCTTAGAGATAAAGTTGAAATTTATCTGAAAAAACTCTTGCATATGGTTATTTTATTCAGGTTTCTATTAAAAGGTGCAGTGCTTTACACCATAATTTCCTGAATGAATTTGATTAAATTTTACTTGTCTGTCATTAAAATATACCTGTATATTTTTTAATAATGTATTATATTTTATATTTCCCCAACATACCTTATGTCTTAATTGAAAGTGTCTCTACTTCCAGATAACTGGGCTAGAACCAGAGCAGTCCACATACGTGGTGGTGGCGGCTCCAGGCCCCAGTCTCCGCAGCCAGGTGGTGACAGTACCACCACGACCGCCTGATCACTCCTCATTCTACCTCAGTAAGTACAACCTTATGTACCCGATGGATAGGTTATAGAAATTTATCATAAAAGAATTTATGGTATTCTGTAGGGAACATAGAATTTTGGTATAAACAAAATTGTAATATAGTTTATGCTGCATGACGCCACATTATCGTAAATCATTGCCATTATAGCATGCTACCGTCCATTCATATTCTGGGACCATATTGGGAAGAAAAAAACATATTTTCCGTCTTGGTTATGCCAGAATACATACTTAAAATATAAGTGTCAGAATTGGGAACTTCTTCTCGAAGGCCGGTAAAATAACAAAAGTAGTCAAGTCTGAGTTGCACTGTTCTTTGTAGACAATTATTTTTAACCGACTTCCCAAAAACGACATTTAGGTATAGTTATTTATCACCTATACATCTAAGTTATTTATCACCTGTGACTTATTATTATCCAGGTATAGGTATCGGATGTGGCGTGGTGTTGCTGTGTCTACTGGCGGTCGCCGCCATTTGCATTTGGCGCAGACGGAAGAGGTCGCAATCTCCTGTCAGGTTTGACATATTTTAAACTAATTTCTTTGAAAATATAAAGATGTACCTGACTTTGGCAGATTTTAAAATATCATTATTTATTTATAAACTCTTGCGCATTGTACAACAGCGGATTGAAAGCCTTATGGGTTGTCTACCAGACTACCTTTGAGTGGTGGGGAAATGGCAGCATTGCCATGTTATTCACGAATTCATCAAACTATATTATGATCTGTACTCTATGATTCTAGGCTGCGCAAGAGTGTGTAAGCTGTTTAACTACTTCATTATCTCAGGCTGCTGCCTTATCTCATAAATATTACCTACTTGCTACTTGAACATTGCGTTACAAAAAATATATATTTTCAGGTCACGTCGAAGGAACCTTTCTTCTCCCGAAGGTAATGAAGAAGAAGGAGCGGAGATGAAGGTATGTACCGCAGTTTATCATACTCGCACCCATAACAATAGATCCATCTTATGACATAAATACCACTATCATCACCTACCGGTCATTTAAATCTTCATGTTTCAAAAGCCATTACGAAAACCTAGCATGACTGCTTGGCTCAGGGATTTTAAAAGAGCAGGAGTTGCTCGGCACACTTATGATTTTTTATGTATATGGGCCCATAGTTTAATGGGGATCATTTTCCAATATGGAATTAAATGCTATTTATATATAATCTAACATATTTTTATTTTTTTGTAGAATATTGGCAACAGGCTGGCCAATGGCGGCGGCTCGAAGGACGCGGGGGAACCACTCCTGAATGGCCATGTGCACATCACAGAGAACCCTAACGTGAGTGGTGTTTCTTATTTAAGTGATTTTTCCAATAAATGTTATAAGAATTATATTTTTCACTGCGGACTTAAAAAGTATGTAGATGTTCAGAAAAATAATAAACTCTTTTTTACTCAACAGCAATCAAAAACACCAAACGGGCGCATGAGAAAAGGCCGTCGCTACGAGGCTGCCTTCGACGTCGCTCGATACGAAGACCCCGACTCAACCCTCGAGACAGTTCTAGACCCCGACACTTCTGCTTCCACCACCTTCAACCTCCTCGACACCTCCCGGAGACCAGAGTACGACCTCTGCAGGTCCTCCCGGGACATCAGCTCGAACAACTCCTTCAACAAACTCCCTGATGATAACATGAACTCAGAACTCACCCGCAGCACCGACTTCCAACTAGACAACAGCAAAATTCTCCCCACGCTACAGCCTAACGGTTGAAACACCCCCCACCCGGTCACCTAGAACTACAATAGGGGTAGGCGGCCCCTGAAATCAGGTATCGATTCACCGATACCGATTTCTCGCGTCAATTCGAATGGTGTTGCTATTTTTAAGTCAAGGATTGAGATTGTGTACAGACAAAATCGTTTTTTTTTTACTAGTTGCTCGTTAGACACAGTAAAATGGATATACGACTATAATAAGAAGGGTAATACTTGAAGTTTTTAATAGATAATAATGAGGCTTTACACAGTCCGGTCGATACGGGTTCGCGCGAGGATAGCTTACGTGTTTCGTTCCTAACGTTAGAATTTATTTTTAATTATTGTAAGGCTGATATTTTTTGGTAAACAATAGTACGGGTAAATAATTTAAGTGTTAAAAATGGATTCAGGTCGGACGTAACTGTTGTTCAATGCCACGTGGAGTTATTCTCGCCGATCTGTCGGAACGCCGTCGTGAACGACACCCTACGATTGTTATTGTGTATATATAACGTTTTTATTGCCGGTTTTATGGCAAGCCGCACTTGTATATAGCGTTGTTCGGTTACGGCCTGAGATTATATGCGCCCGACAATAATGTAGGAATGACGCGTCACTCGCGACGTGAGTGTGCTGCGTCGTCACCTCTTAGTGTATAAACAGTGCCTCTCGAAGTACACACTGATCATAAGTCATACAAATAGATTCACCGTTAGTGCAACATAATCGTACAAAATATAGACCAAAATAATTCCAAACACTCATTGAATTCGCGTGTACATAAATAACATAAAAAAGAAGTATTTTATCGATGTTAAAATGATGATGAATAACTATATTTATTTTTTTCTCCCGATTTATTTTCACACAGTTCATAGACAAAGCCTCAGATGCTAGTTATCTTCACAATTTACATTCCAGTTTTATTTAAACATATATATTTTACACAACACAATAGATAATATTATAACGCACAGGTTTTTTTATTATATTTCCTACTGTTATATACTTTGTTTAAAGCAGTTTTACAACTTTTAATCCACAAATTCTAGATACTTAAAACCTAAGAAATCAAGTAGATAGAATAAAAAGTAATTGTAAAATATAAAATATATATTATGATAAAAGTAATAATTTATTACAACGAACTATGACTATTATAGAATGAAAATAGTTTATAAAATCACGCGTTATCGTTATAAAAAAGTTACTAAAACGTTATGCACATTTTTCCTCTTTTTTATGAAGTTGGGATATGCTTAGCTTACGTCATACTAAATCAAAATGATCTGGCCATTTTAGCTGAGCCGAAAACCATATAAAAATATTGAAAAAACACAGTGTTTTTGCAGACCGAAATTCATTTACCCCTAAATTCCTTCAAACATCATTCTTGTTTATTTATGTCAGTATAAATACTTTCATTGAAAGAAACAGTATGTAGTCTTAAAGGCGTTGTCTTCTTAGCGGTCCCAGACCTATAAATTGTTATTAGTAAATTACCTACCCAAACCCACCCATTTGTCACATTCCTTACACAATAGTTTTAATTGCCTCCAGTAAATAATATTTATATATTCTTACTAGCTGGTGCCCGCGACTTCGTCTGCGCAGGTTTAGTATTTCGAACAATATGTTTACAAATTGTAGCCTATGTGTTATTCTGATGTATAAGCTATATTATTGTAAAGTTTCATTAAAATCCATTCAGTAGTTTTTGCGTGAAAGAGTAACAAACATCCATACATCCATACATACAAACTTTCGCGTTTATAATATTAGTAGGATATACCCAGTAGTTATGTAGCACTGAATTAATGCTCCGTTAATCGGCAATGCTAAGGAACATTTCAACTGATTTCTGAATAATTTACGTAAAAAAATAAGCAGAGATCCGTAGAATAAAAAGTGCATCTTGCTTCGATAAATTAGTGGCATGTCAGTATTTCGGTCCTGCGCCTGAAGTCTCTCCGGTGGTGTCTGATTGCCGTCCCATTGGGCTATGAGAGTGAAGGAATAGTGAGTGCACCTGTGTCCAAGCAAAAGCACTATAATATGTTCTGCGCAGTTGGCTAACAGCCGCCGTGGCCGATAATCGGCTAGGACATCATATACGTATGTATGTGCTTTACTAAATCAATATAAAAATTATTGATTTTAATTAAAAAAACACAAGACTGACATGGCCAAATCTATAGTGACATAAGCTAAGCATGTTTCAACTCAGCCTACATTACAAAAAATAATGTTTGCTGATCATTATTCCATATCACAATTTATATCTACCTCATTTTATTCGTTTAAGATTATTTTAGATGTTATTGGAAAATTTTAAATGTTGATCACGATTAAGTTTTCTACTGTAACCCAACGAAGTGGTTTCACGGCTCTTACTGGTTAGATTAAGTGGTGTTTTTTTTTATTTATTTATTGTTAGGACAGTAAGTATTTCACTGATAATTTGTAATGTTTTTTTTTTTCCTTTTTTTCTCCCCCAATTTTTTTAAGTAGTGTTAGTGACTCGTACTTGGTCGATATTATGTTTTTGCACAACTATTTTAAATAATTCGATGTATATACCTGTTTTAACGTATATATGGTGTTTTTTTGGATAACATTCATTTTGAATTTTCGATGGTTTTTCTTTATTTCAATTGCAAATTCAGTTTATGCGGTTACTTACACATATACATATTTTTACCACAGTATTTCGTGAATAATATCGACCAACTCTAAGAGTTCTTAGACTTTACGTCAAAACCCTTTTATCAGTTTTTTTTTGTTTTTATTTATGTACAAAAAATCATGACTGATTTTATTATGTTTTATCGCACTAAAATCAGACGCCTATATCGAGTATATAATATTATATAATGTACCTATTTATATTTTGAGTTAAAAGCACCTAGGTACAATTAATTATACGGTAAGGTAAAGCGACCGCGGAAAAAGTCAAAAATTAAAATTTTCAAAATAATAATATCTTGGTTCTCTCAGTGTAAATTTTTCTCTCGAATATTAATGTGACATTTTATAAATCTAATTGTATTTATTTTTTGACTTATTAAGGCACGCGGTCGCCATTGTAAATAATATAAAATATAAAACTCAGTTTAAAATTAAATTGAAAAGGAAAAAACGCCGACTATGTACCTGAAAAAAATTCAATTACACTAAGTTAGCTAGACTTAGATGTAGTTTTTAGATCTTTAAAAATTTAGAATTTTATCTTTGACGCTAGGTTTTGTCACAGGGTCTCAGCTTCGATTCTAAATAGATGCAAAATGAGCGCTGTTTTTTTCCTTAGTTTATTTAAGCTAAACTATGCATTATTTTGATTCAACATTTGAACGTATGGTCTAGGTCTCGACGTAGTGCGCTGGTTTTCTTCATTAACACAAGTATTGTTATTATTTTATTTGTCCCCAGTATTGCTACATGCGTGTAAGAATTTCGCTGTTGTCTTTTTTGAATCACCGTTGATGAATTTCTGTTTAATGGTAAAACAAAGTCCGAACGGACCATTTACAGCCAAAAATATATAAATACACGATTTATTGAATCACTTATTTAAGTTTTTAAATGTAAGTTGTATAAAAACTTTGGAAATTACATTCGAAATACAAATGCTTCGGTGACTATTTTAATAAAAATCACGATTTCAATGTTTTCTATAGATTAAAATAAAATAAAATTAATGACTTTATAAAACTATAACACCAAAACATATTTTTCTTATAATTGGAGATAATCTGTGAATAGGAACAAAATACTGTTTCTCAAGTAAAAAAAATATGATGTTTAAAAATTTTTGAAGAGTTGCATTTTTAATAATTATAAATAAAATTATGACAGATAGTATTTGCTACTTTTAAATGAAAATAAAATAATTATAATGCATTTGATTTTATACAACTTAACAAAAAGAAATAGATTTATCTTTCAATGTTCAAAAAGTACTGTAGATTTAAAATAGTTGGTAATTATTAATTTCTACCCATAGGATTACCGTGTAGTTAACAATTTTATTGTAATTTATTATTTTATTACTATTCTAATTCAATTTATTAAAGTTTCAAGTTCACTCGTGGTTGTGTTAAGAAATAATTTAACCACTTTATCTGTATTACTGCAAACTGTTGGATTTATTATTATTTTTCTATGATTGTATAAATTGTGAAACCAAAACAATTGAATCGTTGACGCAATAACAGATACCTGAATGATGTACAATGTTTTTTTGTAACTTATTTATAAAACAGTAGTGCATGCATTTATAAAGTACACTCATTTGGTTGGTATAACTTATTGGAAAAAATATATGGTCCACCTAAAAAATCTTTAGAAATTGTAATATATCCAAGATTTTTATCACCCTGTAATGTACTTATCTATATAAAACAAAACAAGTGACTGTAGGCAATACATTCCAAGAAAAACATTTTCTATATATTTTAACTGATAAATACACCAACCAAATAAGTAAAATAGAGTTAAGGTTAACTACAATAGTTGTTCCCATATGCTGATATTGATTTTATTGTTGTTTCTATACAGTTTTTTTAATCGTTTTTTACATTGGCTTGTCCGTCCTTGGAGTGAAAATGAAAAAAAAGAAAAATAATTAAAAGCCTGATATTGTGCCTCTGATGATAATTTTGAATCTCATTTCGCAATATATTAATTGTAAACTTAAAATTGGGGATGGTTTTAAAAGTAACCATTCTTGAAATCTTTTGCAAAATGTGATTTTTATTGTAGTAACATTAGTTGCCCAGTTTACCTTCGTAAAGTTTTTCATTTTGTCAAAAAGTCTTGGCGATTAGGAATAAGAGGACAAACTACAAGCCATCCCCTATCTGAAATTAGTTTTCACTTCATTTATTCACTGTTCACCTTCCATTGTTAAATTTTCACATGTTTTTTTTAATAGTTTCAAAGCGGGTATACCATTCCACTATATTTTTACAATAGATACATTATTTCTACTAACGCACATTCCATATTGACTGCAATAGTTCCACTTACCAAACAGATTATATGTTGTAAACACAGTTTTTCTTGTTTTTTTTATTTTATTGTAATATAGTTATCATTATTTTATTTAAACTATACACAAATGTAATGTTACATTTTATACTAAGTGACTTCTACCAACATTAAATATAGCTGACCAATTTGTTACAAAATATTAATGAATAGAACTCATTTATAAGCAACAATATGTCACTAATTAGCCATGTTATTGTAACAAAATAAGATAACAGATTTCCTCTATATGATTTTTCTGTAGTTACAATACTTTTTTCGTCATTATGGTTTCGCTAAATAGTTTGAAAGTCATCTTGCATACAGGAATTGTTCACAGAAAACCATTTAATTTGGAAACAAATGATAGCAGATACGCAAATAATATCGTGATTCACCGGAAACTATAAAGCAATAGCATAGTTTATACATATTTGTTGTTATTACATGGTTATTTGGAAAAATATCCAAAATCTTTTCGCAAGTTTTCTTCGCATTTCGAAAATATTTTTTTCGCACTTTAACATATTTTAAATTTAATAATTATTGATCCTTGCAGTTAGCCTGCTAGCAATTTTCACACTTACCAATGCCTAAAAGAAACAAAAAATATTTTGATGTTATTTTTATGTGCTAGAAAAAGTTAAGAGATTTCGAATATTTTTTCAATTCACTCTGTATAATTTGGTTTTAGATTTTATTACTGTCCGAATTGTTCCATCATTTTGCGATCAAATCATATTGTCATACCATTGTTATTCAAAAAACAGAGGTTACCTACGGCAATGAGCAATGTAAAAAATTGGTGACACGCCCAAAAAAACATAAAATATCTTTTGATTGCAAAATAGACCACAAAATAACATAGCTAAGACTCAGTTTAGTTAGACGTTTATTTAGTAGCATGTACTTAGTGAAACGCGTCCAGAATATAAATAAAAATATAACTTTTTTAACTTAGTTCGCGATCTAACACGAGTTGATTTAAGTTTTTTTGATTTTTAATTTTATTTTGTTCCCTTTTTGACAGGAGGTGTGTTATTGGTTATCTTTGCGACGATAAAACAAATAAAAATAAAATTATTTCCTAACTTTTTTGTCACTCTAAAAATTGACTATTTTCTACAATTTTAGTACTAAATATCAGGGGACCAACCTCTGTAGTAATTTTCTTTGAAATCTCTTCTTGAATAAGATTAAAATTGTCTAAGAGTTTTCTTAAGCCGACTTCTAATTGGCCTAGACTAAATACAGTGTGTTTTTAACCAACTTACAAAAAAGGAGTTCTTTTTTGTGTTTACTTCTGCCTTGACAAAGTTCACCAATTTCTCGCTTCTTAAGGCGGCGAGAAACCCTGGTGACTTCTTAAAGTGTCTTTTTAATGAAATAATAATTAAAATTGATACTTAAGTTCTATGTCTTCTTTGGCACAACATAAGAAAGAATAGAGCTTCATAGTATTTTTGAAGAAATAATAATTTTTTAAGTTAAAAGGTAAACATAATAAAAAAAACCGAAACAGTAAAATTATATATATATTTTTCTCTTCTGTACAACATATTTTTTTTTTATATAACAAGGCAGACGTATTTTTCTTTTAAAATCAGACGTATGGTAGTGCATCAGCCAAGTTATTTTTTTCAAAAATTCGTTGCAAAGCACCAATAGCATTTCTACAAGCGATAATTAAGATGTTGTTGTATATTAATATTATACAAAAGTTTAAAAATTTTAAGACCATTGTGGTGGCTCAATTTCGATGTAAGTGCAGACGTAATGAACATAGCCACGAACCGTGCTTTTAAGTCAAATATTTTGTAAACTACGAATAATTGGGATACTTTAATGTTTTATAATTTTTTAATTAGAACATTTTTCTTTAATTTGAGATATGTCATTGGATTTTTTTTATTTAGATCCTAGTTTTATTGTAGAAATCCTAAATTCTTTCGTACGCGTATTAAATTATCCCAATGTTCGTTAAAAATCTATAAAATAAGGAATTATTCAAAATATATTGTGGGGACATGATAATGTTTATTGTATTTTTTTTTTGTTTGAATTTGGTTTTAAAATTAACAATAAAAATAATTATAGAATCCTGACCTTAATTTGGCAGCAGTAAATATAAAACTTGGGACATAAAAAATTGCCTTGCAATAATAAAAAATGTGACCAGTCTAAAAATAAATTGAAAATAAAACTCGCGAAAGTTGCCTAATCATGTACCCACAACAAAAAAAGTTAGTTATTAAAAAAATATAACTGAATCTACCTCAACCAAATTACCCTTTAATATTGTTTGTAAGTGTTCTTTTGAGTCTTATTATTACTAATAAATAACTGAAATGTAGTGTTTTTTATAATAAATGCTATTAGTTCGAGCATCCACCTTTTGATATGGTAATTATTGTTACCGAACTATTGAATGCGGACGTCGGACTGTTAACACGGTATTGTACGAAACGATATTAAATTTGAAAATAAAGTAATCGTTTTGTTTTATTTTTTACCCATTTTTATTCCCAACTGTAGATCCCGGCTGTCATTGAACATCCTTGACAGTCGTTACGGGTAGTCAGAAGCCAGTAAGTCTGACACCAGTCTAACCAATGGGTATTGGGTTGCCCGGGTAACTGGGTTGAGGAGGTCAGATAGGCAGTCGCACTGGTACCCAGCTGAATCCGGTTAGACTGGAAGCCGACCCCAACATAGTTCGGAAAAGGCTCGGGATGATTTATTCCCATTCTTGTGGACATTTTTAATGTGAACTAATGGAACTACTCTGCTACTGAGTATGTGGTAAAAAAGCAGCCTATCCTTCCTCGATACATTAATAAAAAAAAAATGCAAATAGGTCTAGTAGTTCCTGGGATTAGCATGTTCGAACAAACGAAAAAACTGTTCAGGTTTATGATATTACATTATTTACTTTTTATTTATAATTTGCTAATAATATTATATTATTCATAAGAGGACTATATAAGCGGAGTAAATAAGAGGAGTACATTAGAGAGTTCATAAGAGAGTACATAGATTAGTTCATAAGAGAGTACATAGATTAGTACATAAGAGAGTACATAGTTTATAAGTTTAATATTTGTACACCAGTAATGGTAGAATACAAGAGACTATTACTTTGTAACACCTTAATGTAAGTAGGTACTGTACCTATTCTGACAAATAAAATCTTTATCTTTATAAAAATATAAAAGAAAGTCGTCTTAGTTACACATTTTATAAGTCGAGAATGGCTGAACCATTTAAGTTGAAAATTAGACGGGAAAATAACTTAGATTCGGTAGAAGGATATAGGATAGTTTTTGTCACCATCCGGCTACGGGAAGCAGTTATCTCGGGACGCTGGTGGAAATCTGGTTAGGTACAAAAATAAAACGCCACAATACAATGCGTACAATATAATTACAATAATTCAGTGTTTGTTAATGAGCTGCACCAGTAGACTCTGACGGCAGAGGCGGGAGACCGCGCCGCCCTCGTCGCGTCTGCGCAGCTTGGCTGTCAGTCTGGCTAGGCTGAACCGGGACTTGGATCTACTTTCTCGACGTGACCCTGGAGGGAAAAGATGGCATTTTAAATTATTATAGCAATTATGTCCTATCCAGGATACAATATTAACGTGCTCAGGCTGGATTTTAAAACTAAATTATTATTGTCAATAGCATGTAATGTATTTTTTAGTTTCTTTTTTTTTTAAGTTTTGATTAATTTCATTATTTTATGCTGTCCATTGAATGTTATTTATTTACATTGGTAAAATCTACTATATTTTGAATTTGGTCTTATTAATACAATAATGTACGAGTATTTGTGTGTAATTATGCACGTTCTTATTGTTTTTATATCGGGTGTGTCGTTCATAATCACATTAAATTCTATCACATGTACTTCATGATATTCTATAGCGAATTGTAAAAAAAAAATAACATAATCCATTCAGTGGTTTAGCCACAGGACTCATTTTTCGTTTTCATAAATTACAACATCATGTGTAAAGCAGAGATAAAGTTAGGAGTATCGAATGTTTTGATCAGTTGACAGCTGTCAGTTTTCAAGGGAGAATTTCAGCTGTTTGTAATGACTGACTTCTATATGGTGTTCTAATTTTCGCACATTTTTATTCTATTTACTTTGTTTGAAAAATGCATTTTTTTATTTTCACGTATTTTTCTTTTTTCTTGGTGTTAATCGACATATATTAACCAGTATATTAACGCATTTCATTTAATGTGATTATGAACGACACACCCGATATATGACTCAGCGCTTCGGAATCAAATTGAACGTCTGGAAAAACCCTTCTTTAGTAGAGCTGTAGAGAGTTCTTGCATAAATAGCGTGGGGCCCAAACGTCTGTTTACACAAACAAGTGTGTCTAACCTGTGTGACATAAAACCTCCATTACAGGATCCAACCAATGAATTCAAGTGCTTAGAAGCCAGATTCCCTTACCTTCAGCCACCCTTTGCCACGCCTCCCTATCCACATTGACCATGCCGGTGGACGCACTCCTGCCGAGTGCTCCAGCCTCCTGCGAGCTAGACCCTTGAGATCCTTCAGCTACGTCGCTCTCGCAACTTATTCTACTTGACCTGGAAAATAACAAAGTAATTTTCAATATCTATACTAATATTGTGAAGCTGAAGAGTTTGTTTGTTTGTTTGTTTGAACGCGCTAATCTCAAGAACCACTGGACCGATTTGAAAAATTCTTTCAGTGTTAGATAGCCCATTTATCGAGGAAGGCTATAGGCTACTTTTTATCCGGGTTCGTGCCGTGGTTCCTACGAGATGCGGGTGAAACCGCTGGCAGAAGCTAGTGTTTACATATAAGAGAGTCTTGTTATAGGAACTACTTTTACTCAAGAATGCCTGAACTATTTAAGCTGAGAATTAGAAGGCTACCTAGCTTAGTCCTGGGAGGAGAACATAGGATACTTTTTGTCACCATTTGGCTACTTGAAGCAGTTATCTCAGGACGCGGGTGAAACCGCGGTCGGAAGCTAGTAGTATTAAAAAATGACAAATACGAGATAACAAAAAAACTGCCGAAAGTGCGGACTAAGGCTTTCTCCTTGGAAATATATTCCTTTCCAAAAACAGCAAAATATGTCGTTTATAATCAGACATCGTTGTTTACGTACTTTTAACTTTTTAACAAGTTATATACTTTAGATTTTAGATAGATTAGACAGTTATTTGAGAGATTAGAATAACGCACCTGTCTCCAGGTCTCAAATCGCTAGCAGAGCTGGTTCCCTCCCTCCTCATTGGCACCGTCGACGACAGGAACCTCTCTCTCGCGGCCCTCAGTTTTGCAGCCCTCTCCGACAACGTTGCAGCACTTGCCTCATAATCCTCATAATGAGTTGGAGTCTCCACGGTAGATATCGACCTCCCGAACAACCCTGGTTGCCCTGACATGAAACTGCTGAATGTAGGCACAGTTACATCAGACACATTCCTCAATGCAGGCATTGACTCCGCATTTGAAGATGTTTCTGGAAGATTCCTTGTTAGATCAGGCACTATGGTATCAGTACTAGCTGTTGGTATAATAGTTTCCTGGCTATCTTCAATTTTCTTTTTTACTTGTTCAACGATAGATTTCTCTGGGTGAAGAGCGTTTGCACTATGCGATTTTAGAACTCCGTCAAGTCCAGGTGCTGGTGCCGGGGTGAGGCGCTTCTCTGCTGAAGAAGCATCACGTCTTGATAATTGGCAGGCGCTTGCTGACTTTTGGACTTCCCTTTCGAGGAATGGGTTATTTCTGAAAAAAAAAATAGAACCAATTAAACGAACAATTCTTTTATGACTGTCAAAATGAGATTTCTCTTGACTGGGTGCTTTGGCTACTTTTTCGTTTTAATTTGGCCCGAGGAGCCTGATTGTTCTTTGTACATAAAATATCCTGTAATTTTAAATAGCCTTTATACATTTTGATCATTATTTAGTGTATGATGTGCTTACTTGAAAGAGATGATACACTCGACCATCATTGATTTCTTGTAACCCATATTGTTTGAGTGTACTTAATTATGGGTGCCAAATAAATAAATAAAATAAATGGTTTTAACAAAAAGTGGTGCCTACCTGATGTTAACACCAACAGGCATGTCAGGAGGTCGTCGCCGTTCAGTAGACGGTGATCTCCAGGCAGGTGATGAAGCTCCACTGCTGGCTCCTGAAGTATGCCCTGGAACCACAGCCATATTTTAATCTTATATGTAAAAATGAATTGCTGTTCGTTAATCTCACTAAAATTCGAGAAGGGCTGGACCGATTTAGCTTATTTTAGTTTTAAAATGGTTGGAGAGGTCCAGGGAAGGTTTAAACGATACGAAGTACGAGGGATCTGCTAATTTTAAATAAAAATTGACGTTATTTGAAAACTTTTGATAAATTCAATTTAGATATTTACATGTTTGCATGTTTTGTTCAACGCACTAATGAGCAGAATCTTAGATTGGCAGTGATTATAATGATTCGTAAATGTTAGAATTAACAAAACCAGTTTCTGTGCATATTTCGAAAACAAGTTTTCTAATGCTAAAATACCAGTTGATACATTATGTTTTGTATCGTGTTTGTAAACTCAGCATAAGTAAAATCCGCTGACAAAATAGTAAATACCCATTGCATCAAGATTAGTACTTGGTAATTTTGTTAGTTGGTTATTCAAAGTCTTCTTTTCAAATCATGGGAATGAGAATCTACTCATTGTTCCTCCATACTACATAGACATAAATGAGAAGTATCTGGGTGTCACTCTTATGTATTAACATAATGATTTTAAGTGTTTACCTTCCTCATTAATCTTTTTATTATATCTCTGTATCATAATCCTGATTGACGGTGCAGTTTCTTTCGGTGGCTGTGGCTTCCTCTGTGACGACGGAGAAGATGGCAATGGAGGTCTGGTCCTCTTCTTCGATTCTTCCACCTCTTGAAGATCACCAGAACTTTTAGAACGAGCAGTCTTTTCTTGCTTTACTTTTTCAGACTTTGGCTCTTTCTTCTTAGCTTCGTGTCTGTGGCTGTGGTCCGAAGGTCTGACTTCAGCTAAGTCTTCAACGTCTACTGGTATAACAGCTCTGGGCACTGATTCACCGCTGCGAACTACTGGTGAGAAGATTTTACGTGTGGTTTTTACTATAACTTCTGGTGAGTGATCTCTCTGTTCTGGTGCTTTCAGTTTGAGGACGAATATCTGGAAATATATACCAATTATTTTAAAAAATCTCGCAAGAATTAATCAGTATGAAATTAAAGAGTTTTTCTACAAACCTCTCCCTCTGAATCTGAATGCAGTGAAGTTGGCGGTGTTCGTGGCTTTTCTGATGCACGTCTCGGCCTTTTCCGTCTCCTTGGTATCTCAACTGTAACTGTATCTACTTCTGGCTCCGTATCGCTTTCTGATGGTTTGGACTGCTCTCTTTCTAACCTTGCTCTAGACTTCGATTTCTTTTTACCATTAGTTTTCTCTGCTTCCTTCTTTTTGAAATCATCTTTTGATTCATCAAAGCTATCTCTGTCTTTGGTTTCTCTATCAATGGTTCTTTCTTTATCACTTGCTTTACTAGTTTTTGGACTGTAATCTCTTTCTATTTCTCTGTGTGGTATAACTGTTAATTCTCTTTCTGGACTTTTGTGTAGAGTTTCGTTATCTGTAGCTTCCCTTTCTCTAAAACGACTAGAACTTCCCCTTTCTATTTCTTCAATTGTTTTTCTTATAAACATAGCATCTTCTTCAATGCTTGGCTGTCTCATGATCTTTTTTCTGCTCTTCTCTGTGTGTTTGTTCTGAAAAGTTATTTACTTATGAAGAATTTAATCCAAATTCCTTAGTCTGTAATCAATGTGTGTGTTACCTGTTCTCGGATCTTCGGTCTTGCTCCAGATGATTCCTTTGATTTAACACTTCGTGCATCTGAAAGGACAACTATAGGGGCCATTAGATATATTCCTTAATAATACATGTAGGTCATCAAGTTATTTTATAATCTGCTTACCAGCCCCATTAGGCTGCAGAACAGCCGTCCCAGTCACTGCAGAACTAGTTTCACACAGCAGTCTTGCCTCAGCTTGACCGTAAGTATAAACTGGCTTCTGTGGAGTATGGCGTGGGGTCACAGCCATGAGCGGAGCTGCTGTGCAAACCTCCTCGTCTTCCACTTCCACCAGAACTGCTCCACGAGTCTGCGGTCCGTCACAGTCGTCGATGCCCAGCTGTGGATAGTAAATTAAAAATAAGGATACATTTTATTTGAAAGGTAGGTTTACATCAGTACCTAGTGATAACCAAAAATGTTATGACTCTAATGTAGGATATAATATATAATTGTATGCAAAGTACTATCTTTTTAGTACATATACTTAGGTTCACAGCAAAAAGTGTTTTTGTCGCAATATCAAAATGCATAATAAATATTACTATTTTTCATATTTTCAAGGACGAACACCTACAACTAAGTTTTCTTTACCTCGGGCTTATATGAACAATAACATTAATATCAAATCAACTCACAGAATGATCTTCTCTATCATACTCCGAATCGAAATCATCAGCATCATTGACACTAAGACTCGAAGCATGGAGTCTACCCGACCCAGCCGCCGAAGGAGCCACACTGCCATCAGACTGGGTCCTGGTGAGGGGTGCCTGAGGAACCTTGCTGTTGCGAGCCCTTGCTGCTCTCAGGAGTGCTGAAGTTGAGGCTTCAGGGGCGATGCCTCGAGACTTCTCCCATTCATGTAGCTTGCGAGTGAAGGAACGAGAAATTCCTGAAAATATTTTAAGGATAAATTAGGAGTGGCCAAATAGTCGATCTCGACTATTAGTCCAGTTGATCGTGGCAAGGATTTTAACTACAGTGTTTCGTTTACGATTATGTAGTTGGTAGATCACACAAGGCTTCGTCAGTAAACAGTTGATCTTGGGTTTTATTAAGTTGGGCACCCCTAATATATATCAATAGTAGATTTTATTGCAGGTTCTTGCATCAGGTGGATGATTCATACCTTGGAATTTAAACAGTCCAGTGGAGGTTTGAACAAGAACTTCATCCGGTTTCGCTTCCTCCTCCCAAGCTGGTACTGAATTGGTTTCTTTCATGCGTTTCCATTCGTCTGTAAAATACAGTTTCTATTTAAGTCAAATCCAAAGTATGTTTCGAATGGGTTCTTTAAAAAGTTTTTAGGCACATCGACCCAATATGGCTGAAAATTCACATTCATTAAATTCATGTACGTAAGAAAGGGAATAGGTAGAATATATAATGGATTATAGAGGTATAGGCCGATGGGGCCGAAAAGTGCTGGAGAGGAGACCACGGACTAGCAAGCGCAGCGTAGGACGTCCACCAACGAGGTGGACAGACTACCTTATAAAGGTCGCAGGAAGACGCTGGATGCAGGTCGCCTCCAACAGGTATCTGTGGAGATCAAAGGGGGAGGCCTATGTTCAGCAGTGGACGTCCTATGGCTGAGATGATGATGATGATGATGATGATGAGAGGTAAAGGGGCAATGCATAAAGGAGAATATAGGAGAGTACAAAAGAAAGTACACATAAGGGGTTACACTCTCTTTATGTACTCTCCATATAAACTACTCCATGTAGTTCCTTATATACTCCCCTATGGGTTTTGGACATGCTCACAATGCCCACTTCATTGACCTTTCAATACTCATATACTTTAAGTACATCTTACCCCATCTCCTCAGGAAGTCTTCGCTAAGATCCTGTCTAGCAGGAACTGGCAGAGGTTGCTTGACTCCCTTCTTCAGCTGCCACTCAGCAAGTTTCTTCCTGAAGTCTGCTGATAACTGCTCCTCAGTCGCCACTGGACGTGTAGCTGAAATAAAAATTGACCAAGATTTTTACATATGTTCTAATTAAGTTAACGGTATGAATTTTGTTTCAGTTTAACAAACTTTTAAAAATAAATGAGAGACATGCGCCTTAAAAAGAAAATTATGTAAGTAGGTACTATTTGTAATTTGTATCAAATCAAATCATCTTTATTATCAGGCATCAAAGGCCCATAGATAAATACCTTAAAGACTTCACATACATAATTTACTATACAAACATTATTAGTATACTATATTAAAAAAAAAGTTTTTTTTTTCGGATTGTAGAAAAGCTGAATTGCGTGAATAATTAAGTAAGTAGGTAAAGAATATTACTCGTGCTTTTTAACTGCGTTTTTTTTACTCTATCTAATAACTCGCGCCGCAAAAAGAGTAGGTATAGTACAAACACCGCTCTGTGTTTTGTCCATCTGTCTGTGCCACAATAGCTTTTAAACTGAACTGATTTGGAAGCATACTTATAGATAAAAGCTAGCAGGTATACCATCAGTAGTTTTTCATGTTTCATTAATGTATATAGTCTTGAAGAATATTCTATACCTACCAGCATACAACTTTCCCCGTCTATCAGAGAACTCTCTTCTCAACCTGGACTGTAGGGCTGCGTAGTCACGAGCTATCTCCTCTCGCACACCGCTCGCTTCACAACCACTGCTTAAACCCTCTGTTTCTGGAACAGATTCAGAATTATAAATATCGATTCGATATATCAAAACTGACAAAAATTCATTAAGCAGTACACGGTCTCCTAGGCTGAACTGCGAGATGCTGGCATCTATCTGACCTTCTCGGCCCAGTTACGCGAGCAACGTAAGGTAAGACTGCTTGTGTGACTTTCTGGTCCTCTGATTACCAGTAACGACTACCAAAGATGTTAAAATAAAGCCAGCCTAACAATATAAGAAGCATTTCCTAAACATGGAGAAACTCGTTGGTCAGTTTGGGCAGTCATCCACGGGCCGATTGCGCCAAGCGTTGCTTGACCTTATGATCGATAGACCCGTGTTATTTAGCTACTAACCTTACACAGATAAAGAAAGATCGATAAATAGAAAATAAAAATCATGTTGTTTATAGCAAGCAGTCACGTCAAATCCGTCAAGCGAACGCGTTGTCAAACATGTGCCTCAAAGCACTGATTATTGAAATATATACAATGAAGTGCTGTAAATTGTAAAGAATAGGGCAAAACCAGGAACATGTAAGTATTTGATATAATTTATGCGAGAATTTATCTTTAAGATCTTCAAAAATGACCGTAATTGGGAAGGCGTGGAACAGAATAATCATTATTAGCCTTCTTTTGGACGTCCCACTTTTGGGCTCAGGCCTCCTCTCATACAGAGAGGGTTTAAGCGTTAATCATCATTTTTGCTCAATGCGGATCGGTGATTCAAACTAATATATCAGAATAATTTTATTAGTCATTCCTGGAGATCAGGCTATGATTTTCAATGATAACGCGCATTCTTACTTGGTCTGTTGCATCATTCAACAGGTATGCGAATTGCACTTGAGAATTCTTTCTATATGGATTTAGTAATGTGTAATTAAAAACTACAATTTTTGGTTCCAGGTGGCAGCCGAAACCAGGCAAATGGTTATCGGCTACTTTCTTCTCGCAATATTCATTATAATAATATATAGCCTCGTAAGTTTCCGATTGACAGATTCCTTTTTTATAGCCTTTGATATGAGAATGGAAATCATTTGATAAAGTTTTAAGTTCAATACTCTGACTATACCTGAAGATTTGACAGGAACTAATCTTTCGACGCTATAACTTCTTCGTAATTTTTTTTGTAATTTTACGTAAACTACTTGGGGATGTTAAGCCCCACGTATTCCGATGTTCACATGTGGCTTTCAGACACATGATAACAGTCGGTACTACGCAACTGCATCTGCAATCCGGCAGGTATGGACTGGGGACTGCCGCCTGGGGTGCCAGGCCAGCACCTACAGCGATGTGAGCGGCCTGAGTGCCCTCGAGGCACCCCCTACGGGGACCCAGAGGGAAGGCTGTGTTTGCGAGTCCTGCCCCTGCGCTCTTATTGAGGACTTCCTCAAGTAAGTGAGACTAATTGGCGGTCTTTAACAACATCTGAATATTAAATAGTTTATTTTGTGAGGCAATCAAAGCTGTAATTTTGGAAGCAACATATTTTCCCAACATAGTTGGGAAAAAGCTCAGGAGATGAATCGAAGCCGTAATAGTGAACCACAAAAATAATTATGGCTTTTCAACATGAATACTTTCTTTGATAATTCAAAATATGTTCCAAAGTGAAAGGTACTAAAGAAACTAATAATATAGCAAATATTTCTGGTCTTCAGAAAATGCGGGCCAGCCACTCAACTGTACACTGCTTCGGTAGACGCGGCATCTGAATACTACAACAATTTGGCCAAAAAGGTGAGTGTTAAAAACATCGAACGAATGAGAAATTAACAGTTTTTTGGAATAGATCCAACTGAGGCGAGAAGCTAAATCGACAGTATTTAGCGCTCTTGTTTTGTATTTCAGTATTTCAACTATTAGTTGTAACTGTTACTGTTTCTGAAGTTCTGACTAACGAACTTGCAATAAGTGAATTATAAACAATTTCTTGATTTTAATGTTATTATTATTTGACTTGACGTGATTTAATGATTAGTTAATATAATAAATAGGTTTTTTTTGTGCCCTAAAGGCGCCGAAACCACTGAACTGACTTGAAAAATTATACCACTGTTGATACGTTTATGGTTGTCTGAGTACGGGAAGAAGTTCCCCGGAACTCGGGTGAAACCGCGGAAAACAACTAGTGAATAATATGTTCAATGTTATTTCAGTTTCAAGAGGTAGTTGAGAAAGCATCGAGAGTGCTGCAATGTCGCACATCTTGCCGACGACAAGCGCAGGTAATTCTGTACGTATTAGTTTCTTCTATTTTCTAATCAAACATCATCAAAGTTTATTATGTAGTTTCATAGTTATTCGCCTTATTTACATCACTCATCAGTAAAAAACAACAATTATCCTTACATATAAGTGCGAAAGTAATTCTGTGGCTTTCGTGGGTAACAACTCGGGGAACAGCTATTGTTAATATAAATTAAGATATTATATAGTTAGAAAGTAACAGAAGAAGAATTGTCTGTTGCAGATGGTGGACTCCCGGTCTAATTTCGATTCTAACGAAGACTTCACAATGGTAGAGAAGACTGAAGAGAACCAAAGAAGTGCGCTCGATGCTTCTGTATCCGAAGTAGCTAAACAGTATGGCGACGAGATAGCTAGCAAAATAAAAGATATAGCCTCAAGGTTATCAACATCTACGCAGCCGGTGCAAATCCTGCCTAAGCCACCTCAGCAGGAAAAGCCACCAGACCAAGAGAATCCAACACCAGATCCAACCCATGTAACACCGTCGACTTCTTTCAAAACAAGGCCACCTTTTCCTGTGAACAAACCATACGATCTTCCGCCACCGTCTCCTGCTCAGGATATGGCATCAGAAGCCCCCCAGATAATGACAGCAGCACCCTCCCCCTATGATAATTCTACAGCTACAAAGCCATTGAGTATAGGTTCATCCAAACCTAGTCCCACAACTTCCAAAAAGTCCGTCCATTCTGATGATCAGACATGTTCTAAAGAACCAAAGGTAGTCCGTAAAGTCCAGGATCCTGAATCGCAGACGTCTCATGATTCAATAAATTGTTCAAAATGTGTTGAACAAGGAAAAATTTGTATTCGAGGCTGTCCGACAGCTGATGAGAGAGCAGATGAGAAAAAGCAAAAAGGAGGAGAATAAAGCATTTTACTGGATGACGTTTTTTACTATTGTAGATAATTAGTAGTGTAGTAATGTGATTACTATCTGATCTAGTGGCAAGCCATGATGAGGTCGAAAGCTGGGCACGTTGCTTAGAGAAGTAACTTTTTCTTAGATTCCCAGGTCATAGCTTATGTTGTAGCAGACTAGTAGAGAATTTTGTGCTTTAGCTATAGATGCAATAAGGGTGTTCACAAAAAAAATGCAAGTATGTGGTATATATATGTCCACCAATTTACCGGTGGCGCATTACCGAACGCGTAGTATCCCGGTAATGGAAAGGGTTTGGTTGGAATAGTAGGAGCCCAAGAATATTATTTTTTATAGCCAAAATAATTCATTCACATTACAACCTCCACGCTTAAAAAGAGTATTATGACATCAAAAAACTGCAGAAAAACGTCACAAGCCTGAAATGTGCTGTCAAGATCAAGAAATTTGACAAAAATTGCATAGTATCTTAATTTTAGCTCTTCAAAATTTTTGTGTAACTAGTTCATTTAATGAAAAGAATGGGAAGAATCGAATAAAAATCCATTGCAAAATATGAAAGCAAGTAAAATTCCAAATTTTACATCAGTAAGTCTGTGCAATGAGTTGTTCTAACTCTTGTTCAGCACGGAGAAGAAGTTCATCACGAACATGTCCCATTTCTGGAGGTAAATCATTTTGATCAAAAGGCCTACAAAAAGGGTAGGAGTGATTTTCAAAAAAATACCCCTAGAGATAAATTGTTACATGTCATGCGGTAACTTGATAGAAACTGCACCTTTTGCAGTGTCTTGCCATTAAAATAACCTAAAGTCTAGAAATTGGTGATTCATACACTCCTGAATCGGAGAGCAAATTATAACAACTTGCCCCGAAACATCATCATCAAGAGCCTTTTTATCGTCCCACTGCTGGGCTCAGGCCTCCTCTCACACAGAGAAGGATTGAGCGTTGACCATCACGCTTGCTCAATGCGGGTTGGAAACAATGAATTTCAGTATTTATAGTCCAGGTTTCCTTGAGACGTTTTCCTACACCTTTTATTGAAAATAATTACTATGTTCTCATAAAGTGAAGGTTTTCAAACGATAATACATATATTTTCAGCACGCAACTGTCCAGTGCAATGCATAACAAAATTAGTCCTGTTTCTTGCTATCACCATATTCATACTGGTAAGTTTATTTGTTGCTCATATTTTTATTTCAAATAGGCCTTTGGTCTTATAAAACGGCACACTAGTTGCACTGTTCCAAAAAGAACACCCATGGAGCAGAACCGGCAAGAAACTCTATGGACACCCTCAAATTATCTTCGGGTTTTTGACAATGAGTTTAAGATATAAAAAACACTATTCTACCATTTTGTATTTCTATTTGTTTTGTGTGTTGGTGTTACTTGAACAATTGTTAGTCAGAAACCGAAAGTCTGACAACCCGTCTTACCAAGGGTTATCACAGCGAACAGTCGTTCTGTTAACAACACAGTAATTGTGAAAAGGCAGGCTGATTATTTTTTGTCTACTCTTATTGCTATATTATTATTCGTTCTGATTGCATCTTTTCTACAGTATGTACCTCTCGGTAATACGCCCCAGAATGTGGAGCCTCAGGGAGGATCCTGTCTAAAAATAGAAATAAAACCACCAATACATGACAAGAACACAGCATTGTGCTGTATATGTGATATGTACAATATACTGGTAAAGTAAGTACTTTATCATTCATCATCATCATCATCATTCTCCTGCCCTTATTCCAATTTTACTAGGGGTTAGTGCAGCATATTTTCTTCTTCCACACTCTTCTATCTGTAGCACTTAATCTTCAAAATGCGAAAGTGATTCGTTTTGTCTGCCTTCAATTGAATTACTAACTGAATTAACTGAATTACTTTTACGGTTGTGAGAAGTGACTCTCCCGGTACCTGAATGACACCGTAGGGAACAGCTAGTACTCATATCCTAGAAACCATATAAATAATCCAGTTGGACCGATTACGAGAAAAAAATATTTTAACCAATAATGCGGTCTTTTCAGGGTTGGTAAAGTGGCTTCAGATACTATTGACAGGATAGTGTGCCTGTCTATAGAAGCTTTGTATGAAGGGAAGCTGCAGGTAAACCATGTTTCCATAGGAACAGTAATTAGAGTATGTATAAAGGCGATTGACTGCCTCGATGGTCTAGTGGTCGCAAGCGCAACTGCTGTGCACAAAGTTTCGGGTTCGATTCCCGGGGTGGACCGAAATCGCTTTGTGGGTTTTAGAACTACCAGCCAGTCGCAACTTTCACAAAAGCAGCCCGTAGTCTAGAAGTTGGTGATTCGGAGAGCACGTTAATGTCGGTCCTGCGCCTGATCTCTCTCCGATCGTGTTGGTTTACTGTCCCATCGGGCTAAGAGAGTGAAGGAATAGAGAGTGCACCTCTGTCTGCGCAAATGCTTGTGTACTATAATATGCCTTGCACAGTATTTGAATTGACGGATACCTAATACGAGTATGACCTGCGGGGTTGAGCAGAGAATCGGTTTAGAGAATTGCACGGCAGAAACGTGTCCTGTTGGCTAAATGCTCTATGTAGGCTTCAGAGCATTTAGCCAACAGGACACGTTTCTGCCTGTTGTATGTAGGTAAGAGTCGTAAACGGGTGGTGAAAAATAACAGCAATTTTATTTTCAGTTCTATCGGTTTTTGGAAACTGTCGACAGCAAAGATTTGTGTCGTGCTGTTTGTTGCCGAGAAGTAAGTTTACTGATAAACTACCTATAGATATTAATTCTAGTAAGTATATTATAAACGATTAAGTTTGTATGTCTGCATCTTTGTTCCTCTCACGCAAAAAAACCAAAAGTGAAACTTAGCAATAATATTGCCTATATGAATGACATTACATAAAAGCTACTTTTCATCCTTTCTTTATATTATTATCAATCTATTCTTCTTCTCTATCTTTTACGATCTAGGATCATTGAGGGAGAAAAAATTTGGAACATCTGACTACTTAGTAAGATGACTTAGTAAAATCCTATATTTGACCCACATGACCTAAAAGAAGGACATTATTAAATAAAGACTTATAAGACTTATTGTTACTACTTCTAGGAAAGACCAGGTCACATGGCGTCAGAGAGGAGTGACAGGGTTCCGTGCAAGTGCAGCAAGAGTCGGGCTTGCAGAAAGACCAGAGTTTTGACATAGTGGTGTATTTTCTTTATATTAAGTAAATTGTTGCACGTCTTTAACAGACTTCCCGAAGGGGGTCTCGATTCGGTTGTCAAAATTTTTATTGTCAATTTTGTTCGTATTTTCTACGATGATTACACGCAACTTTATTGTATTTTATGAAGTTTTATTATTTCTGTGTTTTTATTGGCTCACGGTATCTACATTTAATTAGGTATGACTTGCGGAAGAACAGTAATTACCTTTTACACCTACATTTGCAAATACAATAACTAAAACTTTTAGATCATTTTTTAAACTGTAGTGTTATATCGAAAGTAGGTACTCCCAAACACAAATAGTTAAATAAATCCATCAACCGAATGTTTGCTTGCGAAAAAAATAGCCTATTCACATTTGTATATCGATAAACTTTACGACTTTTCATCGTAAACTATTATATTCGATTATACAAGATTTATTTGTGACCTACCGCTCTTTTGAAAGATTTTCTGTAGACTGTTTGGTTCGACCATGAAGGATGTCATGATTGTGGTTCTCGTTTATGCCTGCTTTTCTTTGGTTTTGGTGAGTTTTATTTTTAGTATTTTGAGCTGTATTTGTGCTAGAACAGATTTTAGGGGGTATCGGGTTGCCCTGGTAACTGTGTTGAGGAGGATGGATAGGCAGTCGCTCCATTCCACTACGTTGGTATTTAGCTGCTTCCATTTACACTGAGCCGACTCCAACATACATAGTTAGGAAAAGGCTAGGCAAATTATGATTTGTTGGAGCATAATTGAATCGTGGTTAATGGTTAGCTGGAATACTGTAAAGGTTTATAATATGCATATAGCTTGTAATATTGTATTCCGAAATAAGACTGTTTACTTCGGGACCTAATAGATCAGAGATAGACTATGGCTCTCTGCAGTTAACAAAAGTAAAATAAACCTAAACACATACATGAATAATAAAATTATATATTAAAAACAGTAAAAATTTAACTCGATAAGTTATATAAATATATGTAAAAAGTTAACAGATGCCAAAGATATTGGGAAAGAAGAAGTGGATAAGGTAATAGAAGATGAAATAACGCAGAAGTTGAGCGAAGATCTTCTACAATCCCTCGAGAGGAAGTTCCAGGTGGACCTACAGAAGTAAGTTTTTATTGAACACACAGATTTTGAACTAAGCAAAAGAAGGAAATAGCTTAATCTTGAAGGATGTGTTCGAACGAAGCTGACTTTCAGCAGTGAGCGAACGTTATGGGTTTATTGTATTTCCATACACATTATTTTTTTCATTCGTTCACATCCGATGATACGTTATGCGTAATATGCCTAGACGCTGACAATCGGCGGCTGACATTCAGCTTGGTTTGAACGCAGCAGAAGAGAGACGTGAACAATGATATCTAAAAGTTCAAATGATTTATCCTGTTTAACTTTTCAAGATAAATTAAAAAATATATATTTGACCAGATGGTTTAAATATTACAAATAAATGATCAAGTATATTGAAATTGTTAACCAGGTCCGTGGATATGGTACTGACGAAGATCAAGCTGTTACTGAAGAATGGGACTCTGCACATTCAGGACAGACTGACAGAACTTCAGGATATGCTGGACGTTATCAAGGGTCATGGAGAAAAAGAGGTATAAGTTTGAATTGGTCTTAAATCTTGGACATCACGTAAGTAAATAAATCTCCGATAGTTTACTGGGAGATCTTATTGAGTCCAGTAATAATATTAACAAGATCAGTATTACATTATCTTAGTGTTTTACATGATAATGATGATGACATCCTGTTATCCCTTTTTGAGAAATATAGGGTTTGCAGGAAACTTGATGATGACGGATTTTTTTGCTGACTTCACCAGCCTACAAACTTCATTATACATCTTTCACAATTATTTTAACCTCTAGGTGGTTGACGTATACCAAAAGGCTACATAACAAAACTTCTCTTTAAAATCGCTTTTGCTTCTTCATCCAGTTAGAGACCTGTCTCCAGAAGAAACAGAACGAGACCTCAGCGTTAGCAGAGAAGGCTCTTCATCAGATGGTGGTCTGTGGTTACGCCCTGATAGGCCATGACCCAGCGCAGGCAGTACATAGTGTGCTGGCTCTTAAGAACATGATCAGGACGGGTATTAAACCGGTAAGATGTAGACCAAGAAAAAAGGGCAAGGGGAGAAAAAGTTTTGACGTTCTAGACAGAATTTAATGAATAATTTGAGTTTGATGTGTCTGCCATCTTCATCATGTTAAGTATGTTAGAAAGGAGACTATCTTGGGACCTGTGCATCATCCATTACGTTTTCACTTTAGATCTGGTTTTATTTTATAAGCCACAAGAAGTTTTTTATTTTTCGAAAAGACTTTTTGTTAATGCTCTCTGTCTAGCCAAACTAGCCAGTTGTTCTATTTCCAGATATCTCGATGATCGAAAGCTTTTACCAGCTACAATTTTTAAATGTAAACTGTATCTAAATCTCTTCATTTCGCGATGATTAAAACATGAAAGACATCCTCAGTGAAGAAATCAAAATTAAAGCAATCTCTAACATTCCATTATCAGTTCTGGAACATTGAAATCAATTCACCCGTAGTCTGCAATCAAATTGGCTTATATCCAATTACCTATCTACATATTGAAATGATTTTGGAAAATTCTGCATACACGTTCAGGAATGTGGTATTTCCTTTGTATATATTTTTGTAAAAGCTAGCATTTGCGTAGCGAGAATTGCCTTTATTGCAAACAAAATATTTCTCCTTCATTCATAAACAACATTGATGGATGGTGTTCGTGAACGCCGCGGTTTCCACGCAAATAATTTGAACTGGAATCTGGACAGTATTTCTAAGAATTTAGGAATAACAACAGTGGATTGTCTGCTTGTTCTCTGGCATCAGGAGTTGGCGGACGATGATAGCTGTGTTAGCATAGTTTAGAACTAAAAAAATGTAGGGGCCTACCGGGGCGAAGGAAAGTCGTAGAATATTTATACGAAAGAGCTGTGTATGACGATCTAACTCACTGTAATGCTCTGAACAGTGGTAATAAAGACATGTCATGATATGTTATATGATTATATGTTGTCCACGACAGAAAACTATGGGGGTTTTAGAATATCTACAATCATTACCAAGTTCAAAGCAATCGTAAAACTCCTAAATCATTACCGTCTCAATATGAATCATTTAAAACGACAACGACAACAACTAAAAATAAATTTAATCCACCATCAAAAAACCCAAAAACTCAGTACTCCCCGTATCAATAGCCTAGATTAAGTTACCCAACATCAAAGCCAGTACCAGGTGCATAACAGAAAATAAAATTTTCAGATATACGAGCAAAAGAACGAGGTTTACAGTCTTCTGAAAGTCTGTGGACATGACCATGATACGCTGAAGAAGGTCATCAAGTGCGTCATATCCAAGGTGGGAGGATTAATGGCTTTTAACGAAGTGTAGGGTTTCATGGGACCGTGTAATAGTGCTTTAGTATTAATTATGTGTCTTTAATGATTCGTGTAGGGTAGACCGTGGCACAGTTTTGAAGTGATTCTGATTTTGATGGGAACTATGATGACGTCTGGTGATAATTCTACAAATAGTTTATATTTTTTTCATTGATTTTTGCATATGTTAGGATTAAAATTTGTTTTCGCTAAAAGCTCTCTTGATGAAGATTTACTTGAACTGACGGTATTATTTATTCACTCGCAATCCAATACCATAACAATCAGGAAAAAATCTTTCAGAATTGGCATCAAATCATTTTCTAATAATAATAATATTGCGAATCATCTCTTCCCATGTAAAATCCAAAATTACTAAGATCAAACGTATTACATTGAATAACACAACATGTAGAGATACGTGTACTTCTTAAGAAGTCGTAATAAAGGAATGTGAAGCTTTGTTTAAAATCAGTCCATGACACAAATATTTTTGGCAAAATCGCTGTTGGTATAGCGAAAACGGACAAAACACGCTTTAACGTTGAAAACATTACACTAAGTACAGATAATTTTACAGATGATACTCTTACTTTTTATATACCTCATAAACACCATCAGGAAACGGATATTACTGTACAAATTAAAGTAATTCTAACCTCAGGTCGGAACTCCAAAAGATTTGTAATACCCACGGAAAATGATTCATTTCCGCTGTTCAAGCAAATATTTTAACAAAATGCGACGGTCGAATGGTTTACGAGAATATTCAGCTATGAAGCTTTCAGTGCCTGATTTCTGATATAATTTTATAGTTTTATTTGATACATTTTTATAAGAAAAATAAATGTTAGGAAATTTTATAGTAAGATGGATTTTAGTGGAAGACGTAGGAAGGCAATGATAGAGTGGTTGTTCGATGTTTTTATGTTAATGAATTACTTGTATCTAAATTGGTGTTACTTTTATAAAAATAAATAGTATTACATATTTACAAGCAATTAAGTTTAAATTCAGAGACAATAGTAGACTATAATGAAATCTTTCTGTTTCAGTCACCAATAATAAAAGCAGCAATGATGGACGTGACAAGCAAACTAATCGAAGGTGTTGTTAGCCTAACAAAACTGATGGCACACGGAGCAATGCACGAAGCTTGCCTCATAGAAGTTATCAGAAATATTGAAGACGAAGCCTTCACTATAGTTGAAAATGTCAGAGTTTGTGTATACACCAACAATACATTCACACAAGAAATAAAAGATTACATCAAACAAAATAATGCGACAGTCCTAGATATACCTAGAAAAGATAAAGTTAAGAAAACAGAGACTTTAGAAAAACCTGAAAAGATAGCTAAACCTGAGAAAGAGGCTGATGTCAAGCAAATGAAGGATATGATTAGAAGAATGCTGTCGGAAAACAAAGTTCAGGATATAGATTCAGCGTTTAAGACTAAATTGGCTAAGTTACAGCAAGATTTGGCAGTTGTTGATGCTAATGAAATTGTTAAGAAGGATAAGGTTGATAAATAAAGATTTAGTGATCGTGTTTTGAATTTAGTTGTTTGTTTACCTAATAAAATACTCCTATTAGAGAATGACACATTTGGTATAGGTTCATCATTATGTAGCCCATTGCGACAGTGTCCATCTTATGCGTTTAAGGCTTGGTCTATATCAACAAATTGCTCTCGTTAGGAGTTATTGGATATACTGAAAGATACACTCCTTGCTCTAATTCGGCATTTAGTTAAGCCATTATTTTCTCCAACTCATCATCTGTCAGATCTATCAAAGCTTCTTTATCTCTTGACATGAATACAGTTATTTCAGAAGCAAATTTACAGCCGGATAAAATTTTAATCTTCAACCTAAATCTGGTTCGATATACAAACATTAAAAATAGTCTACTTGCGAAACGAGAGTTTGTGGTGGAAATGCTAAGGCTGTGTTCCGCAGCAGGCAAACTGTTTGCGGCGGTCGACAGAATTTGCGGCAATATATTTGGAAATGGAGTGTCCACAGTTTGAAAGTTTGGTGTCACTTTCCTTAGTTACGCAACCTTACGTGTGCCGATTGTCTGTTAGTGGTGCCGTGAGTTTACTGAACTCAGTATTAAACCTATTCTAAGGTTGTCAGTCTAAAAATTGATCTGAGTATGCAGCTAACACAAATTTTACTGAGCCACTTGCGGCTCAGTCTGCTAAAAGTTTCCTTTCTGTGGACACAGCCTAAGACAACGTTCATTGGCGTTCCTCATTACAATGTTTATCCTATCGACAATGAGTCTGTATGCATTATGCAGGATTTAGGTGATGCAATGCGTTGTTTTATGAAATTTATGTTTTTTATTGGTTTTCGTATAATTTGGAACGTATTTCTGATTTTGGGTCAGAAGATTTGGGGAGTATAAAGCAAGTCAGTTGAATAAATCAGATGTTATCTTTGGTATAATTTGTGTTTCTTTAACTGGTCTTAACTGGTAGTTAAGCAGTTTTAAATCTTTGGCAGACGTTGTGTCTAGGCATGATCTAGTTAAAATTGCACCTACTTTAACACTCGGTGAAAATAAGAGGTGAAGATCGGAAAGCTCTTTTAAAATGCTGATTTCAATAGGTTTTCCTTTTTTCTCATCAAAATTATGTGAGACTTATCAATTAGATTTTTGGCTTGCGCCAAAAAAATCTACTTAAATACAAACGAATAGTAACTGCGTCTAAATCTGGCTATAGAAACAGTTCTAAATCTTTCTGATTGACAGATTTAGTCTAGCTATTTATACTCCGTCTCTTCCATTCAATCCAATGATAAGTATTTATAATACATGTAACTTTAGATCAATTTCATCACTTCCCTTGCGTGATTTTTTATCAAACTAGCCGTTTTCCCGCGGTTTCACCCGCATCCCGTGGGTGCTACTGCCCGCACCGGGATAAAATATAGCCTATGTTACTCGCAGATAATATAGCTTTCTAATGGTGAAAGAATATTTAAAATCGGTCCAGCCGTTTTTGAGTTTATCCAATACAACCAAACAAACAAACAAAGTTTTCCTCTTTATAATATTAGTATAGATGGATTTTCATGTCATTTATTTATCGTTAAAATCTCCGAAATAATATCTTCTTTTCCTGACGTAGTTCTTATTTCTTTGATCATATCGTGTATGACATAATTATGGGTTTAATTCGCCATGATGGTTTTTTAGTAGAAAAGGTGAACGCCCTTTGCCTTTTTAATTGCTGTCTGTCTGGCTACCTTCCAAGTGTTAATGCGTGAATACTTTGATTCTGTTTGTATGTTTGTGGGTGATGATCTCAAAAACTGGAGTGGTTGTTTGTTTATGGTATTGCGGTGGTGGGATGTGATGTCAGTGTTGCTGTCTGTTATAACTCTTAATAAAAGGACTGTTTGTGGTATGTAATTGAGTTTTTTGATGCTTAACGGATAGGGACTACTACCTACGGATTAGGGTGCGATAAAAGTATGCCATAATTTTGACTTAGAATCCTAAACTTAATGTGAGCTTTTCATTACAAAAGACTAACATGTGTGAATTTTTGATAGCCAGCTAGATACTATTAGAAGGTATTAAAGCTTTTTTCTTAGCGTTAGTCAACAATTTCCCAACACCCAGGTGATGGCTCGTTATAACATAAATAATTCGAATTCACTAATCATATTTTAATAGATATTTAGAAATAGATTTCCGCCAGCAGTTGTAAGAGATATCGGATAGTTTACATCTTCCTGTGAACCTCGTAAATGTCAAATGTAAGTAGGATTTTAGTATGGCGCTTAGGCAGCCACAAAAATGAAGGAAAAGTGCCAAGAATTTCTGATTATACTAACAGAATAAAATGTTTGTCCGTCTTATCTCCTTGGACTAATGGAAGTAAGATCACTTTGCAATTTGCATTTTTCTTTACTTTCTGATTTCTGCCTAGATTCGAGTCAAATTGATGTCTTCCTTTTGTTCTTTCTTCATCATATTTTCGAGTGAGCTGCAGGTTTAATCACCTAATAAGTCCTAGTGTCAGAGTTTTCTCAAATCCACCTAGCGGCCTCTGACGTGAAATTAAAAATCACAGCTACTGAGTAGCATTCGGGGCGTCTCTTCTGCGTTACCGATCTTTCTGAAAGAATATGTACACTCGTTCTTGAACTTATATATAATATTACCTACATTATTTAAGCCAACACATGTCCTAACAAACTGATACATAAACATGTAAATACAGCTTTAATTTCCTTTCGTAAACACAAAGATTTCCTCGTTGGCTTGTGATGAGAGCAACTGTTTAGCCAATCATTTCCTGGGAACATTTGGAAATTATTTAAAACGTGCTTCCTCTGAAAGATTATAGTTTACCGTTCAGTTGGAACTATTTACTAAACATTATTTTAGTTTACACAGGATTATTTACGTCATACAACGTGTATCTATATAAATGTCTATATAATACTAATATTATAGGTCTGAAGAGTTTCTTTGTTTGAACGCGCTGGTCTCAGAAACTACTGGATCGATTTGCAAATTTATTTCAATGTAGGATTGGAAACATTCTTTATATTCGAATTTCCTCAGGCAAGGGTAAAACCACCATTGATTTTTGCGCAACGAATTGTGCAAGGATTCGTGATGAAAAAATTTGGCGGGAACTAGAAGTAGGTACCTACACGGTTTATCGCAATAGATATCTATTACTTCAACACAGTGGATTTTTTTTTATTTTAAAGCATCTACAAAAAATTATATGTTAAGACTATTAAAACCAATCAACTAACTTAAGGGTCATAAAAACAGTTTTACTCTGCCAAAACCAATATTCTCACGAACGATTTACCGCAAAAACTCAATCGTGTGAAACAAATATATGTCAGGGACGGTCGTGACGCGATCCAGAGCAATAATATCGACAGATCTGCTAATGTATGAGCAGTATTACTAAAATAACTTACTAATACGATAGATAGGTATTGTGGTCTATTTATATTGCCCGTATATAATGGCGGTACTAAAAAAAGTCATGATGGCCTAACGGGTAAAGCACCAACTTCTCAAATATAAGGGTTGGATTCCAGGTCAGGCAAGTTCCAATAAAATATTTCTAAGTGTTTACGTCAGTATATCTTGGTTACCAATGAGTAATGACTGATTACAAATGAAGGAAGACATCTCGAGGAAACCTGGACTATAAAGTTTCAAATCACGAACCCGTAATGAGCAATAGTGGTGATTAACGCTCAAACCTTCTCTGTGTGAGAGGAGGCTTATGCGGTGTGCCCAGCAGTGGGACGATAAAAAGGCAGAAGGTGATGATGATGATAAATGATGTGGTCCTAATACTATATTAAGTCGTCAATATTTGAAGACAAAGATAGAGAAGAGCTTAGATATGTACATGTTCCTTCACTATAAACATAACTCATCTCAATGAAGCATAATATTGCTACAAAATTGCTGACTATATTTACAAGTAACTGACGACAATGAGTCTTGGCAGTGGTTTCGGCAATAAACTGTGAGCATAACAAATATTGTGGTAGTTCCATCGTAAATTGGGATGGTGAGGGAATAAGTTGGGCTTTAAAATTTTATTTTATTTTATTTATTTATTTAGGCACACCAACAACTTATTTACAAATACTTTCACATATATAAGTTTATAATTGTAATAAGTCCTGCGTAAATATGTTAATTACAGGTGCGCACAACGTTCAAATTAAAAATAACTTAAATTAAACTAAACCAAACTATGCATAACAAAAATAATAATAAAAAAAAAGAAGAAGAATCGATAGAGGCAAATGACAAGGTACTATTCAAATTGGTCAATTTTGTGCAAAATTTAATTTATAGGAGGCATTTACATTGCGCTTAAATTTATTATAGTGATCATGGAAAATGTCAAAATTGTCCGAGCTCCCGCACAAAGAGTTATATTCACTGCAAATTCGTGCCATAGGCGAGCGTTAAAATCGGCATAGTTATGAGCATTTTGAGTAATAGCGGATCCTATTTGAATGTTGGCTATTTGTAACTTGCCACTGAAATATTTGGTCAGTCTTATGACAGCAAAGTCTATTTTAATACATTGTATGCACAATATAACACAGATTTAATAAATGCACTAACTTCTATCACTACTAAAATATTTCAAGTTCTGCTTGACGGACTTCTAGACGAATTTCAAAGCAAAGCTAACGATGAAGACCAAGTCGCTGACAGTAATCTAGTTAGGCACTTAGGCGTCACTTATGACTATGTCTATATGACTTTTAGGAAGACCGCGAAGTTTTCTAGTGAAAAAGACCTAATGGAGGTCAAAAAAGCCACTAACCTGCATCAGTGAAGAACGCAGAATGCCTGTTAGGGCTGGACGGGACAGAAGCTGACGCAGACGTCAGAAAGGCTCTCTTGACCTTGGTCCACTTGGAGGCTCTGGGGGGGCGGTGCTGAGGAGGCCTGGCTCCGAGCTCCAGGGATCGCTGCTTGCGAAGAACGGGGTGGGAGGGCTCAGATTCTGGAAGAGAGAAGACTTGTCAAGATTCCAGGTAAGACTTACGGCTTACAGCCTCAGTTTAGGTTTGGTCCAAAAATTTTTCATGCTCGATTCATTGAGCCTCAAATTGATCAGAAGTTTATCATCCTAAAATAGTTCGAGGAACAGGATTTGATAATGCTAGGGGAATGAATAAGGGAATTGCAGTTAATCCGAATACAGAGTCAGAACAACTCAAAGATAATTTTTGGGAACTATCGCCAAGTCAGCGGCTTTCTGAAATTCGCAAATGTGGCGAATGATTTATGGGGTTTCGCGAAAACTATGATTTGAGTAAAATCATAAGTGTTATGATTCCCGCACGTGCTATAAACACATACAAAGTTGTGATACTTTGTATTGAAGCTAAGATTAGGCTGTATTTACAACACAAACTGTAACAACGATACATGCATAGCCGTGTAGTTATGTACAAGTTGAACTGGTGAGACTACAAAATGTATGGAAGATCATAGTATTGAATTAAAATAATAAGATTGATGCGATCTAGATATTTTTCTTCTTATTTCTGAGAAGAGATGACATTACTTAAACTTTTTACAACAAACCAATGCATTGATACCAATAAAAAAAAATGCAGAATCACTAGCGGTTAAATCGGTGGTCACTTGTCATTTGTCTAATTCTTTACACTTTTTTAAGAAAGTTATCCATTACGTGATCATGAATGTTCAAAGTTCTGGACTGAATGGAATGCGAATGTCAAATAGGAGTCATTCTGTGGAAATGTATAGGTACGCATTGTGTTTCAAGTGAAGTTCTATTGGAACGCGTCCATGTATTAAAGTGGCTCGTTAATGTAAGTGTTAAAGATAAGATGTTTGATGTCTACAGAACTAGGGATACAGGGCCAAGCTTCGCTTACCCATACTTCTATGTCGCTCAGAAAGTTCCGAATGACCTTCGCAGATTTAGTCTTATCACGGCTATGATAACTTCGTCTAGTTCAAAATCGTCTCGTCAAAAATGCTACCTAAGAATATTGCTATACCTAATACACACTGGGCTGTGAAGATCAAATAGACAATAACTGCATCTAAAATACTACAATAATACAACTCAATAATACTACTAAAATAATACAGTACTGCTACAGGTAATGATGGATTCCAATCCAACGATAATTAAAGGGAACAAAAAGTTGTTAGGTGTAGAAGAAAAGTTAAATGTTTTACTGGGTTTTACCTATTCATTTTTGATCTCAAAACAGGTAAACAATGACCAGTCTTATTGCGAGCGATTTCTTTCAGACAACCATTGGAACATACCTAATATGTAGAACAACGTTTCAATTCATCTATTGCAGAAGGGGGACCTTTTATTTGATTTAGATTGCCCCCTACAAAAAAAACGTCTAGAAAGTAAGAGTAAACTAAACTCACCAAGCTCTTCAGACGACGGAATGGTCAGGGTGAGCGCTGGTGGCGCATCACTGTCTCCTCCATCACTGAGCGACCTTCGTCTCTTGGGCACCACGTCGGGGGAACTCTTGGAGCCTCTGTTCGTGGTCTTCTTCTTGACGGACTCCTTGCGTGGCTGGATAATGCCCCTCATCTTGTCCCACGTGCTTTTGTGGAGTTTGTTCGGAGACGGTGAGGTCGAACTGTCATCCTTTAGGAAATAGAAAAATATATGTACCTACATTGCGAAGCCATTTATGAAAAACAATTTACAATACAATGTACTGAGTATGAGTTTTGGATCTAGAGATACTTTAGGTGTATTTTTTTTCTATGTAGAAATTCTTCTCGAATTGAAATTATACCTAATATGGAGTCTTTTATAAAGGCTGTCATTAATTATTTACGTTTGCTTTCAAGTTAACTCTGCCAACTGTGATTTTGATATTTGGTAAGACTGGGTACTTTGAAATAAGTCTAAGAATAATTATACGCACTGTACGTATCGTACGTTTCAAGCCACAGTCAGTCTAGGAATATTCGCCTATCCGTGAAGTCCATGTTATGTTACACATACAATATTGTAATTGCAAACTTTAATCAGAGTTAAACTCAATTAAAACAAATAGATATTTATATCGAATCAAACTATCCGATGTTTTGATTGATTCACCGGTCATGCGTTGGCGCATCTTATCCTTCGAGATATCTATCTATAGCACAATTATCATCATAAATAATTCCGCCAGTCGTCTAGTAGACGCTTTCGCGCGTGAATGGGTCTATTTCTAATAACTATTTCAGAGAAATCGTAGTAAACGTGAGGCAGAAGGATAAGTTTGAATGGAAGTTAAAAATATTAGTCACACAGTGTCGCTATAGCTCACATTGTGGATAGTCAATGGTAGAAGATAAATTACGATACTATAGAATTCTGTACTCTAAAATTGGATGACGAATCTTCGAATTTGTCTATTGTTACTTTACATTAAACATAATTAATACAATGTCATGTATTTAAGTGAAACAAGTAGGTACAGTTTGCTGGCCCCATTGAAAATCTAAACTAACTTTGGTAACGGATAGATCTTGGCTTATTTTCTTTTCTCACGGTTTATTAGTACGTCAATACGCAAAATTAAAACTAGTATTTGGTCTACTGCAATAACTTGCACAGTGATATTAATACATTGTTGATTCTGACCTGCGTAGGAGCTTGCAGGAATGTGTTGTCGCCATCCTCCCGCGCACTCTTGCGCATACCTGGAACACATTGACCGGTTATTGCGAATATTTTCTGGGAAATCTCGGAAATCTGGGAAATTCGACCCAGTTGTTTAGGTCTAGGTATTTTTTTCGGGGAAAGGAAATCTGTGGTAAATATTTTTTTCAGGGAAATTGAAAATTTTACGTAGGAAAATGGGTTTTGGAATTTATAAGTTTATTTGTTAGTTGTGCCAAATAAATGTAGTTTTAGAGAAGTGGTTTATTATTTGAATCGATGCGTCTGAAATCATTATGCACAATTTTCAGTGTGTATGTGAGTTTGTGGCGTTGATTTTCCGAGTTTTTAAGCGGGATTTAAGATGCACTAGATTAATAGTTTCTTTTGGAATTTCTACATGGGATTGTAATATCTGTCGTTATTACTTGACTGTTATGAAGAGTTCTGTTTTCCCATGTATCTTGTATGTATGCACTACTAGCTATTCCCTCGGTTTCAACTGCACCGCAAGGGAACTACATAGACTGTTAGTACTTTCTTCAGTCACGTCAAGTCGCCACAGTTCTTTATCTAAAAATATTACTTTTTTTTGTATGTCCAAAGTAGTTTTTAGTGAAATCGTGAAACCGCACACGGAAGCTACTTGGACAATGAACTATAGAGCAATAATTTGACCTACATTCCCTTAAAGCAACTTCTCTCAAAATAGAATTTCTCCCAAACAAAGTTAAATCTAAAACTTTTAAACCCAAGACAGTATAAAGGCATGTTTCTCATCGCTTGGCAATAGTTTACGTTAACCCAGTGAGAGAGAACTCGATAGCAACTCGGTCGAGTCGGCAGCGAGTATGGAGTGACTCACGCTGACAGAATAGGGTCATCCGGGAACTGAATATATGTATATACGTAGTTGCGGATTGTATATAGGTATGGGTAGGTATGCAATAGTACCTATGTATATTATATATGGAACATACGTGCAGTGGACTTAGCTACAAGTAATGTAAAAATGGAATGATAATTTGGGCAGATTTTTATTGATACAGGATATACTATTACTCGTGATTTCACTCTTGTTCTGTAGAAAGTACTTCGCGCCCACGGATAAAAAGTAGGTATGCCTATGTGCTTTTATATGCTCTGGACTACCTAACTACCCGTTATAAATTGGTTCAGTAGTTTTAGCGTGAAAGGGCAACAAACAGACAGGGCTACTTTCGCTTTTAATTCTAATATTAAGTACCTAACGATTTAGACACCAAAATATTTTGAGAAAATTTTGCAATATTGATGTACCTTACACAAATGTAATGTATGAGCGTGACTCGCGCTTCACCAATTTTCGTTTTGAGATGAAACAGATGTGATTTGTCAGACAAGACACTTTCTCAGAAATTATTTGCAACATTTTAAAAAAGTCGTGGTGGCCTAGTGGGTAAAGGCCCAACCTCTCAAGTATGAGGGCGCGGGTTCGATCCCAGGTCAGGCAAGTACCAATGCAACTTTTCTAAGTTTGTATGTACTTTCTAAGTATATCTTAGACACCATGGACTGTGTTTCGGATGGCACGTTAAACTGTAGGTCCCGGCTGTCATTGAACATCCTTGGCAGTCGTTACGGGTAGTCAGAAGCCAGTAAGTCTGACACCAGTCTAACCAAGGGGTATCGGGTTGCCCGGGTAACTGGGTTGAGGAGGTCAGATAGGCAGTCGCTTCTTGTAAAGCACTGGTACTCAGCTGAATCCGGTTAGACTGGAAGCCGACCCCAACATGATTGGGAAAAGGCTCGGAGGATGATGATTTTAAAACGTTCGCGTTAAAGATAAGGAAATTATTTCTTTTTAACTAACTATTCAACGTGATCCTCTCTTCTACAGGGCACTTCTTCTCGCACCCGGTAAAAGTGACTCATGTCCGTCTACAGGGTACCACCAATCTCTATCATAAATTGTATCGGAATCGTTGAAGCCGTTATTGAAGTAATCAAAGTAAATCTCGCTTTAACTTAATAACGCGCTTAACGCGTTATTGGGCCCGTCAATCTAACATGCCTTCTAAAATACAGGATCGATTCTGGAACCACTTAGGTTTTTTTTTACAAAATGAAGCATACAATCATAGTTTTAATACCTACTGCAGTAAGATAAAAACCCATCAAAATGATAGCATTTAACCGAAACTTGAAACATCTGATACACTGAAAGTTTCTCTCACGTATTGTAAACAAACATAATCCAGAAATATAAAAATATTACATAAATACTCCCCGGTTCAAGCATTCCGTTTGTTTAACTTGCGCGCGCAAAACACTTCATTTTTATGCGCAGGAGTTCGCGTTGTAAATCAGAAGTTTATTCGCAAAGTTGACTTTTTTAAGTGCTCGTTATAACAATGAACAAAGAGGGAAATATTTTGGAAAGTAGGCCTTTTCTTTTTTTATGCAGGATGAGTTTTCTTGGTCTTAAAGCATCTTTTTATAAAAAATACATGGTAATAAATGCGTGCTAACGCAGAGCCTAAGCTATTGCACCGAACTAGCCGTATGAAGCTGAACTAAATTATGTCTTATTGTTTCGCTGTATCTATAATTTAATTGATTCAGTAGTGTTGGCATGGAAGTACAACGACGACATGATTTCGCTTTTATCATTCATTAAAGATACTGCGAGATTCTAAACTCACGATATAAGTTATAAGAACTCAAAGATACTTCACGAATTCACAAAAGTAGGTATACTAAAACTAAAAAAAAAATACCGGAATCAGCCCTCAACTCCTCACACGAGGAATTAGGAGTAAGAGACAAGGCGCTGCCAGGAGTCAGACTAGCGGAGTCCCTTGGCTCAGGGTTGGCAAGAGTGGCTGATGATGGAGAGGATCCTGCGAGGGCGACCGCGCCAACCATGGCACCAGCGGCTACTGCACTGGCGGCACTGCCCATTACTGATTGTGGCCATTGGGCTTTCTCCCATCTGTGGAAGGGAAAAGTTTATGATAATATTGGCTTGGTAAGTAATTTCAGATTAGTGGAAAAAATACATAAATAACTGGTGTAACCTACAGTTAAACCTATACAAATTATGCAGAGAATGAATTGAGAGAATAATATGATTTTATAATGGACTCACAATTCGAATTTATAATGTAAGGTAAGGTGCGGTCGATCCATGGGTGGAATAACAGATGGTCATGAGATAACTCATAATTTACACAGACATTTTTGCGCAGACGCACCTGTGCACCCACTATTCCTTCATTCTCATAGCCCGATGACCACCGCGGAGAGAGATCAGGCGCAACACCGATATTAGCATGCTCTCCGTAGCATTGGTGTGTCAATCATCAACTTCCAGATTCCGGTCTGATGCATGAAACGTATGCTTTTATTTAAATTCTAAAGCTCACGATGAGTGAAACTATAGTCATATGACAAAAAAAATATACCAAAGCTTTTCACCTTCCTATAGATTACAGGTTTGTTGTTTGCATCGTAATTTTCCATACCCCGAAAAATACTCAGTACGTGTCCTTTTTACAACCTGTGCCAAGATAAATTTTTACTATCTCCCAATATCATTACGTGACCTACGTATCACTCATTCTAAACGCATCACTAGTTACAAGAGTCGTAAATCTATTCACACATCACTTCAGTACATTAGAATATTATTATTGCTGAAATGCAATGTGTATGCGAATGTACATATATGTATATGTTTCGTAGTTTTATTGATCTCTGTGCATCTAATAATTTAATTTATGATTGTAATCAATGTATCATTTTTTACTTAATGTTCAATGTAATGTATACTTACAACGATGATAATCTATTTGAATCGAAATAGTAAAACCAATTACATTAATTGACATAAAGATAGAACACTTACATACTTGTCATACTTCCTCTCATAAAACTTCAGATATTATAATAAACTTATTGATTCATCGACAAACATCACATTTAGGATTGAAGATTGTATTAATAATTTCTGCCCTTCTGTTTCGAGCAATCACCAAAACGGCCAAACCAAATTAAAAAGCAATGGTTTCGCTAATACATAACAATGTTTTAAAAAGTCACATATAATATGGTATACAAAAAAATTCTGAACCCACTTAGTTTATTACTTCTGATTGCCTGTAAATGTCTGTATTTGTTCCTAGAGTAAACGAATAATTACAGACTATCTACATAATATTTTGGCCCTGGTGGCCCCCACTGGGGTTTGCTGAATCGCTTTAAAAGTTATCCACATATTACATTATGTTTTACATACATGCATACTAAGCGAGCAAAGCCGCGGGCAGCAGCTAGTAACAAATATTTGTATAGCCTAGATAACTGTTCCCGGTTTGTATGTTTATGTATACAAGATTCATGTGTAAAAGCAACGCCGATACAGGATACATTCTGCTGTTCTGTTTAGGGAAATGTTGAAATCCTTAGCAGTGTTATATACTAGCTCCGGACATCGGTCTCATCCGTGTTTCGTGAGAACTACTACAAGATACCTTTTGAAAAATTGCCTACACCCTTCATCGGCTTTTCATAAATAGGCTGTGTACCTAACACTGAAAGATTTTTTCCAGATCCCTCGAGTCTACCTGAAATTAGTACGTTTAAACAAGGTCTTCAGCTATACAAAATTTAAGTAGTTAATTAAATTTTTAATGTGTACGATAAAAGAATCAGGGAATAAATCCTCTTAAATTGAAAGCCAACTGCGCTTGTTCAATTTGTTTATGCGTTTTCTGTTTGTAAGTTGAGACTTTCCAAGTGTAGTTACTTTTCAAATACATCATTTGTTTTATTTTTTTGTCGTTTTATTATACCCCTTAATTTTAAGTAGCAATCTAGCCACTCAACTGTAGCCAGTTAAATGAAACTCTAAGCAAATCACATGAACATCCTTTCATATTTCCGCCTCGTATATCATTATATCATTTCTCGCATCAGATAAATCTTCGCCATTAATCACTTTCACTCATTCTCGCAAAAAATCTCTATTCATATATCATTCACAAATTATTCATCTAAGTGGTCAATGATATTTTTATCATGAACCTAGCTTTTTCTCTATTAAGATCTGTTTGGGCCGGCTTCCAGTCTTAACAAGATGTAGCTAAATACCAATTTATTTCATGTTGCCTTCCGAACAATCGTCGTTTCATGGCAATACGGTTATACATCCACGAGTCAATTACTTCAGGCTTTGCTTAACCTTATGGATGTTGTTTATTGAAATATCTGAAAGTCTTTTTGCTAAAAAGATCTAACTTCAATAGAGCTCATTATACCATTAGGATATTACCTCACTTAAAAATAAATCAGCAGGTTTCACTACATAGCTACTCCTGATTATTGGGGCATCAAATTATATCATATTTACCTAAACGCAGCTTTCACTCTCGTCCATTTTGAGACCTTGGATTTCTCCACCTCCTTCATGAAAATTCCCTCAGACCTTCTCCGTAAAGGAGTGCCAGGAGCCACGTCACTCTCATCTCCTCCAGCAGACCGTGACCTCTGCTTCCTCAAGAGTGAACCTCCGAACCTTGCATGACCTTTCCACTTTGAACCTGACCTCTTCATACTTCTGTTACCCATCATCACAGAATCAAAGAGGATTTGTCCATATTCACACTCGAATTCAGCATCCAAAGCCTCGTTAATAAGTTCCAATTCCTTAGTCTCCGATTTCAACCTTTCATTTTCACCGTCTATTTTCTTATGTGCACTGTGGAGCCTTTTCAAATGATTAACGTCTTTTAACCTTTTTAAAAGACGTGTGTTATATTCTTTGAGGGTCACAAACTGGTCTAATAGTTCCAGTAGTTTTTCTAACTGATCTAAAGCTTCGACCGTGTCCTTCGTTCTTTGCGCCACTTCTTTGCCTCTCTTAGAAATAGCATCATTCTGGTCTCTTAGCCTTTGCAGCATCGATTCACATATTGTTTCAGGATCTGTTACTTCTCCATCGTTAAGGGACCAGTATTCTTCAGGAGGTGAAGGTCCTGCTGTACATGGGGATGAACCTTCAGCATCTGAAGGGGTTTGAGGGGATTTGACCGACAAAGAAGCAGGGGGTTCCCCTCTGCGCCTCTTGTGTAAAGACGTGCCGCTCGGGGGCAACTCGGCCAAATCTTTCGGCTCTTTTCGTTCAACTTTGCCATTCTTCTCTTCTTCTGCGTGACCGACGTCTGTGACGTCACTGTTCTCTTTCAGTGACGTCATACTGCAGCCGCAGAGTGTCGGTTTGTGTCTGGACTATTTATAAATGAAAATAAAAACACGTGCATCGTCCGGTGGCGCGGCACGACATCTTATAACGGAATGCATTTTGATACAATCGTGATTTCTATTGGTACTCTCTCTTATACGTCCACTGTTATTTAGGCACGAATAGGGTTATCACTTTACACTGTACATACGTTCATATCACTGCACACTTTTACTAACACACTTCAGTAAACAATTTTAAAGCTTTTAACATATTTTAAATTATTTAAATATTACATAAACAAAATTAAAAACTAATGCTAATGTTATATGTATTGGGTGTATTTTTGCATCAATTATGTATTGAAATAATTAAAAACTGATAATATTTAATTGATGGTTAGCGCCGCCCAACGCGTATGCGCACGTACGGCGGGCGGGCGGCCGCGCACTGCCGAACTTCGTCGGCCGGCGGCGGAAACGCCCGAAAGTTTCCGAACACGTATTTTTAACTTGAACATTCCGTACATTGTAGTCGTGGGAAAATGTTCTTTGTTGCAACGGATTAAGGTTTAATTGTTATGTAAAATGTAATTTTGTTGTAATAATACATTCTTAATGCTAACACGTTGCTTCCGAGCGGTGAGCCCATTAACCCATTTATGAAAAAAGGGACTAAAAATCTCGTTTTCTTGACTTGTATGCGATTTAGCGGCTGATTTTTAAATGGCCGAAGTTTTAAGAACACGGCTCGTGAAAAATGTAAGAAATTTAATGAGAACATTTATCAAGTTGTTCTTTTCTTAGTAAATCAAAATATTAGTAATCAATAGTCAAAATAATCGTAGTTATTATGTTTGCTTTACATACCTAGTCTTTTCCTTAATACATTGAAAATCAGCTAGGTAGTGTAAGAATGTTGAATTAGAATCACCTATTACGAAAAACATGTTTTCACCTATTTAAATGTACCCAACTAGCACACTAGTGGAAATAGCAGCCTATTTTGCAACTGTTAGCTGTATAGTAGTGCTTTAGGGGTTCCGAAAGTAACTTTAAGTTCTACTATTGCTTCCGTAGCTGCTCATAGCTGTAAATATCACTTAAGGCAGCAGAAACTGAACCAAATGCAACTCTAGGTTTTACAAGAGATCATTCTACAACCCATTTGCAGCCTACATCTTTAAAACAGAGTTCAAACAATTATGTTAAAGGTTAAAGCTGCTAAAAAGTTTCTATTACCGCTGATGTACGCGTTAGAACTGCATAAAGACTCTAATTGTAGACTTTTTAACGGAACTGTATACAAGATATATTTATCACTTTTCTGCCACTAAAGGTTCCATTGCAGAAGTGATTTGTTCTTTTGTGCAGACTTAAGTAGGAATTTGATCCTCTGTTCTACTTGTAGCCGCATTAAGGCTCCACAATAGAAGCAGCAGGTTAATAGACATTGCCTGCTCATTTGGATACATTCTTTTATTTTGTTCACAAACACAAGCAAGGGTCCCGTAGATTTTGTTTTCTCAATTACTGATAACGAATCAGTTACAGAGGAAAAATAATGTTTGTTTTGAAGTAAAAAAAAACTTATAACAGAAAATATGTATTTATTCAAGAATATAAAAAAAATCAGTAGCTCCATTTATTTACTCTCAAGTATAGTGAAACACTCCGTTTTTCCCATTTAGATGGACAGATGCAAAGTTCTTGTTTATTTTGTTGTGCATTATAAGTTTGAATTATTTTGAACGGTACTCTGAAAACAAGGTAACACATAGTACTTAAGTGTTAAACAATTAACAATAATATATCATCGTATTATAGAGTTTCCAATGACTTCTACGGATCTCTAAACAAGTAGCCATTAATAGTGTGGTTTGATATCTGCAGTACCACAGTGCAGACTTGAACTGCAATAGAGGTACAAATATTACTTGGACCTTCAGAAGAGTGAAACTTAGCGCTATGACGCGCAGGGAGGAGTTTTTAAGGTTGAAGTTGCAACTTAAAGCTGCTTTCAATGGACGCCATGTTTTTAGATAATTATTTATTAGTAATCGAGAAATTTATAGGTTTTTATCGCGTTTGTAGTAAAATGTATCTAAATATCGAATAAGCAACCTACTAAAAACGAATGTAGTCCAGTATGTAATTTCAATATCGTGTAGGTATGTGATACAAAAATATTTGTATAATAATAATTTATATATTTTACGATATTCTGAGGTAATTATTGAGGCGCGTTAAAAATACTTCAACAATATCAAATATATTCACGATAAACTGATCTGCGTTTGTAGCTACTTACCATATAATACAAAATATAGCTCAAAAGCACTTACCTTCACTTAATATTTATTTGTATTCAGTAATGTCTGACTCAGGAACAACAAATATATTTTATAAATGAGAGACAAGGTGAACGATCAGTGACGTTTTTTTTCATTCAGCTAAAGTCATTCAATCAATCATCGCCATAAGAGCTTTAGTATGGTGTTAATTATTAGTTGGCGCTCCTGTATCGCCTTTATGCCTCTACTATGAAGTTCTAATGGAACTATAGACTGCAAAAAGTTGTGCCCCTTTGGCTGCAAAGCTGCTGCATAAGGTCTGTAGAGCACGCTCTGGCGCTTCAGCTTGGCACCTTTAGTAATAATCGGATTGGCTCTAAAGCTCTTAAGCAACAGTTTTGTGCTACTTGGGGTAGTCTCCCTAAAGCTGCTAATAAAACCTCCCGAACCATAAAAAAGGAAAAATTACAAACACCTGATTTGAGAACCTCCTTCTTTTTGAAAAAAAGAAAAATCTTTTTTATTTTGGTCTCACCATGTAGGTTTGACAACAAATCAAAGAGTTTAACATAGGAAAACTGGCATAAAAACATGATTTCGCTATCAGTGACAGATATTCATAAACAGAAGAATGGTGTTCAGTTGAAACAAAGAAATTTCCTGTAATGTCACGCACTTATTAAAATTGTTAAAAATTTAAAAATCTTTGGAAATTATTTTTGGAGAAATTTTCATTTTAAAGTTCTGATAAGAATGTGCTGGCGGCGAGCAACAAAAACGTGGTATTTATTATTCAGTTTTAACATGAATTATGGAAGTTACAAGTGGTACCATAGAAGTGGGAAACATACCTAAGATCTTGACTGTTATAGCTTAGTATAGTTGTAATCCACTGACCAATTCAATTGTGTTTCTAATGATGGCGTATAAGGCTGTAGTGAGTTAAATAAATGTGATTAAGGATCAAATGCCTTGGACAGAATGACATCCCACTGTCAATTTTGCAAGTCCTTGCAAAATCAAGTAATAGCTTTTTGTGATGGCCTGGTGATGGTACCTATATTGAGCCGTGTTGGACAGGGGAAACAAACATACCAAACTTAAGACCCAATGACCAGACAATTTGATGAGGACATCATTATGATAAACAGTGCACACCAGTCTTTACCTTCCATGATTTCTCGTATATTATATTAATTTAGTTTATTTTCAGTGTGTTTCTCAGAAAGCTGAATAAATATTTCCAGTGTGGTTTTTTCTATCAGCAAAGCGAAGAGACAAAAGTGACAGTTATTCGTTGACTTACCCATTTTGAAAAGAGAAATAAATGCTAGGATCTATCGATATCCAGTGAATTATACTACTATTCCAAGACTAATTGTTGTAATTGTTATCCAGGTGACCAGAACAGGGGAGCCGCGGTGCGATGGAGCCCGACGATGAGAAAAAAAAGAAGTTAAACGATGACGTAGTGGTTTTTATGCGCAAACGCAGCGAAACTGAAGCGCCGCGATATACCGCCCGACTGAAAACCTACGTCGATTTCCAACAAAAGTTAGTATTATGGTCGAGACAAGACTTATCAATCTATCCTTTTACCCAGCTATGTTGGGTCGGCTTCCAGTCTCAGTAGAACCAGATGCAGCTGAGTACCAGTGTTTTACAAAAAGCGACTGTCAATCTGACCTATTTAACTATGCACTCATCAGTTACTCATGACAGGTGTAAAAGCTGAATACCAGCGTCAGGTATTCTACCTGACACATGCTGAGCTGGACTCCCATTCAGTGCAAACTTAAGACTGCACCGCGCCGTTAATTTCTGTTCACATTTTGTTTTTCTTTTTACCAACTTTTTGTTCTATTTTATAACTTGTTGTGTCTTGTTATTTGTTTGCGCTGAATAAAAGTTTTATCTATCTATCTTATCCCAATTATATGTCCAAATTCCATGTTTTATCCTTTCACACTCTTCTGTCTGCCGTCATCTTATAAGTGACAATATTTCTAGCCATATCACCTTTTATACATTCCATCCATCGTTTCTTTGTTCGTCCTCTTCTACTTTGTCCGTCCATGTTCATGCCCAGGACCTTCCCATATATCATGACAGCCGGTTTCTACGCAGCTTTTCTGCTACCGGTGCCAATTTCAAACTTATTCTTGCCTACATACTCATTCCTCACTCTATCCATTTGTTTTACACCACACATTCCTCTTTACATTCTTATCACCTGTTCAGCGCGTTCGCTTCAAATTATTATACAGCACATCGAACTTACCCTTCTTCGAGTCCTACTTAGGCTTTAACACCTACCAAAAGTCAATTAGCAAAGCATATTAGCTCTTAATATTGCTATAACAATTTGTTTAGGCGTCGGAGAGCAGCGGCCGCGCGTCGCCACTCTGAACACGGCCATCACGAAAAGAAAAGCAACTCAACCACTAAAAAGAAAACTGATGGCGACCTAAAAGATAAAGCTCCGGACAAGCAGTGAGTTCCATTATTTACCACAAGTGAACACATAAACATCTCGAGGAAACCTGGACTAGTCTGAAATCACCAACCTGCATTGAGCAAGCGTGGTGACTAACGCTCAATCCTTCTCCGTGTGACAGGAGGCCTGTGCCCAGCAGTGGGACGATAAAAAGGCTGAAACTACTAGCTATATAAACTGCCCATCTGACCCACGTCCCGAGAGAAACTAAGATTACTTACCGTTTTCGGATCGAAAATTTACATAATATAATGTATCCCAAACTGTTCATTTCCTTCAACTGTATAAAGCGTGATTGAGAAGCTTTTGTCATCTTTGAAGTGATACATAGTCGCAACAAAATGTAGTTATTTACTGAGTGTAGGTACCTCTTTACTTCTTGCAGAGAACATATCGGGGATGATGAAGACGGCATGAGCAGGAGGTAACTACTGCTAAAACATTTAACACATTTCCAAATTTTACTGTTGTTTTCCATGGCATCCACTTTTGGAGCCACGATCAGATCCAACAAAGGTCTAGAAGTAATTTTAATTCTAGCAGGTAATTATTTCCCTAATTAATTGGCAACGGATACCATTGTTGGCGCAATAATTTCAATTAAGGATTTTTTACTTTCATCTATCTGAACTTAGATTAGTAGAGCTCATGGTTCAGTCTCCTATCCACACCGCAGAATGCATCACCAACGAACAATTTTGGGCAAAATTCTTTAATGATTGCGACTATTATTCTTTACTTTTTGTTATCGAATGTTGCCCACTATTATTGTAGTTTCTCCACAATAAGTAACTGCGGTGTGGATGCACCGTGAGAAGTGATCCTGTTTGCCAATCCTGTACCTGAAGAGGCCTGTCCAGTTTTGTCAACCATTAACTCACATCCTCCTCCGCTTTCCTTGAATTCTCTCATAAAAGGCCTCACCGGCCATCAGACTACACCCGTTCAAACGTCAAACTTTGCTCATCTTTTGAGCATACCCCTGAACGCTAATGGTGACCGCATACTTGTCAGACTCGATCACGGCGCAGGAATCGAATTCTTTACATTAAATCGCTTGAAACCTTATGAACGATATGACATTGGACAGAATGGCATTCCTTCACCGCGGTCGAGTCCGACAAGTGTGCGTTCACCACAATAGACGCGGCGGAGGACTTGTGTTATATTATGTAGTGATGATGAGTGTTACATGTTCGAAAGTCGTCGTGGCGGCAAGTACGTGCACCGAGCTCGTTCATACTCCCGGTCGGCGTCCATCGACCCGGACGATCCGTCTGACCGAGGGTGCCGCAGAAAGAAGAAAAAGAAGAAGTGCCGTCGTCGTCGTCGTCGCTCTTGTGTAAGTTATCCACTTTATTGCTGCTTTAGCCATAACATCTTACCTTTCTGCAATCTGATCACTACAGGTTAGGTCAGACAAGCAGTCGCTCTATATACAGCAATGGCACTTAGCTAAATTCCTTTACACAAGCCGATCCTGACAGTTGGGTAAAAGCTATGCAAGTGGTGATGATACTATACAATACCCCTTGGTAAGACTGATTGTCAAACTTTCTGGTTTCTGACTACCAGTAAAGACTGTCAAAGATGTTCAAATGGAATCACTATGAGATTTCACGTTCTGTTTTCCAAGTTAAAACTGTTGTTGTCTGAGTAAGAGTGCTTAATTGTAAACACATAGGAAGTGGTGAAGAGTGGGCGTTTTGGGGGCTGTCTTTTGTAAATTTGACGTTCGAAAAGTGCTGATTTTCAGCTTACTTTGAATAAATGACTTTTGATTTTGATTTTGACATAAGTTTCTTTTTGTAGAAGAAGAAGAAGCGCCGTAAGAGTTGTCGTCGTAAGCGACGTCGCAGCTGCAAACGCAAGCGACGCCGCAGCTGCAGCCGCAAGCGCCGTCGCTCATGCAAACGCAAGAAGAAACGTTGTGGCCGCCGCCGCAGCCGTCGCAAACGCCGCCGCTGCTGATCATGCAACTGTGCCCGTTAGGCCTGTGAAGGTTAAATTCTCCGTGCTGTTTGTGTTCACCCTATTATACATATCTTTTTTTATTAACGATAGTTTTGTGGTTTTATTTCAACCGTTCAGTCTAGTGTCGTTAACGCCCATGATGACCAAAATGACGAGCGGCGTGTCATAATGTCTCCTATGAAAGCCATTGCCATTTGCGGGTATTCGGGGGACGAGGAACGTTGCTGGCTAGGCTCTCATACGCCTTCCGGTACCGCTCTTTTGTTTTAAATCACATCACCCACTGACCTCTATATTTACCACTGGACAGGCTGTTGTCAACGTGCTTTCGTGCCCGTTTGATAATCGCCATTTTGGCGCTGTTAGATGTAGCGATTGTCCGTGGTACTAAAATTATTTTACAGTGAACCAATGAACAAACACTTCTCTCAGAGCCATTTGAAATTATACGTCAAAATTAGTTCTGTGGACACTCGCTTAGACGATATTGGCGCTTCAAATGGGCACAAAAAAATTGCTGTCAAACGTACGGAACAGCCGGTCCAGTGGTAAATATAGAGGTCAGTGACATCACCAATCAAGACCGATCTTTGACAGATATTTTAAGGCCTTATGAGTTCACGATCAGTTTCATTACGCTCACGGTTCGTAGTTAACCTAGAAGAAACCTTCCTACTATGGCTTACACGCTCATCTTTCCTTCCTCCGTGTTATCATTCTAAATTAATTGTTTTGCATTAAAAACAGTCTCCCAATATGAAAGGTTTGATTGTTTGCTAATCTCATTAGCGATAAATAATACAACTTTATAACAATTCTCAATTCTATTTCAAATAGAAAACATCCTTAGGGCCGGCGCAGACACAGCAACAAGCAGTTCTCGACATGTAGCCCTATCTGCACCGATCATAATGTATCAAGTAACTCAAAAATATATACAAGAATATCACAAATCAGCCTTTCAGATCTTCACCATGATTTCTTCTAGAGTCTTCCGTTGGAGATCAGGCACGGTGGTGTCCTCATGGGGTCTGACTACTGGTAGGAGAAGCTCCAGCCTCTCATTGAGGGGTCTGGACAGCAGGTCCCGGAGACGGGCGTTGCAGTTTAAAGGAGTTGAAGTTAGGGCTACTAGGCCACAGTACTGAAATATAAAAAGAAATATATGAATTAAGAGATCAGTGAAGAGTTGGACACAATGCCATGGGAATATGGTGTTCTAGTAGTTACATATGCAGATGTAGAAAGTATTTTCAGTAAATCAGTCAAGGTACCATGATTGAAGACTATCAGAAACGTTTGTTGCCCGTGGTACTAACAATAGTACTACCAGTAGTACCACGGGCAAATTTTTCTTCCCGTAGTACTACCAAGCGGTCTGGTGGTACCACGGGCAAGAAAAAACTACCCGTGGTACTACTGTCAATATTTTAGGTTTTTTTCAACCCTTTTGTTGTCACAGTTGATATTGTCATCCTAGAAAGAGAATTGAAATATATATTTTTTAATGTGGATATATTTTGGTACCATTTCGTAAATAGATCTGAATATGATAAGATCTAACCAGTGGTTTGCATTTGAAATGCAAATAAAATGCAAAACAACTTTAAACAAATTAAACGACGTGATTATTGCTTATTTGAAAACGAGGCCAATATAGCAATTGCCATTTACGCGAGAGATAATAAAATATTTTTCTAGGTTGAACTTTATTTGCCTACATCAACAGTCAAGGTTAATAATGACGAATATCTGCTAGATAATCAACAGCCAAAAATAAATGCTTTGATCTGTTATTTATTGCATGTTTACAATAAACTAGCCCATGAAAACACAACTGAATATATGGCGTGATTCTAACTGTTAAATGCTGTGGATTAGAATAGCTACCATGTATTTCTTCAAATTATTTTAAGCTTCCATCAGAGATTTCACCGGCATCCCATGGGAATTACTCCACGCACCCAGATAAAAAGTATAGAGCTACAGCCTTCCTCGATATTAAATCATCTTCTCAGCCAGCTAGAGGAGAAAAAACGTTAATTAGGTATATAAATCTACTCACATGAATAGCAGCCAACAAAATCCCAGCAGCGATCGCAGTACTGATTTCACTATAATAATGCATCCTCTTCTTCCCATCTTCTCTCCAGGAGTGCGTCTGTCGGAACACCAACACCAGCGCTGGTGCATCAGACAGATATGGCTTCAGTGGCTTCGTGGCAAATGGCTTTAAGTCCGTCACCCATTGTCTGGACATTCTCTTATTGTAGTTCAACTCTTCTTCCTCTTCTACTATCTCTCTTATGGCTGCTTTCATCTCCTGGTCTTGGACGACGACGAATGTCCAGGGTTCTGTGTGAGCCCCTGATGGAGAAGTACCTGGAATAGATGAATTGGTTCTTTGAATAGCTAATTTTGGTACCTGTTATTGATTTTTTATATTCTTGTAAAACTTTTTTATCTCTGGTAGCACCATTATCATCCTTCTTAATCAGTATCTACAACTTTGACATGATTGTGACATTAATTTTTCAATCTGATTTGTTGTAATTTTACTTTGAAATTGTTTGTATTTTAACAAAAATGAGGAAAATACTACATTCGCTACGTTTCTACTTTTTATTATTTTTAATGATTGCATCCATGGTTATTTATGCAGTTTACCAGCATGTCTTGTATATTAAAAAAGAACGACAAGATTTCCTTCAGAACTTTCACAGTGATGACGATGAAGATGAAAAACTGGAAAAAGGAGGGAAGCTGTTCAGAAATAAGAGAATGTATTTACGGAAAATTTATAAAATCAAAACGCAAATAAAATGGTTTAATACTAGGCAAGTGGTCAACAACAATGAGCTAGGGCCAATCGACAATCAGACTTATGTCATCGTAATACAGTGCCATTCAAATATATATCTATTGCAGCAGCTCTTGAGTTCTTTACGAAGGGCTTTTTTCATTAATACAGCTCTTATCATTTTCTCACACGATCACTACAGTTATAAAATGAACCAGCTCATTAAAACTGTTAATTTTGCCAAGTATATGCAAATTTTCTATCCATATTCTATGCAGCTGCATCCAAACGCTTTTCCTGGAGCTGAACCAAAGTCTTGCATCGAAGGTTTCCCTTGTGTGAAGGCTGACTACAGGGATCCTGAGGCAGCACAGTCGAAGCACCATTGGTGGTGGCAAGCCAACCAAATCTTTGACCATCTACGTATTTTGCAGAACTATACACAACCAATTTTATTTCTTGAAGAAAACAATTATGTGACTGAAGATGTTTTGGTTGTGTACAGGCTGCTAATATACACGAGGGATATACACTGTCCGTTTTGTGAAATGATAAGCTTGGCGGCACATGATCCTGACCTGCCTAGATACAGAAGAAGAAGGACTATCGTTGCTATGGAAGTTTGGAAGAACTCGATGCCTAGAACTGCTATTGCATTCGACAGGAAGATCTGGCACAACATAAAGATTTGGAAAGAGATGTTCTGTTATTACAATGATTCAAATTGGGATCAGTCGTTAAAACATGTCGGTGCTGAGAAATGGGATGGTAACATTTATTTAACAGCTATAGATGGTCCTAGAGTATTTCGTATTGAAGAATGTGCTCCTAAAGACCCTGCTTGCAAGTTGCAAAACAAAGTAGAAGACGTGAAGAAATTCATAAAACATATTAAGAAGCAGTTGTACCCTTTGAGTATCAAAATTAAAGTGACGGCTGAAGAAGACCTTAATTGCACTGCATCTGGTTACTGGACTGATGTTAGAGATCATGAGCTTTGTATGCAGTTTGCTAATGGGAGTATATGGTACTGACATCTACGTGGTTTAATTTTGTAACTGGTTTTGAGAATAAATATATCACATGATTATGTACTATGTTGTCTTTATCATTGTTCATATATACTCCTTAAAATAGATCTTCAAAGATTATATGCAGGTCTGCGTTTTTTTTATATATTATATATTTCATAGTAAAATGTAGACGTGCTTAAGACAACTATGCAATTATACTATTGGCAGTACGGAATAAAACATTATATTTAGGTATATCAGTTTGTAATTGACATAGTTTTTACAAAATCAAAAACATCACAAACAGACAATTTAATACCACACACTGTGTTCTGTGAAATACATACATAGTTCACGATCTCTTATATCTCCAAATAATCCTGCAGCAGTACCATTAAATTCCTCTTCTCTGTTAACCACCATGATTATACCCCATGGGTATAGTTTTCTCAAGACTATATTAATAAACTTTTCCACTTCTGCAACTTTGTATTCCATTTTGCATCCAACATCTTTTTCATCACACTTGTCAAGATGAAATACTCTTGTACCAGCTATAGCTGTTAAATAAACATTACCTTCCCATTTCTTAATACCAACATGTCTGAAGGAATTGTCCCAGTTGTAGTCATCATGATAACAGAACTCTCTGCTGTTTGCTTTCAAAGCATTCCAGATCTGCCTGTTAAAGGCTATACCTGATCGGGAAAGAGTATTTGTCCAAACTTCAACTGTTATCATAGTTTTCTTTTCGTATTTAGATATTTCAGGCTCATGAGCCCCTAAACTTAATACCTCACAAAACGGACAATGTAAATATCTAGCCTGTTTTATAAGTTTGTATGCGTATATAAAATCTTCGGTTACGTAATCGCCTTCTTCAAGAAATAAAATAGTGCTGTTAAAACCCTTTGTGACTTCCATGTTGTCAAAGACCTGATTAACTCCCCACCACCAGTGATGCTTGGCTTGGGCTGCCTCAGGGTCTCTCAGTTTGGACTTCTTGCAAACATACCCTTCATTGCAAAACTGTTCATCATTTCCAGGGAACACATGAGGGTGCAATTGTATAGAATAAGGAAAGAAAATTTGTATGTACTTCGCAAAATTAATATTTCTGATGATTGTGTTGATTTCATGACTAAAGTAGTCATGCGAGAAGATAAGCAATGCTCTTCTGATTCCGTTGGCAACTTTTAAGGATAATAAAAGCTGTTGGAGGTAGTACACATTTGAGTGAACTTGTATAACTATGATATACGTATCGTTCCCGATAGGCCCCAACCTTTGATTATACACAGTTTGTTCACTATTTATCTTCCTAATCTGAGCTTTCATTTTGAGTATGTTTTGCATAGTATGTCGTTTTATTCTGAACCTTTCTTGTACATAATCAGAATACGTGATATTATCACAACCGTCGTCATTGAAGTTGTGTAGAAGATCTTTCCGCTGCCTTTTGACGAATTTTACTTGTTGGTAAATTCCATAGCATATTGTAGACATAACGACAACGAATATAATGATGAACATACGGACAAAATGTTCCGGATTTAAACTCATGGTCCCCGATAATTTAACAATAACATATAATTTTGAAAATAAATACTGTAAGTTTAGAAATTCATTAAATTAAATAAATAAATTACATAGCTGATATCGTAACATAATCTGCCATAAATGAGAATGTCATTCTCGATGAGATGACAACTGATGATAAAAAAGGACGCATTCTAAAAAACTAGCCAAACTTCTTGTCTAAAAGTTGATGTAACAGGTAAGCTTTTTATGTTAATTTGTTTTGCATCAGAAACTGAAAATGATTAACATAGTTTGACGATAGGTATTGAATTCCTAAAACATATAAACCTATGTTAAACATGTATTTCTTTATTCTTTTAAATCAAAGCGTGAAAGACCTCATGCCTTAGGGTGCGTCCACATCTGGCGAATGCGCCGCGAATGCGCAGCACGCGAGCCGATCGCGAGCTGTCCGCGAGCTGCGCGCGTGCAGTCACTGCAATAGTTCGGTGCGCCTCTTTAGCGCAACTCACGCAAGGCTCGTATAGAGCGCGCGAGCGGCGCGCGATCTGCGCGCAATCAGTTCTCGCCCTTACAGTTCCGTATATTGGCTCAGTACTATCGAAGATGGCAGACGTCGCGCGCCGCCTGCGCGCCGCTCGCGTGCGGCGCTTAGGTCGCGCGCGAGCTGCGCGCGGGCGGCGCAGAAGCGGCGCACGAACAAAAATGCACGCGCGCAGCTCGCGGACAGCTCGCGATCGGCTCGCGTGCTGCACATTCGGGGCGCATTCGCCAGATGTGGACGCACCCTAAATCATCGTCTGAAGTCAACGTCTGCCAGGTCATTAACCTCATCTCAGAAATGCAAATGAAACATAAAAAGTTACAGTAACAAAACATGCAAATATAATTTCATAACAAAGTAAAAAATACAGTTTAGTACCAAAGGCTTTGCTTAGTGTAATGCATGCAGAGTTCTTGATCCCTCACGTCAAGCCAACCTCCTGAAGGCTCAGTCTCATTAAACACTTCTTCTTTCTTCAACTTGATTAGTATACCCGTTGGAAATAACTCTCGAGATATGCTTGCAATGATCTTTTTTACATCAGCCAGCGATTTGCAATCATCCCCTATAGCTCTACATTTGTCAATACTAAATACTCTAGGACCATGATTTGCTAGCACATACATATTTTTATTCCATTTTCTATTCCTTAAATTTCTCAAAGACTTGTCCCAGCGTGCGTCGTTGTGATAGCAAAAATCTTTGCTCCAGGATTTGATGGCTTTCCAAGTTTCTCTATTGAAAGCCAAACCGGATTTTTGCATATTTTCAGTCCAAACTTCTATAAGAATCGTGTCCTGTACGTTGCGATACTGGTAAGGACCAGTATACTTGTGAGCAGCCAAACTCAAAAATTCACAATATTCACATTTTGAGGTTTGAACTTTTCTCAGCAATCTGTACGTGTACAAGAAGTCTGGAGTGACATAATCGCCTTCTTCAAGGAATAAGATGTCTTCATTTAAGTTATTCGTGATAGCCATGCTGTCGAAAACTTGGTTTGCTAACCACCACCAATGGTGTTTGGCTTGGGCAGCTTTAGCATTTCTCGCGATAGAATTCTTGCAGACTTTACCCTCGGTGCAAAGTTTGAAATCTTCCCCAGGAAAATCGTTTGGGTACAACTGTATCGAATATGGATAGAAAATCTGTATATACTTGGCAAAGCGGACATTCCTGACTATTTCATTGATTTTTTCGTCCCAATAATCATGAGAGAAGATGAGTAGACTATTTCGTATCCCTCTGGCGTTTTTTAAGGATTCCAGCAATTGTTTAAATTTGAATATATTTGAATGCACTTGTATCACTATAATGTTGGAATGGTAGTTGAAAGGACCCAAAACCCAATTATAAACAGCCTGATTTAGGTTGATACGTTTTATTTGAGCTTTTATATCATCTTCGGTAACAGTAGTTTGTCCTACATCTGTTTTCGGTTCTAGAGTAGGCTTAGTTCCATAATCTGCGATATCCAAGTCGATTGTTATTGCTTGACTACTTCTTTTATGCTTGATTGACAATACTTGTTGATATACTGCACATAATAAAGCTAATAAAATTACTATCAAAATCAACCGGTAAATATGAACTAAGTTGATTCGGATCAAATTCATGATTTCTTCTCATATAACTATAAAAGTATTCAAATTCTTTATTTTCAGAGTCACATTGCAAACAATTTTCACTTTATGTCACCAGTCGACAATATCATCGATGTCATTAATAGTATAGACATTAATTCTTCTACAAATAGTATTATTCAAATAGTTTCACTACTTATGAATGAATAATATTGCCAGGGTATTCCCTGGCGTTTTTACTACAAAAGTGGGACAGTGAGAAAAAAAATAAGTATCGTACATCAAATGAATATTTCTTGTTAAAATGGTGTCATCTTTCTACATAGTTAACACAATCTTTATTGAATTGGCCCTTGACCGTATTAATTAAAAAGTAAATAAATACACAGGCGCCGATAAGACTTATCTCTGTTACCTTTCTCAGATTTTGCTTTCTTAAACTTTTCTTATCAATGCAGTAGCTGGTTATAACAGATAAATATATCTTTTCTGTTTTCTACAATTTATTAGTTTTGCCACCACAAAGTGGATCTCTGAGGATGGAAGGCGACCGAGAGGGAGACCAAGGAAACGCTGGAGAGAAGACTTGGACAGCTTCCTCTCGGACTGGCCACAAACAGCGACGGTAACGGATAATTTGTTTTAAAATCTTTTGCAGTGGGACAGTACATACAAACTAATGAATTATAGTATAAAGACTAACACCATCAACTCCGTTAACAATATTTGGGAAATTCTTGTTTTTATCATTTTCAGTTTCGTGGTTTTTATCACCGTCATTACTATCTATTTGCTTTGATATTATGATAAGCATAACGTTTGTTCCTTTATTTGGAGGCCAGTAGCAGAATGCTAATACACGCGTATATACTAGTTAATCTAATTTGTGACTTGTTGTGATAACCTTTTGTCTTTAGAAATGCGCAGTTAGATCTTAAAATATGACAACAAAGATTCAAATGTGGCCTCAGACTTGTCACTCAGATTTATTACATCATCCTCCGAGCCTTTTTCCCAACTATGTTGGGGTCGGCCTCCAGTCTAGCCGAATGTAGCTGAGTACCAGTGCTTTACAAGGAGTGACTGCCTATCTGACCCCCTTAAGTTGAGGGGTCCCAATACCTCTTGGTTAGACTGGTGTCAGACTTACTGGCTTCTGACTACCCGTAACGACTGCCAAGGATGTTCAATGATAGCCGGGACTTAGGGCCAGGCCACAACAGTGCGTTGCGGCGTCGCATCGCAAAAACAACATTGCACAGCTATGCGATTAATATGATATGCGTCGTTGATTTTTGCGATGCGACGCCGCAACGCACTGTTGTGGCCTGGCCCTTACACTTTAACGTGCCATCCAAAACACAGTCATTTGTGTCCAAGTTATACTTAGAGAGTACATACAAACTCAGATTTACTACTATCACAATTAATTTCCACTACTATAACAATGTGATGAAATGCTCTTGGTTGTGTGAACTATGTTACTTTTTGTCTTAAACACTGTAACGATTGCCTGGACTCGGGTCTTTCAAATCTGAATGAAATAATGTCATTATGAAAAATATCACCTACCAATGGAAAGACTATGCTTTGCATAGTTTATCCTTCTAGAACCACGAGTTTACCACATTACGAAACTTGCGTAAATAAACATTTATTATATCTATAACCTTTTGGATATCATACGTACGATATTACGCAAAACCAAGAAAACTCGGAGCCCTATAGACTAGTAGTACAAGTTTCACTCTTACATTTTTATGCAGTCCTGGTATTTCTCGTCTAGATTAGAAAGCTAGAAAATATTAGGTATGTGGTTACTTTCTATAAATGCTTTTAAGGAGATTTATATGTAATTATAAAGGCCGGATAAAAAGTACCTAACTCACTATGAAAGTGATTAATAAATTGAAAATTATGTTCTGCTGAGGAAAAGTTGCAAAAATATATATGTACTGTATCGCATAGGTAAGTTTAAAATAGAACAGGTGTGTAGTTGCCAATGATAATAGAAGCAGGAAAAAAGCAAGTTATGCCTTTGTTTTGCAAAAGAAGTTCTCTAGGAATTCTGAACTATTTCTTTCACATGAGATTCATGGAAGGTCCTATAAAAATGTTACTTTCACGTACCCCCTAAGCTACATACAAAGAACTACATCCGGTTAGACTGGAAGCCGACCCCAACATAGTTGAGAAAAAGGCTCGGAGGTTGATGAATGACGTAGACCCCCTAAGAAGACTACTTATTTTTGAAAATTTATAATATCCTTACCAGCAGTTTTAATAAGATTATCCAACACCTCTTGAGGGATGGGCTCCGAGCTGAAAGACCTCACGGTCCTTCTCTCTGCCATCAGCTCATAGTATTCCCGGGACCTCGTGAGGATCTCATCATCAGACCTCCTGGGAGGCCTGTAGGGGATGTGAGCAGTGTCTTCCGGGATCGATGGCACCAGAAGATCGGGGTCATCGTCCCCATCATCTTGGAAATCTCGAGCTGGAAATTTTTAAAAATAGATTTGAGATTTTTTGATTTCTCTGCTTTGTTAAGGTCAACGTTGTCCTGATTTGCATTATTTCTTCCTATATGTATTAATTGTATGCTAACTAATTGATAGTTGTTTTTAAAAGATTTGGCATTTTTGCGCCAAATATTAATGTTAAGTATTATGAAAGTACGCAGCAAAAATTTAGCGTAGATGCTGGTTATTAAAAACCAGTTTAAAACGGGACCCCATTGTTTTCGCTCCTCTATCCGTCCGTCCGTCCGTCTGTCACCAAGCTGTATTTCATGAACCGTGATAGTTAGAGAATTTTCACAGATGATGTATTTCTGTTACCGCTATAACAACAAATACTGAAAACTAGAATTAAATAAATATTTTGGGGGGCTCCCATACAACAAACGTGATCGTGAACGGATCTTGCGTGGAATAGTTCCCAAGTTTTGAATAATTCCACGAGAAATTGCAGTGGAAGTTAATAAAAGTTATTTTTTTTTTCAATACAAGTTTCGGTCAAGACCACTTTTAGGATAGATAGGTATAAGTTCTCATTCATTAAAAATATGTTATCACTATTTCGGTTCAATTCAATTTATTAATAACCGCAACATGAAAATAATTGCTAGTTTATATAAACTGGTACAAAAATAACTCCACTGCGGTTAACCGCGCAGTTTCTGAGAAAGTAGCGTCTGTTATACAAACGAACATCTGTTTAATGTGCTGTAGTTATAGTGAATACGCCCACTATTGTTAGTTAATTGTAATTAAAATTATTTACTCCTTTGTAATTTATTTTACTGCTGAATATATAGCGGATTTTACTGGTTAACGTATACCGATTTCAACCTTTATTTTGTTACCTAGGTACTATTATTTATCTACCTAAGTAATATGAGCATCTTTGGCAGTCACTACGGGTATTCAGGAGCCAGAAAGTCTAACTAGGTGTGTTGGGTTGCCCGGGTAACTGGGTTGAGGAGGTCTGATAATCTCAGTAAAACACTGGTAAGTACTCTGCTGCATCCGATTAGACTGGAAGCTGACCCTATATCATAGTTGGGAAAGGGCTAGACAGATTATGGCTCTTCAGTAAAACAATTAAAACCGCGGCCCTGGCACGTGCAGGGCTTAAGAAAGTACATGATGGGTTTTAGTCAGTAAGAGTCTGACACTCCCTCACGCTGCACCTACAGCGAGAGGAGTCATTTGATGACATTCCATAAAACCAATTAAAAATACCTCATAATGCAAATATATGCTTATCAATAATGTTAATTTAGTAATTAACTGTTTCCATGTATTTCACTAATTGGACTCTAAATGATTATTTTCACGTTTACTTATCTATCACGCTGCATACGGTTTCAAAGTCCAAGATACTATTCTTGTGGCAGGCAATTATTTTTGAAAAGGTCGACTGACGAAGATATAGGTAATTGGCTGTATTGTTAATGATAACGTTTATTTTAAATTTTATTCAGGTTTATTTAATTAATTGAAATGCGAGTGAAATTGCGGGCGGAAGATAAATAATCATACTAACATTATAATATAAGTGTGTTTGTTCCTCTGTCACGCAAAAATCACTGGATGGATTTTAATGAAACTTTGATGTAGTGTAGCTTATAAATATTCAGAAAAACACATAAGTACGCATTCTAATTTTTATCTAAATACGGAAAGTCGTTTCCTCGGCACGCATATGAAACCACAGAAGAGCTAGTTTTGAACATTTCTGCCTAATCTACGAAGGAAGACAGTCATTATTTCTATATTCATGTAAATGTATTTAAAATAGTCCAATTACACGTTATCAACATTTGTTCAACTACAGTTCATTTAAAATATATTACTGTAATAATTTCCCTTGAAATATATCGTGACTTTGATAACAAATAATGGTCGACATAACTATAATAACATTTCTAGTTATTTATGTATGATATGTTATTTATGTATTACATTGTATCTAATGTACATAGTCTGCGCATAACATTACAATAATTATTGTTTAATATTATAAAGCTGAAGAGTTTGTTTTTATATTTGTTTGAACGTCTAATCTCAGGAACGACTAGAATTTGCCCATTTGAAAAAAAACGTTAATTTTTAGACAGTCCTTTTATAGGTTAATATCATCATCATCATAAGCCTTTTCATAATCCCACTGCCGGGCACAAGCCTCCACTCACACGGAGAAGGATTAAGCGGTAATCACCACGCTTGCTCAATGCGGGTTGGTGGTATAGGTCAGTACCGGATTAATTAGGTACCTATATTAACAGGAGTAGAAAGAAACCAAATCTTTAACTGACCCTGGTTTAAAACATGTATTTGGGTAACCTACTGGCCTACATACATTTCTAACGCAATATGTATATTTGTATAGATAAAAGTGACTGATAACCTTATCAGTCGTTGACTGCACGATGCAAGCGGCAATGACACTTCCTATTTTTAGAGTAGATATAATATCCGGTTTCTATAAAAATAAATTATTAAAGCCATATCCATTGTTTTCTGTAAACACCATATCTTCCACACAAAAAGTTCGTTACTTTAACAGTACGATATTTCCTCAGATCAAAGAATTTCTTTGATCAGAAGTCACTGACAACCAGTCTCACCTATGGGTGTAGAGTTGCCCGGGTAACTGGGTTGAGGAGGTCAGATAGGCAGTCGCTCCATTCATTCATTCGAAGATTAGACTGGAAGCCGACCCCAACATAGTTGATAAAAGGTTGGGCAGATGATGACTCTTCAGCAAAAACAATAGGTAAAAATCAATGTAAAGTTTATATTATATGCTATTTCATATGAAAGAAGATAGGTACCATATTACCATCAGTCATGGCATTCAGTAGTGACCTTGTCCTATAACCATTGGTACCTCATAAATAAATCATGTGTATCGATCTATTTTCCAATGTTTTTAAGTATCATTGGTTAGAAATAAAATTGTAACAGTACAGAACTTGGTTGTAACAAATACGATGAAATGATTTTGTTTTTTATTGGAAAATTGATTTTTCCTTGTCGTCTGTTAATGACGAATTGATTACCTATATGTATTTTAACCCTTCTACAGCTAAATATCTTTGTCTCTATGTCATTCGCGCTTGCACGCCGAAACTACTGAAACGATTTAAAATTTGTTTTACAAGACGAATCTATAAAGTTTGAGAAAGGACTATCTTTTTATCCGGGTGTGAGAAGTTATCTTGGGATCGCGATGGGGTAAACAGCGGAGGAACAGCTTGTAAATACTAAATCGTTATTAAAGTAATAAAATACCTATTGTGAAGTTTTTCACAAACAAGATCCTCTTAATATTCAGAATGAGCACTCCATTTACTTTCAAATCCGTGTCAAGAATAAATGGCTAGCAATTAGATTCACATTTGACTGGTTTTTATGAATAACTGGCGTGTTCTGCCTTGATCTCCAGACTGTGTACATCTTGGAAATACACTGCAATTATGATTATTACGGAATAATAATCTGTTTTTGTTCTAATTGTAATTGTTTTGCGTCAATGACCTCATTTTGTGTAGTTGTTATGTGGCTTTAAATAAATTGTGTGATTATAATAGGTATGTTGTGTTATTTGGTCCTTTGTTATTTGAAAAATAGGTAAGTATTTATAAAACGTCGTGGTGGCCTAGTGGGTAAAGGACCAATCTCTCAAGTATGAGGGCGCGGGTTCGATCCCAGGTCAGGCAAGTACCAATGCGACTTTTCTAAGTCTGTATGTACTTTCTAAGTATATCTTAGACACCATTGGCTGTGTTTCGGATGGCACGTTAAACTGTAGGTCCCGGCTGTCATTGAACATCCTTGGCAGTCGTTACGGGTAGTCAGAAGCCAGTAAGTCTGACACCAGTCTAACCAAGGGGTATCGGGTTGCCCGGGTAACTGGGTTGAGGAGGTCAGATAGGCAGTCGCTTCTTGTAAAGCACTGGTACTCAGCTGAATCCGGTTAGACTGGAAGCCGACCCCAACATGATTGGGAAAAAGGCTCGGAGGATGATTTATAAAACAAAATGGAAATCAAACTGGTCTATAGGTTGTGTTAGAATTTTCGTTACTTAGGTATGAAACTAGAATTTATAGTACTAATATAATCAACAGGACAGTTTTTGTTTGTAGCCTAAAGGCTACCAAACTACTGAGCAGATTTCAAAAGTTCTTTCACTGTTGGCTATATTTTACCCGATACAGGCAGTTGTTCCCACGGGACGTGGGTGAAACCGCGGAAAAACGGTAATAGTAGTATTGTGATGAATAATTATTTATGTTAAATTATGTTACATAATAGTCTTGGCAAAATGTAAAATGTCTCCCTCGCTTTCTGCTCTTCGTTTAAATTATGTTACATAATAGTCTTGGCAAAATGTAAAATGTCTCCCTCGCTTTCTGCTCTTCGTTTAAAAATCCAGATAAGTAAGTTATTATGACCTTTATTTTTAATATTGCCAGGATTCTCGTTAGTTACAATATAATGTAAAATTTATCACAATTCTAGGTCATTTACCGTCTGATTATCTAGTTCATTGCTCAACGAGTAACTTCCTGTCGTCCTCCACATTTGTAATGTTAAAACAATAGATCCAGTTTATTTATATTTTTTGCAGTTTTTTTTTGGAAGGCAAGTTAAAAAAACCGGTCAAGTGCGAGTCGGACTCACGCATGAAAGGTTCCGTGCCATTATTTATAAAATGAGCGAAAAAATCACTTTTGATGTATGGCAGCCCTCCAAAATATTTGTTGTTATAGCGACAACAGAAATTTATACACCATCTGCGAAAATTTCAACTCTCTAACTATCACGGTTCATGAGTTACAGCCTGGTGACAGATGAACGGACGGACGGAGGAGCGAAAACAATATGGGCCCCGTTTTAACCTTTGGGAACGAAACTCTAAAAATTGTGTAATGGTGGTCTGATTAGCTAGAAAGTCTGACAACCTGTCCTGTCAATTGCTATTGGATTGGCCAGGTGGGTTGAGGAGGTCAGGCAGGCAGTTGTTCCTTGTAGAACATTGATGCTCAGCTGCATCCAGTTAGAATGGATGCCGTCTGCAACATAGAAGCTGATGAGAAAAGGCTAGGCAGGTGATGAATTACATTTTCTGCAAAGTCAATCTAATCGTTCTGTGGAGAAAAGAGATTCGTTTGCTACTGAGCCCAATATGTTACAAAATTCAGAACAACCTATACAAAGCCTATTTATGCCATTTAAGCAATTAATGCTAATAGGTCAATTTGTACCGAATTGTCCCAAATAGCGATTGGCAATTAATTGACTATGAACTAGATATTTTGCATACAATGCTATAGTATTTCTATTTGCTCAATTTCCTATTTATTAGCGCATTCATAAAATCTACAGATGAATAAATATTTTTCAGAATAAAATAAATATGTGCCTATTTATAACTAGAGTTAAAGTTATAAAAACTATGTATACTTAATTGATTTACACAAACGCGTAACCATTGATATTTTAATGAAGTAAAATGTATGATGCTGATGTGAGTTTGTTTGTTAATTGAAACGGTTTGGTGAAATAGCTGAATTTATTGCAGTAAAATTTGGCGCGTTAGGTACTGGAGCCCCAAAAAAATAAGCTACCTTTACCTATGTAAATGAGAATAGTACTTAATTCTTATGACATACTAGCCGTTTTTCCGCGGTTTCGCTCGCGTCCCGTGGGAACCACTGCACGTACCGGGGTGAAATAGCGGTCGGTAGTTTCGGATGATACAAACAAAATAAAAATATTTCGTCTTTATGTTAGTATAGATAACTTACTAATATCGTAACGTGACATTGTAATTAAGTATAGCTGCTATTTTTCCTGTCTGAGTTTTTGCCTGGCATATTAATAACTCAATTAACGGTTAATTTCTTTCTTCAGCGTTAACTGTATCTAATATTTTTCTCAGTTTCAGTAGAACAACAGTAAGAAATGCCTGTCTGTGGTGTTATTTAATTCTATACCAATATAGTAAAACTGAAGAGTTTGTTAGTTTGTTTGTAACGCTAAACTCAAGAACTCTGAGTGGATTTGAAAAAAAAATTCTTTGTGTGATAGACCATTTATCGAGGAAGAACATGGTCTTAATTTTCACCGATTGAAACTTCTGACAGAAAAGTTACTTGACCTGAAAAGTTAGTTAAAAAGAAAAGTTAGTTACCTGAGTAAAATCATCTTTGCCTAAAGATCCTACTCTAACTCCTTAATTTTTTTCATATCTTGTCCTTGAGAAAGCTTCAACCGAACCTGCAGTTTAGCCTAAAATGACTCAACAAGGAAAATAAAAAATATACACACAAAAAAGTGGACTATCATCATGATCCTTTAAAATTACTTGAGTACATTACAAATTAGTCGGCCGATATTTTGTTTGGCACTTAGATCTGGAATTTAGCCGTTATCAGACCGACTGAAAACTTTAATTGGCCTGAAAGGCCTATTCAGACCTAAGCGGTATTCGCTACCATCTGCGGCAGAGAAAACCCAGAGGGTATGCGATAATATACTGTTCACACCAAAACGGATTTCGCTATCCTTGTGGGTAGAATAACGCGCGGTAGTCGAGTTTCGCTCAGAGAGGTAAGAAATTTTCGCGGAGTGAGGGGTGGGAAGCATGCCGCTGCTCCCGCGCGGTATGTACTTCTACCCACAGCGGCAGCGAATATCGCTCAGGTTTGAATAGGCCCTTAAGATTTTCTTTAAAACAAATTGCCGTATATCTGGTCAACTGTTGGTCGACTGTTTAATCTGCAGTGTGCGTTTATTCTAAAATGTTTGTCTCTGTGTTAAGAAAACATTAGGCTTTGGGTATAATTTTTATCTGGGTGTGAATGTGGTTTTATGAGGTCATTTTATAAGATTTTAAAACTCTATAAATCTGAGTCTATAAAAATACAAAAATTAATGGAACAACACTTGTTCATCAAACAAATAATCTATTTATTTGCAAATGTATATTCTCTATGTCAAAAGTTAGTATATAAATTATTACGGAGGTTATTACGACATGAATCGAATCAAGATTAATTACTTCGCATTGCAGTTAATTAACATATTTTCCTTTATACCTAAGTAATTGCTTACTTATGCGTTTCCTTGAAGACGTTAGCATAATAATATTGATTCAATCGTCAGCAATTTTTACTTACTGAAAAACTGCATTTAGTTTTTAAAACTTTAATTTTTAAAGAAATTATTCCTTCCTTGCCCGGGAATCGAATATAGGAACGCAGGTTAATTTGTTTAACAAGTCAAAACTATAATTTTCCAATCAATATGGTAGAAGGTCAAAGGGGTCTCAACAATAACAATATTGTCGATAACCTATTTTCCTCGTGTCCTTTTTGATAATAATATTGCGGTTGACACAATTTAATAGACATGTAGCTATAAAAATATCCTCATCTTCCTAGATTTTTCACAACTATGTTGGGGTTAAAATCAAAATAAAAAAATCAAAAGTCATTTAACCTATCTGACCTCCTCAACCCAGTTACCCGGGCAACGCAATACCCCTTGGTAAGGCTGATTGCCAGACCTGGCTTCTGACTACCCGTAACGACTGCCAAAGATGTTCAAATGACAGCCGGGACCCACCAGTTTGGTAAGATTAAAATCGATCTCCACGAAAACCTTTGTTTCTGAGTCTTGGGTTCAAGCACCAATCAAGTTGAATGAATGCATTCCTTTACCACGAATCATTTTATTAGCATCAGAAGAACTTGATCGTGACTAAGATAAGCCGTTAGTATTTCTTTACAATATTTTTTTTTATGTTTATTATTAACAAAAGACCACATTATACCAATACTACGAGAAGGCCAGATACGAACATCTACTTCAAATTAGTATTTTTTGTGTTTGTTAACTTATTAAATTCGACAGTAAGAAGCAAGCTTTTTTTGTAACAGCAGTCATTAATGACTAACAAATACTTAACAGTATGGCTAATGTATGTCCTCAACCTCTTGCAAATACCAACGGTATCATATTTTAATGAATAATATTTTGACCATGGCAACTAGTATAATATTGGGGTCAGAACAGGAAAAATATTTCATCCTGAATGCATTTTCCTCTGACCATTTCAATCAAAGTACCTAAGTTATGTTAAATTATAACTTATTTATTTTCTCCAAACTATGACTCATACTTTTTTCGTTTCCTCGTCTATGGAGGTATCGACAAAAAAAGTAAGTAAAAAAGTTTATCTGTCACTGTCACCTTTCCCGCCATTCCCAGTTCGCGCCAACTTTTCTTTTTTCGAATTCTCACTATAATACTCTTCCAATTTATTCTTATGATACAAAGTAAACGCCACAAAACAAACTATAAGTCCACTGTAAACTATAAAACAGTTTTTTTCTAAAGTCCATATAGCCAACGAAATAATATTCATTTTATTAATTAAACACGAGCACGTGTGTGTTCACTCGCGTCGTGCGCGCTACTAAAGTTTGTTGTCATGTATAATTGTTATGACCAATCGATTTGCTGTTGATAAAGTGATTGTTACTCCAATTTAGACTTTATCTTGATGCGATAAGAGTCACGTGTGGTTTGTTGATTGGCTGTACGTTCTATTTAATGTTGGCAGAGCAGCTTCTTTTTGCCAATAGTGTGTCGTCCTTGATTTTTTCTGGGCAGACACCCGCGAATCTTGCACGCTAGAATAGTTTGGTCTGTATGTTTAAACCTTATAATAAATTTTGTGCGTATAATCTGCTTTCTGTACTCAGAAAAATGGCCTAGATTTTTCAGTACAAATGTACTTAGTTTTTATGTGTATAGTTTATTTAATACCTGGGTTATGTTACCTACTCATCTAGAAATACGCATGAAATAAGATGGGTTCAAAATGTCAATTATGCTTAATCTGTTTTGTTAGAAAGAAGAGGAAAACAAATAAATAGTACTGGCCATGGCCTGTTTCAATTGTTTTTCTTGTTGCGTACATACTCTGATAGCTAAACATTTTTAGCCAACTTCTAAAGGAGATGTTGACCTACTTAAGTTAATATTTTTACTATCCATGGTCGGATGTAATTCCGTCATAAAAAATCTAAACACATTTTTTTCTAATCTCTCCAATTTTGAAAAGGATTTATTCTAAACATTCACATAATAATAATTGAAATATTGTACACAAAAGAAACAAAGTTATACAGCAAATACCTAAGTAGGTACAGTCAGCACCAAAAGTCGATGAACAGAATCAACATGACAAAACACCTGTTCACAATAAAATGCCATAAGTTATAGTCGCAACTAGGAAACAAAATAGACTATACACCAGAAACTTACAAAAGTCGTTAAACACGAGTATTTCAAAAGTATCTGTGCACTAGTATTCCTAAAGTCGCTGTACACCATCAATCCAAATGTCGCTGAACATCATTGTATCAAAAGTCACTAAACAGCAGTAAATACAAAATTAGGTTAACAAAGTATATTTTTAATGTTGCCGTGTGTTAATGTACTTTTGACGCTTATGTTGTTCAGCTACTTTTGGGACAGTACTTGCTTGACCTTAATAATGTATGTTAACACGTTAGTATCTATTTCAATAATTTTAATAATTATTTTGGAAATACACTCTTTTGCAAAAAAAGCGGGCACCTATGCGAAATCTTAGTTTTAAGGACTTTACGTGTATTTCAAAGGGTTTTAATGATTGTAGTATATTTCTAGCATCAAAAGGGTTAGCCAAGCATGCGTGAGAGTGTATTCTAAATTTGAATTTTGTACAATTGCTAAGAAATTGGTTAAACCTTGTTTTGGACTAATTGCTGGCAGAAAGTTCGTCGGTGTTTTGAAAAGTTTTTGAAGTGATTTTCAGAAAACTGATAATGCAGTCTTAATTAATGTACCTTTTTGTTAGATCAAAACATTTTTGAAAAACTATGCGTATTTGATAAAATTTTCACCTGCTCTAAATGGGCTATACTGATGATTGATGGCAATGTTAAGAGTTTCGGTATTTAGTGTAAAGCGTTCTTCTGTTTAGATATTATACCCACGTGTTTTAAAATATCGCTTTTTCATAATTAAACACTATTTAGAGGAGTATCAGTACATTGGGCTGCGACAAAACCAATTTAAAGTGATGATGATGATGATGATGTCCTCCTAGCCGATTATCGGCTACGGCGGCTGTTCTCATGTAAGGAGATTAGCCAACTGCGCAGGACATATTATAGTGCACAAGCATTTGCGCAGACACAGGTGCACTCCCTATTCCTTCACTCTCATAGCCCGATGGGACGGCAATCCGACACGACCGGAAAGAGATCAGGCGCAGGACCGACATTTACGTGCTCTCCGATGCACGGGTGAATCAATCACCAACTTCCAGGCTTCGGGCTGCTTTGTGAAAGTCTTCTAAAACCCACAAAGCGATTTCGGCCCGACTCGGGAATCGAACCCGAGACCTCGTGCTCAGCAGCCACACTTGCGACAGCTAGACCAACGAGGCAGTTAAGTAAGCAGTGCCGATCACAACTCGTCTCCTTTCGGACTTTAACATTTTTAAAAATCTTGAAATTCTACAAAATACAGAAAATACCGCATAGACTGAGCACGAGGTCTTAAGGTCTCGTAATCACTGATTTTCAAACAACCTCGTCTCTTGGGAAACTCCGTAGACCTCCGAAGATCTATGAGTCTGAGCGTTCAAATAGCGTGTTTTCATCCCACGGACATTTTATGAAATAAACTTGCCTGAACCGAGATTTCCTAGCATCTACAGCACTTTCCTGCTTAAATCATAACAATAATTGGCTATCTGCTCATTTCTTAAGAAACATACGTTTGGTCAATACCTTTGAATTCTTGACTCCCTTTCAGCGAAATCATCGTTTAGTAACCCGATACCTATGGAGTTATAGAGAGCTTCAACGCGGCAATAATTAGACTTTTTAGATAGCTTAAACCCTCCTCATCATTTTTCATGTGGTTAATTTTAACATTTATCACAAAATTTGGTATTTCTTAATGTCAAAGTACGATAGGAGACGAGTTGCGATCGGCACTGCTTACTTTAAATTGGTTTTGTCGCAGCCCAATGTACTGATACTCCTCTAAATAGTGTTTAATTATGAAAAAGCGATATTTTAAAACACGTGGGTATAATATCTAAACAGAAGAACGCTTTACACTAAATACCGAAACTCTTAACATTGCCATCAATCATCAGTATAGCCCATTTAGAGCAGGTGAAAATTTTATCAAATACGCATAGTTTTTCAAAAATGTTTTGATCTAACAAAAAGGTACATTAATTAAGACTGCATTATCAGTTTTCTGAAAATCACTTCAAAAACTTTTCAAAACGCCGACGAACTTTCTGCCAGCAATTAGTCCAAAACAAGGTTTAACCAATTTCTTAGCAATTGTACAAAATTCAAATTTAGAATACACTCTCACGCATGCTTGGCTAACCCTTTTGATGCTAGAAATATACTACAATCATTAAAACCCTTTGAAATACACGTAAAGTCCTTAAAACTAAGATTTCGCATAGGTGCCCGCTTTTTTTGCAAAAGATTGTATTTCCAAAATAATTGTTAAAATTATTGAAATAGATACTAACGTGTTAACATACATTATTAAGGTCAAGCAAGTACTGTCCCAAAAGTAGCTGAACAACATAAGCGTCAAAAGTACATTAACACACGGCAACATTAAAAATATACTTTGTTAACCTAATTTTGTATTTACTGCTGTTTAGTGACTTTTGATACAATGATGTTCAGCGACATTTGGATTGATGGTGTACAGCGACTTTAGGAATACTAGTGCACAGATACTTTTGAAATACTCGTGTTTAACGACTTTTGTAAGTTTCTGGTGTACAGTCTGTTTTGTTTCCTAGTTGCGACTATAACTTATGGCATTTTATTGTGAACAGGTGTTTTGTCATGTTGATTCTGTTCATCGACTTTTGGTGCTGACTGTACAACATATTTACTTCTCCCATACCTACCTATATAAGAAATATACAGTAAGTAGGTGTGTTCTGGTAAATCCCATTAGATGAGACTCTAGCAGGCTTCAGTACTCAGTAAATACTCACTTCTATCTATGCTTACTTACCCAGTACTAATAAACCTGACAAATTGATTGGTTTGTTTAAACGCGTTAATCTTAATAATTACCTACTGGAAGGATTTGAAAAATTAAGAAAACATCTTTAAGCCCCCACTCTGAGACATTTACCATCTTACCACAAAAACTGTTAAACGTAAGTTTAAGACTTGTCTAAAAAAATGTCAAATTATGACGTTGACATATGGTTCATTTTGCAGCCACAATTTTTTTAGACACGTGTAAATCAGGTGTTTAAGTTTTTGTAGTAAGGCCATTAATGGTTATTTAAGCCATTCCCTAGTATAGTGAAGGATTTCTTTGACAATCCGTCACTAAGGAGTGATGACTTCAGTAATCATTGAATGTTTCTGAGTGCGGGGGTAAGTTAACTCATTTTTATCTAGATTAGGCTCCTTTTAATCCAGGTGCACAAAGTCGTTCCCGCGGGTTGCGGGTAAAACCGCTGACAGAAGTTAGTTCATTAAACACCTACATAAGTAAATATTGACTGCAACAGTATGAGAATCAATGAAATCGTCAAGTTGACGTCAATTTGTTATAATATCTACTTATTTATTCAGCAGTTTTATAGTTTCAAAGAGCATTATGATTATAATAATACGTACATATTATTATGCAAATTAAATAGCTGATTCTAGCGATTTCACCCGAGCCTCGACGGAATGACTTCCCGCATATCGATAAAAGTACTACCTATTTAAATAATAAACGCGAAACTAACTCTGCCTGTACGTCTATTAAACTGAAGAAAACTACTAAACCGATTTAAATGAAATTTGATACATAGATATTCCAGAACCTTCAGTGGGGCCCACCAGGGCCAAAGCCTGCCGGGGCTGCGAGTTCGAAAGAGTTACCGCGGCCCTGGTACATAAAGGGCTTAAGAAGGTACATTCTGGGTTTTAGACAGAAAGAGTCTGGCACTCCCTCACGCTGCACCCACAGCGGGAGGGGTCGTTTGACGATTTCCCTTCAACACAACAAAATATATCCAAAGCCTGAGAAAAGACAAGGGCTGCTCACTATCCGCATGCGGGAAGAAGTTTCCCTGGGACGCGAGTGACGTCACTGAAATAGCTAGTATTACATAATCCCATTGATGTGAATATCAATAAACAACTGAAGACTTTCACAAACATTTTCTTTGTGAATGATGACATCAGAAAATCTCTCCTGTTAGGATAGTGACGTATTCCATGATATCACTTTTCAATACAGTTAGAACCAATATACCATTAACCGAAAATTTCTGAATATTAGTTCAGATTAAATTAGAGAGGCCATTTGTTATAGTTGAGATATAACTAGCTACAGCCATCGACATAATTTTTGTCCGCAGGCGGGTAAAATGTAGCCTATGTCCTTTTTCAGGGTCTAGCTAGAGTAATTGGGTGTTACTTCTATACATCTATACATATAATAAATCTGTAAAAAAACTGTGTCTGTACATTGAATATATTTAAAAAATAATAATTGGGTGGGGTTTAGAAACAGTAATGGAGCACAAATCCAAAAAAAAAATTCTGTCTGTATGTCTGTATGTCTGTATGTCTGTATGTCTGTATGTCTGTTTGTTTGTACACGCTAATCTTCGGAACTACTGAACGGATTTCAATGATTTTTTCTGTGTTGTATCAGTATTAAGCCTGGTCAACATATAGGCTATAATTTATCTTCGAAACTTGAAGACCTGATGCAGAACACCAACAGACCAACAAAACTATAAGAGATACAAAAATGATGCCATGACAAAAATTGTTTCATATGATGAGCATTTTCAGCTGAGATAATAAATTTTAAGATCTGGAACACCTGATGTGGAACCCCAAGAGCCCAGCTTCTCTGTACCATATACAGATATGACGTTTTAGCAAAAGTTGTTCAATTTGATAAGCACTTTCTATTGACTTATACAAATTGAAGATCTAAAACACCTGATGTGGAACTCCAGGAGCCCAGCTAGACAATAGCATATAAAGATATGACGTTTTAGCAAAAGTGGTTCAACCTGATAAGCACTCTCTATTGACGTATATACATCGAAGATCTGGAACACCTGATGTGGAACTTCAAGAGCAATACTACACTTGAAATGTATAGAAATGAATGTTATGAAATAGGTATGGTGAATCAAAAAAAGTAATTAGTCCGTCTTTTAGATAATCCTAAAATAGTGGACACGTATTTTTTCTTTTCTCCTTCTCACAAACAAATAAAAACGAAGATATAACTTGAATTTCGTGTTAAGTCACTGCTTAGTACAAATTTTACATACCTAGACGTGGCGTCACGAGCCCCCACTCTCCGACTTTGTTGCGTTATATCTCATCATTATTTTGTATGTCTCTTCCAGACCTCGGGACTACAGAGTTCCGAATTTTTGGGAGGCAAACGTGGGGCCGAAGCCAACACTCTGAAGCCCTTTTGAGACAACTTTAATGAAATGGTGAAACAAAACCGACGATTATTCCTTTATACACTATAGAAATGAACCCGAGGACAATCCCCGGTGGACGTCGTTAAAAAAAAGTCAATCCCCGGTTCTGTGCTATACCATTGCTAACTGTTGATGAAAACTACTTGGGATATGAGCGGCTGAAGTGTGAGGATACCTCGGCGGATTTTAAACGCAGATTACGCGCTCCCTGTGGGTCACTTACCACGAGGCACCTATCCTCTCTACTTACCCTGCTCTAGCGACTCCACTCTGGACGGCCAAGCCAAGCCAGAGGCGTGAGACCTACCCCCGTCATGGTTCACTCCGACCGGCCGGAGATGGGGGTCAGTATACTCTCCCTGGAGAACTCAGTATATATAGCCCACCGGGGTCGCTACTCCCCGTCATCAGCCTCAGATATCCTGCGGTGCTTATATCTCATTATTATTGTCGTTATTATCTCAAGAGCCTTTGTCCCAATTATGTTAGAGTCGACTTCCAGTCACGATGCAACTGAGTACCAGTGTTTTACAAGGAGCGACTGCCTATCTGAGCTCCACAACCCAGTTACCCGCTCAACCCAATATCCCTTGGTAAAACTGGTCAGACTTACTGGCATCTGACTACCCATAACGACTGCCAAGAATGTTCAATGACAGCCGGAACCTACAGTTTATACGTAGAAAGTACATACGAACTTAGAAAAGTTGCATTGGCAGGTACTTGCCAGACCTGGAATCAAAGACGCACGCTCATACTTGAGAGATTGGTTCTCTACCCACTAAACCACCACGACTTACACTAAGTCATCACGACTTTGTTATCTCAGTAACATTTAATGTTTTTTAACGTATTAATACGTGTAATATTTTTGCCACACACAACTTAAATGCGGACTAATTAGAATCACTACTTTTATTCCTATGGTCACGTCTTTTGCGGTTCAGTTCTCAGCGTTTTGTTAAGTCTGCTGTGCTTTTGCCGTCGAAGTACAAAAATTAAATATATGGAACGTTTCTAATGGCTATGCGTATTCCGTTGTTTTCAAGTCAACGGGCCCTTAAAATTCAATATCAGACGGTTCAGATCTTTGATTTTGCTGACCCCATAGTCGCTGGCATAAGGGACTTTATCCGCGTACGAAGTCGCGGGCAGAAGCTAGTTCATAAATATCAGTTCAGTAGTATAAGCCTGAAAGCGCGATATACCGACAGATTTACTTATTTTTTATTAAGTCTAAGTCAGTATCTTTTTCTTAGTTGAGCCAATTTAAACTTAACTGTATGGTAGCTATACTTCTCCTCCTTCTGGTCATAATTTTACTTATTAACTTACAATCTATTCATCATAAAATATTAGACATTGTGAAATAATACCGTCTGCTCTATCCGCATAATTTCGCGCTTCCTCAAATATCATTGCGTGTAAAAACGCGATATTTATAAACTAGACATGAAGAAGCATTGCCCGCGTCCACCTGTGTGTGACGATCTCTTCAAATGATAAATGTAGTATGACTCAAACAACGTCACAACGTAATAATTCTTTTTTTACGCTAGACTGGAAAAAATAGGCTATTTGTCTAGACTTTTCCAATTAATAACTAGTGATGACGTCCAAGCCGATTAACGGCTATGGCTGTTGTTCTCATATAAGGAGATCAGCCAACTGCGCAGGACATAATTTATGGTGCAAAAGAGTTTGCGCAAACGCAGGTGCACTCCTTCCTTTTCTAGGTGGCAGGTGGTAGGTCTTTCTATTCCTTTACTCTCATAGTTCGTTGAGACGGAACACTTGAGTAAGATCAACTGCAGGACCCACATTTACGTGCTCTCCGATTTCAATCCGACCCGGGAATCGAATGTTTTGTTCACCTGACACAAAAAAAAATATCCTGCATGCAGACAGCTCGACCATAAATGAGATAAAGTAGTCCATAAATAACTGCTGAGATGTATATCTTATTGGAGCACGCAAACGGATGACCTTATGAAGGAAATAGCTCAGTCTAGGTGAACACAATCTTTATTGTCTAGACTTCTAGGAGGTCATTTAACACTTGAAGTAAGTATAAATAATTAATAAAACAGACATACCCAGGTTAGTTTTTTGTAGAAACAGAAGAATATACTAATCGACAGAATAGCAGACTGGGAAACTCAAAAGAGTCACAATTTCACTATAAAGGTAGGAAATGTGCTTTCATCCATAAAATTGGGCTTTTCTGGTTTGTCAGGTACACGAGGTTTCCGCATGATGATATCAGCAAATAATTGGCTATGCTACCTGGCTACAGCGCGTGCGTAATAGAGGTGAACCTACGTTTTGAAAATTAACGAAAAGAAGATAAAAATGAAGAAATGAATGATAAGAATAAAAGGCTAACTTTTTATCTAGGTGCAGAAACAATTCTCCCAGGACAGAGAACAGATAAATAGGTACCTAGTAGTAAATACCAATTTTTCTCATATACCAAGGAAGAATTTTTTGTGAGCGAATATAACTTTTGTTTCGCTTATGTTTTATTTATGCCATGTATCTAGAAAGTAGCACCTGGTGCGATGGGTACCATACCAATGTCTATTAGAAATTATAATATTGTACTTGGTCTTCCGAAACTTGAAAAATATGTGTTCCACCCCCTCTAATTTTTGAACTGTAAGTGTAGAACCTTATAAAGGCCTGTATGTTATTTTTGGCCTTTACAATAATATAGCTTTTTTGGTGTAGGCATTGAAATAATAAATCAATGGTTATTCTTTGAGATTAAATCAAACGATAAGATCAAAATCACTTTCATTCAACAAACAATAGTTCACAACAACTGATGCAATTGTTTTGTGTTTAGATCATATTTACCGAAATTGTTTTGAGAAGTGTATCAATTAGTTTATTGTGATTCTTTGGGATCATTATCATCAGCTGCCTCGCCTCTTCCCAATTTTGTTGGGTTTCAGTGTTTTACAAGAATCGACTGCCTATCTGACCTCCTCAGTCCAGTAACCCGGGCAACCCAATACCCCTAAGTAAGAATGGTTGTCAACAAAGTCATTAAGATGTACTTAGTAGAAATTACCTACATACAAACTTAGAAAAGTTCCTTTGCTGGAATCGAATCCACTCATACTTGAGAGGTTTGTTCTTCACCCACTAGGCCACCACGACCCTTTAATGCAACTACTATTATACTAGCCCTTCTAATCAATTATTATGTATTACAATTTAAATAGACAATCCATTGTATTGTGATGTAAATATATTTCGACACAAGTCGAGGGTCACTTGGCCTAGCTAGTGTTTTGCTTCCCGACCCCGTTTGGTAAACTCGAGTCTGTTAGTAAATACTGCGTTTGTTTTATATGCTAATTCATTCCATCGTGGGATTCATTTTGTGTGAATCATTTAGATTCATGTTTAAATGTTTTGGCTTATGTTTTGGGACTATAAGTTTGATTATACAATTAAAGAAGTACCGGCCATTATTTTCTAAATTTCTATAGGTATATCATATCAGGCATGTAATAAAATACATCACGGATTTATTTTACTGCTCATTAAGTATTCAATTACAAATACCTAAGCTTGTGATTTCTAATTTCGTAGGGTCGAATAAGAAAAGCAGCACTTTTCGTTAAGCTCATGACATGAACTTAACGAAAAGTGCAAGAATGGTCATTTCATTACCTATCTGGTTATTTATTGCTACTAAATATAGGTACGTGATTTCAGTGGTAATTGATACGCCTTAAATTATTATTGTAGCAAAGAATCTTTACGCGTTACAATTATTAAGCGCCTGATATCATATTCATAGCAATAGCTCGTACCGTCAACTATACCAAAACGATTTATAGTGGTCAAAATCTAAAATTCTTGCAGTTGTTCGTAAAACCGGTAGGATCATTAGGTACTTTATTTTTATAGCTTTATTACAAAAGATTATCTCTTAATTTATATATATGTTCATAACAGAAAACTTAATTTATTTTTCAAAACTAGCTTATATAATCTAGCGGCATCAAGTCGGCGGGTTTGATAGTCAAACATTTTTGAATGATCTCATAAATCATTCAAGGACATAAAACGAAAACTACATCCTTTCAAAACAAATAACTTCGTGTCCTAAGAATTCTTAGATTTGCAGTTTTTAGGGTTCCTTACTCACAGGGTAGAACAGGACCTGATTAGGTACTAGGGTCTCATTAACCCGTGAAATCCGTAAATCCGTGATGCTAGACTGTTGAAATTTTCACAGATAATGAATTTCTACTACCGTTATAATAACCATAAATACCTACTGAAAATGAAAAAAAAAAACACTTTTAGGGGACTCCCATACAATAAACGTAATCTGTGCTTGTTTCATAATGCTTCGTGCGCGAATCTGACACGCACTTGGCAGGTTTTTATGAAATTCAGCTTCTAGGATATTTCATAAACAAATCCTTGCAGAGGTACCTATCTATTACGCTAATACTCCTCCTTTCTTTCTTTTTACTTCGATTAACAAGAAAAAACCCTTAACAAAAAAACTTAACAATCTGAATTCAGAAAGGCAACACGGCTCTATGAGGCCGCCATGAGGTTTCAAGTTGGTACTTACCTACTAGTATCAAATAGCACCTACCTATCCAAAGTTTTTGCAAAAAACTGTTATTGCAAGTACCTACAACATCATGGTGACTGTCAAATACTCGAAAATGACAGAATAATTCTGTTGAATTAATGCGTGATTGACGTCTTTCGTCGTTTTAGCCAAATAACATACCTTTGAGGCAGTGGTGTGCACTGTCATTATTCTACATGGATACATTTCATAAGCTATGTTAAATGCTAAAGTTCTTTGACAAGAAACAAAAAAAAGTAATCTTATAATGGCTTGTGTACCTAGACACAAGCCATTATTACTGACACGAAATAATGTGTCGTCCTAATAATTACACATTACATTATTTGGTTATTATAGTTCTCTATACTATAGTTCTTTAACTAACTTTTAACTTTCTTTCTAGAAATTTTCATATTATAACAGGGATGAGTGAGGTGCTGTAAAGAGCCTGAGAGAGCATTCTGATCGTGAAAAGTCGTTGTGTCATGAATTGTCTTTGACGCACATAAAAGAAAGTGAATAACAATAAAATTATATCATACCTTCTCATTACACATAATATATAATACCTTCTCAAAACTTAGAGACTAGTTCTTAAAACACTGGACCACCACGGCTACAACTTTTATACTTAGAGCAAAATAAAATAAAAATGCGGAATATAAGGCGTACTAATAAATCTGACCACTTCTGTTATCAGTCATTCGAATAAGATCAAGTTTAATTAAATTGAAACTTGTTGATGACAATCTGGTTGTAATAAAGACGTATTTTTTATATTACCATATTATACGGAACGGTTCTTTTATGATTTTACAGAAAACTGTAGTCAGTTTATGTAATAATCCATCTGCTTAGACTTTTTCAAACTTCGCTGGAGTCGACTTCCAGTCTAACAGGATGCAGCTGAGTACCAGTGTCTTACTTGGACGGCTTCTATTTGACTTCTTCGAACCCGGGCAACCCGACACTTCGTGGTAAGACTAGTTGTCAGATTTTCTGGATTCTGATAACCAATCAGTACTGAAAAAATGCTTCCTAGTCTAGGTACTCCGCCGCAGGATTGTCGATAGTGTTAGGATGTCACGCATTTCACAATACTGTCACATTTGTCTCAAAATAAATGCGGTGAATTCAAAGTTAAAATCATTTATTCAAACTTGGATGTAAAACACCACTTTTTTAACGTCAAAATTTACAAAAGCCTGCCCTCAAAACGCTTACCATTCGTAACTTCTTTTGTGTTTTGCTGGTGAGAATAATGCGATAAGTAATATAACAGTATTGTTAAAAATCTGCCATTGCCCAAATAAGTGTAAAACCACCATACTACTTACCAGTATTGCTACTACGCTTAAACCGGCTGAACTGACGAGCCCTACTGACGTCATCGTCATCTCGTTAAATCAACCGGATTCCACTTGATGTAGCTTCAGAAGAAAATTATAACATTAAGATAATCGTTTAATGACGTAGGTATAGGTATTTAAAACCAGTCCTATCTACCTACGCAGTTCCTCTCTTTAGTGGTCTATATGGTATCTACTGAATTTTGTCACTATATTCAGGTACTCAAATTATACCCAAAAGACATGTCAAAATTACATAAAAATCCGTTCAGACTTTTGTCGCGCGTGATGAAGTAACAAACATTCATTGTCACGTGTAATTTGTGTACAAGTCAAAGTCACTTTTTTAATTTAGAATAGGCCAAGAAACAAGAAAGCGAAACTTAAAATTAACCATTAAGTAATCTGTGCTAGGTGCACGGTTCCAAAGAGCTGGTCTCAAAAAAGAAACTATTATTTACAATAGTTTTCAAGCTATACGTGTAACGTTCATGATACAACTTCAATAATTATTATTATTAAACGGTTTTATTTAGCTCACCCAGTTAGTTTTATTCATTCTTGGGTCAAATTTAGTAATTCAAATTTCACCCTCTTCCTGTCAACCGATTAATCTGAAATTTTGTATACACCTTTAATTCCGATGACAATACAATATAGTAATATCAATAACATTGTAAATCCAATATGGCCGCCGGCACAAAATGGCGGATAACGTAGATTTTATCAATCCCATCAATATGGGTATCAAATGAAAGGGCTCAACAAGCAGAATACAATATACTATAAAAAATTGAAATCCAAGATGGCGGCCGCTACAAAATGGCGGATAACGTACGTTTTATCAATCCCATCAATATGGGTATCAAATGAAAGTTCTCAACCAGTAGAATACAATGTACTATATAAAATTAAAATCCAAGATGGCGGCCTCTACAAAATGGCGGATAACTTAGGTTTTATCAATCCCATCAACATGGGTATCAAATGAAAGGTCTCAACAAGTAGAATACAATTTACTATGCAAAATTGAAATCTAAGATGGCGGATAACGTAGGTTTTATCAATCCCATCAATATGGGTATCAAATAAAAGGGCTCATCAAGCAGAATACAATATACTATAAAAAATTGAAATCCAAGATGGTGGCCGCTACAAAATGGCGGATAACGTAGGTTTTATCAATCCCATCAATATGGGTATCAAATGAAAGTTCTCAACCAGTAGAATACAATGTACTATATAAAATTAAAATCCAAGATGGCGGCCTCTACAAAATGGCGGATAACTTAGGTTCATTTGATACCCATGTTGATGGGTCTCAACAAGTAGAATACAATTTACTATGCAAAATTGAAATCTAAGATGGCCGCCGCTACCAAATGGCTGATAACAATTTTTTATCAATCCCACCAATATGGGTATCAAATGAAAGGGCTTCACAAGTAGAAAACTGTCAGTAACTCCAGCGGGGCCCAACAGGGCCAAGGCCTGCCTGGGCTGCGAGATTGTTTGAAAGAGTTACCGCGGCCCTGGTACATAAAAGGCCTACGACGGAACAAAACGGTTCTTAGTCAAGAGTCTGGCAGTCCCTCACCGCTGCTGACCCACAGCAGGAGAGGTCATGTGATGATTTTTGGGGTCGTTAAAAAAAAAAGTACCTGGAAGGGCTATGTATTGAGGAATTAGATTGTAATAAATTATCACGTAAGAGACCGTGTAATAATGATGCACTAAATGAATTAGATAGAATGAGGAATATTCGGTAGGCATTTTCATTAAATACTAAAAACTAGAAAATAAAAAATCGGTAAAAAAACTTTTAAGTTAAACGGTTTTATCTTATGTGCACTGAAAACTAGAAAATAAAAAAATAGTTACTTACCTGTCAACCTACGTAGGTGGTCTTGGTCATATTAGACTAAAATAAAAACGTGGGGCCCCTCTGAAATCCTACCTATGGCAAAGCATATCTTTATACTTTGGTAGATCATGAGCTCGGCGTTCGCTGGTGAAGCCGCTACGGCTGATTTATTGATTGTCAAAATCTCCAGTTACGATTATAGTAAGTCGATGCAATCCACACCTATTATACCTCTAGAAGAAAGTACTACAGCAACAGTTAATGGGCCCCACGTTTTTATTTTAGTCTAATATGACCAAGACCACCTACGTAGGTTGACAGGTAAGTAACTATTTTTTTATTTTCTAGTTTTCAGTGCACATAAGATAAAACCGTTTAACTTAAAAGTTTTTTTACCGATTTTTTATTTTTGTATCGAAAATGTTCGTAGTCCTACGCGACTTTGGAAAACCCACAATATTTTTTTTCATTGTTTAATTAAATACTGTCGTGTGTGGTGTAATAGTCATAGTCATCTCTGGTTGAGTTTCTAATTAGGCGAATTAATCCACGTATAAAGACAAATAATTCCGTTGACGAATCTTAGACTAACGTAACTTTTAATTCAAAGAGAAGATCAGTTATTTGTCAGAAACTACTAATTGTTTTGTCAAATTAATAAAAAAACTTTTAAGTTAAACGGTTTTATCTTATGTGCACTGAAAACTAGAAAATAAAAAAATAGTTACTTACCTGTCAACCTACGTAGGTGGTCTTGGTCATATTAGACTAAAATAAAAACGTGGGGCCCACTAGTTTTTAGTATTTAATGAAAATGCCTACCGAATATTCCTCATTCTATCTAATTCATTTAGTGCATCATTATTACACGGTCTCTTACGTGATAATTTATTACAATCTAATTCCTCAATACATAGCCCTTCCAGGTACTTTTTTTTTTAACGACCCCAAAAATCATCACATGACCTCTCCTGCTGTGGGTCAGCAGCGGTGAGGGACTGCCAGACTCTTGACTAAGAACCGTTTTGTTCCGTCGTAGGCCTTTTATGTACCAGGGCCGCGGTAACTCTTTCAAACAATCTCGCAGCCCAGGCAGGCCTTGGCCCTGTTGGGCCCCGCTGGAGTTACTGACAGTTTTCTACTTGTGAAGCCCTTTCATTTGATACCCATATTGGTGGGATTGATAAAAAATTGTTATCAGCCATTTGGTAGCGGCGGCCATCTTAGATTTCAATTTTGCATAGTAAATTGTATTCTACTTGTTGAGACCCATCAACATGGGTATCAAATGAACCTAAGTTATCCGCCATTTTGTAGAGGCCGCCATCTTGGATTTTAATTTTATATAGTACATTGTATTCTACTGGTTGAGAACTTTCATTTGATACCCATATTGATGGGATTGATAAAACCTACGTTATCCGCCATTTTGTAGCGGCCGCCATCTTGGATTTCAATTTTTTATAGTATATTGTATTCTGCTTGATGAGCCCTTTTATTTGATACCCATATTGATGGGATTGATAAAACCTACGTTATCCGCCATCTTAGATTTCAATTTTGCATAGTAAATTGTATTCTACTTGTTGAGACCTTTCATTTGATACCCATGTTGATGGGATTGATAAAACCTAAGTTATCCGCCATTTTGTAGAGGCCGCCATCTTGGATTTTAATTTTATATAGTACATTGTATTCTACTGGTTGAGAACTTTCATTTGATACCCATATTGATGGGATTGATAAAACGTACGTTATCCGCCATTTTGTAGCGGCCGCCATCTTGGATTTCAATTTTTTATAGTATATTGTATTCTGCTTGTTGAGCCCTTTCATTTGATACCCATATTGATGGGATTGATAAAATCTACGTTATCCGCCATTTTGTGCCGGCGGCCATATTGGATTTACAATGTTATTGATATTACTATATTGTATTGTCATCGGAATTAAAGGTGTATACAAAATTTCAGATTAATCGGTTGACAGGAAGAGGGTGAAATTTGAATTACTAAATTTGACCCAAGAATGAATAAAACAAACTGGGTGAGCTAAATAAAACCGTTTAAAAATACGGTTATACCGTAGTTTACGTTTCTAAGAAATGACATCATTCGCATAAAATTTTGATTAAATTAGAAATCTCTGGAAAACTGCAGAGTTTAATTGCTAGTAAAATAATAAGTCAATCAAGATTATGAACTTAGGTATTCTAAATAGAAAGCTAACTTTCACTTAATATCCTAAAATTATTAGAAAACATTAAAGTAATTTCGAACTATTTGATCATCGATCTACAGACTCTACTCGAACTGAATAGCTTCTATACTTACTTCATCATTATCTGACTAGCCTTTTCCCATATATGTTGGGGTCAGCTTCCAGTCTAACCAGATGCAGCTGAGTACCAGTGCTCAACATGGAGCTACTGCCTATCTGACGTCCTTAACCCGGTTACCTGCACAACCCAATACTTAATTACTGATATTATGTAGGGATAACTTTTCGTTTGTAAAAGGCTCCGAAACTACTGAACGTCTCTCACTGTTGGAAAGCGACTCTATCTAAGCTTTATTTTATCGGGGTATAAGAAGTAGTTTCCAGGGGCCGCGGGTGAAACCGCGATAAACAGCTACTGTTTAATAAAGCGCTTGATCTTACAATTAAACAGATAGAGCAAGTTTTTTTAAAAGCAATAAAAAATAAGCTATCAACGTATAAGAGTCGCACACTACAAACTTTTAGTTGGCCGAAAGTTTGCTTGGGCTCATAAATCAGTACTTATGATTTGGCAGTACGCACATTACAACGATCAGGTATTTGGCCGGTATTAGACCGACTGAAAATTTGATTGGAATCAAGATTTTGTGTAAAAAACATTTTTTGCCAACCATTGGGTCAACTGTTGGCCGACTACACGACGGTACAGTATGCGGTGTGTAAGTCCAAAATCCGGACGACGAAAACCAGGCAATTAATTGTATTGATTAATGAGCGCAATTAATATCTTTATCAAAGAAAATCTTTAAATTTTGCTCTATTTTGACTTGCCTATTAACGCTTAATAATTCAAAGTTGACATCTTTATGACATTCTTGTGGTAATTAAATTAGAATTTTCGCAAAAAAAGACTTTATTTTAATGTTTAATTGACCTTGCTATGCTTAAGTAAATGCCACTGTTTGTCAGTCATTTATCATAGAATTTGCAGTTTGCTACGGAAATTGTGGATATCTGGTAGTCATTAACAGAATTTATTGCATAAAAATAGCATCTACGCTTTTTATACCTCCTGACGCATTTTATTTTAGTGGAAAAATCATCAAATGACCCCTTCCGCTGTGGGTGCAGCGTGAGGGAGTGTCACACTCTTTCTGACTAAAACCCACCATGTTCCTTCATAAGCCCTTTCTGTACCAAGGCCGCGGTAACTCCGAACAATCCCGCAGACCCGGCAAGCGTTGGCCCTGGTGGCCCCGCTTTGGTTTGCTGACTCTCTTTGAGGAGTGCGTAACGCGGAACAACGCAGGCCGTTGACACGGGCCTGTTGTCTCCTAGGAGACGGAAGAACGATGACACATCTCATCACCCAGTTTGGCTTGAAACTAAGAAAGAACTTTCTTCTATCAAGGTACGTGAAATAATTTCCCTGGGACGCAAGAGGACACACGGGGAGTTTGCTTTTAAATCAGTTCCGCCTTCTCATTAACACCAACGCATGTATAATATTTTTGTATTAACTCATTAACAGTGTTATATCTGTGGTCACCTGCACAAAGCCGTCACCTTGACCGTGGTGTCACTCGTCACCCGGGAGCATTGTGCAACTGTGCAAACGTGCGACTGGCTAATGATTGCAACATACGGCCGTGGTCATAGTGACAGCGGTATGATATAACATCCTATTTTGACGTAGACGTAAGTAAGGCGAGATGTGACATGGAGAGATTCTATTTGTAAACAACGTTGAAAAACTATTTGCTATATATTATAGTAGACTAGAAGAATCATTTGGCAAAAAATCAAAAATCTTTTTCTTTTAATTTAAACTCAAACTTCGCTGCATAACAGGACTTTTTGAACGTCAGAAATTTATATCACTTTCTTGGTATTTTTCTGGAAAGAAGTGGCGCAACAAACTCCCCAAAAAGTCTATATTTAGATGCGTCACAGTACTGCACACCGTGAAATCTCACCTTAAAAATCTGTACCTCAAAGTCGCATATGACAGTACAAACTCTCATATCATCTAAAATAATAGATACATCCTTTAACCACGTCCTTTTAAAAGTAGGTTAAACTAACAAGAAATGCATACCTCAACAAAACAGGCCTTCGGAAACACAGTTTAAGGTCCGGAGTTCCCCGCCGTCAAACGCTTACTGTGTGACCTCGGCCATTTTGTACTTAGGGTGCTTCTACACGGTGCATGTAGCTGGAGCAAGTTAACATACGCAAAGTAAAAAGAGCACATTCCCAACTATGATGGGGTCGGCTTTCAGTTTAACCGGATGTGGCTGAGTACCAGTGTTTTACAAGGAGCGACTGTCCTATCTGACCTCCTCAACCCAGTTATACCCGGGAAACAAAATACCCCTTGGTTAGACTGCTGTCATATTTACTGACTTCTGACTACCCGTAACGACTGCCAAGGATGTTCAATGACAGCCGGGACCTACGGTTTAACATGCCATCCGAAACACAGTCATTGGTGTCCAAGAAATACTTAGAAAGTACATACAAGCTTAGAAAAGTTCACTGTATCCGCACATGTTTTTAAAATGCACGTAACCTGCGCATGTGCCTCAATACGCGCAAGTTACTTGCACCGTGTAGACGCACCTTTATGTCGTAAGTCTTTGCGTATCAACGCCAATTAGCACCAACACGATTATTAGCCGAATGTTTGTTTAAACGTTCGACTATAAATAAAACCTTTAAACTTAGACTGATTTTGGAATAACATCATAAAATGGTAATAGTGTCCTATTGGGGATTTGCCGTTCATTCATGAATTCTATAAATACTATGGTTACAGATTTACGCAAAAGTAGCCGAATGGGTTTTGACGAAACTTGGCATTAGGTCATCATCATCATCATCATCATCTCAGCCATAGGACGTCCACTGCTGAACATAGGCCTCCCCCTTTGATCTCCACAGATACCTGTTGGAAGCGACCTGCATCCAGCGTCTTCCGGCGACCTTTATAAGGTCGTCTGTCCACCTCGTTGGTGGACGTCCTACGCTGCGCTTGCTAGTCCGTGGTCTCCACTCCAGCACTTTTCGGCCCCATCTGCCATCTGCTCTGCGAGCAATATGGCCTGCCCATTGCCACTTCAACTTGCTAATCCGGTGGGCTATATCGGTCACTTTGGTTCGTCTACGGATCTCCTCGTTTCGGATTCTATCACGTAGAGAAACACCAAGCATAGCCCTCTCCATAGCTCGTTGAGCGACTTTGAGCTTTGAGATGAGGCCGATAGTGAGAGACCACGTTTCGGTGCCGTAAGTCATCACTGGTAACACACATTGGTTGAAGACTTTCGTCTTGAGGCACTGAGGTATGTCGGACGAAAAGACATTGCGTAGTTTCCCGAACGCTGCCCAGCCGAGTTGGATTCGGCGGTTGACCTCTTTCTCGAAGTTGGACCTACCTAATTGGACTACTTGTCCTAGGTAGATATATGAGTCAACAACTTCGAGTACCGAGCTTCCAACAGAGACTGGGGTGGGCTGAACATGGACATTTGACATAATTTTCGTCTTGTCCATGTTCATTTTCAGGCCCACCCGTTGTGAAACTCGGTCGAGGCCCTCGAGCATCATACTGAGTTCCTCCATCGACTTTGCCATGACTACGATGTCGTCGGCAAACCGAAGGTGAGTGATGTATTCGCCGTTGATGTTGATGCCAAGTCCTTGCCATTCCAGGAGCTTGAAGGCGTCTTCCATTGCGGCAGTAAACAGTTTCGGGGAGATTACGTCCCCCTGTCTTACGCCTCTTCTCAATGGAATCGGCTTCGTGCTATGCTCCTGTACTCGGACCGGCATGGTGGCGTTATTATACAAACACTTCAACACCTCGATGTACCGATAGTCAATATGGCATCGTTGGAGTGACTCAAGTACCGCCCATGTTTCCACCGAATCAAAGGCTTTCTCATAGTCCACAAACGCTAAGCATAATGGCAAGTTATACTCCTCGGTCTTCTGTATAACTTGCCGCAGCGTATGGATGTGGTCTATGGTACTAAAGCCTCTTCGGAAACCGGCTTGTTCGGGAGGCTGGAAGTCATCAAGCCTGTGCTCGAGACGGTTCGTGATAACCCTTGAAAACAGCTTATAAACATGGCTTAGAAGTGTGATGGGTCTGTAGTTCTTCAATAGGCTGTTGTCACCTTTTTTGAAGAACAACACCACCACACCCCTGCTCCATGCTTCAGGCGTTTTGCCCTCGGACAGGACGCAGTTAAAGAGCTTCTGGAGGACTTTAAGTGCCGGTGTTCCACCCGCTCTCAGAAGCTCTGAAGTGATTCCGTCCTCACCCGGCGCCTTGTTGTTCTTAAGCTGCTTCAGGGCCATCCTAATCTCGTACAGACTGATGTCCGGGATATCTTCGGTATAATGTCGGGACAGCTTGGCTCTTGGATCTCCTGCCAAGCTGTCAACGGACTTTGCGACCGAAGTGTATAACTGTCCATAGAACCTCTCGATCTCGCCTAAAACCTCTGCCTTGGTCGACGCTATGCTGCCATCCTCCCGTTTCAGCTTAGTCATCTGGCTTTGCCCAATAGACTTGTCCTTTGCAAACACTTTGGAGCCTTGGTTTCGCTGTATGGTCTCTTTAACACGATTCGTATTAAAGAGACGCAGATCGTGTCGCAAGGATTTGGATATTCGTCTATTGAGCTGCCTATATGACTTCGCATCATGGGAAGACTGCAACTGTAGCAAGCGTCGTTCAGCCATGAGGTTTAAGGTTTGCTCGGTTAGTTTTTGAGGCCTATTTTTACGGCAGGGTCTAAAAAACTTAGACCCTACCGTGCGGACAGTTTCCACTAGTCCGTCGTTGATCTCGTCCACTGACACTAAGTTCTCAAGGCAAGCAAAGCGATTAGAGAGCTCGAGTTGAAAGCTTTCCGGGTTTTGAATATGGGACCGAGTAGGTCGGAGCGTAGACTTCATCAGACTGGACCTTTCAAGTTTAACATTGATATTCAGTGAGGCTCTTACGATTCGGTGATCGCTTCCGGTTTTTACCCTGTTGATCACAGAGACATCACTGAATATCCGTCTCTTGTCGGTCATGAAGAAGTCTATCTCGTTTCTCGTGAAACCATCGGGACTCAACCAGGTCCATTTCCTGTGAGGCGGCTTCTGGAAGAAAGAGTTCATCATGAAGAGTTCCTCTTTCTCCAGAAAGTCAGCCAGCCTCTGTCCCCTATGGTTCCGTTGCCCATATCCAAATTGCCCCACTCTCAACTCATCACCGCTTTTCTTGCCCAACCTAGCGTTAAAATCCCCCATAACAATAGTGAAGTGGGTTTTGGAACTATGTATGGCCCTACTTACGTCCTCATACATAGTCTCCACCTCATCATCGGAGTGTGACGAGGTCGGTGCGTATACCTGAATGACCTTCAGCGAATATCTTTCGGATATTCTGAGTATTAGGTATATCACCCTGTTCGACACACTGTCGATGGTTGTTATGTTGCTTACGAGGGACTTGTGAACGAGAAACCCGACACCACCTTGGGACTTTTGGTCTCCCTCCCGGTAGTAGAGCAAGTTACCAGACTTCAGGGTTACGGTGTCCTCTCCCTCTCTACGGACTTCGCATAACCCCATAATGTCCCAATGTAACTTGCTCAACTCCTCTTCCAGCTCGCAGATCTTTTCGTCAGTCCTCAATGTGCGTATGTTGTGTGTTACCAGGGCCAGTCGTCGTGGGGGTGGGTAGCCGGATCTCTTCCGGAGATTCTTAGCACCCCCTGCTCCGCCGTTACCTTGACCGCTACCCGCGCCAGGGATAGCGGAGCTGCCGGGGACTGGGGGCCTGGTTTCTGTGCTTCTCATTGGGGGGTAATTGCCTTTAATCGCCACGCTTGGCAGGCGGGTTGGCGATCGCAGTGAGGGTATGCAGTACGCGGAGGACGCTGCTGCCCGACCTCCGGTTTGTCCCTTAGTCGCCTCTTACGACACCCACGGGATGATTTGGGGGGAGCGCAATTCTAAGCCGGCGTCCCACGGCAAATCCACGGCATTAGGTGGGTACATAATATAGGATAACATAGGTACAAGTTATTTTTTATCCGGGTGCAGGAAGGAGTCAGGAAACAGGAAAAACTGCTAACGGATGTTAGTACACAGGTGTAATATGTTTAAAGCCAAAGGTTTTATTTTAATTGGACCTAAGTTAACTTAGGTACTTAAAAACAAAAATAAAATGAAGACAAAAGAAAAAAAGAGAAGAGTAAACAAATAGAATCCAAGATGTTTAATGTTATACGAATTTGAATGGGTATGGCCTGCGCGTTGCATCCAAAATTTTTCCATATTTTCGCACTTAAAACCATATATTTTGCTATATAAATAAATAGCAACTGTGCCTTTTATATTTGACAATTTACAATTCGGAAAGACCTCAAAAAAGAATTGTTTAACAAACTAAATTCTGTTATTTTCTTATTATAACTAAATAACGGTTTTGCCGCTAAGGTTGATATGAAATAACCGATACACAAGTATTTTAGGGTTAACCAACGGTATTTTTGAATGCTATGGATTCTTGTAATCGTGTCGTGTACAGTATGCCCAAAATGGGAAATATGTCTGTCATGTTTTAAAGCGAACATTTGATGAAACTTGGTAAGAAAGGATGTAGCGTAAGCCTTACGGATATAATGAAAACTAGACTTTATCCGTAATTTCGTCTGCTTGGAATAGTTACTTTGGTTAGATCCCTTTCATACCCAAGTCCCCAGTGAATTACCTTACTTCTAATATACCAAAATTAAAATTTTCATCTCAATCAAAAACAATTAACAGGTATTTATATCAAAAACCGATTTTAGGAGCACTTGGTCAGTAACATCCGCGTGGGAAACCATCCTGTCATGACGAGTTCTAACACGATTCGAAAGGCACGTTAAATTGGTGGGACCTTGTCATTTGAATATCTTTGGTGTGTCTTACAGATATCCAGAAGCCAGAAAGTCTGATTTACCAGAAGTATAAGGTTGCCAGGTAAAATACCGGTACTCAGTTGCATTCGGTTAGACTGGAATCCGACCCCAATATACTTGGGAAAAGGCTAGGCATATGCGATGATGACTTATCATTTTAAAAGTCGGTTACTGTCGACTTCCTACTTACTAAGTTGCACGGTTAATTTTAACTATGTACTGACAAAGTTTACGATGAGCAGTTCTTAAGGAAAATACCCAACAAATGCGAATTAACGTCATAGTTTTTGACACCTCGTCACTTAATTGCTAAAATAACACGCATATAAATAATTGTTGACAATAACATTAGTTTATTGTGCAAACTTCTTAGAAAAAAATAATTTAATTTTATTGCGTATTATAAATACTTAGATTTGTATACCTATTATTTACTTTTGAATATGCATCTAGAAAAGTCGTTTTTCGTTCATCTGATAATTTGGCTACCACTAATATCTGCCAGTGATTTTACTGTACTCTCTACTACTTTACTAATCTCTAGGTCCTTTCTCAGGTTCTGAACTATCTGTGAACCGACCATAGATAACGTAGATTCAATAGTTTTGGCGTTAAAGCCGGACGTGTTTTGTTTTGCATTAAGTATAAAAAGGTTGTTAAACGTTAAACTGTAGGTCCCGGCTGTCATTGAACATCCTTGGCAGTCGTTACGGGTAGTCAGAAGCCAGTAAGTCTGACACCAGTCCAACCAAGGGGTATTGGGTAGCCCGGGTAACTGGGTTGAGGAGGTCAGATAGGCAGTCGCTTCTTGTAAAGCACTGGTACTCAGCTGAATCCGGTAAGACTCGACGCCGACCCCAACGTAGTTGGGAAAAAGGCTCGGAGGATGAAGTATGCAGAGGTTGCAGTTTACCTCGCATTTGCATTATATAACTTCATCAGTTTACTATCGTTATGTAACTGAGTCCTTGTGAACTATTATTTTCTATTACTTTCTTTAAAATAGTTTCCATGGAGTTTTTGTCGGCTCTTCTCCATGAGGCCAACATTTTGGAAACGTGCAAATAGTGTGACGTTTCAGAGCCTACAAAAGCCTATTTGAAATAAAAACATTTTACTTTGAAATAGGTATTTAGGTACAGTTACTTTTGCATTTATAATAATAAAAGTTAAGATTGTCATTATTAGACATCCGTCTTACCACAAAAACTTTTAAACGTCAGTTTATGCCTTGTCTAAAAAAATGTCAAATTATGACGTTGACATATGGTTCATTTTGCAGCCAAAATTTTATTAGACAAGTGTAAAACAGGGTTTAAAGTTTTTGTAGTAAGGCCCGATATTTCTATTTCAGAATTGATAACCATCTTATGTCAAAGAAATGACAGACGGGAGGCAAATTAATTATATACTGCATTTTTTATCTATCCTGTTACGCAAATCTTGTTTGTTTATAATTTTTAAGACAAACTTTTTGTTGCATTTTTTGCTATATTTAACACACGTGTAACGTTCAATGACCATTTTTTACTGCCGCGTAGTGTAAAGAAATGCTGTAATTTTGCGATCATTTTCAAGGTATTAGTTATAGTAATCTGTGGTATAACTATATAAAATTCTTAAATTTAAAAAACAAATCATATTTTCATCAGGTATTTTCTGGTTTATGAGTAAAAAAATAGTTTGTACGTATTCGCTTGCTGGCTGGCCAGAAAATCTGAAAATCGACCAATCTTACCAAACTATTTATTTGCGTGTTTAATTTTCAAAAAAAACAGTTACCTTAACACGTTCGCGTGAGCAATCTCATTTTTAAATGTTGGTACCGTGGCGCACCTTTTTCGCACACAAAATTAAACCAAGTCTTAAGACGTCCCGCCGTTATACGTAGTCTTATAATCTGTGTTATGTGGCGCAACGTTATTTCACGTCCGACGTCTATAAACGTTGTCGCCACCACATAGGTCTGACATGGTCCGTCAAAATAAATATGACAATCTAGAGGCCGTCGTACGACGTTGGGCCTTTTCATACTTATATCAATACGACGTTGTAAGACGTTGCTTACGCGAACGTGTTAAGAATAGTGGACGTTTCTTGTCAGTAAACTTAAGCCTAAGTAACATTAAACTCCTCTAATTGACATTTAACATCATTGACTTGTTAGTTTTAAGAAAAATGAAAAAATATCAATTATCTACGACATTATGCTTATACACCATGATTCAGCTATTTTGAAATAATGTAATTATTATTATTTTTAGGGGTCCGTGCAAAATATGGTTATAAACATAAATTAATAGAATGGAGCGATTTTGTCCAATCTGTATGTCATAAATGCCTATTCCATTATTAATTTACTTATTACTTAATCAGTTATTTACCTACTGAATAGTTACAAAAACATGTAGATGGTTTCAGAAAAAAAAATACGTACAATCCCGTAAATTTCCGTAAAAATAAAAAGATATACAAGTAAACTCTACGAGAGTTTATAAAAATACAGTAAATAAATTAACAAAATTGGCATTTTTTAAGAAAGTATTTTACTAGTCAACTTAGTATTACTATTACTCTTTAAAAATGCTTTCCAAGAATACTTTGTTATACGGAACCTTATGAGTGCAACTGAAACTCACACTCGTTTGATCGATTCAGTTCAAATTTCATATATTTGACGTCATAACAACGTTTCATCTATAATGACTTTATTGCTTTATATATATTATAAAATGGGCTATAAAATTATAGCAAACAAATAGATCCTGTAGGTACCTATTCTACTTTTGTTTCGACTGAGATTAGCTGTTTTCCAAAGTTTCGCCCGCGTTCTGGGGGAACTTCTACCCGTACACAGATAACATAATAGTCTATTTCAACAGGGGATAGTGTAGTTTCGGATCGGAATTTGTTCAAACCAAGTTCAGCTTTAAAATACTGGTATAGATTCCCATATCTCTCAATTATTTACCTATTGAATCCAGCTGTATATTTGCTATTTTATTTTTACCCAATATAATTTTGAAATGACGTCTTATTAAATGTACTAGGTATTACATATATTCATCTGAATTCAGAATCATACCTTAGGTAAATAATCATTTGACAAGGTTTAACCGATTATTTTACGCAACATGCCAAAAGAGGTACTCAATCAAATTGATAATTAAACAACGGATTTGGTAAAACGCTAGTAAATAAATGCGTCATTGTTTTATATCATCATCATCACTGTTTAACTAATATAATAAAAAAAAATATCCCTTAACCCATAATAGGCCATCATTTGATAACTTGGCTCTATATTTTTCGAATCTACCGAATAGTTCGTAAGGAATACGGGTGAAACCGCTGGGGCGAAAGCTTGGTAAATAAATCAAATAGTTGTGAATAATCACTTTTCAAAACTATGTTTCTGTTGAAGTCTTTTCAAAAACTCTGACCATTTGTGACCCTAAAACAATAGTTTTTGCATCCTGTTTGTAAACTGATGTATAAAAAATATTTTGATCTTACAATCTGCATATTTTCAAATTGTACATGGCTGTATTTGACAGTAAATAACAAAAGTTTAGTCTGGATTCTTCTACTGATTCATCATCATCATCATCATCCTCCGAGCCTTTTCCCAATCATGTTGGGGTCGGCTTCCAGTCTAACCGGATTCAGCTGAGTACCAGTGCTTTACAAGAAGCGACTGCCTATCTGACCTCCTCAACCCAGTATCCCGGGCAACCCGATACCCCTTGGTTAGACTGGTGTCAGACTTACTGGCTTCTGACACCAGTTCTGATTCTTCTACTGATTGTTGAAGTTTATTAACTTAACAAGTTCTACTGTATTGTTTTTTTCTCAAATCTTTGTGTCGGCTTCTGATTTCTGAATACTGAAAATACACCAGGAACTATTTTATTTACATAGATATTTATGTATTTACAATAAAGATAAAAACTATCCTCGTAAAAATATAAATCTAAATAATATTAATGAGAACACACAGTTCAATGATAATGTATCGTTTTATAAGATTATCAATTTGATGAACTGCATCCTTTATCAGTAATGAACATTATACCAAACATTTAAATGTCAGGTTTTTTGCTTAGCTGATATAGATCAGAAAATACCAGTATCAGCTTTACATTATATGCTTGATTATATAAAATAAACAAGAATTTTAAACTTATATCATAAATTAAGTTTTGTCAACTTATAGTCACTGCACTGAATGACCGCAATAGAAAGAAAATTGAATATTTTTAGCTTCTGAAATGCCACTTGGTCCTTGGCAGTCGTTACGGGTAGTCAGAAGCCAGTAAGTCCGAAAACAAGCCTTACCTAAGAGTATTAGGTTGCCCTGGTAACTGGGTTGAGAAAGGTTAGATAGGCAGTCGCTTGTAAAACACAATAACACTGGTACTCATCTGCACCTGGTTTGCCTGGAAGCCGAACCCAACGTAGTTAGGTAAAGGCTAGACACATGATGAAGAGCCGGAAAAAATATTAGCCATAGATGAAAAGGTGTCTATCGCAAGATACCTGCGTCATATGCAAGCTATTAATATAATTTGTTTATTCAAGTTCAATATTAGCCCAAACCTACTGATCCGATTATACAAATACAGAAAATCTTAGGTATAATTATAAAAATAGCAATGCTTAAACCTGATTGGTTGGATTCTAGTTCGGCATTTGTCTATGTGAACTAGCTGCGCCTGAGCACGTCACGTCGCAATATTTGTTGCTATTAATATTTTCTATAGGTATAGACGCTTCTTAAAGCTAGATACACACTATGATTATTGGAAATATTATTAAATTATTTAAAGTAAACGGTTTGTGTCGATCAACCACAAGGTGCAGTAAAGCTTGGCGCGGTCGGTCCATGGGTGGATGGGTGATCTATATCGACGAGACATAGAGGAATGACTCAGAAATCTCAATAAAGGACATTTGGGTAGATGCCGGAAATTCTGACAACCTGTCATACCAAGGAGTATTGGATTGTCCGGGTAAATGAGTCGAGGAAGTCATACGCGCTGTCACTCCATGTAAAACACTGGTACTCCGATGCATCCAGTTAGATTGGAAGCCGTCTCTAACATATGGAAAGGCTAGGAATATTCTGATTAATCATAACCAATAACCAAAACACAGTTTGTGACGTCACAAAAAAACAAATAAATTGACACAAATCAATGACCTACAACTGCATTTGTTTTGTTATTTTACGTAATTGCTTACGGACCTCAAGGTCGCGTCCAGGTAGAAAAATAACCGGCCAATACAATAACAATACTTAAAGTATAATAACTTTATTAAAGTCGTACCGTAGCAGATAAAGTAATTTTGCAGTCTTCAATTACCTCGAAAGGTGGATGTGTAGTGTATGCAGGTACATGTGCATCATTGTATAGGTTATGTCATTATTATGACGCCTCGTGCGCATACGTCACTCGGTTATAAATACCGGATCGAGCGGTGGGGAGTCAGTCGTTGTCAGACTGTCGACCTGTGTGGTGGTGCGTTGGCGAGTCGATTAACATAATAAAATGAGCGTACAATACATTGGCGACGAGGATAAAACCGTGAGTGTTTGGACCAACAGTTACCTATTATCTAATTTTTATAATTTTGAACTACCTATTAGTTCTGTGATCCAGAAAAATATTTGATATACAAGGTTATACTAAATAATTTGTCCTATTCATGCCTATACCAAATTAATGTATGCTAAATAAGCTTTGACAACAAGTAACCTCTGACCGATGTTAATATTCAATCATATTAAAAAGAGCAAAAGGAAAGAAGGAAGGGAAGAGAGTAGAATGACAAAGTATACATAACTTTTATGTTCATGTATGTATCACCCGAATTGCAAACAAATTTTAACCTTTTTACGTAATTCTTTGTTTAAGTTTACCTTGTTACAATTCTAATGGAAGTAGCAATATTTATTGCAGGTGTTAATATTTATCAAATGAGTAATTAATAATACAAAATCATTACTTGGTGATCAGTTTACTCATTCTTAAACCTGCATCAAAGTTTATTCAATAATAGGCATTTATTGAAAGCAATATAAAGTTGCTGGTTGTTGAATTGTCGTCAAGACGACTTTAGCAGTGGTGGGATTTCCTAGAGGATATAATACAATAACCTATTTGCCTTATAATCAATTGTGTTTAATAATTGTTGTGCTTGCATGCCAACAAGGCGGAATGTACACGGATCTTATTATGTTGTTTACAATCCTATTTTGTAAGTGCCTGCATTCTAAGCAAATAAAGACCTATTCTATTCCAAAAATCTGCTGGTCATTAAATTGACAGCTTGACGGTTAGCAGTAGTGTATATCTACTGGTCATTAGATTGACAGCTTGGCAGTTGGCAGTAGCGTGTATCTACTGGTCATTAGATTGACAGCTTGGCAGTTGGCAGTAGTGTGTTTCTACTGGTCATTAAATTGACAGCCTGATTGTTGGCAGTAGTCTATATCTACTGGTCATTGAATTGACAGCTTGATGGTTGGCAGTAGTGTGTATCTACTGGTCATTAAATTGACAGCCTGATTGTTGGCAGTAGTCTATATCTACTGGGCATTGAATTGACAGCTTGATGGTTGGCAGTAGTGTATATCTACTGGTCATTAAATTGACAGCTTGGCAGTTGGCAGTAGTCTATATCTACTGGTCATTAAATTGACAGCTTGATGGTTGACAGTAGTCTATATCTACTGGTCATTAAATTGACAGCTTGGCAGTTGGCAGTAGTCTATATCTACTGGTCATTAAATTGACAGCTTGACAGTTGGCAGTAGTCTATATCTACTGGTCATTAAATTGACAGCTTGACAGTTGGCAGTAGTCTATATCTACTGGTCATTAAATTGACAGCTTGACAGTTGGCAGTAGTCTATATCTACTGGTCATTAAAGTGACAGCTTGACAGTTAACGGTAGTGAACGTCTACTGGTCATTCAATTGACTGTACACGCATAAATTATCTGGCGATAGTTGTCAACTACTGCAACAACTAAATAGTAAATCTTGATAATTTTTATATTTTCTGTGCCCGGTGATTTGGATCATAAAAAGCTTCCAAACTTAACTTCTCAGAGTCTAGTCAACAACTTATACCTGCTATATTGTTCTGGTACTTAACTAACTTAATTCAAGTGCTTGCAATATAGAGGATATTACAAGAACAAACTGGTGGGTTATATGCTCAACGGTTCTACAAATGACAAACATGTGCTAGGTATCTAGTTAAACAAACAGCACATTGAGGGACCGTAGTGGGTTGGCCATGGATGTTGAAGAACTCGCCCAGCTATACTGGTATGTATTCACCTATGCACAACATCCAAGTCCATCAACACCTCTAGTGGGTTGCCTACCCATAATAGTGTTAATTATAACAGTTGCTCAGTCACCCTAGGTATAATTTCAATACTTTTACTTTATTTTGCTGTATTAAAGAGGTTGTTATACAACAGAGATATTCCAGAAGATACAGAACAGTAGAACAGCATACAAGCAGCAATACTAGCTGGAAAATGTGGATCAAAATTTTGGTATTCAATAGATAGAATCTTTGGTAAACATGCTAGCTCACAATTGTAATTTCAGTACTTTAGGTTGATATAAAACTCTTAGATCAAAAGAATATGGAACTAAGCATTGGAGCAATCTGTGATTTATTTGACAATGCTACTTTATCTACCCAACTGCCTCGTTGGTCTAGCTGTCGCAAGCGCGGCTGATGAGTTGGTGATTGATACACCCGTGCATCGGAAAGCACGTAAATGTCGGTCCTGCGCCTGATCTCTTTCCGGTCGTGTCGGATTGCCGTCCCATCGGGTTATGAGAGTGAAGGAACAGTGAGTGCACCTGTGTCTGCGCAAATGCTTGTGCACTATAATATGTCCTGCGCAGTTGGCCAATCCCCTTACGTGAGTACAGCCGCCGTAGCCGATAATCGGCTAGGAGGACATCATCATCATTTACCCAACTGGGCCTTCTCATCTGTGACAAAAAATCTTTTAAGGATGATACCTGGAAGGAGTTCCAATGTAGATACTTACTCTAGGAACTGTCTAATGATGATTAGCTCATGGATGATTGTTGCAATCAAGTTCTCAAAAGTTGATGATTGCGTGTGCTTTTAAAACCTTCAAGATTCAGGCTTGAATGAATTTTAATTGGTATCTTAGCCTCTTTTTTATTGATTTACATTGGTGTTTACAAATAGTTTAACAAAGTGGCCCTCATTATAATATTGTTATTTGCAAATTATGTTTTACAGTATTGCAGTACCAATAAGCAGTATAAGTACATTGAGAGTTGTGGAAGAATATGCTTCCATAGAGGCGAATAACATAACCATATATGAACGTATATGAAATAGAATCCATTTATTGATCTCAAGTTAATAAATCATCACATTAATATATTCTTGAAGTGCACACCTACTTGTAATATAAAGTTGTGTAATTTCCTCAACCCATCCCATAAGATAAGATCCATATGGGTGGTGGGATGGAAATCTATTAACAAAATAATGTCTTGTGTCCATAGCGTTAGGGTTAATAATAATTGATCTTAGAACACCAATCTTAGGTTACCGTAAGACAATTGGACTCGCACGAGAGGTAAAGAACTTTATCACTATTTACATTTATCGACATTTATTATTCTTTTGTGTTAATTAAACTACACAGTTGCGTCGACATTTGGTTAATAATAACTAAAATATTATTAAGTTCCTAAGTCCTACTGCAATATATAATCTGAGTAAGTGTTCCTTAAAGTATAGGAAGTAAAATTGCCCTTAGTCACCAAATCGTTTGGGGTGCTGTCCCTATAAAAGATAATAATATTTTTATATTCTGGTTGTCTAACTAAAACAACGTAGATAAAGTCAGCTGCAATAAAGGGTAAGCGCTTTTGAACGAAACTATAAACATACTTATGCAGCCAACTATACTTACATAAAAACAAAAAAAATATTACGTTACCTATACGCGGTCATGAAATTGGAAAAGCGTAAAATATTAAAAATGGAAGCAGCACAAAGCTGATCATCAAATTGATGAGGTCAAGTATGACATGAGAGCAGCATAGCTGCTCATGAAATTGAGATATAGAATTAGAATCCCACATTTATCTATGTGTAGACAAATGTTTTAGAAAGGTTAGCGGTTGTTTTGCAAAAGGAAAATTGCATCGACTAGAAAACTGTTTGTGAGCTGCTGTCACCTTGTTGAAAGGAAGAAGAGCATGAGTTGAGGGTCAGGGACTCTTCTATTTTATGGTGATGCAGAATGTCACAGCTTCAAAATATATAGTGCAAAGTTAGTGACACCTGTTAAAGTGCGTTCGTTGCATAATATGGTTCTAATTAGTTAAAATCTGATTCGTAATGTTACTTTACACCTTCGTTATAATCAATATGTAACCATGACACTAAAAAGCTTACCATCAAAGCATAATAATTCTTTGACTACTTAAATTTTTGAAAACCACATTAGGAAAAGCAAACAAACATTACAGAACGCAATGTCCGGTGATAATAGTGTTCTTGGATGCCTAACCGAAATATAAGTATTCCTATCGCACTATTATATGCAGTATGGTATTCATATGTTGGGTGTTGAATGCTAAGAAGCTTACAGTTTCTTGACTAGATATTGGACATACATTGATGTAGGGTATTTAAAGCCTATATCAGAATTTCAGCGAGTGCACTAGCAGAAACGTGCAAAGTACCAGCGCTGATCAATAGGGTTGAAGACCAGATTGTTTGTTACATTGCTGAGATAATGATAGGCTTTGATATTCCACTCTCAAATTAAAAACTACATATTACCAAAATTAGTTGAGTTAGCATTCTCTTGCTTACAAGGCACACAAAGTACTTAACTCGTACATAGAACTACAATTTAAACCATTAAATTGGAGACAAAGTATGTGGTCACCATTAAATGGGTGACAAAGTATGGAGTCACCATTAAATTGGAGACAAAGTATGTGGTCACCATTAAATGGGTGACAAAGTATATGGTCATCATCAAATTGGAAACAGTCCATCTAGGTCACCATTCAATTGGGACGATCTTATGTGATTACTTTCCTCGTACGGCTCGTACGGTTTTGAATTAGTGAAAAGCATTGATGAGGTACCCTAATGCCGATCTTTTACCTTGGAACAATGCATTCTGTATCAGTTTTAAGTGAAGTCGAACCAAGCAAGATGAGTGCTCATTATCTGAAGGTACAGCAATATTTGAGATTTGCTTGATTTCACATGGACTGATTGGCGGGATGTCTGCCAAATGGACGGATCATCTCTAGTGTAGATATAATACAGGGCCGGAACAGCGGCTACAAAACCTGAAGTTAAACTTGCCGGCCTGATATCACTGCTACGAATTTGTCTTGTTGAGCCTGAAGCAGATGCTGGTATGTTACCGTCTGCAAAGGGACGGATTTTTATTTATGTTTATTTCACAAGGGAAGGGATGTAGTGTCCCGCAGTATCACCGATATCTGTCGTCTCCTTAAATGGAAAGGGAAATGAAATGGAAACGGAACAAAGTAAATCAGTTTGATGGCAGTGTGATCGGTGGACTGATCTGATAGCGTGGTTTTGTTGTGCTGCAGGTGTTTGATAGATCTTTAAGAAATTACCAAAATATTTATGAGTTTGATTGTTGAACTTTTTGAAACAAGGTTAAAATCAAAACAACAAGGGAGAGATGTAGTGTATGCAGGTACATGTGCATCATTGTATAGGTTATGTCATTATTATGACGCCTCGTGCGCATACGTCACTCGGTTATAAATACCGGATCGAGCGGTGGGGAGTCAGTCGTTGTCAGACTGTCGACCTGTGTGGTGGTGCGTTGGCGAGTCGATTAACATAATAAAATGAGCGTACAATACAGGATGTATCGAAAAATTTGAATGATTCACATTCATAAGCACAAAAAACAGCTTATACCTAACTTCAAAACGCCTTAGCCGATAATGATGAAACATATCTAAGAACTTCCGCTGAAAAACCAGGTTTCAATTAAAAACATCCGCATCTAAATTGGTTTGTCCATTTAATTAGTCACACATAGAGGCCTGTCCATAGAAATCCTTCTAATATCTATAGGTCAAAGTTATACCATTATTGCATCGGGTCTTAAAAAAGATGCACTGTACTTCCAAAATGCATGACAAAAATGTCGAAACTTGCATCTCTTGTCTAAAAACTTAACAACTCTGAACTAGCGAATATATTACAATCAAAAAGCTACAAAAAATGCGCATACGACAGGGATAAAATAGCGAACTGAATTATGACGCTAAGGTTACGTTCAGGTTATTCTAGAAGCTGCAATACATATTTTTGTAAAATCTTTGAAAGTCTTTAAAGAAAAAATGCAGTTCTATTAATAATAATCACACGAGCCTAATATTATGACTTAGAATCCTATGTCCCTTAGATGGGGCAGAGGGCATCCACAGTGCTTAGCCATCGCGTCTTCAGCCTAATATTTTAGTTAAGTAACTAAGAACTATGCACCTGTAAAAACCAGTATCCAAACCAAACTTTACGGTTGATTAACAAACTACAATATCAAATTGAAAACACTAATTAAGATACAAGATAAAGCCGACCCTCTTAATCATCCGACATCCTGTGCTTATGACGTCAGAAACCCTTCAAACCAGTTCCTTCTCGTCATTAAAGTCATCATAAGGTCCGACAAGGTTAGTTAACTCTACTTTGGATACTGCACTTTTATGCTATAGCTTGATTTTAACAGTGATTTCACACTAGTGAACTTTTCCGCGCGGCTTTTCCGCGCGGCATCGCGGTTCGTTCGGCCGTTACCAATAAAGTTTAATATTTTCTATGAGCCTAAGATATCTGTGACAAATAAGAATAAAAATACAATAATTGGGCAGTTGAATATTAAAAAAAAACTTCATAATGTTCATTTGGTAAAGCACCTTAAATTGATGTTACTTTCAATTATTGTTTAGTGAAATATATTTTAATACAATTCAAATAGGTACATTGTTTATAAAATACATAAAAAAAAAGACATTTAGCCTGGTGCGAAAATGTTGGTTCAATTTTCGTACAAATTACATAAAAAGTTGGAGTTAGAATTTTGGCTTTACAAAAGTATGAAACAAAAGACCTCAAAGAAATAAAATAAACTTCTTTACGATAGTATAAACACTTCAGTTACAAAATGATTTATGACTAAATAAACATTGGAAATCAAAATTAAAACAAAAAAAAAACCGTCAAAAATAAAAAATGCATTTTACACCTGAGTCCAAAAAAAGGAATAAAACAACAATTTTTTTTCTGTCAGTTATTTTATTTATTGAGGATAATCAGAGCAAAACAAAGCTGGTTAGACCATTTAAGTGTTAAAATGTTTCTCAACGGAATTTTTAGTATTGGGTCCTTTAAATTGTAGCTATTTTATCCGGTTTCATTCCTCCCATTCTCAACTCAGTTCTCTGAAAAAAGTAGCGGAAAGTCTTTTTCAGGGTACTTAAATATCTAACTTCATCTATAACTGCTCTTATGGTACAAGGGTCCCACAATATAGCCAAGAATCTAAAAGTTGGTGGTATTACACCCCCGTGCCTTATTGCTTATTTGGTGATTAAACCTGCAGGTTGCTTGATATGAAGAATTTTGTCTCAATCTGTTGACCAATTTTGCAGTGAAAGCATAACAGTCAAACAAACCCACGTTTATCTATAAATAAGTCATCATCTCCCGAGCCTTTTTCCCAACTATGTTGGGGTCGGCTTCCAGTCTAACCGGATGCAGCTGAGTACCAGTGTTTTACAAGGAGCGACTGCCTGGCTGACCTCCTCAACCCAATGACCCAGGCAACCCTTAGGTAAGACTGTAATTCACCTATAAATAACTATGACAAAATAATTAAGAACTGTACGTATAATAAAATAGTATCAATAAGGCGTTCCGTTTTTGCCTACCATTACAGGAAAAAGGCTTGCATACTACTAAGTGTGTATGTAACCAATTATTTATCTTCTAGTCATCAAAGTAATGACATAAAAACCATTGTCACGTTTTTGTAAATACTGCGACATTACTTACTTCTATTGTGTGGGCGACCTGTTGAACTCGGTTGCGGATTAAACGCATCCAACGTAAGCATGCTCATTGCTCACTTGTTATTATGATATGGTTTTTGTAATGAGAAGTGAATAATATGGCTATATAGTCGTCACGTAGATGCGAAATTAACTTTCTGACGCGCTTGCGTGCCAAAGCCACGGTACCGATTTAAATGAAAGGTACCTTGAGATTCTTGAGCCTGAAAAAGCACACAAGCTATTTTCTATTCGAGTGCGGAAAATTAAGAAAGAGCTAGTTTCCCAAAGATCTGGCAACTATTAGGAAACTTGAAGGCTGGTGATCTTATAAAGGTGCAGGTAGTCGCTGGACGCAGACTGATTAGGGTTAGTCCTTTTGCAAAGCAATGGGGATTGGGAATCCCACGTTCACCAGTTGATGCCATGACTGAAATTATGATGATGCACTTTATTTAAGGTTTGATACGTTTAAGGTACTTTTTGAATGCTATGACTGCATTGAATCAGTCGCAGTTGCACTACTGGTTTGTTTGACTGCCTCGTTGGTCTAGTGGTCGTTAGCGCAGCTGCTGTGCTCGAGGTCTCGGGTTCGATTCTTTCTCGGGATCTCGAAATCGCTTTGTGGGTTTTCTTAAACTTTCACAAAGCAGCCCGTAGTCTGGAAATTGGTGATTGATTCACCAGTGCATCGGAGAGCATGTAAATGTCGGTCCTGCGCCTGATCCCTTTCCGGTCGTGTCGGATTGCCGTCCCAGCGGGCTATGAGAGTGAAGGAATAGGGAGAGAAGAGAACCTGTGTCTGCGCAACTGCTCGTGCACTATATATGAGAACAGCCGCCGTGGCCGAAATTGGCTGTGGACGCCATTACTGGTTTGTATGTATTCACGTTAATCCTTTTTGGAACGAAGCGGATCAACACGTGCACGTCCCCTTTACACTTTGAACTTTGATCAAGCTCCCCAAATTACGTCGCAGTTTCAACTAAAAATAAACCGTAAAATTGCTGACATATTTCTTCCTTATCTTGACATGAATTGCAAGATCAGCAACACATAACAGTGCTGCCTATTACTTGATAAGTATCTGGCATGCGCTTGATGCAATTATGTGTACTGCAACAATTTAATAAAGGAAAACTGAAATTAAACTACCTAACTACACTTGGCAGTTAACACTAAGTTTTGTAACTTTGTGTTGGATTACCGTATGTCACAGCTTATACCGATGACTTCAGTCAAAACTGAAAAAAATATATACCTACGTTTTCCTGTTTGAGAAGTTTTAGCCATGTCATGCATTGAGCAGGAAATGCGGAAATGTTTGATACCCAACGATTTTGATCTCGAAGCGAGTATTATATTATACAAAACACAGGCCCTTTCTCCGAGGCTTCAAAAGTAACCGCGGTCCTGGTACATAAAGGTCTTAAGAAGGAACATGGTGGGTTTTTGTCAGTAAGAGTTTGAAACTCGCTCACACTGCTAAACCACCGCGGGAGGGGTCATTTGATGATTTCCCCTGAAAAAGGCCCAGGTTCTACCAAAACAGGGTAGAGTGGAGAAGTTGCTAAGCCAATAGAACTTTTTCGTTTATACTAAGTGGGCGGAAACAACGATATTCTATTAGCAGTTTTAAGTTCTTAATGTTGACGCGTGCTTGTGCACGAATTTCTATGAATTTAGTAGTTGCTAATAGATCCAAATTAATAAGTGTAAATTACACTTACACTTCATGACGAAAAGTTATTTATACTATGAAAGTTTTCAGAACTTAGGTAGTATAAATAACTTTTCCTCATGAAAACGAATTTTTATTTTATGTATCACCAACAAAATAAATATGTTTCTAGTATATACTCCGCTCATTTATATAATATAAACTAAGCTTTACAACCAACAAATAACCAGAACGTTGTTCGCACAACTTGATAAGCTCACCATTTTTAATAAATACATTATTTTATGGCTATACAAAAAACTTGTCGACGTCAGTATTGCGATAATTGGCTTACTATACTCAAGCATCAATTAATAAGTATGTTTTATCTCGTAGAATATAATATTATATTATTAACTAACTGGACAATGAGCAAAAGTCTCTATGCGAAAATGTCTGCTAATTTATGCGCAACAAATATTGATAGCTCACTTAGGCTGCTTTTCCCGATTAGATTGGAAGCCGATCCCAACATCGTTGAGAAAAGGCTCGGGAGATGATGACTTAGGCTGCTTTTCCACTGGAGATGCGCTGTGCAGCCAGGCTAGGAAAATGTAATAGCTTAAGCTGTGACCGTTTCTACTGGCGGTAAGCTATGTATCTGTTCAAGTAAAATGTGCTATATAAATGTCCCGCCACAATGTAGCTATGCGATAAAGATGGGCAGCTGGAGATACGCGATGTACGCCGAGATGCGCCGCACGTATCCATAGCACGCATCCTTCCATATAAATAAACATAGCTTAATATAATCCGTTTCTACCACACCTATTGGTGGTGGATATCAAAAGCATCCAAAGCAAGAAATTAAATATCAACGGCGTCTCCAGTTGCCTAAGCACTCTAAGTAACGAAGTATAAAAATCGTGGTGTGATCAGTTAGCATAAATTGTGCTTACGTTCTCTGACGTCAAACGGTTTAAGTCCAACCTCTTTTTTTAATTCGATACCAATGACCCGGCCTGTTTTCAAACTTGATTATATCGGTCTAATGGACCTCTTCTCAGAAAGGGTTCTGCGGTTAAGTCTGCCTTGTAAGATTTAACTGAAGGGTTTAACTGCTTCATTATTGTTTTGAAAAAAAAAATAGGGAGTTCAGTGAGCAATTTTTTGATAAAAGAGGAGGTTCTAAATTCGTGGAAATCATAAATGAGTTTTAAGTTCTGTGAAATTTTCCTACCTAGACATGATTGAACAAAACATTACAGACTTTACTGGTTAACCAAAGCTTTTTAAAAGAAGAATGAAACATTGTTTCTGAATCGCAGGAAAAGGTTTGCGGTACTTAAAGTATTGGTTGAATTAGCGCTGAAAAGAAAAACTTGCTCGTTTTCTTTAAAAGAAACAGAGAATTATAATTTTGTACGAATCCAACAGTGTTTTGACACAGCAGATTTTGTCGCGGGTAAACGCCAGATTTTTCAGGTGTACTATCGCATAGTTTCGTGTGTCGTCACCTTGTAATTTTAGTCTGCATCCATTGTTTGTAATGTCATAAAAAAGGTAGCTTAAAGTCAGGCACCTTCTTGTAGGTCAATCAATGTACGGAAGGCGTGATTAGTTACTAAGCCTAACGAGACGTTGTCGAATCATTGCGAATCTGTCAAAGATTGTTCTTGACTGATTGGTGATTTTATTTTGTGAGCAATGGGCGTATTATGTGCTAGTAGTGTGTTTGTAGTGTTCCTCGTCCCCGCATTTTCAGATATTCATTTGTCTATTCATTTGTTTTCCTTGGTTTGCACAAACAAAGTAGTCAATTGTTTGTTGTCGCTGGACAGCGCCCTTTAGAAAAATCTTCTGGTGTAAAAACAATTTCCAAATTTCCCAGAAATAAGTTCCTGCCGGGGACCCCCGACTAATATTTTTATTTTTCACTGAACTGCACTGAACCGCCCTGTTTGACGCAAACGCATAGGTAGGTAGTATTTGCATGCGTGCAATGACATCCAAGCCGCATAAAATAGAAATAAAGTTGTTGCTATTAAATGCTTTTCACAGTACCTACTGACGTTTATAGACAAAAAAAGGTTCTTAAATACTTACTATTATTTGAAGTAAAATAATAAAAAAAAGTTGTGTAAGTTATAAATTGAGCGCTAACCATGTCATAAAGAGGAAACATTTCTTGTTTGTTTGTAAGTGCCTTGAAGGCTCCGAAACTTTTTTTCACTGTTGAAAAGCTACACTCTTTCCAAGTAGTATAGACTATATTTAATCCCGTTATGGGCAGTTGTTCCCACGGGACGCCGGTGAAACCCCAGGAAAACGGCTAGTTAAAAATATTCCAAAAATTGTAACCTCCTCGGATACTAAAGTCACTAACTGTGAGTTCAAAACCCGTTAAGTGAGATAACCACGGCTATAATTAACTTCATTGACACAAAATATATGCATTCCATTGCAGTCCAAAAATAACCTTTGCTATGACAAGTAAGAATTATCCAATCAGAATTTTGGTCACGGCCGCCCATAATATTGGAATTTTACCAGAATTCGGTAGATTTATTATTGATCTAGCTATTTACCACCCACAGTTTTCCTCATCTCTTAATGCTGAAAAAAATCGGACAAGTGTGATTCGGCTTTGTGAACGAATAGTTCCTTACTGACTATGAAACGGTAAAAATCGTATTTATTGTATACTAGCTTCTGCCCGCGACTTCGTACGCGGATCCTGTCCCTTATGCCAGCGACTACGGGGTCAGCAAAATCAAAGATCTGAATAGTCTGATATTGAATTTTAAGGGCCCGTTGACTTGAAAACAACGGAATACGCATAACCATTAGAAACGTTCCATAAATTTAATTTTTGTACTTTAACAGCAAAAGCACAGCAGACTAAACAAAACGCTGAGAACTGAACTGCAATAGACGTGACCATAGGGATAAAAGTAGTGATTCTAATTAGTCCGCGTAAAAAAACATTAAATAGATGACAAAGTCGTGGTGGTTTAGTGGGTAGAGAACCAATCTCTCAAGTATGAGCGTGCGTCTTTGATTCCAGGTCTGGCAAGTGCCTGCCAATGCAACTTTTCTAAGTTCGTATGTACTTTCTACGTATATTTTGGATACCAATGACTTATTTGGAGTGGATGTTAAACTGTAGGTTCCGGCTGTCATTGAACATTCTTGGCAGTCGTTATGGGTAGTCAGAAGCCAGTAAATCTTACCAAGGGGTGTTGGGTTGAGCGGGTAACCGGTTTGTGGAGGTCAGATAGGCAGTCGCTTCTTGTAAACACTGGTACTCAGTTGCATCGTGACTGGAAGTCGACCCTAACATAATTGGGACAAAGGCTCTTGAGATAGTAACGACAATAATAATGAGATATAGGCACCGCAGGACATCTGAGGCTGATGACGGGGAGTAGCGACCCCGCGGGGCTATATATACTGAGTTCTCCAGGGAGAGTATACTGTCCCCCATCTCCGGCCGGTCGGAGTGAACTATGACGGGGGTAGGTCTCACGCCTCTGGCTTGGCTTGGCCGTCCAGAGTGGAGTCGCTAGAGCAGGATTAGTAGCCCTGCTCGGAGGGTAGGTGCCTCATGGTAAGCACAGGGAGCGCGTAATCTGCGTTTAAAGTCCGCCGAGGTATCCTCACCCTTCAGCCGCTCATGTCCTCCTGCACATGTCCTGTCATGTCCTCATGTCCTGTTGCCCTCTTGTTGCTATTCAGTGACTGGTTCCCGGGGGCCCAGTAAGTGAGGTGGCGAGTCTCCACCTGCCATTTTTACATGTACCTAATACATTGTCATCCACTAATATCCCATCACAATAGCCCAAGTAGTTTTCCTCCATAGTTAGCAATAGTTTAGCACAGAACCGGGGATTGTCTTTTTTTTTAACGACGTCCACCGGGGATTGTCCTTGGGTTCATTTTTATAGTGTTTAAAGGGATAATCGTCGGTTTTGTCATTTGTGTCACCATTTCATTAAAGTTGTCTCAAAAGGGCTTCAGCGTGTTGGCTTCGGCCCCACGTTTGCCTCCCAAAAATTCGGAACTTTGTAGTCCCGAGGTCTGGAAGAGACATACAAAATAATAATGAGATATAATAATGTTGTTGTATCTTCGTTATTATTTGTTTGTGAGAGAGAGAAAAAAAATATGTGTCCATTATTTTAGGGTTATCTTAAAGACGGACTAATTACTTTTTTTGATTCACCATTTCATTCATAACATTAATTTCTATACATTTCAAGTGTAGTATTGCTTTTGAAGTTCCACATCAGGTGTTCCAGATCTTCGATGTTTATATGTACGTCAATAGAGAGTGCTTATCAGATTGAACCATTTTTGCTAAAACGTCATATCTTCATATGCTATAGTCTAGCTGGGCTCCTGGAGTTCCGCATCAGGTGTTTTAGAGAGTGCTTATCAGATTGAACAACTTTTGCTAAAACGTCATACCTCTATATGCTATAGTCTAGCTGGGCCCCTGGAGTTCCAAATCAGGTGTTTTAGATCTTCAATTTATATAAGTCAATAGAAAGTGCTTATTAAATTGAACAACTTTTGCTAAAACGTCATACCTGTATATGTTACAGAGAAGCTGGGCTCTTGGGGTTCCACATCAGGTGTTCCAGATCTTAAAATTTATTATCTCAACTGAAAATGCTCATCACATTAAACAATTTTTGCCATGGCACCATTTTTGTATCTCTTATAGTTTTGTTGGTCTGTTGGTGTTCTGCATCAGGTCTTCAAGTTTCGAAGATAAATTATAGCCTATATGTTGACCAGGCTTAATACTGATACAACAATGAAAAAATCATTGAAATCCGTTCAGTAGTTCGGAAGATTAGCGTGTACAAACAAACAGACATACAGACATACAGACAGATTTTTTTTTTTGGATTTGTGCTCCATTACTGTTTCTAAACCCCACTCAATTATTATTTTTTTAATATATTCAATGTACAGACACAGTTTTTTTACAGATTTATTATATGTATAGAAGAGCCCCCTAAAGTATTAATTTTATCCTAGTTTTCAATACTTGTTGTTATAGCGGCCACAGGAATATATCATATCAAAAGGACAATGCCAGGGTCTGGGCTTATAGTTTGCCCAGCAGTGGGAGTAGTTCTAGGGGGTTCCTTAGTGCACTCTGAACACGTAATGCAAATATTTTTGAAATCGCTCCCTGGGGTCCCGAGGAAAACCGGTTCAAATATTCTCCATGAAGAGTCACTTAACAAGGCCTGAGCCATTTGCCCAGTAGTAGGAGTTGTTGGAATAGATTCTTTACTTCACTCTTAACACGAATTTAAAATATTTTTGAAATCGGTCCCAGGGGTCCCGAGAAAAACCGGTTCAAATGTTCTCCTTAGATAGTCACTTAACAAAGTCTTTGACATTTGCCCAGTAGTGGGAGTGGTCAAAATAGGTTCTTTACTTTACTCTTAACATGAAATCCAAATATTTTTGAAATCGGTCCCTGGGGTCCGGAGAAAAACCGGTTCTAATATTCCACATGAACAGTCGCTTTACAAAGCCTGTGCTTTTTGCCCAGTAGTGGGAGTGATTGAAATAGGTTCTTTACTTCACTCTTAACATGAAACTAAAATATTTTTGAAATCGGTCCCAGGGGTCCCGAGGAAAACCGGTTTAAATGTTCCACATGAACAGTCTATTTACAAAGCCTATGCCATTTGCCCAGTAGTGGGAGTGGTTGGAATAGGTTCTTTAATTCACTCTTAACAAGAAATCAAAATATTTTTGAAATCGAGGGGTCCCGAGAAATTAATCTGATAACACTTTTCTGCCAAATAAGTCTTACTCATATGTATATTGTCAATCTCAATGCTCAGGATCTCGCTGTCAGGATCCAGTACTGGAAAATGTTGGAATGGGTTATTTTTTTTACGAGAAGAACTGACAATGATTTTCTGAAAAAAAAGACAATTACCGCAATACTTTTGAATTTTCGGTTTAAATCTACAAGGCGCCTGCGCTATGAGCTATCTTCTAGAAAAATCTTATCAAGACGAATAAAATAAGCTCGAACATGAGGTAGTTAGTAGATACCGTTGAGGAGTTCCCTCGTCTCCATTGTCAGGTCAGATCGTAACCTTTACAGTTTTGTGGTGTCTGAGACATATACCCGAATGACAAGGTTTTACTCGATATGTGTCTACAATTTTCGAGAGACGCTCCCGATTTTTTTAGAGATTCCATCACCAGACCCTGGGCCTGATGACAAAGGAACCATTGAGGAAGTAAGCCCTTTCAAACAATAAAATAATTGTTGAAATCGGTTGGTAAACGACGGAGTTATGCACGTACAAACGTAAAAAGAATACAAATGAATTAAGAACCTCCTCCATTTTTTGAAGTCGGTTAAAAAAAAGTTGTCGTGTACAATCCCTCGTATTTGTCAATGAATATAATTCATTTCCATTAAGGTAATAAAAGTGGAATAGTTAAGAGTTCGTAAGCTTATTTTATGTAATATTGAATAAGAGTCAAACCAGTTTTTCTCAGGACTCCCGGGATAGATTTCGAAATGCTTTGGTCTGGGACCTAATATAAGCCTATGGAACATAATACACTATGCAGTTACTGTGGGCAACACTTGAGCCCAACTTCCATACAAAGAATAGCATTGTCCTTTGCAGTATTATATCGGGTGTGACGTTCATAATCACATTAAATGAAATGCGTTAATATACTGGCTAATATATGTCAATTAACACAAAGATAAAAGAAAAATACCTAAAAATAAAAATAAAGATTTTTTCAAATAAAGTAAATGGAATAAAAATGTGCAAAAATTAGAACACCATATAAAAGTCAGTTGTTACAAACAACTAAAATTCTCCCTTGAAAACTGACAGCTGTCAACTGATCAAAACATACGATACTCCTAACTTTATCTCTGCTTTACACATGATGTTGTAAATTATAAAAACGAAAAATGACTCCTGTGGTTAAACCACTGAATGGACTAGGTTATTTTTTTTACAATTCGCCATAGAATATCATAAAGTATATACGATATGATTTAATGTGATTGTGAACGACACACCCGATATATAATGAGTGCAATTTGACCGCCCCCGAAAAAAAACCTATTTTACGATTTCGAAAAAACCCCGCCCTTAAGAAAGAGCCTTTCATTTTATGCATTTCTTTTTCCAAAAGAATGCAAGTGCATTGACCTTATATGACGTCACTCAAAATCAGGTTTTCTGTTTTGTGAGCATATTATCGAGCGGGGTTTTTTCAAAGAATTTCAGGAACTACAATAATTTGCTTCGGCTTGAATTGCATGGTCTCTCAAAATAGTATATTTGAAAAGTTAACTCAATATTGTATTGGCAAATATGTAGTTCTGAAGTACCTACGTAGGTAGGTTGAAAACAGTGAGTAATATATCCAAATATTCTAACCTCCCCACTCAGAGACATTTAATGGTTACTTAAGCCATTCCTTAGTGAAGGATTTGTATGACATTCCGTCACTAAGGAGTGACTTAAGTAATCATTAAATGTCTCTGAGTGGGGACGTTAGATTAAGATAGCTAGGGAGTTAAAAAACAAATGAGTAATCTATGTATTTAAATAAGCTTAAGTTAAACACTGGTAGCTTAGGTGCACCTGGTTTAATTATTGGAAGTCAACGTCATGTTTAAAAAATTGATTGAACGTGCGTGATTTATAATGTAATTAAGGGCATAGTTCTAGTCATAAAAAAAAATATTTGGAATAAGCGAAAATGCGATGATGTTATGATATCGAAAATAAATCCCACGTTTCGAATGATGGTTTCTGAACTTCGTTTTTAACTGGGCCTTGGTGTCGAAACATGATGGGTATTATTACATTTCCAAAATAAAGTAGCTTCTGTCAGCGGTTTCACGGATTGCACTATTCCACGCGGTCGGATAACAAGCCTATGCACGATACAATAATTGGGCCAATTTTTCCTGAGATGAGCGGCTCAATGGACTAAAATAACAAACAAACTCTTCAGCTTTATAGATTAGACTTGTATAATTTATAAGCATTTGGATTGTATCTAAACGAAATATTAAAATTCAGAACATAGATAATTTTCTTGTTTCTCACTTTTTATTTATTTAAATCAAGACTCTATCTATAAGTATATTTGGATAAGGATTTATTTCTTTTGCCTGGATTTTAGCAGTCATTTTCCTGATATTTATTAGGTATGCATTTATAATGACACAAAAAGTCTATACCTAACTTTGTGGCGGGATTCCACTAAAACTTTTCTTCATAAACAAAAAACATCGAAGGTTGCCCCTCAGTATTTTATTGAGGAATTTTCCTTTTCCTGTTGTAAAAAATTAGGGGTCTTAGGTTGCCCTGTGTCGGATTTATAGATTATCGGTCGATGTAAAACACTGCGGTGCTCAGTTGCATTTTTTCAGACTGGCTACCAACCCTTACGTACGTAATTGAAAAAAACGCTAGACATATGATGATGCTTCAAAAAGCTGACCTACAACAAATAATTACCCTTGTGAAGCGTACCTAACTAGTAAAACAGTGAATATGTTTGAATGTTTGATAGAGCCAATATATAATGTTGGTAACTCGCCTATATACAATTTACAAAAGTCGTCTTATAACATTTTCGTTAGAAAATTCACTGCTTTCCATAATGGTATGCATTTATTGTAAGATTATGTATACACCATCATCTGTCTACTCTTTTCATAACTAAGTTAGGGATGGTCTTTAGTCTAAAAGGTTGCTGCGAAACAAAGTTGAGGACCAGTGTTTTACATCGACATCTGAACTTATCAACTCAGTTACCTGGCCAAGACTTTCTGACTTCAAACGGGTAGTTGGTGATAACGATAGCCAAATAAGATGTAGTCATAATCCACAATTTATATTGCTTCCACAGAGGAATTACTAAGTTATGACGGTAACCCATCCTCGGACCGACCGAGCTAAGTATTGCTTACTACTGATCCGTTCGGATATTACCTAAGTAATCGCCAAAAAGCCGATGCTCCTTGCAAGCATTCTGAAGCATATCATTATTAATTAAACAACAATTGATGCTTAAAATAAAAAAAAAATCGCATTTTGTTTTAAACATCGTAAAAATATTAGAATTAATTGTTAAGGCGTGGTATTTTTTGTTTACAAAAACACAAACAGCTACTATTTATAGAGAGTCATTAGACGTTCTAATGTACCCAGGTGCGTTTCATCCAGCAGGTGATTTTGAGAAAACTCAGAATCCACATTGGTAGCTACACATTTTTTGGTGGGAAATCATCAAATGACGCCTCCCGCTGTGGGTGAGCGTGACTCGTGTCAGACTCTTAGTGACTTAAATCTATCATGTTCTTTCTGAAACCCCTTGTGTACCAGAGCTGCAGTAACTCTTTGAACAATCCCACAGCCCAACTATAATAACATTTAACTCAGAAATTACATTAAGTGTGTTCAAGTGAGCACATCCGGATAAAAAGTATCCTACCTATGTCTTCTCAGTCTCTAGGCTAGCTGTCTGTAACATGGATAATTGATTTTGCATATATCTAAACTTCTAAGCGTTTTGATATCAGTACAATGCCCTTTTTCCAACGACAAAAAACTTCAGTCAAAAATTACCATCAGAAACAGGTATTTTTCAAATAACAACAACGTATTATTTTGCACTGTTCAACAGTTCTACGCAACACTGTTGGCGAAATGGCTAAGCTACTGACTGCACGTTGCGAGTCGCGGGTTCGATCCCCATACAAGCTCACAATTTTTGTAAGTATTTTTCATTTGTCAAGCAGCCGATGTGTAGTGAACACGCGTACAATACAGAAAAAAAGTAAACAAAAAAAAACAAATTCATTGTTGAATCTTAAAGTACTTAAAACTAATTTATTCAAAAGATACGTGACAGACATTTCTAAGTGGTGTCCGAGACCTGACTCACGAAGTGTCAACAGCCAACCCATCCATGGAATTGTTGCTTAACTTCATCGATCGTTCAGCCAGCACTATGCTCCACTACTCTTTATCAAAAAGACATGTTTTAAAACGCAAATAAAATTATAATAAATATAGATGATTTTTTGCAAAAAAAGGCTAAAAAATATGCCTGTGATAGATCATTATGTACTAAAAAAAACTGAAAAAAAAAATGTTACAGTATGTAATCAGATGTTTTGCGTCAAACATTTAGTACGAAAGTTAGCTAGATCAGTATATAGGTATGATACGTTGCCATAGATCGCTCAGTCGAATTTATGCGCGCGCGCAGACCGTACAAATCCTAACGAAGTCGTGTTTGTGGTACTTACGAGTATTTTGTGGATTTTTTTAAACAATTTTTTTATGATTGGAAGTGATTTTATGTGATCGTTTTAATAGGTATGATTTTTTTGTTATTTTTTTTAGAATTTATTTTATTTTTAGTTTTTCCTATTTTAGTAAAGTTATTTATAATTAATATTAAGAAAATAATTGATAAAAACAGTGGTAAATAAAAAAAAAATATACCTTTGAATCCATAAAAATGTAAAGGATTATTACAATTTAAAAAATACCTAATTATAATTATTTGTACAAAGTATTATTTATACAAATATGTAAAGTATCCATGTTTTCCTATGCTATCAATCAGGTAAATATTCTGCAGTAGGAAATATGCATTGATTAAAGAAATATTCTGTAGGTGTGATCTTTGGTTGCAATTATTATACTATTAAACTAACAATTATTTACATAATAATTAACATGGATAATAAACTATGTAAGTCACAATACAACACAGATTATGTTATAAATTATTTATTGTAAAGTTACAAATTAATTGTGAACAACATCAATTAATCAAAAAGACACAATAATCATGATAACCGGCTCAATAACTATCCAATAATAATTAATCTAATTAATTGCAATTATACTGAAGTTGTTATATTATCACAAAGGATTAAATTGAACGCGGTAAATAATATAATCAATTGGTATTTTATCATCATCATCATCGCAGCCTTTTTATCGTCCCACTACTGGGCACTTTGTCTACCCGTGACGACTGCCAGGCATGTTCAATGACAACCGGGACCTACAGTTTAACGTGCCATCCGAAACACAGTCATTGGTGTCCAAGATATGCTTAGAAAGTACATACCTACGTACCTACAAATTAGTAATCTTACTACTAAGTAATACATTAGCGTTTATCCTAGAACTTTGTCATGTCAAGCTTTTGCTTCCTCAACACTTTTAGCTTACTCAACTTATACCATGAAGAACTTTGTTTATTTTCCTATACCTTCTTAGCTGAGTGTAATAGTTTTCTTATATTTATATCCATTTTGCTTTCGTAAAAACGAATCAGTTAATTTCATAAAATGTTTTAATTAATATCAAACATTTTGCGATTAACGCGATAGATTGAATGTTAGTACCTCCTTCACACAAAAGCTTGTGTGGATGAATTTGATAAAACTTGCCAGTACCATTGCTTTAATTGCTTATTTATCAGAATAGTATATAGGCTTCTTTTTATCTACGTGTGTTAAGTTATGCAGGTGAAACCACGGGTGGAAGTTAGTCTCATAAAGAAGTGTGACAGCTAAGTGCAATTGTCATATCGTTACATATATCAATACAGATTTATTGAAAGCAAATATTAATTTTGCATACTATGCCAATATTTGAACACTCCGGGGGTTAACCCAGAGCAAAGTGGAACTTGCCGTGTGAAAATGGCCGTTATTATAATATTGTTAACTGTACCTATAATAAAAACTGTACCTATAGAATTTTATTTTAATTTTATGATTAATTTATTCAAAAGATAAAAAAATAAACACTTAATAATCGATAAAAGAAAAAAAGGAATTGACACTGACATAAATAAAAAGAATTAACACATCATCACCCGAGCCTTTTCCCAATTATGTTGTACAATACAATCAATAAAATAAATATAAACAAATGTAAAATAAATAAAAAACAATATTTACTCACGTGTGGCAATTGGGGTTTCCACTCAGTTTTATGATATTTGTGACTTTAATCATAGAAAAGCCCAAGTGTTCCCAAGTATATGTATTGTTTAACAAAGACATGATTATTTCAAATTATTTAATCAGTCAATTTTTTTGATATTACAGTTCTGCCATAAAAAATGTGACTAATTTTTGGTCTGTCAATCAATTGTTAATATTATATAAAATTAAATCCTTTATACTTATGTGTAAAAGAGATTCGAAAGTTGTTGTCATTGATTTTTAACTGACGTCTTTTAAACGGTGGGTTTTTTTCATACATAATTATAAAAAAAAACTTTCGATTATTATGTCAATAAACCCAGACTACAAAAATAATAACACACCCAAAAATCTAAATAATAAAATTAAAATATGCAAAAGTAACTTTATTTGTTTTTCGTCAAATTAACCGGGTCCGATATTATTTTTTTAACAAATAAGAAAATTATATTTCCACATGCTAAATGATTGTTTTTCTTCTATATGAAAATTACGTAAGGAATGCGATAAAAACATATTTAAATACGAACTTAAAGTTGTCACACAACATAATAAATGAAGTGTTTTTGCCAATTTTAAGTAACGGATTATTAAAATTAATAAATTACGTAAAAGTAGCAACGGATTTACGTCATTGTAAGTTTATAAAAGTGATTAAAAAATATCCGTGTAAGTAGTTCCTTATTAACTGCAGTGAACACGCACTATAGCATAATAATCTACACTAATATTATAAAAAGAAAACCTTTTTTGTTTGTTTGTGCCCTAAAAGCTTAAACTACTGAACCGATTTCATAAACTCTTTCACTGTTTGAAAGCCACTCAAAGCACTCTTTCCGAGTAACATAAGCTATATTTTATCCCGGTAAGGTCAGAAGTTCTCACGGAGCGCGAGTGAAACCGCGAGCCGAAGCTATGTGAAGTGATATATTAAATATCTCAAGATTTGTCAGTTCATTGACCTCACAATAAAAAAAATATGCGAATTTCTTGGTAATATTTTCGATCAGTCTTTCCCCAAAACTAGCGAGAAATTGAAATCTGTGTCAAATAACAATACCAGTGATATTATTATGACGAATAATTGTATTATCAAAAATACCTACAAAAAAAATAATTTAGAACATATTGTTTACACAGACGTTATTTAATAAGACAATAATAGTAGGAAGACCTGTAAACCTAAATAAGAATTAGCGATAAACGCCTTTATTATTATTTATTAGGTTAATAATAGGAAGATGTTATCTTTGTGTATTATTAGGTCTTTTATTATCTAATTCCGGGTAATATGTCGCCATTGTAAAATAAGACTTTCCCCAAACAAACTTTTTATTTATTTTTTTGATAACAATCCAGTATGTCACGGCTATCTTCCACTACAATAGACCTCTATAAGCATTTATTCAATGAATTGATACAGTCATTGTTGGTCATGTATGATGAACCTCATTACAAAGGCTTATAGTAGAAAAAAAAACAATGTTCACAAATGAAACAGTGTCAAATCTTAAAACAAAACACTTGAGCTTTGAAACAGTAACTCACTTTAGGAATTAATTATCTAACCGTTATGTGTCAATTTATAAGTCGGTCGAGTGCACTCTTGAAATAACAGTAGGTAACAGTAGCATTACTTAAGAAATGGTTATAAGTTCTTTTGTGACTATGTAGGTAGGCTATTTTTTAAAGCAAAGTAACTCTTACCCTAACTACTTACCTTTGTTACCTATTTATTCCTTACCATCATCCTCCGAGCCTTTTTCCCAAACTATGTTGGGGTCGGCTTCCAGTCTAACCGGATGCAGCTGAGTACTAGTGCTTTACAAGGAGCGACTGCCCTGTCTGACCTCCTCAACCCAGTTACCCGGGCAACCCAATACCCCTTGGTTAGACTGGTGTCAGACTTACTGGCTTCTGACTACCCGTAACGACTGCCAAGGATGTTCTATGACAGCCGGGACCTACAGTTTAACGTGCCATCCGAAACACAGTCATTGGTGTCTAAGATATACTTAGAAAGTACATACAAACTTAGAAAAGTTGCATTGGTACTTGCCTGACCTGGAATCGAACCCGCGCCCTCATACTCGAGAGGTTGGTTCTTTGCCCACTAGGCCACCACGACTTATTCCTTACCCTTACTACATATATTACCCTGTGTGTCAAAAAGTACTTAATCTCTAAGAATAGAAAACTTCATTGATTTCAAATTAATATGATAACACTATCGGCATAATAATTAGTATGTTTGTCTCGTATACATTAATAATGGTATTTAAGAAGCTCTAATGTTGTACTAAGAATTTGTTTGTGTGTCTGTGTGTCCCCTGCGACAAAGGGTCATTTGTGCGTAGTTTACTTATTTAAATAAGTAGCTAGCTATTTTTGGGGTAGGTCACTAGCCTCATTATCATTTTTCACAGAAATAAATAGTTTGATCTTGCTTAATAAACAAAACTATAGTCACAAGTTCTGGATGGTTCTGTCATTGAACATGTTACGAGTAGTCAGAAGCCAGTAAGTCTGACAACTGAGGAGCTCATATACGCAGTACCTCTTTGTAAACACTGGTAGTCAGCTGCATCCGGTGAGACTGGAAGCCGACCCCAACATAGTTGGGGAAAAGGCTAGGCAGATAAAGTTTAGGTTGAAATGATTCAGTTTCGAGTCTAAATAGAAGTCCTAAGTCATAAAAGTCTAGTCAAATCAGCGACATAACATGTATTTATTTCTAAGTAAAGTAGTAAAGTTAACAATAATTTAGTGTGACAGCTCACAAGACGAACTACGATTGTATCAACGAACCAGTATTGCTAGATCTCAATCGGTAATACCCCGAAAACATAAAAATTAACATAAATGTCAAAATTATACATAAACTTGTATCTGTTCAAGATCTGGGAAATCATTGATTTTCATTACGAAAAACATGTTTTTTTTTGTTGTTGTAGAGGTAGTTGAAAAACAAATAATGAAAAAACTTTTAAATGATGTTTACCTGTATACATTGTCTAATCATATTTAAGCGACGAACGGACGTTCGATTTAAATATTTTTTTTCATTATAATTTTTATTATAACTATTTTAGCTAGAAAAGATGAGGTTCTATATCCGTCTCACTTCGTCAGACGCTCATAATATCTGAAGTTTATGACTGATAATTATCTATAGACAAAAATAAGCTATTTTGAGACCCCGAAATCTTCCTATTCAAGCAAACCAGCCATTACGTTTATTATAATGATGCATTCAGATAAAAATATATTTTAATATAAGTATATGTTCGTTTAGTGAGTGTAACACAATAATTTGGTAACCCTGACCTACATAGTTCGTATAAAATTTATTGCAGAGCTGAAACGTAATTGCAATTAAATTGCATTATATTATTATGTCATCATCCTCCGAGCCTTTTTCCCAATCATGTTGGGGTCGGCTTCCAGTCTAACCGGATTCAGCTGAGTACCAGTGCTTTACAAGAAGCGACTGCCTATCTGACCTCCTCAACCCAGTTACCCGGGCAACCCGATACCCCTTGGTTAGACTGGTGTCAGACTTACTGGCTTCTGACTACCCGTAACGACTGCCAAGGTTGTTCAATGACAGCCGGGACCTACAGTTTAACGTGCCATCCGAAACACAGTCAGTGGTGTCTAAGATATACTTAGAAAGTACATACAAACTTAGAAAAGTTGCATTGGTACTTGCCTGACCTGGGATCGAACCCGCGCCCTCATACTTGAGAGGTTGGTCCTTTACCCACTAGGCCACCACGACTTTATATTATTTATTATATTATTACGGCATTATATTATTATGTATTGTGTTAAATAAAATTCACAATAAAAAAATGTACACGAAGCTTTATACAAAGCAACATGCATGTATGTAAAATTTTAACAAAAACTAAATTTTAAAATGCAAAAACTAATATAAAACACATTTTTGATGTGCCACAAAAAGCTAAATGCTAATAAAAAAATATATATTTGTCCTTGACCTAAAATTTGAACAATTTTAACACAACTTTCGGGAAGCTGAGTAATATATGACAACACTTTACGATCACAACGGAATTATAGATTAATTTAAAATCGACGTGACGAATTACAAGCCGAGCCCCTCACACTTAGTATTCATCAAATGTGTTCGCCACTAGATAAAGTCTTAAACACCATTCATATAGGACTTAATACAAACATTTTGTATGAAAATCCGACATTTTGTATGAGTTTTGCAAATATTTTGTGAATAAAAATCCTATTATATCCCATTTGAATGGTTATTGCTAATGGTTGGGTTAGAATTTTTTTTTTGTAAAACCGGCGGATTTGTTAACTTTATTTATGCAAAAATAAAAATTTGCATACCTACTTAGGCTTATTTTTTGCAATTTAAATTGATATTTCCCATACTATTTTGTCCTAAAGTGTCAAAATTATATGAATATTTCATATGACATAAATAATATTTGACATAGTACGGAAGAAACCAATTCCGGTGTTTAGAGACATAAAAATAATTTGTAATACAAAAAAATCCTTGACTTTGGCAATGTTTGGGCGGAAATTTCCTTTTACGACTAATCTAAGATAGTAAAATTTGGATAAGTAATATATTCGCGGTTTTGAATCAGTATTCTGATGTCTTAACGGATAATGACCTGAATTAATTAAATTATTTATTTTTGTGTAAATAAAAACCAATGTTATGAATCATTTGCTTATGTGTATAACTTCATTTTGTAACAGTGTTGAGAATAACGTAGAATGCATTAAGTTAATGATATTTATGTAAGCAATAGAGGTTAAGAAATTGCCTCAATGTAAAAAATGAGTGTTTGTTTTAAACTTATATATAAGTTTTTTTTTTTTTTAATAATAAACAATACTTATAATACATACTTAAAATAATTATAAATGTCTTTAACTTTTTAACAATCGCTTCTAAAAAGTTAAATGATGCTAAAGTTTTATTAGCAAATAAAAATTATGAAGCCTAAACGGATCTTGTCACGGCACAAAAATAGAAGCCACTCAGATCACGCGACACGCAACTAGGTACTGCGAAAAATTAACACTCTTCATAAGAAGAAGGTCAAAAAATTACGACAAATACCTTAGTCAGCTTAATATTTCCATCCCAAATAAAGGTATTAACAATAAGGAAATTCCATGCGTCAAACGTTTTTCCTAATATGGACAAAAAATCTAAAATGTTTGGATAAATATTGAATTATGTTAATACACGCAACGCTGTCTTGCTTGAGAAAAAAGTTGTGGTGGCATAGTGGGTAAAGAACCAACCTCTTAAGAACGAATGTGGGTTCGATTCCAGATATAAAAATATCCAGATATAAAATATCTTGGACCCCAGTGACTATGTTTCAGAAGACATTATAAACTGTAGGTTCCGGCTGTCATTTAAACATCTTTGGCAGTTGTTTCGCAGATGCCAATAAGTCCGCCAACAAGTCTTACCTAAAAGTATTGGGTTGCCCGAGTAACTGGGTCGAGGAGGTCAGATAAGCAGTCGCTCCTTGTAAAACACTAGTACTCAGCTTTATCCAGTTAGACTGGAAGCCGACCTAAACATAGTTGGGAAAAGGCCATGCAGATGATGAACAATAAGGAAATTTCATATGTCAAATGTTTTTCCAAATGTGGTCAAAAAATCGAAAATGCTTGGATAAATATTTAATTATGTTAATATTTGCATCGTCGTTGCTGGAGTGGATATTAACAATGATTCATATGTTATGTTTTATTTCTCTTCCGCTATCTTAGAATCTAAGTAAATAATAAACGTTTATTTACTCTTTAATGTTTGAGAATTAGTTGAATTGTGTTAATGATTTTTTCGTTATTAATTTAGGAGATACGTACCTCAAGAACTTGGACCCTTTGGAATGTTATTTTGTTATCTGTAGATTTTTGGGTATATCTGCTTAGCACCCTTTTCTCAAAAACGTGACGAAGTATTAAGTTGTTTTTATGCTTGATAGCGTAAAAGGTGTAAAAAAGGCTCTTCAGGTTAATTTAGGTACTCTAAAGTTAAGACAGGATAAACAACAAAAAATGCAATGTGTATTCGTTCATTCTGTACACGAGCATAAAATCTATTTAAAATAAACTATCCCCGACAAACAGTGCTTATGACACTAAAAGATATTGTTTAGAATAGAATTTAGAAAGGAACGACTTACATGATTAACATAGAAAATGAATTCAAAGTACACTAAATAACAGCACTTTTCAAACGTCAAAATTACATAAGACAGCCGAAAAAACGCCCACCCTTCACCACTTCCTACTTATTATTACTTATTGCATATCCTTCAAAGGAAAAAATATACAGAACCTTCTCAAAAAACGTGACCAACACACTTGACCATTATTTTGTGTGCCCAATACTTGTAGCGGACGTTATAATATTTACTTAGCTATTTACAAGTATTAGGATATTGTTTTAAACTATAGTTCCAAAAAACTGACCACCTCGATTCTTCCGGAGGATGTCAGAAATACGTCATGACCTGGCCTGAGGTCACAGTTAACATAAACGCCTGTTTTCTTAAAAAAAAAAAACGATTTCTTTGAATTTTCACGTGCTAGTTGCCTAGGACGACCTCTGTGGCGCAAAGGTCACCAAGCCGGACTGCCGAACCTGAGGTCCCGGGTTCGATTCCCGGTTCGGTCGATATTTGTGTGATGAGCATGCTCGTTGGCCGTGGTCTGGGTGTTACTATATGTATTTATAAATATGTATATATGTAGCTATATGTAGTTTATCAGTTGTGTTAGCACCCATAACACAAGTTAATAAATAACTTACCATGGGGCTAACCGACCGTGTGTGAAAAGGTGTCGCGACATTATTATTATCTTGTATGTCTCTACCAGACCTCGGGACTACAGAGTCCCGGATTTTTGGGAGGCGAACGTGGGGCCGAAGCCAACACGCTGAAGCCCTTTTGAGACAACTTTAATGAAATGGTGACACAAAACCGACGATTATCCCTGTATACACTATAGAAATGTACCCAAGGACAAACCCCGGTTCTGTGCTAAACTATTGCTAACTATGGATGAAAACTACTTGGGCTATTGTGATGGGATGCTAGTGGACTAGGAATGGGGGAACTACGGGAACTATGGCACCTGCCGATAACAATGTAATAAATACACGTAAAAATGGCAGGTGGAGACTCGCCAACTCACTTACTGGGCCCCCGGGAATCAGTCGCTAAATCGCAACAAGGGGGCAACATGTACATGAGCGGCTGAAGGGTGAGGATACCTCGGCGGACTTTAAACGCAGATCACGCGCTCCCTGTGGGTCCAGCATCACCGGCCCACTCGCCACTTACCACGAGGCACCTACCCTCCGAGCGGGCTGCTAACCCTACTCTAGCGACTCCACTCTGACCGGCCGGTGAAGGCAAGCCAAGAGGCGGAAGACCTATCCCCCGTCATGCTTCACTCCGGCAAGCCGGAGATGGGGGATAGTATACTCTCCCTGGAGCACTCGGATATATAGCCCCGCGGGGTCGCTACTCCCCGTCATCCGCCTCAGATGCCCTGCGGGGCTTATTATTATTATTATTATGTCTCTTTCTGACCTCGGGACTACAGAGTCCCGGATTTTTGGAAGGCGAACGTGGGGCCGAAGCCAACACGCTGAAGCCCTTTTGAGACAACTTTAATGAAATGGTAACACAAAACCGACGATTATCCCTGTATACACTATAGAAATGTACTCAAGGACAATCCCCGGTTCTGTGCTAAACTATTGCTAACTATGGATGAAAACTACTTAGGCTATTGTGATGGGATGCTAATGGACTAGGAATGGGGAAACTACGGGAACTATGGCACCTGCCGATGACAATGTATTAAATACATGTTAAAATGGCAGGTGGAGACTCGCCAACTCACTTACTGGGCCCCCGGGAATCAGTCACTGAAAAGCAACAAGAGGGCAACAGGGACATGAGCGGCTGAGAAGGGTGAGGATACCTCGGCGGACTTTAAACGCAGATCACGCGCTCCCTGTGGGTCCAGCATCACCGGCCCACTCGCCACTTACCACGAGGCACCTACCCTCCGAGCAGGACTAACCTTGCTCTAGCGACTCCACTCTGACCGGCCGATGAAGGCAAGCCAAGAGGCGGGAGACCTATCCCCCGTCATGCTTCACTCCGGCAAGCCGGAGGTGGGGGACAGTATACTCTCCCTGGAGCACTCGGATATATAGCCCCGCGGGGTCGCTACTCCCCGTCATCCGCCTCAGATGCCCTGCGGGGCTTATTATTATTATGTCTCTGACCGACCACGGGACTACAGAGTCCCGGATTTTTGGAAGGCGAACGTGGGGCCGAAGCCAACACGCTGAAGCCCTTTTGAGACAACTTTAATGAAATGGCGACACAAAACCGACGATTATCCCCGTATACACTATAGAAATGTACCCAAGGACAATCCCCGGTTCTGTGCTAAACTATTGCTAACTATGGATGAAAACTACTTGGGCTATTGTGATGGGATGCTAATGGACTAGGAATGGGGAAACTACGGGAACTATGGCACCTGCCGATGACAATGTATTAAATACATGTTAAAATGGCAGGTGGAGACTCGCCAACTCACTTACTGGGCCCCCGGGAATCAGTCACTGAAAAGCAACAAGAGGGCAACAGGGACATGAGCGGCTGAGAACGGTGAGGATACCTCGGCGGACTTTAAACGCAGATCACGCGCTCCCTGTGGGTCCAGCATCACCGGCCCACTCGCCACTTACCACGAGGCACCTACCCTCCGAGCAGGACTAACCTTGCTCTAGCGACTCCACTCTGACCGGCCGATGAAGGCAAGCCAAGAGGCTTATTATTATTATTATTAGTAAACCGTTGTTTTAATACTGACGTTTTTTTGTTGTACAAAAATATCTCAGCAATGAGATTTTCCGAATAAAATTGTACAAAAAAATCATCCAATTATTCTTACTGAGTGCTTCTTTCAATCATATGTTCGTCACTGACACTTTTTAACCGCTTTTCAAAATATTAAGCTTTAAAGTGCATTATTTATTTATTTTATACTTATTATTAGAGGAGACTTTCTCCAACTTTATTTTTCAAGTATAGGTAATATAACAAAAAAAAAAAAACTAAGCAAAAAATATCATTTTTAATATTCAATATCGCCTAAAAGCAACGAAGGTATAAAACTTGTGGGTGGGGCAAGGCCCAACACTTACTTGACAGGTTTTTTTTGCCTCGTCTGGGCATCGAACACGTGTCCTCACGTGTGATATCAATTAGTCAGTTTTTCATGCAAGCACGTGTATTAGATACATCGCCCTTGTTTCTAGTGGACAAACGTAAAAACTAACTTTTTATATACAAGCTGTTGATTTGCATCCGTGCCATATTCAAGGAGGTAATTATGCTAATGATTCTCGACCCAAATCAATAAAAAAATTGGTAAGTAATTTTTTTTCTTTATTTTTTTTTCGGAATTCCGTAAATGTCGTCTAGCCTTATTTAAACTTGGCGCGTATGTTACTGGCGTTAAAACCGTGCTGCACCCTCACACAAACGTAAACACAAAGCATACGCTACGATCACTCATAAATTTCATTCATAAAATTGGATTACTTCAGAAATACCACGACATTACAATGACAAAAAAAGCAGTGCATATTAGTTATTTCCCATCTACTGTAATTCCAATCGATTATTTACGTATTGTATGTCCTCCTCCTGAACTATGGCACAAATGCAAATCAACACCTTGTATTTAAAAATAGATTTATCTTAATTCATTAAATCATAGTATTTACATTTTCCGAAAACTAAAAAGCATAAAAAAATTCGTCCCCATCGCTGTCGACTGGGAGCGTGCCCAAGAGGCTGGCAGCATTACCTCTTTGGATGGCCATGCTGATCCTTTGTCCGAGGTAATAGCCAGCCTTTTGGTCATGAGAAGCGTCAACCAGTCGCCTAGAGAGATCTTTCAATAGAATGTGGGCATTCGAAAATATAGATTCCGACAAGGCCACTATATTGAACTTTTTATATATTAATAATTATTTACTTTTTGTTTGTTCAGTGCGCATTCGTTAGTTTGTTTTGTTAATTAGGAGTAGTTGGCTTGACGTCACACTGTTTGGTTGAAAAAGTTTGGCTATCTATGAACTTAAATCTGATATCAAAAGTATGTGACTGTGTGGGCAATTAATCTAAGTAAAAAAATATTTCTAAGCTGCTGAAAAAAAATGTTGTTCTACTTTTTAATACTTATATGTAGTTTTATTGCATATTTTTACAGATATATATTTTATTTCGATAGTACACACTAAATATAAATAGAAATACCTATATTGAAATTAAATTATCGTAAAAAGTGGGGTCAAAGTTCGCCATCCATTTTCCTTCTTACCAACGTAAAGTTCAAATGAAGTAAGTAAATAAAAAACATATAATTTCATATACAAAGACTAATAAAATAATAATAATGCTTGACACTATGTATTATTACTGACCCTAAGAACATTATTTCTTATAGCTATCTAACATGCATATCATATATATAAATCACTGTTCAATGAATTAAATATTTCAATAGTGATGTAATTTTTTTAACGTATTTTTTAAAATAAATCTCTTCTATAATAAGGTTAAGCAACTTTTGGTCCGTTCGATCCGAGGACCATCTTGTCATAACGGGTTCATATGAACATCTTCTGACAGTTGTTACATGTTGTTGGAAGTCAGAAAGTCTGACAACCAGTCTCACCAATCGTAATGTTACTCAGGTAACTATGTTGAGAAGATCGTGCATTAGATACAAAAAACTATTTTTAACTAAATGGATACCTAAATGTATTCATAAATATCTTTTGACATCATTTAAAAAATATATAAATTTATGAACCAGGAAATTAAATCACTAGACTAAAATATGTAACCTACCTTTTTGGCTACCGAAATAAATATAGGTAACATAAATTATGTCAATGCTCTTTAAAAAGCATATACATATTTACATTTTGAAACCACAAAAGTCAAAATAGATCATAAAAAAAAACTAGTAATAATTCAAAAATTACGTAAGTTTAACGTCAATGTTAAAAAAACAAAGCTTTTAACACTATGGTTTTAAAAATAAATTAATTTAATGTGTCAACACAAATTATCAAGACATTAACATAGGCGTCATACTTGTTCTAAGAATTATAAATACAACTAGCTTATTTCTGTGGCTTCACCCGCGTTTTATAACTTTAAAAATTAATTATAAATCGAAATAAAAATGGCAATTTTTTTATTAAAAAGCATTTCCAAGTTACTCATTAAGGCAAAGTTATCTGCTAGCGAAAATCCCATCAAAATCGATGTAACCGTTACCGAAATTAGCTAGATTACCTAACACAAACATGCTAATGTTATTGGTGATTTTGACGTAAACATCTTGTTAACATCCATAAAACATTAAATAATACGGCAGTCATTTTGACATTACATACTGACACTTCAAATTTATTTATTACTTGATATAATAATTAGCCGTTTTCCCGCGGTTTAACCAGCGTTCCGTGGGAACGACTGCCCGTACCGGGATAAAATATAGCCTATGTTACTCGGGAAGAGTGTAGCGCCCCAACAGTGAAATAATTTTTCAGATCGGTTTAATCATTTCGGAGGCTTTAGGGTACAAACAAATTTTTCCTCTTCATTATATTAGTACTAGCATTTGCCCGCGACTTCGTTCGCATGATATAGTGACTTCCGGCATATTTTTGGTTTGATCAATAGATGGCGCTATATGTCCGGAATAAATTTTATTTTTTATTTTTATATTTTTTTTTAAATAAAAACTATCCTATGTCCTTTCTCAAGTTCCAAACTATGTCTGTACCAAATTTCACACAAATCGGTTCAGTAGTTTAGGCGTGAAGAAAAGACAGACAGACAGACAGACAGACAGACAGACAGACAGAGTTACATTCACATTTATAATATTAGTTAAGATAGTTTAGATAATGTTGTTTTTCATAAGAATTAAATGCTTAAGGATAATAAAACATAGGCTAGTCTACATTAATGGCCGATTAAGGTACAATGGTGAACTTTTAACCCTAATTTAGACGCACGTGGTTAAATGTTCTTACCTAGGCAACTAGGTAAGACTAATGATCGATATGTACAATGTCTGACTGTATTTAAATATCGATTAAATTACTCACGTGTAAATAAATTGTATCCGTTTTTTTATGATTGGTTGTGTGAGGAGTTTCGCACTGGGCATTTTTTTATTCGATTTTCTTGTAAGATAGAATTTACTTTTAAGGCGTTGGCTTTTAAATTTTGAATGTTTCCTTTTCTTAACTCAATGCATGTATAAAATATTACCCACACCTATTTTGAAAAATATCTATACTTAATTTGAGAAGACACTTAAGTAAATAAAAATTTACGTACATGATTGAATAGGAAATCTACACAATAATCTATTGCTTAAAATAATCTTTCAATGTCTGTTAATCAAATAATTAAAGCATGTTAGCTGCTCTCTATTTTATTTTTTGACTGAATTTTCAAGGCATATATCATATCGAGATTATTTCACTTTAGTTACATGCCTACACAAGTATAGATGAAGTCGGGGACATTTTCTCACTACATAATTAATATATGTATGTACCTACTTGTTACTTATGCAATGGAATAATTTGACCAACATGAAGATTGTTGTCGAAACGTATGCATAGAAGTATTGACCTTGTTCAGGCCAATAATCACAATTATTAACCAGTTACTAATCGTTCCAAACCCACGTTTTTGAGCACGTGCTAGTTAATAGTAATAACAAAGTAATTTGACACTAAGCATTAATATCATATTGAAAAAAATCGGAAGAGTAAAAATGATTAAAATATTAAACCGATTCTTCTGAAAAGAAGTATTTAGAAAACCGATAGAACCAAGTTAAACTATCCCAGTCAACTTTTCATTACAATAATTTACTTGTTTTTATAAGTCAGCATTTTTTATTTTAAAGTAAGATAAATAAATTAATATAAAAAAAATCATACTGCTTAAATAATAAGCTATAACAAGCTCAAAACAAATCTTAGGGGTAAATGTATCGGTTTATTTAAGGTACAAAAACATCATGTAATATTTCGGTATAGAAAATCCCACGAGGGGCACAAAGCTAAAATAAATAAAAGCAATTTATTATTCATCATTGGCATCTAAAGATTTAATAAATTAGCATAGGTACGATTCCAAAAATGGAAAAAAATAATAGGTAAGAAATATACCTACTAACAGAAACACTAAACTTAGTCTAAATCTATCTTATAATAATTAATCTAAACTTAGTCTCTGGTTTGATACAAACCAGTCACTTTATCGATATGAGTTTTATAAACTCAATTTATATATCGATATCGGATTTTCCAAAATGTGGAAAACAAGAACTGAGAATAATTAAATACTTATATATCAATAGTTAATAGAAAAAATCCCCAGTGTTATTAAATTCTGAAAATACTAAGAACAAAAAAAAACTGGTAACTTTATTGCTAAGAAGAATCGAAATCTACCATAAGAGTAAAAAACAAAATAATAGAGTTTAACGTTATATAACCAAGGGGCTACATCATTTTGTAAAAAACTTATCCATATTGCTACAAATATGCAATAAAAGTCCTCATCCTCCGAGCCTTTTCCCCAACTATGTTGGGGTCGGCTTGCAGTCTAACCGTATGCAGCTGAGTACCAGTGCTTTACAAGGAGCGACTGCCCTATCTGACCTCCTCAACCCACTTACTCGGGCAAACCAAGAGCAATATTAAATAGCCAAAATAATAATAGTAAGGCCGAAATAATAATAATATTTTTTGTATTTGTTTCAGAAGCCTGAAAGATGGTTGTGGGCACTTTACAGCACGTCCCTAGTAAGGGACGGATATCCATTATGAAAATACAGAACTTTACAGTACAGAAAAGACGTAAGTAATTATTCAAGTAATAAATTGGATATAAATTAGTATAAACTAAACCTGATGATTTTGTTGTTTTTTTTTTAGAGATATGTAATATTCTAGTTTGATATAGATATCCGAGAACATAGTTAATATCAAGATTCAAATAATTAGTTTAAAAATACGAACTGAGCTGATTTTAAGGCATGACATTTTTATTGTTTGTTACAGATTCCGTGATAAAGCTCTCATATGGGATCCTACTGATGATCATCGGAGTGGTGATGGCTGCTATCAATCCTATAAGCATCATCAGTAATTGGGTAAGTCACAGCTATTCTATTTTTCTATCATCTCGCTTTTAAATATATTCGTGTAAGTGTTATGTATTTGTTTTGCAAATCGTCAACCGATTTTTTCTTGCGCATTTTCTTCCCAATTAAGTATATCACTTTTGTTTAAGACTTTTAGGTTGTCTTTTGACTGTAGGTGTTTAAAAATTGTAATTTTCATCTTTTAAGAAAAAGATTCTTCTAAACTCCACATTTACCATTCAAATAATATGAAAATGTTTTTTTACGAGAAAACTCTAAATTTTCAGTGTTGATTTAAAAGCGCAGAAGGAGCTGCAATTCTTTGGCTTTTCAACTAAATACTTTTTTTGACATCCAAACTAATATTATAAATGCGAAAGTATCTCTGTCTGTCTGTCTGTCTGTCTGTCTGTCTGTCTGTCTTTTCTTCACGCCTAAACTACTGAACCGATTTGTGTGAAATTTGGTACAGACATAGTTTGAAACTTGAGAAAGGACATAGGATAGTTTTGATTACAAAAAAAATAAAAATAAAATTATTCCGGACATATAGCGCCATCTATTGGTCAAATCAAAAATCTGCTGGTAGTCACTATTCCACGCGAACGAAGTTGCGGGCAAAAGCTAGTTACCTATAAATTATTTTTAGTCATAAAACTGCTGTAAAATATAAGCTTAGCTTCCCATTCATACGACAAACAAAAATATATTATGTCATATCAAAAACTAAAAATACCGGATGTATTTTTATATAAAAACTAGTTTTTGAAAAACGATCTGCGTTTATAGTGTTTTTATTAGTGTTACAAATTGAATATTAGACAGATAATTTTGAGTTCTCGTGCCGAACAACGTGAATATTTTTTGTTGTAAAATGCTAGGCTTAAATACGTCAATATAAATAAATACATGAAACCGTCAGTTTTTATAACTGTCAATTTTCTATGTAGAGTATTTGTAGAGTACCCTCACACTGTAAACTTTTAGTCGGCCGATAGTTTGTTTGGGCTCATAAATCAGCATGAAGGTGAATGGTAGTACGCACATTATAAAGATCAGGTATTTAGCCAGTATCAGACCGACTGAAAATTATAATGGGAATCAAGATTTTGCGATACACGGCGCCGTTCTCGAAGTTGTTCGGAAATATGTATACCTCGGGCAGACATTGCAGTTAGGTAGAAACAACTTTGAGGACGAGGTGGATAGGAGAATTCAGTTGGGTTGGGCTGCATTTGGGAAGCTACGTCGAGTCCTAACATCGTCGATCCCACAGTGCCTAAAGACAAAAGTCTTCAATCAGTGCGTCCTACCTGTCATGACTTACGGAGCTGAAACGTGGACACTGACGGTACGGCTGGTCCACAAGTTTAAAGTCGCTCAGCGGGCTATGGAAAGGGCTATGCTCGGCATTTCTCTGAGGGATCGCATCAGAAATGAGGTAATCCGTCAGAGAACCAAGGTCATCGACATAGCCCACCGAATCAGCAAGCTGAAGTGGCAGTGGGCTGGCCATATTAGCCGAAGAACCGATAACCGTTGGGGTAAACGAGTTCTAGAGTGGAGACCGCGCCTCGGCAAACGTAGTGTAGGACGTCCTCAGGCACGGTGGAGTGATGACTTGCGCAAGACGGCTGGCAGGAGCTGGATGCGAGAAGCCGAAAATCGATCTCAGTGGCGTGCACTTGGAGAGGCCTATGTCCAGCAGTGGACTGCGATAGGCTGATGATGATGATGATGAATCAAGATTTTCGTAAAAAAAATGTTGCCAACCATCGGTTCAACTATCGGCCGACTGTTTAGTCTGCAACGTACGGTTGCCATGTTTACCATGCGTTTTTGCTCGAAATAAAAACTATTGTAATTACTTCAGCTATCATATCAAAGAGATTGACTTGTATAATGAAACAAAAACTAACGGTTGCTATTTTTTTGTTATTAAAATTCTTCACTAAGTGATTGGCTAATTGATTTATTATGTGACATATTTTTTGCGCAGCATATGTGGGAGAGTTTTTATGCCTTTAATCATTTTTTTCCTTAGTTAAGTGAGTTGTCTATTTTTTTATTTTATAGGAAAAAAATAAACATTAAACAGAAAAATGTGTATTGGAATAATTTTATCATTCAGATTTTAAAAACTTAGAAGTTTGAATTAAGATTGCAATCAAAAAGCTACACGTTTTTAGAAAAAAACTACCTGGTTGACATTTTAGCTAATTACATCAATAGCCATAATACCTAATATTTATTTACGTAATATAAACTAGGTATAACATTAATAGAGGAAACATAAATCTATCATGCATTTGAGATAAAATAAATTTTAAAATGCATAAAAGAATAAAGGCAATTTTTCTTTTTTAATTTTATTCAAATAAACTTCTTATTTTAATAACACTCAGTTTATTGATTAATAAAACTTAGTAAATATTTTGACTTTTTTGAAAAATTACTGAATAAAACTAACATGGACAGGATTTTCAGGCGATGTTCACCAAATTATAGAATACATATACACATACATATACATATACACTTCCGAGATATAATTCAGAGTTGTGGCAAGGTTCATTTCATATACCTACTTATCAGTAAATGTAAATAATAATTAAGATTTTTTTCTAATGTCATTACCAAGCCCAAATAATCAATGTTTATTTTTTTGTTAACTGTCAATGTCAATCCTTAATTACATGTTCTACAATCGATTAATTTCGTTAAAATATGTGAATAACCTTTGAACTACATCTTTAGTAATTAATCTTAAAACAGTTTTTTTTTTGTTATTATTAATATATTCTATTTGAATAATTTGACAGATGAACGGAAGGACTTTTTTTATAACTTTTTTGTTTCACTTCGGTTTTTTTTGCAGGATTTTTGACCCCACTATTTTAATTTTATTCAAAGAATGTGGTGGGATTAAACGTGACCAATTTTTTTTCAATGTCGTTAGTTGTAGGTAGTATGTTATATAGTAATAAAAAAATATGCTATTGACATTGCAAGGAGAAGCTTACATTATACTTACTATTTATTTCATTTGTATTAACAATCCAAAAATAAACTTTTTAAATATTTCTTATTACACTTACGTAATATAATGCCCTTCTAAATACACATTCTCTTATTTTAACTTTGTCTATGTCGTATTCTCTCTATGATAAAAAATATACTATGATATATCTCTATGATAAGAAATATATAATATTATTATTTTTCTAAAACATAAAATTCATTATTTTGATCAGAAAAGAAAACAAAGTAGATGTCATAGTAACAATTTTACCAAATGTAATGAACAAAGTTGATACTTAATTTAGCCATTGACATTTCTAATAAAAACATTTCTATGCATATCTATGTCTGAAAATATAATAACAATTTTAAACTTAGATAGTTCAACCAACTGGAGACATCATTTCCATGCCCTTTGCCAAAGAATTGAAAGTGTCACTCATACTCCTGTAGGTATACGTATACCTACGTCAAATTCATGCTTATGTTTATTTATTTTTTGCCTGTGTGTGTCTACATATCAGTGATCTTTCAGTATTATTTGTTGCGTTGCTTCGCTCCCGCGCGTAACTTTGCTGAATTTTTCTCATAGAGACTTAAGCCCGTGGCTGTTCCAGTTGATTAACTGCTCTAAGTTTTTTAGCCTTTTATTTATTTTAATTCAACGTCATTTTATAATACCGGTTTGGACAACTTATATGCTTGTGACGTCATTGGCTTTCTGAATATTTTTTGTCAAATTTATTAGCCAGATCAAACAACCAGTTTAAAAGGGTTCAATCCCACTTTCCAGTTTAATTCTAAAGATGCGTCATTTTTTGAATAAAATCAGAAAAGTGATAATTTATCATGCATAACATACACACTTTGATATGACAGTGGTTTTGGTGACTTCATGTTATAAATCAAAGCTCTCACGCGCATCTGAGTTTTTGTACCGTAAAACTGAAAAAGTACTGAAAGACTTCATGCGGTTTTGACCAATTAAGTATATAATTATAAAGCTTAAGAGTTTTTTTGTTTGTTTGAACGCGCTAATCTCAGGAACTACGGATCCGATTTGAAAAATTCTTTCAGTGTGAGGTAGCCCATTTGTCGAGGACCGTTATAGGCTACTTTTTATCGAGTTCGTGCAGAGGGTCCCACGCGATTCAGGTGAAACCGCTGGTAGAAGCTAGTAGGAAATAATTATAAAGGTTATAGGTAATATATAATTTATACATTCATTTGTTTCTCTCTTACGAGGTTACGTGCGGTCAAGCATTGAACATAATTGGCGACTAGCGAATAGTAGGTACCTAGAACTCATTATCTATTTATAGATAATTTAGATATTATAAATGTCAAAGTCAATATCTGCTGCACTTTCACGGTTAAACGGAATATTTACCATTATCATCATTCGCATTTTTATCGTCCCACTGCTGGGCACAGGCCTCCTCTCACACGGAGAAGGATTGAGCGTTAATCAACTAAGTAAGGACTTATTGATATTTCTATTAAGAAGATGGATTAAAGAATTATTTAATCACCCTTAGGTTAAAGTTACCATATATTATGAGCTGAAGTCTTATTTAACCCTATACAGAAAGATTCACATTTAATCTAAAAATGTAAGATACCGTTGCTTCCAGACTTCCGTCTCACTTAAACTCTTATCAGAGAACTTACTTTAAAAGTATTTTTAAACTGTAAATATTTGGTAACAATAATGTTTTAACCGTTGACCTGATAATTTCACAACGTCTTATCAGTCTTGTCTTACTTTCTTACCGTTGCGTAAATGATTTGATAATTTTAGTAAATTGGGACGCTTGGCGTTAAGCTCAGGAACTACTGGACCGGTCAGCTTTAGATAGCCCATTTATACAGAGTACTTTTTATCTAGGTGCGCGGAGTAGTTACGATTGGATACAGGTGGGACTGCTGGCAGAAGTTAGTCTAGTGGTCAAGACGATAGCAAATGTCTTATGTCAGTAATGCCTTTAGAATAGCTTTTTCATAGTTAATATGAATAGTCGGGTGCAACATAGAACATTACCTATTCCAAATTATAACTTAGATTGACTTATGTAGATAAAATAACACAATTACATGGGGCACGTACAATAAAAATTACTAAGTCTAATATGCAATTTTTATAAACACATGCTTAGAATATGATTTTTATTGCTATTATTTCCAAATAGTTTTTACATCACGAAGTTTCAGTTGTTTTATTTCGTATACATATAATTGCAAACACGTCTTCTCGAAAGAGTTAGCAAAGGTGTAGGTGCCTAGGTACCTGTATTTTTTAAATGAACATACAAAACAATTTATATAGCAATTGATTGTTCTGTCTATTTTGTTAAAACTTATCCAAATTATAAACTGACATGAAGCAACAAAACTATTTGAAAAAAATCTAAAACGACTTATTTAGTTTTGTTTAATGCATTCCAGTTCTTTGAAGGTGGTCTATTTTAAAATATTCATTATATAATATTGTGATAGGTCAACTATAAATCAAGACAAGTCCATGACATCTAGATACAAAACTAGACTTAGTTTTGCTACTGATTTATTTTACAGGAAAATCTATTAGTCAAAAACGATAGCGTTGACCACTTAAAGCAAGGTAACAAGTTATTTATCAGTAATCCAAAAAGACCATTGAAGAATGGGATATGGGGAATTACGTGGCTTTCCATGAAGTTAAGCGTGGTATTACACATGTCAATTACAATATCTTGGTTCTATGTAACTCAAATTAAATGAAGATATTGAAAACACTGAGATTTGACTAAATCATCATCCTCCAAGCCTTTTTCCCAATCATGTTGGGGTCGGCTTCCAGTCTGACCGGATTCAGCTGAGTACCAGTGCTTTACAAGAAGCGACTGCCTATTTGACCTCCTCAACCCAGTTACCCGTGCAACCCGATACCCCTAGATTTGACTAAAGTATTGTTAAAATAAAATGTTATTGTGTTATTACAAAAAAGACGTACAGACATTCGATACATGTTTAAAAAGTAGGCACCTATGGAAATTTTCTTTAAAAACCTTATAAAATATCTACAAGCAAAATAAAGGCACTTAAAAAGGCACCTAAAATTTCGTGAACAACGACTAAAGAAAAAATAACTTACACTAAAGTATTTGATAAGTGTAACACCATCTTAAGGGTATTTTCGAATCCTATACGCGTAAAACCCATGACGCAAGTCAAAGAAGAAACAAGATGCATGCATTTTGATGCAATTACTAAAATGTAAAATGGCCCAAAATGTGTGCAGCTGTGTGCAGTTGCATGTTCTTTTTATATTGACTTTAGTTATTTGGGCTAGGTTAGAGAACAGATAAAAAAACTATAGGTGAACAGTGATTTGGTAACCATGAAGGTACTAGAGTAAGTTTTCCATAGAATAACGCCCAGAAAGTAAGGGACCACTTTTTTATGGCAATAATTATATACATACTCACTAAGTAGCCGTTTTTTCCCCGCGGTTTCATCCGCGTCCCGTAGAAACTATTGCCCGTACCGAGATAAAATGTAGCCTATGTTACTTGGGAAGAGCGTAGCTTTCCCACAGTGAAAGAATTTTTAAAATCTGTTCAGTAGTTTATTAGCCTCTAGGGTACAAACAAAAAAATGTTGACTCGTGTATGAGTGTATATTAAAGAACCCAAATCCTTACCAAGTAATCTGCAATTTTAGTCATAAATAAGTGTGTTTTTCTTTAACAAAATATCACACTGACGGATCTAAACAAAGATTAACAGTCGTCAGATGTACGCATCACAATTGTTTGACACCAGATTTATGCATCTCATTGACACCGTTTAGCTGTGCAAATTGACCTGTAGTTTGTTGGTCCTGAGTAGGGCTGCCATCTTTGTGAGTTCCGATTATTTTCAGTCTAGAGAGTATCCGGGAGGCAAATCTGAGAGAATAATTCAGTCACAAGAAGCGTAACGATACTAAACAAGTTTTGGAGAAAAAAAAAACTGCGAATTTGGCCAGTCAAAGTCTGAAATTTCATCATGATTTGTCTCCAAAAAGATGAGAAAACTTCTATTTGGCATAATCTACAGGTGCACAGATATCAGCAATTATGCAAGTAGGTATATTTTTATAATCAACACGTAACTTCTTAAACTGTCTAGTATAAAGTACTCAAAAGTACGGTTTTCTACACTTACCTTTTCGGTGTCTACAAGATTATGGCAACCCTACACCAAAGTTGTCAATTGTCATGGCAAGTCATAAGTAAGTTGTAACTTCTTGCGCGTACGCACACTATGTCATGCTTGTGCATTAATTGAGCATGCTATTGTTATTTAAAAGGTCTTTTCATTAAAGCTCTGAAGTAGGTTTATCGTAATTTATAGGAATTGAGTTATGAGGTTACACCCGTAAATTCCATACCGATTCAAATTATCCTTCATCATCATCTACCTAGCCTTTCTCCAACTATGTTGGGGTCGGCTTCCAGTCTAACCGTATGCAGCTGAGTACCAGTGTTTTACAAGGAGCGACTACCTATCTGACCTCCTCAACCTAGTTACCCGGGCAACCCAATACCCCTTGGTTAGACTGGTTGTCCGACTTACTAGCTTCCTTAGTCAGATTCCTTATATATTTTTAATATTAACTGAAACAATTTTACGTATAAATAGGAATCTGACGTCAATGTTAAGCTACAAGTTAATTTTCAAGTAAAGGGATAGTTTATATACCAAGGAATTATTTAAATAATGTTTCCTTGAATAAATTATAAATTCAATGACGTATGTAAAAAGGTAGCTTTCAATTTAAAGTGGGTACAGCAACATTCTTTAATTTTTTGTCACTTCAAATACAGGTTTCTGATTCACTTAAAAATATTTGTGATTAACACATTAAAGTGTGCTGATTTTAATAAAATAAATATAATCCTGTGTTTGTAAGTATGATTATTTAAATATAAATGTAGTCATATGAGAGACAAATAATTGTCTTAAGAACTATTAATAAAAAATATTTACCAAATGTTTTTGAAAATCCTCGCACAAAAAAGCCGGTAAATTGAATTAATTAAAATATAGTTCACCTATAATTAAGATAAAGACGAGGAAAAAGTAGATAATTTTGCCTAAAAAATAATGCTGTCTAGCAAATGACAGACAGGCAGACAGACTGGATATTCCAGGTCAATGTAACTTTTTGGCTTACCCACGGTCACAGCAAACTATAGGTGTTATTGATTAAATATTTAGGTTTGATGCTAACATGGTATCTTGCTGAATGAAACACAAGTCTAGTGCTGGTCTTATTTCTAATCTTGTTTTGATTAGTTCAAAATTTTATGCACTATGTGGTGCCCTAGCCCTTTGCCAGAGAAATAAAATATATTAACTTTGTAAAACCCATCACATGTATTTCCATCTAATAAAATATTAATATATTTTAAAAATAATTTTACTATTATACCATTTCTGAAAGTTTTTTTTTTTTCAGTACAAAGTCTGTACAGATAATAGAGAGGTACCTTTTGTCAAAGATTTAAGCTGAAATTCGGCCCAATTTACACTGGTATGCATTAATTTGGGACCAGATTATTATAAAAGAAACAAAGTTATGACTTGATTCTTATACATAGGAATTTATACAAACAAACAAACCTCTTTATCTTACAATTAGTAATGATGCATTTAATGGCTGCAAGGTAAATAAATTAATATTAATGATAGATTACTGATGCAGAGTTCAATGTATTTGATTTTATCGTTATTTCCCGACTTCGTATTTTATATCGTGGTTACTATTTAAAACTGAGATTTTAGTCATCGCTCAAATATTACCTATATTTTTTGTGACGGAAAATCTAGGGAAATGCCTGCCTGTTTCCAAATTTTTTATTTACGTTTTCCAAAACATATTTTATTTTTTTGTATAAAAAAACGTTTAGGGCTCAATATAATTTTAATATTTTTGCCATTACAAAAACTCAGACATTTTACAACCAACTTCCTAAAAGCGTCACCAAGCCACAACTTTACACACACAATTAACATTAAAATTAATATTAAATGAGTACCGTTTTTGCACCTCACTAAGTTCAGCCGGTCAAATTCTTAGATTTTCGTACGTAGCAGTTAAAAATAAATACAATACTGAAGGTCTTATCATAGGGTCATGTGTTGTCATGATACATGTGCAAAAAACTACGGTAAGCTTAGAAAAAACATTCACACATATTTGACAAACAATTTATACAGTGTGCTTGAGTTTTAAAATGTTGAGTTCCGTATGTAAAGTATTTTTGTAGAAATTGTCAATTGTTCTTATCAATTCAAGATATGTGCATATTAAGTTAATAAATCGGCTTTTATGGTGATTATTTAAATTATTGCTAATTTTTTCACGGCATAACACCGTTTATTTATCGCTTACTAATTTATGGAAATATTTGACAAAGTTTGTTTTAAAAAGGTATGACATCATACGTATTTGTTAATCCCAAAAGGTTGAACAGACGGTTAGGGTTCTTGCTTAAGACCCTTGTCACCTCCGTAGTATTTCTACAGTAGGTACTAGAGTTTTATTATTTAAAAGCATAACCCTAAGAATTACTACTTATATCTATAGAGCAAAAAATACACTCATAGATAAATAATTATATAAACGAATGAATACATTATATTAAAAGGTTACATATCTATTGTGAATTAAAATATAAATGCGATAGATACCATATAAGTCAAGATGAGCATATAAAAAAAAGCGGAACTTCTAATAAAAAACCGGAAGATTTTTAAAGATTTGTTTATTATAATGTTGATGATACTTTGAATATATTTTTTTGCGTCATTTTTTCTGTCCCGCTGTGTGATTGAGTGCTTCATTGGTCAATTGCGGTTAAGGTTGATATGTCGTAGATTTGACTGCCAGACAGTGTAATTGGGTTCCTTAGGCGTATCTTCGGTAGCAGTATTAGGTTTTTATTAGCCATTGATGTAAAAAGTGTGTACCTCTGCTTCGTGTCTTTTAAAACTATGGTCAAAAAGTGTTCCCGCAGTTTCGCTCGCGTCCTGAGAAAACTGCTTCCGATAGCCGGGTAAAAAGTAGTCTTTGTCCTTTCTCACGCTATAGACTATTAGTGTACTACATTTAACTAAATCAGCTTTAAAGTTTTGACGTAAAAACTTTCAAATAAATGAATAGTTAGTAATTACTTTCGGATTTATAAAATTAATAAAATCTGTGTCTGCGCAAATGCTCGTGCACTATAATAATATATTATGTATGTCTTGCGCAGCTGGCTGATCTCCTTCTATGAAAACAGCCGCTGACGGCTAGGACATTATTAATAAGCACTATCAAACCTGCCTATTTCTATTCTCCTACGAAATCGATATAAACAAAAAACTCGTCACTGACGTCAAAACCATCCGTTAACTCACAGCAGTCACAGCCAATAAACAATTATGTCTATGACAGTAATTCAGGTATCTACGCGCGTACACAAAAAATAAATAAATAATACTTATGTATAAGTATTGAAAAAGCTACGACCGGTTGTCTTGTCTATAAACGACTCGTTATTGGTAAGACTGACGCGTGACGGAGAAAAAATAGTCTTAGGTTAGAAGTATTATATATAAGTATATTACTTATCTGCGTAGATATAATTAGGTATTAGAAAAAAATATAATATTGGTATATTATACGTTAGGACTGGTTGCTAAATGGTAAAGTAAAAATATATCTATTACTTGTTGAAACTAGGGAAGGTTATCGTAGGTGTGAATGACCCAATCACCATATCACTTTTTTATAACTACTCATAATGGTATGTTGATTTAATCAAATTTTTAGTAAAATCATAAGCCTCTGTATTGTCCCACTACAGGCCATAGACCCCTTCTCAAATGATGGTGATGTCCTCCTAGCCGATTATCGGCTACGGCGGCAGTTCTCATGTAAGGAGATCAGCCAACTGCGCAGGACATATTATTGTGCACGAGCATTTGCGCAGACACAGGTGCACTCCCTATTCCTTCACTATCATACACCGATGTGACGGTACCTAATCCTAAATCTTTAAGTTTCCTGTGCACTGCTAAAATTATTTTCATCTTCATAATATATGTACCTATACCCATAACTCACGTAGATTAAAAATAGGCATTTCTATGTTAAACGTTAATAAATGACAAACATGTGAAGATTTGACACTGATTCATCACACGTGAGCCAAACGTGAGCTTCTGCTAATTTATGTAAATCCCGTTCATTTATCATTAACGTCTTTGTTCGTGTTGTCATTCGCGAGTTAGCACGTCATTTCTATAGACAAACGGACAAACGGTTGTCCTAGATGGAAAGCTTTTCCGTTAATTATATGAAGCCTTTAGGCTTCAGTTAATTATAACAGCGTTTTCACACAAGGGGATTTTGGTCGCTTACGTAGCAAAGCCGGTGCCTTTAACGCTAGGTTTACACCATTAACTTTGTACAAGATGGTGGTTAAAATCAAGCACTAAAGTTGGTACCTACTTTTTAAATTCTCTTTTTATAAGATGACAAGTACTTACCTTACTATTTGCGTTCTTTTGGAAAACAGCTTATAATATGCTTAGAAACACGTTTATATTACAGTAAGCGACGCGACGGTTTGATGGTGGTAATAAAATACATCATATTTTTAAGCCTAATAGTTATTTTTTTTACTGAGATCATAGAACCCAAGTAGGCAAGGCTAAAAAACTCAAATCACGTTTTTGAGCACTTGATGCTTAATATTTTTTCTCTATGTATAACATTTTAAATATTAATTAACCAGCCTACGTTTACAAATTTTTATATTAATCAAAATAATAACCCGAATATTTTTTTCTTCAGGAAGTATAATTTTTTCTTAACTCCGTCATTGACGTTCGTCAATATAAAATTTTACGAGCATTTTATGGCTGAGCTTTTTGTGATGGTAAATTAATGTAATTATAGTTTATCGATAGCCTGAATATTGCTTGTATGCGTGTCATTAGATCTACGTATATAATCACGATAATCCTCTTTTGTACGTCACTGTACTACTTTTTTGGTGATCACATGGACTTGAAAATTATTTCTAAAATTGTATTCATGTGGCATCTAAGAAAGAAACATTAACATGCGATTTTTTTTGTATTCCAATGCACACTGCTAATTTTAAGACCATGGTTTTTTGACTTTTATATAAAGTTACTAAGCCAAAAGCAATACAAAATATGCTTCATAATCGGCTTTTTTACCTCCTTAGAGAGAAAGAATGAGAGTTAATTACCACTACACTCAAGGCGGATTAACTATTTCAGACTCCAAGTTTCCTTACGAATTGTGAATCAATGGTGGCCAAAATATTTTTAAAACACTGTGCAATAAACCTAACAGATTTTTTATATCTTCTTGTTCACAGTACATGGACATGCGGGAAGGTTCGTTTCTATACAAAATGTGGGAGAACCCTACGTACGAGATGTTTTCCGAGATGTGGGTGTACAACTATACCAACGTGCAGGAGTACCTCAGTGGGGAACAGAAGATCCTGAAAGTCCAGGAAGTCGGCCCGTTTATGTTTCAGTAAGTATTTTGTTTAATTGCTACTGGTTTTTTTCAGATCTTCATTCTTTAAGCTGTTCAGGCAGCATTTTTTATCACACAATAATTCCTTTTGTAACCCTTATGATTTGTTGTAAAAGTATATAATCAGTGTATGAAAGAAATTGGTATTTTTCTACCATATAATAGTATGAAATATTGACTTTTTTATGTTTGAAAATTCATTGCCAGTTTGTCTGGTAATTTGATGATTTGAAAAATGGTTTTAAATGAAGTTAAGGTCTTGTGTCATTTGATTTTTAGGTTTTGATCAAGTAGGTAAATCATGTTTCATATTTTTCTTACAAGGCCGAAAGCATTTATCAATACTTATATGAAGAGGATCATAAAACCAGTATATTCCTCAATATTAAAATTCGAACCTTCAACCCCACGAACTTGACCATGCCCTAGGTTATACCGTCATCATCTCAAATATCAATTATTCACAGAATACACAACGCTTCCTTGTAGATAAAATTAATTATTCTTAGTTCATTACTGTATGAAAACACCGCATAACTAAGTTTGTTGATTGACTCATTAGATTTTCCTGTTACATGTTATATTGTTAAGTCAATCTCATGGACTAAGGAAATATGCCTAAGATTTTAGCTTAAACTGCAGCTTTATCAACGGCCTCGAGTGCAATTAGGTAAATTAAATTTTCTTCTCATACTAAACTTGTCAGTCCAGATTTCATTGATATGGCTACGTGACTATATACATGTTTACTTGTTGACAGTCCAATTGTTGTTTTATTTTAGTATATTTTTCATCTGATTCATTTCAATATCAAATCTTATTTTATTTATTTTTTATTGTATTAGGAAAACAAACAGTTTTACAACAACCACTTAAACTACAATTTATAATAACTAGAAACCAATTACATGTTTTCGCATATCGATACCTATTACGGTAGTTATATCAAAGTTTTGGCAAATGCAATAAAACTTTTCGTCCATAAAAGGGGCAATTGCAGGATTGCTGTCTGTCCTTCATACGGAGTTTTATTGTGAGAAAATCTTAAACCTCGGCTTATTTAAAGTCATGATTCACCTTTTATTTGTTAAGACGCTGGATATTACTCACTGTCTTAAAGTAAACTTTTCCAAAGATTTTAGGGGCATCCCCAGAAAATTGTGACGAACTTTATTCCCACTAAAATGTGACGAACTTCAGAACAAGGTCGCGATATTAGACCGAACACGATGCAATTATTGCTCAATGTGTTCAACAAGCTTATCCGTTTTATTGTCACTAGTACTGTCAACATTAGCTCATCGCACTCCCATGTTGGTACAGTTACTAACAAAAGTCCTTTTTAATCAAAATTACATAATATCTGAACAGGAAATGATAAGTCATTGATGTCCAAGTTACCTATTTTGTCCTGTAGTCATGACAATTAGGTACTTATGGGAAATCTTAGTGTTCAGGTATCCTACAATTTCGATTATGTTAAAGACTTATGTGCAGCCTGATATTTTATGGGTATGTGTAGAGAAGAGGACGAGAATGAAACGATGGATGAACTGTGTGAAATGTTATATGGCTAGAAAGAATTTTACTTGTGTGATGACGGCAGATTAAGAGAGTAACGTTGAAGAAGCGCATGTAATACAGAAGAAGAAAATGATGCGCCGTTCTCAAATGAAATTGGGACAATTGAATTGTGACAATGATGGTAAACTTTTGTTACTAACAGTACTGTGTATCGCAACTTGTATAAAAAATCACGATTTTGCATGGATTTCGCCAGTTGGGCCATTATCCTCATTTGACAGAAACTCGATCGGAATTACAAGCAGACACGTTTTGGGTGACATCGCGTGATTTTGAGTTTGTTCAATGATTTTTTTATGTCAATGACTAATTTTGAACTATGAGTAGCTAGAACAGCCTATATAGTAGTTAGTTCAACAGTAGAAACCAAGGAGTAAAAATATACTGAATAAACAGCTTACAAACGCATATTGGAATCTGGTAAAAAACTGCATATATGTAGTATAGATAAAAAATAAGATTCTCAGTTTGACCCGTATGTAGGTAGGTACGTCTGTTTATGCGCGATTACCTCATGTTTGGCTGAACCGATTTTGATGCGGCTTTCAGCATAATATATTTTAGAATTAGGAGAAGGTCATAGCTATATATATTTCTGTTTTAAAATTGTTTTTTGTACTTTTTTGTCATGGTATCTCACATAAAACCTTTTGTCTACAGAGAACATCGAACGAACGAGAACATTCGAATAGACAAGGAGCGAGGCGTGATGACGATGAACCCCAAGCTGGAGCTGAAGTTCCTCGCCGACCAGTCGATCAATGACCTCAGCAATGTTACCGTCAAGATACCTAATATACCACTTATTGTAAGTACATTGTATACTTCCTTAGTAGTTACATTTTTTAAGGGGTCTTATGCTAGGAGCAAAATTCGAATAAAAAATTTATACATTATTGTAATTTAATCGCTATGAAGGTACAATACTCTTTTAATAGACTGCGCAAGAAGGAGGAAGTTATCAATTCGGATGGCGCAGGGTTGCTACTACCCCCGGTTATCGGTCGGCTCGGTCGTTACAATTTCAAAAGTCGGGTAAAAAAAAGGGATAGTACACTAGTAAGATTGTACTATTATTTCGGGTGCAGGAATAGTTCTCTCTTCGTTCATTGTAAAACAAAATAAGTTCAGCTGTTTTTACACGTTCAAGGAAAAGTTAAAACCTGTACGCATCATCCTATTCTTTCCTAAAGCAATTTGATATCTTCCCTCTTATGTATCTTCTTATATAAGTTTGGATCTAGTTCATTCCAGAAAACCTTCAAAGGGTCTTATCTCAAGTAACAAGTACAAGTTATCTTAAAAAGATCATGTTTACAAATTAGTTTTAATATCTATAATAATAGGTTACGAAGGTTCCAGTAGATCCTATTATTGTTAGTTTTATCTATCATTGTTATGTTATTATTTATAACTTCCGTGTTCTATTAGTCCCATTCCTTATCTACGAGATATGGTAGTTTTGTCTATTTGTTAATATTTTTTTGGTATAGATAACGTGTAAAGAACATTGTTTTAAGAGGACGAATTGGAAATTTTGGCGCCAAGGATCTCAATTTTTCTCAGTAAATACAAAACGGATCAAAATACAACTTGGCTACCTGAAAGTTCATGATATAAACCTTATTTTGTCAGACTTCAAAACATGAGGTAACTCTTATAACAGAGAAAAATATATCAAACGTACCTCTTTTTAAAAAGAGATTCACATATTATGGGCAAACGGGACCGATTTAAGCCTCTTAACTTTTTTAGTAGTTGAGTATATACGTACTCTTTAAAATTGTGGAAGGAATTTTTATCAAATTATCATTTCTAAATAATAAAATTACAAAACCATTTTGTCGCTTACTACTTTTAGTTATAAGCTAGCGCGCGTATTGTAATCCTCGCCCCGCTCAGACGCTCCGTCCCCTTTTGGCGCCTTAGATAAGCGTACCGGTTATGGAATTATTGTTTATCAGTTCGTCGCCTTAAGTTAATAAGTCATTCATAGAACGACGTAAATGAAACTGGACTTGGAACGTTTTGGAAGGTATTACGAAACTTGGCAAGCACAATATGACTTTTTCAAAGTCAAACGTTACTTTCTAAGTGTATTTTGGACGCCAATGTAGTCATTGGTACATAAGGAAAATTTTTAAGAAACTATTATAACTAACTAAGCATACGTAATAAGTATCAAGAATAACCTCTGTACTTACCCACCTTTCAGTTTGCCATTTCAATGAAATACATTGCATTGGTTTATTATCTATAGCTGGTGTTCGGAACCAAACTTATAAAAAATATTATAGCTTAAGTATATTGTGTATTCACACAATAGCTAAACAAGACGAATCCGTACGGCATACGTCATAATGAACTGCTAATGGGTTAAACTCATTGTCAAAGTAATTTCAAGTAGATTTATGCAATTTTTGACGTTTTTAAAGATCCGCCAAAGGATTCAGTCACGCCCCTTGGGCTGCAGAATTGTTCGAAAGAGTTACCGCGGTCCTGGTACATAAAAGGCCTACGACGGAACACGACGGTTTTTAGTCAGTAAGAGTCTGACACTCCCTCACCTGCTAACCCACAGCAGGAGGGGTCATTTGATGATTTTTGACGTCGTTAAAAAAACTTGGGGACCCGAATAAATAGTAGCCTTCCTCGACACCCACATTTTAACTTACAGATCAATAATATCACTGTAAATACAATTAGTAATATCATCAATACAAAAATGCGATCATCCATTTAACTACAGGTACTTCTTTTCTGTTTAAGAAGAGTTCATTACCCAGCAATGCATAATTAAGATCAACAGTTTTTGTACAACAATATTTTTACCAATATTACCTGATTATTTTTTATCAACTAAATAAAGTAGGTACGGTAAACTGCACATCAGTGGTAATTGTCATGCACCTTAACTCAATAGTAATAAGTACGATTTTCCTATAAAACTGTTACCACTGACCTGAAGTTGACTGTACGTCATATTTAGATGTACCTCTGTTTTGTCCAACAGTTCTAAAATTAGTAGTTTTAAACAAAAAGATATTGTCATTAGAAGTATTTGGGTTTTTACTTTTTTGGCTAACAATCGTAAGCAGATGTGTGCTTATAAATACACAAATACTTGAAGATAGAACTTTGTACTAACGCAGTTTAATAACCCTGTACTTTGTACTTATTTTACCAAGCAAATGTCACAAACGTGTGACATTTTTTGTACCTCAATTAATAAATTAAGACTGAGTACTGAAAACTCCTCAGTGGGGTCCACCTGGGCCAAAGCCTGCCGGGGCTGCGGGATAGTTCGAAAGAGTTACCGCGGCCCTGGTACATAAAGGGCTTAAGAAGGTACATGGTGGGTTTTAGTCAGTAAGAGTCTGACACTCCCTCACGGTGCACTCACAGCGGGAGGGGTCATATATAATAAACACGATTATTACCTCCTTTTGGGTGAATAACATCATTTAAAGCAAAATAAAACACAAATGATTATAAAAGTTAATGTAACCATCTCACCTTTTTATTGCCTCTTAAACAATAGTTTCCAACATAGTGGTATTGCGGAAAACACAAATTATGACGGAAAAACAAAAAGTATGAAACCACTTACAAGTTATTTACCAACTTATACCAACACTTGAAAATGGTCGTATAACACTGATTTACAGTATTTTCATCTATAAAGTTGATACGTATAATTTCTTGTCGTTTATTTGACACTAAATTGAAGTTCTGAATACAAAATTGATCTATAATGTCGAGATGTTCATTTCTGACACTTACGCGAAAATTAGATATTTAAATAAAACTACTTTTACGGATTTTATCGCGGTTATATTAATATTATTTAATCCCGACGCATCCATGGTCACGGGTACAGTACCCTAATTTTTATATTTAATAGTTTCTATGATGAGCTTCCAAGCAGGTGGTACGCTCCAGCCATCATCTCTATTGAAAGACTCTGGTAAAAAAAAACCGTATACCAATGTAATTAAAAGACTCAAACTCATATATTCCAACCTGGCTGTAAAACACCACTTTTTGAACGCCAAGATTTACAAAAGATAGCCCAAAATGCCCACGCTTCACCACTTCCTATGTGATTAACTGGGAAGAAGTGGCGCAACAAGCTCCCCAGCAACACATGTCTGTCTGTAGGTTAGAAACACCTTTCAACAATGTTATTATAATACCTATTACAATTAAGATTTTCATGTACTGAGTCTTCCTAATTACATGGCCACGGTTAATTGACAAGGTTAATATTAAAATAAAGTTATTGAACGGAATAAAAGCAAAACCTCTGGTTCAAGGAAAGATTTTATTGTTTAAAACTTGATAAAAAAAACTTTAATGTCACGTTAAAGCTGTGTGAACTTGAAATAATTGAATTTCGTAATATTAACCTACATTATCTGAGTAATAATATTGTTCTTTATTTTATTAAAATTGGCACTTCCTCATAGATGTGTACTTGCTAAAAAACAAACAATAAATGGTTTATTATTTTCGTTAAATTGGAAAAAATATTTTAGTTATTTTTTTTTAATGAAGTCTGTCGATATTTTCTATTTCTGCCCGCTTACTTTACAATCTTATTTTATTTTTCATTTTCTCTACCTAAATCTGCTTAGCGTTTATCCCATTTTCTCTACCTATATGGCATCCAGAATTTTCATATCTGATTTTACTGGCTTTCATCAGAACTACTTTGCGCACCTGGATAAAAAGAAACGTATAGTCTTACTCGATAGAGAAAATTCAAACACTCAAAAAAATCGAATAGGTCCGTTAGTTCCTGAGATTAGCGTATACAAAGTCTTTAGCTTTATAATAATTATTAGTACCTGCCTACGGATTTTATTCGATTCCGCCATTCTCTCATAAAAGTCCTCAAACCAAATAGAGCGCATTTAATTTCGAGTAACGACCCAGAACTTGATACCGCGAGTTATTTTTAACTTTTACATAATTACCATGGTTGACATAAGACATGGTGAAACATACACAAACCAGATTCGAATCCCTGACCTCTCATTCCACTGCCAATATACTCTGCCAGTTTAGTAGCGTGGTTTTACTTGCGGTTTTGGTTGCTTTAGTTTTGACTAGCTTCCGCCCGCGGCTTCGCCCGCGTAGAGTTCGATTATATCGCGTTTCCAAAAGAATTCTTCAAAAGTTCGGGATAAAAACTATCCTATGTTCTTTCTCAAGGTCAACTCTATCTCTGTACTTTTTATTAAAATCAATTCAGTGGTTTAGACGTGAAAGCGTAACAAACAGACAGACAGACAGACCGACAGACAGAGTTACTTTCGCATTTATAATATTAGTAGGGATTAATATTTTGATTAATAAGGTAACGGAATTATTTAAATAAGCTCATCCTCTAAAATTCGTGACACTTTTATAATTTTCTTCAAGACTATTGACTATCAAATGGATGAAACAGATGAGGTCTTAAAGATAGAGCGTAATAAACAAACAAATTAAAAATATGAAAGTAACCTTCAAATGCTTGATAAAAGCCTTGTAGATTTACTTAGAAACTGGACACAAACATTTGCAATTACAATACCTATTGTGGAGTGTAGGTACATCAACATTTTATTTTTGTTGGGAAGTCATCAAATAGACTCTCCTACTTTGGGTACAGCATGAGGGGACTAAAACCCATCATGTTCTCATCCTACTTGAGCCCTTTATGTATCAGGGCCGCGGTAACTCTTTCGAACAATCCCGCAGCACCGACAGGCTTATGGACTAATGGGCCCCACTAAGGCCTAATGTGTCACTGGGGAGTACCTCTACATCCTTTTGACAACAATCAAAAAACACGTGTTAATAATACATTAAAACCTATTAAAGTAGGTAATTGATATTCAAGGTTATTCATGGTTTTCGCAGAAGTTATAAAATTTGTGTATTTTTATCTTAATCTCATGCGCATAGATAAAGAAATTATCATATAATTAATTGAGAATATAAATTACATAAGAAGCATAAGAAAACCTGTTTTATAGCTAATAATAATTATTGTCTCTGTGTCAAATAAAATTAATTTTATAATATTGAACGAATTCCAATCCTACTGATATTATAAACGCGAAAGTTTGTTCCTCTTTCACGCAAAAACTACTTCATAGATTTTCATAAAACTTGGTTATATAGCTTATACATCAAAAAACATATTGGCTACTTTTTATCCATGTGCGGGAATTAGTTTCCTCAGAACTTGGTCGAAACCACTTGGTGTAAAATATATGACACCTAAAATTCCCATTTCTCTTTCAGGCAATGAGCACGCTTGCAGCTGACAAACTAGGCTACTTCGCAAATGCTGGTGCCTACTACTCCATGTCGGCTCTCGGCTCCAAACTCTTCAAGGACCTGACCGTCCAGGAGATGTTCTGGGGGTACAACGATCCTATCGTCACGATTGCCAACTCTTTGCTGCCTGGCTGGATCGATTTCAAGAAAATTGGATTGCTTGATCGGGTGAGTACCTTCTTAATGTCAAGAATTTTAAGTCCCTTTGGGTATTCAAAGCAATTTGGAGACACGAATTATTTTCAGGCTTCATATGCTTTGATTTTGTCTGGAGAAATCAAATCACATGTAACAGTTTAAAAAAATACGGAAGTCAATAAATGAAAGGAATTCAATAATATTGAATTTACTTGCCCATTCCAAAAGTAGTTAAGTTACCTATAAAATAGAACGGGCAATAAACTCCATGGTTTCTTACTCTTCTATATACATATAGTTAAGTAAATTTTCATATACTTCATGGAACTTAAATAAATGATGAAAGCGTATCAGATAATAATAGGCCTTTCCTGTCACATTATAATAGAGGTGATGATGTCCTAATGGTCTTAACGGCATATCAAATTACCAAAATAGATTTCCACACTAAACAAAAGAAGTGTTTTGTCGCCATGACATTGACGTAGAACGGATTATTATCCTAAATGTATTGTGAATCAAAAACAGCCATAAGTGACCATAAGGTATCATTACTTATTTTTTCCTACCAAGTCATTATAGTTCGGCCATTCAGAGAATGCGTTCCTGACACGTCGCGATTGAACTGACGACGTAATAACATTCATTGATTATTGATATAATAATGTTGTTTTAATGCTCCTCAATTGTTAAAACGGTAAACAACCAGCAAAAATATTTTTATCGTAACTGCAACGCCATTGCAAAGTTACGTCGTCAGTTCAATCGCGACGTGTCAGGAACGCATTCTCTGAATGGCCGAACTATAGCTGTTGTTATTTTGAGATAATGCCTACATTAGCTGAAAAATCGCACAAACAAAAGTTGACGGTGTTTTATTTTTCTTGCAGTTTTATGCACAAAAACTGGAGTGGTCTGAAGTGGAACTTGGTAACGTCAGTCGGAGGTACTCCTTGAATGCTTGGGATAACAGCAGTGGGCTGCTGGAGCAGGGATTCACGGACTTGGATTCTAGGTAAGCAGAAATACTGTAAGACGATGAAAGTGTAATTAATGCAATAGTAGCTCTATCTGTCTGTTTGATTTTAATGCCAATCTATGTATTAATGCAATTTAAAGAAAGGTACACAAATGTATGTATGAGCTTGAGAACGGACATAATGTAGGCTGTGTGGGGAAGGGGTTCTTTCGGGTTGCGAGAGCTCGAGTATTTATAGAAAAAAATATTTATATTTTAGACAGAATTTCCTTTCATGATAAATTAATTGTCACCTTCTCTTATTTGTTTTATCAATGCTACGTCGATCTACATTCTTTCTCGAATATCTGTATTGTTTCATATCCCTTTCTTTTAAGCCTCCAAGTTTTCTACATGTTATTCACAGATTTTCTTTTGTTTCAGTACACCCTGCAACAGGATCCAAGGTTCATACGAAGGTCTGATGCTGCCATCCAACTATGCCAAGGGTCGGAACATCACCATCTTCAGAAAACAGGCTTGCAGAAACTATCCCTTCAGCTTTGTTAGTGAACACGAGAGTGAATTGGGACTTGATTCTTATTTGTAAGTATTTTTCAAAGTGAAAACTTAAAAATAAGTTATGAAGTAAAACTTATAAAGGGTAACCAAATCGAAAAATGGGAACCTATCACTAAGACCTCTCCGTCCATCAGTCACTGGATTGCCTTTTATGAAATATGGCAATTAGGCAATATAATTTTTTGCAGATGATTTGCTACTGTTACCGCCTTAGCGATACTTAAATATTGAAAACTATCCCTACTAATATTATAAATGCAAAAGTAACTCCGTCTGTCTGTCTGTTACGCTTTCACATCTAAACCACTGAACTGATTTTAATAAAATCTGGTACAGAGATAGAGTTTACCTTGAGAAAGAACATAGGATAGTTTTTATCCCGGACTTTTGGAGAAATCTCTTGGAAACGCGATATAACCGAGCTCTACGCGAGCGAAGCTGCGGGCGGAAGCTAGTAACATAATAAGTGATTTAGAACCCAACAATCGAGATTTATTGTTTATTTTATAAATACATAAATACGGAACACATCGTGCGCGAGTTACACTTGTCGGGATTTTATATGTTTTAAACAGTATTTTTATCATTTTCTCTTACGTTAAGCTTTATTAAATACTTACATTCGATTTTCCATAATCATTAAACTCTATTTAATAGCTGATTGTTTGTCTAAGCATCACGCAAATACTATTGTATGAATTTTATGACCAATGTTATTTAATATTTTCTTAAGTATTACAAAGAATACGCGGAGCATAATAGTTTTATTATATTTGCGGACATTTATTGCATACTTTATCTATTTTATGAAGTTTTATAAGAAGCTCTTATTAGTTATTACCTTTTTATTCTAAAAGGCAAAGTTTTTAATCTATGTACAGATAATTATGAGCTTTGACTTTGACCTTAACTTTGACTGCGATTCTAAATACTTACAAATTCTGATTTACCCTCAGGTACACGATGGACAATACAGCTTTCAGTAACGACTCTCCGTTTGCCTGCAACTGCTCCGGCGAGTGTCCCCCTGAAGGATTCGTTGATGTCAGCAACTGTTACTATGGTTAGTATTCAAGCGTCTTTTATATTTAAGTGCAATTTATAATGCCCTGTATTAAATAATGTTTTAGATTTTATAAAATCTTGAACTTCAACGAACATAGGATCATCTATAAGGTAAAAGTTAGAACAAAAACGAAAGGCAGCATTAATGTATTTGTTGGCAAAGTATAAGTTTGAGCTATAAACTATTGGGCAATACCCAATTTAAAATTATTTCAGAGGGCTCGTAACTTTTCCCAAAAAATCCTCTTAAGAATTCGTTGAACAAGAATGTAAATAAAAATCTTCATCTCTGCTGCTCTAAACTAAATTATAATTTTTGATTCCAGGTTTCCCTATTTATCTGTCAAAGCCACACATGATGGACACGGATCCAGTCCAGCAGGCATACTATGAGGGTATGAAGCCAGATCGCAAGAAGCATACCTCACATTTTGAGTTGGAACCTGTAAGTAGCACTTCAATGAAATCATCGATATAGAATTTGATACTGAATCAATTTCATTACACAAATGCCTTGGAATCCTTTGGACATATAAGGCGTACTATATAGTACAGTAAACTGCACATTAGTGGTAACTGTCATGCGCCTTAACTTAATAGTAATAAGTACGATTTTCCTATAAAGTGTTACCACTAACCGTTAAAAGTTGACTGTACATAAAAGTAATTTTCTTTTTGTTATTTTCAGGTACTTGGAGCGCCTCTAAGCTTTTCGATAAAGATTCAAATCAATCTTGCCGTAAGAGTGTCTCAAGGAAATCCCATCACGGCTCCAGTTAAGGACAAGGTCTTGCCTCTCATGTGGTTTTCATTGGTAAGTTTCCTATATTTTATTATTGGGTACTTTTACTCTTTGGATATCATGAAAATCATATGCAGAGGATTCAAAAAACGAATATTCCATTTGGCAAAAAAAAATAATTCAATAACATCAGTTGCAAATTTTGAACTCCTCTTGTATGTTCCTCCTGTGACATAATGTTATAAAAAAATATTCATTATGTGTAATATTCAGTATGTTATAAGTATAAGAAAGGTACTGATAAATTATTTTCTATTCCAGTACTGCAAAGAACCACCACCAGACGTAGTAACCCTACTCCGACTCCGTCTCGTCATCGGTCCCCCATTAGTCATCACTTTGGAGGTCATTCTATTCCTCATAGGCCTCGTGCTGGGAGTCCAGGGGGCCCACAGGATCTGGAAACCTAAGTACAAGATCATACCTCCCAAGGAGATCCCCATTCCTATCATAAGGAGGAAGAGTTCTGAAAGGAGAAGGAGTAGTGTGATTCTAAATATGGCTGATAATGTTGGGTTTACATGTAAGGATGATGAAGATTTGGCTAAGGAAGCAGTTTCGCTCCTAGCTATCAATGAGGACGATAATGAATTTGTAGATCTACTGGTCAGTTCTGACAACGAATGAGGAGATTAGTATAGATAGAAATATTTGCTCAATTTTTATACATTCCAAGTGTGACTTTAGCAGTTTCCTTAGCCTTTATTCTGAAGGTACGAAAAGTTTTGAACTTGAGTTCCATTCCGAAGTCTTTTAGGATATCTTAGAATAATAATTTATATGTATTTAATCGCATTTTAGTGCAACCTGTTTTTTTATACTGGCTCAAATTTTAGGTATAATAGATGAAGCAGGTTACTGACGGTTAAATAATAATGATTTTTTCCTATATTTCCACCTATATTAACACGAGTTATTGTGCGAAATGCCTACATTTTGCTAGCGGGTAAGTTAGTAAATGTTACGGGTACAAGCTATGTATGTCTGAGCGTTGTCGGTATTAATGGCTATGTGACGAATGGTTTTTGACAACGACCGGGCAATGTGAGTTTATTTATGTTTTGCCATTATTGTTTTAAGTAGTTTAAATTCCGCTGGCGGCTTAGCTGGTAGGGTACGTCCTAGGTGGGCCACTGGCGAACACAAAGCGATCTGACGGATCTGCGCTGCGCAGTGTCACGTTGGTTACTTCAAAGGAAATCGCGCTGTTTCGATTCTCGTTCGCATCCAGATAGCTCATGTAGGACGCACCCTAACGGTAGATATTAAATAAATTGCTCAATATTAATTAGTAGAAGTTAGAAAGGTGTAAGGTTATCATATTCAGACGTGTGGAATGTCTGTTTTTGCCTCAATTAATGTTATTTTATTCCTTGTTTTGCCTATTGAGCTGAAATCATAGGTATGTAGACTGTCTAGTGACGTGTTTTTATATTTTGACGGACCACTCTCGAACTAGGGTTTATCGAACGCTTATCGTTTTTCTATGAAATCTTGTATAACGAGTGTTATAAAATTCTAGCTTCCTGCGGTTTCATCCGCTCCCCTGGGGAACCTCTTCCAGCACGAGGATAAAAGAACCGATTTCCATTTCCTAAATCGTAAGTTACCTCCCCAATAATTTGCCTCTAACTAACCAATAACTGCCTCGTTGGTCTAGTTGTCGCAAGTGTGGCTGCTGAGCACGAGGTCTCGGGTTCGATTCCCGAGTCGGGCCGAAATCGCTTTGTGGGTTTTAGAAGACTCACAAAGCAGCCCGAAGCCTGGAAGTTGGTGATTGATTCACCCGTGCATCGGAGAGCACGTAAATGTCGGTCCTGCGCCTGATCTCTTTCCGGTCGTGTCGGATTGCCGTCCCATCGGGCTATGAGAGTGAAGGAATAGGGAGTGCACCTGTGTCTGCGCAAATGCTTGTGCACTATAATATGTCCTGCGCAGTTGGCTAATCTCCTTACATGAGAACAGCCGCCGTAGCCGATAATCGGCTAGGAGGACATCAATTTTCAGCATAATCGGTTTAGTCGTTCTGGGGCTGTAAATAGTGCAACCAATATGACTTTTTATAATGATATCTCTATAAACATGACATTGAAGATTATATGATGTATGAGAACAAATGTTGCAGAAAACCAGTCTTCATGATCCCAGTATTAAACTTTCATTAATCAGCCTTTTAATTCATGACAATGTATGCTATAAAACAATTAGTGGGATCAGTGTAGTTATTTTTAGCAATTGTGATATTAATTTTAGTTTTAGTTTTAAGTCAATTGTAAATAAACTGTAAATATTTAATTTAATAGACTGATGGTGAAATGTTTTTTTGATAATTAAATAAAGTATTTTTCAAGAAATTGTAATTTTTATTTTATTTATAATAGCCTACACAATTCATATTTACATTATAATAATTTAAATTAAAAATTATTCATAAATATTGTACAATAACTGGTATTGCAGTAATTATGCATATTACAAGGGTAATATCAATACTGCTATTAAAACTATTTAAATAAATTACAGACCAATTTACATCACCTTTCACTGAATTCACTAACTATAACGATAACCAAACGATAACCAGCCGTATACTTGCCGCCCATTGGTCACATCAGCGATTTGACAACTGAAAATGGTTCGGTTATCGTTATAGTTAAATGGTAGAGGCCACCATGAATATACTTATTCTGTGAACTGAAAACAAATGACAGAGACAGAATCTGTTTTAGTGTTTTTAGGTGAAATCACTGAAAGTGATAGATGATGTAAACTAAAACTAAAAACTTCAACTAAAGTAAAATTTTGAAACACAACAGATTAAGTGCTACACCTGCATAATATACACTCAAATAAATAATTATTATGATAGTAAAATTTTGTATAAAAACTTTTATACTTATAAAATCACAGTTCTTTTGAGTGGTAATGGAATGAAATACTTATTTGTATCACTTAATATACTTATTAGTAACGTTATAAATTAAACAATTATTTCAGTACCTACGACAAAAAAAAATCCAGTTTAATTATTCCACTTTTGATTAAAATATTACTTTTAAAAAAAATGAGGTTTACACACATTTATTATTTTACACACGTTCCACGTAAGTAAATTTATTGGTCTGATAATTTAATGGAAATTATATTTAATTATGTACGAATCAGATATATTTTATGATCTTATACGAAACGGATAGTGTTATTTACATCAAGTCCAAATTCTTTGAACTATGCATTTCGCATCCTAGCAATTTACTAGGGCAACTATGAACATAACAAAATACATTTATAAATAAAATATACTTTAAAACCTATTGCAGTACTACTGACACTATTTTATATAAATAGGTATTATGAGTGTTATTTGTCATTATAATCGGTAACTACTAACAAAATACTGTAATTTAAATCACTTACAATTTATCATACATTGTATAATTTTAATTAAATATATATATAAAATAAATAAATGGAGACTAGAAGGTATATTTACAAATTGGTAATCATAATAAATTATTAATGGATACAAGTTGATTAATATAATGTAATAATGATAATTATTATGTCTCGCCATTTAATGAATAATAACAACTATTACAAAGTTGTGTGTACATTGTAGCATGACCTTCTTATCCATAAAGCTATGTACACACATACTTTTACAGGTAAAACTTTTTACTCGTCACAAATCGTCGTCGTAATTTCAAGACAATTATATATTTTTATCTTATTTTTATGAAAATATTTAAATACTTCACATTTGTAAATTAATCACCTATGCCTATTTTATCAAAAGGTTATGTCGTTTTTTTTTATTTTTCGGTGGTCGTTGTTTTTATTTGTTTCAGGCATTTTAGCGTCACAGTTACAGTCACAGTCTGTATTTGTCGCATTATTATAATTTAAAACAATTTATTATAAAACAATAAAACATTTTATTTGCCATGTTACTGCTCTATCTACATACATTCCCATCATCTCCAAACGATTATTCTTCCCTTTATGTATACAACTTAACAAATTACATAGTGATAAGTTCATAGGAAATTCTGATTACAACAGCAACATTAGCTAAATTCCTTCTGCGATAATCTAATGACATGTCATATACATCAATTAGCTCTCGCGTCTGAGAATAGCGCATATAATCACAAACAGAAATCAATCTTTTGTAACAGTCTTTACGGCATAGATTGGTTGGGTATTTCAGAGAAAAGATTTTGTCCTTCTTCTTTTTATCTCCTTATTTTACATATCCTTGTAGCTTTCTGTCACCAGAAAACATGGTTAGCGCTAAAATTGTTGGTGACTTTCTGCCCTATTATTAGCTACTATTCAGCACTGACATATATAAACGAACAACTGTCCAACACTCTTCACAAATTGTCCCCCAACTCAAGAGCACACTGTACTAGCTCGCATACACATGAGCATAGATCCAGGACACGTAATGCGCCACGTTTGTGTAGACGTCAGGGACGCCGCGCCGCGCGCAGCCGGACCCGAACGAGGTCAGGCCTCGCAGCTCCCAGCGACCCCCTGAATGACACTGGAGAGGACCCCGACTGTCACATACACTAGCTAGCATACACATGAGCATAGATCCAGGACACGTAATGCGCCACGTTTGTGTAGACATCAGGCACGCCGCGCCGCGCGCAGCCGGACCCGAACGAGGTCAGGCCTCGCAGCTCCCAGCGACCCCCTGACCGGCACTGGAGTGGACCCCCACTGTCACCCTGGAAGAGAGGAAATTAAAGGGTTATGAATGTAGGTCTATCATGTCATGTCATCCTAAAAGTAAAGAGAAACTTATCATTTAATATTTATGTGGAAATATATAATGGTGGAAATATATGTATGTCTTCTTAAAAAAATTCATGTTGGAAAACCACATTCGAATCTTGTTTTTCAACAAAATATACGCCTTGGTACTTATTTACAGCACTCAAACCTTTCTTTTTTGTCAGGGTATAAAAATGGATGCACTTAAGATACATTTTCGGCAACTTAAAACGCATAAAAACTGTAAGTAGGCATGTATGTATGAAAATAGTAACACGGATGTTTTTGTTTTTGTAAATTGGAACCCAAAAAACAATCGAATTACGAAAGAACGCCAAATAAAGATATTGTTTGCTATCATTATAGTCCTAATCATATAAATAATTAACAGTTCTGACAATTATGGACAAAAACTAATGGGACGTTTATTAGAACTACGAGTAACTGCTAATTTAATATTTACATTGTGAATTATCATCCTTTGTCAAAAACAACACAACAGTCCTTAACTTTTGACGATTTTAGGATTGACGTTGATCACGATTGGTCAAACATTTTTTTTAACCATGTTGTGAAATTTTTTTTGAAAGCTTTTCCAGCTTTTTTTGTGAATCAATCGTCTTAACAGAAGTCTTAAATAACATCTACAAAACTGCTATTTTACTCAACTTTTGTCTTGTTGATGAAAATGAGCTTCAGCGGTCCGTCAGGATCAGCCTCAACTTTGACACGAACATTTGACATCAAAATCACATCTCGTATTGCGCTCACTACGCAATCAGTCACACCGTACCTATTATTGGCTGATATAATATTCTCCGATGAGTGAAAGTCAAGAATTTTGATTGGACTTTCCAATACGTTGGCGATGTCACGAAAATTAATAAGAACACTATTAAATTGTTACAAGATATCAACTCTTATCTGGTAGAACAATCGATTTGCTGACAGCTCGGTATGGTTGCCTAATCTTTTGAGGAACTAGTTTGAAAAGGTCGTAAGATCAGTGACTGGTGTTGGTATCAACAGAACTGTTTCGTTAAGCTTAGCTACTTTAGCTTCTCTTACCTCCCTCTTTAGGGAACTCCTCTTGTACATCAAGGTCTCTTTCATGGCATAGCAATAAACTCGGAGAGAGATCTTCTTAATTTCATGAGCTTAATGGGCTTAATGGCCTAGTGGGTAAAGGACCAACCTCTCAAGTATGAGGGCGCGGGTTCGATCCCAGGTCAGGCAAGTACCAATGCAACTTTTCTAAGTTTGTATGTACTTTCTAAGTATATCTTAGACACCATTGACTGTGTTTCGGATGGCACGTTAAACTGTAGGTCCCGGCTGTCATTGAACATCCTTGGCAGTCGTTACGGGTAGTCAGAAGCCAGTAAGTCTGACACCAGTCTGACCAAGGGATATCGGGGTGCCCGGGTAACTGGGTTGAGGAGGTCAGATAGGCAGTCGCTTCTTGTAAAGCACTGGTACTCAGCTGAATCCGGTTAGACTGGAAGCCGACCCCAACATGATTGGGAAAAAGGCTCGGAGGATGAATGGTTCGCATATTATAGGATGCTTTTTATAACACTAAAACTTTATCTACGTTTGGGGAGCATTCCAAATTAATTCTGTGGCTGATCCCTCCTCAAACATTAGGAGTCCTTCATATTATAAGGGAATAAGTGTGACTATTACTGTAGTAATAGTTTACCCATGCGAGAACAGGAGGTTCTTATCTCCTAAGACATAACTAACCTGTATTTCAACCGATTAATTAATTTTATTAGATAAGCCCGGACTCTCAGATCAATCTTGTAAGTTTTTTGTCTAGTCTGAGATCGGTTGTCACTTAAATCTCTAACACACGATCAGATATCAAAATAATATTAAACTGTTTAAATCTTATTACTGAAAGATACCTGACTAATAATGTTCAGCCTTACTTATAAACGTGAATTAAATATAAGTAATACTTAAGGGCTGTTTAAGCAAATTCTTACTTATAAACGTTGCTTAAGCATGTCTTAACTAACATTTAATCACTACTTAAGACTTTAAGTAGTGATTAGTTAAAATGTTGCTTAGAAGGTGATTAGAGATTTTATAAGTAAGGGGGAACATGTACAGATCTACGCTGTTACGAAATAATTTTATTTATGTTTTGGCTCTACTTTTGTAGGTACATAAAACACATTGGAACTTGATGGTGTAGAATCGGTATTTGAGTTCTTTTTTTTTAAAGCTACTGTTGTTATTTTAAATAAGTTGACGGTTTTTGCAAAAATCCGTCAATAAGGTGTAGAACCGCGGGCAAAAATTGCAAATATTTGCCACTCATGCATTTTTGATACTTTAATAATCAAAAACCAAACTATTCTATTACATTTAAAAGGTCAAGATAAAATCAAAATTCTTAATTAAGATTTCGATCTGGTATAATAATTGTATCAATTTAAATTCCTTGTACACAAACCCAGAATTCAGTCTTAAGGTCAGCTTGTTTATTTTTATTCGAGCTCAATTTACTCTCTCTAGTGAATGGAAAATTTAATTCTTCGTATATCTACAGGAAGGCGATGGAGTTTCCTTAAGTATTTTTATGTTGATTCTTTGAATCTTTGGGTGGTTATATTCCAGTTCGTCACAACATGACTTGTAATTATTGTAGAAGTAGTAGTTAAATGCAATTTCATAAGCCAATAAGGATGCAAAGATTTACATATTATTATGGACATTGTGTATTTTCAACAGATTGCATTATACGACTGGGCAACCTAAAGACTCTCCATTAGATGTACCGTCAGTTGCACAAAGCGTCATTAAAGTTAAAGCTTCTTTAAATCTATTGCTGACTCTTTCTTTGTCAACAATATAAAAAGTGACAGCAATAGATTTAATGAAGCTTAACTTTGATAGAGCTTTGTGCAACTGACAGATAGTTATTATTTTAGTAACAATCATTAAGTATTAGCAAATATTATAACAAAGTGAACTTACCACACAAGCTCCCGTACTTCCATCCGTGCTCCCCGCACACAAATGACCTTCATTCAAGGGCAGGGTCAGAGCATATCTATCTCTACACACGTTCAGTGGTAACACAGGCACTTCAGCTTCCAACAATACATCAGTTAGAGTCCCATTCGTCTGTTCTCTGCCCCAACCAGTAGTGTAACACTCATCTTTGAAATCCAATCGATTATTATCATCAATAAAAGGATCAATTTCTTCACCGAACATAAGCTTTTTATCACTCCTATTTATATTCACTTTGTAATCATCTTTTAGAAGACTGTTCCTAATTAGTTTCACTACACTGTCTAAAGTAGCACTGTCGTATATTAAATCACTGTGACCTCTCTCACTGTCAGATTTTCTTAATTCTTCACCACTTTTTCTGTCAACCTGTCTATTTGGCTCATTAGAGACTCTGACATTATATCTCATATTCTTATGTTTCTTATTGATTATCCCTGAGAACATGTTCTTCGTTAAATTGTTCAGCTTTTCGAGATATTTAACGGCTGTATCTGGTTTTGGTTTGGGTGGCTTTGGTTTTCGTCGTGGTGGTTCCGTGTTCGATTCTGGTCGGAGGTAGAATGATGAGCCCTTGTCTGCCTCGAAGGCGTCGACTGGTGGCTCGAAGGGAGGGAGGCAGATTGTGCGGATTCTACTGCCAGTGCTGACGTCTGCTGCTCTGGTTAACTTCATTAAGGCTGGAAAGGATTTAGAAAATATGATGAGTGATAAATAATTCAAGATAAAGAGCAAAATAGCATTCCTATATATTAGAGGTATATAAGTTATTTGAGAATTAAAGGCCTTCAAATGTGTACAGCTTTTGAATGATGCTAACACTATTTAACAGTCATGTAATTAATTTTTCAGTTAGCCTAGCGTTATTAATCAATTAATTCAATCCACTGCTCGGTAATGGCTGAGATGAAATGAAATTGATGAATAGCATTTCTCTGTTATTTTTACTTATTGAATTCGTTATAATTCTTGCCATTTTTTTTTTACTTTATCGATGAAGAAACAACTAGACTTTATGGAGTGCTCACCAATATCATGCTGGTAGTTATGGAACCGGTGATGCAGCACGATCTTCTCGATAGGCACGTAGGCGCCCTTCTGTTCGGCCCGGTCCCACTCGCCCAGCACGGCTGTCCAGAGAGCTGGCACTGGTAGGTTGAAGAGCTCACTGCAATGTTTGTTGGTGGATGTTACTTTTGAGAGGATTGGAGAACCACACTGTTCAAAGAAGTTCATTGTTGGGGCCTAATCTTAATATTATCATTTCTCTCTAGTGTTTTGTGTCTTTTTCATCAATTTTAACACGTTTCTCTTTCTATCCGACGTCATTATATCAAAGATAAGAAATAACTCCAAATATTCATAAATTATGCGTACTTATATCAAACCTTCTAATGTGATTAAAAATTTTGTAGATAGACTTCTAAAATATTCATTTTTCTGCCATCGACAGCCATTCCGAATCTTATGTCGATCTATTCTTCTGCTTACTGGAGATAGGAATTCAACATTGCTTTTATGGGGCTGTCACAATTCTATCTCTAGTAAGTCAAAACAACACATCCATAGAATATTGGGAACGGCCATTAATGGATACACAATGACCTTGATAGATAAGGGTAGAATGAAGAGCACTCGTCAATCAAGATCAAAGATAAATAAAACAGATATACTTATGAATGCAGTGAGCCGTGGTGAGCAGCCACATAGGATGCACCAGCACGCCGCCGCACCAGTGACCGATCAAACCGTAGTTTGGGTGCAGCAGTTGTAATGATACCTGGAATATAGCAGAATACATTATGAGCTATTGTTTATATAAATACTGGGAATAAAAGTTTAAATTTAGAATCGTCCGCCATCGCCTAGCCAAGAAGAAGTGGCAGAGCTTTTCTGACTGTTTATGGAATGGAGTATCATTATTTCATCAATATTTGGTATGAATTCACACCTTGGTTTACTGCCTTAAAGAAAATCATAGTCAAATCATTTATTTCATTTAGGCCTTTACAAGCACTTATGAATGTCAAAAATTATAAATAGGTTTGATTCTAGTTGAATCATCCTCCGAGCCTTTTCCCAAACTATGTTGGGGTCGGCTTCCAGTCTAACCGGATTCAGCTGAGTACCAGTGCTTTACAAGAAGCGACTGCCTATCTGACCTCCTCAACCCAGTTACCCGGGCAACCCGATACCCCTTGGTTAGACTGGTGTCAGACTTACTGGCTTCTGACTACCCGTAACGACTGCCAAGGATGTTCAATGACAGCCGGGACCTACAGTTTAACGTGCCATCCGAAACACAGTCATTGGTGTCTAAGATATACTTAGAAAGTACATACAAACTTAGAAAAGTTGCATTGGTACTTGCCTGACCTGGAATCGAACCCGCGCCCTCATACTCGAGAGGTTGGTTCTTTGCCCACTAGGCCACCACGACTTTTTTTTTTTTTGATTCTAGTTGAATATCATACCTTTAATTAATATCGATACGAGTTAATCTTCTTAGAAATTTACTTTTTTATTACTTGGTTAACTACTTTTAAAATGTGTAGGTATTCCTCTCTCAAAACCTATTGCACTAACAAGGTTCTATGTCTATGTCTACATACAGTAGTCAAGAATCCAACAAAACCTGGAAGAAAAATAAAATAACAGTCTTCCCAGACCTGCCAAGGCCAAGCTCCTCTCTTAGACTCCCGACCCTTGATGATGCGTAACTGTCCTGGAGTACGGTCTCGTGGCTGACGCGTGTGTCGCCGCAGTGGAACACCACATTCTGAGGAAGAACAGAGGACTATGAGTCTTATTGGTGAAGGGCTAGGTTAGATTTTTAAATAAGTGGTGAGGAAAATTTATTGCTCGTTAAATCTCATAATGGTTGAGGATGAGATGTACATGAACACATGAACCTGAAAAAGTTTTGATATGATTTCTGACCCTTCTTAGGTTCAGAGGCTTAAAAATGTAAGCTTACATAAGTACCTATAAATAAATAAAAGATCTACCGTTTTACCCTGAAAGCGTGTAAGTATTCATAACAAAAAGATTCTGATATTTAATTTAATTAAAAAGGTAATGACAGTTTTAGGAAAAATAATATTAATTTTATTACAATGATGACAGAAACAAAGTACCTACAAGACAACAATTAAAATGATATTTATTATTGTTTAATTACATTCATAAATAATAAAACTAAACATTAAACTAAAGTATTAAATTTTAAATAGTAATCGTAGTTTAGATTACAGTGTTATTGTTAACAATTATGAGAATTATATCGCGAGCAGTATGAGGAACAAATTGCTTGACACGCGATTGTTCACGGTCTGTTGATGAGCTAGGTCGCATACATAGCGATAAGCGGACGCGGCAGCGGAGAAAAATTGTTAACGAAACTCTTTTTAGACAAATGGTATACCACACTGCGCCAAGGACGGTTATTTTGTAAAATATAACGCGTGATCAAGATAAAGTTCATAAAATCCATTCTAATTTAATTGTCTATGTAAAACGGCTTATCTAATGAAATACAAAGAAAAAAAAAACATAGAAGAGAAAGAGCTTATAAATAAGACAATTTTAATAATCAGTAGCAGTTTTTTAAGGCAAAGGGTAAAAAAACGTGTCAATATTTCGATTATTTAAACTAAAAACAGTTTTTCACAAACTATAGTATAATTCAAAGATCTTTACGCACGGTAAAGTATACTACATTCATTTCTGTATCGCTATCCGCTTTCAACATAACTCAAGCCTTACATACCTTAATAAATTGAATTAACTTTTTTGCGGTACTTATGCTTGATATCTTGCCAAATCAAGTGGCGTGAGTATAAGTGTGAGTAATATGATAACAAGCGCTATTTAGCACTTTGTTTATTAGATCATAGGTTTGACTAGCTCTTCGACGCCTTGGAGTAAAATAAGGGAAAATGACGTCACTTTTCAGGAGGAAGATAAAGATGTGTTTTGTGTGCGACATTCTTCCTAGAAACGCAATAAAATATATTTGACCAAAAATGCATTTTCGAGGACAATTTTTTTATGATACATAGAACTTAAATTGAAACTTCAAACTCAAATAGTCGAAGATAAACATTTCATAGGGATTTATTTGTTAATTATGTTCAAAAGCTGATGTGCTTGTGTGTGAAAAATGTGATTAATCACAAAAGTGGGTTTTAGGAAAATATCGATTGATTTCGGAAACTTTATTCAGCAACTTATCCAATACAGTACTTAGCATATTCTACTCAAAATTTTAAGTTCTATTCCATTTTAATTTCCTTACTACGGAAGGACAGTGCAACACGGAACAATCTATCACATACTCACTAGCGATTACCCAACTGCGCAGTAAAAAGGTGTAATGTCGTTACACATACATATTGATGAGTTCACAGTTAGTTATTATACTTGCTATTTACGTGTGAGCACGTAATGTGTGCGGTAGTTGCGACTATTTTGTCGCATTGTCGCGAGTTTAGACTTTACATAAGGTACTTGGGTTAGGTTGCATAAGCGTCGGTTTTTTTTGAAGGTTTGATAAGCAATTTGAAAAAACTTTTTTATTTTCTTTATAGCTAGGTATGATAATATCAGTTTGTACCGTAGCTATTAAACTCTTTATTGATAATTCTGTTTTTGTTTAATATAAGGTTCAAACAATATTGAACAAGGCTTGGTATGCGTGAAAATGTAGGTACAAAGATGAGAACATAGGACTTCGCTTGGGTAATTTTATTAATAGACGGTAATCTTAGGAGACTTCAAAATTGTAATTGTGCCAAAATTAAGTTTTCCACGAAAGTGCACACCTTATACCTACGCTTAAGTTTGCGAATAACAGTTTTAGTAAATTGACTAAACAATAAAACTAGCATTCTAAGAACCCTTCTTTAATTAAGTCAATTCGACACACAACATTTTAACGGTATGTTTTAACCACAATTACTACAAATGAAAAGGTTTTAACTATCCAATCACTTTCTAGAGCGTTTATTTTTTTTCATAAATTATTTTCAACTCAATTAAATCTTTTGAAGAACTATCCTTATTTTTGGTTCAGTATGAACGTTTAAAAAATTATGTTATCTGCCTGGCCTTTTCCCGACTAGACTAAGGATATCTCTGCGAAATATGTACTATCTTGCTGTGCCCATCAGGGTCCATAATTCTGACAACCATTTTGTATTTTCCATCTTATGTAGGTGCATTATTTACATACGATTATCACATAAGCAGTCGGTCCATCTTAAACACTTAAACTCAGCTGCATCAGATTAGGCTGGAAGACGCTCCCAACATAGTTGGAAAAAGGCTGATGATTTGAAAGCGCTATTAGCCAACTTCGGAAAAAAGGTCTTTCACAATAACTGTAAGTAGCAGGTATATTATAATTTTACTTACACTTTCAAAATATTTGAAGTATTCTGTTCTCAATTAAGTAAAGTTAATACCGACAGAGTTCTATATGTTCTATAACTGCCTCGTTGGTCTAGCTGTCGCAAGTGCGGCTGCTGAGCACGAGGTCTCGGGTTCGATTCCCGAGTCGGGCCGAAATCGCTTTGTGGGTTTTAGAAGACTTTCACAAAGCAGCCCGGAGCCTGGAAGCTGGTGATTGATACACCCGTGCATCGGAGAGCACGTAAATGTCGGTCCTGCGCCTGATCTCTCTCCGGTCGTGTCGGATTACCGTCCCATCGGACTATGAGAGTTAAGGAATAGTGAGTGCACTTGTGTCTGCGCAAATGCTCGTGCATTATAATATGTCCTGCGTAGTTGGCTAATCTCCTTACATGAGAACAGCCGCCGTAGCCGATAATCGGCTAGGAGGACATCATATGGTAATGCTTTGTCATTGTACAAACAAGTTTTGAAAGTAAAACTATGACAGTTGCTAATATATTAGTTCGGTTTTGTTTGTTTAACTCTAGACTGGAAATTAATTTTGCAGTGTGGGCGGGTTGAAACAACCGGAAATAATGTGAACGTTATGCAATCTAAATAGTAGGAACGGACAAAATACCTACTTAAAAACCTCTCATACTGCAGTCTAAACTGTTGGTCGATAGCTGACCCCATGGTTGGCTGACAATTTATTCTGAAGGTAAGTAAATGTGAATTCAATCAAACTTTTTTGACGATCTCATAGCCGGATCCAATCGTTGTAATGTGCTCACTACCATTCATCTTCATACTAGATTATTATTATGGACCCGATCCGATCAGACTATCCGCCGATTCGTAAACTCTATTGTTATTTTTAACAGAAGATACCAAACCGTGAGATGTCTTTAAAAAGCTTACTCTTTTTCCAAATTTTTAGATTGAAGGTAGTGCCGAAACACCTCTCGCTGGCGTTAGACAGTTACATTTAAACTATCGATTTACCCATCATGATGCAACATCTCAACAAAATAATGAGAGTATCATCTTCCCACGTTGCTAGTGACATATGATACATATATTACGCACAATTGCACATGGAGCGACAGTGATGCAGTCAGCGACCCCATCAGCATCCCATCAGTGTAATGATAGCACTTTCACTGACAACCAATCTCCGGATTAAAGATAACTTATCGATGCTTCCGATAACAAAGGTCGTAAACACCAAAATAGCACTTTTGGTAATCAACGAAAAACAAAAAATAATTTCGTTTTTGGCTTACATCTTTTTAATTTTAAAAGTTATAAAATTGTGTTCTATACAAGAAATACGTAAAATACGATGGTGTTTCATAATATATTATTGCTATTTATGTCAAAGCTTTATTTTAAAAGTTAGCTTGGACATACACCCCAGAAAATTCAAGAAGTTGGTATTTACGACCACTAACAAATCAATGGAGAACAATTTGTCTAACGGAAGTTAGAAGTATGCACCAGTTTTTAAATACAATAGTTCTGGGTTTGGTTTTAAAAACCATATACTGAAATAAAAATGAGTGTAAACGCCACGACCTGATGCGATGGTATGTAACAAACTTGGAAATATCTGAAGCACAATTACTTGAAATCCAGTGAGTAGCGCCATTTATTTTTCAGAAAAATTAAACATTTGAATTTCTTAACGGGGTTTAATTGCAACCTATTTATACTTTTTGTGATACGACCCCTTTTTAACCGACTTCCCAAAAAGGAGGAGGTTATCAATTCGGCCGGTGTTTTTTTTTCTATGTATGTACATCGATTACGCCGAGGTTTATAGACCGATTTACGTGATTCTTTTTTTGTTCGACTCGATATAGCTGCTAGTTGGTCTCATAGTCATCAGGTCAGGATCTGATGATGGAAACCCTGAAAAATCGAGGGCAACCTTCGAAAGTTGTAGGCATACATAGAGTCAAAACTTGACACTCAGGTGTATACCTGAAAGTACTATTCAACAGTGAAGATTTGAAGCTGACCTGATGATGGAGACCAGAGAAGGTCGAGGGAACTCGACAACTGAATATGTAAACTACCTCGTGTTTGGGCTTATATTATTTGTATTGACAAGATCTTTGTAACAGTGAAGGTTTGCAGCTGACCTGATGATGAAGACCATCAGAGAAGGTCGAGGGAACTCGACAACTGAATATGTAAAATACCTCGTATTTGAGCTTAAATTATTTGTATTGATGAGAACTTTCTACTTATGCGGATAATGACAGCTATTCGTATCACTGAAAAGCTGTAAATAAAAAACGTTTTTACAAAAAAAATTAACCGACTTCCAAAAACACTAAAAAGCCAGAAAAAAAATAATTTTAGGTGCATCTGCCTAGAAGTCGGTGGCAAAATTAACTTAGGAACATCCATTAGACACCGACTTCTAGGCAGATGCACCTAAAATTAGTTTTTTTGGCTTTTTAGTGTTTTTGGAAGTCGGTAAAATTTTTTTGTAAAAAAGTTTTTTTTTAGTATGAAAATTAGGAGACAACCTACATAGTTCAATTTTCAAACCAATTCTCCAAGACTAAGTGACATTACGACAATTGTTTCTCAGCAGAGCTTACGTTTTAAAAATGATTGTAGGGTGTATTTACAATTAATTATGTCTTCATGTTTTTACGACCGACAGCTGCTTGTACGTTGTATTATACGACCTGCACGGTTATTCGGTTCTAAGCAATATGAGTTATACATACCCTCTTTAAAAAAAAAAAATGATTATACTAGTAAAAATTTTGGGTGTAAAAGTATTTTTTTAGAGAAATATTTTTTTCACATTTTTAGATCGACGCAGCGCCAAAAATTAAGTAGGGCTGCATTCTTAACTCATTTTCGCCAAAATGGCGTTTACGACATTTGTTGCCGGAAGCATCGTTATTGTAATATCTGACAGATGGTTTGTAGAAGGTATATGATATATCCTTACTTAGTGTTGTAAATGCGAAAGTAACTATGTATGTTGTTCTGGTTTTTACGCTGAAACTGCTAAATAGGTAGATAGAAATAGTTCTTGCACAGATAGTCTACAGGCTGAGAAAGGATATCATCTGCCTAGCCTTTTCAAAAGTTTGTTCGGGTCGGCTTCCAGTTTAAGAAAATGCAGCTGAGTACAAGTTTTTTGTTGAGCCTGAGATAGAATATGGTACTTTTAATCCAGATGCTGGAAGTATTACCATTTAAACCATTTAAACCATTTATTTGCTACACATACACTTTACATTTATAGGACAACAAACAGAAGATTACATTACCCTCAAGACTCAAGGAAACCGTATAGACTAGCCAGTACAAATATGGAACACTTTAGTTAGAACATTGAGAATATTATTAAGAGTAATAAATACCCATTCCATATACTACTAACTAGTTTACCTACCATAAAATAACTATGTTTTTGAAACTACATTTCAATTTAGTTATGTTTGATAATAACATTTTCAAAATCATATCAAAGTGAGCCTTCTAAAAATTTTCTCCTCTATCAAAGTTGCATAACACCCGGTTATTGTAAGAAATTGATTATCAAAGTACAAAGGGCCTTGGTGCTGTTATGTCATTTCGTAAAGGGTCCAATCATTGATGATTTGTGATGCAATGCAGAACAAATTGTTGTGGTGTTTGGCGCCTTACAGTTACGCAACTGTCGTACCTTTATTTACAGTATCGTGAGAATGTTAAGGGATTGGTTTTTGTAAAGTCATTTAATACTTATTTCTAGTAGAGATTGATGGGACTTATTGGTTTGGATTTTAAATATAGAGGATTTTTGATTGTGTATATATGAGAAGAAGTGTGGATTACTTTTGTAAATACTTTTTGAATAAGCACCAATACAATTTTATTATAATTCAGTGCTATGGTTAAGCAATTGCTTTCCAACCAATCCAAAAAGATTTTCAGGAGATTTTAGTGGACAACATTTTACAAATCCTGTAAATTCTTTAACATCATACCTAGGCAGCGAAAGTAAATTGTAATCTAGAGCTATTCTCTAATAAAAATAAAATCTTCCAGCAGCCATTTTTCGAAGAAGGAATACTTAACTAGTTAAAATCCGAGAGCATTGAGTAGTTCCCACAGGAGCAAATCCACTGACAGAAGCTGTAGGTAATTCTCTCTCTTATACCACAAAAAGATACCATTTCGGAAGATATATCGATACACAGTCGTGACTCAGCTAAACATAAGTGTTCTGAGCTAAACGAGTAGCGATAGTATCGCGTCATACTTAAAGATCTACGCTTAGATTTCTTCACTCTCGTCTAAATGGCTACTGCGCGCGCGCATTGATCGATCTTTGAAGTTACGATTTGTTGCTACCGTTAATTTGAGATCTTTGTGGCTCAAGGTGTAGAAGTTATTTTTCGTCAATTTGCTTCTGTTTATTTTCTATTATTTTTGAAGATCTTAAATTTTAATATACGTAATTTTACACTAGATTTTTGTCGAAGAACATGAAACTTGAAGAACCTAGCATCAACTTGATAAAAATTAGAGGTTCAAGGACCACCATGTTAAAGTGTAGCAGCCTGAAGCAACACACTCTTTAAGCCGATGTGTACTTCCTTCTCAACTGACAATAGAGTAAGGGTGTAATATTTAAGGACTTAGGTACTTGTAAGTTGTACCTACTTATGATTTTTAGTGATGATTTTTAAACACACACAAATAAAAATGTCAAGGACCAGACTCCAGAGTTATCTACTACTAACATGCGGTACCCTAAAACACAAACCTCTGAGACGTACAGACGGACGGACAGCAAATGAAATAAAACCGTCATCTCGTCATCTAACAAGATAATTAAAGTAGCGTTATCAAAAACATCAGAGCAATTAGCCGCACCGCCGCCGCTGCTATCTCTACCGATGACCCGGTTGATTCGAAGAATAACTTAATTGATATTTAGAAGAATATTTGGGTCATTACGACTGTTCTTAGAATATCCTAATTAAATAGAGAGTGATAGTTGGTTTGTAATTAAATAAAAATAATTGTTTCAATTTGACTACCGGTCTAGACTATAATTAAATGGCTAACTATATAACTAACTAGCAATTCAACCCGCATTTCGACCACTTCTCATACATCATTTGCCATTTAACTAATTGACATCCAATATTAGCTTCGATAATTCTGTACATTAAAGTAACGTTTACGTTAAATTAAAGTATGTATAAATACTAGTGTTCGTCCTACACATTGACATTGAGCATGAGCAACGATGCATTCTGCCCTTATTCCCATAAAAATATTTACCAATAAGCTTTATTCAAAAAAAGCGAAAGTCACAACACACAGGAATTTCTCAAAAAGAACTTGAAACCAAACATCTATTGTCGCGTCACTCCATACAATCCCGACCATTAATATCGTTCATTCACTCGTTAAATGCGTTTGCGCAGCCTCAATGCTTCTGAATACAAAACAAATTGTTTCTGCCACTGTGAGTTTAGGAAGTTCAGAAGGATAGATCATCAATCATGAAAGGTCACTGGATAATGACCACTTTCACCGGACAATGACGTAAATGGCCGGTTAAAATGCAAACACTAAAAAGGTATGCGAAATTAAGCGAAGTTTTTAAGTAGGTAGTGTTAAGGTAATGCCGACTGAGATAAGATTAAAATAAAAGTCAATGAAGAGACAGTTAATAATTCATTTAAAAAGAAAACCGACAATCACAGGACTACTTAGGTATAGGGTAAGCTAGTAGGCTAGGCTACTAGGTACCTCCACATTATTTGCAAGATTACTTAAGATATATGTTTAAAAGTAATAACTTATACCTAGTAGTAGACAGTAGATTTACTTAACACAAATTGTTCCAGTATAAAACACTTTTCATTGATTATATTATTAGAAAAAACCTAACAAAATGGTCTACTAATTGAAACAAATGAATTGATTTTCAACCACACCAACTCTAAACCACACACTTTCGTCACCAACCATTTTTAACAAAAGACACAACTAACAAATGACTGTCAAAATGACCACAGACAAAAGCTAAAACCTCAAACCATAAACATAACAGTCCCAGTCAAAAGAATAAAATTAAGCAGTTAAGTACTGCGGTGAAATCTAACAAAAAGAGAAATGGTTCAACATTAAAAAGTAACCAATGTTTTGTAAAAAAGTAATTATGGATTACGGGACGGTGGCGTAACAGTTACGTGATAACATTGAACCGGATGTTAACTTGCGGTTAAACTGTGAACTAACTTGATTATTATTTGATTGAGTTAAAGAATTGGTTAATCTATACATATAATAAATCTGTAAAAAAACTGTGTCTGTACATTGAATATATTAAAAAAATAATAATTGGGTGGGGTTTAGAAACAGTAATGGAGCACAAATCCAAAAAAAAAATTCTGTCTGTTTGTCTGTATGTCTGTATGTCTGTATGTCTGTTTGTTTGTACACGCTAATCTTCCGAACTACTGAACGGATTTCAATGATTTTTTCTTTGTTGTATCAGTATTAGGCCTGGTCAACATATAGGCTATAATTTATCTTCGAAACTTGAAGACCTGATGCAGAACTCCAACAGACCAATAAAACTATAAGAGATACAAATATGGTGCCGTGGCAAAAATTGTTTCATTTGATGAGCATTTTCAGCTGAGATTATAAATTTTAAGATCTGGAACACCTGATGTGGAACCCCAAGAGCCCAGCTTCTCTGTACCATATACAGGTATGCCGTTTTAGCAAAAGTTGTTCAATTTGATAAGCACTTTCTATTGACTTATACAAATTGAAGATCTAAAACACCTGATGTGGAACTCCAGGGGCCCAGCTAGACTATAGCATATAGAGGTATGACGTTTTAGCAAAAGTTGTTCAATCTGATAAGCACTCTCTGTTGACTTATAAAAATTGAAGATGTAAAACACCTAATGTGGAAACCCAGGAGCCCAGCTAGACTATAGCTTATAAAGATATGACGTTTTAGCAAAAGTGGTTCAATCTGATAAGCACTCTCTATTGACGTGTAAACATCGAAGATCTGGAACACCTGATGTGGAACTTCAAGAGCAATACTACACTTGAAATGTATAGAAATGAATGTTATGAAATAGGTATAGTGAATCAAAATAAGTAATTAGTCCGTCTTTTAGATAACCCTAAAATAATGGACACGCATTTTTCTTTTCTCTCTCTCACAAACAAATAATAACGAAGATACAACAACGCTTGAATTTCGTGTTAAGTCACTGCTTAGTACAAATTTTACATACCTAGACGTGGCGTCACGAGCCTCCACTCTCTAACTTTGTTGCGTTTTATCTTCATTATTATTTTGTATATCTCTTCCAGACCTCGGGACTACAGAGTTCCAAATTTTTGGGAGGCAAACGTGGGGTCGAAGCCAACACGCTGAAGCCCTTTTGAGACAACTTTAATGAAATGGTGACACAAAACCGACGATTATCCCTTTATACACTATAGAAATGAACCCAAGGACAATCCCCGGTGGACGTCGTTAAAAAAAAGACAATCCCCGGTTCTGTGCTAAACTATTGCTAACTATGGAGGAAAACTACTTGGGCTATTTTGATGGGATGTTAGTGGATGACAATGTATTAGGTACATGTAAAAACGGCAGGTGGAGACTCGCCACCTCACTTACTGTAACCAGTCACTGAATAGCAACAAGAGGGCAATAGGGACATGAGCGGCTGAAGGGTGAGGATACCTCGGCGGACTTTAAACGCGGATTACGCGCTCCCTGTGCTTACCATGAGGCACCTACCCTCCGAGCAGGGCCACTAATCCTGCTCTAGCGACTCCACTCTGTACGGCCAAGCCAAGCCAGAGGCGTGAGACCTACCCCCGTCATGGTTCACTCCGACCGGCCGGAGATGGGGGACAGTATACTCTCCCTGGAGAACTCAGTATATATAGCCCCGCGGGGTCGCTACTCCCCGTCATCAGCCTCAGATGTCTTGCGGTGCATATATCTCATTATTATTGTCGTTATTATCTCAAGAGCCTTTGTCCCAATTATGTTAGGGTCGACTTCCAGTCACGATGCAACTGAGTACCAGTGTTTTACAAGGAGCGACTGCCTATCTGACCTCCACAACCCGGTTACCCCTTGGTAAGACTTACTGGCTTCTGACTACCCATAACGACTGCCAAGAATGTTCAATGACAGTCGGAACCTACAGTTTAACATCCCCTCCAAATAACGGTCATTGGTATCCAAAATATACGTAGAAAGTACATACGAACTTAGAAAAGTTGCATTGGCAGGCACTTGCCAGACCTGGAATCAAAGACGCACGCTCATACTTGAGAGATTGGTTCTCTACCCACTAAACCACCACGAATTCCACTAAGTCACCACGACTTTGTCATCTATTTAATGTTTTTTTACGAAATAATACCTACGTGTAATATTTTTGCCACACACAACTTAAATGCGGTCTAATTAGAATCACTACTTTTATCCCTATGGTCACGTCTATTGCGACTATTCAGATCTTTGATTTTGCTGACCCCATAGTCGCTGGCATAAGGGACAGGATCCGCGTACGAAGTCGCGGGCAGAAGCTAGTGGAACAATAAAAGTTAAGTCCAACTATTATGGTACAAGCTTCTACTCTGTATGTGTGATGCAGCCGTGGGCCCTTGCAGATGGATAGTAAAAATGTCAGCTGATGACGAACCTCACGAAAAAGTCTGAAACTGAATCAGGTCTTAAAGTTCGAAGTAAATAAGTAAAACTCACAAAGCACGCTAAGACAGGTAAGTTAATAGAACAGATGATCTAAATATTGAAATCAAGAAGATGACATCAGTGTAAATAACCCCCATAACGTATTTGATGAATTGTCTAATATTTATTCATATTGATCCCCAGCTGATGAAATGTAAGTAGGTAACCTGAAATTCAATGCTAAGCTTTTATTATGAAATTACCAAAATATCTTAAACATCAAAACACGAAACGACGACCTTAAGCAGCTCTTACCATTTGTCCCAACGGCATTGAGTTAAAAACAATCAAATAGGAATCACTTAAAAAAAAATAACCGACAATCGATCTCAAAGAAAGTGTCGGCTTTAACAAGTTAAGCCGTGATTACTCAACCAGAGTACAACAATGTCGTAGTAATAACAAGTTATTATATACATAACCTTAAACGTTGAAATAAACCGCACCCTGCAGACTTTTAGTCGGCCGATAGTTTGGTCACATACATGAATCACGATATGAAGACGATGGTAGTATGTACATTGTAAAGATCTGATATTTAAATGCCGTATTAGAACAACTGAAAACTTTAATTGAATTTACGATTTGCTTTAAACAAATAAGTATGTTAATTAGTTTTAAAAGAAAATCTTGGTTCCAATAAAAGTTTTCAGTCGTTCCAATACCGGCTAAGTACCTGATTTTTGTCATGTGCATACTATCATTCATCTTCATACTGATTTATGAGCCTAAACAAACTATCGGCCGACTAAAAGTTTCCAGTGTGCTGGTACTCTAAACGTTAAACGTAAATAATTTTGTAACCGCGTATTTACACGTGAATTACTTGGCCAGTTAAGTTTTATTGTTTTTTTTTTCTTTCATATAATAATTCTGTTATGTCATGTTAATTTGTGTGATTGTAGATTATTTTATTCGTTTTGCGATTGTGTAAGATACTGTAATTTTGTTGTAAGATACCGTAATGATTTATTGAAAGAAAGTCGTGATTAAGTAATTTTGATCTTTGATTTGTGATTGCTGCCTTTTATCTTGCGTTGTAGGAAATTACTGGGTTTTCTGTGGAGCCCACTACATTATTTTAAGTTGCGTACTCTCCTATCATCATTCATCTTATTTTCAAAGTTCTAATATTTCTTTTTAAGAGATCCCGAGAGAAAAAGCGAATTATCAGCCAATTAATCAAATTGAAGGTAATCCTGCTTGGATTCAGGATACAAACTATTTTGCTATGGTATAACCTAATGAATACTGGATTTCTTATTAAGAGCCTAATTAGACTATCAGCGGGAGGTCCAAAACTAACTTAGGTAATCGTTTCAGGTGTTTGTGAAGAATTAACCAAAACAAAATATTCTCATACTAAGCCTCAAAATGACCATATAACCTTCCTATTAAAAGGTACTTATCCACGTGACTAGTATAAGTTTCAGTGACCAAGGAAGTTAGGTAAGACGATGCCCTCAGAATATAAAGCGCACAGGTGTAAGCGAAGAACGTTTGATGATGACTGATGATGTAAAGGGAAAGTTATTGGAAGGAACTATTTACTACTGTCTTATAATACTTCCTATAGCTCGTGCCAAATTATCTATGCAGTTCTGAAGTTATAGTTATAGTCCTTGCGCAATTTTTGGTAGAAATGGTTGAGAAGCTTCTTGTGAAAGCTCATTTGGCACTGTATTGTTTTGAAAATTTTTAGTTTTAATGAGAACTAAGGACCATATCTAGAGCATACTTGACTTTGGCAAAATTTTTGTTAAGAAAGTAATAAGTATTATTGAAGAAACTCACTACACCAAAATGGGAATTTTTCGTATTTTAAACACCCTTTCCTAACCTTTTGATTTGCCAAAAGTTGCTGGTCCTAAAAAATATTTAAAGATTCAGATGGCTTCCTCAGATCAATCCCACAACATAAAAACCCCCCAAAAAAAGTCAAACCACCATCCTGAAAAACCCCAAACACAGACCAGCGCACGCGCGACCTGGCAGCGCCGTGATCGGAAAACATCGTTGTGCACGCTTTCCAATGCGCGCGCGCTTCCGTCCAAGCCTTCCTTTTACTTTCATGCGCGTCGGTGATCCATGTGCGGGGAAATGCGTCGTGGGATCAGATTACGAGGTTGTTGCTCTGCAGTTGTGAAGAGGCGATGACCGACGTGGGAATAAGGTAGTATTAATGTAATTAAAATGATAAAATAAATTAAGTAATGCTAAAATATTCCGTAAGTACTTAACTGTCGCGACTACAGAATAAAATTACCTGGAGTGACCTGAGTTTTACATGGTAATTTTGATTTTGTTCATAGACTTTTGTAGCTGGCTGTACTCTTAAGATTTAAGGTTGGTAAGCTTTGGGAGACTGACCTTTCTATCAAATCCTGACCCTCGGTATTACAAGACACTACAAATTTTAAGGCGTTTACTTAATCGATAATGGTCAACAACTACATATGAATGGACCTGGTGTTCATGGTCCTTACGATTTTGGCGTGTCATCACTACAATATGAAATTTAACTAAAATATGAAACTTCAGATTCCGACGAATTTCTAAAGGTGATCTCTATAAAAACAATATGAAAAAAAAATCAAGAGACTTAGAAGTGCACCCACAATTATCAATGAACCATGGGAATATTATTTGCCTTAACTACAAAACTGCAGCATCATTATTGAACATAAATCAACGTCAACCTTTATTAAAGGTCATTACACTCCGTTATGATGGTCACCTTTGTGACGAAATCATAGTGCACTATGGCTGCACCATGGCTGTCCCATAACACGTGGTGTTGGAGTGACGTCATTGGTATGGTGTAAGTGTAAGGCATTAGCGGAGAGCGAAGTGGAATTTATTTTCACTCTAGATTTTTTTTCTAGACAGCACAAACTAAAATAGGATAAAAATGTCTTACCTAGTTAAGTAACAACAAATGCGAATTTTGGCCGTAGATGATATGGAACTCTTCGTTCGCGTGTCTTACTGACACTAGGCCGGCTTTTTTTTAATATCTTATGAAACCTATTTGTTCTATTATTATAAGACTGAAGAGTTTTGGTTGTTCGCTTTTAAATGCGCTAACCTCTAGAACCAGAGGTTTTTTTCTCCCATACTCCTTTTTGTAGGGGAAAAGCTATAGGCAACCTTTTATCCGGATGCCTGGAGCAGTTCCCACATGACGAGAATGAAACTGCTAGTGTAAGCTGGTCAGATTACATAACATAAATAACTCAAACCCGCGACCTCTCGTCCCACAATCCTTCACTATAACCATTACAAGTCACGTTCGTAGTGAAAATGAAAACTCATTGCATTGTGTATGCACGTGGTGACCCGGCGATCGTTGCGTAATAATGTTACCTACGACTAGTTGGTGAATAGGCTTAAGGCTACTTTTGGTATAGCTTTGCTGAGTTTAAAGCTTAAGTAAGTTTTGTACTTGACAAAAAAATATTGGGAGAAAAGTCTGAGCTTCTTTTAGTCTGTTTATGGTAATCCAGCTGCAACTGCTACGTTGCAATTTATGTACCTACATGAAGGTATACCATAACCTCTTCTTTAGTGTATATCATGAAAAAAAACAGAATTTTCAGCATCCAAGCTTTACAATACTCGTAGATATAAATTACCTATAAACCATCGGGGGAAATCGGTTTTGGATATTTTTTTTACGAATTTGCAAGTATCTAAAAGAGCGATTCTGCATTTGTGAAAGAAAGCACACAGCTATTTTATTTAAACTACTCCTGAATGGAGGAGTTTTAGAGAGTACTAAACATAATTTCTTTTAAAAAATCTATCCCAAACAAAAAACGCCTAGATCCAAATTGCGCCAGCGTCTAGGCATCGTTGACAGGTCATCATAAGGTCGTGAGTCTTGGGATCAAATCGTGCCCCGCACTAATGAGCTGACCTTCCAACGGATGTACCGGATCTAGCTGATGATGGAGAGGTCACGGTGTACTGTGATGGTATCTGAGGTATTTTTTGGAAAAAGTTTTGAAGAAATTGATGGACGAGAAAAGCTGTAATATGGATGAAATTTTAATCGATTTGAAATGTGATGTAGTGTCGCAAAAGCCTTCGGTTTCCAGTGTGATTTGAAAGGACTAGCTTCCACCAGCGATATAGCCCGGGTTCCGCAAACCACTTCCCATGCTTTTAAACTAATAAATAGAGGACATATTTTTTGTTTCTTTGTAAAGGCTCCGAAACAATTAAACTACACTCGTCCCGAGTATCATAGGCTATATTTTATCCCGGTCCAGGCAGTATAGTTATTATGTAACGCTGGTGAAACCGCGGAAAACGATAAATGAGATATCTGACACTATGGAACAGTCAGTTAGACAATGAAATATCCTCTAGCTAGATCATCAACAAACCCAGCCAATAACAAACAATCTATTAAAACAAAACTAATAAGTAATAACATAATCCAAGTAATCAGCCCTCAGTAATTCTAGATGTTAGTTTCTTTACTTTCTCCCCCGAAGGTCGCGGGTTCGATGCCTGCCCTGATGACACGACGTCGCTCATTTCTTACAACAAATTATACATTATTTACGGTTCAGAAGTAGCTGTTAATGTTTTATTGAGTGTTTATGCCGTGTGAAGTGACTGACTGACGAACGTAGTAAATTATCTGATGAGATTTATTATTATGTCTAGAATTAGTCAAGGGACTGTTGTGAGTACTCTGTTCATCATTATACCGTCTATATTAATATCATTAACCTGAAGAGTTTTGTTAATTTGGTTGAAACGCTAATCTTAGCAACTACTGGATGAATTTGAAATAATCTTGAAATGTTAGATATCCCATTGATACAAGAAAACATATCCAGTGACATTCACGAATATGATGGTGTCGTAAAACCAAACGTGTTTGAGGAGTCAAACTGTGGATTCTTATAAGCTCTCTGTACATTGATGATATAATTTCAAAGCTATGTTCAAGTCCAGTCCCTAATCGCAAATTAACCGACAGCATAAGTTATAGAACACCATATAAAACATCACAAACTTATCTCTAAAGATATTTGCATCGACAAAACACAAATTGTTCTATCTTATAGAATCCATAGAAATAGAGAGTAAGTATAAAGTGAGAGTAATAAAGTGTATGCCTACCGTTTAGTTGTTGTAACTCAATGGGTGCTAAATTGCATGCGAAAGGAAAAGTAGTTTACGATACACTAATTATACGGTTTCTGCACCCTATAAAATAAACTCTATTACTTGGAGGAAATTGAGAATTTACTTACCCTAATGCATTATCTATATAGATGATTTAACTATTGCTCTGTTCTGACACATTACATTGAGATTTGCAGTTTTTGCGAAATATTTTTGGTCCTAAATGACTTGTAACGCAACGTTCCCTTCCTAATTGCTAAGTTATCATTTGACACTGAAATCATGCGTAGCTGTCATTTGTGCAGTAGTATCCAGCTTCCCTTATGACATAGTGTCTCATTCTTCTTTTTGTTCTTAAACCTTCAACAACTATATAGTTTTCATCAGATCATATCGAATCATAACCTGCTTGAATGATCTGTTTGCTGAAAATGTTTATAAGATATTGTCTTCTATTTCTCACTATACCAACTCATCCAGATATCAAGCTAGGTAAAGAAATAAAAATAAAGTGATTCTAATGTTTATAAGGTCTTCGAGACGTAATAATATTCACCACGATTCAAACTAGGAAAACTAACAACACAGTCAGAAACAATAGTACCTATTTCACATGACAATCTCTAGTGTTTTGCAAACGCATTTGTCATCAACGAAGCGCAAGAAACGCCGGGGGAAAAGTCTAGTCTTTTTATAACGATGGATTGTCTTGATTGATATCGAATCGATATTCTAAGTATCGATTGTAGTCGTCGATTTTTTACCGTAGTCAACGTTTTTTTATCGTCCGAAGTGTGAAAGGACGTGCGTGAGATTTTGAGGGCATGTGAAAATGAAACGATCTTTGTAGGCTTTAACTATGATTAGACATTAAATATTAATGAGCCGTTTGCACAATGGACTATGTTGAACTGTGATGGATGGTTGACATGACAAATTGTTTCTTGTGTATGTTATGTAAGAATGAAAAGCTTAAGTTGGTAAATGGCCTCAAATTGCGCATTGCTAAAACTGAAAATCATAGCCAAACACTCCAGGAAAAGTCGTTTCTGATTTCAGGCACAGTTCTGATCTCAAAATATAATAGGTAAGGGTTTATTTTACTTCCAATGACTACTTTACTTAGTTATTGACTTTCCAACGCCGAAGTTTTATTTTTCATCTCACCTAACAACTTGGGTAAAGGATTAATTTGGTTTAGCCTTTTTTGAAGTGATTAGATTACTTAAACTTTTTGCTTTCGGACTAATCAATGCAATTTGTAGTGCAGTTTTCCTTAAGCAATTGAGATTCATTCTAAATTGTACCAACTTGATCTTTTATACCTATTATTTCTTTCTTATAGAAGGAAATAAGTCTACGTATCTTTCTTAGTGGATATTTACTCTTCAACCATCTTGCTTTACATTCTAGCCTTTTCTGGATTGACGTGCGTAAATCCTTCGACAGATTTAAATTCATAATTCACCTATGTTATGCCTGTCTCCATAGTTCTATCTTGTCTCCATAATTTGTAATTTACTTCCCCAATACCATCTACCAATTTTACTCACAAACAGTAACAGAATTTCCGTACAAGTTGAACATTTCAATGTTATGTGAAAGTGAATCTAATTGTTCACAGAACTCTTATATTTCAGCGTTACCATTGAGCCTGATGGCATCACGTACATTTGCTATTCACTTGAAAACTATCCACTTAGTATCAGTATTTGGCACTTTAAGAATAAAACTGTCAAATAGCTCTTCACTTGTTAAGTATGTAATTAAGTTTAACTTTCTATGTGGGGAATTATTCTGAATTATCTGGCTAGAATACTAGGTAGAGTAACGAAAAGATGGATGGATAGAATCCCCGAAATATGATGATTAAGTGGAAAGAAAACATTGATATAAAAAGTGACTATGAGGAAGATGGGATCATTAAACAGCGAGTTTCTGTGTAATCAAGAAACGTGATAGAAAACTAAACAGGACGAGGCTTCGAATCGTAAGCTTTCAATAAGTAATTTTGTAACTTGAAGATGAGTCAGACCAATAACGCCCAATTATTTTGAGAATCAATTTGTGTGGTCAACACACGCAGTTAGTAGGAGCATAAAAATTTAAAATAAATTGAGACCCAAATAGCGATGGCGGTAAAAATTTTAATTGCAGCAACCGGGCATTTCCGTAATGTCAGTAGTTTCTAAAATCAAATCAAAACTATAAAATAATTTGTATGAAACACGAAACGGTTAGAGTCAATCGGTTCTAAGTGGAACGGTACTAATCGAGAAATTGATCGATTGTGACGTCACAAATCCAAATGCGCGGGCGCAGGTAAGATGTTTTTGCTCCACCGCTTTCCTCGCAAACATTTTGATGTTTCGTAATAAATGTAACAGTGACAATGAATTTGGTAACTCTGTTCCAACAATAGCTATCGATAAAGTTATGTTTTTGGTAGTTTTTGTCAATATTTTCGAAGTTTTTTCCGTATCAATCAATGAGCATCTTTTGTTAACATTGCTGGATTGAGTCGTCAATGGTTGACAGGTATGTCACGTTTATAAATTGATATCGATAAAGTTTTTACTATCGAATTTGAGATGCTGGCAGCACTGTTTTTACCACCGATATTGGAGTAGGTATAATTATAAATACATAAGAAAAAATAAGAGCAAGAGGCGTTTAATGTAAGTTTCAGTATAGATATCGTCTCTTAACAAGAATCTTTTTTAAAAGAAACTGAATACAATGTAACTGTTTATTGCAAGTTTAATGCCATTATTGGCAACAATGAGACTTCTTAGATCGAACCTACATGAGAGCGACAAAATAAAACCTCATAACAGAATGATAGAATGGAATAATTTAGTTTAAACGAAAATAAGTTAAGAGAAGTAAGTTACATTTAAGCTAGGTATAGAATCTTCAGTATCTATCATACTGATTATTCTGAAAACATCTTTTTCAAGGCAGTTAGACTGCTTCATGCTTATTATTCTTAATATTTTAGTTGTCTTTTTTTCAAATTGCTGCTTTATGGATCTGCTTAAAAAAAGCGCTTGTCTAGAATACTATATTATTAACATTTGTTTCGGTACCATCTACTGGGTTAATCGTCACAATTAAAGCTTTAATGCCTTCAATTTGTATTAAGATATTTTTGATTTAATATATTATTTAAGGGTCATCAATGATTATACTCATATACAGGCCCGCCGTAAGCGGGCGTGCAGCGCGTGCACAGCACGCGGGCGGCACGTCCTAGGGGGCGGCAAATCGAGCGACTCATCACGTAATATTTAAAAAATACAATATCTTTTTACTAATGATTTGATTTCAATATTTCCGAACACAGCAATAGCGCTAAGAATATTACTTACACTGCCGGTTTCAGTTAGGTACATATTCTGTTGAAAGGACATTTTCAAAATTAAAGATTCTTAAAAACGATTTAAGATCAACCAGTGGCGTAGCGTGGGGCAAATGCTATTTAGGGGGCGGCAAAATTAAACCAATAAAATTTCGGAAAAAGCCGCCCTAGCTTTGGTCGTCTCCTATCAATTTTGACTGTTTCACCCTTTGCATCCCCAAAAAAAAATCGCGCTCGCTGTGCTCGCGGCTCTATGTCAGATTTCGCATTTTATCTTTGTTTAATTGTTGAGGCATTCCGTTATGGCTTTTTATGATATGTTTACTTCATGAAAACTCTAAGGAAAAAATCGCGCTCGCTTCGCTCGCGGCTTTTGCACTTCACTTCTGTACATATCTTACTTTTTGACTTTGCTTTGTTAATTTACAGTGGTTTTTATTTGTTTTGTGTCCTTAGACTAAAAAATTTTCGCGCTCGCTCCGCTCGCGCTTCCTTATATATGCAATGTGTCTTATAGGTTGGCTTTTGGCAACGGGAAACCCACCAAATAACATATTTTACTGACTTTAAACATTGTTATAGATATTCAAGTGCGTTAGTTTAAGTTAATCTCAATATTTCAATACATAGGGGCCACTATAGGGGGTAATGATTGCACTGCATTGATGCCCTAAGCAATTGCTTAGTTTGCTTATGCATGGGCGTAGCCACACTGGGGCAAGCTGGGGCACTTGCCCCACCCTGGGCCCTGGCTCTGACCTATAAGGTGTCTGATTAAATTTTTTTTTTACTAACTCTAACTAACAACATCAACAATCATATGTACTATCCGTAAGTAATTGCACAAAAAAATTGTCGACTTTGAAAAGAGCGCGATCAAAACAAAATACACGTTCGAGTTCCCTAACGTGCGCGGTGCACGCGTCATTTGAAAGCGAGCCGTATTCCCTAAAAGAATAGTTGCTATGTGGTGTAGCGAGCCGAGCCGTCCATCTAATCCAAAAAATAATGCATTGAAAGAGATGAAATGGTAGACGTGATCAAAATTTCGGAAATGCAATTTTATCCTAGTGTAAAAACCGCGCTCGCTATTTTGCTTGCCCAGCCATTTACGACCTGTACAATAGAACGATCGTTTAGCACAGTGGTTCTTAACCGGTGGTCCGCGGGCCACTGGTGGTCCCTGGAGGCATTCCTAGTGTCCGCGAAGCTTAAGCTGCATCTACGCTAGAAGAGTCGAGCACGAGCGGAGCACGAGCCGAACAAAATTCGTCTAGAATGGACCAACTTACAAGCCTCTAACGACCACGCTCCGAGCATTTCGTTCGTGCTCGGCTGCGTTCCGCCTGTTGTCGGTTTTGCCCTTGTGACTCCCGTTATAAAAAGGGCTTGGTTGGCTGCAATAGCAGCGGCTACTGCAATATTATTATATCGTCCATATTCGCCAAGAGCCGCGAAATTGCTGCGGAAAACTACGTTCGAAAACAGTGATCGTTGTAGGTTCGTTGTACGTCCACACTTGACGCCGCGAACGACGGCTCCGCTTGTGCTTCGCTCGTAAATCGGGTGTGTCGTACCTAGTCCCCCCATTCATGAAAATGTACATTTGGGCGACATTTTACGTAGTTTTTGGTTATGAGTCTTAAAAAATAATTAAAATTTCGCGCTCGCTTCGCTCGCGTATTCAGAAACGATATTATTTTTGTATTTGTCAAGAAACAAAAAGTTAAGTACGTTTGGGCTAAATTTTACGTAATATTTGGTTTAAGTTCGATACAATTTCAGGCTTGCTTCGCTCGCGTATTCAGAAACTATATTTTGCATTTGTCAACAAACAAAAAGTTAAGTACGTTTGGGCTAAATTTTACGTAATATTTGGTTTAAGTCCGATAAAAATTTCGCGCTCGCTTCGCTCGCGTATTCAGAAACAATATGCCCTTATTTTTACATTTGTTAACAAACAAAAAGTTAAGAACGTTTGGGCTAAATTTTACGTAATATTTGGTTTAAGTCCGAAAAAAAAATTCACGCTCGCTTCGCTCGCGTATTCAGAAACTATATGCCCTTACTTTTGGCTTTTGTCCTGTGTGTGATTGTTTATTTTCTGTACCTGAAAATATAAACCTCTCAAATTAAGAAATTAACAAGTTTGAGATTAACGGCTCAAGATACAAAAAATCGGAGGGCCCCCGTCCCACCCCCGGAGGATAGGTTGACTGCTGCCCCACCCTGAGCCCAAAGCTGGCTACGCCCATGTGCTTATGGGCTAACCCAGGACTGCTTAGGTTACTCTGAACATTTCAAGTAAATAAAAAGTTATGTGTAATGTATGTTATGTATTGCAATAGTTATTTATCCAAAAGTAGGAGGGTTTTCTTTACTTTCTTTACATATTTTTTTCTGTTGGACAAGTAAGATGGATATGAATTGATCCGGACCACCTGGATCCGCCCCCCCCCCCCCTATATATTTTTTGACAAAACGTATGTAGTCGTAGGGCGGTATAATCAGTTTTGCACGCGGGCGAACAAACAGCTAGCGGCGGGCCTGCTCATATATACACTAGTCCCACCCTATTTTTTATTCTGATCATCATCTCTTATCCTAACCTCATTTGGAATCATCACAGTTTGTCTTCTTCTATACTATCTGACATCATCTCCCAAGTATCATCCTTTTCAGCCACATCTGTAACCATTTTTTTCTCGTAAATGTGAGTTTGTTACGTTGATCACGCTTATTAGAAGAAAGACAAGATATTGTCTGCGAACATTAAAGGGAAACCCGATCGTTTACGTTGGAAACTGCTGGTATAAATATTATTTAGACGGAAAAGTGAAATCTTAGGTTTTGTACTACTTGTTATACTGTTTCCTATTTAGATGATATTAATAGCTGTTATATTTGTCGTGTAAACGTAATTTTAATAGTACTGTAATTTATATAATGATCGTTTTGATACACAATAAAACTTGGACTTATGACATACTAAAAATAATTGGTAACGTCTATACAGATTGTAAGCTTCGAGTTATTTAGCACGACAAATTAAAGCAAAATTTATTTTGATATTATTACAACAGCACAATCAAAATAATTTGTTTAAAAATAAAGGTAAAACCACAGTAAGGATAATTGGCTTATGTTTAACTGATCACCAGAAATAGTAACAAATAGCAGACAAAAATAGTAAATGATCACCAAAATGAAACTCGCATTTTAATGTAAAATGATAACCAAAGTTTTAACACTTTGCTATCCCATTTAAGTGAAATTACTCCAAAATAAATCATGCGCAAGCCAAAAATAGTAAATGATCACCAAAATTAAACCACCATTTTAAAGTAAAACGATAACCAAAGTTTTTACATTCTGCTATCCTATTTAAGCAAAATGAGTCCAAATAAATCATTGTTATCCCAAAAGTAGTAAATGATCACCAAAAGTAGTGAATGATCATCAAAATTATACCAGCGTTTTAATATAAAATGATAATCAAAGTTTTTACATCTTGCTATCCTGTTTAAGTAAACTGACTCCAAAAAAATAAGTTCGGCCTGATACAATAAATGTAATAACATTATGGGGACCCTTTTCCTGCACTAGGGTGGAAAATTGTCTATTGCATGCCTCTAAACAGTGCGATAAGAGTGTGTTTTCGAGGGAGTGTATTGAGAAACACATTCTTCTTCTTCTTTCTCCTGCCCTGTTCCCAATTTTACTTGGGGTCGGCGCAATATGTCATTTTCTTCCATTTTCCCCTGTCACTCGTCATACTGACACTCACGCATGCATTGCAAGCCGGACACATAACTTAATATGGCATCATAATACTTTATTTGATAATAAGCCTACATTTTATGGCAATCACAGTGACTTATTTAGGCAAATATAATACATTAATTTGGTCGTCAAGAGTTGGTGATCATTTACTAAATTTGGTGGTCGAATACAATTTAAAGTGAAGTCGTGACTAAAATAGCTGGTACTATTACATTTTTAGACTTTATTTTTCTGGTGTTCAGTAGATTTTTCTGGTTGCAAAACTAAGGGTATCAAGGCATTTTATGGTGGTCATTATATTTGTTCCCAGGATAATTCTCGTATCACAAGTAAGACGAAGAAGAAAAGGCAGCATATTTGTTTAACGTCACTTGTTGTAGGAATCCGTTACGAAGAGATCCATTGCACTACCTTTATCTTTAGCGTAAAGCTCAACATAAGTACCTAATAATTTTAAACCAGTCTAAATCACGTCACATTAAATTCTAAATAATACCTAGCTCCACAATCAAAGCTAAATCCGATTTATTTCTTATCCTATCACAAAGGAATTACAATTTCCAGTAAGTTGGCACTAAAACATGGTTCCACAATGGAATTTCATTGCTTACTGTCGTGTTCCTAAGTCAGGTTTATAGCTAAAGTAACCAGAAACTGCAGACTAAAAAGTCGGCCGACAGTTGTCTCGAGATGGTTGGAAAAAAAGTTACTTCTGAGATGACGGTAGACGGAAGAAGAAAGCGTGCTGCACCGACCCCAAGTAAAGGAAAATTGGGATAAGGGCAGGAGGATGATGATGATCGTAAATTCAATATGTATAAGTTTAAGTCGGTCTGATACCGGCTAAATACCAGATCTTTGTAAATGCATATTCATGTTCATACTGATTTGTGAGCACAAACTATCGGCCGACTAAAAGTTTGCAGTCTGTGGGTACTGTTAGAGCTAAATGTGGTTTGAATTGTGGCTGCCGGCGCTAGAGAAAATGAGAGTGGACTATGTAAATGACTTGATAATTCAATATGAATTTACAATAGATAGTGACGTAAATCTTGATGTAGAGATAATTTGGAATGTAATATCTGATTTAAAGGTGCTTATATTTTAAGAGACTAGACCTGCTGCTAGCTGTTTTTTTTGTATGTGTTAAAGCGTTGTTCTTAAGATGATGATGATGATAAATTTTATTTTTAGGCTTGGTTGTGTCATATGAAATTAATATTTGGTCTAATTTTGCCATTTATTTAATGATGGGAAGCAAGACAATGGTGCTAGTATGGAGATTGAATGAAGAGGCAAAGCTGCAGAAAGGGCTTTTAGAATTTTAGCACGAATTTATTTTTTTCAGCATGTAATAAATATTAGAATTCCCGAATATACAGTCAGCATTGCTAGAGTAATTTCGTATAATCGAGATCTAATTGAAATCTTAGTACCATCAATTTATAGTTAAGTGGTGATGACAGAACTTTCAGCTTGTTACAAAATATTTAACTTTATTTCCTTTCACGTCAAATTGCTAACTCATTTTGATTGATTGGAGCCATTAGTGTTTCAGTGGTTACAAAATTATTGGATAAAGTTTTGTTTTTGTATATTTATTTAATATTTAGCTTTTGATTTCTATACAGATAATTTCCTCAGGAAATTTTAGAAAATGATATTGGTAAAAATTAAATGATTTCGATGTGGTAGGTGTTTAAAAATTGCGTAGGTATAGAGCGCATCTTCGATTCTTTATAGGTATATTTATTTAGTTTTTCCGGTCTATGTACCTATACGTATTTTGGTTTTTCATGACAAGAACGATAAAATAAAAAATCTCTACAATAAAAAGAACAATAAAACTACTTACCTCTAGGGCTGTACCCATCACAAATGTCCATAAAAATCGCCAATAAAACTACAATTAAAACACAACAGCTAACACGCGTCATAGTCATTAGTTTACACGACAACAATCAATTCATATTTCCTTCACGCACAATTTGCGATAATATTACGCGCAAACGAGACTATACGTATCGATACTCAACGATTCATAAACATCACTATTAATCATTGTAACTGCCAATAAAAACGCGGTAAAAGTCAGACGTTCGATGTTTGAAAAATTTGAAATAAGATTGGTTTGACACGTGCGATCGTGGCGGTGTCGAAATTAGAAATGGTTGGAAAAAAGTGCCCGGTGCGCTTGCGCCTGTATTAATGACTAACGATAGTGTTTTTACTTTTTTCCGCGGTGTTGCGCCGGCGCCTAATATCCCCACCGGGGAAATGAAGGGGGGTTGACAACATTTTGTAAGCGTAATTATGCAGGAAGGAAATAGTAACTGACACTCGTTGATTTATTGTTGTATGTAAATGTAAATAATTGCAAAATGATTCCGCGAAGAAAATTATGAAAATTGGGTTTTCTTTGGTGAAAGGCGGTATTCAAATATTGTGCGTTGCCACAGATTAATGGTAGAGATAATTGCACATACTGACATATTTCCGTTTTTTTTTTTCATATGTGGGTCACTAACCTTGTATTTTTAAGAATTCCCTCACAGATTTTTGATAGATTGATTTTAGAAAAAGTTTTAAAAAGTATTAAAGGAGTCAACTACTAGTCCACGGTGGAACTCTAGAGTTTGACTTCCACAGGAAATAGTCAACTTGTAGAAAGACATGGTTAAAAAAGCTTTCAATAAAAGAAAATATTTTCACATACCTAAATTCTTTGTTCTGAGGATCGCGCATACAATCTTCAAGAAATATGAATAATAATATTCCATATGAAAACCAAATGTTGCCGATCAATGGCTATAGAGAGTGAAATGATTTGCGCGTGCGCAGCGGACGGTTGCAGTCGCTTGCTTGTTTACTACTGCAATATTATACGACAAATCTATTTATAGTTTATGTACATACATACATACATGGTTTAGTTCTTATAAAAAAACCTAGAAAAAAAGGAATTGAGAACAACCTCCTCCCTGCCGGGGCTGCGGGATTGTTCGAAAGAGTAACAGCGGTCTTGGCACATAAAGGGCTTAAGAAGGAACATGGTGGGATTTAGTCAGAAAGAGTAGGACTGAGGTACAACCCCAATACATATTTTCTGTTGCATACACAAAATTATTACAAATCCAATTTAATCCAATTTAAAGGATTTTTTAATGATGTAGATACGTAGTCTTGCTAGGCTAGATCCTGAAAATAGCATAGGAGTTTATTTTATACAAATGCGGTACACTAGTATTTAATAAATTATTAATCTTTTGGATAGAATAATTCAAATAACAATATAACGAATGTTAAAGACATGATTAGGTATCAGCAACTGCCACAGATTGACAAATTAATTAATTTGTGATCACGCAACGCAATCGCTCGCTGTATCTCTGCAATGTGCATTCACTTTTATTATCCGACTGCGCCAAGCCAAGGAAATGTGAATTTTCTTGACTATTTACGCTTGTTATTTATTGATACCAGGTACCTAATATAATGAAGAGAATGAGCAGCTTTTTTTGTTTGTTTGTAGCATAAAAGCTAAAAAGCTAATTAGTGTAACTCCAGTAGGGCTCGATATCGATCTGGACGATACTAAATTAGACGTCATAACTAAAACCGTTTTCCTGGGCATCACCATTGATTGTAAATTGCAATGGGGTGCCCACATCTCACCACTGTCGAAAAGGCTGAGTTCCGCAGCTTATGCAGTCAGAAAAATAAGACAAGTACAAGACAAGTAAAAAACAGAACTCGGCCCAAACTGAACCTATGTATAGTTAAATAACTGAATGTGAAAGGCAAAGAAAACATAAGAGAATACATAAGAGAGTACATAAGAGAGTACATAAGAGGAGTATATAAGAGAGTACACAAGAGAATACATAAGAGAGTACATAAGAGAGTACATAAGAGGAGTACATAAGTGAATACATAAGAGAGTACAAGTAAGATAATAGATAAGAGAGTACATAAGAGGAGTATATAAGAGAGTACATAAGATAACACATAAGAGAGTACATAAGATAATAGATAAGAGAGTACATAAGATAACACATAAGAGGGTACATAAGAGAATTGATAAGAGAGTACATAAGAGAGTTCATTAGAGAGTACATAAGAGAATAGATAAGAGAGTCCATAAGAGGAGTACGTATATACATATACTACTACGTATATTTTTTTTCTGTTGGACAAGTAAGATGAATTAGAATGGGGAGGGGGGGTCCGGACCCCCTCCCTGGACTCCCCCCTTATAAGTCCATGGTGCAACTAGTGTGACTTTTCATAGGACCCTGCCTAGGGTAACCGATTTGAAGCCACAGTTGAGCCGCTATCTCCGGGTGACGAAAGCTACATTTTATCCAAATGCGGGCAGCAGCTTCTGGTAATATATATTTTAGGGGAATTATATTTTTTGTCACCAAAATTTATATTTGTCATCAAGTTGTATCACCTAATAAATAGATCTATCGCCACGAAATATTTTCGTTCTCAGATAAACAAAGAGTGTTCCCAGGTATGAATTACCAAATTATTGTTAGCTAGCCGTTTTCCCGCGGTTTCACCCGCGTCCCGCGGTAACTACTGCCCGTACCGGGATAAAACATAGCCTATGTTACTCGTGGATAATGTAGCTTTCGAATGGTGAAAGAATTTTGAAAAACGGTCCAGTAGTTTTTGAGCCTATTCATTACAACCAAACAAACAAACAAAGTTTTCCTCTTTATAATATTAGTAAGTATAGATTAATGTGTAAAATATGATATGGATTACCAATAAAATTGTAGTGCATTACATGAATATAAACTTCGTTCTTATAATAATAGTTTTATTACTTAAATAATAGCTTGGTGCTCAAAATGGTGCTTTAAGGTTTGGAGTGATGTTTTGGGGTAACTCTACCAGTAAAGAAGTTATTTTCAAAGCACAAAAAAAATGTATTAGAGCTATGTTTAGACTTAAAACCACTGATAGTTGTAAACCTTATTTTATAAAATATAAAATTTTGTCATTGCCTTCCCTATTTATATATGAAGTAGCCGTTTTTGTTAAAATTAACTCACACTTATTCAGCCGCCTTTCAGACGTAGTTGTCCGTAATCGGAGAGACAATGATCGGCTGTGCGTAGTAAGATCAAATACTGCGCTCATGCACAAAAGTATTTTCTGTCTGGCACCCATGATATTCAACAAAATACCTAAGTCTATTAAACAGTTACCGCTTTCAAAATTTAAATTTCATTTAAAAAAATATTTAATAGAAAACTGTTTTTATAATGTTCACGAATTTTTAAATAAGTAATCTAGTTTATATCTTAGTTTAATTTACTTTTCATATTTTTAAAAATTATTTTAGAAATGTAAGCATTATCTTTTATTTAACTTTTGTACGCCCTTGTGGGCAAAACATGCAAGAACTATGATTTTTTATGTAACACCCTGCTTTGCAAACCTGTTTTGTACTGCATACTCATGTTTTGGACAAATAAATAATCTTTATCTTTATCTTTATCTTTAAAAATGGTAGATCTGTCACCAAATAAATCGATTAATCGATCCCTGACTGCTACTCCTTTTTATTTGTTATTTTATCACCAATACAGTAGTTACATTTTATTTCGTTCAGTTATTAAAATCATGTATTCGTTAGGTACCAATTTAATACATCAGTTTATAATTTTAATGAAAATATGTTCAAAGGGAAGAGGAAGGGAAGGGAGACAAATTGGCGCGCTTTCGGGCCTCAACGAATGGGTTGTAGGTTGGTTGTAGGTACGATCATACGATGCTTATTTTGACTTTAATTAAGTGTTTTATTTACTATTCAGCTAGAAATTTAATTAAAATATATTTATACTACCTGTGGAAATTAAGACCCTTGGGGGAGGCACATGGCCAGTTAAGTAGTAGACTCTTTTGGTTGAAAGAATGATGACGACCACCCTACATTTTTAGACCTTCATGAAATTTTCTATTGATATAATCTATGCTTTATTGGTGATCTCTTTAAATTAGTTTGCTTAAATACTATTAGGACAAACCTATTATTATACATACAAAACCATTTATTTGGTACTTGACCCCATATCTCCATGATTTTCGGTAATTTATTGTGGAATTGATTTAATATTGTTTGGTGACAAATCTACTATTTTGAGGGCAAACCCTATTATTTAAGAAACACAAAATAAATTAAATTGGTGACAGCTTAAATCATACCCATATTTTAGTAGGCTTACAGTTTTCTGATGAAATGATGAAAGAAAGACGCGCTAGACGGCCCACACTCCAGCTGCACCATGAGCCGTGGTGACTAAAGTTGTTGACAGCTGTACCACAGTGTGGCAGCGATGAGACACCCACATCCAAAGCGCCATAACCTTGAGCCTCTGCGCCATACAAACTCGGCGCAAGAAATACGTAGCGAGAACGCTCTTATTTTATGTTAAAATGTTTATAAAATAAAATGTTCGTGTTTTGAAAAAAACTAAAATTACCATAATGTTCGTTATTAAATTACCTATCTATTAGTTTAGGTAGCAAATAAAAAGAATAGTTACTTTACGAAGAGATGCATTAGTGATTATTTCTCATTCTTCATCATTCTCATTCATTTCTGTGGTTTTGTTGTGACTAGGGCTGCCATCTCGAATTTCACCAAACCCGGACAAACATTAAAAAAACCCGGACATTTGGCGTAAATCGCATTTTTTCCCCGAAGGAGTACGATTTTTTTAAACAAAATAATACCTAATTTGTAATCCATTTACTATTAACACATACTTAAATCCAATGAGGTGCTTCCTTACATGAAAAGTGTCCGGGTTTTCCCCGGACACTTCTTGAAACCCCGCCTGGACGGCCCCCGGACGGCCTCCAAACGAGGACAAATCCGGGGAAACCCGGACGGATGGCAGCCCTAGTTACTAAAACTAAAAAAAAAATACTTCAAGAGTCAAGAATGTCTACAAATTTTATGTATTTTTTATTAGTTGGTAGGTACCTATTTGTACAAAGAGACTTCGAAAGGCAGTACAATAAACGGCTTCCGCTGCGTTATGCTCGGGGAGAGGGTACCTAAACATAACAGGCTTAATTGATGGGAAATTCATTTGTTTGTCAGCTCGATACATGATAAGCAGACAGTCAAATAAAGTATCATGTACCTAAACAAAATAAACACTGAGACTTAAATGATTACGGCGACATCTAGAGCAGAAATATTCACTCATGACTGGATTAACTACCGCTCTCTATCGGCAAACTAAAGAAACAAGAACACAATCAATAAAATCAAAGCCTTCTTCCCTTGATAGTACTATTTTTAACCACTAGAGGCGCTGCATGCCCGTCGAAAAATTACATTACGGTTAACATCCTTTCTCTCTTTCACCCACTCATTGATAGTTGACGCTAGAAAGAGATAGCTGGAATCGTGTCAATGGAACGTAACGTAAACACGAGTTGTCAGTTGTCGAAATAAATTCCACGGTAGCGGGTTACAGAACGGTTTTTAACTTTAATTTTATTTGTAACATCGTGTATATAAAACAATATTAATTAAAAAGTAATTATGTAGGTCTGTGTTACTTCAAAAGTGTTGTTCAGTGTGTTTTTGTGATACTTTTACACGTTTTGTGTGATGCCAAGCTGTTGAAATAACGGTATTGTTGAGCTGTGAACTGGTGTGGTATCAAAACGAACACACCTAGTAAATGAAGCCCGTTTTTGTGAATAAAAAGCACAGGATGCAACGCGTGTGATTTTCGACTGACACTATTCACGGTAAGAGATATTTGTGTGTACTTAAAATACCACGAGCAACTGTTTTGTTATTGAAAAACTCCGACGTAATTATTACGACATTCCTTGATCTTATAATCGTAATTATCTATTTCTTCATTTATTATACTGTAATATAGAAATAAACAACTGAATTATGATTTTTTGTCAAATCCAAATTCTTGTTCCATTCAATTTGCATTTTTTTTTTGTAATTGAATAATAGGCACAGGCAACTGTTGACATTCTTCCTCACACGAAAAAGTTTTGATAGACTTTTCAACAGGATATTAAGGTCAATATTTCTCACCTATGATTCATAAAGATAAATAGCAGACTTCGAGAGTTAAGCAAGCCGCGACCTTGTTGCAAAGGTCCCCATTTGCCATTCTCCACCGGTTTGTCACGCACGTTTGTCAGTCTGTGAGAGAAAACACCTAAATTATTACTTAAATTATTCGTGTCAGTATTGTAAACTGTTCAGGTTCTCTTGTCAATTATCGTATCTATTCTTATGTTAATCATTTATGTTAAGACAACGGTATTTTTGCCTACTCTGTGAATATCTGAGGAACTCGTGGCTAAGTAATACGCTCGGGTCTATCGATCATAAGGTTAAGTAGTTCTCAGCTCGGTCGGTCCATGGATGGGTGACCAATGTGTGATGACGCTTTCCTCCAAGTTTTGGAAGGCACTAGGTGTAAATTGGTGGGCCCTGGCACTCAAATAACAATTTGAACTTCTTGGCAGAAATCAGAAGCCAGAAAGTCGGACAACCAGTTTAGGGTTGCCTAAGTAACTGGGTTGAGGATGTCAGATAGGCAGTTGCTCCATGTAAAGCACTGGCACACAGCTGCGTCCTGTTTAGCAGTCACGAAAAGGCTAGGCAGACGATCAATGAATCCCAAAGCTATTTTCGGCCCATACCATAAAGAGCCAGCTTTTGGTTCAAAGCAAAACCTCAAACTTCTTGACAGGCGTCAAAAATTGGTTTATCGTAATTTCTGCCATCCTCGTATGAAACACGTTCTGGTGGGTCTGAAAGTGTATTTCTTTTGTTCCTAAAACACCCAAATTACGAACAAAGGAATACCTAATCACGTCGTATTTTTGTTTCAAAGCGTAAGAACCTAATTTTAGGGATACGTCTTATTTTTCACCCATTTATTGGGACTTTAAACTGCTAAGAATAGTTTCCTGGAAGTTACAAAATATAACAATAACGTAAATAAATGGTATTCATAGGGGCTATGACTAATAACGAGATGCGGGAATCCGTCTTTCAAGTAGAACTGCTTTTGTGCTTACTTTAGATGCAGCAAAATTCCAAATGAAATGCAGTTTTCAGTTTTATTCCACTACTTGGATTACCTACGTAGAAGTCCGAAGATAATTATCGTAAGAGAATAACCATTTTATCCAAGTAGGTAAGGACAAGACCTTTTCTCATAGGACTGCTTAATGAACGATATTTAGGAATAAACTTATAATGAAGTGCCTACTTCTATTAACTTCCCTCTACATCTACCTTCTCCATTACTTTATGTATCTATCGTAAGTACTATTTTCGTATTTATTTACAAGTTAACCATGCTAAGTAAATTACACATCCATATGATTACACAATTCCCGATTTTAAAACCCCTCTACCACATAATCTCAGTGGACCTTCCAATACTGATTGAAATTCAGCCCACCACACTCATATACTTCAAAACAATCATAATAGATAGCTATGTTAGGTATGTCACTTTCTTCAGCAACTCTTGGTCACACGAACCTAATTGGAAAGCCGGCAACAATGGCGATTGAGCTTGCCCGATATAGATAAACGGGTTCCGTATAGATATATCCGTAGCCCGTAGGTCACATGGTTATTTATCAATTATTTATTTTTTAATTCATGGTTATTATTACTCAGGTAGCTTCTGCCAGCAGTTTCATCCCATGGGATCTGTTTTAGGTATCCGAACGCAAAAAAGGCCTTTGCCGACCTTAATAAATCGGCTGCAAAAATCTAAAATTAATCAAATCTGACCAGTAAATCGCAAGATTAGAGCAAACCAACTCTTCAGGTATATTAGTATAGAGATAGGATTTGTAACATAATATTATGAAAGATCCGTTGATGGTAATGTTGATATTCGGCACGGACACGAATTTGATGCAGTTATGCAAATATCGTGTTGTATTGGTCACAGAACGAGTTCTGCCTACAACTGGTTCTATTTTATGTGGTATCCGTTTTGGTAGAATTAATACTATCAATCGAGGCTTGTTTACCAGCAAATAAAACCTTAAACCCCGAAAACAAGGTGAATACAGAGCACGGTATGGTGGCGTGAACCTTGCTTGTACAAAAAATAGGCCTTTACAAAAGAGGCAAAGTTTAAGTACACAATCCAACTTCGCATACAACTTTAGAGTAAAAACCTCGTAAAAAGGAGACAGAAATAATGTCCACTGCGACGTTTTGTTTTTAAAAAGGCAATAAAAATATAACATTCCAGGTTTTCACTCTAAGACAATGAAACAAATTATCACGTAGGTAGATCCCTCCCGTATTGTAACGAAACCGTAAAATTACATAGTGTATCCTAAGAGCACGTTTGTCTAGCAAACAACCGTGTAAACCTTTTAAAAGTTTCAATACACACATTTCTAAAACCTTTTACTTACTATAACATAAAATACTTTCTTCAAACTACGGCTTTTAGTTCCACGTGTTTATTCGAAAGCTGGATCTAACAAAAGTCGATTTGTTCTGACCGAGACGAGCAATCGATATAAGACGTGGTCATTCAAGGTGTACTTGGCCAATTTCATGCTTAGAGAAAGAATGAATTGCAGCAGCATGTAGTATCAATGGGATTGTTAGAAAGAGTTACCGCGGTACCTGTACAAAAGGCTCCAGAATGAACAAAGATGTCTTTTACACGGTACAAGTCTTTCACGTCTTCCTCAGAGGTCGTTTGTTGATTTATCACAGAAAAGCAGTGTGTCTTTAGTACAACCAAGGTGTGACAATATGAAATGCGAGATTATAAGCTCAGCTTAGAATAAGGATTGCAGTTCTCCAAGGCACACTTTGTTCAACATCACATAGCTTTGATAGAAACGACCATTTCTATCAAAGCGCTGTGATGTCTCACTAACTTGAAAATACTATGCTGATGTTAAAATAATAACCACGTTAACGCGAGCGTCTACGTAAAAACAAACTGACAACAAGCGTTTGTATCCGCTCATTTTTTCACTTCCTCCGCTTCTGGATGCTTCAGTCTTAAATGGTTATCTGACTTGATAAACAAACTATGCAGCTTATTCTTTCTTCCGTTTTATCATGCTAATGAGTCTTTTACTACCTAATAGGCGCTACATTATGTGATAGTGCCTGTGTCCTGAAGGTTATTTTAACTAATGCAATATCCTGCCATTTTTTACAAGAAGTACTGGGCCATATTTCACCAGCAAAGTAGAAATATCTTTATACTGTGCCATAACTTTGTTATAATCTCGAAACCGTCGTTAGATCGGACCGAAATCTGTTCGTAAATGGTACAGTGTAGCACATAAACTTCCTTTTGGAAGATCTTTAAACATTTATCAAGAATCATTTTCAAAATTAAACCAGAATCCCTAAAGACCGTGAACTAGGCAGAACACTTTCTAGATGACCTGTCGGTTTAGTACGCGGCCCCCATTCGAGACCCAGTCCAGATACAAAGGCTCGTTGTCTGCACACAAAAGGCCTCTAAACGAGTTCCGAACATATAAATCTTTTAGTACAACAGTCATTTTTATTTGCTGCTATATGCTAGAGCTCTCTCAACGTGGTATTTTTAGAGGTCTAGCTAATGTTTGATTGACTGATTGAAAGTATTTTGAATAGAATGAAATGGCAATTTAAGAAATGTCTGGGAAGTTTTTTGTAGCACGTTTTGACTAAGCAATCAGACTCCTATTTGACTTCCTTCGTTTTGTAATTAATTATGACCATATACCCTAACAGGCATTTACCAACCATTCTTTAGAATCTTTCCTATATTTGCAGTGCCTTTGATTGTTCAAAGCAATTACTTAATTAATGACTTCCTTCGAGACCACTTAGGGTTCAGTAATTAACAGCAAGCAATTGTGAATGTTTTATTACTAAGCTCGGCATATAATTAAAAGATCTTCAAATGGCTATAAACTTCGTCTGGCTTCGTCGACTGCATATTCTTGTGTAAATGTGCTGAAAATAGCATAGTTTCGTTAGTTAACTCATTGAAATCATAAACTTGAAAATGCCTAACCTTACCTAAACCTTGTTGTTAGATAGCTTCTGACTTACAGCTATTTATTTTGAAGGTATTTGTAAATCTTTTATTTGGTCTGATACCAGCCGCATAACCTGAAGGCTGATTTACATTGAGTCAGTAACTGACGTCAGTGTAGGCGCCGAAAACTGACGCGTGCTATTTACACGAAGTCAGTGTAGTGTCAGTGTTTCGTCAGTAGTACTGTACTGACTTCAAATCAATTTACACGATGGCAGTGCCGGGTCAGCACTGACTTGTCAGTGGACTGACGTCAGTTACTGACTCAATGTAAATCAGCCATGATGTTATAATGTAAGCACTACCAGATGTTGCACAGGTAATTTAGGGTACATCATTGTGACAGAAATTAGCTGTATACCAACAACTGTAAATATTATGGTACGCATTAAAGTACCTAGTACCATTCATCTCCATACTGATTTATCAGACACATACCCAAATTATGGGCCGACTAAAAGCAGTTAGTGGGAGCTCCTATGCGTGACAGGATCTCAAGTAAGGCTTACTATTCAGTTTCAAATCAAGTATTCAATCCTCGTTTCAACAAACAAACAAATCAAGCTAAATCTCTCAGAGATTTCGTGATACAAACATAACGGGTGTTAGGGGACAGGCAGAGACGGTAGTCCAAACGTTACTGCAGTGACCGAGATTACAACCAGTAGATGCCTGCATAATTAGCGAGCTATGGAAACCGGTTCATATGAAAATACTTGAAGTTGACGACCTGGGAAGGGCGGTGATTCAAAATGTCTGTCATGATGGTATTTTTTTGGCTCAAAATTAGATAGAGATTAGGAAAGTCTAAGGTCCTTCAAAGATCCTATGTTAAAGAAGGAGTTTTTTATTTAAAAATTAAGATCAATAACACCTTCGTAACAGTGTCAAAATATGATGAGATAATACCTACTTTACCGTACTTACCTGTGATATTATTTAATTTACTTAATATCAATCCTAGGCCAAGTTAACTTCTTACTCCTATGAATTCTACATTCGAAAGTGTCTGGTACCTATAATTAGTGAATGAACATTAGATCATCAAAAATACAAGTTTCAGTCATCATTAAAACCACGTCTATGTTAGTTACGGTGTCCAGTACAGTGATACTCAGACTTTTATTCATTTTTGATGGCAAATGGCAAAGTTTTTTTTTTCCAACAAATAAACTTAAGCCGACTCCAACATAGTTGGGACAAGGCTGGACAGATGAAATTAACTTATTCCAATTTATTTAGTATAATCGTGCATTATTGTAAATAAAGTAAACATGCCAAACTCGCAAAAATAAAAACGGTTAACTTTGACACGATCCAGTGTAGGTCAAGGTTTGAGAGCCGCTGTCTTAGCAAAAAATTCAAACTATCAGCGTTTTTAATAAAAACACAACACAACCAGTTTTCAAACGCTACATTATAACATTACCTGAATGCTAAAATATTCAAGATGTCTGCCAATATCTGTCAATGTGACTCAGATGTTACTTAGCGGTTTTTTCGTTTTGTAAACGATAAACTTGGATCATGTAGAACGGAGTAAAGGAGTGCTTAAAAAAAATATTATGTAGGTCTAGTAAAAAAAAACAGAATTTGTAAGTGTTGATAGTGTTAGTATAATAATAAATTCATTCATCAAAAACCGCATGACATAAATAGGAAGAACTTTAACCATAGAATTCAATGGAATAAACGTCATTGTTTAACAAATAATTACTAATACATTCATTGTTCCCTTACAATAAATAACAATAAAAATACAATAAACTATTATTTTACCCGATAAGCCCAAATAAAACCTAAAGCAATTAAGTGCTTATTTAAAATTATTTATTTATTTGCCTCTTTGTCGCTAAGAGGCAATGTCAATGAAAAATATTTTCCCTATTACGTAGAGTGAATGAGAATGAACAATGATTCATTCTGAACGTAGATTGCTTATTAAAAGGAAAAATATTATCACTAAATTAAATCTTTACTCAATAGTTAGCTATACTCAATAAATGTATTATAATTATGGAACGTTTTATAAATAACAGTACGGAACCTTTCGTGCGCGAGTCCGACTCCCACTTGGCCGGTTTTTTACATCATGCGAAAAAAACATTTAAAAAATATAACATCCGAATTGAGAACCTCCTCCTTTTTGGGAAGTCATTTAAAAAGCATGGACATGGAATCAAAACTTGTTCATTCATTTCCTAAGTTGCGGAGAAATGGGGAAACTAACGTTTACTCCAACTTAGTGCTCATTATATTACCCATAGCTAATTATGTACTAAGCAAACGCTTCGAGAACAAGTTACCTTTACGTAAAACGTTACCTAATAGGTTTCTTGTAGTTCATAGATGTCAACGCCTAGCATTTTATTGGCAATTTCACACTTAATTTTATTCAGTCTATTGCATTTTGTTATTTAAATACTAAATCAAAGTGACTTGTTTCAAATGTAATAATTTCGCAAATTGTGAATTTTGAAAGTTGTACTCTATGAACAAAATCTTTGATTTCGTTATGATGTTGACAGGTTCCATATTAATATGCATTTTAGTCAATCAAAACCGAAATTACTCTCTTTTGGCATTTGGCAGGGAAGGTACGGCTAACACATCTTCGGTTCGTAAAATTCTCTCATCATCTGCTTAGACTTTTCCCAACTATGCGTGGTCTACTTCCAAGCTGGATGCAGATGAGTACCAGTGTTTTACAAGGAGCGACTGCCTCTCTGACCTCCTCAACCCAGTTACCCGGGCAACCTAATTCTCCGAGGTATGACTGGTTGTCAGACTTACTGGCTTCTCACTACCCGTAACGACTGCCAAAGACGTTCAAATGCCAGTTCGTAAAATTCTTGCAGGATTCAAACTGGAAGCAAGATTCATGTAATTTTCCACATCGGTGCAATCAAAAATTTCATTACAATATCACATCTAGACCACGATTGCAAACAATAGAATTCCCACACATTGCCATATCGAATGAAATCAATAAAAAGAAAATTAAGAGTGACATGGTTATTACTGTAATTAGTAATCCATTGTTGCCTTTCTCCAACTAGTATAGATCTTGTAAGATTTAGAATACATAGTTGGCAATCTGAGCTTAGTTCGTGGTTACTTATTAGGCTGATGCTAGGTTAGCTAGTAGGGCATGGGTCATATTTCAGTTACTAGCAGCGTTGATTTGTAGTCATATAAAAATATATGTATACGCGGTCAAATTGAGAACCTTTGCTCTCGTGGAGAGCTGTGATTTCAAAATCGCTCTGATGTTGAAGAAATAACCAAATTGAAATCACGTAAAGTATAATATATACTAATATAGAAAGTAGGTTACAAATTTATAGGTTTTACTAAACTATGTGTGCTTTTTTCTGCCTTATAATTTGGAGCAACTTCAGAAAACCCCTAAAATAATGATCTCTTCTCTATAATTCCACAAGTATTTAGCTTATTATTCGCCTGGAGACAAATTGATCTCACTCCATTCTTATTACATTCATGAGATAAAACAAGCACAGTATTCACCTTTCTATGAACATATTTGTGCAATACTATACAGATTGAATGCTTAACATTTGTATCCGATCACCAATGCATAGCAGTTCTAGTCAAGGTCGGCAAGATTCTCGCGTGCTCTCAAGAATATTCATAGGAAATTATTTAACTGCATTAAGATTAAGCTTTGATTGGTTGAGGAAGTTTTTTTAAATATTTCCAATAAAATAACTGTGGTAATGCCATTTAAAAATGGTTTTGGGAGTCACGATATTCATAACATAGTAGGTACCTACGATCTTATCTAGGGGTATTGGGTTGAGGAGGTCAGATAGGCAGTTGCTCCTTGTAAAACTCTAGTACTCAGTTGCATCCGATTACACTGGAAGCCGACCTCAACATGGTTGGGAAGCTCAGCTTCCTACAGCTTTTTCAAATGACTAGCTATCACAGCTCATGCGTAAGATACAGAAAGACAGAGGGACAGATAATCTATATTCTCTTTGAGTAAGGTACCCTAAGAATATATGTGATTGATCAAAAATAACCACAAGTCTTTGTATGCATTCGTCTTCTCATTTGCAGTTCTGATGTAATAACCGTTTCTAAGTTAACAATTGTATTACTTAAGCGGTTCAATGTTTTTACTAACAATAAAGCATTAGTAAGAAATTAACATGGTGTAATGTTTTAATCAGATACTTAAATAAAGGGTTCCTCATAATAATATTGGGATTGTATACCTTTTTTAGGGTTCAATTTAAACTTAGTAACGTTCGCGCCTATGGAGGAGGATATAGGGGGAGACCTATGTTCGGCAGTGGACGTCTTATGGCTAAGATGATGATGATGATGATGATGAAAGTTGTTAAGATTTTTCTGAGATGATGTGAAAGACGCCATGCTGGCTGGAAAGAATATCACTTGCTTGTGAGAAAATATCCGATAGAGGAGCTTAGAAGAAGCCATGCTGACCCCTAACTATGTTTTAATATAAGGAAGATATTGCGTGCGTGTATATGCGACTTTTTCTCAAGACAGCATTAATGAGCAGCGCAATTCTTAATCATTTGATCTGAATTACAAAATAGTTATTGGTAAGCGATTAATCAATCTTACCATACTAAACACGAATTAATAGACTATCTTTGAGGAGTGACAGCGATTCTGGTGATTTCAAGATTTTTATTTGTATTTTATGAAAAGATTTAATTTATTTTGCGAATATGGGTACATAGATGTAGATCTTATTTTATTTTACAAAAGGAGCATTGACCATATCCTACCAATATAACGCTTGCAAAATTAACCTATTAGATGCAAAACAAAAAACAGAAAAAAGGCAAATTATATAATTCTGTAGCACCACCGAACGCACGCCGCGCTCGCGTGCGCACTCACACTGTGTCGGGACGGGACACAGACGCACACTAGCTCGCCGCGCCACCTTTATAAGGAGCCACCGAGCCATCGATCGGCAGTCTCTGCGCTAGCGCGCCGCTGTATCCACGCATTGGAAGAGCCCGCCTAGCCTGAGCCGCCCCTGCCCGCTCGCCCGTGGTGACGTATCCTGCTTGTTTCGTGACGACACGACACGAACTGGCCGGGACCGTACCGCGCGTCGATCCGTATAGAGTTAGTGTAGTCATACGAGTGTAGAATTAATGTTTACACATTTGTAAGCAAATAAACTGCCTGGAAGTTTCACCCCAAGTTTTATTGAAGACCTTAACAATCTTACAATTCTAATTATTATTCTCATTGTATAAGAAATTATCGAATAATCAAATATACTGCATTTGAGTAAACACTTAACTAAAGTTTAAACAATCTTGATACTTAGGACTTTTTACAAAAATACATATTATAGTTCGGCCATTCAGAGAATGCGTTCCTGACACGTCGCGATTGAACTGACGACGTAATAACATTCATTGATTATTGATATAATAATGTTGTTTTAATGCTCCTCAATTGTTAAAACGGTAAACAACCAGCAAAAATATTTTTATCGTAACTGCAACGCCATTGCAAAGTTACGTCGTCAGTTCAATCGCGACGTGTCAGGAACGCATTCTCTGAATGGCCGAACTATAAACAAATAAACTACTGCTTAAAATAATGTTTCGATTCCTTAAGTACCTAATTGTTAATCATGTATAGTATTTATTGCATTGATATTAAATGCACTTTATTTTTAAATAAAAATGTAATAATGTTTTTTTTTAATCTCCGGTTAAGTGCTGAGTTCATGAGCATTTTATCCACAATTAATCAACATAGTAATCTAACCTATGTTGATCCAAAAATATTTTGCGAACCATCGGAGACTTATTAATAATAGTTTTCGTATAAACTAATATGAACGAACACGAGCTTGCACTTAATGTTCTGCGTGTAACGAAACCATATCGCGATCTATTTTGACGCCAACGCCATCTAGTTACGTTAATTGCAATCAAAACGGGATACTAGGGAGTTTGCGTTGAACATTTTGGGTATAGTTTTACCTTTGCTTGTAGAAGCTACGTATGAAATTCTTACTAATACTTTTTATGAAGTTGGCTTGGTATGAATCTGGCTGATAACACACACAATTCTCTTGTGAATGATCTAAGCAGTTAGCCTGAATAATTCAATTCAATGTTTTTCTGATTTGCAGCAAAGTCTAAACCAGTGGTTCTTAACCTTTTAGACATGAGGGACCACTTTACCAAAAGTTTGTCGTGCCGGGGACCACCTCATCGGTTTACCTAAATTGAGAGTACTTTGATAAACAATACAAGCATACTTTATAATTAGCACTCATTTCTTTATTAAGTATTTAGGAAAAAACTAAAAGTTACAGATTTTAATTGAATGAGATTTTTGTGACTGCATTCTCTTTACTAATTTCTGAATTTTTGGTTCAGTACTACTCAAAGCTAAACGCATGTCGGCAGTTGTTTAGATAAGCAAATGCAAAGAAAGAAAAACTTGCCTATGCAGTTTCCAAATACGCGAGCGAAGCGAGCGCGGAAATTTTATCGGACTTAAACCAAATATTACGTAAAATTTAGCCCAAACGTACTTAACTTTTTGTTTGTTGACAAATGAAAAAACAAGGGCATATAGTTTCTGAATACGCGAGCGAAGCGAGCGCGAATTTTTTATCGGACTTAAACCAAATATTACGTAAAATTTAGCTCAAACGTACTTAATTTTTTGTTTGTTGACAAATGCAAAAATAAGGGCATATAGTTTCTGAATACGCGAGCGAAGCGAGCGCGAAATTTTTATCGGACTTAAACCAAATATTACGTACAATTTAGCCCAAACGTACTTAATTTTTTGTTTGTTGACAAATGCAAAATTAGGGCATATAGTTTCTGAATAGGCGAGCGAAACGAGAGCGAAATTTTTATCGGACTTAAACTAAATATTACGTAAAATTTTGCCCAAACGTACTTAACTTTTAATTATTTTTGCAAAAACTCCCGCTCGCATAGATAAGTCGATGAAAATAAAGTTAGTTAACGTATAGCAACGTCGCGAAGCTAAGCTTCGCGGACCACTTGGAATGCCTCCAGGGACCACCAGTGGTCCGCGGACCACCGGTTAAGAACCACTGGTCTAAACTGTTTTGCACCTGCACTTACATCTGTAAAAATGTTTGAGTAATACATAATTTCAACATGGTCGATAAAAACACCATTCTTTCAAGCCTAGGCCATTGTCCAAAGACTTTCTTTTTCTTCCTTTACCTATTATGAAACGAACAATTGGTCAGCCGTCGTGACGTACCAGAATGAAGCGTTAACTTCTGTTGCACAACTCAGTGAAAACTTAACCTGTAAGTGATGCTACACAAAACAACTCATCAAAAATAGGTGCAATAGAAAGTTAAGAAGATGCTGTATCTATTAAAAAAGGTAACTGAAAATGTAGTCTTTGTTACGTTAAAAAATAGTGTCTGTTAAGCGTAGAGCAATTTTTTTCTTGTTATTTTGAACAGAAACACAGGTCATCGATGTAAATTGATACTTCCTTAAGGGTGTTGGATCTGTAATTTGCCTAGACTGTCGCACACAATAAGGTTCTTCATCTCATCATACTTAAAAAAAATAACTTAGTGTAGACCAATCGAACATTAACCTTCCACTATTGTGATAAGGTTGAAAATCTATTGAAAAAAAAAAGACAGATAAACAGATCATTTCGTCCAAATCGAAGTTACGTCGTCGTGACAATCGATCGGACAGTGTGTGGCAAGCTTTATGCCCACAATCACCACCATTCCATCAAACGTCGTGAGTCGATGCAAACGTGAGGAAATCTACTCATTGTCATGCATAACATAATCTTTTGTAGGTACTTGTGTGGTCCTGGGAACTCGAGGATATTTAGTGTTTCAGGGAGGAATGGCCCAAGTACTGTCTGCACTGGCATTTAGGATTTTCAGGATCTATCTTTGCTCATTAATGTGTTACCTATCAATCATTTAAAAGCTGGTGTCCGATTAATCTCAATTATATTAGTAAATGATGAATATAACATAGTAGGTTGTTTACTTTTTGCACTAATATAACTAAGTACGAAACCTACCTACAAGAATATGTACGCTGCAAAAGTTGTGACAAGGTTGACTGATTGTCCTAATTTGGCATTAAATAATGAGACATGAATCAGTACCTATTGTAGGTACTGCGGGTTAATTCAACCAGAATATCTGAATTAATGACCTTATAAAGGTCGCCGGAAGACGCTGGATGCAGGTCGCATCCAACAGGTATCTGTGGAGATCAATGGGGGAGGCCTATGTTCAGCAGTGGACGTCCTATGGCTGAGATGATGAATGATGGTCTGAATCAATGAACCGAATATTATGTAAACAAGAGAATCAAAGCGTTGTTGCATTATCTTCATTACAGTGATATCAACACCTTCATAAATGAGTTTTATCCACGGAACAGAATCAGCTGGTACAGTTAAAACAAATAATGTTTTATTTCATATTCGCACGATGTTTACAAACGGGTCACCCGATTCCCATCATTGTTGCTAGATGTTTCATGAATATGTTCATCGATAATATTATATGGTTATGGCTTTGTTTCCATAATATCTGGTTTGTGATTGTAATGACCATCCTTGCCTTGCTTTCAATTGCGGCGATACACTGGAAGGTCAATGGTTTTCAAAATTGGGTTCGAAAGTCAGGTATTCTGGACCCTTAGGACCACTACAAAGTGCAAGCGTACTATCGATGTAGTGTCGTCATTTTTCACTTTGGTATAATATCTAAAATCAATTGACAGGTCGGCGAAGGGATGAATATCGAAGCTACGCCATGCAATGTGAGATTTGGTTGTTGCATACCTACCACATCACGAAAATTCTTGCACGTACTAATTTTGTGCTATATTCTTTCGGTTTGCTAAAATAAAAAAGCATTCCTTGGCTATAAAACGCCCTCTTTCTCTTTCGAACTTGGTGGCCGAAAGTGGTGCCATTAAGTATTCAGAAACCTGTACGGGCACATTGGGCTTTCTGTGTCACGACTCTGTAGATCCAGACAGGAAACAAAAAGTGACTAAGCTAAGTATTACCGGTTTGGTAACAAGTTTCGGACTGCCCTTTGTTCAAAAATGCGGTTTCCTTTTTGTTATTTTTTCGCCAAACCTGACTACCTGTAGGTAGGTCTTTTAGGTACGTAACTGCTGGATGTCTTGTTATATGCTGTCAAGCTAGGCTTTCATTACTTGTCAACTAAACAATAGAGGTTTGGGAACACATGAATGAATCCGTATATGTCCAAAAACAATGGTGTAAATCCAACGTGAATGACCCTATCTCGATATACTCAAGAGCCTAAAGTGAATATGATAAGTTAAATCAAGTTATAGTGGATGAATTTCACCATTTCTATCAGTTTTATTCTATAAGACCTTGGCGCTATAACAAGTCCTAGAAACATAAAATAAATCTTACTTGAGAATCCACAATTATTCTCATAGGGTGTAATAAAAGTTATCGATGCTACAACATCATCAAATCACAAAACAAGCCACAAACATATAACACCTTTCAATATAAATAAGGAAATGCTACATGATCACATTTTTGCTGTAAATAGGTCCGACTTCTCATTTCCTACTACTAGTGTAGGAGCTGGTAATGCGCCTACGTTTCCTATCTGCGCTTACGCAAGCTTTGGTACTGTGGTGACGTTTTTGTGTTCTATTGAGGAATGGTGTTGAACTACTTTTACTTTGGGAATGACATGATATAAATCTCGCCTGTACCTAGGAGCTAGCAAAGATGTAGGTATTATGGCCTTTTACAATACTGTCAAGAGCAGTGGTTCTTAACCTTTTTGACATGAGGGACCACTTTGACTAAAGTTTGTCTTGCCGGGGACCACCTCATCGGTTTACCTAAATTAGTACTCATTTCTTTATTATTTATGCAAAAAAAAAACTGAATTTTTGGGTCAGGTCTACTCAAAGCTAAACGCATATCGGCAGATGTGTAGGTAAGCAAATGCAAATAAAAAAAAAACTTGCCTATGTAGTTTCGGACTCGGACTTAAACCAAATATTACGTAAAATGTAGCCCAAACGTACGTAACTTTTCGTTTGTTGACAAATGTAAAAATAAGGACAAATAGTTTCTGAATACGCGAGCGAAGCGAGCGCGAAATTTTAATTATTTTTTAAGACTCAAAACCAAAATTACAAATTACTAGGTACGATACACCCGATATAAGTCCATGCGAAAACCCCCGCTCGCAGTTATAAGTCGATAAAAATTAAGTTAGATAACGTATAGCAACGTCGCGAAGCTAAGCTTCGCGGACCACTTGGAATGCCTCCAGGGACCACCAGTGGTCCGCGGACCACCGGTTAAGAACCACTGGTCAAGAGAAATGGTGTCAGGACAAGTCTGTAAAATAGTGCTAAAAACGTTCATGAAGCTCCTTGTAATTTAGCTACACTCTCATTTCTTCACTTCTTTCTTCCCTGAAAAATGGACTTGAAATAACCCCAAAAACTGACCTCGGTGTACGGAAAAGAACTGTAAATTCAACTTGATCAAAACTGCATTGGTTTTTATGAGTATTCGAAATATTTTAACGAGTGATCGCGTGAGTTGATACGGTCGTGTGTGAAGTAACATTGAAATAATTTCATAATATTTTACGATTCGATTTGTTGTACAGTATTGCCCGATTAAAAACAAATTGGAAGCGTGACACTGAAACTGTATATAAAATAATAAATCTAGTAAACAGGTTTAATATTAACGATTGAAAGCTTAGAGAAAAACAACAAGATGATAGTGAACGATCAGAAATAATTCTGGATGGAGTAAACAAGAAGTTTGGTGTGATTTTGTAAGGATGAGGATCAAGGTAAACGCTGCCAAAAAGCGCTAAGTGGTATTTATATACAACATTTATAGCTCTAAAAAGCTGGCAGTACAAAGTGGGCAAAAATTAAAAAAAAAAAGCTCAAAATTTGTTGCTAATTAGTTGCCAAATAATCGATTTTTTTGCTTTTGCCGATTTCGAGAAATCGTCAACAATGCTAGCTTCACCATAAGCTGGCATGGATTATAAGATAAAAGTAAAGGTAAAATAAACAAAATCACTACAATTTTGTTGCTAATTTGTTGCTGTATAACCAAAATAAATTTGAGGTGCAAAAATATTTTTTTTTTTCAAATAGAAAATTTTTATTGGCTTTGCGCGTGATAGAAGCTAGGTATTCCGAGGATTCTTAAAAGAGGGAAACTGAAGTTTTAAAATGATATTATAAAATTAGGTCAAGTTGTGTTTTTGTTAAATCTATAAATTAAAGAGGTTATACCAATGACTCAACTCTTTTAACTCAAACTAGTTTATTTATTTCACAGATATAGCAAAAATAAATAAAATTAAACAAATATACTTATCTATAATTTATTCAGCCACTTAGCTCAAAGTCACGTCTGTCCTCGACGGTTGACTGACAACAAATTCCCCTGCTCAGGCCAAACAACGCCTTTTATATAATTACCCCCACTATTCACAACACAAACTTTTTAGATAATTATTTCAAAATATCTACTAATAAAATCCCATTTTTAGCTTAAAATTCAAGACTTAATCCAAAATATTGAATTTGTTTTAAATTAATTACAATTAAGTATTTTTACCAGATTTTTAAACTTTTCGATATAAAAAAAATACAATATTTAACAACACTTTTAAATTTCGGATTGAATTTATAGAAAAAAAACATACAAAATAAATGTTAATTACAACACCAACTCACTTTAATTATAAGTATTTATTTTGATAATCGATTAATTTATCAATCGATTATCAAAATAAACACTTCTAACAGCAATATTCTAACACGGCCATACTGACATGTACTTCGTTCTCGAAGTACCACACAAAATACAAATTTTATATATATATATATTTTACATAGTTATCAAGATAATCACACCTTACTATCTATTATGTGGCCAAACACCCGCTGTCAGTGAAGCTTAATCACCCGCCGTCAGTGAATGCCAGAAATAAATAAAAATAATAATTACAACATTCATCGTAGAATAATCATCATTACACATTAATTATATTAATCAGAACCATCATAATCATTACAATCATCATCATCTTCACAATAATCATCATCATCATCACAATAATCATCATCATCATAATCATTACAATCATCATCATCTTCATAATAATCATCATCATCACAATAATCATCATCATCATCACAATCATCCTCATAATTATTTTTCTTTTTTACAATAAAATTATACATAATATTTAAATAGAACTATATATTACTCAGCTGTACTAGCGTTTTGATCAACCCAATTACCAGGCCATAGACGAAGTTTTTCTTTAGCAACCGTAATATTTCTCAGACTTCCAATACCTCTTAATGAAAACCTGTCATTATCTAGTATACTAACTATCTCATAGGGTCCCTTAAATTTTGCCTTTAATTTGTCATGTCGTCTATGGTCCTGATTTACATAAACAGTATCGCCTATGTGATATTCTATATTATTTCTTCGAGTTTGATCAAAACGTTCTTTTGATTTGTTAGCTACGTCTATTAGGCGCTGTTGTGCTAATTGTCTATCAGCAGTCACATCTATAATTTCGTTATTACCGTTATTGCCTATTACTTCGTTTATTCGAGCTTGTATGCTAGGAATATTAGTAGTTCTGCCCACTAGCAGACGAATAGGTGGAAAACCGGTGGATTTCTGAACCGTACTATTAAGGGACAGTTGGACTTTCCACAGTACGCTCGGCCAGGCTGACACATCAGTACAGGAGGTACAAATCATGTTTGTAATGGTGGATACGTAACGTTCCACTTGGCCGTTTCCTCGTGGGGTACCAGTGGCTACCAGATGATGTCTAACCTGCCAGCTTTCAAATAATTCTTGTATTTGTCTTGAACAAAAATTTGTACCACGGTCGGTTATAATTAATGATGGAGTACCGAAATCAGTGAGAGAAGTACGTAAAACGTCGACTAGTTCTTGGCTACTTAGGGTTTTTAATGGTTTTAAAATACAAAATTTTGTGAAACCGTCGATTATTATAAGTAAATGTTTAAAACCTTCAAGAGATTGTGGAAACGGTCCTGTACAGTCTAGGTGAACGGTGTGGAAAGGTACCGGTGTTTTTTCTATGGGATGTAGCATTCCTTGCTTTGGTCCATGATGTGTTTTCTTTTGTATACAAATGAGACAATGAGAAATATATTTTTTTATGAATTTGTATAATCCAGGGAACCAAAAGTATTCCAGTATTTTTTGATAAGTTTTATCTAAGCCCACATGGCAATTTTCATCATGGAACAAATTAAGAATATTCAACCTACTTCCTTTAGGAATATATAATTTAGGTGCTGCCATTGGATCAGTTTTGTAGTAAAGCAAATTATTCAGAACCATATACCGATTAGAATCTAAATCTCCGGCTCTAACTTTTTCTATCAAGACTCGAGTTTCTGGATCATTGTCCTGAGCGGTTTCTAACCAAGATCGCGGCGGTGGTGAATTTATTAAATTGACCGACATATTGTCTATTTTCAAAGGGACTGATGCAGAAGGCAGAACATGTGATGTATTAACCGAATCCTGGTCTACTTCTGGGTTTCGACTAAGATAATCGACATGATTGACAAACTGCCCCTTTCTATATATAACCTCAAAGGAGAAATCTTGCATATAGGTCCACCATCGTGCGACTCGAGGTGATAAATCTTTTTTTGTAACTGTAGATTTTATGGCATTACAATCAGTAATAATTTTAAAGTGTATTCCTAATAGGTAGACGCGGAAATGTTTCAAAGCATTAAATATTGAAAGGGTTTCCAGTTCGTAGGAATGATATCTAGACTCAAAGGGAGTCGTTTTTTTGCTAAAACATGCCACTACTTTGTTTAAACCATTATGTCTTTGTAGCAGTATGGCACCGTACCCTATGGAACTGGCATCGGTGTGTAATTCTGTCTCTAGGTTTGGATCAAAAATTGATAATAAAGGTTCCTTTGTCAAACAGTCTAAGACATAATGACGAGCTTGCTCTTGTTCAGATCCCCATTCCCATTTTTGGTCATTTTTAACTAATTTAGTAATACAAGAAGTCCTGGTTGAAAATTCTGGTATAAATCGCCTAAAGTAACTTGCAAGTCCCATAAATTGCCTGACTTGTCTAACATTCGCCGGGATTGGGGAATTTACTAATGCAGATACTTTTTTCTGACTAGGTCTCACACCTTCATGTGAAATAGTGCGACCTAAATATTCAATGGTAGTTACAAAAAATTTACATTTACTTAAATTAATGGAGAACCCTGCATCATTTAAAGCTTTGAGAGTTTGGTCTAAATAATCGAGACCTTCTGGGATACTGCCAAATGGTATCAAAAGGTCATCTATGTAAACAAGAATAAACTTAAGATGTTGTACCGCTTTCGTTATAGCCCTTTGAAAAACTGAGGGCCCATTGCATATGCCAAATGGCATTTTTAAAAATTCGAAATGACCATCGGGTGTAACGAAAGCGGTATACTTCACGGATTCAGGTGCTACAGAAATTTGATAGAAGCCATTTTTCATGTCAATTGAGATGTAATATTTAGCTTGTCCTAAACGGTCTATCTGGTCATCGATAAGAGGGAGCGGGTATCGTTCCTTTTCAATGTTTTTATTTAGTGCTCTGTAATCTACACAAAGTCTATCGTTGCCATCTTTCTTTTTTACTAAGAGAACTGGGCTGGCAAATTCAGATTCGCTTTCTTGTATGATATTTTTTTTTATCAAATCGTCAATTATTTGCTTCACCTTCTCCCTTTCAATCGGTGCCAAGCGGTATGGGCGATAATTAATTATTTTATTAGCTTTCATACGTATAGTAAGTTGTCCCGTTTTTACTGTACTTATATAAGTGTCCGTTGGTATGATAGTAGGATATTTTTGAAAGATGTTGATTATATTGTCTTTCAAATATTTATCCAGGTAACTGAGAGAGTCCATGAAAACTTTGAAGTCAATAGACGGTTCAGCTTTAGACATTAGTGACGCAATTTGTAATGGAAATTCATTATTTTTTATTTTTACTAATTTAGAGCCTAAAGAATCGAATAATATAGCTACATCTTGATGTTCAGCTACGTTACGCCCAATTATACAATCGTAACGGAAATCTGCGTCTTTTGCCACATATATTTCTATTTCTTTACATAAGTCCTGAAAATGAACCGGAACCAATATCTTAGCAAAAACATGGAGTTTTCCGTTACCAATGCCATCTAAATACAATGAACATTTAAAAAAATCACAGCCTAGGCGTCTAGCTACAGATTCTTTTATAATACTACAGTCTGCACCGGTATCTAATAGAGAATCAACTTCTACGCCATTTATATTTATTTTAGTGAATTTGTTCGATAGTCATTTAGTTTCAGAGATGTTAATATTTTTATCTTGTTCGCGATGTTGAAAACGATGGAAGCATCTATCAGGTGAATGACCTATTTTCTTGCAAACTGTACAGGGTATACGATGAAAACATTTGTCCAATGTGTGACCTTCTTTTTTACAGAAGGAACACATTTCCTTAATAGTTTTAATAGTTTGTAAATTTTTAAATTGACTGGGTGATTCTTTATCAGTACTGTGAACTGTATTCTTCGAACAACGAGCCATAAAATGTCCGCTTTTACCACATGTGTAACACATTTTTTCATCTCTGGATTTTAACTCGTTATTTGGCTTAAACTTTTTGGCATTATTAAAAGAAGTCTGACTAGAGTTCAATGCTACCTCCGAGGATCTTTTTTTAGCGACTTTTTCATATGTAGAAAATAAGGCAATCAATTCGGGAATGGTACTGACGGAGTTATTTAGGCTAGCCATCCTGACGTTAACTTCAGTTATTCCACCGCATACAAGCTCAATTAATTGTTGCTGCGTGAAGGCTACTTTCGTATTACGTAATAACCTAACTTTTTCTCGAGCAAACTCGCAATAGGTATCAGCAGAATCAGAATTGTAAAGCACAGCTTTCGTTAGTTTTTCAGACAGATTTTTCTTTTCTGGATATAGGTCCACAAGATCTTTTCGTAGGGCTTCCCAGGAACGTTCGGTCTCTGGTTCCCATACTTCAAACCAAGCTAATGCAGAACCCCGAAGGGCCTTACCTGCCTTAGCTGCCTGTTGAATACTGCTCCATTTGAATTCCGCACCAAGTTTCTCGATACTTCTGCACCATGTCTCTGCTCCGTTGTCATTTTTATCAGGATCGAAGAGCGGCAGTGCAACGTCATCATGGCGCTGGTTTGCTGTAATTGCATCTCGAATAGCTTTCGTCATATTTTCCAATAACTGAGAAGGCTCCATATCTGAAATGTAAATAATAATGCCATTAAATTTTTTGAACAAAAGGTTTCGTATTTGATCCCACTTCTGATGATAGAAGCTAGGTATTCCGAGGATTCTTAAAAGAGGGAAACTGAAGTTTTAAAATGATATTATAAAATTAGGTCAAGTTGTGTTTTTGTTAAATCTATAAATTAAAGAGGTTATACCAATGACTCAACTCTTTTAACTCAAACTAGTTTATTTATTTCACAGATATAGCAAAAATAAATAAAATTAAACAAATATACTTATCTATAATTTATTCAGCCACTTAGCTCAAAGTCACGTCTGTCCTCGACGGTTGACTGACAACAAATTCCCCTGCTCAGGCCAAACAACGCCTTTTATATAATTACCCCCACTATTCACAACACAAACTTTTTAGATAATTATTTCAAAATATCTACTAATAAAATCCCATTTTTAGCTTAAAATTCAAGACTTAATCCAAAATATTGAATTTGTTTTAAATTAATTACAATTAAGTATTTTTACCAGATTTTTAAACTTTTCGATATAAAAAAAATACAATATTTAACAACACTTTTAAATTTCGGATTGAATTTATAGAAAAAAAACATACAAAATAAATGTTAATTACAACACCAACTCACTTTAATTATAAGTATTTATTTTGATAATCGATTAATTTATCAATCGATTATCAAAATAAACACTTCTAACAGCAATATTCTAACACGCGCTTGAATGTCAATTGTTTCATGAAAAAAATATGAAATAAATTTGTTGCTCGTCACAGAACTGTTCCTTGTCACTTAGAGAACCAGCAACTAAATAGACACATGACGATCGGGTGTCTTGAACTTCGGTGACTAACAAACCGGCCATGCTGGCTTGAATGTCGATTTTTCCGGTGAAAAACGTTGAAATGAATTTGTTGCTCGTCACAGAGGTGATTAATGTCTCTCAGAGAACCAGCAACTAAATAGACACCCGACGATCGGGTGTCTTGAACTTCGGTGACTAACAAACCGGCCATGCTGGCTTGAATGTCGATTTTTCCGGTGAAAAACGTTGAAATGAATTTGTTGCTCGTCACAGAGGTGATTAATGTCTCTCAGAGAACCAGCAACTAAATAGACACCCGACGATCGGGTGTCTTGAACTTCGGTGACTAACAAACCGGCCATGCTGGCTTGAATGTCGATTTTTCCGGTGAAAAACGTTGAAATGAATTTGTTGCTCGTCACAGAGGTGATTAATGTCTCTCAGAGAACCAGCAACTAAATAGACACCCGACGATCGGGTGTCTTGAACTTCGGTGACTAACAAACCGGCCATGCTGGCTTGAATGTCGATTTTTCCGGTGAAAAACGTGGAAATGAATTTGTTGCTCGTTACAGAGGTGATTAATGTCTCTCAGAGAACCAGCAACTAAATAGACACCCGACGATCGGGTGTCTTGAACTTCGGTGACTAACAAACCGGCCATGCTGGCTTGAATGTCGATTTTTCCGGTGAAAAACGTGGAAATGAATTTGTTGCTCGTTACAGAGGTGATTAATGTCTCTCAGAGAACCAGCAACTAAATAGACACCCGACGATCGGGTGTCTTGAACTTCGGTGACTAACAAACCGGCCATGCTGGCTTGAATGTCGATTTTCCGGTGAAAAACGTGGAAATGAATTTGTTGCTCGTCACAGAGGTGATTAATGTCTCTCAGAGAACCAGCAACTAAATAGACACCCGACGATCGGGTGTCTTGAACTTGGGTGACTAACAAACCGGCCATGCTGGCTTGAATGTCGATTTTTCCGGTGAAAAACGTGGAAATGAATTTGTTGCTCGTCACAGAGGTGATTAATGTCTCTCAGAGAACCAGCAACTAAATAGACACCCGATGATCGGGTGTCTTGAACTTCGGTGACTAACAAACCAGCCATGCTGGCTTGAATGTCGATTTTTCCGGTGAAAAACGTGGAAATGAATTTGTTGCTCGTCACAGAGGTGATTAATGTCTCTCAGAGAACCAGCAACTAAATAGACACCCGACGATCGGGTGTCTTGAACTACGGTGACTAACAAACCGGCCATGCTGGCTTGAATGTCGATTTTTCCGGTGAAAAACGTGGAAATAAATTTGTTGCTCTCCGTAGAACTGTTAGGCATCGATCGGAGAACCAGCAACTAAATAAACATCCAATCACCAAGTCTCCTTTAAACTGATGATTATCAAACAGGCTATGTTTCCTTGAATGTTTGTTTCTGCTAGGGAAAAATTATTACATACATTAGTTGTAAATAATAGTCAAGTACATTTTATGGAGAACTTCGACGTATTGTACCCTTAAAAATAAGAAATTAAAATAACTCATTCGAAAGAGTTAAAATATGGAACAAAAATATCTTTTTTCATTATTTATAAAGTAAAACTATACTTACATTGTCTACTGGTAGATCATAAACTGTGAATGAAAAATCATAGTAAATTTACACGATGTATGGTATTTGGTGTTAAGAATTATCGAAATCAGTATTGAAGTTATACAATATTAGAGCATTTTTAGAATTTCAGCAAATTCGTTGCACCGATTATAGATATCAGTATTTTACCAAGTCCAGTTAAACACATATCTTATGATATTAGGAATAAATAAAATATTAGTAGCTCATGAAGAATGAGAGAGCACAAACTCTTCAAGCTCAAAAATAAAACTATTCAATGCTTTTGAGCTCTTCGTTATATCACGTATATGTGTATGTATACATATACTAGCTGACCCAGCAAACGCTCATTTGTCATATTTATAAATTATTTTAGTATTTGCATGTGCGCTTAAATTGAATTAGAATTATTTTTCATTATTTTTTCTTTCACTAGTTATTTATTACTTAATTATTAAGTTTTAGTTATTAATCAATAATCTTGTTTTTAAGTTTGAAAAATTTAATTACATTCAATTCCATGTTGATATTACCATAAATGTTTATCAATTAAATAATTTTTGGAAGCAACTTCAATAGTTCTTTGAGTAATGATTGGATGCATACAAGCTTTATTTAAAATTTAAAAAAAAATGAATACTTTTGTTCGACTGAGTGTATATTGAATTTCTTTTTTTGAATGCTACAAAATGTTATAGGTAAATGATGATTAAAACAAAATTTTTTAAATGATGTATTTATACAAATGTAGATCAACATTTTGAATTTGTTCAATCTGTTTCGTTTAGTCTTCTTAGTCACTATTATTTATTAATGTAAATAAACTGATAACGATGAGCTAATTGTATATAAATTCCAATTGGTAACTTTTCGTTAAAAATCTAAAAATCAGATCTTAACGTTTTGAGGTTCTAGGAAGCTTCCTTGACCACTTCCACGAGGGTGACACCCTAGCTGTGTATATGTGTAAGAATAAGTATGTGAATCGCTTATAACTTTCGAACAGCTTGACCGATGAGTACCAAACTAAGCATTGAGTACTTTCCAGAAACTATATATTGATTAATTTTAGTATACTCTTATAGCCACGTAATCAACTGGTAACATTGGTGACTAGTATTCAGTATTAATATTTTTTTATTTTTCAATTTTATATTTTTTTCGCTTTTTTTTTTAATTCTATTTTTCTAAGCCATCCTTGAGCGCTAATAAGCAAAAAAAAAATCGAAATCGGATGACCCTAAAAGGCCATTCCTGTAACTTCCCGCTAGATACATTAAGCGTTCGAATGTTGCCGTTTGTTGCGATGTTTTTGAGCTCGTCAATTTATGAGAGCTCAACAATTTGACTTGTGTGTTATTTTGAGCTCTCCTATTTATTTAGTTGCTGGTTCTCTAAGTGACATTAATCACCTCTGTGACGAGCAACAAATTCATTTCAACGTTTTTCACCGGAAAAATCGACATTCAAGCCAGCATGGCCGGTTTGTTAGTCACCGAAGTTCAAGACACCCGATCAACGGGTGTCTATTTAGTTGCTGGTTCTCCGATCGATGCCAAACAGTTCTGCGAAGAGCAACAAATTTATTTCCACGTTTTTCACCGGAAAAATCGACATTCAAGCCAGCATGGCCGGTTTGTTAGTCACCGAAGTTCAAGACACCCGATCGTCGGGTGTCTATTTAGTTGCTGGTTCTCTGAGAGACATTAATCACCTCTGTGACGAGCAACAAATTCATTTCAACGTTTTTCACCGGAAAAATCGACATTCAAGCCAGCATGGCCGGTTTGTTAGTCACCGAAGTTCAAGACACCCGATCGTCGGGTGTCTATTTAGTTGCTGGTTCTCTGAGAGACATTAATCACCTCTGTGACGAGAAACAAATTCATTTCAACGTTTTTCACCGGAAAAATCGACATTCAAGCTAGCATGGCCGGTTTGTTAGTCACCGAAGTTCAAGACACCCGATCGTCATGTGTCTATTTAGTTGCTGATTCTCTAAGTGACAAGGAACAGTTCTGTGACGAGCAACAAATTTATTTCATACTTTTTTCATGAAACAATTGACATTCAAGCGCGCAAAGCAAATAAAAATTTTCTATTTGAAAAAAAAAAATATTTTTGCACCTCAAATTTATTTTGGTTATACAGCAACAAATTAGCAACAAAGAAGACGGATCACAATCCATACAAAATTGCCCCACGTCCTATAACAATGTAATGTACCTAAAAAAAAAGATAAAAATGTAAAAAAAAATATGGCATAGTCTCTAACTTCTTTTTTTTACACCTTCATACGAAAAAAATGATTTAAAAATTGTTCAGGCGCTGGTATGAAAACATCGTTCATAAGACTATTTATTGACCATTTTTTAAAATCATGTTTTTTGTTTGATAGGGTATACCTCACAGGTGGTCCCATAATAATCAGGTCAGGACCTGATGATGGAAACCCTGAGAAATCTAGGGCAACTTTTGAAAGTTGTGGGCATGCGCAGGATAAAAACTTGTCAATGAGGTGTATGTCTGATAACACTATGCAACAGTGAAGGTTTGGAGCTGATCTGATGATGGAGACGAAAGAAGGTCGAGGGAACTCAACAACTGAATGTGTAAACTACCTTGTGTTTGGGCTTATATTATTTGTATTGAATAGACCTTTGCAACAGTGAAGCTTTGGAGCTGATCTGATAATGGAGACCAGAGAAGGTTGAGGGAATCGACAACTGAATATGTTAACTACCTCGTGTTTGGTCGTATATTATTCGTATTGATGAGAACTTTCCACTAATGCGGATAGTAAAAACTATACTTGTCAGTGAAAAGCAAAAAATAAAAAAACTTTTTAAAAAAAAATAAAATCGACTCCCAAAACACTGAAAAGCAAAAAAAAAAATATTCTTAGATGCATCGGCCTAGAAGTTAGTGTCTAATGGATGTAGGTACCTAAGTTTATTTCGCCTACGACTTATATGCCGATGCACCTAAGAATAGTTTTTTTTTTTACTTTTTAGTGTTTTTGGGAGTCGGTTTTATTTTTTGTAAAAAGTATTTTTTTGGCTTTTCAGTAACAAGCATAGTTGTCACTATCCGCATTAGTGGAAAGTTCTCAAAAATACGAATACTATACGACCAAATAAGAGGTAGTTTACATTTTCAGGTATCGATTCCCTCAACCTTCTCTGGTCTCCATCATCAGGTCAGCTCCAAACCTTCACTGTTGCAAAGGTCTATTCAATACAAATAATATAAGCCCAAACACAAGGTAGCTTACACATTCAGTTGTTGAGTTCCCTCGACCTTCTTTCGTCTCCATCATCAGGTGAGCTCCAAACCTTCACTGTTGCATAGTGTTATCAGACATACACCTCATTGACAAGTTTTTATCCTACGCATGCTTACAACTTTCAAAAGTTGCCCTGGATATCTCAGGGTTTCCATCATCAAAGCCTAACCTGATGAATATGGGACCACCTGTGAGGTATACCCTGTCAAACAAAAACATGATTTAAAAAAATGGTCAATAAATAGTCTTATGAACGATGTTTTCATAACAGCGCCTGAACAATTTTTAAAGCATTTTTTTCGTATGAAGGTGTAAAAAAAAGAAGTTAGAGAGTATGCCATATTTTTTTTATCATTTTTATCTTTTTTTTGAGGTACATTACATTGTTATAGGACGTGGGGCAATTTTGATCCATCTTCTTTGTAGTGATTTTGTTTATTTTACCTTTACTTTTATCTTATAATCCATGCCAGCTTATGGTGAAGCTAGCATTGTTGACGATTTCTCGAAATCGGCAAAAGCAAAAAAATCGATTATTTGGCAACTAATTAGCAACAAATTAGCAACAAATTTTGAGCTTTTTTTTTTAATTTTTGCCCACTTTGTACTGCCAGCTTTTTAGAGCTAACATTTATGGCCTTACTACAAAAACTTAAACCTCTGTTTTACACTTGTCTAAAAAAATTTTGGCTGCAAAATGAACCATATGTCAACGTCATAATTTGTCATTTTTTTAGACAAGGCATAAACTGACGTTTAAAAGTTTTTGTGGTAAGACGGTATCCGTCTTACCACAAAAACTTAAAAAAAAAAGTTTTTGTAGTAAGGCCATTAGTGTTTAGTAGGTAGACGACAAAATCAACTTTTGCTAAACGGCCTTGCCAAGGCTGGGCAATTCCAAAGTAAAACTATATACTTACATCTAAGTATACATAGGTTCTTATCTAGGCAACTTGTACATACGCAGTAGGTACGTAAGTAATATAACTATTTACAATAATTACATAAGCATACAATAATGTTAATAAAGCACGTCTAGACGATCCGGCGATAATTAATTATGTTCTACAAGCGTTGTAATGCTATTATAAAGAATTATTGTTGGAACATTCGTCACGTTTTTGTGCGATTGTGAAACAAAACTGATATCGTCAGATGTAGGAATTATGTTTCCTTTATTGTTAAAATTACATTTTTCGTAATGCATTTAGGCTTTGTTTATATGATACGGCTCTTTAGACTTGTATTTACTAAATAGTCTTGCTTCTACGTACTTTTATGACAACCCTACAAACTGAAGAGTCTATCTGTTTGTTTGTTTGCTTGGAAGCTATAATCTAAAGAACTAACGGTCTGATTTGAAAACTTATTTCAGTTTTAGATATCCTATATATCCAGGAAGGATATAGGCTATTTTATCTGGGTTCGTGCACAAGTACCCACAGGATTCGGGTGAAACCGCGGGCATTAGCTAATCCTGAATATCGAGGCTATGTTAGTCACTATAACCTCTTCCGCAGCATTGGAAGATTCCAGAATTCTTTACATACAACCCAAAATTTTCCTACAATGGTGTCTTGATCATTGATATACCTAGTCTTCAATACTCAATGGAACCATTCAATGTTTTGACTATTGGTTCTTCAATACCCAACGAAGTTGAACATGTTCAGCACCATAACCAAACCCGTGCATTATTGCGGTTGACCCGGCCACCGTTACACCACTAGAACATTATCTTACAGTTATTTGTACAGCTGCACAAAGCGACGAGGAAATTATTCGCTCGTTTGTAATTCAGGTTTATACCATCGGTATTTTATTGAAGATATGGCTGTGATAGGATCTCGTGAGGCGAGAAGACTTAAGGAGGATGATAAAAATGCTCGTACGGGTCTCAATTCCAGCAAAGATTGCGGTGCCAAAAGAAAGAATGTATTTACGAAAAAGATTACGGAATTATCAAAGCAAATCAAAGAGTATGTAGCTAATATAAATCCTAATATTAAAAATACTAAAGTTCATGGTTAGTTAGACGTTGAATCAAGTTAGATTAACTGTGATGAGGATGAAGATTGATTAAATATTGTTAGAATGCATGCCAGAAATTCGATTCATGACATTTCTTCTCTATTGATCACCTTAAAAGGTCTTGAATATAGATTTTTCCACTTCCATAAACAGAACTAATTTCTACGCATAAGAAAACGTTTTAATAACGACCATTACAAGTTTCTTCGTCTATAGCAAGTTTCTAGTTTTGGCGGAACAAATTACAGCCGATTGACCTACGAGTCTGAGGCAATCTAGATTTATGATATGGCTGTTTAGACGACTGTTAGGACATCACTGAAGTTTGTACAGTTGTTGGATCTGTTGTAGGGTTAGGCATATTGACCTCTGCACATGAAGTAGTAGAGTAACGAAATTATCATCATCGCCAGTTCTTTCACAACATGTGAAAGTAAAGGTATGCAGCAAACTGCAGTGATTCTTTTGTAAACTTAATCCTATCATCAATATGATCTCCATTTCCTCAATTGAGTAAAACTTTTCTAAGCATAGCTTAATACCATACCAAAGCAGAAGCTCCTTCTATTGAGGCCACCTCTATACCTCCAACGCACCATCTACATAATCCTAATCTTTTTGTGATCCTTTGATTAATATCTTACATCTATCTATCTACTTATCCTCGGTCTAAAAATATGTCGGAGTCATCAAGTCTGCATTGGAACTTGTTCTATCGTTTGCGTTTAACTTATCTTGCGATGCTTCTAACAGGTTACCTGTCATCATTTACGTAACCTGTTTACCTCATCTTGTAGTTAATGGAGTAGGCCTACGAGGCCTACGTTTGAATTTAAATGTTCTGGACTAAAAATTATAATTATAGGCATATCTGTCATCATCAAGTTTTAATCTGTAATGTCTTCATCAATAGAACTTTTTTCTTCTTTTTAATCTCGTGTGTTTATCCTGTGAAAAATAAATGATCGTTTTATCGATCCTTGCCCAGATTGCTGCTGGACACAAGTTTATCCACAGAAATCTCCTAACTTAATTATTGTGTGAGAGAGTTCAGTATAGTCACGCAAATATAATTATGTAGGTATTAATTAACGCTGGTGAGGTATGAGATAACAAAAACAGTGACCCGAAAAACGACCTCAAAAAAGCACATTAACCTATTTTTGTATCAACCGGTAATCACAGTGCAAAGAGCAGCAGACAATAAAATTACACCCAAAAGCTTAGATAATAATCCTTTAAACAATTACCTAATAAGTCACACAAAAAAAACCACATTACCCTTGAAAACAAAACAATGCGTTAATTACTTTGTTTAAAACAAAAACCGTGTATGTACATTTAAGTATTTGTACACGATCACACGGGATCGCAACTGTGTCGTTCGTAGTGACGTAATAGGCATGATGACAGTAATCAAAAATCATTAAAATAATATATTTATTAAATTAAACTTGAAGCTTGGAATATAAAACGCGCATTGTTTTCTTTATTAATAATGTGATTAATATGTATTTTTATAAAATAAAATTACGAAATAAGGCAATCCGCCATGATATCTTGAACACCAATCAGAGCTCGTGACGTCATCTCTCAAAACAACTCGCGCGAAAGCGCGCGAACGTCACATTTCGTTATTGTGAACTTCCACTGCGATCTTTGTTTTTAATTAATTAATTGTTTATAACACGAGTTATGGAGCCCGGATTTATCAAGGCAAACAGCGGTTAGTGTGTAGCAAAGGGTGTGCAAGGCTTTTGGGCCATCCCCTTCGTGGTTATTTTTTTTTAAACCATCCAGAAGTAGGAGCCCCGCGTAGCGGGGCTCCGTCGACTGCCTTTGTTTACAATGACCTTCAGTGCTCATTTTCAGGCGAACCGTTGGTCCTAGGCAAAAAGTGCCCAGATGGTTTTCGTCTTATTTTTAAGTATTCTATACGATAGAAATGAAAAACTAGGCATTTTCAGAAATTTTCCCAAAAGCCTTGCACACCCTTTGCTACACTCCAACCCAAACAGCGCTAATTTGCCTAGAATTGATATCATAATGCTGGGAAAGTTTTTGGCATCAAATAAAGATTTTTGTTCAGCTGAATTTAGAAATGTTAAAACTTCCATGTAAGTATACTAGTTTAATTAAAAAACAATGAGAGATGAAACCTAACCTCGAAATAGTTATTTACATTATAAACTATGCTAGAATCTAGAGAACTATGTAATAACTTACATCAAAGTGATCTTCACAAAAATAAAGTTGTACCCTGGGCAATATTGCTTTTGAATCTCGCCTTGCAAGTTTAAGCCACTTGTTTCGTATTTTTTTACTGTGAGGAACGTACACAAATAACTTATCAGGAGTTGTTTTGGATGTGTTCTTACACTGGGGGACCCCACAACACCTATGCCCTTTCGAATTCATATTTAATAACACAAAAAACTTAATTATTGCACGAGCGTTGTTTACTTGCGTCTTGTAATTTCAGTCGTGACGTCACAAGTGACGACATGACACTGACAAGCGTTTTCGCGCCGGATTCAAAGTGGACAGAGAAAAATGCAATTATTTGATAAAAAAACTTCGCATTTTCTTAAAATTAATAATTTTTCATATAAAATAAACGTATACCTACATCATACAAAGGAATTTAAAAATTTGTCATCATGCCTATTGTGCGAAACACAAAGTTGTGCAACTCATTGTCTACAGATCTGGTTCGCTTTTTGTTGGTTACCATGTTCTGGTTATTAACAAACATTTTTATGGAGTCAAGCAGTGCTTGATGGAGTAATTGGGTAACTGTTAAAGATTAGTTGTAATTGCTTTAGTTGATTTCCTTGTTTTTACTGTTAGATATACTTGGCAGTTGATTGCTACCGCTTGCTTCTAGCATTGATTACCGATTTAATGAACCACAGTTAGCGTATAAAGTTCCCCGTTGATTAAGAACCTTACCTCCATGAAATAGAGACTCGATAATTTAGCCCAGGGCTAAATGATTGACGTCACATATCTATGAATGGTCCCAGAGAATTAGGGCAGGCCGGTTTCCTCACGAAGTTTGCCTTCGCCGTTTTAGAGTAGTTGGGCCTGACTAGAGTCTTCAATTATAATGAGTATGAAGTACTCAGCTGTTCCATAAGTTGGCTTGTCCCTTTCCAGGATTTAATCTTATTCATATCTCATTTCTTCCAAATCAAGATTCTTATGCCACATTTCATAAGATTAGTCATGATTGAAATTGAAACCATGATTGTAAAAAGAGCGTCCATTTTGAAAGTGTGACTACATCTAAGATCGCATATTGGATTCATCATCACTTAAAGTTTCTATGCAAATATACAAGATGAAACTGACCTAGGTAACCCTTAAAGAACCCAGGCTTTCACGCTGGGCAAGCAAGATGTAATGTAACATTAAATATTGTAATGTGTCCTGGAAGTTGTACATTTGTCACACAGACCCGTTCCGTGCAGTTAGCTCTGCAGTTGGAGTTGATCTCTATGTTCATAACGTAGGTACCTAACTTGAAACGGATTTTGCAACACATGTATGTACAATTTTTTTTTTTGTTATAATTTTTAGATAAAAAAATTATATATAAAAGTGGCTTGTCGAACTTATGACTAAAAGATCTTTTAAAAACCCTTTTTCGTGTGGATCCCTAGCTAAGCAGATCCTGAAGGTTCGAATGGTTCAAAGTTCACCAAAATGGACAATCATCGTATTGACATTCACTTGTTTTCATACTAAACGCGCGGTTCTATTTGCCATTTGTAACAGTAGCATAGACATTAGAAAACATAAATTCTATTAATACTTCGATTTGGTTACAAAACTCCGGTGGTCGGTGGCAAGCCATTCATGCGAATAGCTTTTTGTAGTCCAGTACAATTGGATCATAATACATAATAACGCAAACCGACAAAAGTTATTTCAAGGATCAATACCAACTCCATAGATCAATTAATTAAAGAAAATTAACGCTTTCACAGCCTTAACAAACCAAAAACCATTAACTGACTCTTCGACCTACTAATTTACAATATATAATTAAGAACCAATTAGTGACCTAATTGCTTAAAACGTAGTGTAATTTGTAAATGATTTTTTTCTATCTAAGAATGGATTATGAAATAACGAGATCTCAATTCTCACGGCACACTTGACTAATTGCCGTGAACATAGCTATTCTGTGGTTTAGCGTAGAAATTGTAATAAACATGTTATAACGAGAAGGCTTTAAATGACTGGAGCTTTATCTTAGTTAATATGTGACAGTCAGTTGTCATCTTAAGACAGTTTGTAACGCCCAGACGGACTCCACCAAAAAGGGGCGAAGTTTTTAAACTACCTATAGAATTTCTTCGTTCGGGTACGAGATGTTTGAATAATGAAATTCTATTGGTTGTTTAAAAAGTTCTCTGCTATGCTTTGGTGGAGGACGGGCTTAGAAAGGGCTAGTAAAAAATTATCGTATGAAAAGTCTTTTCACAATTCCCATTCTCCTAAGTTACAGAAGCCTTTTGGGTTCGTTGATTTAATTTTAAAAAATCATCAAGAAGGTTTCCACATTGAAAATTGAAACCATATCGAGCTATTACTACTGCTAGTAGGTACTTACTTACTACTTACTCAATTAAAAAAAAACATAGTAGGTACCTACCTACTTACCTGATTATCCTAACGACCATAACATAAATTACCTCTTATTACAACTCAATTGCAACATATTATTCAATAACAAGCCGTTCAATTAGTTAGCTAATGAGGACGATTTTAACGGTGCCCTACTGACGAGACGGTCATGGCTACTGACCTGACAATTAACCTAGACTTAGGTAGCTGCGTACTTATTAGGTTCTACATACTTTGAAAACTGTACTGTATTGTAAACATGTTTGTGGTCTTCTTCTTTCGTGTCTATGACATGTCTTATAGTATAGTGAGACTACACTTTGTCAGCCCAATATGCCGCCCCAGCGAGAGCGCGGCCGGATACGCTCATTAGGTCCTCCCGCTAGTTTCAGTACGGGATTAAATATGACTGGTGGTGGCTTGGACCCTTTTTAACCGATTTTCGAAAAAAAGTCAAAGTCAAGGGACAAAATAATAAATAACAAATACATACAAAATATATTTTTCCTTATAGCACTGATAATCATAAATTCAACCAAAACAGACGAGGTCGTTGTACTCACCATTGTTGTACCAACAGTGTTTGAACCTAAAACTTGAAACAATGAAAGTTTATTGTCGTTGTTTAGCAATAGAAAGAAGCAGATTGACTGCTTAGAACATAGTAGTTTAGTTTCACTTTCTATCCCTTTAATATTAAATGGGGATGTTTCTAAGAAGTAAAGTGTTTTATTATGTTGTTAATTGCTATTCTTCCAAAATCTACAGGAGATTGCAAGGACTATTTGCTGACGTCTGCAGGAAGATCGCGATACAACTACACAAAATTGTATCGATACTTATTGATACAAACTGATAAAGTTCATCGCATTGCGACTACTTTCCACAATAATCTCCTGTTTACTTACATTTGAAACAAAAAGAATTCTTTAGAATCTTATGTACCTATACATAGGTATATGAAGGTACGGAATTAGTACGGGATGATGCGTCTCCCTAACCACTTCATCTGAAGAGGTCTCGATTACCATCAAGGCCTTTGCCTCTACTTTTGATTGAGAGTTGGAAATTGGCCAACATTTGATCGATCAGTAGGTCTTGGAGTAATTTTCAGTGCACATCTTGAATGTCAGCTTTAGTTATGCTACTATTCGAATCGTTGAAAACAAAATGTTTTATAAAAACTCTTTGACATTATTCGTAGTTTAAGGCCTATGTTCAATTGTTAAACACTTGAAAACTTAATTTCTGTTATTCTCAGAAGTTGATTGAAGGTAGTGCAATGCAAACATATAAAATTCGTCTGTATTAATATTGGATCCCATTAAGATTAAAATTATCGCTCTTATTTGCATCAATGAATCACCAAGTTCACTTTAACGCAACCCATTCATAATTCAATATCATATTAATGACATTACTTATCTAATGAGATGCATACAGAAATATACATATAGGTATTAAAATGTTAAGACTTAAAATAAATTGTGAATATTAAATGGTGCTGATTAGCTAATATCTTTAGTAATTATTGAAGTAGCTCATTATGTAAATAAAATGGATTTTGGGTAGCTATAACTATTATAAAATGACAAGTTGAAAAAGGAGTTTTCCAGTGTTATTTTATCTTGGAAGAGAGAAGGGTTGGCCGATTAGAACTTTGGAATTTATTATTTTATATATGATAGTGAACTCGATGTTTTAATACTTATCGTCTTTTATATATTTAAAAGGAAATTTTAAGCTGTGTAGAGCCGCTATTTTCGAAGCGCAAGCAAAGAAAAACTTAATGCAGCTTTAGCGTCACAAATTGTTCAATTTGCTATTAAAATTTCCACTAAAGTTCGCAGCTGCATTACAATTCCACCAGCTGCATTGCAATTATTAAAATAGTATGTGTTTTATAATTCTGTGTAAATTATTTCATAACACGTATAAAGGACGCTCACATGTCATTGTAAGAAAAAGATATTTATAAAAACAATTCGATTGTTACAGAAAACCAAAGATGGAGACGCGGTGGAGTTACACAATCATCTGGGCAGCTGTGTGTTTTGCTTCAGGTAATAATCATTTGTCATAACATACTTATATACATATATACTTTCTCAGGGATGTTATTGCACCTGTGTAAGTGCAAGCAAACCTCTTTAAATTCAAAAACAAATGACTAACTTCAGGAGTTTATTGGAGTTGACTGTAATTCAATCACATGATCATCAGCATTTTTATCGTCCCCTCTGCTGGGCACAGGCCTCCTCTCATACGGAGAAGGTTTGAGCGTTAATCAAAACGCTTGCTCAATGTGGGTTGTGTGATTTCAGACTTTAAAGTCCAAGTTTTCTCGAGATGTTTTCCTTCGTCTTTAACCTTTAGTCACACGTTGCTGTTTAACACCTATTCACAAAATACAATAACTTAAATAGGTAACCCTAATTAGAGTGAGATATTTATTGCTTTAAGTGTCTTGGTCAAAAGGAATCTTCGCTCTTTAAACAACAATATAGTAAGCAACTACCAGTAACAATAAAACGCTTAACTGATAACTAAAGTAACAGTTAACAGTGAAAAGCAAGTGGTTAACAATACAACTGGTATTGAAACCGGAACAGTGATTAACACAATTATCGGCCATAGCATCGCTTGTTTCTCGCCGTGTAGATTTTACTGCTAATTTGTGTAGTTCGAGGTGTGTTGTGTAATATAGGTTTTTGGAGCGAAAGTTTTGGGTCTTTGGGTTGTATTGGTATTTGTATTGGTCTTTGTTTGATATGCTTTGGTCACTTCTGCAGAAAATGGTTAGCAGATACGATTTGAAGCTATACTTCAGGAGAACTTTTGGGTTTTTGTTTACAAGTTGAAAACTCAAAGAAACATCAAAACTTAAATGAATAGTAAAATAAAACATAATTTATTTGGAGACCTATTAATAGGCTGCGAGAAAATCCTTAGAATTTGGAGCACCAATTTCACCACAGGAACTGCATACTATGCCAGAAGATTAAGTATCCGCAACAATACACTATTCAGTGCCTAAAGTGTATTTTTTATATTAATAACAAGTTAACTCTTTTATTTTCCTGCCTTCCAGGGTCCGCAAACATGTTACCAGTTTTCACACAGGACATGAACAACCTAGCGCTATCAGAGAGCACGCCAGTGGGTACCATGGTCTACAGGCTGCAAGGAACTGACCCTGAAGGATTGCCGGTAAGCATCACTATATTAATTTAGTTATAGGATATGTGAGAATTTCTTCTGTAAAGTTCTCTGGTCATGCCCAACCAAGTTTGTAGGTTGGGCATGACCAGAGACAATTTTATAAGAGGGATACGAGTTCCTTCATGTTGATGGAATGTCAAAAAATAAAAATACAAAAACGCTAAATATGTTAAAATCAAGACTTACATTTGTGTCCGTCATTGAGAAGCTTTTTTTGACAACCCTACTTTACTTCTAAATCTTGAGCAATAATTTGTTTTTATTTCAGCTAACATACAGCTTGGTTGGAACAGATAAGTTTTCTGTGGACCCTGTGACTGGTGACGTCACCCTGAAGAAACCACTAGACAGAGAGGTATGTAAACTATTTACTAAAATTATTAAGCTTTACAGTTAATCTTTTTGTAGCTATAAAGCCGGTGAATTTTTGTTTGTAATAGCAGTTTAAACTCAAAAACAAAAACTTAAAATATCTATTTGCATGCTTAAGGTTGGACAGTTCATCTACAACATAAACGTTAGTTTCCCTAAAACAACTGTTTGTTGTGAATTATTGCTTACAATAAATTAAAACGGTGGTTTATGTAGGCGGTGAACCTGGGCCTAACTCATGCCTTAACTGTGGTTATGATTTTTTAAAACAAAAATGTCTTTTGTTTCTTTTTTTTTATTGTGGCTTATAATTCCAAGGCTGACACCGTTAAAATACACAGGCGTCATAATAAAGGGCTTATTACACTTGACTAAATTCAGTCGTCTAAATGATTCAGTCACTAAATTCAGTCAAATGTAATCGCATTTAGGAAGGTAGTTTTCATTAAATCATTTAGAAACCTAATTAGACAAACCTATTTAGACGACTGAATTTAGTCAAATGTAATAAGCCCTTAACAAAGCGCTTATAATTACATAAAAAAAAAAACATTATATTATGCATACCTAACAAGTATTACCTATAAAATCTGCACAATGTTTTTTTTTTGTATAAGACTTTACAAATTATAATTAGGCATGGCTCGTGGTTACGTCGGCATTACAAATGGTTGTTATTAACTTGAGCCCAGGGTCGGAAGGTCAATAATGAAGGATGCTATTAAAGTTAAAGGTGATATGACTGTGTTTGACCCTTATGTTTTTTGCATTGATTACACAATTCTTAGGTAAGAATGTCGCGCCTACGTTGTTTGTAAATATCTTATCCGTTAAAGGGAATTATCTTGCATTATCATCAGCCACTGTAGGATACAGGACTATCCTAGAGGACTCATTCCTGAAGTAAACAAAACCAATTTCGTCACTCTGATCGACGAAGGGTGTACCTAGCTACACCTACTACTTATTTGACATATTAGACTGTTACCTACGATGCGCTATCAACCAATATTTCTTCTGTGTTGGGCTATTGCTATTTTAAAAACTGATAAACCCACGAAATAGTGATCTCTCTCTTATATACATCGGTAGTATATTTTTGTTGCCCTGTTTAATAAGGGGCTCATTCAACAGAACACTAACCTTATCACCTTCATTATACTCCTGCCCTTATCCCAATTTTATTTGTATAATGTTTCTCGTAATCATTCCAGGTGGAAGACACGATAAAGTTCCTAGTGTCCATAGAAGATGAGGATCCAGCGAAAGAACAGAACCTGGTGCAGTCACAACCAGTCACCGTCATCGTGCTGGATGAGAATGATAACCCACCTATGTTTAAAAATGTAAGTACTCCCAACTATTATTACCAATAATTATTTGATTTAAATTGCCCTCTTGAAGTAATTCTCAGATTCTCCGAACTTGGACATTGTACAATAAATAAATGTTTACAATCTATCAATCGAAGAAAGAGTAGTCTTATATTTACTACGGTCCCAGTTGTTTCCAGACAGTCTAACTTCAACCATAAAACCGAGACTACACAGCACAATTTGGATCGCTAGTAGGATTTTGTAACGCCAAGACTTGCTTTGTTAAACTGTATCTTATCATAATTTATCTTTTCTTCTAGAGTCCTTATGAAGTCGACGTACCTGAAGACGAAGAAGTTGGAAAGACTATACTGGAGAACATTCTTGTGGAAGACAGGGATTCTGTGGGAGACAGTCTTGAAGTCGGCTGCATACCCAGTGAACAGGTAAACTTCGCTTAAACTATATTATTGCGTGTTACTGCACTTCTACTTCAGATTCCAATAACCTATCCATCTGTTGCTTTCAAACTAAATATAAAGAAGTTTGACATTAACCTCGTACAAGTTATAACAAATTCCTATCTCCAGGATGCAATTCACTACATAGATAAGTTATTGAAAGCCCCCGTAAATGTATACAAAAGTGAAATAATATTAAGTTTTATGTAACAACTTGTTTTAAATATTTCAGTGGCCTGAAGCTTGTGAAACATTTGAAGTGGTAGCCCTGAACTCATCAGCTCACCAGTACACCGGAGCGCTGGTGCTGAAGAAACCACTGAATTACAATGAAAGGCAATTCTACCAGTACCAGTTGTATGCTACTGTAAGTATGAAGATAAATGACGTATACAAACTAATTAAATGTTCATTTTTTTTTACTTTTATGTAGGTACTTTATATATGTTTAAATACTTTAACATGTAGTAGATGTTAAAAGTATTGTAATTTAAAAGTTGGATAGGATAATTTGCTCAAATATTGCGGTCCATCAACTTGTAAATGTGTTACATATCAAACTGGTCCCGTAATAGGACCATATCTATAGCGATTCGGTCTCGGCAAGTAGCAGACAGTAACTTATGAAGTCAGAAAAGTTTATTAACCGTGTCGAGTTGTCAAAGTTAACGCAATTTTCCGAGGCCTTAGACTATCCGTTGGTGCCTGTGAAGACATACAAATCACTTTGCAGATATTAATATTAATTTAAATCATTTCCTTCCAGGACGGCACCCTAAACTCGAGCACCCACATAGAGATCAAAGTTGTGGACGTTCAGAACACCCCGCCTGTCTTCAGCGGCTCCCTCAGTGCAGCGTTAGCTGAGGACGCCCCGGTCGGGACGCTGGCCCTCACTGTGCATGCTAGAGACGCCGACCGGGCCCGGCCTAGGCCTGTGCTGCTGGAACTAGTTACTAGTAAGTTAGTTTTGAAATTGGGTGGTACAGGGCACAAGATAATAGTGGCCAAATAACAGCCATAAAATGGTAAGCCACTTTTGGTCCGTGAATTGACGACCATCTTTTGACAATCTAAGCGCCATCTATCGGCTACTGATGATATGAAGGCAGATAGATTAACGACGATAAATGTTAGTGAGAACAAAAGTGTTTTGAAAATAATAAACTACCTTAAAAATGTAGTATGTGATATAGTTTTTTCTTCCAGATCCCCTGGACTTCTTCCTACTAGACAGTCAGACAGGTGAATTGAGAACAGCGAAGCCCTTAGACAGGGAGGCACTAGCCGACCCATCTTCACCATTAAATCTGACCGTCAGAGTGAGTATCTAAGAGATATCTTGTATATATAATATTAGTTTTTTTTTGTCGCCATACAAATGTATGATAGATTTGAGTTAAAGTTTAACTAAATGAAAACTTAGGGTTTAACTGTTAAACCCTAGTTTTCATTTCGTATAAATTAATTATTCAGTTGAATAAATTGCCATGTGATAATTGCTGCATATATGTATAATGTCAACCATGTTTGTATTGTTTTTCTTAATAATATAAACAAATAACCCTATATCTTTACCTGTTCACTACACCATAAAATAATCAAAATCCTTTTCATGCTCATATTTTATTATAATTTTACCCCAGGCAACAGAACTAGTAAACGGCGTCCCAGTAATTTCTGACCTAACTTCGACCCTTGCGACCGTTACTATCACCATCAAGGACGTGAACGACGAGCCGCCGCGCTTCAACCGTCGCGAGTACTTCGTGGAAATACCTGAGAGTCTACCGGTTGAGACTCCACTGCCAAATCTGGATATGGTGGTCACTGATACTGATGTGGTGAGTGGGGATTTTGTCATCATCATCCTCCTAGCCTTTTCCCAAATTATGTTGGGGTCGGCTTCCAGTCTAACCGGATTGAGTGGGGATTTTGTATGGAAAATTTATTTTATATGATGGATCACGCCCCAAGTATTTTTTTAAAGAAATATTCAATGTACAGTTTTGTATTTTATACCATATTATTTTGTTATACCTATTTATAAGGTATATGCACGATATACGACCTATACATACCAGATATAAGATAGATTACGTTATATCGTGTGTGTGAAATTAAAATTAATTTAATCGAGTGTTTCTTTAATATTAGAATTTTCATGTTGCATACTGCGCAACAAAAATAAAATATGCGCAAAATTTTGCGCAACACATCAACTTGCGCAAAATGTGCGCAAACATTCTGTCGTCTACAAGTTTAATACACAAGTTACACATCCAAATAAAATATACAATACACATATTCCCAAAATTCTCACGAAATAACTTCTTTCTAATAATCTTTCCAGGGCCTCAATTCAGTATTCACGCTGCGTCTATCAGACGAAATGGGAGCGTTTATAGTAGAACCGTCCACAGCGACTGGCAGCGCTTCTGTGACTTTGAGGCTCAATTCCACCCTGGATTACGAAGATCCTAATCAGAGGAAGTTTATTTTGGAGGTAAGGTATTTTCGGTACCTACTTGGGATTACAGGTTTGCTGTTGTCATGAATCGTGAACAATATCGTTGAGTAAGTCGATGTTAGGAAACGATGTGTATAAAAATTGCTGATGATGTTGTTTGTTCTTTATCGAGTAGAAAAAAACTTTTGAAATACCAGCTTAAGAACTCAACCGTTAGTTACTGTTTCTTAATTGACATTTGATATCTATCCCCTTAATTTTTGTTTGCCATCAAAATCAAGTCCACCATCGTAATATACGCTACAGGTTGTGCGCCCGATTTCGCATTGCCCTATTACACGGCGTGTATATGCTGTAATGAGGCGTGTCATTTCTGCTTACATGAGCAATAATTTAGTCTTTATTCATTTTGTCATATGATTTCTACAAACTTCAGGTAATAGCAGAAGAACTACACACATCCCCCCGACTATCCTCGAAGGCCAGCGTGACGATATCCCTGCTGGACGTGAACGACAACGCTCCGCAGTTCCCCGACGAGCCGTACTCCGCTACTGTTGCCGAAGCTGCCCCTGCTGGCACCAGGGTCGCTACTGTTAGAGCTACTGATAGAGATACTGGCAGGTGAGGAACTACACACATATCCCCGACGAGCCGTACTCCGCTACTGTTGCCGAGGCTGCCCCTGCTGGCACCAGGGTCGCTACTGTTAGAGCTACTGATAGAGATACTGGCAGGTGAGGAACTACACACATATCCCCGACGAGCCGTACTCCGCTACTGTTGCGTAGGCTGCCCCTGCTGGCACCAGGGTCGCTACTGTTAGAGATACTGGCAGGAAATACTAGTATTTTACGTTTAGAACTAGCTTCTGCCCGCGACTTCGTACGCGGATCCTGTCCCTTGTGCCAGCGACTACGGGGTCAGCAAAATCAAAGATCTGAATAGTCTGATATTGAATTTTAAGGGACCGAAGAGAAACGTTCTATATACTTATTTTTTGTACTTTAACAGCAAAAGCACAGCAGATTAAACAAAACGCTGAGAACTGAACCGCAATAGACGTGACCATAGGGATAAAAGTAGTGATTCTAATTAGTCCGCATTTGTGTGTGGCAAAAATATTACACAAGTATTATTACGTAAAAAAACATTAAATAGATGACAAAGTCGTGGTGACTTAGTGGAAGTCGTGGTGGTTTAGTGGGTAGAGAACCAATCTCTCAAGTATGAGCTGAAGGGTGAGGATACCTCGGTGGACTTTAAACGCAGATTACGCGCTCCCTGTGCTTACCATGAGGCACCTACCCTCCGAGCAGGGCTACTAATCCTGCTCTAGCGACTCCACTCTGGACGGCCAAGCTAAACCAGAGGCGTGAGACCTACCCCCGTCATGGTTCTAGCTGGGCTCCTGGAGTTCCACATCAGGTGTAGGTGTGGTTCAATTTTTATAAGTCAACAGAGAGTGCTTATCAGATTGAACAACTTTTTCTAAAACGTCATACTTCTATATGCTATAGTCTAGCTGGGCCCCTGGAGTTCCACATCAGGTGTTTTAGATCTTCAATTTGTGTAAGTCAATAGAAAGTGCTTATCAAATTGAACAACTTTTGCTAAAACGTCATACCTGTATATGGTATAGAGAAGCTGGGCTCTTGGGGTTCCACATCAGGTGTTCCAGATCTTAAAATTTATTATCTCAGCTGAAAATGCTCATCACATGAAACAATTTTTGCCATGGCACCATTTTTGTATCTCTTATAGTTTTGTTGGTCTGTTGGAGTTCTGCATCAGGTCTTCAAGTTTCGAAGATAAATTATAGCCTATATGTTGACCAGGCTTAATACTGATACAACAAAGAAAAAATCATTGAAATCCGTTCAGTAGTTCGGAAGATTAGCGTGTACAAATCTAAGAAGATGTATACAAACTTTCATCCCCTATTTTATCTCCTTAGGGATGGAATTTATCAAAATCCTTTCTTAAGAGTTGCCTACGCCATAGTAGCTTTATGCATGCAAAGTCTCAGTCCGATCGGTTTAAAATTGACAAAGTTTCATACAAACTTTCATCCCCTATTTTATCCCCTTGGGGGTAGAATTGATCAAAATCCTTTCTTAGCGGATGCCTACGTCATAACATCTACCTGCATGCCAAATTTCAGCCCGATCCGTCCAGTGGTTTCAGCTGTGCGTTGATAGATCACTATGTCAGTCAGTCAGTCAGTCACCTTTGAGTTTTATATATTTAGATATCTGCCTAAATGAGCTAAGGAATCAAACTAATTTTAAAAGGGAGTAGGGCAGTTTTAAGGTAGGTCAGACAAAAACCAGTCGGGATAAATGGTTTGTTTTTCTTTCTTTTAGCAGGTTTCAAAAGTCCACTAATTTTAGTTCATGAAATAACAAAAAAGTAAGGTTCAGTTTTAATGGTTTTTTATTCCCATCCTATTTATGCCACATTTATACATCCTACCATAAATATCTGTTTTTATACCAGGTTCGGCACAGAAGGCATAGTATACGAGCTATCCGGCAATGGAGCAGAACTATTCCGCGCGGACCGACGCAGCGGCCTCATCACCGTGGCGCCGTGCCCCACGCCCGGCACCGCGCCCTGCCTCGACTATGAGACGAGGAAGGATTACTTCTTGCAGTATAAGGTACTTACTGACGACATACTTGATATCAGATATTATAGATATTAGATACTAGACATAATATTTCATCTGCCAAAATATTACGAAAATGAATTTTATTTCTTGGTAACACTTTCACGCTAAAACGGCAGAAATAATTGAGGCGCAAGTTAGCATAGATATAGGAAGTACCCTGAAGACAGAGATAGCTAACTTTTATCGAGACACAGGACGTAGTTTCCTCGAGTCAAGCGTGAAAGCGTTACCAAATACTCACCCATAATAATAATAGCGTCCTAGCCGATTATCGGCTACGGCGGCTGTTTTCACATAAGGAGATCAGCCAACTGCGCAGGACATAATAATATTATAGTGCACGAGCATTTGCTTGGACACAGGTGCACTCACTATTCCCTCACTCTCATAGCCTGATGGAATGACAATCCGAAACCATTGGAGAGAGATCACTTTTTTTCTTAACATTATGACTTACAAATCAAATAACTTTAACTCTATCTTATTCCCAGGCAACAGACGACGATGGAGCCGGACAAATGACAGTGGTCTCCCTGCAGATATCCCTGACGGACTCCAATGACAATCCCCCAGTGTTCCACACGCTAGTCTACAAGGCTTCTATTGATGAAGATGCTATCAAGTTCGAGCCGGAGTTACAGGTATTTTTTGCTTACTTTCATTAACTCACTCCTTCACTTCTTTCACTCCTTTTGTTAAATAGATAATATAAGATCTACATGTATGTACTCATATTCGCAGAAATAAAGTTAATAAAAATATCCTGGGTCTGTAAAAAATGCAAATGATTCTTTTAGAAATATTTTAACTGAAAAGATGATGATTTACAATTGGAACGTAAATATTCTGCGAACTGTTCTTTTTTAATCTATAATTCAATTCGTGAATGTTTGTTTTTGATATAAATACATATCAGATCTTTTTGAAGAAATCATTTCTATTTCTGGCTTCTCCTTTCTCCTGACTTAACATATTTGTAGCTAAAAAATAATACATTATTTCCAAGTCATCAGGTGCATATCCAAGATATACAAATAATCGTGTATTTCACAATTCTACAGGTGCAAGCCCGTGACATAGACGCAACATCAGACATTCGCTACTCCATCATCGAACCCCCGACCCACCCGTTCTCTATCGACCCCATCAACGGCAAGATATCTGTGGAGGCTGGTGGCGTTACACCGCCTGAAGATAGTAATAAGATTTTGTTGACTGTGCTGGTAAGTTTAAATTATACCTATGTAACAAAATAATCATAACCTGCTAGGTAATCTGGTTTTCTTATAAGTAGGAATACTCTAAAAGAAATAACTCAGATTTATTCTTTTGACGGTTTAAAAATCAATAACTAATTTATAACATCGTTACTCAATTTTACTACCTTTTCATTTCTGTTGTAACTACAATTTTGCAAATACAATTAACAATTTTATTTTTATAACTTGGCGGTTTCATATAATTGTACTTTTCAGTTGTCAGACCTTCGAACGAAGGCCAGATAAAGCCTTTACTTTATCCATTGCATAGACTAATATTATGTCCATTGCATTTCTTGCTTCCTCCCCTAGGCGACAGATGGCGTTCACAACGCAACTTGTAAGGTTGAGATCGCAGTCCGTGATGTGAACAACCACGCTCCCGTCTTCGATACCGATAGATATAATGCTGATATCTCTGAAGACGCACCAATTGGTAAGTTTATCTTAATTGTTAATCTGTTATGACAAAAGTCTGATATCCTACGGGTGACACCAATTTGAACGTCATGAAACAATAAGGTCGATTTTCCCTTAAGGTCTGCAACAAAAGATAACCTTAATGACCTAACTTACCACTGCATGTCACTGCACTATTGTTACTGCACTACTGTCACTGCATCTACAACTAATATATTCTGTGCTCAGTGGATACATGTGTTAATAAACTACGGCAATAACTCCTATCAAATAATGATGTAACTTTATCTTCGTTTCTTTTTTTTTATGAATTAATACAATTATATTTTTCTTTACCAGGTACGGAGGTAGCAGCAGTTCGAGCCACAGATTTAGACAGCGGCATGAACTCAGAACTCAAGTACTGGATACAGAAGGGAGCCCTCGACTCCTTCGCTATACACAACGATACCGGCGTAGTCACTGTGTCTTCCAAGCTAGACTATGACAAGAGGAACACTTATACTATACAGATTGTTGCTACTGATTTAGGTAAGTAATTAATTAACAATACCAACAGGTAGACAGTTCCTACATGTAAAACATTTGTACTAGATCGTATTAGGGTTACATTGGAAGCCAATCGCCAAAAAGCTAGGCTGATATATAATTTTAACATTTTGTTGAAGAAAGGCTTTCAACTCTACTGTCGTTTTGCTCGCGAAAAACTTAAAAACTACGCAACGACATTAAGACATATAGATTTAGATCATACATATACTTTTATACATATTGTACACATATACTTTTCTCTCCACAGGCATACCCAGTCTAACCGGTACCACAGAACTCACAGTAAACGTAATAAACGTGAACGACAAGAAACCTTACTTCACCCCCACCATACAACGAGCAGAGGTATCGGCTGATGCAGAACTGGGGTATACCGTGCATACTCTGGTGGCTGATGACCCGGATATCACGGATAATGCGTCGTTGGTCTTCAATATGGGGGATAAAGTTATTAGGGCGGTCGATAAGAATGGGAAGGAGGTGAGATTTTGTTTTTTATTTATTTTTATGTGATAATGGTATTCATTGCATTTAAGTCCTATGTTACAGTACTACATTAAATAAGAAGTTAACAAATAGTCCAGTTGAAAATTAGCGGACTATCTGTTGATTATTTTTTAGCAATTATTTAGTTGACGTGATCATTGGGTCTTGTTTGAAGACAATTAAAGTTTCTCTAACGGCCAGTTTCTTCATCAAAAGTTAAAGTTAAAGTTATGGCTAAAGTAATGTCTAAAGTAAAAGTAACGGTTAAATTAAATTTTTCTATTAGTTTTGCTGTCACTTTAGCCTTGAAAAAACGAATTTGACCGTTGCTTTTACTTTAGACATTACTTTAACTTTAACTTTTGATGAAGAAACTGGCCGTAAAAGAGATGACGGTCTGACAGGCGCGGCGTAATACGGTCACCAACGAGATGGTCAGACGATCTGACAAAGATCGCGTTAAGCGCTGGACGCATGCCGCTTCCAGCTGATCCTTTTCGAAATGGGGGAGGTCTGTGTTCAGGAATGGACCTTCTATTGTTGAGATGATGATGACAAACATTTAGACATCATTTACCTCTTATATATTTTAGGGTGAATAATTCATTGATTGTGATATAATTTTAGGTATCAGACGAAGGTATCTTCGGTTCCTGGTTCACGGTCCAGCCGAACGGCACAGTGATAGTAACACAGAAGCTAGACAGGAGCCGAGCGGCAGTGCTGACGCTGCCGGTCACAGTCACTGACGCTACTGCCGCCACGCTGCAGGAGGCCGATGGTAACTATTAATAGTACCTACGTTAATGAGTACATAGGGGTAGTACCCACATACGGTTATATAATGGAGTACACAGGAGTATATAGAGGAAGTTAATAAGGGAGTGTCTAAAAGGATGTCTGACTGTCACTCGTTTTGGAATTGTGGACGGGGTTGACTGTCATTTTTATTGAATTTGTACATATTTATACAAAACATTTCTTAACTAGTTCCCATCTGTTTCAGGTGAACTAATAATCACAATAGTGGACGTGAACCGTTTCGCTCCAGTATTCTCCCAGCCTTCGTACCTGGAGAGCATGGCGGAGGAGCAGCCGGTGGGCACCGTGCTCAACACGTACGTCGCCTCCGACCGCGACACTGCCGTGCAGGCCACGCTCATACACCCGCCCAGCCCCTACTTCACTATCGATAATGTTACTGGTGAGTGTGTTACTGACTCCCAGCCATCATATCGGGCCTAGTGATCACCAATGGTCGAGTTAACTCCATAATAATTCCAGTTTTTAGACAAGAAGCTATATTTAGCAATCCAAGATATTCTACAGCCCTTTTTTATGGTAAATCATCTAATGAACCCTCCCGCTGTGTGTTTATCAGCGTGAGGGAGTGTCAGACCCTTACTGGCTTAAACCCACCATGTTCCTCCGTAGGCCTTTTACATACCAGAGCCGCGGTAACTCTTTCGAACAATATCGCAGCCCCGGTAGAGATCAGGCCTGGTGAACAGAGCTTGATCTTGATATCAAGCAATCCATATTAGTTTCCATATTAGTGGAAGATATTCTTAGGGCTTACAATGATTTAAACCATTTTATTTCCCCAGGTGTAGTAAAAACCGCTCAACGCCTCGACTACGAGAAACTCCACAGCATCAACTTCACTCTCGTCGCATACGACAGCGGTGTGCCGCAGCTGTCCACGTCGGCCGGCGTCACCGTGCTGCTGCGGAATGTTAACGACGAGGATCCCGTGTTTGTGGCTGCGGCTTACGATGCTGCGGTCACTGAGCATTCGCCTGCTGGTACCAGTGTGCTCACTGTCACTGCTGTTGATAAGGATGAAGGTAAATATTGATATAGTTGGCGCCAAACTTTTTGTCGTCTCGAAGCATTTGTATATAAGCGTTTGAGGCAGGTTATGAACAATATCTACGTGCTTGTGTGATGAATTTAATTACGGACCGAAATTGAATTTTGTGAGAAAAGAGTGAATTCTGTATTCAAACGTATGAGAAACGGCACAACTTAATAACTCAAAATCAATCAAATCAAAATCAAAATTCGTGCAAAATGCAAAACAACGCTTTTCGAACGCCAGAAATATACAATTTTCTAAAAAAAAAAACTTTGTGTCGGTGAACGTTGCTTTTATTCTTTTTTTATGATACTACAAAGACACTCAATAAAACATTTTTTTTTTAATATAATATAATATATAAAATTCTCTAGATGAATTCGGCGAAGTAACCTACAGTCTATCAGGAGATTCCTCCGAGCAGTTTACCATAGACCCTCAAACTGGAGTCATCACGGTAGCTGAAGGTGCCTCACTGGACCGTGAGGTGACAGCAGATATCTGGCTGCGAGCGATCGCCTCTGATAATGCTCCTGCGCATATTAGGAGGAGTACTAGTGTTCCTGTGAGTTGGTGTACTGATTAACAAGCTTTTTGTCCCTTGACCCCTTCAAAATGTTAATGGAAATTATATCAAATCTGTATGCAGGTGTTTAGGAAAAGTAATTCGTATCTTTTGTATGTACTACTATTAGTTATGTACTTCCTATACAAGTATATAAACGTTACATATACAAAGGGGTAGCACATAGAGGCACATAAGGGACACATAGAGATACATAAGTTAGTATACCTGCGTACTTATTTACACCCTTATATACTTACTGATGCAATTTCTTATGTAATTACATAGTAACGTGTATTATGTATGGTACTTCCTTATATACTCCCCCAAATTGAGAATATTTGCCTATGCTTTCTGAACTGGGCATGCATGTAGGTGATTCGTAAGTAATATTACTTCAATACTATTTATTAATTCCTATCCTCCACAATCTGCCACAATAATCAATATCTCATAAATATTCCTTTCTCAGGTCCACATAAAAATCGTCGACATCAACGACCACGCGCCGATCTTCAGCCAGAACGTGTACAAGAGTACGATAGCCGAGAATCTGCAACTGAACCCCCCGGCTGCTATACTGCAGGTCCTGGCTGATGATAAGGATGAGGGGTTGAACGGGAAGATTGCTTATAGGATTGTGGAGCAGAGTGAGCCGGGTAAGTAGTTGGAATGAAGAAGTTCTCATAATTAATTTTTAGCATTCGACTGAAAAGTAGGATTCAATTAAGTTGTTGTTTTCGTTATATGGTATAGTAAAAGTATAGCCCAGTGCTCCTTTTACATGAAGCATATTCCCAGAATTAATTTCGTATTCACTATTGAAGTTGCAGACAAAAATAATTTCAGTAAGTTCCGAATTGACACCTAGTGTTACGTATGAGTTATAATGATTACTGATGTAAAAAATACAGCATACAGTTATATAATTTATTGTTACAAAAAAAAAGAACCCGTTATTATATTAAAATTGGTGCCAATAAATAAATATTTTTTTAAGTGCAATGGTAAAAAACCACTGCACTTAAATAAATATTTATTAAAACTCCTCTCGTCTCTTCCCAGGAGTATTCACAGTAAACCCACAAAGCGGTATCATCTACCCCTCTCAACCCGTTACCGGCAACACGTCGTACCACCTCACCGTGCTGGCGCAGGACGAGGCCGGCGCCGGCCCGCACTCCCACGCCGCCCGGGTCGACATCACCGTGCTCAGCGTCAACCGGCACAGCCCCGTGTTCACGCAGCCGCCGCCGGAGCAGAGGCAGCTGGAGATACCTGAGGTAGGACATACAACACCATATTTTAGCTATCTTTTTTGATTGAGCAGTTCAAGGCTTTAGGGATGAAGGTTCATTCCGCTCGGTCCGCTTATCCAGCGAGGTCCTTCGTGACTCAGCAGTTATTTGTACAGAGGGAGCTAGAGATACCTGAGGTCCTTACCTCATCAATCTACAGTCATCAGTTTCTAGTTGAATTGGTGGGTACGGGAACTTGAGGCTCCGTAATAAAGCGGAGGTTCATTACACTCGGTGCCCTTAACATCGAGGTTCTGCAAGTTCCTTCGTGACCCGACAGCTATACCATGTACATATTTGATAATTTCAGAAATTATATTATATAATTAAATTATTAATTAAATTATTTTTTATTATATCCAGTTTTAAAAGTTTTGACAGCAAATGACATAGGTAATACTCGGTTTGGTCTGCCTTATCTCTTACTCTACATACTTTTGTGTATATTGCGTACACGATTTCCTTCCCAGTTTACATAATAAATGTGTGTGTTATATGGTTTCATGTTAGTCTTTTGACCTCCATAATCAGTTTTTTAAACATTAACAATATCTTTGTGACTCTTCCCTATCAAGGAGAAAATTCTCAGCGCTCTTTAACCTTCCCCATTCCTCCCCAGAATGCGGCCCAATCAGACTACCTAATCACCACAATAAAGGCAGTTGACGAGGACAGCGGTGAAAACGGCCGCGTGTCCTACTTCCTGAAGGTGGATAACCAGAACGTTGGTGAAACACCTGAGTTCAGCCTGGATAAGGATACGGGAGAGCTCAGGACTAAGACCTTCCTGGATAGGGAGCATAAGGCTGAGTATCAGGTATGTTAAAATATGTTTTTGAGTTTTTTATACATATATTGTGTATATTGATGAGCTTTGATGCCTGAATCTGAAATAAATGGATAAATAAAATAATGTTTACCTATAAAGAAAATAAGTAACTTGGAGAGTATGTAAGTAAGCTGTTTGGCAGCACAGTTATTTTTTTTTTTCAATAAAATTATCTACTGCGCTGTGAATCTGGCAACTTTAATCTCGCTATACATCAGTCATAGTTTATATCTTACCACTTCTTTATTTTACGGAATTGAATGAGTGACTGATGTCTTAGAACAAACATGGTTAAACAAGTAGCATAAATAGCCCTTTGACTTCCCCCCGGTCTATTTACATCCCTTTTACCGTTATTCTCATTTCCTATTTCCAGCTGGTAATAGCAGCAGTAGACAACGGCACCCCGGCCAAGTTCGAGAGCCTGCGTCTGCTAACAGTAGTACTGGTGGACGATAACGACAACGCTCCGATGTTCGCGTCACCCCTCCACCAGTTCTCTGTCAACGAGAACCTGGCACCCGGAGTTATTGTGGGTAAGTGTGCATTTAAGAAGGCTTCTTTGGCTGTGGTTTGGTGGTAAAAAAATAATTGCTGTTGTCTGAAGTACATGGTATATGACTTACCTACATGGGTTCATCTCAGGAGTTACTGTTCCGATTTGAAAAATTGTTTCACTCTTTGGAAGCTACATAGGAGTGACATAGGCAAAAAATTTATCCGGGTAAGACTAGTAGTAGTGATCCAGAGTCGCTGGGGAATCGGATAGTATGAAGTTAATTTCTGCTTGAGATACCAAGCACCTTGAACTATAGTATAATAATGTCTATGGCCAGTTTTTATTTATTTTCTCTTAAAAAAGCCCCCTTTTTCATCATAGTTTGGCTGTAATTTATTTACAAAGGTCATTGCTTAAACTAAACTATTCTCATCTCATTCACAGGTACTGTAAAAGCCACGGATAAGGATTCTGGTGAGAACGGCAAGGTGTACTACCACGTGCTAGAGGGCAACCAGGAAGGCGCCTTCACTGTTGACAGGACGCAAGGAACTATTAGAGCTAATATCAGCTTTGATAGGTGAGGAAATAAATCATTTTTTGCGTAAACCTGGTGAATGTTAACTATTTGACAAATCGTTGTCTAGAGTACCAGTATAGTACTAGTACCTACTAATCAAAATTTGCATACTGATTGAGCCGTGAGATATGCTGTTCTTTATGTAACTTAACCAAAACACCTGTAATACCGAGTCTCTGCGAAAAAGGATTCTTATTCTTATAGAGATTTTCATTCTTAAGGCGTCGAAATGTGATTGATAAGGATAACACACTAGTTTCCCCTAAATACATATTTAAGCCGAGGTGACCCAACAATACTAGCTACATAGTTTATCGTCATTTACTTCATGTAAAACAAAGGAAGTCGATATATTTTTGACCTTGTTTCATTTTCTGAAAACACCCCATTGTTTGAAATATTAATCGTCTATCAAAACCTATGTGTAACATTATTAATTCTCAAATTTCCAGAGAAAAGCAATCCGACTATACCCTCACAATATACGCGAGCAACAATCCGATACTAGAGCACGCGGCCGCCATACTGAACTCAGTGGACAACGCGACGGACGGACACGAGCCCAGCGTTACTGTCGTCAGGGTCAAGGTGCTGGACGACAATGATAACGAACCCAAGTTTCAGCATAAGGTTTATTATGCAGGTCAGATTTTACATTTAAGATTAATTCACGTGGTGGCCTAGTGGGAAAAAACCGACTTCTTAAGTATAATTGTGTATAGTACCTACAATCGAGTACCAATGCTTTTCTAAGTTTGTATGTACTTTCTAAGTAGGTATATCTTGGACGCCAGTGACTGTGTTTCGGAGGGCATGTTAAACTGTAGGTCCCGGCTGTCACTTAACATCTTTGGCAGTCGTTACGGGCACGTTCGACAGCAGTCTTACTAAGAAGTATTGAGTTGCCCGGGTACCTGGTTTGAGCAGGTCGGATAGGCAGTCGCTCCTATAAAACACTGGTACTCAGATGACCCCAACATAGTTGGAAAAACATTTTTGATGCGCATTATAACTAATAATAATATTTATATATCTTCAGGAATAAAACACACAGCTCTGGTCAACGAGCCAATAATCTCCGTGATAGCTGAGGACCCGGATCTAGACGAGAACGGTACACTGGTGTACATGGTAGCTGCCTCTAATCTGTACAAGTTTGGTGACTCCCAGTCCAGTGGCAGTGTTGTCCCTTCGCCTTTTAATATCAGTCAGGATGGTAAGTTTGAGAAACTTTCATAAAGCAGCCCGGAGTCTGGAAGTTTTGATTTGAAGATTGATGTATACTTGGATCGGAGAGCACGTTAGTGTCGGACCTGATCTGGATCTCTCACCGGTGGTGTCGGATTGCCGTCCCATTGCGCGCAGAGTGTGAAGGAATAATTACTGCATTTGTGTCTGAACAACTGAACTGACAATCGGACTGAACTTTTATCCTAGTAAATAAGCCAATAGTTAGTCGTGGCTAAGAACTACTCGCACGGTTCAGTTTCAAATCAATGTTTGATCACTTCACACTTCATCCGGTTAGACTGGAAGCAGACCTCATAATAATTGGAAAAGCGTTAGGCAAATGATGATGATAATGTAATCCCCAGGTATCCTGATGACGGCACACTACATGGCGGAGTACAATCAGGATCGGTTCGTGCTCGACATCATCGCGCAAGAAGTGGCGCCGCCGCAGCGACGGGCCACGGCTCAAGTATATGTAAGTATACCACGATAATACTGTAATATTACATGTGTTTTTAATATAATCTTAATCTTAAGTAGTCTGTACTGAGTGGAGGAGATTAAATGGTCGCATATAAAGAGTCAGTTAACAATACAAAGTCAAATCATAGTATCACTGTATAACTCACCGTAAAATAAAAACGTAAATTCATGTGCAAGCCCTTGCCCAATAATAGTTACACAATATTTAGGCAATATACTATGCACATGCACATTTTTTAACAAGATATTATATTTTTAGCAAGTTTATGGAGGATTTTTAAATGTATGTAAATAAAATCTATAACGTTTGTAATAAATATATTTATATTATATTTTTACAAACACTTTTTGGTTTAGTATCAAATAGGAATAGAATCAAATCTTCATGATTTCCTACTAAATACTTTAACATTATAAACTTAAACCCCCAGGTATGGATAATCGACCGTTCCTCGCTCATCCGCATGGTGGTATCCCGCGGCTGCAGCACAGCACTGGGCGGCGTGACGAGGAGACTAGCCTCTGCATCATCAGCACTGCTGGTGCCCGGCAGACGCCTGCCGCTAGTGCAAGCTGACAGGAGATATGACGACTGGTAAGTGGGACCTGATGCTCTTACATCATCATCATTATCACTAGCTTCTGCCAGCGGTTCCTCTCATCCGCATGATGGTATCCCGCGGCTGCAGGACAGCGCTGAGCGGCGTGACGAGGAGACTAGCCTCTGCATCATCAGCACTGGTGGTGCTCGGCAGACGCCTGCCGCTAGTGCAAGCTGACAGGAGATATGATGACTGGTTAGTGGGAACTGATCCTCTTAGTCTGCCTTGTTGGTCTAATGGTCGTAAGCGAGACCGCTGTACACGGTCTCAGGTTCGATACCCGGGTCAGGCCGAAATCGCTATGTAGGTTTTAGAAACTTTCTCAAAACATCCTGGAGTTTAGAATTAGGTGAGTGGTAGTGGAAGGTAGGTGATACACACGAGCATCACGTTGTTATCTGTCGTGTTTGTGATCACTCTTCGGTGTTGTCGGATTACCATCCCATCGGGCCCAAAGAGTTAGTTAGAGAGCCCAAAATATTAGTAAATACACTATAGATATGTCCTGCGCAAATCAATCTTCTTACGGCCAGTTTCTTCATCAAAAGTTAAAGTTAAAGTAATGTCTAAGTAAAAGTAACGGTCAAATACGTTTTTTCAAGGCTAAAGTGACAGCAAAACTAATAGAAAAATTGAATTTGACCGTTACTTTTACTTTAGACATTACTTTGACTTTTACTTTGGCTTTAATTTTTGATGAAGAAACTGGCTGTTAGAGAACAGTAATTGCTGTGGCCGACGCCACAATTGTGAAGGACGCCATTATTAACACGATTTCAAATGCACAAAAATACATTTAAATTAAGATATACTAGGTAAATTTTGCAAAATATGTATTCTTTACAACTTTACTGGGTCAATTCATAAACCTTATTCGTTTCTTTTAAATTCTAGAAGCATGTAGTAACATTTATTTCCTCGCAGAAACTTACTAAAAATAACTTTTAAATTCTATTCCAGGTGTGAGATTCACCTACACGCAGTAGACCCGACCACATACCAAGTGCTACCAGTGGAGAAGGTTCTAGAAACCATAGACTCTAAGTACGATGAACTGAAAGACGTGTACCAGGAGTATGGCGTGGAGACTTTGATAGCTGCCAGTGCTACTTCTAAGGGTGAGCTACAGTTAAGATTTACAATAAATATAAAAAAGTGTCCTAGTAAAACAAAAAAGTATAGTTATTCAGATAATCTATAAGTTATTTTTGCTGTTCAATTTATATGCAAAGAACTTTGAGTTGAAAATTATCAAATAGTAGGTATATTTTCGTAATTATTTAAAGAAAGAAAGAAACATTTATTTAAATAGAACAAAGATACCTCATAGGTATAAAATATGTACAGAGGTAAATACATAGGTAGGTTGCGGATATGTAAAAATATAATAGGTAGGTACATATCTACATAAGTAGGTTACAGGTAAGTAAAAATATTTTTGCTTACTTACATACGCTGTAAGGTCTTTTTTCATATCATTTTTTTTTGCGGTAGTTTTAAACTCAAAATAATATCCAGCACTATCTTGTTTGAAAGTTAAATCACATAATCGATTTCAATTTTCAAAGAACTAAAAAGACAAAAAATAAATAATAGTTTAAAAAAACTAAAAAACACGCTTTTTATAGAAAAACGAACTAAAAAATAGAAAATAAATTTTAACGAATTTAAATTAAGAAAACAGTGTTAAAAATTTCAATGAATGTAAATTAATAATAGTGTGAATACAAAAAAAAAGATTTAAAAAAAAGCGTGGGGTGCATGGTGTCAATAGTTATAAATATTTTATTGACAGATATGAGTACAGTGATTTTCATTTCGATAATATCTTAAAAAGCACCCCACGCTTTTTTTAAATCTTTTTTTTTTGTATTCACACTATTATTAATTTACATTCATTGAAATTTTTAACACTGTTTTCTTAATTTAAATTCGTTAAAATTTATTTTCTATTTTTTAGTTCGTTTTTCTATAAAAAGCGTGTTTTTTAGTTTTTTTAAACTATTATTTATTTTCTACTTTTTAGTTTGTTTTAAAACTATTATTTGTTTTGTAGAATTAAAATTCTCTTTAGTATACAAAAAAATGTCAATATTAGAGAAAACGGCTAAAGATAATGATTGGAAATAAAAATTAACACCGAGTCCTGCCTTATCGACTGCAGAGAAAAATTCTAGAAAATTTTAATTAATTTTCTTACCTTATCGACTATAGATGAAAACTATATAAATTAACAAAAATCATATTTTGCAAATTGAAAAGCCTAGAAGTCGGTGTCTAATGGATGTTACTAAGTTAATTTTGCCACCGACTTCTAGGCCGATGCACCTAAAATTAGTTTTTTTTTTGCTTTTTAGTGTTTTGGGAAGTCGGTTGAATTTTTTTGTAAAAAGGTTATTTATTTAAAGCTTTTCAGTGATACGAATAGTTGTCACTATCCATACAAGTGGGAAGTTCTCATCAATACAAAGAATATAAGTCGTAACGAGGTATTTTACATATTCAGTTGTCGAGTTCCCTCGACTTTCTCTGGTCTCCATCATCAGGACAGCTCCAAACCTTCACTGTTGCATAGGTCTTGTCAATACAAATAATTTAAGTCCAAACACGAGGTAGTTTACATATTCAGTTGTCGAGTTCCCTCGACCCTCTCTGGTCTCCATCATCAGGTCATCTCCAAACCTTCACTGTTGCAAAGGTCTTGTCAATACAAATAATTTAAGCCCAAACACGAGGTAGTTTACATATTCAGTTGTCGAGTTCCCTCGACCCTCTCTGGTCTCCATCATCAGGTCAGCTCCAAATCTTCACAGTTAAATAGTGCTTTTAGGCGTACACCTGAGTGTCAAGTTTTTACCCTATGTATGCCTACAACTTTTGAAGGTTGCCCTCTATTTCTCAGGGTTTCCATCATCAGATCCTGACCTGATGACTATGGGACCAACTGGCAGCTATTCCGAGTCGAACAAAAAAAGAATCGCGTAAATCGGTCTATAAACCTCGGAGTAATCGATGTGTATGTGTAACCTCCTCCTTTTTGGGAAGTCGGTTAAAAATGGAATAATTTTATCAAATTGGTGTATTGTCATCGGTCCTCAATAAATCTACAAAGTTTGAACGAAATCTGGCTGTTTAAAGTGGGTCAAAATCGCGCCCAAAGAAGTCGGTTACAAACATACAAACATACAGGTGAAGCTAATAAAAAGCGTGTAATAAAATAAGATTGTTATACAAAATACAATCTTTTAAAAATCTGTATGTTTTTCGTTCCAGCACCAGACAGTTTCGACCCAGCACTAGCAGCTTTAATAGCTCTGCTGATCGTGCTGTTCACCGGCATCGTCACCTTCATCGTCGTCTGCGCATGTCTTAAACACTGGTAAGTTTACCTTTATCTTCAAACATATTCGTAGACATCGGAAATGTATTATAACTCCTTATTGAAATTGGGCGCAGGTCAACCAACACGCCCAAATTGAAAAAAAAAACTGTAATTTGTTGGCAGCAAAATCACTAGAATTAGCTCTTCTAACTACAAACTCTGACAATACTTTCGACACCTACCATGAACACTTTCATAAGTAACTCTTATATCATACATAATATAGTAATGAAATGATAATAACATAGGTAAGTACATAGATTTAATTTTCTATACATATACAATGTAATAATAATAAGTCAGTACCTATATTAGTCTTCAAGGTATTAGGGCCAATGTAGAAGAAAATACATAAGTATTACACTTGTATCTGTCGATGGGTTGAAATTATCTGTGAAGACTTGTTATTGGCAATTTAAGTATTATAATTTATGTTACCTACTCTAAGAATAAAGAAAATAATAAAGGAATTTCGATTTGATTTAATCAAACCACCTTCCCTTCCCCAGGGTAATCCCCCCTCCCTCACTACAATCCAGCAAGGGCGACAGTTTAGCCCGTCGCCGTATTCTAGAAGAACTGTCTACTACTGAGAACCCTCTGTGGCTGGAGACCAAGCTGAGGCCTTATGAGGAACAGGAACTCACCATGAATGTCTTCGGAGACCAGAATGAACAGCCGCCGGCTGAACCTGCGCCGGTGAGTTTACAATATACAACGTTATTTTTTGTTTGTGCGAAACCTGAATATAGTTTGTTCAGAATCAGTAACTGAATCGATTCCACTAGTTTTTACACCATGTTATATTTTTTCCCAAAATTATCTAAAAAACTTTGAATGTTGGACACCACAAATAGGTATTTATTCTCGCACAACAAGTCACGGCGAGTTCATAGCGGGCGCGAGCGCACAGTGCTATCGCGTTGCGCGGCATGTGTGCGCTTTGTGGTGATTATGTATTTTTACGGACAGTCCCGTAATTTAACATGCTTATAACTTTGTGATTTTTCATGATACGGTGTTGAAATTTCGTACATAGATTCTTTACATAAAAATACTAGATAGGTGTATCAGGTTTCGCATAAACAAAAAATAACGTTGTATAACCTAGCAATTCTTAAATTATAATCTCATGGTCTAAGCTGTAAGAAAGAACTCGTGGCTAACTGCGAATTTCGATTACTGATCCATCCGTTGTTTTTCGTATTATAGATTGGTTTGGACATAAAGTCAAAACTGCCAGGATTGATTGATCATACGGTAAGTAACGGTTGGCGAAGTCGGTCCATGGATGTGTGACTATCTTATTATGACGAGTTATTTCGTATTTCCGTGGGAAACGGCTGTCATTTGAACATCTCTGGCAATTGGTCAGGGTAGTCAGAAGCCAGAAAGTCGTACAAAGGGGTATAGCAATGAATAATTTCAATATAGCATTCGACAACGTCCATACCACGTTGAATACACCGGTTCTCGTCCGATCACCGAAGTTAAGCAACATCGGGCGCGGTCAGTACTTGGATGGGTGACCGCCTGGGAACACCGCGTGACGTTGGCTTTTTGCTTTTTGGAAATTGAAATAGGTTTTTTTTTTTTTTTTTTCACGTTTTTTTATTAAAAAGTAGGAAAAGGCAGACTTATTTTATGTTTCCTTAATCAGGCTTAATTTAAAGTTTATGTATGATTATGAGTGGTTGTGGTATTTAAAAGAAATACCTATTTAGTGCAATGGACTTTTTACAAGAGAGAGAGAGTGAGAGGAACTATAAAAATAATTGCTAAAAATTACAGTTCTAATTAATATAACATTTATTTTGTAGACGGACAATACATATGCGACGATCCAGGGCAGCCGCACGACGGAGCGATTCGGCGACTACGCCACGCTCGGGAACGACTCGCCCACCCCCCTAGAGGCAGCACTAGGCTTCCAGGTATCTAATTAACTATCTTACTTTGTTATTGTGTTACTCTATTTGAGAGAGAATCAGTCTGAAAGAGAGTCAGGAAAACCCGGAAGCTAAATAAAACTTTTTTCTTCCAGGGCAGTACGTTTAAGCCACCATCACCGGATACGCCAGAGCCGCCTCCTAGACCCTCAGGGTTAGGTATTCTTTGATGGTAAGTCTAACACCATCACCAGACTCAGTTTTTCCAACAAACAGGAAGTTTGAGGGTACAATTTTTAGATATTTTTTTATAATTAGGTTTCTTTCCGTATTTAAATTAAAACTAGTTGAATTATGTCTGTTTCAGAAACGTCAATACAAATTGGTGGAAGATTTATAAATATAAAGTTAACTGTAAATATTTAGTAACTAGGTAGTGCATGTTGACAATGTGTTATAAAAATACACGGAAATGCTGTTTTTGTAACTTTCACGAATATTGTAAGTGGCCTCGTTTTTTGACGAATGCTTGCAAACTTAGAAAAGTCAAACACGACTTTGCTGCTTCAAGACATACACTCATTTTTTTTGTGTTTCTGTGCATGATGCAAGCAACCGTCAAATGACGAATGTGTGACGCTTGACGTACGGTTTACGATGACTATAGGAATTTTCCGTCAGTTATACAAAGCTCCATTAAAGTTAAAGCTTCATTAAATCTATTGCTGACACTTTTTATCTTGTTGACAAAGAAAGAGTCAGCAATAGATTAAAAGAAGCTATAACTTAAATGGAGCTTTGTGCAACTGACGGTTTTTCTATTTGTACAAGTGTTACAAAAACAGTATATACCGTAAAACAAAGTAAGACTGTCCGAAAATAACTATTAATATTTTTGTTACCATTTAGAAGAAACTTTATATTATGTGATACATTGACAACGTCCATTTATTTTTAGTGTAGGAACAAATTCTTTATTTTAATACAATTTTTACTTAGATTTGTGATTTAATTTCTCCTGTGATGAAATTATTAATCTAAAGTTTTAAATTATTGATAACTTTTTCTTTTTGGTGTGTATAAACATTATTTTGCATGAAATTGCATTTTTTATTACTTCGACTATGTTTTTAACCGACTTCCCAAAAAAATGAGGAGGTTCTCAGAAATATTTTTTTTAGTATCAGGAAAATTATTTGCCTATCTACTAATTTTGTAATATTTTCATGCTATCAATATGGCCTAAGTATGTTTTTTTTCTATTTCATTTTTATATAAACCAAAAAGAAAAAGCTGCTAAGTAGAGAAAAAGACCATTATTTTTATATTCTTTCTCTATCTCATATAGAATCTTGTCTAGAATCTCATAATATCTTAGCCAATCTTTAGATTTATAACCTAAATTATTTCTATACGTCTTTGATTTTAACTAATGCCATATAAATATATTGTAAATTACAAAATATTGTACAAAATACAATATTGTTTAAGATTTGTTTATTGTAAGGGACCAATTTCAAATTCTGCATTTTGGGGCGCATACATCTGCAGAATTTTATTATATCAAAATGTGTGTGTAACCAAAATCTGTTATGTTGTGTAAATATTCATTATGTAAGTAATATAAGAAAAAAACTTACTTTTAAATATGACTTTCTGCTTTCTACAAACTAAACAATGTATTATAAAATTTTATAATTAATAAAAGCCAATTATGTTGTTATAATGGTACATAAGAATCTAATTTGAAAGTCCATTTCTATTTTTGATACAATTTATGATTTTCCGGAATTTTATTTAAAAAATAGTTCAAGAATGAAAAATAAGGTGCAACACCGCATTTTTATGTAAATATTCTTTATTTTCATAAAGTGGTCAACGTGATAGGGGAATTGATATTTTATGGTACCATCCTTTCCTAAGATATTTGAAATAAATACAAAATAATAAAAGAAATAAATAGTCAATAAGTTAAGTACGTTTTTGTAAATATATATTTTTATACCTTCAAGTATTATTTAACAACGACAAAGCAATAAAGAGATTTTATAGCGAAATTGTTTTTGGTTTTATTTGGTGGAATTGTAAAAAATCCTTACTAATATTGGAAAATAAACGTGAATGTTTATTAAACCGTTTTTTTTAATTTTCTTTTTGGATCCTTATTTCAACGTGGATTTTAACGATAGTTATTGTATATTGAATAGGTAATGCTTCTCCCGATACACATAATTTTTAACTGTCTTGGTCTTTTCCCTAGCTTTTTCCCAACTATGGGGTCGGCTTGCACTCGAACCAGTTGCAGCTGAGAAACAGTGTTTTACATGGAGCGACTGTTCACCTAACCTCCTCGACCCAGTTACCCGGGCAACCAAATAAAAAATAAGTAAAATAAAATATGGTTCACGTGGTAATAGTATAGCATTTATTCAAGGTCTCCATGATGTTTCGGATCCTGTCCAGGTATCGCGACAGGTTCGTCTTCAGGCATTCCTCCAGGTCTATCAGCGAGGAGTTGTAGTACGCGTAGAGGTCGCTAGTGGCGGTCTGTTTCAGTAACATCAGCCTTCGGATCACTTCGTTGTATTTGTCGTTTTGCATCTGAAAGGTGGGTTTAATAAACTAAAGTTTGTAATGCAGAGTGTAGGAATATTTGGAAAAAAAAACATTAAACTAAGTCATCAAATATTCACTTTGAGGAAGGTACTTAAGTTATCGAATATCGAATATCGAATATTCGAATTATATGGTCACGCCTCACGCTTGATTTTTGATTACATGGGTAGAATACTGGATATTAATAATGCAAAGGAATTCGACTTGAGAACATTTTTAGAAAGTCGATTAAATAGTGAATAGGCAAGAGATGAGCAAGCCAAGCCTTTCAGCCGCCGTTAGCAATAACGGTAGATATAGATGCTAAAATGCGAGGATGCGAGTAGCCGAAAATCGATCTCAGTGGCGTGCACTTGGAGAGGCCTATGTCCAGCAGTGGACTGCGATAGGCTGATGATGATGATGATGATAGATGCTAAAATAAATACCAAGTTACACTTACGTATTCAACTAAACACTCTTGCTCTTGTTGCTTTGATGTAGGGTGCTCGTCTCTGCAGAGGTTTACTAAATAGCGGTAACCTTTCCTCCATTTCACTATCTGAAATAAAAAAATATTCTAATTTATCCACGACAGAAGCCGTCAGGCAGGTTTGAAATCCTTAACATTAGGACTTTTTTTTAATGGTAAAACATAAAATTACAACCCCGCTGCCGGTGCAGCGTGATTGAGTGTCAGGCTACCAAGTTAAACTACTAAAACCCATCCCATCATGTTCCTTCTTAAGACCTTTTGGTACCAGAGCCGAGGTAACTCTTTCAATCCCGCAGCACCGGCAGGTCTTACACTAGGACTTGGTAGGTGTCCAAACCTGTAGCTCACTCGATAAGAAGATTATTAAGTATTTATAAATAATTACTTGTTTATCCAACTGCTCAGCAGGTTCTTTGGACTCTTCATCCTTAGAAGTGGCTGCCTTCAAGCACAGGTGTTCACTCTCATAGTACAGGTGTATGGAACGCCTGATCTCCTTTCTATGGACGAAGAGGCACTCTAGCCACTGAAACATGAAGATAAATTAAAAGTCTTCTATCGGTAGTTACTGCCCGTTAATCTAGTGGACGTGGGCGAGACCGCTATGCACTGAGTCGTCGAATCGATTCGGATACTAGATCGGTATGCAAGTTGGTGGTGTTACATGACTGGCCATGGGTTCGCATTAATCACAGTATATTTAAACTGGCACAGTTAACAACACTTATTACCATTTTCGCTCGGAAAAGGTACTTATAGAATAAGCATGCACTTGTTTGGTTTCAAATTCACCCAAATTTAAGACCATATATGGATCAGGCAGTCAGATGCCACACATAAGCGCGTAAGCGACTCTTAAAAAGTTTCTCCTCACCTTAGGATTACCATTGCTCTTCAAGCTATGTTCCTGATGTCTGATCATCTGCATCCTATACCTCATAGTGACATCTAACCGCTTGATCTGGAACTCATCAGCCCAGTTCACCATTTGGTCTCTATCATTCTTCTGAAGTACCCTGGAAGCGTTCACATCTTCCTCGAATTTTTGTATCTGGAGTTGTATGTTGGTACGCTGGAAATGAAGACTGAAATTGAATTCTTAGAACAATATATGTAGTTACCGGCACGGATATTGGGCTCTCGGCGGAAGAGTGGGATCGCTTAGCGCACTGTACACATAAGGCAATAAACCAATAAATCGCTTCTGCGCAGGTGAAGGTCAGGGCTCAATATCCGTGCCGATAACTATAAAACATTATTCTTAAATTAAGAATATCCATAAAATTATTCCGTGCCCTCGCACCATCTTAAACGTTTCTTGTCAAATCAAACGACAATCACATTTAAGTAGCAAAATTAACCTACGCGTTTGGTCTATATACAACGTACCTACCTAATGCCGCAAGGGTACGAACCAGTAGGTACTTATACATAGGTTCTACATACATTACATGCGTACATAGGCTGATAAACACACTACCCTCCTTATGGTGGTGAAATCAGTTAAAAAAGTGTGCGTTCGCGCAACGGAATGTTGTTGAATTTAAATATTTTAGTTATGCAGATAATTAGTGTAAGAAGTCCTATAATTGTGTATGGTAAAAAAAAATTGTGTATGCAGCCATTGTGGAGAAATTCACCAAAAACTGATTCCGCTGGGCGAACGTTGTCCTGGCGGAACTTTTTTTAATCCATAGACTTTAGAAGAAAAGAGATGTGTCCAAAAATTTGTGTGTATTTGTGTATAATTATTTATGTATGAATGAAATCCGTGCATGCATAAACTTCGGAGAAATTCAAGTTTCCGCTACGCGAACGTTTGGTCATTAGCTAGTTTTCATATAAAGCGCTTACATAGAGAGCTGTAGATTTTTAGATACGTTGTTTTGAATTTGTTTATATTTGTTTAAAAAACAGATTTAGAAAAAGTCGCAGGGTTTAAAAGATAAAAATATAAACGTAAAATACACTTATTAGGTCTTAGTTCTTAAAGTATGCAGTTTGGGGTCTAGATTTTGAAGTTTACTCGAACCTTGTAAGTGTCTGCAACATGTTGCCAAGTATCAATGATGTTCCGTTAGTAATTAAAAAGTTATAGGATAATTTACCATGAATAGATCACTGTTTACAAAGCAGTCGAATTTAGAACTGAAAGCAGAGAAATTAGAACGTCATGATATTCGACAGCTTTGTAAACAGTAATCTATTCATGGTAAATAATCCTATAACTTTTTAATTACTAACGGAACATCATTGATACTTGGCAACATGTTGCATACACTTACAAGGTTTGTGTAAACGTGAAAATCTAGACCCCAAACTGCATACTTTAAGAACTAAGACCTAATAAGTGTATTTTACGTTTATATTTTTATCTTTTAAACCCTACGACTTTTTCTAAATCTGTTTTTTAAACAAATATAAACAAATTCAAAACAACGTATCTAAAAATCTACAGCTCTCTATGTAAGCGCTTTATATGAAAACTAGCTAATGACCAAACGTTCGCGTAGCGGAAACTTGAATTTCTCCGAAGTTTATGCATGCACTGATTTCATTCATACATAAATAATTATACACAAATACACACAAATTTTTGGACACATCTTTTTTCTTCTAAAGTCTATGGATTAAAAAAAGTTCCGCCAGGACAACGTTCGCCCAGCGGAATCAGTTTTTGGTGAATTTCTCCACAATGGCTGCATACACAATTTTTTTTTACCATACACAATTATAGAACGTCTTACGCTAATTATCTGCATAGTTAAAATCTTTAAATTCAACAACATTCCGCTGCGCGAACGCACACGTTAAAAAAGGCTAGCAACGTACTTTCGATTCCTCTGGTGTTGTAGGTATCCATGGGCGCCCATATCCACTTGCTATCAGTCGATCTGTGTGCTGGACTGCTGCCTAACACATAAACAAACAATTCAGATCTAAAACTTTTATTGTATTGTAAAGATGCTAGCAGGTCAATCTACCCGAAGCTGCCAAATTTTACCAATAGAACATTAACCTTCGAGTATTGTGATAAGGTTGAAAATCCATTGAAGAAATATGACACACTGTCAGTGTAGTCTGTACTTACTTTAATTCGTAATTTCATAATGGATGCTATTAAGAAAAGCTACTTACTATACTTTCTTCGTTTAGTTGTTTAGGACAAAACAAAAAATCATCTTTAATAAGCTGAAAAGTTCCTTTAGGAGTTCCAAAAAGAAAGGACGATCGATAGTTCAATGAGTAAACAGTAGGTAGGTACTTAGGTACTGTAGCCCGTGGTGCGCTAGGGACCGGGGATCTTCAGGATATACGATAATTAAAACATTAAATAGATCTTTAACTTTGTGTTTATTGACGGACTGGGGGTGAAGTGACATACTTCAGTATAAAAACTTATTCTATTTCAAATCGAATCTATTTATATCATTGTCCGGCCAGGTATTAAATATAATAAATAAAACCTTGCCACCAAAGAGTATCTAAGTACTACACCTCTACAGTACTAACCTACTAGAATATCTCTTTCTGTCCCACATTCACAGCAACTGTCTGATAGGTATCCTATTTAAGTCCAGACACAAACAATAACATAATTTAACTATTCTAATCAATTGTCAACATAATATAAGGAAGTGAACTTACCACACAAGACGCTCCCCAAAGTACAGGCAACAGAAAAACAATTAACTTCAAAACAAACATTTTACAAAAGAAAGTCAGTAGCGCACTCAATGCTCAACTAGTCAGAGTCAGAATTAACAAGCGCTCAACTTTGATGTTTGAGCATCGTTCTAAGACTTAAAACTGTTGTGATCTAGTGGAGAGCATTGCCTTATCTATACAAGATTAAGATGCATCTGAAGTAAAGTTAGCAATGTTTGCAAGTAAATAAATATTACTATCGTAAACTGGAGAATACGCAGTGTCAAGTTGAGAGGTCGTGACATACGCTATAGGTACGTTATATTAACTAGTAATAACATTATATTATGGTGCAAAATAAAGCAAATTTATTTTTCTAAAGTTTTATTTTCAAACTTCAGTGTTAGATCTTTATACATTACATACTGGCACGTAGTTATGCGCCAAATAAGTTTTCCGCTCCGAAGTTGGCCACTTTTCGATAATCAAACCCCTGTAAGTATCTACCTATCTCATGTATGCGCGTAACTTCAAATAAGTTGTTGCCTATATAGTGGAAAAGTTAAAGCGTGGGTTTTCCACTTGGTTTTTCTACTCGCAATTCATTGCGACAAAAGCCTATCGTTTTCACGTGCCAATCTTTGACCTATTTGAACCATTGTTGACAATCTAAGATCCGTTCGGAAAAACCGATCGGAAAATACGCTATAGTGAAAGCACTGTTATTTGACAAGACCTGTGAGATGCAACCAATCGTCAAGCATGACTTACCACGTGAACTAAATGAAGTGTAATTTCGACGGAGTAAGGAAATATAGCGGAGATGCTATATATAAGGCAGGTCACGCACTTTCTTGTAGGTCAAGCAACGGTGATCTGTTACTAGATCTAACGAGACGCTCGAGTTCCTTCTCAAATCAAAAACCTTCTGGTCAAAGGTTGGTCTTGATTGATTGGTGATTTTATTTAGAAAGTATTAAGTGAGTTCTATAGAAGACGTGTAAGGGTGGAGCTAGTAACTTCCCCTTCCCCCCCCCCCCTCCCAAACACTCGTATTTTGGCGCGCTACTTTCTGAAGAAATTTTGCATTATGACATCTCCGCTAGTGATTTTGTTCTCCATGATAATTTCCAATACGTAGATCATTTTACTGGTTGACTGTACATTATCATGATATGATAACCTGAGGTTATCGCTGACAGATTGAATTAATATTATGCGCCTGCGTTTGCAGTGCGCAATGTGGGCAGGACAAGGTCGAATGCAATCATTATAGTCAATTGATTGGGTATCGATTCTCTTCCTCAAATCGAAACAAATATTACTTGTTAGCACAATACGGGTATTAATAGGTTTGCGGTTTTTATTTTATGTAACAATTTGGTAATCCTTAAAACTTTCGACCTTTCGAGAGGTATCGGGTTAACCAGGTAAGTGAGTTGAGAAGGCCAGATAGGTCCCTCCATTTAAAATGCCATAGATGAAGCGCAGGGCCCGAACCTATTTAAAATCTATGTAAAAGACTGCTACTCAGCTGCATCTAGTAGCAGCCTACCCTAATATACAGGTCGGTAGTTGGGAAAAGGCTAGGCAGAATAAACCAAACAATGTTAAAATATTTATTTATTACAAAAATAGATTGTCAAATACATTTTTTTATACAATAATAACATTAACAACAAATAGAATTAGATTACAATTTATTTATTAAACACAACGATTGTACTTTTTTACGTATTTAAACAATATTTTCAAATATCTGCCTTTTGGGTTTGTAGGTAGGTACGGAAAAACTTTTTTAATGAAAACATTTGTGTAATGTCGGTAAATATAAGTTAAAGGATATCCTTATACCGGATAAGTTAAACTAAATAAATCAAACTCAAAAGACAGACAAAGAACATTTTAAATGAATCAGTTTCACAAACTTCTGGCTCTGAATATCTAGTAGTTAGATACCTGACAAATTATTCATACGGTGAGAAGCTAATTTAACTATTACGATAAGCGAACCATTTTCATTTGTCAAATCACCGATTTGATCACACGAGATATCGTCATAGTTGAATGGTGCAGCTGGGTCTTAGACAATACGCATGGAACTATCTTTCTGATAACTCAGTCAGTAGTTATAGACCCAATGCCCAACCAACTAGCTAAAATAGGAAGTTTGACAAACATTTAGGGCGGTCCATCCTCGCTTAAAAAGCTTTTTAAAAATATTTCTGAAGTTGGACTCACCGTTAATCATTTAAAGAAACGTCTACTAATTAAAGACAGAAGGTTGCGAAACTGCCTATACCTAATACATTATTATACACATGCAACAAATTATATTTAAAACTTAATTCTGAATTAAATTACATTTATTTTATAACTATCACAGTGTCTGTATACCGAATTTTATACTAAGATTTCTATATTGCGTTGATCCGTTTGACGCAGTCGGTAAGATACATTTAATATTTACCTATATCGCTCACCTAACAGTATAATGACACATCTACTTTTTTCTTATTTTACAGAAATGAGGGTCAAAGATTTTGCAAACGTTTGAAACGAGGTTATGACTTCATTTTATATTTCATCTTAGATTTTATAGTTTTAACAACTAATGCCGTACCGTTTTACCACTTTATAAATTATACACTTTTAAACACTTAGGCCGTAAAAACCCAGTTTCGCTTTTTTTGTAAATGTGTCATTATACTGCTAGGTGAGCGATATTATGGCAAAAGTTATTTATTAAAAATTCATTAGCAGTAGATAAACTCGTGTTTAAAATATAAATAAAGCATTTCTTTTCATATATGTACTTCTGCAATACCTACGGACCATCGCAATATTTTCAAAACACAATAAAAATGTCATAGAGTCCAATTATTGACATCACCTAATCACAATTATCTTTTTACAATTTTAATTTTTTAATCTAATTTTACAATTTTAAGTCATATACTTATCTAAACATAAATACTTACTAGGTACCTATGTATATTTTTGGATTTCACATTCTGCGTCTACTTTTTTATTTCTTAATAAAAACAATAAGTAGGTCGGTATATAAGCTGATTAAAGTAAAGATTTCTATCAATTTTGTGGATATATAATGTTGGATCAATTCAATATTTATGTCAAATAAATTCCGTAATAGCTTAAGAGTACCAGCGCACTGTAAACTAAACAGTCGGCCGACAATTTGATCTGATTTTTTAATATCTTCATTCCAATCAAAGTTGTCAGTTGGTCTGATACCTGCTTATTACTGGCTAAATATCTACCTGATCTTTGTAATGTGCGTAACATTCATCTTCATACTGATTTATGAGCCCAAACAAACTATCGGCCGACTAAAAGTTTGCAGTGTGGAACGATTAGCTAGGCAATTTAAAACTATACCTTGTATAATCTATTTAATGCTGAATATATCACCATTTTCACACTAATTCTGGGACCATAAAAAATACCATACTTAAAGTATTTTTCCTAATATTTTAATAATATATTAACTAAGAAGTTAATACTATAGTCACAGAACTTTAATTATCAATCTCATTAAACTCACAGGTATACGAATTAATTTTCACTATTAAATTAACTAGTATGACACATATAAATTCTATTAGTTTTGATTTAAGTCGAAAGTGGTTAAAAATCTATGGGTAAAAAGGAAATCGATGTTTTAATTTCACGACAATAAGTGAGCCATGCTTATATGTGTAATGCTTATTGTCTCTGTATGTGTGTAAGCTCAGAAGCCATTCTCACACACACAAGCATGGTTCATGCATTTTGTGAAATAAAACATCTATAGGAAACGTATCTTCCAGTCATCTCGACAAATCGACGGGAGTCACTAAAGAAACAAAGAAACACTGCCGCACATGTGCGAGGCGTCAAATATCTAACTTCAGAGGTACAAAATTACACTTATAAGAATTTTACAAAAATTTTAAGACCTTTAAACAACTTTCGACCTCACCAAAAACCTTAGCGTCTCACATCTACACAGGATCTCATCTCCTCAATGGCTCGCCTCGTCTGTATCGAGGCGTACCTTTCGAACTGCCTCAGCTCTTGGCGGGATCGACAGAGAAGGTCGTGGTAAGCTCGCCTCGTAAAAGGCAGATCGTTTCGAACTCGGCGAATTTTCTCTAGAGCGATGCGGTGAAAACGACTTACTCTGGCTGTTTCCTGTGAACAATTTAGAGGAAAATTTTTAACAGTGAGTTGGTTTGCTTATGTTATTTCAAGCATGGATTTGACAATCCTTTGTTACTCTTGCAGTGTTGGATAGCCCATTTATCGAGGAAGGCTAAACTTAAATTACTTTTTTATTCGGATCCTCGATGTTCCCACGCAGGCGAAACCGCTGTTGAAAGGCAGTTGTAAGTTTAAAAAAAAACCGTTTAAGTGTTTTCTTAAGCCTTGTTTTCGAAACATACAATATCTTTCTTACCTGACAAGACAGCCTGCAGCCCCTTAGAAATCTGTCGTACCTCCTCAAGCAGCCTGCAGTCTGTAAAGAGTATTAAAAAAGGTATTTAATTAATTTGTAGACTAAACAATACGTGTTAGTTTATAAGAAAAATATACATCTACAAACTTAGGTCGGGATAAACCATGTAACTACGATTGCAGTCGTAAAATCGCTACAAATCGGTGATTTACATGGTGGGACCCACCCTTATTTTTATTTATACTTTTTAGACCAATTGCATAAAAACGGTGTTCATATCAATTGCATAAAAAATGCATTATAGTAAAATACATATTCCTATGTTGCTGGCAACTATTTTAATATTTTTTTTAATACCTAGTCAATTTCCGCAATACACACCTTTGCGGAACACCATGATTGTGTATTTTTCATCGGAGTTATTTGTGCTTGCAGATGTCATTCCACAGGAGTTATTGCAAACATGTAAGTATGCAGTATGCAGCTAGATTTATTTATATGCATACGGTTTCCATGAATTTGTATGTTAGCTACACAACATAAGATTGTATATTTTTTAATTTGTTTGTGACATGTTGGCCAGTAGGGGGTAACTGCGGATCTACAAAGCCATTTTCGAAAGAACATTTTAACGAGAGAAAGTTTATAAGTAAGTACTTGGGAGTGTCATAGGCTATTTTATTTGGGTACGGGAAGTACTTAGTTCCTTCAAGATCCGTGTGAAACCCCGGAAATCTACTTTGCTATTTAATAACCACACGTGTCTTTTCTCAGCAAGAAGAGGCCTTGTGCCTAAGGGCACTAAAAAGGTTAATAATGACTGATGGCTAATTAGATATAATACACAGCTGTGTTGCTAAGAAGTTTGTTCATCACCGTTAGGTACTTCTTTTCAGCCATAACACTAGGACACGGTAACTGGATTGAGGTGGTCAGATAGGCAGTCGCTCCTTGTACTCACAAAACATTCAGACTGGATGCTGGCCCAACATAGTTGGTAAAGGCTGGAGAGATTATGATGAGCACTAGGAGCCTAGGAAGTGGTAACAGAGAAGCGGCGTGGAAACCACCTATCATGGTATGGGCATGTGATGCCGAGGAATGAAAGTCATGGTCTGAAGGTTTTGGGTATAAACGATACGAAGCATCAAAGAAACGATGAAGGATTGTGTGAAAGTCCATATAGCTAGAAAGAAAGTTACTCGTGAGATGACAGCAGATAGAAGAGTATGGAAGAAGAAAACTTGCTGCGCCAGTTCCTAATAAAATTGGGATAAGGGCAGGAGGATGATGAAGAACATTTATTAAGGGGTGAAAAGGAGCGTTTTTAAGGTAATTATATAAGCCTACTTTTTGACTTAAACTTTGAAGATCGAGATTACTTATTATAATTTCTATAAGCCTTACCCTATCGAGGTGAATTCTGGCCACCACCATGTACCCCTTAAGATATTTCGTGTGAATCTCGGCGCTTTCCTCTGCTTTCTTCCTGCCATCGTGCGCAATTTTCTGCAGATGGTAATCGAACTTCACCCAGCACTGGTTATCTGGAGTCTGGAAAAAGGTTTAATTTGGTTGAATATAATGGCTAAGTTAATGTTTTTATACGCTTTCAGCAAAAGTGCTCCGTCTGATTGAATTATATTTATGATTATTTTAAATTAAAATGTATTTTCCTTTGATTAGTGTAGGCTTTGTTGCTTCTTTCTTATATCGTATTTAAGAGGTATTTGTATGATTTATTTTATTAAGCAAGTATGTACACAAAAATATGACTCTTTAAACATATAAATAATGAAATTTCCTGTGAAAGATATTACGGTATATTATGTTAACCAAACAACATTATGCAGCATTTTATCTATAAACAATTTCAAGGTATAATAATAAATTGGTTTACTACATCTTCGACGTATAGAAGTAATTTTAGCCTCAGTAGACATGTTGACGTGCTAAATATATCGAGCTACAGTATTGTGGGTGAACGGTAGCCCAAATTAAACTATTAGACGTAACTGTAATACGTAATGACGTGGTCATCTAATTACTAAGGCTATAAGGTTAGCGGGTTTTGCCGTTTTTGTTTGTTTGTACCTAATATAAGTTGCTGTAAATATAATTTTAAAACCTGAAAATTTGGTTTGTATCTACGCACTTACCTCATAAACGTATAGTTCGATTACATATTTTTTTTTAGAGTTTTATCTGGGCTATGTGCCCAATTTCAGAAGAAAACTATAGACTCTTTTCAAGCAGGTGCGTGATGCAATTTCTTAGAAAGAGTTTTGCAAATGGACCAATGGTTTTTGGCATTAAGCAAACGCCTTCAAGCAAGCAAACAAATAAATTCTTTACCATTATAATATAATGAGAACCACGATGAGATATGTAGTATGAGACACCTACATGTAGATTAATAATTCATGAATAATCCTGATCCCTTGTAATGTAATTCTCCCACTTTAGCATGTAATCGGAGGAAACGCCTAATTAATGAAAAACAATACGCAAACGCTTATTGTAAGGCCACACCGCTCTCGTCTCATTGCCAAGGTTTGTTCGCTGATTGACACGGGCGCATCCACAATATATTCCTGTATTAATTTTATTTATATTCTTCCTGTTGTGTTATTTTTATTTTTTGAATACAACATTAGGCCGTCTAGATTTTATGTTATAAAGAAATGAATGGCACGATTTTTGTGTACCTAATCGCATTGGTGTGTTAACTTTTTCATAACTATTTATTTATTTAGAGCTTCTAAATGAAAACGCCATAGTACAATACTTATTCAATATTAGCTAGTGCCTGCTAGTTTCATCTGCATCTCAAAAAAAATGTGCTTGAAGAAAAAGTAGCTTTTAGCAGCCGCTAAAACGATGAAAAGACTTTAAAATATCCACAGCACACGTAAGATAAAAAAAGAAATTACAGGTAAATAGTACTTTAGCACCTAAAGTAAATTAAACAAGGAATAGATTTAGTAGTCGAATTGAGAACATCCTTTTTTGAAGTTGGTTAAAAAGTTCACGCAGATGCACAAATCTCATTCACTAACACATTACACTCGCTGTCATATAAAATATCAAATATCTGGCTTGTGGTGCATGAAGCTGTTACTGCCAAGGCTTGCAAATGGATTGGCAACATGACATTGTTATGAATGTAGTGTAAACATGAGTGTAAATTATATTTAGTTGTAGACAAGTCATTAATTGATAATTTAATGTCACTGTTCTATCAGAAATTGAAAATTCGATAAACGGAAATCATCACTAGAATGCTTCCCGCAGTTTCGTCTGCTTCAGGTGGTGGAGTTACCGCGGCCATGGTACATAAAAGGCCTACGAAGGAACATGACGTATTTTAGTCAGTAGGTAGGAGTCTGACACTCCCTCACGCTGCTAACCCACAGCGGGAGGGGTCATTTGATGATTTCCCATCAAAAAATCAAGTAAGTAGTTGCCAGTTGGGTGTAGTTACCACCTCTTTTCAACTACCATACTTGGTTCAATATTTTTGGAGTCTTTAGTGCGGACGCTATTAAAAAAGATGGCATATCGTGATAGCTCTTTGTGATTTTTTGATTTGTGTCGTCCATATTTGTATCATCAAATTCAAATGTAAATCGATTCAAATAGTGAGAGACAGTTAAGGTTACACGATAATCTGTGCTAAGGGAGAGAATCTGGTTATAGTTCGGCCATTCAGAGAATGCGTTCCTGACACGTCGCGATTGAACTGACGACGTAACTTTGCAATGGCGTTGCAGTTACGATAAAAATATTTTTGCTGGTTGTTTACCGTTTTAACAATTGAGGAGCATTAAAACAACATTATTATATCAATAATCAATGAATGTTATTACGTCGTCAGTTCAATCGCGACGTGTCAGGAACGCATTCTCTGAATGGCCGAACTATAGTTTTAACCTGATGTGTTTGTGTGTGTGTGTGAGTGCATCAAGGGCGTTCCTGGTTATAGTCAGACAGACAAGATTATGCAGGTAATGTATATTTCTTAAAATATTTGTAGTACATAGGTAGGTACATTTACGTATTCTGACCTTTAATATTATTTTACTACTTAGCTAGACAATTAATTGGGAAATGGAAATAATAACGCATCGCAGTGGTCTTTTGGAAGTTTTATTTGGTCAATCTTTGAATGTAAATGTCTACCTATACCATAGAAGATGGAATTTGGATTGGAAGGGAGATGAGAAAGAACGTAATAATAATCTATTGAGTGCAGGTCACGGTACACGAGTGAAACCGCAGAAAACAACTAGTAATAAATAGATATAATAATTAATATCAATTGCAGTGTAGGTATAATAACAAAGAACGTGGTGTGCATTTTTATGAATAAACTGCAGTTAATTGAAGAATGCAGTTGTGGGCGGCGTGACTTTGTGGATTTATTTTATGGCTTCTAATTAGGCTGAGAAACCTGTATCTATACTAATATCTAAAGTATAATAATTCTGCTAAATGTGTTTCTGTTTATTATAGGTAAGCACTTCTTTGTTATCACCTGTCGTCCTTTGCTGTACTTAGGTCTCCACCAATGAGAGCCAACCATTTCGACATCAAAAGTATTCGTATTAAGTTCACGAGATGTGAATCACTTTACCCAGGAAATGGCTGATATAGTTATCGGCACGGATATTGAGCTCTCGGCGGAAGAGTGGGGATCGCTTTGCGCACTGTACACATAAGGCAATTAACCAATAAATCGCTTCTGCGCAGGTGAAGGTCAGGGCTCAATATCCGTGCCGATAACTATAAGTTACTGATAATTATTAATATTATTTAAAGACGGGGTTTTCCGCATTTTGTGTAATACATTTATGAATATATCTAAGTATAGCAAATGTTAGAAGCTTTCCAGCTATATGTAACTTTGGGACCACGGAAAGCGGGTGAAATCGCTGGCAGAAGTAGCAACAGTTATTTTTCAATGTAGGCATCATGACGTGAAACTATTTTAGTTTTCCTTTGATCTATATTTGTAAAACAAATAAATAATTAAACGCATTACTTTGCCAAAGAATTTCGTATGCAATAAAGAAGACTTAGAGGTGAAACATTTATCGTGTGATCATTCAAATACGTAAGAATTAATAAAATATTATACCGCTTCACATCTGATTTACCTCTTAGGAACAAATATCATTCATGAACCTATATTGCAAACTTAAATGTTAATATTATAGCTCATTTTTTTAAATAATGTTTAGGACTTATATAATTCAAAATTTCCTCAAAATAGGTATATGATGAAATGAGAAAGAAAAAACAAGGAATATACGTAGGTACCTAACAGAAGAAGTAGATTTTATAAATCCCTAAAGACAACGTCACACCTTATATTCTATTTAGACCCGAGGCAACTAAATCAGGTCTGCACCATCAGCATTAATCAGAATCCAAAAATAATGACGATTTCCTAAAACCGATTCTCAGTACTTATCCATTGGCAGGTGAGGTGCACTATTATGCAATGTTGCACCAATTACTCATGCACCCTTGAACGGAGTGCACTGTCAAGGAATTGCACTCAAGCTGCATTATCTCATATCCGAGTAATGTTACCATCGTTTGCATTTCTGTAAGGACATTTTACGAATAATAAATTTAATTATATCGATGCGAAAGTTTGGCTTCGCCCGCATGCTGTGTTGTTAAAAAAGTGCCTATGTGTTTATCCGAGGTATCACCTATCTACATACCAAATCTTAACCAAATCGGTCCAGCCGTTTTTGCGTGAAAGAATAACAAACATACATCTATACATTCTCACAAACTTTCACATTTATAATATTAGTAGGAAGTAGGATAGTAGGATGTAGGTCTATCTAGATCTGAATATGTCTATTCTGTCCTGTCTATGTCTATATTGTTTCACGTGTAAACTGCTTGATGGATTTTGGTAACACTTGGCAACAATGTAGCTACAGTTAAGTAGGTACTTCAAAAAGTAAAGTGCACTTGCACGCGGTTTCCTACAATCATAATAATCAATTTATCGATAATGCAACTGATAACCTTACCTCGACAACAGGAAGAAACATTCTCTTATCAATATGTAATCAATTAAGTATGCAATTAACATCAATCGGGATTAAAATACATGTAAACAGCGGTTTCTTTGAACATATTAAGACATATTCTTGAAGAAGTCGCGGTGGCCTAGTGGGTAAAGAACCAACCCCTCAAGTATGAGTGTTTGTTCGAAACCAGGTTAAGCAAGTACCAATGTAAGTTTGTATGCACTTTCTACGTACATCTTGGGCACCAACGACCGTACTTCGTGGGACACGTTAAACTGTAGGCCCGGCTGTCATTGAACATCCTTGGCAATATTATACTGATATACTATACTGATAAATTTAAAAAAAACTATTTTAAGAGCAAAAAACCGTGGTTACCCCAAGGTTATAAAGTTCAAGCGACAATATATTTGTCATTTATGTAAAACTTAGCAACCAGCTCTTAATTATTGCTGGACCGGTTCTGATAGAAAATAGATCCTGGCCATCTAAGGATAGCAACCTCTGGAATGTCAGGCAAACTGGATGAACAGGAATGCAAGAATTGCAAATTCGGATGCAAATGCAGACTGACTTAATTACAAGAAAGGCGATTTGCGAGATAAAACTGCGGTATCTAGGATTGAACGAATACTTTAGGCAGGGTAATAATCTGTAGAGTACAAGTTGACGAAAGGGTAGAGACACGTTGATACTATGATAACTTTTAAATCGTGAGATTATGGTTGTTGTATAAGTTATTTTATCGAAATTGAGAATTCTATGAAAAGGTATTAAATATGTATGTATATTACCCCTTTTATATAACACTTCTAATTTAGGAGCGGTAACTAAACTAAAAGTTAGAAAAGATACCATGTACAATACTAACTGTTGCCCTTCGTTTCGAACACGTCCCGAGGGAACTAATCCCGCACCCGGAAAAAAAGTGTCTTCCTTCCTTTCTCCGGCTCTAGAATATCTTTCATTTAAATTAGTTTTTGTTCTGGTGTAAAAGAGCCACAGACTTTCACATATAATATTAGTAAGGATTCGGACAAAACGCAATTGCTAGCCAAAATTATATTCTAAGATGGTTAATGTTATTTATGTCTATTTTAACTATCATAGAATAATGTATAAACATTACAAAGTGGCACTATCATGGAATTTAAGGGTTTATTGATATCATGGCGCCAAGTATACAACTATTTTAATGACAAATATAATATAAAATATACTTTGACAACGTAAAACCAATGATAGCTGGGTGGAGGCTTATATTTTACATTTCCTGCATTCCACGTACTTAGAAAGGAACTTCAAGTTAAGCCGTACTTGAGATAATGGAACATTGTATTATTTCAAATTATGTAAGTTAATATGATCCTTGCTTATCATCATCTGCCTAGCCTTTTCCAACCTATGTTGGGGTCGGCTTTCAGTTTAACAGAATGCAGCTGAGTACCAATGTTTTACAAGGAGCGACTGACTATCTGACCTCTTCAACCCGGGCAACCCAATACCCCTCGGTAAGACTGGTCGTCACGTTAACCGGCTTCTGGCAACCCGTAACCGTGTTTTTCTAATAAATTAGTTAATAATTTAGGTATTTACATATTTACGTTTATGACAGGGACTAAAAACAAATAGTTTGGTTACCCTAACATCACGTCGTACTCTTTGGCAGTCGGTCAAACGGCATAACTTGTGTTCTGACGCGATTGACGTGGAGATTACACATAATTATATCTACATGTGTATGTAGATACAAAGTGGTCATGATTTTTATAATGAAAGACTGATTTATTAGCACGAATCATCGTGCAATGATCTGTGGTAATTTATGCGTGTGAGAATACCTAAGTATAAACTTAGTTTGTTTACTGGTATTTTAGGCACTGGTATTTTACGTATGAGGTTTAAGAGGTATGAGGTATGAGAGGTAAAAAGACTATACTAGGAGAATTTAGAGATAGTTTTGTTTGTGTGATCAAGTAAATTCAGAGGTTCCTTTTGTTTCTAAGCTTTTCAAATATGGTGTTGCTACCTGGTTCCGCGGTATGAGTTCCCACGGGAATCTCTTCCTGCATCGAAATAAAACTATTTCCATTTATCAATCTAGTACGCAGATACTGTTTATTTTTTTCAGCACTCACGTTAAATCGGCTTAACCGATTCAGATAAAATTTTGTGCGAAGATTGATGTGGCATTCGAGACGACAGTAGAGTCTTTATCATTGTTTGTGAAATAGTTTTGCAAAATATGCCGGGTTCAAAAAGACTCGTAATATTTAGTCTGTCTGTATTATCTAGGTAAGTACATATGCTTTATGTATGTGTGTATGATTCCTATATCGATACATTAGCGTAGTAGGTGTGAAATTCTAAACACACGTGAGATATTGTTAGCGCCATAGTTTTACGATGTGTTAACACAATGATTATTCTTAAATCAACGTATTGACATACAGAAGCTATAATTTCAAATACAAACTTGGCCTTTTGTAGTGATCGGATTTTGCACTAAAATAGATAATAGAATGTTAAAAAGTATTGAGTATAAGTAAATAATGAATCCGGTTAAAACTTTTCTTAATTTACTATAAAAAAACGTTAGGTTCAATAGTTTATACTTTTTTTTCTTAAAGGCCTAACCTCGATCAACGATGAGCATTTTCAGTAGGTTTGAAAGTACATATTGCAGTATTTCGCGTCCATCATAAAGTAAATAACCACAGTCTTTGGCGTCCATTAATCTACTTATCAAGAAAAATGTTCTAAATACAAAGGGATTGTATCTTGGGCTACGGGATTATTCGAAAGAGTTACCGCGGCCCTCGCACATACTTAAAGACCTTAAGAAGGAACATGGTGGGTTTTAGTCAGTAAGAGTCTGACACTGCCTCACGCTGCACGCAAAGCGGGAAAGGTCATTTGATGATTTCCCACAAATATAACAAAAAAAGCGAAATATTTCAAGACATGTTGTAGGATATAGGAATACTCTTTAGTCTATACAACATCCTGTCATAGATCATCGGTAAACAAACGCCTGATTATCTCATTTCCTACCTTGGCAGAGCTCTGAAAACCCACGTGTAAGTCATTACAACGCGTGCATCATTAAACTATTGGTTCATTAAAAACAAGGTTAAACCTGGACTAATCTACTTATGTAGTTATGATGACAATATGTTTAACATTAGTTACGGTTATAAATATTTTATTGGTACAACTGAGCAGTCTGCCATCGCACGAAATAAAATGAGTGGGTAAAGAACTGACCTCTCAAATATGAATGTGTGTTCGATTCCAGGTCATGCATATAATGCAATTTTTCTAAGTTTGTATTTATTTTCTAAGTATATCTTGGACAATGACTGACTGTCAAAAATGTTCAAATGACAGTCGGGACTCTCTTCGATGCCTTCCAAAACACAGTCATTGGTGTCCATGACATGTTAAGAAAGTAAATACAAACTTAGAAAAGTTGCAGTTGTTGAATGAAACCTACATGGTTTTTAACCCATTATGCGACATTTGCTAGTATGACGATTAAGAGTAAGATTAAGACCAAGGATATAAGCGTAGTAATAATATCGCTGAAATCGGGATAATTATGAATAAATAGTTGTAACCGAAGTAGTTATATAATTTAATAAATTTTATGTGCTTCCGGCATAGTTTTATACGGCCAAGATTGAATCACGCAGGTATTTGAGTGATGGCTTTTGGCTAGCGGCTACAGGGACATAGGTAATAATATTACTATGCCGTATTTATTATGGCTTTCAGAGGTAAAATGCTATTGCGATAAGCATATGGATCTAGATTATATACTATACTTCAATTCTCAGATCAGGCAAAGTGGATAAATTAGTATTTTTTTGAAATTTTATTTTTAGTTTAACGTACCTAAGTACTACCCTACCTACCTTTTCCTTTACCTTTTCTTAGTTTTTAGGAATTGCACCGACCTAAACATAATTTAATAGGTCCCGATTGTTTAAAAATACGTGCACTAATCTCGAAATAATATTATATAAAAAAGTTTTTAAATAATCTATTTACAAAACTCTTTACAATCTCTTTTGTTAATCAGCTAGTAAAGATAATTCATTCAGCCATCGTCACTATTTTTACAGCCAGGTTCATAAAACTGAATAAAAATTCAACTAAGTGCTAAATATAAGTAAGTAGCTTAAACCAAACGTTTGAATGATTTAAATCACCATTAAACGGCATACTTTAGAAACAGTTTCCTAAAAAATAAAATGATAAAACAAAGGATAAATCGCAATCCTTTATCAACAACATCAATGTATTGCCAAATCCCGCGGTGCACAACTAGGCTGCATTCCAACGTGTAGGCATGCGCTGTGCATTACTCGCATCAATTGCACTCCCATCTGTGTGCACTAGGGCTGTTATAAAGCTTTTATATTGTAATAGATACGCGAGTTATTTTTGAAAATATCATCATATCAATAAATCAATATCAAGTAATTTACACTTACTGTTATAATGAGACATTCTAAGTATATCTTAGGCACCAATGGCTGATATAAATAGGTGAAGGCTGATATAAACGTGAGGAAACCTAGACTATTAAGTCTGAAATCACCAACCCGCATTGAGCAAGCGTTATGATTAATGCTCGATCCTTCTCCATGTGAGAAAAGGCTTGTGCCCATCAGTGGGACGATAAAAAGGCTGTAACAGTTATATTGAGATTTTTTTCGTTACTTTCTTTGAAAAGGCTCCGAAATTACTCAACCAAGGTGAATGATTCTTACATTTTTTTGAAGACTAAGGGTGACACAGGCTATGTTTTATCAAAGGTAAAAATAATTAAAGTAACATGTTGTAAGACCCCGGACAAACATCAATTAGAAAGAATTGCCCCATCCGGATACGGAATCAATCGCTTGCTTTGATTACCTAACTTTCTTACTATTTATAACTAAGTAAAGTAGGTACTGTAACGTAGTTAGAAACTTTTTCATTTGTAAGGTTTTATTCGTTAGATATTTTACTTACTTTATTTTTTTAGCTACAGTACCTACTTTAGCTCAAAAGACTTGAGCATTGACACAGGCTTGTAAATCAAGGCAGATTTGAACAAGTGAAAACCATCCCAAACATTTTTAACTAATAAAAAACCCCTATTTTAATTATTTTATAGAACTATCAATCAAAACCTCAATTTATAAATTGATTACATGACAATAAATTGAGTTATAAACACCAATATCGATTGTAACTGCCAGCCCTACTGAATCACCATTGCAACTATGTACTTCAAATATTTTCCCCCTAATGTTATGATGCACATGCATTTCTCCATGCACCATGCTGCACATGATCACGTCAAGTAGTATTTTGGGAAAGTATTCAGAGATTTCTGGCGTTTATTATTGTAAACTATTATTACAGGAATACGGTTAATCATCACTGTTTTTGGGTATGATATCAATTGGCAAGGAATTGACGGTATGTGGGCAGAACGGAATAATATACCTAGTGTTAGTACTCTAAAAATAGATGTTATGGTTTTTGGGAACTAATGTTGCTTACTAAGAACTTTGTCTTGAACATTTGTCACAATCAATTTGTGCAGACGCAGATGCACTCACTATTCCTTCACTCTTATAACTCGATGGGACGGCAATCCGACACGACCGGAAAGAGATCAGGCGCAGGACCGACATTTACGTGCTCCCCAATACACCAACTTCGAGGCTCCGGGCTGCTTTATGAAAGTTTTACAAAGCAGCAAGTTTTGCAAAATTAAGTACTATGTAGGTGTACTTACATGACAATAATCCCAATGACAATTCCTCCTAGTGCTCTCAACACAGTTGGTAATATTCTTGATGACCGAGTTCATATTGTTGGTCATTCTCGAAGCGAAGTCTATATACAGGTGTTCCACCTGACTCTTCACCGAGTTCAGCTGTGTGGTGACGTCGATGTAGCTGTTCACGAGAGCCTGTCGGGCCTGGGTCGGTTGATGGTAGACTTGCACTGCAATGTCCTGGAATTTAAAATTGAACTTTATGAATCTGTTCAATTAAATGGTTGGATTTTAGGTGATATCAAAAATCCGAAACTCATGCAGCAACATAGTCATGTAGTCAAATATGTCGACTTTTTTCTTAAAAATACGGCCAAAGTAAGCAGTTGTTTTAAGAAAACTGGGCAAGTGCGAGTCGGAATCGCACACGAAGGGCTCCGTACCATTATTTAGAAAATGAGCAAAAAATTACGTTTGTTGTATGGGAGCCCCCCAAAATATTTATTGTACATATTCTAGTTTTCAGTATTTGTTGTTATAGCGGCAACAGAAATACATCATCTGTGAAAATGTCAACTCTTTAACTACTTATGACGGTTCATGAGATACAGCCTTGTGACAGACGGACGGACGGACGGACAGAGGAGCGAAAACATTAGGGTCCCGTTTTACCCTTTGGGTGCGGAACCCTAAAAAACGGACACTTTCTTTGTCTGTGAAAATGGACCTAAGTGTGAACGGAATTTTCAATGATTTAAGATTTTTTGTGGTTCAAGTTATGATGCCGAAAACTGTAAAAAATAGCGTGTTATCTTGAATGTGTTACAAAATAAGGTCGAATCTAATAATATTTGAAATAGAACTCTTAACATTGGAACATCACTTTAGACAATCTGAAAAATATTGTTGTATATCTTTTCAGACGTGATCTAAGCATAATTATGTTAAAACAAACGAAAAGCTAGTGTTAATTTCTAAGTTTATATTTATAAATAAAACATCAAAACAAAGTGTTGCAAAAACTTTTATTGCCAGCCTCGAAAAATGTGTTATTTTTACTTTAACGACTTCTTTGCCTAAATATCTCAGTCGGAGTAATTAAATGATCACTAAGCGAACTTTTAGTTCAGTTTCAAGGTCAAAAATAAACTCCAGGTACGCGAAATAGTCGAAATTCTTTTGGGATTACTACATTTCTATGTTATGTTCTCATCATCATCCTCCGAGCCTTTTTCCAACTATGTTGGGGTCGGCTTCCAGTCTAACCGGATGTAGCTGAGTACCACTGCTTTTCAATAAGTGACTACCACTACTTTCTATGATATGTTTTTGATCCTGCATTATTCTTTCTTTTTTTGTTTTCATACCAAATTGCTGGTGAGCTTTTTATGTCACCGTTTTTATTTTCGAAAAATCAATTTAATTTACAATCTAATGCACCTATTTACTGTGCTTGTTACTTTGCCGTTGTCTAAATATATAAAAAGCGTTTTAGTTTTAATGTAGGTAAATAATTTTTTTATAGACTTAACTTATTTACAAGTTTGTATATATTTGTTATAAATAAACTGCAATCATCTAAACTTTTGATAGGTACCTCGTTTTGAAGACGAAGAAATTTTTTCTGCTTCATTTAACTAAGTATAGTCAATATCGCAGTAAGCAAATGAATAGTTGAAGACCATATTCATCTCACTGACGGTATATGGTAAGTGAAATATCTATGGCAAGTGACGTCATGCTATATTTCCGTCCTAAGCAACAAAGTATAGAACAATATATCAACAAAGGCAATAAGTATTATATTATTATACACAGCACATATGTTTCTTTATGGCTAACTTTAACTGCAGTATAAAGTTGTCAGCTCTTCATTGTTATACAATAAGGCGGATCCCACACTAATATTTAACACACTGCAGACTAAACAGTCGGCCAATTTTTTAAAAGAAAATCTTGATTCCTACCAAAGGTTTCAGTCAGTCTGATACCGGCTAAATACCTGATCTTTGTAATGCGCGTACTACCATTCATCTTCATGCTGGTTTATGAGCCGAAACAAACTATCGGAAGACTTAAAGTTTGCAGTGTGCTCTTAGTTTTTCTCGATATTAACAACAATACAGTAATTTGTTTACATAATGTTGTTTATATGTACAAGGGTGGGCGTTTTGGACGGTTTCTTTTGTCATTTTACGTTCGAAACGTGCTGATTTATCAGCTTATTTCAAAGCAATTATTCTTCTTTATTCTCAGAAACAAACCTTGCAGAATTAAAGTCAGAAATAAATTTAACGGCAAAAAGTAGATTTTAAGTTTTGTATTATGCAAAATAACATTCCTGTTATGAACAGATTTTAAATACTGACTTTCTAAGTACTTTTGCCATTATATTTTTTTATAGTAGGTATTATAGCGCTTAGAAAATATCAAATTAGACTGAAAATCTGTATTTTTTGAACGTCAAAACAGCAGTTCATAAAATCCACTTGTTTTTGTTGGGAAGACGAAGTGGCACAACAAACGGGGAGTTTGTTGCAATACATGTCTATCTGTTTGGTTTGGACAACTTAGAAAATACTTGAATTAGTTACTAAAAGTAAGATTATGGATGCTTGTGTTTTATTTTGTTCGTTGTGAGTGCGTGATCCGCCTAATGACGTATGCTCAAGAGTCATACCTACCACTTCTACAGTTCACCGGTTTAGCATTACGCTGATACGGTTGTCAGTAAGTTTAAGTTCTATTCATTATTGTTACATAATTTGTTTAGTAAGCTGTTTTATTTTTGTTTTGATGGGAATGAGTTTTTTGTTACATTAAGCGAAGCAGTGGAGCTATTACTTTAATAATTCGACGATGAATATTGAATACATTATCTACGAAGGCTACGAAGGCTTTTCCGTTTTCAATTTTATTTAATTAATATATCTGCTAGAAACGTGTCTATAGTTTTAACTGCTCTCTTGTTATCCTTAATACAAGATAATTTAATAAGCAAAAATCTGGCTCTTCAAAGACAATAAGCGTTGATGAATTCATACCAATAGAGAATAAAGCCAATCCACTTTATTGGCGATATTCTCTACTTGTATGAATTTAAAATGAAATTGAGAACAAACTCGTAAAACAAAGCACTCAGTTTGAACATCAAACAAACACAAACATAATATTATACTAACGATAATATCGTTATGAACATATTCATAATATACAATTATGAATATACAGGGTTACTGGTAAGTAGACCGCATCCTTTCAGGAGGTGATAGTATAGGTCAATACGAACAAATTTGACCCTGGGATATACTGGGCAAAAGTTAACCCGTTTCAAGATAATCGAATTTTAAGATCTTTTCTTTACAAGTCGTCTAGGTACACGTATACATTTTTATTACTAGTTAAAAGTCTCGTTTTTGCGGATTTTTGTGTGTTTTGTGGCTTTTTGGATAGCTAGATAAATGTAGATGTTTTTTAAGTATTCTGCACAAAAAAATGAAGAGTAATATTTTTGAGAAAATATCTACTAAAAAAGTAATTGCTGTTCGCTATAATTTCCTCTGTAATTTGTACAGTTTTATGGTTTGTTATTATGAAATGATTCATCTTCTATCCAAAAACACACAAAAATCCACAAAAACGAGACTTTTGACTAATAATGAAAATTAATACGTGTACCTAGACGACTGATCTTGAAATTCGATTATCTCGAAACGGGTTAACTTTTGCCCAGTGTATCCCAGGGTCAAATTTGTCCGTATTGACCTATACTATCACCTCCTGAAAGGATGCGGTCTACTTACCAGTAACCCTGTATATATTATGAACTGGAGTAAGGTTGCCGATTCAGCCATACATAATAATATGTCCTCCTCCTCCGAGCCTTTTCCCAATCATGTTGGAGTCGGCTTCCAGTCTAACCGGATTCAGCTGAGTACCAGTGCTTTACAAGAAGCGACTGCCTATCTGACCTCCTCAACCCAGTTACCCGGGCAACCCGATACCCCTTGGTTAGACTGGTGTCAGACTTACTGGCTCCTGACTACCCGTAACGACTGCCAAGGATGTTCAATGACAGCCGGGACCTACAGTTTAACGTGCCATCCGAAACACAGTCAGTGGTGTCTAAGATATACTTAGAAAGTACATACAAATTTAGAAAAGTTGCGTTGGTACTTGCCTGACCTGGGATCGAACCCGCGCCCTCTTACTTGAGAGGTTGGTCCTTTACCCACTAGGCCACCACGACTTTTTACATACATAATAATATGTATAGGTATTTTATTTCTTTACTGAATGTATGTACAATATGCTTTTGTTTACAAAGACACGTTGCTTGGTATCTTCACACCTTACTCAGATTCTTATCTGTCTTTTAAAAGTCGCAAGTAGTATGGGTGCAGCGTGAGGGAGTTCAGACTCATACTGACTAAAACCCATCATGTTCCTTCTTAAGCCCTTCGTGTGAAAGGCGGCAGTAACTACTACAATCCCGCTGACTCATTTAAACTAATTAAATAAAACAAAACTGGATAAGTAATACTTAACAATCGTGAAACTTTTTTGTCATGCCATCACATTTTCACGGTAACAACGAATTTTTTTTTTGTTTTTTTTTTTTTTTTTTAACGACGTCAAAAAACATCAAATGACCCCTCCCGCTGTAGGTTAGCAGCGGAGAGGGAGTGTCAGAAGACTCTTACTGACTAAAAACCGTCGTGTTCCGTCATAGGCCTTTTGTGTACCAGGGCCGCGGTATCTCTTTCGAACAACCCGCAGTAACAACGTATTCTCAAATCGACATGAAATTCCACAAGCTACATTAAATTCCTCATAATATACTAAATATCTAGCATATTTTCAGTTCAGACCTTCACCTGACCTCGCCTCGCGAAACTAAGGTCGCTATAAAAATCTTATGGCGAAATTATGATGTCACAAAGGAAACCATTAAACACGGCTGTTAGTATTGACTGTACTGAATGCACGTCACTGTTTCAGTTTGAATAGCTGATTTTCAGATTTTCAGTGGCCGTGGGTAACCATCTTGTTGGTAATGAGCAAATCTGTGTTTTGGAAGGCACGTTTTTCTGGACGTTTTCCGGACTGGCGTTTGTACTTCTTTGGCTGTCTTTACGGGTAGTCTGAAGCCAGAAAGTCTTATCAAGGGGTATTAGGGATGCCCGGGTAACAAATAGGCAGTCGCTCCTTGTAAAACACTGGTAGGTACTCAGCATTCGGTTAGACTGGAAGCCAACCCTAACATAGTTGTTAAAAGGCTTGGATGATTTTCAGTGGACAAATTAGTTTTAACGGGCTTTTGATTGTTCGGGACTGCTTTAGTTAAGAACTTTTAAAACATTGGGCTAGTGATAGTTGCCACTTTAAATAATATGCTAGCTAGATAGAGAGCAGTTTCATGTGTCCAAAAAAATCTATCTTATCTCCGTAGTTCCAATCAAAATTAATACTAGTATATATTTTCTATTTATAGACGGACATACCCAAATATATACATCGATTAATATTTATCACTACGCTATACCTATAGACTTTAAAATTATACAACAAAACGTAATTTCAACTACCATCTGCATGTGATGCATTTACATAGATCTTTGACCTAGCACTGTAGACTGGAAACACGCCAATAACATAATTCCCAATCACTATGGTACTCCTACTCAGCAATAATTCTTGGAAGTGTATTTACCCATTTAAGTTTTTTTTTGTCATGGGATAACATCGAATATTATCTACTTCGTCAGTTAAATTCGTGTTTCCTAGATGTCATTTGTACAGTGGTAACGGGTAGTCAGAAGCCAGAAGGTCAGACAACCAGTCTAACCAGTTGATGCGGTCTGATAGGGAGTCGCTTCATGTAAAGCAATGGTACTCAGCTATCTATGCTCTGGTGAGTCTGAAAGCCGACCCCAGAGAGTTCGAAAAATGCTAGGCAAATAATGGCACCCAAAACCAAAATTATAGGGTCAAAGATATACAGAAATGTCTAGATGTAAAAGTAACGGTCACCCATCCAAAGACCGACCGTGGCAAGCCAAAACATAACCTTAACCAATGAACCCGCTTTTACACGGAAATAACTCCAACATAACGAATGTAAAGTCCGTCAATAGTTTTCAAGTGCCACTTATTTGAGTGCAGACAGCAAAACAAATATTATATCAGTATCTGTCAAGCGGTGTGCAGTGAATGGCAATTGGCATGAAGACTGCATTGTGTGACGATGCAATGACGTCATCGTAGTGATGCACCTTGAACGATGTGATAACTGTAATGTCTGTTTGTTATTTATAGCTGTTTCAGTGGGAAACTTCTTTCCGTAGCCGGACAAAATATAAAGTTGTAGCAGTTTTCCCGCGGTTTCACCCGCGTCCCGTCTGCACGTAGGTACAGGGATGAAATATAATTTATGTAACTTAGGAATAGCTTGGCTTTCCAACAGTACTATTTTTACAAATCGGCTCATTTGGCCTTTAAGTGTACAAACCAGGAAACAAAAAAAGATTTCGTCTTTAGTTTAGTGCATATAAATTAGAGTACTTTAGTAAGTACGAGTACGAGTACTTTAGTAAGTTTATATTAGTGCATGTAAATTAGAGAGTCTCTTTATTTGTGAGTAGGAATCTGGATTGGATATTTTGTCCATGTACGGGAAGTAAATCCTTTAAGATACGAGTGAAACCGGCTGAAATAGAGGGTCTACTATAAAGTGTAAGTCCATGAATGAAACAATGAAATGAAAAATGAAAATGAAAGTTACCTACTGTAATTACCCGACTGTCAATAAAGATGGGTTACGTCTTTCGCGTACGAATGTAATAAATTCTTTCTCTTATCTCTACAACACCGTTTCTGAAATATGATTCATATTTAAAATATGCAATATGCATGCTTAGTAATGCAAATCATTGTTATGACTGCAACTTTGTTATTTTCAGTATTTCGATGTTCTTGTTTGAATGTTGTAGAAGTACATTTTAATTGTTTCAGTAATAGATAGTTCATTTATTGAGGAAGACTTTTATGCGACTTTTTCTTCGCTTGCTCGAACAATTGGTGGGGTGGGTGAAACCGCGGAAAATTACTTGTCATATTACGTATAAATGCTAAAGTATAGGTAGTTCTGTCTTTCTGTGTGTATGTCTGGTTTGTCCCGCTTTCATGCCAAAACTTAGCTTGAATCAAATTAATAAAATAACGTTCACATTTAGTTCAGGGTATATCAATGACGGGCATGTGATCATGTGATTGAGGTCTGACGCCAGGTACTTTTTATATAAGTGCGGAAAACAGTTCCCTCGGGATGCGAGCGAAACCACGGAAAATAGCTTGTATACTATCTGCATACTTACAATAATATTCAACTTTTCTAAGTTTGTATGTACTTTCTAAGTAAATCTTAGACACCAATGACTGATAAAAAGGTGAAGGAAAATATTGAACAAACCTGGACTATAGCTCAATGCGGGTTGGTCATTTCAGACCAACCCGCATTGAGCAAGCGTGATGATTAATGCTCAATCCTTCTCCATGTGAGAGGAGGCCGCAGCCCAGCAGTGGGACGATAATAAGGCTGTAACAGTAACTATCTGTATATACGTAAATATTTTAGTTTGTTACACTATCAACATCAGTTGATTGTGTATTTTGTTTGTTTGTATATCTCCAAGGATTTGTTAAGTAATATCGTCTAACTAACTAATATACATACTTAGTTTATCTTTTGTGTAAACTGTAGTATTTTGGTCGTGTTACGCTAGTTTGTTTTCAGCTACTGAAGGATAAGGTAAGTAGATAATTATGATAATAGTTGTTACCCGTGGCGTTGCTTACGTTTTGTATAACATTAATAGGTAATTTAAACTGGATGACACTCGCTATAATATTTTTTTACAGCACGGGTTGATTAATCTTATGGTTAAGCAACACTTGGTGCGGTCGGTCTATGGATGGGTGACCTTATCATTGCGAGTTTCTCTGTATTTCGGAAGGTACGATTAATTCGTGGATCCAGGCTGTCTTATTTACATCTTTGACAGTCGTTAGGGGTAGTCAGATGACAGAAAGTTTTATTTTAACCGACATACCAGAAAGAAAGAGGTTCTCAATTTGTTTGATATTATGTTGTTTTCAACTGTTTTTTATTTCAAATTTTGTTATACGAGTAATAATTACAGGTATGTACTTACATATTATTTACAGGTTTAAAACTATTGTCACATTTACTTCCCTAAAACTAAACAAAATTATTATAATTACAATGTTTTGAACTAATATAAAGAACAACTTGAACGATTTTTTTATTGTTAATGTTATCGAACTCTGGGCACGTAGAGAATTTGCTAATTACGTCAATTCATCTTATTTTCCCTTTTTTCCTCATATTAATTTAATTTAGTTTTTGCAAGAGAGCGGGGGTTCCCCTAAAAGATATTATCAGGTAGGTGGCCTAGCTATCTAATTACTATTGGATCACATTTATAACAGCACAGCAATATTAGACAAAAATGCTGAAATTGAAGAACTGTAAAATCAGCTCATTATGTTCCCACAGTAATACAATAATAGGCCTCCCCGCTGAGGTATGAAATATTTCATTACTTTATGTTAATTTGTTATTTTTGTTTTTCCAGAGAAATTGTATATATTGTTAAATAAGGTAACGTCTTGAAAATCTTTACTTATATAATAAACGGGGAGACACTTTTTTGTTTGTTTGTTCGTGCACTAAAGCTCCGAAACTACTGCACCGATTTGCAAATTCTCTGGATGTTGGAAAGCTACACTCTTCCCGAGTAACATCATCCTCCGAGCCTTTTCCCAAACTATGTTGGGGTCGGCTTCCAGTCTAACCGGATTCAGCTGAGTACCAGTGCTTTACAAGAAGCGACTGCCTATCTGACCTCCTCAACCCAGTTACCCGGGCAACCCGATACCCCTTGGTTAGACTGGTGTCAGACTTACTGGCTTCTGACTACCCGTAACGACTGCCAAGGATGTTCAATGACAGCCGGGACCTACAGTTTAACGTGCCATCCGAAACACAGTCATTGGTGTCTAAGATATACTTAGAAAGTACATACAAACTTAGAAAAGTTGCATTGGTACTTGCCTGACCTGGAATCGAACCCGCGCCCTCATACTCGAGAGGTTGGTTCTTTGCCCACTAGGCCACCACGACTCACTACACTCACTCTCACTACACTCTTCCCGAGTAACATAGGCTATATTTTAACCCGATACGAGCAGAAGTTCTCACGGAACACGGGTGAAGCCGCGGGTGAAACGGCTAATTTACTTCTTTTTTAGGGTTCCGTAGCCAAAATGGCAAAAACGGAACCCTTATAGTTTCGTCATGTCCGTCTGTCCGTCTGTCCGTCTGTCACAGCCGATTTACTCGGAAACTATAAGTACTACAGTGATGAAATTTGATGGGAATATGTGTTGTATGAACCGCTACAAAAATATGACACTAAATAGTAAAAAAAAGAATTGGGGGTGGGGCCCCCCATACATGTAACTGAGGGATGAAATTTTTTTTTTCGATGTACATACCCGTGTGGGGTATCAATGGAAAGGTCTTTTAAAATGATATAAAGTTTTCTAAAAAACATTTTTCTTAAAGTGAACGGTTTTTGAGATATCAGCTCTCAAAGTCGTAAAAAGTATGTCCCCCCCCCCTCTATTTTTATAACTACGGGGTATAAAATTATAAAAAAAATAGAGGTGATGCATGCTAATTAACTCTTTCAACGATTTTTGGTTTGATCAAAGTATCTCTTATAGTTTTTGAGATAGGTTGATTTAACTGTAATTTACGGAACCCTTCGTGCACGAGTCCGACTCGCACTTGGCCGGTTTTTATTTAATACTTTTGCACATTCTGTACAAGGGCGGACTTAACGCCACTTAAAATCCGTCTATGAGATTTTAAGTTACTTTTACTAACTTCTAGTTCTGCCTATACCCATACATAAATAACCATATCCTTATTATATTATCTACGTATATTTCCTAGACATAATAGTAGAATCTTCAAGGTCTCATTATCTTCAGTGTGCGTTAGATAAGCGACCCCACTGAAAATATTTCAGGAATTCCAACTATTTGGGTCATGACTTTACTATGTTAATGTTAGTCAGATCTTGATTCATTATGATAGTGATAATTAATTGAGATACAACATTGAAGAACAACAATCTATTATTATACTAATAGTATAAAGCTGAAATCTCTGATTGTCTCGACTCGTTCGATTAAAAAAATATTTCAGTGTTCGAAAGTATCATCATAACGGTATCATCATCTTACAAACCATTTCCAAACAATGTTGAGGTTGGCTTCCAGTCTAACCAGATGCAGCTGAGTATCAGTGTTTTACAAGGAGCCACTGCATATCTGACGTTGTCAACCCAATTACCCGAGCAACCTGATATTGGGTGAAACCGCTGACGGCGGCTAGTGTCTCTTCTTTTGTTAACTTTAGTTTCAAAATGCATTTAATACCTATATAATTTAAAAGTTAGTTCTTACTTTTCTTGTAAAATCACGGGAACATGGTATTTAGCCTAGTTTTGTAAGAAGAAGGTGTACTGTATTGTTTTTTGTAAATATAATTATTAAATTATTTTTATTACTGTTGTAAAACAGAGTTATCTTAACAAATACTCTAGTGCAGTTTATTGCAATTGTATGAAAGAGATACAAGGTTTGTGCACAATAGCAAATTGCAGTCACGGTGCATCAGAAAGATGACTGTATCGTTGCTGATGGTTATTCTTCGGTATTACAAATGTTGATACGAGTAGATATTTCTCCTGAGTATGAAATAATAGCTAGGTAAGATAGCCTATATATTTCTTGCACAAGATTTATAAAAGTGTATATTATAAGGGTTAGTTTTTATTCCATTAAAGCTTCATAAAATACTGACTTTCACCTACAGAAAAGTCATCATCATCATCTCAGCCATAGGACGTTCACTGCTGAACATAGGCCTCCCCCTTAGATCTCCACAGATACCACACATCTCCACAGATAGAGTAAACTTAAAAAAAATCTTTCTGACACTGAAACATTGTTTTAAAAGAACTAGTTCGTAGTTCCTGCTATTAATGCTCAACCAAACAAACCAATTCTTCAGCATTTTAATATTAGTATTGAAAATAATTTTCCGTTCAGGAATCGAACCAGTGCGTTGTGACATCCAACCACTATGCCAATATTATTGTGCATTATGACAAATTAAACTAGCAACAAAAACCATATAGATTAGTTTAAACTCAATAGTTATACTTCATTAGATCCGAGTGCATTGTCTGACAAGGTCGGGCCACAAAGTCAGCGATGCACCATAGGATGACGAGCGACGTCATCTGCGGTGTCAACTATACACCGGAATTTTCAATGGATCAACGTCATTTTACCATTAAGTTAGATTAAGCTAAAGTATTTTTTCCTGATTACTGAACGAATTTGTTTTTTTACTGTTGAAAAGCTTTTCCTAGTAATAGGAACTATATTTAACCCTGGTACAGGCAGTAGTTCACAAGGTGTAACCGCGGAAATACGAATAGTATTTTATAAGCCCACCCACTGGTCTCTATACCAAACGTTTTGTACATTATGACAAATTAAACTAGCAACAAATAAACCATACATTAGTTAATCCTCTAGTTATACTTCATTAGTTTATTCGAGTGCATTGTCTGTCAAGGTCGGGCCACAAAGTCAGCGATGCACCATAGGATGACGCGTTCAATGGATTGTCGTCATTTCGTTTAGTTTAATTATTGTTGTTGGTTAATTTAGCTTTTCGATTACGTAATTTACAGTTACGTGAGGTAAAGATAAAATTGATTTTTTTTCGTGATGTCAGATATTTTTTTTAGTTTGCTTACCTACTTAGAATACAATATGTTTTTTGTGATTAATATTTTTAAGAAATTAGAAAGGTTGTAGGTAGGTAACTTGATTTTAAAATTTTAAAGAGCATTAGGTACATTTGGCATATAATTTTAATCTGAAGGAAATAATGTTTCCATATTAACTAATCGACACCACAGCGATTTAACTAATAACATTATGCAAGTATAAATCAAGTTCCTTATATATTTTCTTTTAATATTAAATAATCTTTTCAACTGGAATTCAATAGTTAAACAGAAAATTTACAGCGTAGTACAAAAACAGCTGATGTCTGTTACTCATACATTTTTCTCTAAATCGATGGCCGAGGTAACATCAAGCTTGTTTGTACAGGTGTTTGTTATATTATTCAATAGTTATTAAAAGGACATACACACATACAGTCACCATGGACACAAAAGTCACGGGAAACGAAAGAGTATTTTTATTGGAATATTTTTAAGTAAAATCTTGAAATAAAATGTGAGGAAACTAGAGCGTTTTTGTTGCACCTATGTGATTCATTTTGCTACAATTTTATTTCTCAAAATCTTATTAATTGTGTAATATATATTTTTTGCGAGCCTTGATAATCAGTCGTTTCTTAAAACATTTAAATCTCTTCATAATTATCGTTGATATTAATTTAATATATATTATTCGGAAAATTAAAAAAAAAATAACCCCTGCCCTGGTATAAGATGAAAGATGGTGTGTTACTTCTTTATTTCCCATCAACAAAAAAAGGCCTACTATCTGACAGATTAAAAACCGTCAGAGCTTATTCCCACACATTCTTTGCGAATGTTTAGGTACATAAAGGTAAGCACAAACGTCAAGGTGTAGAGTTATGATAAGTGACTACTTGATATTAGAAACCGTTGCTTTTGAGAGCATACCTGCATTCTTTGCCTAGTGGGTAAAAGAACCAAACTCTCAAGCATGAGTGTGGGTTCGATTCCAGGTCAGACAAGTACTAAGGCAACTTTTCTAAGTTTGAATGTACTAAGTATATGTTTGACACCATTGACTGTGTTTCGGAGGGTACGGCAAACTGTAGGTCCCGGCTGTCATTTGAACATTTTTGGCAGTGGTTAGGTACACAACTTTTTTATAAAACAGCAGTCGAAATAATATTTTGCTTAATTACGTTTTTATAAACTCAAAAATGTTACCAAGAAAATATGGTTTTTGTGTTTAGAAAATACAAAACATGACGCAATTAAGTCGATAATTACTTCCACTATAATCGCATACTATTATAATAGTAAGCTAGTTTATACTGCATTTAAATTATCAATCATAATAAATATTACTAATTTATTATTGACATTAAATTATGAAATACCGAAGTTACTTACCACACCTTTAGTAGTAAATTCATTATTCAGTTAAATTAACCTTTATCTCGACTAAGATCAAAGTTTTAACGAGAAGTTGTTTTCGATGTTTGTTTCCGATAACCTTGTTCTGTAATTTTTCAAGATATTTTAATTTTTACCCGATTTTTGAGGGCTTTTTTTGATAGATGAGTACCTAATATTTATATTGCCTACTACTACCGTTTACGGAAAAATACATATCTTTGATTTCTTTTTTAAATAAATATGTCATTGTTTATAAAAATAACCGTACGACTTTTACTAAAATATTCAACCAAATCACCGAGAATTACATTTTTTTTTTATAAATTTTTAATCCATTATTTAATAACAAAAATAAAAATAAATCCTCTTACCGACCACTTAAATCACAAACAAAACAAAACAAAACACCAAAAAACACAAAAAAAAAAATTAAAAAATAATTTAACACCGACCTGAGCACACGCAACGTGAATGAACGCGAGAAGCGCGCAAGACGCGACTAAGATGCGCGCAGCCATAGTGCACTCTGCGAGATATTGCACTGCGATTACCGAGATCTGCGTCTGCGCACCTGTTTGTATAATGTACAGTCGCTACATGAATTTGCATACCACTTTGTGAAGTTATATTTATATAGGTAGTTCGGATATCGATAGATATGAAGTTGGTTTATCTTTTCGTGTTCTAGTGTTTGATTTGTTTGAAGAGGGGTCTTAAAATACTTAAGCCTGCTACTTATGTAGATGTGTGGAATTCACAAAAAGTTACTAACTATACTTTTGTTTTGTAAAAATATGAAACAGACTTGTGATATTTATATATCAAAATAATATAGATTACATTGCCTAGTCATAATCCGAATGTTTTAGGATCTTTGAGAAAAATCCACATAAACATAACGTTCTTATCTTATAAAAATAAATCGTTTCTATTATATTTAGTACTAGCTTCTGCCAGCGACTTCGTCCGCGTTAAATTCGGACTTTGTGCAAAGAGAGGAAATAATAAACTCCAGCTTATCCAATTATCTAATATTACTTTTTTAAAATTAGTGTGCGTGAGGGTGTTATAAACGTAATAGCAAAGAAATATAATCAGAAAGCTCCAAACTGCTAAACTATCGAAAGTTACACGTGTTATTGTGAGCCAACCATAAAAGATAGACATACGCTATAGTAGTATATTTTTTACATCATTTTAAGGAGAACATTTCCGTCATACATGGTTTCTATGTAGTTTTAACCATTATGGCTGCACACGCGACAGAAGCGTAAAAAATGGAATAACTTCTCCTGTTTTACCCAACTTTCCCTTCACTGCTCTGCTCTTGACCGTAGCGTGATGAAAAGTATCCTATAACCTGCCCATTAGTATGAGGAATAATTGTACCAAGTTTCATTAAAATCCGTCAAGTGGTTTTTGTTTCCATAACGAACATACAGACAGACAGACAAAAATTTTACTGATTGCATTTTTGGCATCAGTATCGATCACTAATCACCCCCCGATAGTTATTTTTGAAATATATTTAATGTACAGAATTGACCTCTCTTCAGATTTATTATAAGTATAGATTTCTCTTTTACCTAAGCATTTTTTTACCTTACTTTAAGCTTTGACCTAGAAATAAAATGTATTATATTTTGCTGCCGACTGTACCTTTGTCGGCATCCACTACTCTGAATGAGAGTTATTATAAAGCATTTCATATTGCACTTCTTTCAGGAAATCACAAAAACTAAGAACCTAGTTGAAAAATTGAAATAGTTGTCTCTACGCGTTTTATTATTTTCAGACTTTTTCTCTATTTGAGTTTTGTTTCTTTAAATTTAAATTTGAACCATTTTCATAGATCCCAACATCAGAAATAAGAAATTCATCATCATCATCATCTTCTCAGCCATAGGACGTCCACTGCTGAACATAGGCCTCCCCCTTAGATCTCCACAGATACCTGTTGGAGGCGACCTGCATCCAGCGTCTTCCGGCGACTTTTATAACAAATTTAATGATATATATTCCACATTAATGAGTCAATCATCATCACTCAACGTAGGATGATCACTGATGCACATTGGCCTCTCCATAGATTTCAAAAAGACAGATCAAACCATCTCAAATACACCTTGCCCGTATGAGGTCTCCAATTTAATGAGATCTAGGGCCATAAAAAAACAGTAAATATTTTTTTCCAACTAGAATGGAAAAGAAGACGAACTAGAATTATCATTTAATAATCGTCTTACGACCCTTCAGAGCCATAAGTCTTCACTGCTAACACAGATTTTTTAATTTTACAAACCTGAAATCTTCAGACACCATCCAAATCGCAAATATTTTGTTCCTAGCTCCATACTCTACGTGCGCAGATCCATATTTATCCGTGAGCGAGCATGTTAACATTACATAACATACTACACATATACGACGGAATAATATATTCAATACATAACAATATTTATATTTACACTCATTTTAGAAGCAAACGCGTCATTTACATTTGACGAAAAACTATAATTTATTTACAATACAAACTGAAACACGTTCCAAGTTTATGACATAGGAAATTGAACTCTGTGCCTTTGGCTCGTAGGGTGAAAATTGAAAAGAATAATTATTTACTTGTGATGTTTTGTAATTGTTCTTTTGGTATGTATTGGTTGCTCACGAGTAGTGCATGATCCATATTTTTACAGTAAGTCTTGTTAGATGCATTTTACTGCAAATGGGTAAAATATGTATATCGGCGTAAGTACCTAAGTTGTTCTTATATGCGTAGTTAATAAAAATTTATTCAAAATATATAAAAATAAAAAATCATTTATTCAAACTTGGCTGCTAAAATAACACTTTTTAGACGTCAAAAATTTGAAAAAAAAACAGTCCCCAAAACGCCCATCATTCACCACTTCCTATGTGTTTCAAATCACCATATCTTTTACAAGCTTAGTATGCAAAGAGAGTTAGGTAACTAAACTAGAAAAGAAAGAAAGCTTTTTGCAATAAGTTAGAACTCTTTTAATTACTAAATCTTTCCTTTTCTAGTCTCAGGATTCCAAAAAATCTTATTCCAGTAATTCTAGTTTCGTTAAATTTTCAAGTACCCGATTTTCCGCCTTTTCACCCGCGTCCCGTGGGAACTACTGCCAGTACCGGGATAAAATATAGCCTATGTCACTTGGAAACTCAAAGTTTTTCAAATTGGCCAATTAGTTTTTGAATGTATGAATTACAAACAAAATTTTCCTCTACAAGTGTTAGTTAGCGTAGAAAAGGAGTTTCTTACTACAGAGATTGTTTTAAATTTAAAAATGCTTTAGGACCATAGGACTACCTACAGCACAGATTACTTAATAGCTATACTAATTATTACAATGTTTTCTTAGAGTTGTATACTACGACTTTAAATCTGATTCCTAAAGATAATAAATATTTACTTTGACCTACATAATTTAGTTATTTTAGTTCACAATCGTAAACCATCCACCATTCATCTGTTTAGTACAAGAATTACTTACCTGATAAACAATGTATTCTACTGTAGGATTATTAGTCAAACTCATCTTTATGAATATCAGGTTGCCCGGGTAACTGGGTTGAGGAGTTCAGATAGGCAGCCGCTCCTTGTAAAACACTGGTACTCAGCTGCATCTGGTTAGACTGGAAGCCGACCCCAAAATAATTGGGAAAAGGCTAGGCTAAAAATAGAGTTTTACTAATTTAATAATTTAGTATAATCATGAGTAAGCATATAGATAATATTTAATACAGCGACAATTATTTTCTCGTTAAGTAGATACTTGAAGGTTTAGATTTTCTTGTAAACTGGAAGGACCTCGTTACCTGTTTATGAAGCTTATTTATATAGATAACATAATTTGATGGTGAAGCATGATTTTGAAAATTTATGATATCTTCAGGTGATCAGAAATTGATGCACTTTCTAATGCAATGGGTGATTTGTTCACGGGTAGGTCAACCTATCCGAATCTGTAAAATTTTACCAATCAAACAATAACCTTTCGCCGTCGAAGACGCTGGATGCAGGTCGCCTATAACAGGTATCTGTGGAGATCAAAGGGGGAGGCCTATGTTCAGCAGTGGACGTCCTATGGCTGAGATGATGATGATGATGATGATGAATAACCTTTCACTATGATGTGCTGTGACTGTGGTGTGATGTCATCTGTATTTGAGATTCCAAAATCAAAGCTCTACAATCCTTACCTGTCTTATAAATGCGAAAGTAAGCCTGTCTTTTGTGTACTCAATCGATTTAAATAAAATATACACAGATAGTCTAGTCTTGAGCCTTAGAAAGGATATAGGCCACTTTCAGTTCAGTTTTGGGAAGTGGATTTTCTGGAACGTGAGTAAAACAGGGAACAGCTAGCATCTTACAAAAATACAGACTTGTACTTTTCATAACTAAGTTATCAATGTTACAGCATAATATTTATATTCTCAAAAGTTCCAACAAGAAAATTTCCTTTCTAACGCATATATTTCGCGTTCTTTGGTACCTCAGTAGGTAGGTACCTTTTCATATGTTTAATTGCTCAAAAATTAACTGACGCAAAGAATAGAAGATGATCAACGTGCATACAGATGAATAAGTAGTGAGTATTAAAATAAATTGGAAATATATACGTTAGTCGAAGTGAAACCTCATCAGCATGGTATTAACAATTGTACAAACATTATCGACTTAATGGAGGGTTGTCACGTTTTTATATTCAAAATAATTACATGGTTGTTAGGGGCATTTTGAAGTTTCTCACAATTTGAGATCCCTCTTTCAAATTATTACTTCTCTCAACTTTCGGATGAATAATAATGAATTACTTACCAAAAATAGGACTCTTTTCACAGTTGGATGAGGAAAGCACCTACATGGTAAATTAGTAAGCGGAATCAAATAAAAAAAACTCAGGAGCTTGTTTTGTTAACCCGTAAAACTTAGTTAAGAAAATCTCCAAAATCGCGTACTTTTTTATTAGAATTTTATGTGTCTAAACTTATTTTTAATTGTGTATTTCTAATTTAAACATATAGTAGCAACCCTATATATAAAACCTTCAAGCAACGTGATTGTCTCATGTGTACTAAGTAAGTATATAAGAACATGACGCGTAAACTTAGTAATGCTGAAAACATTCAGCTAGCAATACTTCAGGAATTCAGCTCCATTGAGACGTGACCCAATTACCTGCTACCTGTCCACAATGATACATTAATGATAATTACGTCAGTTACTGAAATATGCGAAACTTCATGTTACATCCACTCCATGTAATAATAAGGCTTACCCACTTATTTAAAAGGCCTTTAAAACCCAATTTTATCGAAGTCTATTCAGCAATTCTTAAGCTGTTAACTGCATGATCAGTTTTATGGTCTCTGCACACAGCGGGCGCGGCGCGGCGGGACGGGACGGCGACGCGACACAATGTACTAGATCGTCGCGTCGCGTCGCGTCGAGCGGGACGGCTCTGTGTGGTGTCGTCCGTAATATCTAGTACATTACAACTGCTCAGTGTCACGTCGCCGTCTCGTCCCGTCGCGCCGCGCCCGCTGTGTCGCGACCACCTTTAGCGAGCAAAATCATAATTATGTCAATCTTTACTTCTATACTTATTAAAAAACAAAAAGTCATGGTGGCCTAGTTTGCAAAGAACCAAACTCTCGAGTATTTGGGCGCGGGTTCGATTCCAGGTCAGGCAAGTACCAATGCAACTTTTCTAAGTTTGTATGTACTTTCTAAGTATTTCTTAGACACCAATGACTGTGTTTCGGATGGCACGTTAGACTGCAGGTTCCAGCTGTCATTGAACATCCTTGGCAGTCGTTACGGGTAGTCAGAAGCCAGTAAGTCTGACATCGGTCTAACCAAGGGGTATTGGGTTGCGGTTGCCTGGGTAACTGGATTGAGGAGGTCAGATAGGCAGTTGCTCCTTGTAAAGCACTCAGCTGAATGCGGTTAGACTGGAAGCCGACCCCAACATAGTTGAGAAAAAGGCTCGGAGAATGATGAAGAACCTACTTTCTATCTATATCCTATGTAAATAATAATCAAGGGTATCGATTGCATCCATATCCAATTTGTATAATGAAAAAAAAAATACTTTGACTTTGATGTTCGATTTCAATTTTAATTCTAAGTCATTTCAGCAGCGGTCATTCAAGAACGTCACACACATTACCTGAGAAAGGAAAAAGATTACTTGGATGGGGAAAGGTGGTTTTACATCAATTCATAAATATTCCCAATAAGACACTCAAAATGCATAAAACATAATCATCTGAAAAACCGAGAAAAATCTACATAACGATCCATAAACAACAAAATGATAATGAAACCTTTATAAATAATAAAAAAGCAATCAACAAAGCTAATTGCCTATCATTACAATGTATGATATCACTAAATAAATCTACAAAGTATGACATTAATGAGTAATTTAACATAATAGTTAATTTTATGAATCACTGTAAAATTTTCCTTCGCTTCAGAAACGGAGTAAGGAAGGAAATATGAGCAGAGATACCATAACGCAGGTAGGTCAGGTCACTTCTAGGTCAAATTCGTACAAGTCCATGAGGATTTTCCCCCATTTAAAAAAAAAATAATAAAAAATAATGTCAAATTCGTACCATGCATGACACGATCAATTACAAGTGAACTAACGAGACGGTCAACAATTTTTCGTATCACAAAAAATGTTCGTGTCCAAAGAAGGCGTATAAGGGCGAAAATAGTAACGTCCCTCGTCTCCCGCTCACCCGCAGCGGCGCGCTACTTTCGTAGGCGATTTTCTGTTATGGCACCTCCGCTAATCATTTTGTTCTCCACGGTTTTAGTATGCCGGATACATAATGTTGCTGTTTCAAGTGTTAGGAGTTTCAAGAAACTGAAACTTATCTACTGAGAGATTGGTATCTAACCTTGATTATTATGAAAACCCTTCAGGAACTTCCTGAGTAGGTAATGTATTACAATAATGTATATGTATTATTACATAGGAAAATTGCATCGGATTAGATAATAATAGATATTCATCATCATCATATCATATCATCCACATTTGCCTTCCCCCAGGCTTGGGCGTCGTTACGGGTAATCAGAAGCCAGTAAGTCTGACATCCAGTTTCACCAAAGGGTATCTATTGAGTTGCCTTGGTTACTGGGTTGTGGAGGTCAGTCAGTCATCTGCATCCAGTTAGTCTGGAAATCAACCCCAAAATTGTTACGGAAAGGCTAGGGAGATGATCATCATCTGCATCATCTTCCGAGCCTTTTTCCCAACTATGTTGGGTTCGGCTCATCATATTAAAAGTGAAGGAACAAAAACAACAAAATTTGCACCCATAGTTTATTAAGAGACTTAATTGTTAGTACAAAACACACTGACCTATCATTTATGAACTTCACTATAATGGGAAACCTTCACCCAATGATGGATGCCTGGTACAAAGATAGGACGAGGAACCCAATGGCGTAGACTACTAGGACAATGTCCATGGCTGTGGCAAACAGATCCCTAGCCACGTGGTCCTGGGCCAGTCGTCTAACTTGACCACGTGCCACCTCGCAGTATTGAGATAGATGGCCAAAGAATTGCTCTGCGGCGTTCAGCACGTTACTGAAAATAAAAAGATAATATTAAGAACCTCATCAAAAATAAATCTTAACATTGTAAAGAAGTAAGAAAGAAGAAGTAACTTTTAATCACATTAATAAACTTCTTTCTTTTTAGAAATATTTTTTATTTAATTTAAACGAGTAGTATTGTGATAAGCGCCATCTATCTTTTCTTACTCTAACTACATAGCGAAGAAGCACAATACGTTCAGGTGATTTGTCTCGGACCTTCTTCGTTGCATTCTACAACGACAAAAAGGTTCCGAAAAGCCTCAATAGATGGCAGTGTTAGCCTTAGCGATTTCAATACATCTTTATAGAGCGGAGAGTAAAGGGTTCCGTACTGAGAAGGTGCCTATTTTCTTAGCCAATAACATTGTATCCGTGAGACTCAAGTTCGGGTGAATTTAGCTTATAGTTTTTCTAGCCTACTCGCTTAGGGGGAAAGTTTTTCTTACCTAGGCGTGCATCTCCATTGCATGGTGTTGCTAAACAGTGGCAGAGCCATGGCCATGAAGTACCACATGCCATTCGCAGCCAGAGACGTCGACGGCGCCAGGGTCGAGCGCTGGACTACTATCACTCTGGAATTTGAACTTTAAGATGTAGGGAATAAGGTTGGTTTCATGTTGTGGATAATGCAAGGGATAAGGTGAGTTGTCAAATAGAAAAAGTTTTATTTTTTTTTTTATACAGAAGAGCTCGTAGCCAAGTAACAGCCGCACGGGTAAATTGATGATAAAGCTTAGCAATGCTTGGCACTTGGTAACCATCTTATGATGACAATTTCCTTCGTGTTTCGGAAGGCATGTTAAATTAGTGGTCATTACGGGAAATCAGAAGCCAAAAAGTCTGAATCCATGTTACCAAGGGATATCGGGTTAACCACGTATTTAACTGGGTTGAGGTGGTCAGATAGGCTTCACGTACATAAACACTGGTAGGTACTCAGCTGTAATCGGTGAGACTAGAAGCCGACCCCAACATAGTTAGAAATAGGGTCCGTTCAGGCAGACCGGCTCGGAGAGCATCGGCGCGCATTTTTCTTTTCACACAGACCGGAATCGGCTCCGATCGGCTCCAGTCGGCTGAAAGAGTTGCAATCAGAGCCAAACGTCTCCAAGACTGAGAAAAAGAACGCGATCGGAGCCGGTCTGTCTGAACGGACCCATAGGCTAGTCGAAGGTAAGCCGATGACGATACCTGCTGTTCTGGACACCAGTGCTCTCAGTAGGGGAACCTCTCAGCCACCGCTCCACGTCGTTGCTGTACTGGCTGAACCCACTTGCTATCGACGAATCGGAGTTAGGCTCTTCTGGCTGCAAATTGCATATAGAGGTATTTGATTGTTGCTGCAGTCTTGTAAACTTTACCATAAGTAATATGGTTTCCTCGTTCCAAGACAGTAGGTAATATAGGCCTCCCCCAACCATGCAGGTCTTGGGCAGCCCAACCACTGCCCGAAACCATCCTCAAATCATCGGTCCTCGGAAGCCTACGTTCAGCAGTGGACAGCAATAGGGAAAAATGATGATGGTAGGTATCACAGTCAAAGCCAGAAGAATCAAGAGATTAGAGGTCTTACGTGGGAATCTCCGGATTTCTTGCTGAACGCATCCGAGGACACAGAGGTCAGGCCGACGGGAGTCTCGAACATGAACTGGTCGAAATCAGAGTTCATCATCTGCTTAGCGAAATCTTTCGCTATTTGCGATGTCATCTTCTGAATCGGAGAAGAATATTGAAAGTTAATGAGCTATCAACTATGTAGTTGGCACCATTTTAAGGGAAGAAATGGAACCAAGAAGCAACGTAAACAGCCTAGCCTTTTCCTGAAGTTAAGACCAACTTTCAGTCTAATCGGAATACTAGTGTTTTACATGGAAGGAATATATATGTGACCACCTCAACCCAGTTACGTGGGCATCCCGAGATCCTTTGGTAAGACTGGTAGTCAGACTTCTGATTAACGACGGCCAATAATTTGCATATGACAACCAGGATCCACCAATTTAACGTGCCTTCCGAAACTTAGAAGAAATCATCATTGGCACCACACGGATCGACTGATCGACTGCGCCAAGTGCGGCTTAATCTTAGGGTGCATCTATACGGCACTTAAAGAACGTGCGGATCCAGTGACCCACACATGTACCAAAGCAGGCTACCCGAACACGTGCTGTTGCGTGCGCGCGGGTCACTTGCGCATGTTAACTTGCTCCAGCTACATGCACTGTGTAGACGCACCCTTAGACATGAGCTCACCTTTATCACAACTTATAAAAAATTTAGTATATTTTCATGTCTCACCTTCTGCAATTCTTAGAGTTCCCACTAACTGGTGCCCAGATAGGCACTGTTAGGTTTTCTGAGAGACTATGTATTACATCATACTGATAATTTGTTTAAATAAATGATTTTGGGTGCTTTCGATATTTTCTTCCGCTCAGATGTCAGACATTTCTGTGACGTTGTCAGAGATGTTTTTTCTAGATTTTCTATATAGAGGTTGTTCTAGAACTTCATGTCACTTGGTGTAGGATTTACTTCACTGTACTTCACGTTCATAAATTATAAAAACTTGTATTATATCATAAATGAATCTATGGTTAACGACAATACTTTAAAATCTCGGAAATTATTATGCAAGTATTGCTTATTCCTATGCAATTAAGAAATATATAATTTAATTGAGCTCGAAAAGTATCATGTTGTCTAAAACAGTCATTAACATACAAATCATCGATTCTTAACACGCCTGCCCTTGAACATTAATTAAAATTCCATCGATTATTAATCTGTAAATTCGGTAGCCTGTATCAGAACTGGCATAAGCACAAAAGTATTTTTTCTAAATTATCTATTTTTCTTTATATGTCATTCTTTGGGCGCGAACTGTTGGAGGCCATTGTTCGAAATTCAAAAAGAACGCGGACGACCCGCGGTGTCATTATTCGCGGTTGCCAAAGTAAAAAAAGGTTTTTTATTCAATTGATTGGGAACTTTTTTGTTAATTGACTTATTTTTATGTAAGTTTTGCCTCAATTTGGAGCGATCAGAGCATCAGACCTACAGCGCTATCATTTCGTTGTAGGTGGTACGAGGCGCTACATTTATTATGTCTTTTGCTTACAAAGATGCGAAAGTTATTCTGTTTGTCTGTACGATTATACATTTAAGTATTTGACTAATCTCACATACATTTAAATTTTGTTCCAGTCTTCTAGTGCAATTAAATTTTTCACACAAAAGTAGGTGAAGCTATGCTTACTACCTGACCAATCGTTAAAAGACAGTGCTACTTCGAAAGTAGTCTTCTATCTTTAAAGCCACGGTATTTTTTTTCAAATAGACCTATGAGAGCTCTTCCGAAACGTCAAATTAGTTGCACGGTTTCAAAGAGTGGGTCTCATTTAGAAGAACCGGCAAGAAACTCCATAGATACTCTTCTCTTCTGTGTCTTCAATACGCAAGTGAAACCACACATCAGAGCCAATATACTGCCAAATGACCATTACCATCACACAGAAACACCATCAAATGTCATTCACAAACAAGATGAAGACATAAAAAGCTTGTAAAAATCTGCGTTGATTGTCACACATCAGTGATATTAAAATAATAACTTAATCAGTGTTTCCTGTGATTTTAAGATGCAAATCATACTTATTGCGGGTCGTTTGTATGTATTGTCACTGCCTGGTGATAATGAGTGAAAATGACTTTATTTCTTTGGGTGGTACCGCGATTGCTGTACTTGTGTGAAATGGGATGATGAGGTAAAGTAAATTATGTTTATTTACCTAATGATAATAGTGGCGATATTGATACTAGGATGGAAAGGACAAATGCTCTTACATTGGTCAAGAGTTTACTGAGAGACACTCATTATTTTTACTTTTACTGAGTGAAGTATCTTATAGAAAGTGACACTACAGCGTGTTTTTAGAAATAGGTGTATGTAGTCTTGATTTGAGCTTACTTTAATAGAAAACAGCTTATTTACAAAACATTGCAGCAAGTTTACCTCATCCCTACACAAAAATAATTCAAACACATTTTTATAATAATATATTAGCAAAAAAAAAACTGCCAAGGATATCAACATTACGATACGTTACTGAGTGGGCGTGCAAAATCGAAAGCTCAGAAAGTGAAAAGGTCCGCCATTTTTTTTGCAAATCAATCGATTTTTTTGGTGTGGCAACCCCGCGGTAGCTGACACTGGCCACACTGCGGGATGTCGCGCTACCGTGCTCAGGAAATTGATGGATTTCTAATTTTTTGACTTATGGCATTTTTGATGACCGCGCTGACATTTCTGCGTAAGATTTGGAGAAGAAATTAAAATTATTTGGAATTATATAGTACAACTTTTTTTGGGTGGACTATCTATTCTTTTGAGGGGTTGGCTTTGGATTCTTCCGAAATTGTTTATCGACAATTTCATAAACAAAAGGTTCTTAAAGCAATCTTCAGTAATTAGTTCAATCTTAAGATTGCCATTGTTAATTTTCGTAATACCAATAAGTTGTATTTTTTGTTGTTTTTAGTTAACTGATCTAATGTTTTTGTCCAGGTCAATCAAAGCAAACATTCATAGAAAACTGATTAAGCCATAAAATAACAGTAAAATCCCAAATTATTAAACTAAATCTCTTCACAATATTTATTTACGCATCAAAAATGTAATAGCCAAATATGCACAAAAAATCAACCAAATGTTGACTTAATAAATTTGGAGTCAACCCTTTATTTACCATAGGTGGGTCGTTTAGGCCCCTATTATAATATTTAATGCTAAACAAACAACGGATTTTTGCTTCTAAATGACTTCATCAAGGTTTGGTTCAGGGTAGTGATTTAACGGGTTAAAAACATGATGGTTTGCGTTTACGTTATAACTTGAAGATAAAAAGAAAGTGCCGAAAACATTTATTTAGTGAAATCGATTTTTTTTTCTATGACAAGTATAAAACTTTCACTTTCTCGGCCTTACGTAGCTAATAATAAAAAAATACTATGCTTTTTTAATAATTAAGCATTTAGACTGTTTTAATTAGTTTGACATGGGAAAGTTATTTTCTCCATATTATGAAGCTACTCTAACAGGCACTAGAAGCAAATATCTATAAAAGAAACTAAATATCAGTATGGAAAAATAATCTCTAGCAAATATTCAGTAAGAAAGTACAAAGACTAGTAAGAAAATATTTTAAATCACTACAACTTAAATCAAAACGCAAACCCGTCCCAAATTGTCATCACAGACTCAAAGGACAGCCGAAGGGTTAAACGGCCATTTAGTCCACTATAGTTAGTTCGCGCTTCGATCTATAACGACATACTATTTAACCACATCGGTACCTTTGATCCATCTGATCACCTTTTTTTTAACCTTGATGATACTTTTTTTTTACCAAACTTAAACTAGTTAGGTACATTTATTCAAAGTTTTCGAAATTATAGCCTTTTTTTAACTTTCTCTCGAAGTTTATGTAGTTTAAAAGACGTTAAGTTACCCCTTTTTATTATGATGTTAAACAAACATTTGAATAAATGAAGGGTTAACGTTAAAGGTAGGATTATAATGGAAATAGTCTGAAAGCGATGGGCTCTAATGTAGTTCATCATCCTCCGAGCCTTTTTCCCAAACTATGTTGGAGTCGGCTTCCACTCTAACCGGATTCAGCTGAGTACCAGTGCTTTACAAGAAGCGACTGCCTATCTGACCTCCTCAAACCAGTTACCCGGGCAACCCGACACTCCTTGGTTAGACTGGTGTCAGACTTACTGGCTTCTGACTAGGTACCCGTAACGACTGCCAAGGATGTTCAATGACAGTCCGGGACCTACAGTTTAACGTGCCATCCGAAACACAGTCATTGGTGTCTAAGATATACTTAGAAAGTACATACAAACTTAGAAAAGTTGCATTGGTACTTGCCTGACCTGGAATCGAACCCGCGCCCTCATACTCGAGAAAGACTCTATGTAGTACTTTTGCAATATTACCCCCAGTCCAGATAGGTATGCAAAAAAAACAACAATGCTACTTAGAAATATTTCCATAATTCCATATTCCATATATTTTACGCTTACGAGTTTTCACTCTTAGACGTCGATAAAATTTGACATTTTACCTTATGCATAGGTACATTACTGACCTAAATAGTATCATTTAACTACAGAAATAACTGTTTACTTTTATTTACTAATCCAATTCTTGCAACAAAATTAACCCACTCACGCTGCCTTCTAAGTAACGGTTAAAATATAGAAACAAAGCCAAACCTAATCAAGTCACGAAAACAAACAAAAATCATCAATTATAATCGTCCTCTAAACTTTTTTCTATTTCTACCAATAACTGTGAATTGACACGAGCCAGTAATTTTCAATTCGATCGAAACCATTCAAGGGTTGAATATAATTGTCCGTTAAGGTAGCGTTATTACTTTTGATTGGTTATGGATCAAATAATAGAAATAATTATCCATAGGGGTGGATACTACTGATGATTTTAATATTGATTTCAAAATTAGTTTCAACTTCTATAGAAAATATAATCCTTGGGTATTTTATAATTAGAATTCTAAGTCTGCCGCATAAGCTATTCTCTCATATTGCTTATGTTTTTGCAACCATCTATGGCGATTGCCCAATTATTTCCAAAGATGCATTGTATTTTCTCTAATTACCAATTTTACATCCAGGAACTACATTGATTGTAAGTCCCCATTATGACTGACCTATCATGATTAACTTACCTGTGTCCTGTCCTGTACTTATAATTCCCCGAAACACAGAACTTCGCCTATCATTCACCAAGTACATACCACTAATAAAACCTACTTACTTCAAATTACTTTGCACCTCAACATCCAACGATTTCTGAAGACCCCTTCAAAGGTACAAGGTCCGTCATCCCGATTATAGTTCGCGTGTCATACAATACGTAATGAATAGACAAAACTGACGGATGTAAATATCGCCATTTTCAAAATGAACTGAGGACTGGGGGTAATTTTCGAAACCTCAAGCAACATATGGTGACGGCAGACGCCATACGAAGCCAACTGTCATATTCACCCTCCCTGTCTTACTTTAAAGATATTTTATACAAAAGAAAGGGATAGAAATGGGATTCATTAGTCGGTAGTACTATCATTTGAATGTCGTATCGCAAAAAAGTGTATTGTTTGGTGCAAGACCATGAAGCAAGGAAAGATGAGCGGAGATGACATAATCCAGGTAAGTCAAGTGCCTTCTTCCAGGCCAAATTCGTACGGTAGGCATGATCAAAACGCTCAGTTACGAGTGAGCTAACGAGGCGTTCAGGTTATTTGAGACATCTGTCAAAGATTTTTGCTATTACAAAAAATGGTCGGGTCCAAAGAAGGCGTATTTAGGGCGATAACAGTAACGTTCCTCGTTCCAGGAACACCAACATTTTGGCGCACAACTTTCTTAGGCAATTTTCTGTCATGTCACCTCCGCTAGTCATTTTGTTCTCCGTGTGCAGGACACGTGCGCCGGCGCAGGAAGTAGGGTAGGCTTTGGCGCGAATTTGAACATAATTCGAAAATTTCCGAATGACTGTATAAACAGGATATTGAAACGATAATCGGTTTCCGAAACAACATATGGATTATGGGTAAGAGTAACCATTTTGGGGTTAAAATAAAGATTGTATCCATGATAATTTTAGAGAAGTACTGAAAAAAGGTACAACAGAATAAATAGCTTCCTTTTGACGTTATAGAGCCTGTGATTTAAGATTTCAAGGTTTAACAAGTTTAGCAGGATGTTCATACAATAGTGTGAAGAGAAAAGTAATAGCTATTTCTGTTTGTAATTAGTTTTACAGTTATGATGTTTATGGCTGAAAGCTGTTGATTTTTTCATCTATCTAAGGTTATGCCTTCTTTATAGTTAGGTTCTTTGCAGGCCTATTATTAAAACCTCATAAATATCCTTTAGTTAAGGTTCTCTGAAATATTGAAAAAGCACCATATATATTTCCTTTTTTCCGAAATTTACTAAGCTCATCTCAAGATTCCTACAGCATTTTCAATTGTGGATGTAGAATGGACGGATGGATGATAACAATTACTCTATCTCGCAAAATCTTCACAACAGATCGATGAACTTTTTTATGTAGGTAGGTAATAATGCTAATACCTACATAACAATAGTTTCATCATCATCATCGTCATCATCTCAGCCATAGGCCTTCCCCTTAGATCTCCACAGATACCTCACCTACCTTTGGTGTTACCAAGAAACATAGTAAAAGAACTCGATAGATTTCCAACAGCCTGCCTTAACGAGGCACGCGACATATGGACTCGTGCGCAGCCCTTTGTCACGCCGCCACCCTCAGACGGGGGTGGTTTTTATTTATTTTTACTTGTTTTTAAAACGTGTAAGGTTATATACGCTTCGTATGGTTTTCTGGAATTATGATCGAGGTTTTTTTTTTTTTTGAGATTTGTAGGTCCATTTTAAATTGAGGAAAAGTGACCAGTGCTCTATACGATGTCAGAAAAAGACTGATGATGATAGAAAGGAATATCTCGTGTCCAGCTTTCTTTTTGTAATTCTGAATAGAAATTGATACCTAATGATTTTACCTTTGATTTACATAAAGTTGCCGAATTTTATTGTATATTTCAATTATCCTCACAAAGTTTTCCTTGGTGAGGATATTCCAACAGGTATCTGTGGAGATCTAAGGGGGAGGCCTATGTTCAGCAGTGGACGTCCTATGGCTGAGATGATGATGATGATGAAGTTTTCCTTCAACTTTTCTTTTTCTTAAAATAAACTGGGCCTACTATCCACCGATAAGGTTAATCTATCTGTAGGTTTCCAAAGTGCAAGCTCTTACATACTCTTTGACCCTACAATGCAAATACCTATCTATCTAATCCATCCTTTCCTCGCCTCGGTATTTCAGAACTTCTGAACTTCAGTACATAAATAATTACATAAAAAAAACTCATAAAGTATCGCCAGAAGTGACCGCACGTGCATATCGTTTAGTAGGCGCGTGGGGCAGAGCCCCGGCGCTCCACCCCTCATCCGAATGTTTTATGACTTCACTTGTGTGGCCGCAAACAATATTTAATAAGACCACCTTAAACTGTAGTATTTCAATCGTTTTGGCAATCATGTGAGAGTTACAGAATATTTATTTCCTGAAAATACAAAAATCCGCAATGAAAACCTTCTCCTTTTTTACAAGTCGGTTACAAAATTTTTCATTATGAAATGCAAAACTTTTCAGAGAGCTTTAAATCTTATGCAGGTGAAAACTATTAGTTTTAACATAGGCAGCAACTTATAGATAAATGCTGTTTCTTTTGCGGCACGGGCCGCTGCATTCATACAATAGATCTTTTACTTTTTTTCATTAAAAGAAAGTAGGAGACATCCATGATTGCAGTTTTTTTCCAACGTCTACAAAATATCTTAACGATTCATCTGTACGGTAGTAGACAGTATTTCACAAACACCATTTAGATTTAGCGTTGATAACTAATTTTATTGCTTAGGAAACTAATAAATATCTCTTTGTTTTTTACACTGAAATAGGACGTTAATTTGTTTTAATAACCCATAAAAATTTGGCGAAAAAACTATTTGGTTCCGCTTTTTTTTTAATTTCGCTAAAAAGGTTTATTACTTTTTAGCTTCGGGGAAAAGAGCGTAATCTAATCGTTTTGTTTTTAATTACCTACTGAGAGGTTTTAAGGACATTAACTGTTGGTAAGATAATTTTAAACTTAATTTTAGTTTCCTATCATTTAAAAGAATTAAGCAATATGTTTCTGTAGAGTTAAACGGTGATAGGAATAAAAAATAGAGAATAACAGAGTAAATAAAAAAGAAGTTTAAAAGTCGTCAAAAATTATAGTACTTTTAATCGTTTTTCACATCCCATCATAATTTTTTGTGACATAATTCTTCACTTATCAACAACATCTGGAAAATATGGCACATTTTACATACATCCTGCTTAAAACTCAACTTTTCTAGTACCTTCGCGGCGCTCGCGCCGGTCACGCGCCTTGACAAAAAAGGCGTAACTTTTTACGCCTTTTAGTGACAAGCCGGTCACTAGAGGACTGATGACAATAAAGATGTCTGCTATCACTTTACAAAGTTACTAACGACTTAAACTCACTTAAAATCAGTAAGGAGATAAGTATGTAGGCCATTTTGTCAACCCTATTTTGTACATATGACACACTGAAATATGAATCTTAACGTTAGGAGATAGAGTTCAATTTTCAATGTCAGTGGTATGTTTCTATTGTCGCAGAGAGGTCTGTATTGTCAAGCCACTTAATTTGTATGGACACAATAAATTTGGTTTTATTGGTACTTTTGGACAGAAAGAGTGTGAATGGTCAGCCTTTAGACAGGCGACAGTTTTTTGGTAGCAAAAGCGTTTAATTCTGATGGACTTTCCATTTTGTTTCTTTTTATTATTACTAGCAGATTTAGATAAAAATGTTTGTTAACCTTAGTTTTAGTTTTTTTTTAATAAACAATATTAAAATTACTATTATTATATTATATTTATTGTCTTTTAAATTGGAAATAGGTAGGTACAATGAAAAAGAAAACCACTTTCTTTAAAGATTTAAACATTATAATTATTTATCAGTTTGACTCTAATATGACAGCAAAAATCACATCCACTTTTTAAGAAAACATTGATTGACAGTTGAACATCAAAACGTTGCAAAAATTTTGACAGTATCGTGATAAAATGTGGGCCAAAACACAAAGCGAAAAAAAACTACAATAGATTATTAGATAGATCGATTTATCGCTCTATTGAGCTTTAGCACTAAATATACTTTTAATTATACGTTAAAAATGCAACTTATAATTACGCGGTGGCTAAACATCAAAATAAATGTTTTTTTTTTTTTCATAAATTCCTGATGTGTAGGCGGGTAAGTCCAACCCCTAGGTCTATGGATTTATTTCAATTTCTAATGGTAGCGTTTTTCTTAATTATAGGTATTAAATCTTTTGTAATTAAGTTGAGCGAAATCTTGACGTTTGCGCATTCTGTGCAGTATTGATAAATGCTGTTTTGTTATTGATTGAAGTTTAAATGATGCGCTTTGGTGGTCTTTGGCAGCAATTAATATCTTTCCCTAAGTGCCTCGAAGTCGCTAGATATCTTGAAGTATACCAAAGTCAGTCCTTTCTCACCAACTAGTTATTACCTGCAGTTGCACCTTTGTCCCGTGAGAACTGCTTCCCGCATCCAGCTAAAAAGTAGTCTACGTCCATTAATCTGTGTACGAAAGATTTTAATTGGTTCTGCGGTTACATCCTGAATTTATATTACTTACTAGATATAAGTAAGGATAAATTTATTAATTAGGAACCTATACTATGGCACCAGGACACTATGGAAATCTTTTATCTATGAATACTTTTAAATAAAGAAAATAATATTTCCTATGGTAGACACCAAAGTTATATTCAATATTTTTCCCACAAAGACATTCCAAAAATCACCGCAGCTCAAAAGAACCGTCAACCCTTAGCCAACTCAAGGGGTCTACTTGACCCATCGATTAAGTTTTTGCTCGCGCTTCCAAATAAAATCATAAATTGTAAGATGGCGGGCGATGGCAAAAACTCACACTATATCATATTCCGCTGCAGGCGTGGCATGGTCAATTTATGACTAAATTTTAGAGCCAGTTTTGACCCCGATGCGGTTACATTGTGATTTTTATGTGGCACTTTCCTATTGCAAATGTTATAGGAGCCAATACCGTTTTGTAAAGTTGATAGGAATATGACATGATTATTCATTTATCTGTAGTGTAAAAGAATAAAAATTGTAAAGTCATAAATAGGTATGGTTTGACTATTTTTGGAGCAGTTAACAGTTATGTCACTTAGTAAAAAAAGTGTTATATTCCCTTGAAAGTTATCAGCTGACGTTGCACAAAATATTCGGTACCTACCACTATAGGCATACCACATATCGTTACTTATATTTCTGAAAAAAAAAAAACTTTTGACGAAGAAATTATAGCGAACTAACTTTAAATAAATGATGATGGCAGAAACTATACTACTTTACAGAATACGCTAAATTAAAATTAATAAAACCAAACCACAACATTTTTTCTTCCCTATCAAATACAGGAAGTTCTAATGAATAAACCGAATGTCACAAATCGCGTATAATCGTGCGCAAAATTGCATTAAATTAAATTCTATTGAATTAGAGATGTTCGCAAAAAATGGGCGAAACTTGTCATCAAATTGCGATCAACCTGTCGACAGTGCCAACAGGGTGCTCTCGAAAATCGACAGCGTTTTATAAAAAGCTTCTTGAATTTTCGGGCGTCTGTCAAGATTTTGACATTTCTTTATATTTGTTGAAAATATCACAATTTACTTCTGGTACTTCAAAGCTTTTGTTTCTTCTCTGGGTCATGTCGTCGCTTCATGTAAAACACTAGTACTTCCTGTTAATAAAGAAATAAATAATCTTGTAATTAATCCCAACATACAAATAACGAAAAAGCTAAGTAGATGAAATTGTCACAAGTAAAAAATATTTAGAACAATTTCGTGATGATCAAAGCAGTAATGAATTCACATTGAAGATAGTTTCACTTTCACTTTAAAGTTAAAAAAATATCTTAAAGCAGCTTCAACCTAACTCAAAAATTAAAACACCCTGTCTCCCCTAATTGAATTAGAGTTTCGCAAGCATTAGTTCGAAACCGTAAAGTCGAAAATTGTACCTTTGTGGCTGCTAAGTATAGCCGGGCCGGCTAAGTATAGCCAATGTGGTTAATTTGCCGAAAACGTTAGATGTCGCGGCTTAAAGTTTGTTAGGACAGACCGGAGTGACGACGGCATGGGACTAACTGGCAATTTTGTGACTCAAAAAAAAAGTGATCAGTGGTCACGCTTTTTAGGGTTAAAAAAAAAAATATTTTGGGGTACGATTCTGAACTAGGTAGCGCTTTTATTACAGTTTCACTGGTAAAGAATTGCTGTGAACGTGTATTTATTCATCTTCTGATCCCCTGTAATGAATGCTAAAGATTTACGTATGACAGCCGATACGCACCAATTTAACGTGCCTCCCAAAACACGGAGGAACTTAACCACGAATCGACGTGGCTATTATTTAGCAACGAGGACTTAACCCAAACGCGACATACAAAAATAACAATCATATGTAAAGAATCATTCTTCACAAGTGCGTACTTACTTATGGTGTTTTTGCAAACTTTTTGCCTCGTACCCGACGGTGTCCGGCTCAGTGGTGCATGCAAACTGCTCATAGCTGGACGTCCGCTCTTGAGATGTCGGACGGACACGCCGCTTCCGATGGTACAGTCTTGACACTTGAAGAGTGTAGATACTGTATTATGTAGGTATTTTAAAAGTAGGTACAAGTTTGCGGATTTGATGACAGATCAGTATCCAATAAGTGTATCTTATGTAGATACTGACTTCACTAGACTGTAAACATCTTGAGAAAATCTGGACTTGAAACTGCTAATAAGCCTTGAGCAAGCGTGGTGATTATCCCTGCGATCCTGCCGAGGCTACAGCATTGTTATGAAAACAGACACAAAGAACTCTACAGGGAATATATATATGGTTTTAGTCAATAAAATGCTGACACTCCCTTCCGCTGCTGTGGAAAGAGTCATAACAGGATTGCACATCTACATACAGAAGGGTTTTACAACTTTGCCAAAAATTGCTGTAACAATGTGTTTCGATCGTCTAATGTTTGATTTAAATGTATCCTGTATGTTGGACATTTGTGTTTTTAATAAACATCAAATATCAAGACTACATAAGCAAGGTATACAACGCGACAATATTATGAACTAGCCGGAAGCGCGATATCTTACAAATTCTGCTAACTTCCGGCCGTGAAACCCTGTTTAGGAAATTATGGGAAGTCTCAATTTGATACGCTTTTGTAACTTATACCTTTGTTAACGCTGTGTTTATTTTCAATTAAAATTTTCTATGAAATATTACGTCATCAATATTTTTTATGCTTACGTTAATGAACCTAAGTAGGTACTCTTTGAAAAGGCAAATGTAAAAGTTTTTTCTGTTTGGTATGTATATATGTAGGTAGATAGGTAATGATGATGAGGTCGCGGATAGTGGCTGAATTAAATGCCAAACGGTGCTTTTTCAAATCAATGGGGTAAATCAGCACTACTGATTACTGATGTTATGTAGATAATGATTGTCCAAGCTGTCCAGTAAGATGTGGTCTTCCGTAAAATACATACGCTTTGTCTTCCTCTTGAACTGACTCTCATAATCGAGCTTACATATTTCAAAATGATTTGGACAGCATCAAACATTATTTCTTCTAGTCAACTCTTCCTTCTACCATCTTATCATGAGTACCTATCTATAAAACCAACATTTTATACCTACAACAACCAGAATAATATATTCGCGAATCCATCTTTAACTTTGGACCAATTGCAGGCCACCTGTCCGCGCATGCGCGAGAAACCTCACAACTGCCACCATTGCGGTCGACTCGCAACTGTCATTTTTCCCGCCCTTTCATTATTTTACCTACATTGAAGGTGTGTGCCAGATGCGAGTTTTTTTTGCAAAATCTCAGCTGACCAGCTAATTGGTTGTGTAATTGGTGTCAAGTTAGGTATTTAGAGAATTCTGTACCTATCGTGTGAATTTTGCGGCAGATGTAGGTCAGAACCTATTTTTTATGTTTTATTTTTTTGTATTAATGTTATATTTCAGTGATGGAATATCTTTCGCACTTGGTTACTTTTTCAGGACATGCTTTTCTTTTTCTAGATATAATAGTCAAAAAGTAAAAATAATTTCATTTTATTTTTTGTTCCTCTAAGCTATGAAGATGAATAGGTACTTTTAGACCTTTAACAGTCATGCTTTATTGAATTCCACAACAGTTTACAAATATTTGACAGATATATTTTTAAACAACATTTTTTTTAACTGGAGTAGGTACATACAATTTTATTCTTCTTACTTGTAGTCTCATTTCGTCGATATTTTCGAACACTAATTTGCTCACTTTCCTAAGAACTTTCTCACAAGGTAACCAGCTGATGGGAGCACTTTTTGTAAAATCTCAGCAAGTTATAAGTTTATGAGGTTAATTGAGAGTGTAATGAGTGCAATCAGGAATTTATCGTGTGAACCTAACGACAGATGTAGGTCATGAGGCGAGATTCTACACTGTATTGAGAATCTAATATCTTCTTTGTAATAGGTTTATGGGTATATTTTATGTAAATCATCATCTGAATATAGCCTTTTCCCAACTATGCTGAAGTCAAGCTTCCAGTCTTACCGGATGCAGCTGAGTACTGGTTTTACAAGGAGCCTATCTGACCTTCTCAATCCAACAAAACGAGACCTCAAAATTTTGTCACATTAAATATAGAGCTACCTCTAGTCTAATAAATACCATACTTCTCAAAAAACCAGCGCCATCAGGTCACCATAAAACCACACAGGTTAAACAGTGGTATTAAAACAAAAAGGTGTGGGTAACGAGCCGTGATGCGCCTGCGCCGATGTGTGGCCGAAGCCGTACTCACCCAGTGGCCTACTGTTTGCTGGTTAATGTGTGGGTTTGTGCTTATTTTTTTATTATATCTAATAGGGAAAAATAACTGGAAAAGTAAGTACCTGAAAAACCGTGATGGTATTACAAAGAACAAAGACAAGCAACGTACATAGATACTAATCTATACTTATGTTAAAATGCTGAAGACTTGAAGAGTTTATTTGAACGGGCTAATCTCAAGAACTTTTGGTCCGATTTGTAAAATTATTTCAGTTTCAGACAGCCCATTTATTGAGAAAAGGCAACTTTTATCCGTGAGCGCGAAGTATCTATTTCCAACGGACGCTGATAAAGCCTCTGACAAAACCTGATCATCTCATAATATGGATCTGTTACCCATAAATACGACAAATTATTTTCACAAGACCCCAAAAGAAAGTATACTATGAAAAAACCTACTGATCATGAACGAATAAATAAGAAAGTGTTTTACTCTGGGATCCAGAAAGTTTCTCTCTCCCACACCGCTGTGGGAATATTTTCTTTTCATATTTTTTTTGTTGGACTCAAAAAATCTTGTAATCATTATCATATAAAAGCAAGGAAGAGTTCCGAACGCATCCGGTTGTTTGGGTCTGTGGTACACTGGGTAAATGGTGATGCTGTTGATACTCAAAATTTTCGTTTTTAAGATAAGTACCTTTTGGTTAGCTTCTTTAACTAATGCTTCTGGCATTTTAACGACTGTCCACGACCATATTGTTAACTTTAGTGATGGTTTTACTTTATATATATCTGCTTATTTTCGTTTTTTTTTAAGAAATATTGTTCTGTACAGCCATTTTATGGTCCCACTGCTGGGCAAAGGCCTCCTCTCACACCGAAAAGGATTGAGCGTTAATCACATACCTACTAATATTGTACGACCTGAAATAAAATTCTGATTTCTTCTTACCTATATTTATTACTTACATAGGTAAAAAAGATCTTACTATTACGAAATAGTTCACCGTATTCACCAAAATTCTGGCTGGGTGTGTCCCAAACCTCGATATCTCGACATACCTGCACATAATGACATCCGGGGTCCAGAGTATCTTCAGGAACTATTACTAACTGCTTTGATTCATTAACCGCAACACTAACTTTATTACTCATCGTTTACATTATTATATTTTAATAGAACATAACCTTTTTTTTACCTCGGACAAAGAATCAGCATGGCGATCCAACGAGGTAATGCTGCCAGCCTCTTGGGCACGCTCCCAGTTGACAGCGATGGGGACGAATTTTTTGACGCTTTTTAGTTGTTTGTTTCACTAGGATAGTTTTTGATTTTTATTGTAAATATGTATTTGTAAATATCTATGTAAATAAATCCCCTTTTTAAATAATGCCGTTTATTGAAATATTTTAAAATTATTATTTTCAGATGTAAAGCATGTCTGCTAGTTGTGATTATAACCTACTGTAGTTTTTTAACACTAGCGAAATGTAAAAAAGCTTAAAAACCATCGCAAATGACCACGCAGTAATTATCCAACAAAAAAACGGCCACCCCGAAATACGCCAAAATAACTAAAAATCATATTAACCTAAATCAAAATAAAGGGCTATAACTTGCCAAAAAGGGTACCAAAAAACGTTAATGTCCAATTTTTAGGCGCCAAATTGACCACCCTTTTCGTCACACTCAATAAAATGAAAAAAGTTACGAACACTTCTGGTAGAAGTAATTAAAGTAAATTAAGTTATAACTTGGGGCAAAATATTGGTCACAGATGATGTTAAGTATTTTTTTGTTAAGAGGTGCTATTTTTTAAGAAAACTCTCATCACTTGGTCGTGACGTTGAAGATCATGAGAACATTTTTACACTGTACGGGATACTCTAAAATCTTGGCTGATTTGATTTGATTAGAAAAACTTAGAAAAAAGCTTTCATAATTTTTATTCTTAAGGAACCTCTAGTCCTTCGCTCAGCAATATTTTTCACTATGTTTCACTATAGCGGGGTTTGAACGTGCACATTGGGAAGACACATAAATCCCAAAGTGCAGTTCCTCCCACACTAACCCCGACAAACCCAGACACCGACACACCTTTGGAACCGTTTTGGAAAAGACTTTCCAAATTAAAAAACACAATTCCAATCCTAAAGCGGGTTCCCCGAGGCGCCAGGACTTTAGTAGCTCAACATCTGGCAGGTTGTGTCCGCCTGGCTGCACGGGAGAACTCGCAACGTGCTTGGGAGAACTTACTCACCTTCCCTTATAGAATCTTACATATCCAAAAAAATTTGGCATCCAAAAAGTCTTTAACGACCCAAATTAAAGATAATTGTAATGTTTCGGCCAGAGATTTCGACACTAAATCACCGACAACAGGCTCTACCTATTCGAGGAGCATCCCCCACCTGGTAGAATCCAAGTTAAGTGAAGGTGACATAAGTGGTGCAGCGAGGATTCTTTTCAGCAGTGATGTGGTGGCACCTTGTTCTCCAGAAACACTTTCCGCTCTGGAGAGCAAACACCCTGCCCCATCCGATGACCTTTCTTTTCCTGACCCCCCTGATCCGGACACCCATACCCTCATTATTACAGGTCGACAATTGAGCACGGCTATAGGCTCCTTCAGGAGCGGTTCCGCAGGCGGCCTCGACGGCTTGAGTCCGCAACACCTTAAGGACCTTACCTGCCCAAGCGCCGGGGAAGCTGGTGAGTCACTCTTGAAGGAGCTTACAGCCCTGGTCAACCTTATGCTCGCCGGCAAGGTGGACGAGGCCGTCATCGACGTCTTGTATGGAGCGAACCTCTGCGCCCTACGCAAGAGGGATGGTGGCATTCGTCCAATTGCCGTAGGGACTACTTACCGTCGCACGGTAGCCAAGATTTGCTGTAAATTTTGTAGTGAGGGTGTTTCGGAAAAATTTCAGCCCCTTCAGCTGGGTTACGGCTCAAGAGGGGGCTGCGAGGCTGCCGTGCACGCGTTATCGACCTATTTAAATTGTGGCAAAGGAGAGGTCATTATGAAGGTTGACATAAAGAATGCCTTTAATTCAGTCAATAGGGACACCTTGCTGGCAGAAACGAAAAAAGAGTTACCCCAAATTTACAGTTTTATTTGGCAATGCTACAGACATCCATCTAAATTACTATATCAGGACAACCTTCTGGAATCTTCTGTTGGCTGTCAGCAGGGTGACCCACTCGGGCCTGTGATTTTCAGTTTAGCCATAAACCCTATAATTCGGCAGCTAAATTCGGAATTTAACGTTTGGTATCTTGATGACGGAACCTTGGGGGGCAAAGTAGATACAGTACTTGGTGATTTTTCTTTTCTCCAAAACAAATTTCAAGAAATAGGTCTAAATTTAAATTACTCCAAATGCGAACTTTTTGTACCGGACAATACTGACAGACAAGACACACTTTCAAAATTCAATGCAATAGCCCCGGATATTAAATTAATTGATAAGGACTCTCTTTGTCTCCTTGGTTCCCCAATATATGAAAATTCATTTTCGAATTTTATTCAGGACAAAATACAAAATTTCAATCATATTTCGGAAAGGCTGCTCCAAATTAACATGCACTCAGCCATCACAATCATTAGATATTGTTGTTTTGGCCCAAAATTAACATACTATTTGCGCGCTTCCACTCTATGGAAGCACACAAACCTTTTGGAACAACTTGACAAAATTATTAGACACACATTAACATCAATTTTAAATGTGGCCTTGGACGACCGAGCCTGGATTCAGGCTACTCTTCCCGTTCGCATGGGAGGGCTTGGCGTCCGCAAAATTTCAAGTATTAGCCTACCGGCCTTTATATCCTCCGTCCATGGTACTGAGCAATTGACCAGGAAAATTCTTCCTATCACACTGGCCAATTGCGAGGTACCATGTCTGACTGAGGCTGTAGAGGCTTGGAAAATCACCTGCCCGAATACTGATCCACCCGTCAACCCGTCCTCCCAGAGACAGTGGGATGAGCCGCTCTGCAGAGTTATACGGAATAATCTGCTAAATACGTCAATTTCTTCTGCAGAGCGAGCGCGCCTTCTGGCTGTGGGCGAATGGGAGTCGGGTCTATGGCTTCTGGCACTTCCGTCGTCAAACATAGGCACATTGTTTGACGACACCACTTTCCGGCTTGCTGTTTGCTTGCGTTTGGGTGCTCCGTGCTGCTCTCCTCACCGCTGCCACTGTGGCGAAGCTGTCAGCAGCCTTGGACACCACGGCTTGTCGTGCAGCCGCAGCGCGGGACGATTTGCACGGCATGCGAATATCAATGACATAATCCGTCGCGCTCTTGTTGCCGTAGGCGTTCCAGCCATATTAGAACCCAGTGGTCTGGCACGCGACGATGGCAAGAGACCAGACGGTATGTCGTTGTTCCCGTGGAAGATGGGTAGGTCTTTAGTATGGGACGCGACTTGTGTCGATACTCTTGCACCATCTCACCTTCCTAGCTCGGCGCGATGTGCTGGTTCCGCTGCTGCGGCTGCAGAGAACCTCAAACGGCGCAAATATAGCACCCTGGTTGGTAACTATACCTTTGAGCCGTTTGGGGTTGAAACCCTCGGGCCGTGGGGTCCAAGTGCTCATCTGCTTTTTAAAGATCTGGCAAAGCGACTTGCTGACACTTCAAGTGACCCAAAGGCTGGTTTTTATTTTGGTCAAAAATTAAGCATTGCCATCCAACGTGGCAATGCTGCCAGCCTCTTGGGTACACTCCCGGTGGGCAGCGATGAGGAGTTTTTTGATGCCATTTTTTAGTTGTATATATGTATAAATAAGGCTTTTTTTTACGTCATGTAAATATGTACATAAACTGAACCCAACAATAAAATAAACAAGAAATAATGACATTTAGAAAAAAAAAAAAAAAAAAAAAAAATTCAAACTTATTTTTTCCAATTACTCTATCTACACACAGAATCCGACTCCTTGATTGATACAATTTCACTATAGAATCCTAAAAAAACCATAGGAAGGAAGCGTCTTTACCATTGCCGACACTGACTTGCGTATTTTGTAGTGGTATAAAAACCTCTATGGTGTTTTATGGTAAAAAACCCACCCAGGGACCATGACTTGCTATGTGAAATGTGCTAAAAAGTGTAAGCTTAATAGTGATGGCTGATGAATTAATTTGTATCTGACAGGTTTCATCAGGTGGATAGAGACGAAGTGTGTGGGATGAAGTGTGGTCCTAGGTTTAAATATAATGAAGCAGGTGTAGGGTGCCTTTGTCATTCCGTAGTTTGTGAATTAGAAGTTCGAGAAGTGTGCTGGGTTTATTTTGCAAATATGATTGAATGTATCAGAAGACTATAAAAGTACTTAGGAGTGTAGAGAAAAAAATATGTGAGAAAAACAATTCTGAAATGCTGTATGTGGGTGTTTTTAGACTGATTATTAATATGTAAGTAAGTAAAAAAATAACATGTGAACAATTATTTAAGCATTCATAAGTATTAAAATTAGACATGTTTAAAAAAGCGGTGTTATTAAAATCGAGTTCTTCAAAATAACCTCTCATTTAATTAATCAAAATATTCAAAAATTAAAAAAATACCTCCTTGATGTGTCAAAAAACTTTTCAAGGGTGCCATAGTGCGAAGAACGCAAAAAAAACTCGGGCAGGACGGTAGCCAAACTGAACAGTACCACTTGACACTGGAGTGTTTTGTTAACAAAACTACAAATATTTGAAGATCTATTGAATATTCTCAGAGGGGAACAGGTGATGGGAAAATTGGAGAATTATATTCGATATAATAATAAAAAACCGGCCAAGTGCGAGTCGGACTCGTGCACGAAGGGTTCCGTAAATTACAGTTAAATCAACCTATCTCAAAAACTATAAGAGATACTTTGATCAAACCAAAAATCGTTGAAAGAGTTAATTAGCATGCATCACCTCTATTTTTTTTAGAATTTTATACCCCGTAGTTATAAAAATAGAGGGGGGGGGGACATACTTTTTACGACTTTGAGAGCTGATATCTCAAAAACCGTTCACTTTAAGAAAAATGTTTTTTAGAAAACTTTATATCATTTTAAAAGACCTTTCCATTGATACCCCACACGGGTATGTACATCGAAAAAAAAAATTTCATCCCTCAGTTACATGTATGGGGGGCCCCACCCCCAATTCTTTTTTTTACTATTTAGTGTCATATTTTTGTAGCGGTTCATACAACACATATTCCCATCAAATTTCATCACTGTAGTACTTATAGTTTCCGAGTAAATCGGCTGTGACAGACGGACAGACGGACAGACGGACAGACGGACATGACGAAACTATAAGGGTTCCGTTTTTGCCATTTTGGCTACGGAACCCTAAAAAATGGTAGAAATTCTTAAATTCTTTAGCAATGGACCTACATGAAACCATTTTACATTTTCTTTATAATTAAGTAAATACCTACGATGTATTTTAGGGCAGTTCCTGTCTATTCTAGGTTCAACTGCGTCCTGTGAGAACAACCGGGTATAGAGAAGAGTATGTTCTTTTTCACGCTCTGATTTTGTTTAGGTACTAGCTTCATTTAAATCGATTCAGTAATTTTGGCATGAATTCACGAGAGACAGGCAGATATACTTTTTTATGCTACAAACTTTTTTATCAGATTTTGAGAATAATAACAGATTAAAAATAGCCTTTATCAAAATCCCACAGAATTTATCAAACACACATTGCTAATTATAAACTTTTGTTACAATAAAAGCGTTTAAAATCAGCCTTTTTCACACAGAAATCCTTTACAAAAGGAATTAATTCGCTCAAACCACAATAGGAGAAATATTCACTATTGTATTTACACAAAAGACAGTTTTGCCGCCAAAAGTTTTATTGACAGGACACATAGACAACCCGAAACCATTTACGGTCACGAATTTCAAAACTGACCCTTATTGCAAGCCAATAAGGTTCACGTAGGTGTTTTCGGGTGACATCATAAAGTTGTCAGCGCAATATCCCGCAGAGCGAAAGAGTATGAGTGAAAAAGTTTGGTCATTGTTTTCGCTTAATCGTTGATAGGCCCTAGATTAAAAAAAAAACATGATTTATTATTGCGAATTGATAAAAAGGATGGACTTTTTATTATCTTCCGGTGTGAATATTTTGATGCTTAGGTAAGTAATCAATTTTGGTGTGTAAAGGTTGCTTCAAAGGATATTTAATTAAATTAAGATAAATATTGCCATAGTATATAATCTTTAAGAAAGAAACATCTGGGCTTTACAATATAATGTAACCTAAGTTATTTTTGAATGATTCGATTTTTTTACAATAGAAAATATCTTGCCACTTTCTGAATCTGACATAAACCACCAAAATTAAATAATGTAAACAAAAACGTTTATAAATTGCCCAACAAAACAATAGGCAAAAACAATACGTGGCTCTATCAAAAATGACAAACTGTTAACGATTAAAAATAAATCGTATCCACATTCATCACAATATGTATATGGAACCTCGATACCAAAAAACATGCATTGCTTAATTTACATCGAATGGTATTTGTAGAAACCGCTAAAAACCTAGCAAAAGTTATAACAAATAACTATTTTATTTAACGGATAAATATTTCACAAGATTTGCAGAACGTTAGCGTTAGGCTTTAACTTGAAACCAATTTTCAGCAGATATAGAACGAATGAGTTTGAAAAAACCCCCGACCCAAAAAAAGTACGCAATAATTATGACAAAAGGTTAAACACGCCAAACCCTATAAAAAGCAAAAAATAACTTTTAACACTACGTAAACTAAATTTTGTCGTGTCGGGGGACCGCTCTATTTCATTACTTTAGATACGTGTTTTTTAGGGTTCCGTACCTCGAAAGGAAAAAACGGAACCCTTATAGGATCACTTTGTTGTCCGTCTGTCTGTCTGTCTGTCTGTCTGTCTGTCTGTCTGTCTGTCTGTCTGTCAAGACCCTTTATCTTAAGAACGCGTGGACGTATCAAGCTGAAATTCACATGAAATACTCGGGTCTATTGTCCCTTTAGGCTGTGAAAATATCAAGCTTCTAAGCCAAGCCAATCAAAAGATACAACCGATTATGTCGATATTTTCAACAAATTCTCGACACTCGCAAAGGAATCAAAACCTACAGGGTACTTCCCGTAAACTCAGAATCTTGAAATTTGGCATGAAGCATTGTTATATAATGCAAATATAGGAAAAATTGCGAAAATCACATTTTTTTTGTTATATAATATAATAAAAATATTTTAATAAAATGAAACTTACTACCTTATGTCTCACGAACGAATAAAGGTACCAAATTGAAATTTATACCAAATACCTAGGTCTATTGTCCCTTTAAGCAATGAAAAAATCAAACTTCTAAATTAACGCGATCAAAAGATACAACAGTTTTACCGACACCTTAGACGAATTTCCGTCACACGCTAGGGAATCAAAACCTACAAGGTACTTCCCGTGAACTCAGAATCTTAAAATTCGGCACGAAGCAACGTTATATAGAGATAAAGGAAAAATTGCGAAAATGATTTTGAAGTTACATAAAATATTAAAATATTATTTTTGCTTACATGACATAAAATATTTTTTTAATAATTATAAACTTACTACCTACCCTTTATCACATGAACGCGTAGAGATATTACAGTTTTGAATAAAAAGTGAAATTCATATCAAACACTTCTTAAATATAATTGGGCACCTTAGTATGAAAACCATACCCACGGCGGATACGAACGAACTATAGCACAGTATAATGATAAAGGCTCTGATTTACTATGGCATTAGTCGCATCAATGTGAACCATGGGAATCTAGAGAAAATCAGGTGTAAACATCAAATATTTTCCTCATTTCAATGGGCAATTTAAACGACCAAGTTTGACGGATTTGAGAAATCATTTCTTTGTAGCGAAAGAGTATACTCGCCGTTTATTTCCATTGTCATCAGGTCAGGATCTGATGATGGAAATCCTGAGAAATCGAGGGCAACTATCAGAAATTGTAGGCATGCATAGGATTAAAACTTGATTCTCAGATGTATGTCTGGTGATACTATCAAACAGTGAAGGTTTAGAGCTTATCTGATGATGGAGACGTGAGAAAGTAGAGAGAACTTGGTATGTTTTAGTTACGTCGTGTTTGGGCTTATATTATTCGTATTGACGAGAACTTTTCACAAAAGTTAAAAATAAAAACTTTTTACAAAAAAAAAAACACAACTTCTAAAACAACAAGAAAACTGTTTATAACTGTGAAAATAAGAAAACTATTTTGTGTGTTTGTTTCGACTTCTAGACCGATGCACCTAACATCTTTTTAATTTCTTTCTTGCTTTTGTTTTCTTGTTGCTTTTTTATATGTTTGAAGTTGTTTTTTATATGTTGATTTGTTTGTAAAATGCTACAAAATAAAATAATGCCGACTTTATAAAACAAAGAAAGGGACAGAATTACACTTTTGTCAAGGCTCTAGAAACGTAAAGCCAGCAGCCCCGAATCCTACTCTCTAGAAGTCGTTGTTACAATTCGACAGCTACAAGTCGTCAGGCGGTTTCGAAAAAAACCTGAAACTGGGGCTCTTTAGGTGATTAATCCCTCAAAAATAAAAGATCCCATTCCTGCAATGGCTGCTTTAACCCAAGTTAGTAGTGAATTCTCATCACCTAAAATAAAATAAGCTCCAACACAAGGTTACGTTGTAAATTGTAAAGGAGTTCCCATAACTATATCTGATCTTAGCTGTCCATCCCACAATGGCAGTCAAACCTATCTTTGTGGAAAGTCTTCGCCAATACGAATAAAATAAGCCCAAACACGTGGTAGTTGCAACATACCGTTCGGGAGTTCCCTTGACTCTCTGTAGTCTCCATAATCAAATCAGCTCCAAACCTTCACTGTTTACCAGTACCCTCAAAAATACACTCACATGTCTGGTTATGACTCGATGCGTGCCTACAATATTCAAGAGTTGCCCTCGATTTCTCAGGGTTTCCAGATCCTCATCAGATCCTGGTCATCCGGATTGGCACCTTCCTTCGAAACCTTCCTTCCTTGCGAAAGCTAGAGTATTACGGAATAAAAGATACTTCTCTCCAGCTGTTAAAATCATATCTAAATGGTCGGCAACTTAAAGTTCAAGTCAACGGCGTAAATTCAAGAGGTTCAGTGATGGCAATGGGCGTACCGCAAGGTTCTATATTAGGTCCGTTCCTCTTTTTAGTTTACATAAATGATTTGCCCTATTTATTTGATAATCAACCTAAAATGGTGTTGTTTGCCGATGACACTTCTCTTATTTTTAATATTGATCGACGTAGACGTACCTTAGACGACGTAAACAATTCCATTCTCCAGGTTCAAAATTGGTTCAACGCAAATAACTTGGCTCTTAATGAAAAAAAACATAATGCATTCGTTTTTCATTGCCAAATGTAAAAAGTAGTGAATGTGACATTATACTTAATAGTGAAAAACTAGAATTTATAAATCAAACAGTTTTCCTGGGAATCACTCTTGACAAAAAACTACAGTGGGGACCCCACATTACATCTTTTGCGGGTCGTCTTAGCTCGGCCGCTTATGCTATTAGAAAGGTAAGGCAGCTAGCGGACGTAGAAACAGCTAGACTAGTATATTTTAGTTACTTCCACAGCATCATGTCGTACGGCATTCTGCTGTGGGTACGAGCTGCTGACATTGAATGCATATTTATCTTACAAAAGCGAGCTGTCAGAGCTATGTACAACTTACGTGGACGTGAATCTCTTAGGAAACTGTTTAAAAAAATTAATATCATGACCGTACCTTGCCAATTTATTTATGAAAATATCATGTATGTTAGGAAAAACCTACATTTCTTTGATAAAATATGTGATAGACATAATTATAACACTAGAAATAAAAATAAAATAGCTATCCCGCAGTTTAGATTATCTAAAGTACATACATCTTTCATGGGAAATTGTGTCAAATGTTATAATAAAATACCAGACAACATTCTGGAACTGAATGACATGCGGTTTAAAACTCATATAAAAGCCACACTTTGTAAGCAAGCATATTATAAATTAGAAGATAACATTCAAGATAAAAATGCTTGGAAACATGCTGGTCCTGCTCCATATGACATACTGACAATATCTAATTAATTAACAAATTAAAATTACACCAGCAAGTAAAATTGTATTCATCTTTTGATTATTTGTTTGTAACTTTGTACCAAAATATAAACCAATTTGTAAATGTGAACACCATGTAGCATTTTAATTGTCATTTTATCCTCATTTGTCTTTGCGATTCTACATGATCTTCGCATGCTGTTACTGTATGTATCAATACATACAAACTGTAATACCATATTATTTTTAAAAAGAGTAACCATGGAGTTTCTTGCCCGTTCTTCTCCATAGGAAGCTACTTTTGGAATGGGCAACTAGAATCAAACTTAGTTATAATTTTGACGTTCATAAGTGCTTGTAAAGGCCTAAATGAAATAAATGATTTGACTTTGACTTTGACTTTGACTTTGACTTCTTTATGAAATGTCTTTAACAATAAAAACTAGCATTGCAACCTGTACAATCCTCTGAAACTGCTTGTCTTTTATATTTTTCAAACGATCCTGGACATTCGTCTCCATGGAATTTTAATAAAATATTTATATTCAAAGAAACGTCATACCATTCTCCACGATTTAAAACTACTTTGATTCATGTCCGCCACTTTTTACAAAGCGGGTCAGATATGCCCCATGACCTTTAAGACATAATTAGTTATTTTCAATCAGATTTCTGAATGATGACTATAAAATGTTGTACAACTTCAATAAAATAACTTTTACAAGGTACTGGCCTACTATTTTAGTTATATTATAAAATAAAAAATATTAACTATTTTGACTCTCACGAAATTACCATAACTATGATTGTTCTAAACTGAACGGTTGGCGCGAAACTCACTTTTTATCTATACAGCATTTGTACGGAACCCTCGGTGCGCGATTCCGACTCGCACTTGGCCGGTTTTTTTTTAAACGAATGTTGTAATTAGGTAGGTATCATTTGATTTATGTAAGTATTTATGAAGGTAAAAAGCGGTCCCCCGACACGTCAAAATTTAGTTTACGTAGTGTTAAAAGTTATTTTTTGCTTTTTATAGGGTTTGGCGTGTTTAACCTTTTGTCATAATTATTGCGTACTTTTTTGGGTCGGGGGTTGTTTTAAATTTATAATTTAATTTTATTTCATGCTTTTTATAGGAGCTCCTTAATTTTTAGGGTTCCGTACCTCGAAAGGAAAAAACGGAACCCTTATAGGATCACTTTGTTGTCCGTCTGTCTGTCTGTCTGTCTGTCTGTCTGTCTGTCAAGACCCTTTATCTTAAGAACGCGTGAACGTATCAAGCTGAAATTCACATGAAATACTCGGGTCTATTGTCCCTTTAAGCTGTGAAAATATCAAACTTCTAAGCCAAGCCAATCAAAAGATACAACCGATTATGTCGATATTTTCAACAAATTTTCGACACTCGCAAAGGAATCAAAACCTACAGGGTACTTCCCGTAAACTCAGAATCTTGAAATTTGGCATGAAGCATTGTCATATAATGCAAATATAGGAAAAATTGCGAAAATCACATTTTTTTTGTTATATAATATAATAAAAATATTTTAATAAAATGAAACTTACTACCTTATTTCTCACGAACGAATAAAGGTACCAAATTGAAATTTATACCAAATACCTAGGTCTATTGTCCCTTTAAGCAATGAAAAAATCAAACTTCTAAGTTAACGCGATCAAAAGATACAGCAGTTTTACCGACACCTTAGACGAATTTCCGTCTCACGCTAGGGAATCAAAACCTACAAGGTACTTCCCGTGAACTCAGAATCTTGAAATTCGGCACGAAGCAACGTTATATAGTACAGATAAAGGAAAAATTACGAAAATGATAAATTTGAAGTTACATAAAATATTAAAATAATATTATTTTTGCTTACATGACATAAAATATTTTTTTAATAATTATAAACTTACTACGTACCCTTTTTCACATGAACGCGTAGAGATATTAAAGTTTTGATAAAAAGTGAAATTCATATCAAACACTTCTTAAATATAATGGCCTCTAAACTGTGAAAAATTTTAAATCATTCAAAAGTCATTGGCCACCTTAGTATGGAAACCATACCCACGGCGGATACGAACGAAATATAGCACAGTATAATGATAAAGGCTCTGATTTACTATGGCATTAGTCGCATCAATGTGAACCATGGGAATCTAGAGAAAATCTGGTGTAAACATCAAATATTTTCCTCATTTCAATGGGGAATTTAAACGACCACGTTTGACGGATTTGAGAAATCATTTCTTTGTAGCGAAAGAGTATACTCGCCGTTTATTTCCATTGTCATCAGGTCAGGATCTGATGATGGAAATCCTGAGAAATCGAGGGCAACTATCAGAAATTGTAGGCATGCATAGGATTTAAACTTGATTCTCAGATGTATGTCTGGTGATACTATCAAACAGTGAAGGTTTAGAGCTTACCTGATGATGGAGACGTGAGAAAGTCGAGAGAACTCCTTAACGGTATGTTTTTAGTTACGTCGTGTTTATATTATTCGTATTGACGAGAACTTTTCACAAAAGTTAAAAATAAAAACTTTTTACAAAAAAAAACAACTTCTAAAAACAACAAGAAAACTGTTTATATGCATCGGTCTAGATCTCGGTGGTTAAATAAATATAGATGCATCCTCTAGACACCGACTTCTAGACCGATGCACCTAACATCTTTTTAATTTGTTTCTTGCTTTTGTTTTCGTGTTGCTTTTATTATATGTTTGAAGTTGGATTTGTTTGTAAAATGCTACAAAATAAAGCCGACTTCATAAAACAAAGAAAGGGACAGAATACTTTTGTCAAGGCTCTAGAAACGTAAAGCCAGCAGTCCCGAATCCTACTCTCTAGAGGTCGTTGTTACAATTCGACAGCTACAAGTCGTCAGGCGGTTTCGAAAAAAACCTGAAATTGGGGCTCGTTAGGTGATTAATCCCTCAAAAATAAAAGATCCCATTCCTGCAATGGCTGCTTTAACCCAAGTTAGTAGTGAATTCTCGTCACCTAAAATAAAATAAGCTCCAACACAAGGTTACGTTATAAATTGTAAAGGAGTTCCCATAACTATATCTGATCTTTGCTATCGATCCCACAATGGCAGTCAAACCTATCTATGTGGAAAGTCTTCGCCAATACGAATAAAATAAACCCAAACACGTGGTAGTTGCAACATACCGTTCAGGAGTTCCCTCGACTCTCTGTAGTCTCCATAATCAAATCAGCTCCAAACCTTCACTGTTTACCAGTACCCTCAAAAATACACTCACATGTCTGGTTATGACTCGATGCGTGCCTACAATATTCAAGAGTTGCCCTCGATTTCTCAGGGTTTCCAGATCCTCATCAGATCCTGGTCATCCAAATGGGCATCTTCCTTCTTTATGAAAATTCTTTAACAATAAAAACTAGCATTGCAACCTGTACAATCCTCTGAAACTGCTTGTCTTTTATATTTTTCAAACGATCCTGGACATTCGTCTCCATGGAATTTTAATAAAATATTATATTCAAAGAAACGTCATACCATTCTCCACGATTTAAAACTACTTTGATTCATGTCCGCCACTTTTTACAAAGCGGGTCAGATATGCCCTTTGACAATGACCTTTAAGACATAATTAGTTATTTTCAATCAAATTTCTGAATGATGACTATAAAATGTTGTATATAAATAACTTTAATAAACTAACTTTTACAAGGTACTGGCCTACTATTTTAGTTATATTATAAAATAAAAAATATTAACTATTTTGACTCTCACGAAATGACCATAACTAAGATTGTTCTAAACTTAACGGTTGGCGCGAAACTCACTTTTTATCTATACAGGATTTGTACGGAACCCTCGCTGCGCGAGTCCGACTCGCACTTGGCCGGTTTTATTCCTTCTTTCATTTAATTTATTTTATCTTAAGATGGGTCGCTATATGCGATCTCGGCCAAAGGAACCTGCTTAACAATCCTCATGACAAATTGGCTCTGGGAGAATTGCACAGATTGAGAAACAATAAAGATTAACCTTTGGACATTCTAGATTTTCAGCAAAAATATAAATCGGTTTATCCGTTTCATTCCGGCATTTCAGGGTTTCATCCGCCACATCCCATTTCCAGCATCAGGTTCTCGTCAATCAGAAACATGAAGAGAACTCGTCAAGACAAATTCAACGAGCCCAAACTCGATGGGTTTACTAAAAGGCAGTTCAGGGTTACGTCTCCTACCTTCATGCCCTAACAGCAGACCAGCTCAGTGGTTCCAAAAGACATTAGTGTTTCAAATTTCAGATCCCACATATACTTGCAAGTAAACTGAGCGTGTAACATTCCTATCACATCTAGCAAACGAGCTGATGACCTTGAAGACCTGAACCAATTTCCACCAAACATAGCTAAGAACACTCCCGACTGACATACCTTTTAAACAAAAAAAACCGCATTACAATCGGATCATCCGTTTGGGAGCTACGATGCCACATACACACACACACACACACACACACAGACACGTCAAACTTATAACACCCCGTCGTTTTTGCGTCGGGGGTTAAAAACAATGGAGGTCTGCGTTGAGGGTAACAATTAGGCAAAAACTCTATGCAAAATCGTATTCGGCACTCAACTGCATTTGGTTAGACTGAATCCTGTACTATTAAAATTTTAGTCAACCTATCCTTTTTCCAGCCATATTGGAGTTGGCTTCCAGTCTAAAGGAACACAGGTAAATACCAGAGTTTTACAAGTAAGTAGCGATTATCTATCTGATCTCCTCAACCCAGTTACCCGGACCCTATATCCCTTAGACTGGCTGGACACTGTTCTACAGTAAAACAATAAATTGAAAAACTAAGACTCCCTGCTGTGTTTGCCGTACTAAAAAACATTTTTCACCAGATTTAACGCCCAAAACATTTTATAGGGCTTGCATAAATTTCTATGATATGGTATACGAAATTATTATGTCATGGGAAACGGTATGGGCGGTCGGGTTTATTGTTTTTTTTTATTTTTTTTTTTATAATATTTATGAGTTTTATGATGTCATTATTGTGATGGTTTTCAAATTGAGTTCGAAATGTAAAAGTGAAATATGAGAGATTTTGTTCTAGCGCCATGGTGGAGTATTTTTATATTTGGCGTCTGAAAAAAAAAAATATCCTACGGACTTTATGTCCGTAGGATATTTTTTTTTTCAGAACAGAATAATAAGCTTTTTAATCAATGATCTATAGTAAGATAATATCTAAACAAACTCGGTAAGTTCATGTTATTTTTTTGAGTAGCCAGAATCCAAAAACACTATAAAAATCTTTCACCACAAAAAAGCGACATAGTTAACCATTGTTATCTCAAAAAGCATATAAAACGGAAGTCCAAACAACCGGATACACCACCATAAACAAAAACAACCAATCAAAACAAATTCGAAATTAAACTGGAGTTATCCCAAACACATGTTTGTCCAAAGGGTTAAGAATTATATAAATTAATACATCCTTTTCTATATATAAAAAACTATATGTTTTTATTCTTTTTATACTATTGTACGCGTAAAATCACTTCCTCTATCATTTGAGTGTTTTTTCCCGCCATATGACGCCATTTTTTATTTCAAGATGGCCGCCGCATATGTCGTTGGTAGCACGTGTTATGTTTTGGAGCGAGCTGGTTGTTAGGCTTTATTTTAAGTATTTTAACATATGGGAAATTGGTCCAAGATGTGTTTTGACATGCTAATAAATCGATTATGTATTCACATTAGTTAGTAAGTCGGTATACAATCGTACATACATTATGTAGCTACCCATTGTAATCTGTGGTTTAGTCGCCAAGTAGGAAATATCATAAGTACCTTAGGTAGCTATGTTTTTTTTCGGGATTCAATCTCCATTTTTGTGTCTGCAACAACTATAAAAACATTGTAACTCTTGGTTTTACAATATAAGGCTACCTACTTAGAATACTAAAAATCATTACCAAACATTAGACTCTTCTTGGCAGTCGAGTAAAAAACAAGCAACTTGAAACACCATTCTCATATTTGAAACCTATAAATCCAGCGATTGGCACGTACTTATGTAAGTCGCGTCAATTTGCAAGCCCACACGAAACCCTCGGGCTTCGGCACCTTTGTCTTAAGTCCCTAAATTAAATGATTTGTAAGACACAGGAGCTTTTAGGGGTGTTTTAGATTGGTGAGTTTTACGCTCGTTTTTGTTGCTAGAGACGTCGCATTTCGCGTTGACAGGCGAGCCTATGCTTACGTAGTAACTATCAAGGTAATCTGTGCCTATACATACGTGCCTATAGAATTAGGACTGGTTGGCACGTCAAGTCTTTTTGAAAAGCGTGGAAGGGCTTTTAGAAATTGACAGCAAAAAGTATGCACGCGCGGAAAAGTACGCTAGTCTAAAATCACCCTCGCAGGTTTAAGTGCATATAGCCCTAAGTTAGTCATCAAACGTTTAACGACATTCCTGACACTAAAAGTCGTGACTCTTTAAAATATTTCTTTAATTTTAAGAGTGATAATGACGATTATTTGTCACGAGCGCGTTAATGTTTTTCCGAAAAACGATAACTTGAGAAGTGTATGACTGTCAAGTTATTAACTGGTTTGCTAGAGGTTATTGACATTATTGCATCTCGACCACTGAATAGTTGCCTATAGTTCTCGTTAAATAGTTTTGCAACTCTGAAGGCAGCTATTTTGTACTGATCTGTCTGTCTCTAAATTCTCTATGTAAAAGCGGTGACAAACTTCACCTGCAGCTAAGCTATTCGCAAAGGCTAAGAGTTTGTTTGTACCTACCGTGGTGTCGGCTCCTAGTCTACCCTGATGCATCAGAGTACAAGTGTTTTAAGTGGAGCGACATCCTATCTGATCTACTAAAACCAGTTACCCAGGCAACCTAAACTTTCTGGCTCCTAGCTACCCGTAACAGCTATCAAAGATACAACGACCGCCGAGGTTACTTACCGTGCCTTCCAAAACATCCATTGACCGAACGCTAAGCTTCACCCTCGAACGATCGAGTGGCTGCTAATTAGCCACGAGCCCGTACAATTAAGTTAAACCGTAAAAATGACCCCCACATAAAAAAAAAACAACATGTTTCATACTTTTGGCACTTGAAATAAATAATTATAATTAGTCATAACCAAGCTGTCGGGAGGTCGTCAGTTGGCATGATTTTCGACACTTTTGGCTAATTTCTTGACGCGGGAACCGAACCTGGTACCTTGTGTTTATGAAGCACGCGACTTCCGCGGTAAACAATTATTGACATTAAGATACTCTTATTATAATTTTGACGCGTGAAAATAATTTTTATTTTTGTCCCTTGTGAGATGATTTTGCTAAGTTTGATATAGGATGCTATTTTTATTTTCGAAATATCTCATGAATTCTATAGATTTTCAAATGACTTATTTAATTCAATAATGATAATTTTTATTGAATGGTTTTTGAAAGTCTAAATCCAATAAGAAAATAATATGGTTATTTTTTTCAGTTGTAACAAGGAACATCAGTTTTCAGCAAGAACCGATGTTTGATATATTTCACATTTTAACAATTACAAAGTTTATAAGTTTTGACTTTTCTATTAATATTACTTAAATGTACGTCTCTTCCAGGCCTCGGGACTATAGAGTCCCGGATTTTTGGGAGGCGAACGTGGGGCCGAAGCCAACACGCTGAAGCCTTTTTGAGACAACTTTAATGAAATGGTGACACAAAACCGACGATTATCCCTGTATAGGTACACTATAGAAATGTACCCAAGGACAATCCCCGGTTCTGTGCTAAACTATTGCTAATTATGGATGAAAATACTTGGGCTATTGTGATGGGATGCTAATGGACTAGGAATGGGGAAATTACGGGACAATGTATTAAATACATGTTGAAATGGCAGGTGGAGACTCGCCACCTCACTTACTGGCCCCCCGGGAATCAGTCGCTAAATCGCAAAAAGAGGGCAACAGGTACATGAGGGGCTGAAGGGTGAGGATACCTCGGCACTTACCACGAGGCACCTACCCTCCGAGCAGAGCTGCTAACCCTGCTCTGGCGACTCCACTCTGACCGGCCGATGAAGGCAAGCCAAGAGGCGGGAGACATATCCCCCGTCATGCTTCACTCCGGCAGGCCGGAGATGGGGGACAGTATAGGACTCTCCCTGGAGCACTCGGATATATAGCCCCGCGGGGTCGCTACTCCCCGTCATCCGCCTCAGATGCCCTGCGGGGCTTATTATTATTATCATTTTAATCTGTGTTAGTTGGATGGAAGTACCTATGTGTGTACATTTATTTTAACTCAAAGTAGACATATCAGTAAACTTTGCAGTTGTTCTTACAGTTCTTTAAGGTCCGGTTTGTTTTGTTGTCTTATTTTAAATAGTTTTTAACTTTATTTTAAAACCAACAGCCTGTATCCTTTTAAGTCTCGTTAGCGTGTTGATTTAATATCGAGTGCGTTATTATTGCATTATTGCCGGCGGGGCCTAAATTACAACGTGCGGCTCCAGGTTCCAGTCCCGGCTGAGCCACTTCCAAACCGAGGTGTTTAAGTGTTTTAATGTTTTTTAAACGCTAGTTACCGGAAAACGCGTGAAAATATTTTAATTAGTCAATCCTTGCCATATTTTTTATTGAAGAAGAAGATAGACAACGGTTTGTATAAATTAGATCGAGTTAAGGAGTCTCGAAGAAAGGTGCAAGAAACACCAACCCGCATTGAGCAAGCGTGGTTGATTTTTCGTGATTGTTCATTAATGCTCAAACCTTCTCTGTGTGAGAGGAAGAACGTGTCCAGCAGTGGAATGATAAAAAGGTTATTGCTTGTGAATGCTGCTGATGATGAAGGAGTGCAGAAGCTATGAGGTCACGAAAATTCTAAAGAATAACACTTCAAGTCCTCAAACCAAAATATACATTACCTAGGTATACAGCAGAGCAAAAAAATATTAACATTTCACATCCCCCACACTACCCCGTTTGGCAGGCCGCCAGTTTTCACCAAAAAAAGCCTATAAAAGGCTCATAAAACAATAGAAACACAGTCTACCACACACACGGACGTTTGTTCGATACGTTTCGCTGATGTTGGTACAACTGATGACGTGACGTAACTTGACAATAGAGGTCGCTGTTTGTAGAGCCTCGCTTTGTTGGTTAAAGGGCTGGTGGGAGTTTGTTGCGGTATTTTTTCGGGGATGATTTGAACTGGTTTTAGAATGCATTTTATGTGTCTCGGGAAACATTTAAAGTAGAAGGTTCCATAGATGGTCCAAAAAGTCATAAAAAAATCATCATTATCAGGCACAGGCCTCTTCTCATACCGAGAAGGAATGAGCGTTAATCAACACATTTTGGCATTTCCGATTGAGAAATGATCTCTTTTGAGTTCTTGGAATATCTTAGGATTTACTGCAATTATGGTCCACAGGTGTTTTCTTACATAATACAGGGTGTTACAAAAAACGATCTTCATGTATTTTCTGTATTTTTTTTTATTTCAAAACCCTAAAAATATCATAAGTATTGTAATAAAATACCAGTAGTAAGCTCACCCTTAACAGTGTGTTTATATTTTCAGCGCGCGGCGGACACTGTTTGACGAGCGCTGCTTATCGCGACCCCTGACCATTGGGGTGCATAACATTTTGTTATTTTAGTAGTTTTCGTTATTTTCTGATTGTATATTATTAAAAATATAGCTATTGATATAGTTGAACTATCTAAAGAAGAATAGGGGAATAAGTTAGGTAGAACGAAAATCAGAATACATAACTACATACATGGTTAATGTTCTGTAATGAATTGCTGAATAATTGTACAGGTGTAGCCTGTCTCCCTAGTCTATAAAACATGAGTTTTAAATTGCAATAAAGGGCTCCTTTCTTGTAAAGGTTTCAAGATAAGGCTAGACTAGAAGCCGAGCCCAACATAGTTGAAAAAAGGCTGGGCATATGATGTAACAACACAGAGATACTTTAAGTGTAAAACCCACATCTTGTAATATTCCTAAAACAAAAACAATAATCTACTCAATTCCACCCGAAAACAAAAAATATCTCGGAAATAACAGTCCCTCGACTTTTCAATATCAAAACTCGCAGTTCCCAAATGTGTAGCACCCCTGCGACAAATCCACAATATTTGCGCGCACATTGTGCAGCTAATTGGTAGGAACATATTACATTGTTGTCACAACGGATTTATTTGTTTGTTTGTCTGTTCAGCCCAAACTGATGCATTGTTGCCCTAATTTTATAAAGCGTGGTGTTTAAAAATTATTTGAATTAAAAAGTTATATTGAAAACTGAAAAAAGATACTTTTGTTTGGTACCTACTTTCTTCGAGTTCTTAACTTTTCTTCATTTGTGAGCATTCAAAACTAATGATTATTCTTCTATAGTTTCAGTACACAACACAATTCATCGTAAATGTATAACCTAATTGAGTGTTATTAAAAAGTTCAAATCAAATAATTTCAGCAATTTAAAGTGCCTACCTACCTACCTAGTGCATTTTCTATAGACCTATCACATTTTAACACTGATTCCTTCTCTGTTTCAGTATCTTTAACCTGTGGTGGGACAATAGAAAGGTTGATAATGATAATAATATTTGAAATTAACCACATTTTATTACACCCAATTGCAGTCCAAAAATATTACCTCTCATTCCAAACTCCAAAACCATTCATTAACTTCACCAAATAGGTTTTAATCAACCATCCCCCATAAGCTAATAAAACTCAATATTGACAACACAATGACTGATGACATCATCTCATCATGACCTCCCTTCGACGGTACCATTGAGCGCTCGCGTGACGCACGTGGCTATGGCTAATATTCTGATTAAAATTATGTTTTTGTAAGTTAGGGGAGTTGGCAATGATGGCAATTGATGTTTTTGGGTATTGAGTTTTTAGATGATGCTCTTTTTAAAGTGAATTCATTTAATAAAACTTTCGAATTCATGCAGTTTTACACACACTTCTTTGGAAAATATAGTCACTAAGGTCGGGTCAAACGTTTCGTATTTTAAATGGTCAAGATTAAATCTTTCCCTGATTAAAGCTGTTTTTGATGGTTTGGACGCCCTAATATCGTCCTAATAAATTCTTTCATTGTTACATCATAGTCCATTTATCGGAGACGACTTTTCATCTGAGCTGCGAGAAGTAATCTGCTTGGAAATTGGGTGAAACCCCTGACAGAAGCTAGTCAACCCATAAGTCTTCTGTATATAGGTAAGTTCTGAAATAAACAAAAACCCCCAGTCATTAAACTACTATTCAAACCTATATTTCCAATACACCCCATTGACCAGTACATAACTTGCCATATTTCACTATATCGCACTATTAGCTACGGGAGGGTGTGTCGACATATTATTCCGGCTCATTGGCTGCACTGGATGGGGTGTCATCCCCTCTGGTGGCTATAAATTATCGAAGCTGTTTAATACTCATCAAGTTATCGGTAGCGTAACAAACAATAAACAAAATGGAATAAAGTATGAGTATGTGAAGTATTTATACTAGTCTATGATACTAAAGCTGGCCTTGCTCTTGTAAATGCTCACGTACGTAGCTTACGATTTTACAAATGTAAAACCCCTTCGTATGTCGGTAACAGTAATTTCTTGAACATTGCGAAAGTTATGTACCTAATTTTTAACGGAAGTATAAGCGTAAGTTCGGGGTTATACCTAAATAATATAAAGATGAAGAGTTTGTTTTAAGGAACCACAGTCTTGTCCTATATGAACAATTCTTTCAGTATTAGATAAGTAGAGGAAGGTAAAGGCCTTTTTTTCTTTTTCTTTTTTTAACGACGTCAAAAATCATCAAATGACCCCTCCCGCTGTGGGTTAGCAGCGGTGAGGGAGTGTCAGACTCTTACTGACTAAGGACCGTCGTGTTCCGTCATAGGCCTTTTATGTACCAGGGCCGCGGTATCTCTTTCGAACAACCCGCAGAAGGTCTTAGGTGAAATCACTGGCGGAAGTTTATGAGTAAGTATCTTATATTTTTTGTCAATAAACATTCTTTTATTTATTTTTATTCTATCTGTATTTTGTTCTATGACCTCGACAATAATTCAGTTGGCAGTTTTCTCTATTGCAAACTGTTTTTCTATTTGAAGTTGCCAAAAAGAGCAAGAAAACTAACCATTTTCTGTTTATTCTGGTATTTTTCATCAGTTATTTCATTGGGTAGACTATCAATAAAAAATACCATTAATTAAATATTCCAACAAAATAAATAATAGAAAATATTCCAAAAGCTTCTCTTTTCAAAAATTATTCTAACGTTCTAATTTCAATATTCAAAAAAACAACGGCATTCCATCGGTGCCATGAATTAGTTCTAAATAATTAACTTCTTATCGGCGCGTGCGCCCCTCTTCAAAATAAAAAACCCTTCGTATTCAAATTAACAAAACATTACTGTGTATTCCTACAACAATTATTTTATTCGCGTTTGGAAAAAAAGCACCCTACTTTTTATTTACAAAGGAAATTCATCCCTTATTTACACTCTCATAAGATTCATTTTCCCTTAGCAGTGTACTAACTCCCAAGTTCAAGGTGAAATGGACTCTATTTTCAGTGTGTTAAGGTTGATATTTCTTAGTGTTAAGTGTAGTGGTGTCGGTTGTAAAGTGATGCAAGTCAATATGAAGCAAAAAGGTGGCACGCGCCCCGCGTACGCGCAAGTACGGGGTATCTTCCCTAACCATCGGAGGGTGGAATAGGGATGTAGCTAAAGAAGGTCTTTATCGATATTTTATGATATACCACATACCAATAGAGACAAGGTGTCTGCTGCGATATGCAACATTCTTTAATAGCGGGATCTAAGTACCTATACGATCCTTTATAACCTGTATTAGCAAATATAATCTATAATGTATGTCTCTTCCAGACATCGGGACTATAGAGTCCCTGATTTTTGAGAGGCGAAAGTGGGGCCGAAAGACAACACGCTAAAATGTTATTATTCAACTTTTTTAAATGGTACATTTTAGATACCTACCTACAAACTGTTAAAGCATATAAAAGGGCAGAAATAAAACTACCAATTTACTAATCTATTTCAATTAGAAGTTTTATTTAGTTTAAGTTCCCACATATTGTGAATGTTGGTTCTCCATCTCCTAATGATTGGCAACTGTGTAAGCCAACCTAGGTACTTGTTATCCTTTTATTTAATTAATTTTTACACATAAGCTTCTGGTGTTCCTTTATTAAGAATGAAATAAATAAAATCTAACAAAGAGTTATATCAAAAATTATATCTAATTTAATCTAACGAAGTTAAAACCAGACTCCATTCATCAAAAATTGCTTCGATATCGATAATACTAATGCCCCCAGCCCATCACTACGCTGGCTCGTGTCACAGGGCGCGGCGCGCGCGCAGGTGCGGTTCCGCTCGCCCGTCCATGCCCACTGTTGCCCACACCTGGGCAGATCCAACGATTAGGATTTGTACTTGCTTATCTACTGCACCTACAATCTTTTTAACGTACTTTGAAAAGTGAAACTTTTATGCTATTTTTGTGAAAGTAGGTATGTTTTTGGGATATTAAACTTATTACTGGGTTGAGGAGGTCAGATAGGGTAGTCCTCATTGTAAGGCACTGGTATTCAGCTACATCCAGTTAGACTGGAAGCAAACCTCAACGTAGTTGGGAAAAGGATCTGAGGATGATGATATGTTTTTGGGAAATTCTTGTGCATCTTCATGAAGTATTTGATGGTATATATCTTAACTAGCTTTTTCAGCCAAGTTCCGGGAGAGCAATAATATCTAATTTAATCTAACAAAGTTAAAATTTGACTGCAGTCATCAAAAATTGCCCACTGTTGCCCACACCTGGGCAGATCCAACGATTAGGATTTGTACTTGCTTATCTACTGCACCTACAATCTTTTTAACGTACTTTTTTTAAGATGTTTTGAAGAGTGAAAGTTTAATGTAATTTTTGTGAAAGTGGTCTGTGGAAAATTCTTGTAAATCTTTTTATATCATCTTTACTATTTCTAGACATTATCTACGCTATTATAATTGCGATAATAACTCTGTCTGTTTCATTTTGGTATAGCCGTAGAAAGCAGGTCTCAAACTCTAATATGTTTCCTTAGGATAGTCTAGGACCTGCTTTCTACGGCCCTATCCTACTTATAGATAATCTAGGAACGTCTATCAATTTAATTGGTACCGGCTTATTTGACCAAGCTCCTATTTATCCCGGGGCGAATAATAAGGCATTGCCACCAACCGAACACCAATCACATAAAACATATTAGAGTTTAAAAACACAAATTCAAACACCTCTAAATAAGGAAGGAAACATTCAAAGGAAACACATTAAAACCACACACTTTTAACTTAACAATAAACTTTTGAGTACAACAACCTTTTAAAGTAATCCTAATAATACTAAATTAGTTCATGAATGAATGTGCTTAAAGAAATCTGCGCACAAATTGATGGTTTCATTCATTCAGTTCAGTCGAAACTTGATTATGTTACCATAGCAACCGTGGTCAAAGTTACCGGTTGTCATTATTAATGCTTTGTTTGGCTAAACGCTGCCTTTTAAGGTAAGTTAACCATTGATTACTGGGAAGTTACTGAAATTTTAATTATGAAGCTTAAATTGTGTATAAATAAGGGATAATTTAGTTGGTGTGCGTGATACTTGATTTTAATGTGTTTTTGGGATGCTAGTCCTTACATGACGAGAATAATGTTAGACCCAGGGCTCGCCTGTTAGCGCCTTTATGACCACAAGTAAAAAATAATACTGTTGCCAGCCGTTTCAACAGCGTCTGGAGTTAATTATAAGTAGATTGACTATAATGTCGGCCCATTGACTACGGGCTAATCATAATCCTACTATTTATGAAATTAATTAATGATTTAGGATCAAATCCGCTTAATCTACAGCAGTATATTATTCATACACAATCCAAAAAAGGTATGTTTTTACCGTCAGGTAGAATAACGATCCAAAAATCGAAAATATCATCCCAAAATTAATAATTACACTGTAACAATAATATATTTCTTTTGTATCCATTCAGGAAGAGAAAGGACTTTTCACTCAGGAACACTGAACACAATGTTATTGGAAATTACATAGTGAGACCGAATATTATGTTTATTTTAGGCCGAGAAAGTTCTTGCGGTTAGAAAAATGATGCTCCAATATGTTCTTAGGCCAAGAAACTTGAAAAAAGCTTTAGCGATAAGGCTGTGTTACTTTATGAAAACTTCTTATCGCATAGAAAGCAAAGTTTTATTAACTGCATTTGTGTCAGTGTGAAATTGACAGTTCATAACTAAGCCGCTTGGGTCAATCGATCTTAAGCAAAGATTATAATATCCTATGTGAAATATAAGGTTAACAATGCTTGCTGATGATGAATGATGATCCATATTTCGTTTTGTAGGTTGTTATTGCAAATGTTAAGGCTAGTCGGAAGCCTGAAAGTTTGTCTTACCAAGATTGGGTTCAAATATTCAGTCAGGTAGGCAATCGTTTTATATAAAACACGTGCTCAGCTGCATCAGACTGGAAGCTGTTTACCCCAACATAGTTGGAAATAAGTAGTATCTAAATAAAACTCATTCACGGAAAGAAAGGTCGATAATTTTGAGGACAGCACATGGCAAATGATTCAGCAATTCAAATGATGTGAATGAGGCTGGTAGCTCGATGTGGGCGGGTGCAGGCGGCGCCGCGGGCGACGGTATAGCATGCCGGCCGGAGCGTGCCGACTTCCTATTTAGTAGCCACAGAGTGGGTATTACAGACATTTGACTTAGGTTTTGTACATGTAAAAATAAATAATTTTAGAATCGTATACATATATCGAATTATGAAAATAATCGCATTGTCAAGTCTAGACAATAAAAAAATAAAAAAATAAAAAAGAATTATAATAACATTTATTGACAAGAAAGTAACAAACATTCTGGTAGTTGACGTCGAGCCACAAACTAAATAAACAAAATAGACAAAAGGAGGTCTGTATTTTATATAGGCAAACAAATGTGCCAATATGTAGTAAAAAGTCTGATGTAATCTTAGAAATTCCGGTATAATTCTACTAAGAATTAATAGATGAGATAAATACATAGACTAATTTACTCCGGGGAACTTCTTTTGATAGCCGGATGAAATATAGCCTACGTGTGTTACCCGAGAAAAGCGTGGATTCTCAACAGTGAAACAATTTTTCAAATCGTTTTAGTAGTTACGGAGTCTTTAGGGTACAGAAAAGCAAACAAATGAATGTTTCCTCTTTAAGCATAATATGAGTTTAATTAACGGTAAATTAAGATTTTCTAAACCCACTCATTAAATCAAATTAGATCGAAACCTTATAAAGGTCGCCGGAAGACGCTGGATGCAGGTCGCCTCCAACAGGTATCTGTGGAGATCTAAGGGGGAGGCCTATGTTCAGCAGTGGACGTCCTATGGCTGAGATGATGATGATGATGAGATCGAAACCTTGGGAACTATCTATAATATTATAAAGTCTACATATAATGGAGGTAATCTACATTTCATTGTGAGGACACGCGCAGACCACCCGATCTCGAATCAGATCGGAATCGTGCTAACTTTATTCAGAGCAATCTGGACAAATGGGTATACTGGCCCTTGTGATGCGGGTTTACTTGGATTGACGAACTTTTTAGTTACTATACAGATATTGTTTTGGACATTTTTTATTTTTTTTTACAATTTGAGTCAGAATGGTGAATTGGTTTACTTTATATAATAACAATGTCTCTTTCTCGATAAATCTATGGATTTATATTTTTTTATATTTCTACTTACTATTCAATAGTTAGACTGTTTTTGTTTCACTTGATATTTAAGATGCCAATGTAACTAAATATCTAGAGTTGCTGTTATTTACAATGATTATTTAATTTTATCACTATTTTTCTCATAAATCCATGTAACAGTATCAAATTCACCAACAAACAGACAGCCAATAATTTTGAATATAGACCACATTGGTAGCGCGTGAGTGCTTCCACTTACTCAAAATTAATATCAAACTACTTAACAACCGCCCAATAAGTCTTATTAGGTTTGCTAACAAGGCTAATTTCCCACAAATTACATTCAGATAAACTTATATAGGTATATTAAATTATTTTATTTTTTGAAAAGAGAACGTATCAGCTGCTCGTTAGCCTGCGCGGGCGCAGCTCCGAGTGGGAAACGGTTGAGGCGAATGTATTGTTAAAGTTAGGGGTTAGGTTCGTGTAATGTGTATTCACCTGTAGATTTAATAAGGAAGGGTACCTAAGTAAATGTTACTTTAAATAAGGAATTTATTTCGAAACTAGGCTGGAAGAATTAAGATTTTAGCCTTGATTAAGATTCAAGTTTTTATTTTAGGAAAACCTAGTGAAGTAGATTAGAATTAATCATTATCAGCCTATTTGGAGAAAAAAAAAGAGGGGCAACATCTTACTTTTGAATCACAGATACTACCTATTCACCTTCTAGGTCCTAGAAGGTATGTCCTAGATGTTTAGTGTGTTTGTGCTAGAAATTATAATTTAGGAACCTATACCCTACCTTGAAATTAACACAGTAGAATCTAGGACATACCTTCTAGGTATACTATGACTACATCTCAAACTGCATCCATTCCTTACAAAGTTATAAATGCGAAAGTAGCTCTCTCTGTCTGCCGCGCTTTCACGCTAAAACTGCCTACTGAACCAATTTAAATAAACTTAGCAAATACTACCAAACAAAATAAATATTTCAGTTACCAAATCACGAAAAAATACTCACTAAATCCACATCATACGACCGGATACTTCACGACGAGACGCCGACTCAAGCGCAGGTTTATTTTCCTTCAGCCTGCGCAGGCGCAGCGCAGGAAGTCCCGATGCGTAAGCTTGGACAAATTACGCCACTTCCGGATAAAGATGGACGCTCTTGTAAACGTAATTTATGTCGTGAGAAGTTTTTAAGCGTCTGATTCAATCTTGTTTTTGAATTTTGCATATTTTCTTTTTTGTTTTTTTTTTTTGAGAATGGTTCAAAGGGGGAGGTTTTGTTTTTCGTTCTTTGTTGGGTAGGGTAGATTTAAACTGGTTGGTAACATTGGTTTAATTTAAGTTCTCTTGCTAGCTGATAGGTTGTTGAATAAAGCCAAGTTAAGTTACTATAATGGAAACAACGAATAGGAAGTCTCTTTCGATTTTAAATGTATTGACCCATTGTTTTTGCAATTATGTGTAACCTCAATAATTCTCGAAGGTACCAAACAACCTTTTTATTTCATTTGGACGGTTTCTTACGTAAACTTAGTCAAAAACAAAATATATCTACCTAAGTACCTAATAATTTAAACATTAATTTGAAAGTTGCAGCAGCTGAGACAATCATAATTCTTAAGTTCCCAGACTACCAAAAAATATTAATAACAAAAAAACTTTGAACCAATAACACACCAATCATCAAAAAATTCAAATGAGCTACTTTAGACATTTTTTTTCAAAAACTTGGGGACATTTTGTACCAAAAAACGCGGTTTCCAATAAAAAGGGTTGCATTTTATATCATTTTAAGTGGTTTTAATTTGTCACCCGTAACGAAATTAATATAAACGATAGTTATATGTTAATTTAGTACTAAATAATATGTTTTTAATGTATTTTCTATCATCGGAATATGAAATATGCTTGTGTTAAGTTTTTTTAGGAAACGTTCATCTCTGTGGGATATTTTTGACTACCTACGATTAAAATGTCGTTTGTGAAAAATCTATAGAAATTATAGAACTAACCGTGGGCTATAAATTTTATTGAAAGTATGACAAGAAAAGAGGTTCTCACATTGTCTGTTTTCGCTTACGAACTCTAAAAAAAAGTTTTTTTTAGGAATGACTTATAAGACCGAGTAAAGATAATATTTCGGATATTTAATTATTTTATAATATTTCTTCTATCATTCTAATATTTTATTTGCATATGTAACTATACCTACATACAGAAGTATATAGCTTCGGTCCGCGGTTTCACCCGCATCCCGTGGGAAATGGGCCAGAGGATCCGGAGGTTCAAGAAAACAAAGAAACATTATCTTCAGCATTGTAATATAAGCATATATATTTACTAACACTAAAAACATAACAGCGACATTTTATATTTCATGGCAAAAACTAGTCATATCAAAAAACGCGTTAAAAATATTTTATTTTTTATTAATATTCTCCGAATCTATCTTCTTCTCAACATAAATCTTTAACCTATCAAAACAAAAGAAATGTCAAAACCACAATAGTGCAAGGGCTTTTTAAATAAAAAAAAAAAACTGTGATAATCTCGTCATCTCACCAAAATGTTAAATTTATGAGGTTACTGAAGCTGTGTGCCATTGCCAGCGTCCCACGGTATCTGAGTAGTGATTTATTTGTTGGGAAAAACATAGGTTTTAAAGTTATTGACACTTTGTGAAATAATTATTGAGTGTTACAAAGAAGCGTAGGTGTTATTTTACATCCAAAAAATAGATGTTCAAAATCGAACTTATTGTAAAGAAAAAAAAAATGAATCTATTATTTAAAAAAAAAACATTTCATTTCTTAATTTAAATCAGAAGTAGGTACTTTCACGACATAAAATTCTAAAGAGTCGTCATAAAGGCGTAGCATTAATCTGCCTAACCGAATTCTAAGACTCCCTCACAGAGGCTCCATTATTTTTCCATAAATCAAATACCTTTTTATTAACTCGACGACAAATATAAAAATGTCAAGCGTCGCCGCCGCATAAAGGATGTCCATATTTAAAAAGCCGTTTGTATCCCATATAATATATATTTCGGTTTTCAAATTCGGAATAAATTTTGTGTCACCTGCGCTGAGGCAACCGGAAGAAGATGTGTTTCTCTCTCTTTCACGTGTATAGCGCTGTTCCCTTTCCACCTATTCTTTTATTATTTGTTTTACTATTGAGATTCGTATCGAGATAATCTTTATCCTAGTTTTATATGCGATAAATTAAGAAGCAAAACTTTGGTGATCATTTCGTAGATAAATGTTGTTGTAATTTGTACCGTCTATGTTGACAGGTGATGAAAGTCTTAGTAAAAAATATCAGCATATTTAATAGGTTTGCAGAATTTTGTTTTGCTGGTATTAGTTTAAATATACTAGACTTAATTGATGAGGAAATAGACAGGAATATTAAATATTTCAAAACATAGGTCCTCAGATACCTCCAGCTTCCAGAAAATGCCAGCAGGGATAAACCAGAATCTATTCCTCAATATTAACTCGTGTAAGGATAAGTTCTTAACAAGAAACAAAAGAATCCATCGTAAAACTATAACCGAAGGAAATAATTCATTCTTAATTAAGAGGTTTAACCTTTTCAATCTTTTTAATGTAGTTTTTACCATTTTTTGCCAATTGAGTTTACGAAATATTACCAAATCTACAAAAAGTTCTCTTGTTTTTTTATATTTCTGACTATATTGATGTTCCTGGCACCGCCTCTCTTCCGCTTTGGGAATTAATTCTAATATCTTCATCATATTTCATTTATGCTACCGAATGGGTGTTGCTTATGAGCCATTATTTCTTTTCTAATCATTTGTGGAGTTGGAAAAAGAGACAGTACATCTTTATTTACTGTATCCAGTTGGTAAGATATTATGGAAATATTGTTTTCTGTTTTATCTTCTTTAAAAGTATTTTTCTATGAATTAACCTCTATTGTGATTGATAGGATCCTTAAGTTGATTCGCTTCGTTGACACGAGTTCATTCTAAGTTTGAATAGTAATTTGTACTAAAAGATATCAGTCACATAAGTCTGCTCTCAAAGAAATCTCTTCACTCTAAACACACACTACAGATCCCTAAATAATAAAAACAGTTCTTATTTCTTAAAATACCTTAGCGTCCTCATTTTAGCAAGAACTATCAATAAAATGTTACGAAAAATATAAGGTGATAATTTGTAAATTGTCTCGTGAAATTAACGTTATATATTTTTCCTAACATATTACAAACGAACATTCGAACTTCCAAAGTAATTCCATAATTTACCTTATGAACTATCCAATACATTCAGAACCTTTAAAACCTCATACACAACCGTACCCATTTACATTCCCAACAATTTTACACCGAACATTAGCAAGGCGTCTAATTGTGAATTTTCACTTGCATTTAAAAGAACACAGACAGGGTAATTGCATTGTATCCTGCCCGTCTGTCCGTACCTGGATCGAGTTCAATTTTCTTATCGCTCCTCGTAATTGTAAATCGATTTGGTCTTCAATTTATTTCGGAGTCGCTAATTCTTTAAATACATAGATGTTTGTAGTTTGCACTTGTTTCTGTATTGTGGAGACTGGATTAAAAGTTTAATTTGCATCACTTTCTTGAACACGGGCGCTTACCTGATCTTTTAAATACGTTGTATCTTCAGTTACAGTTTTATTTGTTGGTATTATTTTGTTAGTTTAATTTTGTTGTTCTTTTTAAGGGAATATCATTGAGGTTATGAGGTGATAAAGTATCTTTTTCTGTCTCTTTTTGCCGTGGTGTAGTCCTTTTTTATCATTACACATCAGCTAGGGGATCAAACTAACACTATGTAATTATACGAGAGATCCAAATGCTAGCAATTATAAAATAAAAGTTATAATTAAGCAATAATTAACACATTTCCGTGTCAAACGAAGACGAAAGGGATGCATTTCATTATACGAAGGGATGAAAAGGTTTTTGAGAACGCTTAGGTGTTTTGAAAAGTTATTTTATCAGCTGTTTGTACAACATTTATGAATGTTCTGCTTCCTACAATTAACACCCAAAAAGACTTTAGAGAAAGCAGAACCACCTAATTATATAGGACCTAATAATACCTTCCTATTACCTGGTACCGATTTTTTAATTTTTAAATGAAGAAGTAATTAGGTACCTACTTACTTATATCTTCGTCTATAGCACCTACTATAGCAAACATAAAATTCTTCATCTTACAAGAACCTACCTTGAACAAGTACTCTAAAAGATTGTCTGTGAATTACAAACAATTCCCATACAAACTACGAACAGAAAAAAAGCACATAAAAGTTTTCCCACTCTTTATACCTACTAACAAAAGAACCATACTAACCACAAAACTTAATCTATGTACATTCGACAATTGAATTCAAATCGTGCTCTATGCGCTGCTCGCTGATTGGCCGGCGGTTAACCAATCACGTAGTTTACATTCATGGAGTTGACGCGCATGCGCCGGTAATGTCAAATAGGGGAGTGTGCTTTATTATTTTTTTTTAGGCAAAGATCCATTGAAGTTGTTTTTCTTTTATGCATATTACAAAACCTTCTTGGTTTTGTAACTGGTGTGTGTTCGTTTAAAAAATATGTCTGGTACTATCTATTACAGGTTTTCTTATTGTTCTTTAAGTTTAAATATAAAGCAAGTAGTTGTAAAAAGTCTGAAGTTTATATCAAGAGCTTACATTCAGGTTTTGTTTACAAATTTTGCAAATATTAACTTACTGGTTAAGGTACATTCATCACGTCCTTTTTAGGCTTAAAATGGTTTGGAAAATGCAAAATTAAAACCTATTGATCAGACTACTCTAGCAGAGAATGCCTTCTTATTTCTCACCCCCAAATAAAACACCAAAATTCATCCCACAAAAATTGCATATCACGTAACAAATTACCATCGCCATCAAATTAACAATAAAAATGACACATATAATGATAGCTTATCGTTTTACCAACGATCTGCGCAAAGAAATCGCGCATGACATTGCACTCCTGCGCAGATCGGACCTGTCAAATCTGACATTTGACATGTGAAATTAAGACGTTACTTTAACAGTTAAAAAACGAATGGAACCCGTTATTATGTTAACACGTTACGTTTTTTAATTGTATGGCGGTGTTTTTAATGAAAATAGTTGTGATTGTTACGTTTGTTTTTTTGGAAATAGTTTTTGAGTTTGAGATCGGCGTTTCGTCAGTCGCATTTTTTCAAAAAAATCAAATAAGTACCAGCAAATAAATTAGCTATATTCGTATGGTGACAAAACCACTGTGGTTTAACTGATGGAATAACAATGACTGGTAAACGATCTCCCCATAATATTATAAGCATTGGCATATTTGTCAGTCATGAAAGCGTTACTGCCTTTTGGTGTTAATTTTCTAGATTTCCTACTAAGTACGTTTGGTCTCATTCAACAATACATTAAAATTAACATAGGTGCTACACAGTAAACGTACCTATATCGAAAAAAACTGCCCTATTTCAGCAAAAAAAAAACAATGTCGCCACCGGACACTGTATCAACCTACCTTCAGTTCACCTCACCCATCGACACCCCACTACCTTATTCCGAGGACATAAGGTTTAAAATCGCGTACCTTTTGTTTTGAAGAGGTCTGATTAAGTTGGTTATTGAAACATCTGCCCGATTTGCATACCCTGGATCTTGACTGATTGTCCTGTCACTCTGGTCCTGATAGACTGGTCATGTCTTTGGGGAGGAAATTTACCTACTAATATTCATGCTTAGGAATTGAATGTAGGGAAGAAGGGCAGTAGGTAATAGATGCATCTATAAGTGCTAGGTACTTACCTCTATATACTTAAACTAATGTTACAAAGATTGCTTGTTTGTTTGTAATGTGCAAATCTCTGGAGCTACTCATCCGATATGAAAAATTATTTCAGTGTTAGATAGCCCCATTTATTTATTGAGGAAGGCTGTAGCTTACTCTAATACTATTTCTTTGTGGAAACTACTTTGCGCAACAGGATAAAAAAGTAGCTTTTAGCTGTTAGCCTTCCCTGACAATTGAGCTACCTATTTCACACTGAAATATGTTTTCAAAACGGACTTGTAGTTTTTGAGATCGCGTTGAACCAAACTCTTCAGCTTTATAATAATAGATTCTAAATTAGCCTCTCCGCTTTGATCCAGCATGTTACGCTGATTACGTTTGTCTGTATAAGAAGAAAGTCTTTATTCTATTGAATGTATTTATATTGATTCTACATGTGTTATATTTATTTATATTGAGTTCATAACAATTTGGTGTCAAATATTACTTACGATATCACCAATATTTTTCCCATTTCTTCATTATTTTACCACTTTTATATATATGCACCAAGATGAAAATAATATATGAACGCTAAATCCTCTGTGTGAGAGGAGGCATGTGCCCAGCAGTTTGACGAGAAAAAGGCTGATGATGATGATGTTTATCATGATAGGAAATGAATCTTTAACTTAGCTACGTACTTTAAGTATAAGTGAGGTAAGTGAGTTTACTTAAATAAATATGAAATTAATTGTTATGAAGAAAATAGAGAGTTCATTTCCACATCTTGTAATAAAGAAGGATTGATAAGGCATTTTCAGTAGGTAAAGGAAAACAACACAGTTTTTTAAACATAATTTGTATATTTACACATGAAAAAACATTTTCGAAACTACTTAGAATTACGTAAACAATCTACATTCTAATTTATTAACAATTTTATTAATACTGGTTTTACTGGCTTTTACTTAGAAAAGTGAAAGAATTTTCAAAACGCAGAGAGAAAAAAATACATATAAAAATGTGGGAAAAAGGCACAAATTGAATATAAAAAAATACAAGTAGGTATTGGTAACTTAAATAACATAATATTAGGTACAAAATTAATGAGATATTATAGGTATTTGAAAGCAAATTAGTATCTTGAATTCTGAATTACTGAGTATTGAAACAGAAAATTATACAATATTTTTTCTTCACAATTCATCACGGTAGGTAACATATTTGAAAATTTTCACTGTTTTTCAAAAGAACTTAAATCTAAAAAGTAGTATATACAAAATTCTGCATTCTGTCACTTCTAAAAGTAATTTAATGTTCACTTTAAGTGTTCATTAGTTATTTCATTAATACTTTTACAGGCAAAGATGAAATATGTCTTCAGTACTAAATTACTAAGAACTAATTATCTAATACTATATCGGTAGGACGGATTACACTGCTGAGATAATTGAAATATGCTTAAAACTAAAATTCTAGTTTACATTGGAAAAGTTTTTCTAGGATAACAGTTTTTGAAAGAGTTTTTTCAATAACACAAATTAATAATTTAGGATTTAACTGTTTTTACGATAGATATGGCTACTTCTTCTAGACACTACAATGAACTATATTTTTTCACTTTTAAGCCTTGTACACAATGTAAACACAGTCTTTAAAGTAAAGAGCGAAAAAACTTACACAAAAATACAATAAAAAATAATAAGCGTAAGATTTTAAACGTAACACGATACAGTAACCCAACACTTTAAAAGTTAATTTCGAACGGAAAAACTTGAAGCTGATTAACCTAAGTGGTAACGAGTATTCCGGTACTTAAACTTAAAATAAATATCCCTGTAGTTAAATCTAATTTGGCAAATAGCGGCTGTTTTGTGTGCAACTTACTGTAGGAGTTCGTACAGGGCTGATATGTAGGTCTGAGCCATTTGCAGGGTTTCGTACTTCGACAGCTGACGATCAGCGCCCAAAGAAGGCAGGTGACCTCGTAGCCTGTCGAATGCCTTGTTTAGGTTCTGCATCCTTCGCCTTTCCCTCGCATTAGCAGCGAGGCGCCTCCTCCTCAACACTGCAGCACTGGTGGCACGCCCGCGCCTCTTCCCTGACTCCAAAACCTCGTTATCTTCAGCACTGTCTTCCAAAACATCGTGCGATAATCCTCTATACGCGATATGTGAAGAATCTTGATTGATACTGCCATCAATTGAAGGTGTGGGCTCCAGGCTTGACCTTCCGGAGTCGGGAGACCTCGGCCAGGACAAATAGCACTCCTCAGTCGAATACTCAAGCATCACGTCAGACGCGAACATGTCTTTCTCGTAGATAAGTCGGTGTCCGTAAGTTTCGGCGGCCATTTCTGCTCGCGGCGAGTACAGGTGTGAACGATTCGGCGTCCCGCAAGGGTCTACCTTTGGCGGTTACCTGTAGGCCTTATATAGGATCCCGGTTTGTGCGAAAAGGTTCGTCGGGATAGCCTGTGTGGGTGCGAGTGGGATGGAGGAGGTCCCAAGAGGGTAATTTAAGGCCAATCATCATTAATTATTTCCTCCCTCGGGCGCCGCGGTATTGTAGGTAGCGTTTGACTCGGCGACTCTATTTTTGTGGTACAATGCTTGTTGTTAACCTTGTAACTATTAAATGTTTTGTTAATGCACTTGTGTACAAGTCAATTGTGCTTTCTGAATTGTGTCAGTATTTATTTTGGGAAAAACATTGAATCAAGTTTGCGAAATATGTTCGGCTGAAACCAAGTGACACTTGAATGACACTTGGTTTCTGCATGAGATTTTATAGACACCACAATTAGCCCGGCTAGTCGGTACACAAGTAGGGTTATAATAAATATACCATCCAAGCTACTGTGAAATACAAATGTCTATACATTTGGCAAAGAAATAGGGTAAATAATAATGACTCCACTAGTCTAGTTTAGTCTAAATATTGAGCTAAATATTGAGTAGATAAATTAACTTCATGTTTCAGTTTAAGTGATATAAAACTTGTCATTGAATTAAGTCAATTTTGAATATGTCTTGCTATTTATCTAAGTAATAACTCTCTAAACACAAACCAAAATATCGAATAGACATTTTTTGCATTCTCATAAAACTTCTCCAAACCTCAGAACCTTTCAGGCTTATGAACAAACAACTAGGTAGATACTTAATTAAGAAATCCTTTCTTTCCCATGTCCAACCTCATGGAATACCATAGCACAGTGAACCAGTCACCACTCGACACCATACCGAGTCGGGAACCGAACCCGCGATACTTTTCGCGAGATGCATCCACTGGCTGAAATTCTAAACGACCGTGCTGGTGGGCTGTTGGACGTTGAGGGGGAAATTGTGGATGCGGTATATTATGATATTTTTGTTTATAATAATTCAGATTTACCTAACTAATATTTAAAAAAATACTGCGTTATTAAAAATATCTGCAAAGGTACCTAATGTAAAGTGTCGAAAAGGTGAGATACAGAGAATGATTTTCGTGTTGCTGTAATCAGTTACCTAATTTGATAGTGCAGTTAGCCGTGGTTTACTGGTCATGATAAAAAAATATGTATTAAACGCCTATTTTTTAGACGTACATATATTTATTGATTTTACGGTGATACACTGATAGATATCTTTCTGTATACTTAACTATACTTAAGATTTAAAAAATTGAAAAACTATGTAAAAAAGTCATAACATACTTTTTTACATAGTGTAACAAAAAACTACCGCATCCAACCCCAGTGTTTCCACATTCACGTTCATCCACCGTCGTGCCCCGGTGTGGTCCTCACGTTGCCACAAGTCGCTCTCCTGGACGAAATCACTGCTCCTTGAGAAACTCACTCACTGACCTAGCTACTAGTTACTTGTTAGCTTTAAATTTAACATAACACATATTTTAATTACCTATAACATACTAATAGTAATATAAAGCTGAAGAGTTGGTTTCTTTGAATGAGTTAGTCTCAAGAATGACGGGACCGATTGAGAAATCATTTCAGTGTTAGATAGATCATTTATCGAGGAAGGCTATAGGCTACTTTTTACCTAGCTGCAAGGAGTAGTTCCTACTGTGGAAGTAAGTATAATACTTATTGTAAAGCTGAAGAATTTGTTTGTAATGCGGTTATCTCAGGAACTGCTGAACCGATTCTTTCAGTAAAAATCACATTTATCGAGAAAGGCTACTTCTTATTAGGGTGCGTGGAGTAGATCCCATGGGACTTGTATATATCGGCTGATGGAAGCTGGTGATCTTGATAAAATTTGACACAGAGTATAGACCCGGAAATCTTTTATAGTGATTTAAAACCATAACCAATAGGTATTGATTTCCTATCCACACAAAAAAATACACAACGCTATCCCGCTTCTAATATTGTCAACACCAATTCAAATAAACACGCTTAGAATTGGAACCCTTTAAAAAATCAATATTTTCAAAATACCTCTCTGAGGTCAAGAACACAGTTTTTTTAACGATCATTTTACAAGCCATTAACCCACGCCCGCGGATCGTATTTCGCGATCCATAAAAAATGTTTGGGTCTATCGTACCCTTGCTTTGTCTTACTTAAGTTAAATTACTTAATCTAGATAGTTTAATGAACGCAGTTTATGAAGATTAAGATTAAGAGATTTATAATTTTAGAATACTAAACATTAGAATTTTCAAGAGCAAATAAAAAGTGTTCGTTCCTTTTCAAGTTTATTTGTTTTTTTTTTTTCACTTTTTCCATAGATATGCTTGTAAATGATTTCTATATTCATAACTTTGCTGAACAGTCCTTATTTATTTCAGACTGTTACTTTTAATGAGATTATTAATCTTTAGAAGAAAAAAATACACCATAATGCCCTCAGAGTCTACTTACTTAACATTGTCGATTTTCCTTGAAAAAACACTTTCGTACCATCGGAGATATTTCTATAAAGGTACCGTAATCTTATTTCCCATATCCCCCATTCCTATCCCATAACACTGTTTACGAGTATACAATAACAAAACGGACTGACAAACGAAACGAAACACCGTGTCAAGTTGACTGTGAAAAATTGTATCAACAAAAAAGTTTTTAAAAAACAACAGAAAATACCCGAAAGTAACGGGATCCCGGGTGCAAGGGTTTGTCCCGTTACCGGAGATCTGCCGTTCCGGGATCACTTCCGATTTAATCGTAATAATTACTGATTAACTGGCAAACGGTATTTTCCTTCCCATCCCTTATAAAAACTTTTAAGGGATGTGAAAATACGAACAAACGTTGGTCATGTAAGTTATAACTTTGTTTAGTGGATAGTATTAGAATTGGTATTAAAACATATACCTACCTACGCTGTTGAATTAAACACTATTATTTTCAATTCAATTATTTTTGGGAAGTCGGTTAAAAATAAAGTTGCAATCGGCTTTATAATGGAACTAAATTCAGTTCATTTTGATTTAGAGATTCATCATTTAAAAGCGTACCTACGTTGTTGAATTAAACACGATTCTTTTCAATTCAATTATTTTTGGGAAGTCTGTTAAAAATAGAGTTAGAATCGGCTTTACATCGGGACTAAATTCAGTTCATTTTGATTTAGAGATTCATCATTTAAGCGTTTGCAATTTTACCATTATTTAAAAGCACATATTTTTAGGAGTGATTTTTAACCTTGAAAGGACTCAGCAGATAAAGTAACTTTCTCATTTAATATTATAGGTAGTTTACCTTATTATAAACGGAAGCTTAATATTAACTCTAGAACAGCTTAATTTCCCAAGAACATGGACTCAGTGTGTGGCCGAACTTAACAATCAATGACAGATTACATTTGCATAATTTTATAACAAGATCACAAGAATATTTACAACATTGCTTAAATAAATAAATGGGCCAAATCTACCCCCTGACCGTTTTAGGGTTATTATGAATATTTATACGAAGTTCTTGTTTATTGGAACCAATCAATTTGGTTGGATTAAGACATTATGATGTTAGTTAGAAATATTGGGTTTTGTTTTAGAATTTTATCCTTACTTAAATTATGCATAAATGCGAAAGGAAGTAATAACTGTCTTTCTATCTGTTTGTAGCGCTCTGACGAAAAAACTACTGGGCCGATTTAAGTGGAATATTGGTCGCCAAGTAGTACAAAACCTGAGAAAGGCTTAAGGCTACTTTTACATGTAGATATTTAGAATGGCATAGATGGTCACCCATCAAGGGACTGACCACTTTTAACTGTACTTAACATTTTTGATGTGTGTGGCTGCTACGTAGCCACTAGCCACGAGTTCCAAAGTCCATTTACCAAGAAAAAGTCTTGATACCCCACACAGCGACACCCAAAAACAATATCCATCATTAATCAATTTCATCATTAAACGTTGACCATAAACCACACAGGGTGACATAGACACAGGAAATAAAACACCATAGACAAACGGAAGCTCCGCCATCTTGCCCCGCAAATTACCGTTAAACACCAAATGATAGAGTTTAGCAAAATTATAGAGCGGCTCGATAGAAAACTGTTAGATTTGACGGTTTAGATGTAGTTTTTTTTAATCGAATCGTTTAGTAATACCGTAATCGCCTTGGGAGGTATATTTTTGTAGATTTTTTCGGAAATGGTAGCAAATGATCGGTTTTACGTTTTTGCGAGGAAAGTAGCAGTGTTAAAAAAACGAAATTATAGTATGTAGTAGCTAAAATTGTATTTTTTGCAGGAGCAATTACGATCAGATTTAAACTATTTAACAATAACATAGGTACTCTTTATCATCATCAGCCTTTTTATCGTCCCACTGCTGGGCACAGGCCTCCTCGCACACAGACTCTTGCTCAATGCAGGTTGGTGATTTCAGATTTTTTCCTTCCTTCGGTTTAATTTTACCTGTTTGTTAATACACGTCGGAGTCGGAGTCACGCCGCGCGCGCGTATGCGTACGGTTGGATATTGTGCGTGACGGTGTGGTATTACGGATTTAAAAATGTCCTCTGTGGTTAAATGTGCAAACTGCAATGTAGTGATCAACGAAGTTTTGGCCTTCGTCCATAATAAGATTGCTGTTATGGACGATGAAAGTATTAGCAGAATCTGTGTGAGCGCTTTCTCTGAGAGTGAAATAGTAGCGGCGAAGAATCTGTTGTTCGAATCGTTGCCGACAAAGAAACGTAAGATAACGAGGAGGAAGGCCGGTAAAAGTGTTCGAAACATAGACGACATCATCTGTGTTATTCGCGATACCGACTCCGAGGATATCCCCGTCTTCGTGGCCCGCGATCTTGAGAAGTTACCCCCGGTTCTGTTCGATCATGTTGACGTGACGAGGCTACTGAAAGATATTGTTAAGCTGCGGCAGGATCTCGACATGATGAAAGAAGATTATGCTACAGTTAAACAGATGAACCAGTTGAGAACTGAGGTGCAAAATCTTTCATCAGGATGGCGCAATGTAAACACCAAAAGAGGTGCAAATGTCGCAAGACTTGCAAACTTTGAGTGCGATAGTGGTCCCATCGGGTTGCCGCCAGAGTGCAATGAAGGCAGTAGTGAATGTTATCAACAACAATCTACGTTGGAATCAGCATTAAAAACCGTTATTATCGATAATAAAATATTGGAGGGTAATAGTCAAAGTCATCAAGGCGAGTCTACCGTCGAACGACGAGCAACGGCTACGATGACGCATGTCGCTGGTCAGCTGATCGAGTCGCTTGCGGCTCCGCACGCGCAGTCGGCGCCCGTTCCACCGCCCGCGCCGGTGCGCGAGGCGGTCGCTGGGGCATGGCCCCTGACGCCGTCCCCCGCGGCGACCGGCGGCCGCGGTCCCCTGTCCCCCGCTCAGCTGCCGACATTATCTAGTCCGGCCACCAGTACTGCGCCGCTACCACCACCAGTCGATAGAAATGGATCCAGCCCTATGGCGCCTAAATCCTTAGCGGAGATTGTTAAAGAAGGGAATTGGAAGACACAGGCCCCGAGTGAACAGTGGATTCGTGTTCAAAACAAAAGGTTTCGAAACCGTTTCGTTGGGAAGCGAGGAAAAGCGGAGCCTGAGCCTGGATGTAATTTTATGGCAGCGGAAACTAAGGTTCCCATGTACATTTATAATGTGGCAAAGGGCGTGTCTGTGTGTGATATCCATACCTACATAAAGAAAAAAACTAACATGGATGTTAAAATTGAAAAAATGGACATGAAGTTAGCGAAGGATTACGAATCATACAAAATATTCGTACCAAAACATTCCTTAATAAATTTCCTTAATGATGACTTCTGGCCAAAGGGGGTAGCCTATCGTCGATTTGTTAACATTATCAAACGTGATAAGGAAAATGTCCGTGTGACTAGCGAGAATATAGGCAAATCGAATAATTTATGAATAATATCAACTTGATAAGTTTTAACTGCAAAAATGTGACGAGGTCAGTGGAATGCGTGCGGCAGCTTTGTCGCTCGGCAGATGTTGTGGCGCTGCAGGAGACGTGGCTTATGCCGCACGACCTTGGATACCTGGCCACGATAGACAACGACTTCGCCTGCACGGGTACCTCTGCAGTGGATACAGCGGCAGGAGTGTTACGCGGCAGGCCCTATGGCGGAGTTGCCCTACTGTGGAGAAAGGTTGCGTTTCCGACGGTAACCGTAGTAAAGTGCGATAGTGTGCGTCTCGCCGCGATAAAAATCGAGCTCAGTGATCGTTCCATCTTAATATTTTCTGTGTATATGCCTACCGAATCCAATGATAACTTAGTGGAATTCACAGAGTGTCTTAGTGAAATGACAGCTATAATTGACAGTCACAATGTACAGTCAGTGTTCATGTTAGGGGACTACAATGCGCACCCCGGTGAGTCATTTGCTACCGAACTTTTATCTTTTTGTGCAGAACAATCGTGGTACTGTGTAGACCTAGAACTTATGCCGTCGGACAGTCATACGTTTGTCAGTGATGCGCACGGTTGTCGGCGCTGGCTCGATCACTGTCTTGTGACAGGTGATGCGCGGCAGTCCGTGTCCGCAGCCTGCGTGTTATATAATACTTATTGGTCTGATCATTACCCCATATCTATACGTTGTAATTTTAATTTGATTAAGCCTAAGATTTGTATACCCACTGTTTGTATAAATAGAATAGTCTGGGGCGAACGTGACTCGACTCAAATAGCGAAATATAATAGTGTATGTCACTCTAGACTTCGTGAAATTGATTTTCCCTCAGAATTAAGAAGTTGCTCAGATAATATGTGTTGTAACAAAAGTCATAAAATCCTGTTAGATAACATGTATGACGAGATTATTTGTATAATGTCGGAGGCCGCTTTAAGTAGTTATAATGTTACTGAAAAGCGTAGAGGTAAACACATTACTGGGTGGAATAGGCATGTCCGAGGCGCTCATGAGAGGGCTCGGATATGTTTTCTGGCTTGGCTGTATGGGGGTAAGCCTGAGGCGGGACGTCTTTATGATGATATGTGTGCAACAAGGCGCGCTTTTAAATCAAAATTAAAGTGGTGTCAAAAGAACCAAGAACAGATAAAAATGGATATTATTGCCGAACTTCACTCAAATAAAAAATTCGGTCAGTTCTGGAAAAATACCAATAAAATGAATCATAAGCCGGGCCTCCCCGTCAGCGTGGCGGGAATGCACGAGCCTAGTGAGATCGCCACTATGTTCTCCCACCATTTCAGAGTGGTCTCGCCTCTGGGGCCAGCGCGGCAGGAGCCCGATGCTGAGGAAGGTGGTGAACGTAGTGTTTATTTTACTGCGAAGGAAGTGCGTTCGGTGATCAAAGGCATGGTGAGGGGTAAATCCCCGGGTCACGACAGCCTCAGCATCGAGCACCTGCAGCACGCAGGTGTACACTTACCCAGAGTGCTTGCTATGTTTTTTACTCTGTGTTTAGGCCACGCTCATCTGCCTGATAATCTAATGCGCACTATAGTTGTACCTGTCATTAAAAATAAAACTGGTGATACATCGGATGTAAACAACTATAGACCGATCTCACTAGCCACAGTGATAGCCAAAGTGTTGGACAGTCTGCTTGGTCAGCACCTGGATAAACACGTCTCGCTAAATGACGCGCAGTTTGGATTCAGGCCTGGGCTTTCCACCGAGAGTGCTATCCTGTGCCTCAAGCAGACTGTACAATACTACACGAGTAGAAAGACCCCAGTCTATGCATGCTACCTAGATTTATCGAAAGCATTCGATCTAGTATCGTACGATATTCTATGGGATAAATTAAAGGACGAAACTTGTTTACCTAGGGAATTTGTGCTATTATTTATGTATTGGTATAATAAGCAAAAGAATTGTGTAAGATGGGCAGGCTCTCTTTCGGAGGAATATAGGCTGGATTGCGGGGTGAGGCAGGGGGGGCTGACCTCTCCCACGTTGTTCAGCCTGTACGTCAATGGGCTGATCGATGAGCTCAGCAGCACCGGCATAGGGTGTCATATAGATGGAGTATGCGTGAATAACATCAGCTACGCAGACGATATGGTGCTGCTGAGTCCATCGATTGGTGCCTTACGAAAGCTCCTAAAAATTTGTGAGTCCTATGCGGTGGCTCATGGGCTCAAATATAACGCAAAAAAGAGTGAAATAATGATTTTCAGACCGGACAACAAGCGATACACATTCGTTCCGAAGTTCACTCTAAGTGGAACAGCTCTAAATAAAGTTGAAAAATTTAAGTATTTGGGCCACTGGGTCACCGAGGATCTTAAGGACAGTGAGGATATTGAAAGGGAGCGCAGAGCGCTGTCCGTCCGTTGTAACATGTTGGCCCGCAGGTTTTCACGGTGCACAGGGACTGTCAAAGTTGCGCTTTTTAAAGCATACTGTCAGTCCTTTTACACCTGTACCCTGTGGGTTAACTATACGCAGCGGACGTACAGCGATCTGCGCGTTCAATACAATAACGCGTTCCGGGTGCTGATGGGGCTGCCGCGCCACTGCAGCGCCTCCGCGATGTTTGCGGCGGCTGGCACAGACGGCTTTGCTGCCATTATGCGCAAGCGGTGCGCTTCTATCATGCGCCGCACGCGCGACAGTCCCAACAGCATTCTGCGCGCGCTGGTGGATCGGTGGGACTCTCCGATACTGGCACGCTGGATACGGTTGCATGCAATCGTCTAGCTGTCCAACCGAACCTGCCAGTTCATTATTTATTGTGATTTAAATGTTTTAGGTATTAGTAGTTACTAACACTAGTTTATAAGCTTGTAATTTTACTAACAAATATGGATGTAATTTTAGGATGAATCCGAAATAAATGATTTATTATTATTATTATTAATACTATAGTAGTTCCAGACATTATCCATATTATCAGAAGTACCGATAGCATTAGCGAAACGTCACGGTGGCCGGTCAGTGATTGTGAACAACGACCGGTAATTTCTTAGGAATGCCATTGTGGACTAGATGCGACAAATTGTTGCTAACGGTAGCAAATGGCTGAGGATTTTATATTGGTTATGTTGGTTATAACGGTAGATTTTTTTTAACGTACAAGAAATCGAAGGGATAAGATGATTGATACCTAATTAGGTGCATCGGCCTAGAAGTCGGTGTCTAATGGATGTTACTAAGTTAATTTTGCCACCGACTTGTAGGCCGATGCACCTAATTAGATTTCTTTTTTTACTTTTTAGTGTTTTTGGAAGTCGGTTTAATTTTTTTGTAAAAAAGTTTTTTATTTACAGCTTTTCAGTGATACGAATAAATAGTTGTCACTACCTATATAAGTGAAAAGTTCTCATCAATACAAAGAATATAAGCCCAAATACGAGGTATTTTACATAATCAGTTGTCGAGTTCCCTCGACCTTCTCTGGTCTCCATCATCAGGTCAGCTCCAAACCTTCACTGTTGCAAAGGTCTCGTCAATACAAATAATATAAGCCCAAACACGAGGTAGTTTACATATTCAGTTGTCGAGTTCCCTCGACCCTCTCTGGTCTCCATCATCAGGTCAGCTCCAAACCTTCACTGATGAAAAGTGCTTTCAGGTATACACCTGAGTGTCAAGTTTTTACCCTATGTATGCCTACAACTTTTGAAGGTTGCCCTCGATTTCTCAGGGTTTCCATCATCAGATCCTGACCTGATGACTACGGGACCAACTGGCAGCTATTCTGCGTCGAACAAAAAAAGAATCACGTAAATCGGTCTATAAACCTCGGAGTAATCGATGTACATACATAGAAAAAAAAAAAAAAACATACCGGCCGAATTGAGAACCTCCTCCTTTTTGGGAAGTCGGTTAAAAATTAACATTGACGCATAAGAAACCATATTTTTAGCTACTTCTACCAAAAACGTAACGTTTTCTCGTAGAAATTGTCCACCTTCCCAGCAGGGCCAAGGCCTGCCGGGGCTGCAGGTTTGTTCGAAAGAGTTACCGCGGCCCTGGTGCATAAAACCATCATGTTCCTTCGACATCAGTAAGAGTCTGACAATTTATAGATTCTCATTTGTTTTGAGCTTTTTAAATTCATCCTCATTTTACACTGCAACCGCTGACAAAATTTGGAAACCAAATGACTTCTACCACTGCGACAGCAGACACCCACCTCAAGGCTTACAAACTTCAGAAACTACACAATACTGAATACAAACAATTGATTACATTATGAATATGAACAGGCGAACAGACATACAGACAGACACGCGCCTTGCAAGAACCATCTGTTTCATAATGCAGGTCTGACACAATTACCTTACAATGTTGAACGTTGCACAGAAGAAAAGTATGAAAAATAATTTTCCATCATTAACGGTAATTAGGTTTTGTGTTGCTACTTGAAATAAACTTCTATGTGCTCGGAGTAAGGTTGATATTTGGTTGTGTAGGGTTGATAGTGGTCCCGTTTTTGGAGGTCAGGGGAGAATACCTACACTTATAGCGATTATGGATCAAGTCAAATGATTTTTGAGACCAAAGTTCTCATATGTAATATGAAGCTACAAAAGACAGTAATGGAAATGTATTAGCAGACCATTTTTCACATGATTTGTTGAGCAAGAATATATGTATAAAAAACTCCAGCTGGCTCCTACTTCGTGATTAGCTTAAAAATCGAATCTCAGACTTCCTGAACTACAGTTACATAGATACGTAAAAAAGAATAAAGTTTTCTAAGATAAGGTTCTTTTTAAATCATAAAAAAACACTTTCCATCAGGCTCTCCACCGTTTTTATTAGTCAAACGCATGTCTGGAAAAATCCTTTTCACTCCAATCGCTTCTACCATTGCCAAGTTCTTACCCGAAGTCATTACAAGTGTCCAACCCATAGTATTTGGTGCAACCCTTTTCACAGACCTGAATGGGATCCCATGAACGAAATGAGAGCACTCTTTTGTATCACCTGGCCAAATATTACGGAGTGTAAGGTTAAATCCCACACGACTCTTTTTGGGACTTTTGCAACCAAGGTTTAATTTCGTCACGAATTTTTTTGTTTATGGGGGTCAGTTTAATCTTCATTTTCTGGGTTGAAGTTATGAAAAAAGGTTATGAAAGGTTTGTGACCTGAATTACTTTGGTTCTTAATTTAGTGAATATCGCTCCTACCAGCGGAGTCACACGCGACCTGCGAGAACTTTTTCACATACCAAGATAAAAAGTAGTCTTGTGGTTCAGTACTTTTGTCCTAAAAGCCGGGCGGGATGCTCTTTCCCTATATTTCTAAGTAGGTGAGTCAACAAATGTGTACTCTTTGAGTCTACTGAAAAATCCGGTCACGTGGTTCCGTATTAAAGTTTGTAATCATCAAAATTACTTTTCAAAGAATATTGAATTCGTAGTTTTTATTATAATCCTATTAAATTCAATCATACCCTAACCAAAAAAATATTCTATTGATAAAATAAAAAAATAGCCTGCAGCATTTCCTTCGAAAAACAAACTACCAAAATACAAGATAAACATTTGGTTATCGATTATTTTAATAATACAAAATCAGTTTGATTCGTCACAATTATGTTTTTATAACAAAAGTGTTGATTTTACCCTGCGGGGACAATTCACACCTCGGTCTAACGAAACGCGAGAACATACGTCACGTTTACGTTCCAACCTCCTACAAATCTCTATGGAAATCGTTAGAAAACTTATCGAAAGGCCTTTTGAAATTACTGAGTAAGAAGTTTTGCCAGTTGCTGAAAGATAAATGGACTAATTTTAAGTGAATTTTTATATGAACTTATTTTCAACACGGGAGCCAGATTAAAATAATTTTAAATTCATACAAACAAGGGTTTTACATTTCTGTATTTATTCAGTAGTCACGCAAATAAAGTAAATAAGTTTCTGCGTAAAGTTTAGGTACGCCAATCAGATTTCTTTCAGAAACTATATATTTTCGTTGACAATGACTTGATGATAATCTCATGAAGCCAGAAGCAATCGTCAATAGTTGAGTGAATAAAGCTCATTCCTTCTCTGTACGAAAAGAGTTCGAAGCCCTGCAGTAGGACAATAAAGAGGTTCATGATAATATAGTGCCTAAGCATGATGTCAGGATTGTAAACCCAGCTCAAGCAAAATGAATACCCCAAACTCTATTAAGCAAGATAAAAGTTGTCAACAAAGTTGTCGACAAACAAGAAACGCCTGCTCTAATCTCCTTTAAATATTTTTGTTGTCTAATAAAAAGATCCGGAACTACTTACTAAAATCTTTCTCTGTTAAGAAGCTCCTATTGAGATCGTCAGGTAAAATAGGCTCCCCTGGACATGATCACCACGATTCGCGGGTTAAACCCATATGAAACAGCCAGTATCCCATACAGCCTTACCTTCTCTTCACACCACACCTCTGACCTCACCTTCAAGCATACAAAGAGAAACATTACAGTTGCCCTTGCCACAGGTAACAGCATACAAAATGAATAGTACCACTTATATCCCAAGGATGTACCAAACACGCGATCTCTCAAGTCTTTTGAATTCAAAAAAACATCGGTTTTTTGTACCAACCTCCTTTGAGAGACTTATAAAGGCTTCCTCACTTTGTAAGGGAAAATTGGACCATGGGACAAGGTGGTACAAAAAGTAATGGTACTGCATTCAGAGTGCAAGGTTTTGCAGTTTACGGGTTAATTTTTGCGTAATTTTGTGAAGGGATTATGATGTTTTTGCATGTATGATGTTCTCTATAATATGGTGGACAGTTTGGTGTTAAAACTGGTGCAATTTTTAGACCCTCGTTCTCAATGTCTGATTGGCTGGCAATCCGGCACTATGGGGCTCTATTAAGATCAGAAACATTACCTCACATTTTTAGAAGTTGGTTACCCATTAACATTAGTTTAAGCAGAGCTAGACTTTGTTATATCTCAGGCCTTCTTCACCGGCAAACAATATTAGTTTTCTTCCAAAAATAGCCCGTCATTGCTTAACCAAACCCACTAGAACGCATAATGATTCCCCAACACGGAAACTGTCTATGCAAAAATCATAACCGCAATAATTATTAGTTAAAAAAAAAAAACGAGACAAAAGGTACCGCACACGCTAATATGACAAATAGATCAAACAATAGACCGCAAGTCAGTTAACTGCAGCCTACCGCAGATTTGGAAAAAAAAAACTGAAAAAAAATCTTGTCTTTGTCGCTAACCGCAAAAAGGTAATGCAAACACGACTTTTTTTGGTATTGTTTTAACTAGCACAAACAAAATTACACCTTAAATGCTTAAGCATAAAGTTTAATTTTGTACAGCACCAAAAAATTTCAAATCTCTGTGCGAAATCTGCTGACAATTTTAAGATTGATTGCACATTCGATAATGAGCTTTATATTCTCAGTCTTAAGGGTTAACAACATGCAAAGGTAACTTAGCAAAATCACAGATAATTATAACGCTTCATAAAGCAAACAATAATTTGTCATAGAGTAGAAAAAAAAAACAAATTAGAATAGTTTTTACAGTTATTAGAAAATATTGCTTTTAATAACTAATATTAGTGTAATATTTGTTTTGTAAAAGTTTGGGTTTGTATTTTCGATAATTATGTACGGGATATTAGTTTAGAAAATTAGCGACTTTTTTCTATGCAGAAATTTTTGTCGAGTGGATCAAAATAATTGTTGTCTCCTTCAAAAGTATTTTACGTCATACAAGGATAAACTATTATTAATCTTATTGACATAGTTTACGCAAGTATTCAATGCTGCAAAAACTATTTAGTAAGTATCGAATTCAATGCTATACCTACATAGGTAATTATTGTAGTTTATCATCTTATGCCTTGCTTATTCTCAATTCTGTAAGGGCCTAATATGAAACTTTGCATTGCTTTTGCAGTCCAATGATAGGCAGTCGCTCCCTGTAAAACAAAGGTACTCATCTGCATCCGGTCAGACAAGAAGCCGACCCCAAGATAGTTAAGAAAAGGCTAGGCAGAAGCTCAATAAACAAACATGATAAAAACTGCACCAAAATATTTTTTGTGTTTAACACGATTTGAGCAAACAAGCTCGTGATTAAGCCTGATTATTGGGTGCGGGTTCGATTCCCGATTATAGATATTTTTCAGTAAGAATTTAGCGGTTAGCAATATAGTTTTGGCGTGTAATAATGAATTATAGTTTGTCGGTTTGTTTGTTTTTCCTCAAATTGGTTTTTTGTTTGTATAAAAAATTCTAGTCTGCACTTATCGCCTTATTAATCTTAAATCGGTAGGAGATGGGTACCTACCTACTCTTATACACAAAGGATAAAAAACTAAAGATCCAGAAGAACGGAATTGGTCGGGAAAAAATCACCAATCATAATCTTGAAACTTCAGAACAATCAGAACTCACAAAGAAAAAGTAAGTACTAGTTTATGAGAACTTGCCCCACTTACGGACTAAATATTAGCAAAAATAAATGGTGCCTACCTATTCACAAATATTACAAGTTCTAAGCACATGGAAATAGGTAGCAAATGTAATATTATGGGTAATTGTTTTTTTATGATTCGCCTTACTCGGTCACATAACCCTCAATATTCATAAACTAGATGGAGCTGGTCAATACCTTCCCTCTCGCCTTCATTATCAAAAACTAATTTTCTCAAAATTTCAACGTAACTGACCTGACCTAACAGCCCATAATGACTTAATGCTAACCTTAGAAGGCGCCAAACACATTTTTTTATCAAAAAACAAAGGATTTTACGCCCACTGTTGGTTTTACAATATTACTTAATCTCCTCGTTAGAAAAATACAAATATAAAAAAACGGCGCCAAATATCGCTTTGCCGCGCTATTGTAGCCGCCATCTTGAAAAAAAATGTTTTATTGGTTATTTTTATTGCTTGTTTTCGGTCAATATTGACTGCTGTTTTCTGTAATCATAGGTTTTTCTGCGAAATTACTAGGTTGTAAATAATTTTGGTGCACTACTGCTTATGTGGTGATTGTCTTAGTAAATTGGTTATGGCTATTTGAACGGTTGCCTTTATCATCTTGATTTAACACTACTGAATATGTAGTAGATTTCATTTTGTGCTTTGAAACTTTCTCACTATATAAGTAAATGAAATGTTTTCTTCTTAAATTTCGCACCTACCAATCTCTACAGCTCTGAATTTTCTTCCAGGAATTGTAACCATACCATGATTTACAATTTGACAAGACATCTATTATACTTAAGAGTGTAAATAATCTACTAAACTTCACATAGTTTCGTTAAGATTTTCACACTCGGCACTTTTATAATTCCATCACTACCAGAATATCACCAACCAATAATTTTAGAACCTTTAAACAAAACCAGGCACATTATTAAGTTAAATGAGTAGCTATAAAGCTGGCAACACTGGGCTGATACGATATAGCACCGATCGTGGGGACCGTTTAATTGGGTTGGCGAAACTGAGAGCGGCGCGCGCGCAGACCGTCATAGATCAAAGATTTTGTAGATAGGACAAGTTTGTGAATTGTGGTCGAAAAAGTTAAGAAAAGGGTGAAGCATTACAGATAGGTAGTTTATCTATCTACTAAAATGTTTAACCAAACTTTGGGATGTAAAATTTATTTATAACTACATGCCAGTGCACTAAGATGTCTTTGTGGAATTATAAACGCCAGTTGAAACGAAAACCACAGCTAAAAATTTTGTTTTTGTAATTAAACAACACAACTTTTGGCACAAGTAGTACGTACGCGAATGTGTAGTCCTCACAGAGGCAACACAAACTTAGGCATAAAACCTAACACCCACTTTTACCCCTACTCTTTGTCGTGCACATCCAATCAATGAATGATTTATGGCAAAGCAGAACGGATGTTTGTTTAATCGATTAAGTACCTTTATGATTATGACGGTAGCGCCTCTGACGCTTGATTGCGCCTTTCTGCAGGAAAGGCCTTTTTTGAGAGGTTTTTTTTTGGAATCGATAAATGGGTCAATCGGTATGGGTGTTGATTTTATAGCTTCGTTGTTTTTGGAGACTGTCATGTGTAGTGGGTTTTAATGTGTAAGAAATGGTGCATCCGCTGTTGATGTAGGTAGATCTTTATGTAAGAATGTGAGCAGAGATTTCTAGAGTCTAATTATTTATATATCACAGATGACTTTGAGAAGACTTGATTACAATCAGAGAAACCGGGAATTTTCGGTATAATTAACTGTCTATTTACTGACTGGACACTTTTAATATTTACTCCTAGAATTCACGTTTAGTTAAAGGCCTAACTGGGTATAGCACACTGACTAGTTCTTTTACTCACCCTTGATACGGCAAAAGCAAACTCAAACTATCAACACAGGTTCATGATCGGTATTTTCACAAGACATACGGCAGACATGACATTCCTCAACACCAGATTTTCTGGACCACCTACATATAACCCGAAAAAAATTGCAGGTGACAATTCCCATATAGGTAACCTATATTTCTCGCCTTACAAACAGCTGATGGGCTACATGCTTAGATCAAAGAACCATCTAAGCCTGCCACGGTCACAAATCCCAGTGTGAAAAACTTTGGCGTCTCCAGTTGGTTTAATTATATCTACGGCTACAATATTATGCAAAATTGACGTTTAGAGTTAATATTGAAGATTGAGCAATGATTTTTAGCAAAATATTTGCATAGAATTCGCAATGTTATTGTAGGTTTAGGGGGCTTTTAGTGCGCTTTACACGAGTACTTAAACAAAAATTCGCCTTTAGATATTTAAAGGAGAAACTCTGTTTAGATGTCTGTTAAGCTTCCAAGCAAAAACTACAGACCTGATTTTAAAAAAAAATGCATATTTAGCAATACCTACTTATACCTACATCAAAATCCAAGAAAGATTACGTTTTATCCCGGTGCGTTTAGTAGTTCTCCTAGGATACGGTTGAAACCACGGGTCATGCCATAGAATACGGGTAAGTTCACGGTGTCTGAGCGTGCCTTATGGGAAAGTGGCTGAAGATGGCCAACAGGTGGCCTCGTGCTTCGTTCCTACCGTGGGAATTGCGTGTCTGTACTTGACTTTATAATTTAAAGGGTACGTGGGGAAGTTTAAGGTATTTAGTGTAAAGTGACACAGTATGTAGCACTACTAATTATGGAAACCAATGTTTTCGTAAAAATGGTGTGATGGCGGCTTTATTGCAAGGGCTTGGCAGTAACTAGTGCAACATTTACTTGTAGATCCACGTCATATGAGAGATCTTAAGGAGTTTGAATATAGGCGATAAACGGCGCAGTGACTACTTAGTTTGAATATAGGCGATAAACTGCGCAGTGACTACTTAGTTTGAATATAGGCGATAAACTGCGCAGTGACTACTTAGTTTGAATATAGGCGATAAACTGCGCAGTGACTACGTAGTTTGAATATAGGCAATAAACTGCGCAGTGACTACTTAGTTTGAATATAGGCGATAAACTGCGCAGTGACTACTTAGTTTGAATATAGGCGATAAACTGCGCAATGACTACTTAGTTTGAATATAGGCAATAAACTGCGCAGTGACTACTTAGTTTGAATATAGGCGATAAACTGCGCAGTGACTACTTAGTTTGAATATAGGCGATAAACTGCGCAGTGACTACTTAGTTTATTTTTTTAAAAGCTCATCCAAAGAGCCTACTTCATACTCGCCAAGATACGTCGTCGTCGTCAATTAAGTATTAGAAATATTTTTCAGGCTGCCCGATAACCATAATCTTAGCAATCTAAACGAAAACTCTTTCACTAAAATCCTACATCTTACAGCTGAAAGTTAACCTTTGACCTTAACTTTTGAACTTTGAAGCTGATGACACTTAAAAAAACTCTCACTCTAAGTTTAATTCCTTTTATATAAATTCTCACACTTAACACTGAAATAGCCATATACCCCACGCTATAACCCAATGCCGTTGATATGTTAATGCGTCACGGTACAATTCATACGATGTGCATTACCGGGTTATAGTGTGATAGCATCAGTGACATGTGGCGTAATGATTTTAATTGTGATGATTGTCTAGTGTAGCTATCAACACACTGATACTTATGAATCTTCTCTTTTGATTGGAGGGGTAAAGTACTTGCTGCGGGTTGTTAGAAAGAGATACCGCGGCCCTGGTACATAAAAGGCCTATGACGGAACACGACGGTTTTTTAGTCAGTAAGAGTCTGACACTCCCTCTCCGCTGCTAACCCACTGCGGGAGGGGTCATTTGATGATTTTTGACGTCGTTAAAAAAAAAGGGGTAAAGTACTTTATTGGTAGGTAATCAAAATTTTATTCGGTTTTCTAATCAGAAATTAATCGCTAACTGGCTGAAGAAAACTCCTCTGTTTTGAGAAGCCGATTGCCGCATTCTATTATTTCTTACCCAATATTATTATTTAAATGTATGTCTCTTCCAGACCTCGGGACTATGGAGTCCCGGATTTTTGGGAGGCGAACGTGGGGCCGAAGCCAACACGCTGAAGCCCTTTTGAGACAACTTTAATGAAATGGTGACACAAAACCGACGATTATCCCTGTATACACTATAGAAATGTACCCAAGGACAATCCCCGGTTCTGTGCTAAACTATTGCTAATTATGGATGAAAATACTTGGGCTATTGTGATGGGATGCTAATGGACTAGGAATGGGGAAATTACGGGACAATGTATTAAATACATGTAGAAATGGCAGGTGGAGACTCGCCACCTCACTTACTGGCCCCCCGGGAATCAGTCGCTAAATCGCAAAAAGAGGGCAACAGGTACATGAGGGGCTGAAGGGTGAGGATACCTCGGCACTTACCACGAGGCACCTACCCTCCGAGCAGAGCTGCTAACCCTGCTCTGGCGACTCCACTCTGACCGGCCGATGAAGGCAAGCCAAGAGGCGGGAGACATATCCCCCGTCATGCTTCACTCCGGCAGGCCGGAGATGGGGGACAGTATAGGACTCTCCCTGGAGCACTCGGATATATAGCCCCGCGGGGTCGCTACTCCCCGTCATCCGCCTCAGATGCCCTGCGGGGCATATATTATTATTATTATTTAGATTTATCACAGCTTAAGGTACTTTATCATAACAGGGTCTCATCTTTTTCGCTAAAAATATGCATTAATTAATTACATTTCTACGTAATATTTCTAGATCTAAAATAAGTCAATTTTCAAACCGTGCTCAAAGGCACTTTTAGGTATCTACATGAAACATTTTACTAAATTTTAATCAGCTCAGTAGTCAATCGTAGTCAGTACTAGTCAAATCAACAACTTACTTTCTCCAAATCTCCATAAAAAAACACTAATTCCAACCAATCAAACAGACAATACTCCCGAAACCCGTGAACCGTCTGGGAGTCGAACCTGTGACATATGGCGCGGCAGTTACCACGTGGCGCCCACCTGAGCCTGCACGTGCTACCCACGGGTTGTTTGTAACCAATATCAACCTAATCATTGGAAGCTGGGGTTGTGGCAACCAGTCGGTTGTAACCTTGATTGGGTCGGGTGGGGGAGCAAATATTGGGAACTTAGTGTGATTTTTTTGTGAGTTTTCCTTTGATAAGTATAAAATGATGAACAAAAGAGCAAGGTAAGGAGGGAGTAAGTACCTATATTGCAAACCTTCTTTGTACCTATAAAACCAGTGGTATATTCATGTGTACCAAAGTCTTCGAAGGAAGAAATTCGTCTCATACCTAAATTACATTATTGATGTTGAAAAGCCACAAGAAAATTCGTGCAGTAGTTTTTGTGGAACCGGACATACCTACGCTGGCAGCGGTAAAGGTCTATGTTTTCATGTACCTACTAGATTATTTTAAAATATATAACTTTTAAGCAAATGTAGGAAATTATATTCGTCTTCATCAGCCAAGCTCTTAAACATCATAAGTACGTACTCATTCATTTAACATTTATACCCATCAAGAGGGTGAAAGTCAGCAACAAAACACAGTATAATTGAACAGGGAGGGTTAAACTGAATAAATTCAGGGTCAATAGCAGGGGAAAGTAAGTCACCCCATGTACAGTAATTTTAATTAGCCAACCGAAGAGCAACCGTTAGCAACATATGTGGCTTATGGAATGTTCTATGGGGTGCAAATAACTATGGTGAGTACGATAGAAATTATTGTTTTTGCTTGTTATTGATATTTTTATTGTTTGCAGTTTCGTTTGTTTGGTCTGTGGGGTTGTACCGAGTGATTTGAAAATTATTGCGTTTTAATTTACTTATATACTTATATATGTATAAGGACCTATCTAACTCCTAACTTCTGCCAGTGCTGCGGAATTGTTCGATAGTTACCGCGGCCCTGGTATATAAAGGGCTTAAGAAGGAACATGATGGGCTTTAGTCAGTAAGTAAGAGGACACACCTAAATCAAAACTCCGATTGTGATGTTTCCATAAAAAATATGTAGTGCGAAAAGATATTCTTTATTTCGCCAACCCTTCTGTTTGGAGAAAGAGATAAAATCATGAGTAAGCGACGTAATTTCCTCGGGTTGCGATCGGGTCGTCGGCTAGGCTAGACCTAGTTTTAGAAATTCAGTTTGTATATGTATGATAGTTTTCAATTCAAATAAAAATTGATTGCTTAGCGCGCCCCAACCATCAAAAACTACATATATAACTAAAGAATTTGGTAGTATTTAAGTATACCTATTTCCTCTGTCTAGATTAGTCTAGATCTTAGGCTTAACGTACGATAGGAAACCCGCAAAGTCTTAAAGTCTTAAAGTCTCTAACCTCATCAGCACGGTACAAAATTCCGTAGAAACACAAAGATTTCATCACTACCTGAGCTCCGAACTTTTTTCACAGTAATTCGTCCATTTTTTTTCCAAAAGCAGTGATATTTCGGCTATTATTTCGTCATAAAATACTCTATCAAAACATTTTTGGGGCTACAAGACGGATTCGGGTGATTGGGCTAGCGTTTTTTTGAAAATAGCAAGCCGACACGGGTTGATTACAGTGTAGCTATTTGCATTTGGTATTTTGTTGGGAAATAGTATGTTTATTTTTTTGAAGAATTTGAAGCTATGTTAATTTTGGAGTAACTTTCAATGTCCTTAAACCTCATCACCCATTGCAATGTCAAGTGCTCACATCAGTGGGAATGTGTAGGTAAATGTGTAAAAAATTTAAAAATTGCTTTTAGGATTATACCTAGTTCGTGGAGTTCAGATGTTTTCTGTCAGTAAAACTTAATGAACTCAGCGCATCTACCAGTCCGGCTTTTAAGCTAGAACTATTGAACCGGTTTATGTTAATGAAAGGTACACCAATAGACTAGACTCTACAGCCTGAAAAAATACATAGACATTAAGCTACTTAGGTATTACTGAGAGCGGCAAGAAATTCTTCCGGGACACGGTTAGCAAATGCATAAGGTAAGAAGGACAACTTACTGCACCTCAGGTTCTTAAAAAGCTCGGATTCCTCTTCCTCGAAAGACCTCTTTTATATTGAAAAAAAAAACTATAACAAGCTATTTTGCAGACCACGTCAGGCGCCAAAGAAAGCCGGGGTCATTTCACGCTCCACTTTATTTTTTTGTGAACCCTTAACTAGATGTGACAAAAACGTGTCAACGGGTTGCGCAGACGCCGATTATGATGATAGGCTAACGGATAAACATTAGCTAAATCGGAATATAATGATGCTACATTTGTCACTTCACCCTTTTGTCACCCTTTGAGTGTGGATTGTAATCTTTGGTTTTTGATAATTACGCGAAGACATTAAAATTGGGTCAGATATGATTGCTCGCAAAGTTGGAATTCAGTGTAATGGTTTTGGTCGCCTAATAAAATATGGTTTTACAGAACTAAAGAGTTTGTTTGTTCATTAGCATGTGGGCACATTACATAGGAACGGTAAGCATAGGACCTGCTACTATAGTTATGAGTAGGTAAATTATATATTTTTTTTTTATCGGTTATTCATATTAAAATATTTTTATCTGCTTTTATGTCTAAGTAAATATGGTATGCTATAGGTACTAGGTACATACTTACTATAGGACAACAAAAAATCGAACTCGCAACAGCATGTCTTTGCAGCCGAATTTTTCAAGTGACAACTTACGACATCTATTGAATTTTTGAGGAACTACGCCTTGGGCTCTTAGTATAGCTTTACACTTCCATCAACGTAAATAGTCCAGCAAAGCTGCGATAGATGTCGCTGTATTCAAAAATTTTCCATGTCTGTTGTGTGCCACTTACAAAACTTTTCAATAGATGGCGCATTGGTAAAATTAAACAAAACTAGTACCGTGATTTTCTAAATTCATTTATTAAATAAAATAATAATCTAAATGCCTCATAATATTACAAATGCATAAACTGTCTTCTATCAGTCTCTTTTTGGAAGTTATTCTATGACAACATAGAATTAGTAGGTGAAGCCTTTTGCTTCCATTTCATCCCGAACGCTTTGTGGGTTTGGCCAGAACACCATCAATATGGTTGAACCTGGAAACATAATAATAATTATTGTGAATAGATAGTTTAATCATCTCCTAAATTCTGGGGAGTCCGTTTCTACGCAGTAAGGTAGTACTCGGGGTGGATCTGAGTGCTTAGTGCGAGTTTTCGTGAATTTTTTTACGGACTCACATGAGAGCGCGTATACTAAGATTTGTATGCAGTGTTGCCAACTTAGTGGATTTTCCACTAATACTGGTGGTTTAAGTCCCCTATTTAGTGGCGAAATGTTGAAAGTACTGCGGGTCAAGTAGCGAAATGTAAGTTTTGTGGTACAACTTTAAGGAGTTACTATGGAGATTTGAAGTCTCACGGAATGTCAAAAAAGCATCTACAAAACAAAAAGGTGAACGACTACTATATAATTATATTAAGTACTCATTCATTGGTCAAATGCGTAACTAAACAATTTGTGAAACTACTACGCCGATTATAATTTGTGAAGGATTCGGATCGGGTCGGATGAATTGCTAAACAGATGTAATGCTTTGTCTGTTTTAATTTTCTATCGTTGCCGAGTTACATCTTTGGATGATTAAATTGTTTTAGGTTACAATAAAATATAAACAATATTTTTTTAGTGGTGAATTTGGTGATTTTAAGTGTGGGATAAATTTTTGTTAGTGGTTTTCTGGTGGTTTTAAAAGTTGACTCTGGTGGTAAGCTTCTACAACTGTTGGCAACACTGTTTGTATGGAACAAAAACAGGTTCCAATTTTTGACACTAGGTGGAGCTGTTTTTGTTCCATACAAATCTTAGTATACGCGCTCTCATGTGAGTCCGTAAAAAAATTCACGAAAACTCGCACTAAGCACTCTGCTCTAAATCCACTCACATTCGACACAGCCTAGCTGGGGAGTTTGTGTATCACGTCGGGGTCACCAATTTAGGAGATAATTAAAACACTAGAAATTTCTGTCGACTGGCTTTTATTCAGACCGGCGGCGCCCTATTTATATCTGCACGCCTGCGGCAGCGAAAATCTGCTTTTGAAATTTCAAAATTTTGAATTTGACGTTTAATCCTAATTGCTATTTTCTTCATGAGTATTGAAGGTTGCAAGTCAAAGAAGGTTGTATGCGTTTCATGTCGCTACAATAGGTACCTAAAATATTATCATTGTACTGTACCTACTGCCTATAGATGTTAAACTTTTTGTAAGTACCCATACATATAATAGACAGTTTACTTATAACTGCTTAGTTATCTAGGAGGTACATACTTGGTTTTTTTTATATATATAATTCCTAATCTGAGGAAAGTGCTTAATTGTTTATCATGATTTTTAAATATAGCAGTTATTTTTAATTTCTCAAGTACTTATACTTATTTAGCAATTTCAATTCAGTACTTTTCCCTATTATTTTTTGTAGGTGCAATCAAATGTCTTACCAGCAGTAAAAACCCCGAAGACGGTGAAGGCTTCATGGCAGTGCAGATCCAGCGTGGCTCCGAGGAAGTTGGAGCCCACCGCCGCACCAGTACGACCCACCATGTACATCACACACATTGCCATGGCCCTGGAAATATAATAAAGTATTTATTAGAAGGTATTATTCTTAATTTGGTTTTAAAGTCTAACCCCCTTACTTATAAAAATCTCTGATCACCCTCTAAGACATATTTAAGCAACGTTTATAAGTAAGAATTTTTTTAAACAACCCTTAAGTATTACTTATTATTTAATTCACGTTTATAAGTAGGTAAGGCTGTAAGTACCCCTGAGAAAAGAACGTTTAATGAATTATGAAGAAAGTCAGGTATTAGGTACTAAATAAATAGGTACCTTCCTACTTACCCACTAAGTTTCTAGATGAAGTTCATCTTGAAAGCGTAGGTGGTAGGTACCTAAGTAGCTAATCCGTGAAACATCTACTTAGCTGTTTCGAAATACTCAACTTAACTTAAGTTCTACTTACTTAAAAGTAGGTCTGCCGCAGAAGAAAGGAAGGTATTAGTTTCAGTACTTAGTCAATTGTAAGCAATATTTTTTATCTTCTAAAAGTTACCTACCTAAGTTGTGTAGGGAACACATCAACAGCAATGGCCGCGAGAATGGAGGCAGCACAACCGGAGCACAGAGATATGATGAGCAGCACCGTCGCTGCTATACCTTCGGGTACGAAGGCAGCTCCAACTGTTGCTATTCCACAGATAAACATTATACCACCTGGAAAATAAATAAAAAACATTAAAGTACAATCTTGCAAAAAAGTTACTTCAACGCGAGACTACCGAAGTATCAAATCACTGCGACACTTTTTTGACGTCATCGTTTATCTATCGATATTAATGAATAATTCCAACGTAGCAATCGCCAACGTCCATACCACGTTGAATACACCGGTTCTCGTCCGATCACCGAAGTTAAGCAACATCGGGCGCGGTCAGTACTTGGATGGGTGACCGCCTGGGAACACCGCGTGACGTTGGCTTTTTGTTTTTTATTTGTAAATTACAGTTTTCATAAAAGCATTATCATTCCTAAATGAATTGCTTGCATTTCTGATAAAGTTTTATTTTGTTTTAGAGCGGGCACCTAAAAGTAGTGTTTTTGCACTTTAAATAAATACCGCTTTTCAAATGATCTACTTTTAATGTAAACACAGATTACTTAATAGACCTATGTAGACGTGAAAAAATGTATTAAAAATACTTTTGAATTTCCAAAAAAACAAAAAGCCATATTTGCATGTTACAATTTCCTCACATGCCGTGACAAAAATGTATCCCTGTATCTATCGCAGCACTTCCTGTCTCTCCATACGAATCAAATTGAAGTCAATTTTTTAGGGAATAAGGTTTAAAATAAAGTGTATACTTCCTAAACTTTAGTTTGATAAGCGTGTTGGTTGAACTACAAAGTGCGTAAAGTATAGTTTCAAAATAACTCAAGGTACATGAAATTAGCTTCTGCCAATCGGCTAAATTCGGTTTTAATTTGGATTTTGCACAAATTATGGTAGGCTAGTAGTTAGCTTGCTATGATCATTCTCACAGCTTATTCATATTCATATCATTTATTGCGTTCCACAAGTTGCACGTGTTGTTACAATAAGCTTACAGCTACGTACATTTGTGGACCCTGTTAGGGCACAGCAACATTGGCATTTAATGCCAGTACATTTAAAATACTTAAAACTAATTCTAAATTATTATGGCAAGTTTTAAACATTAGGTATAATAGGAATAGTTAATTTACAATTAAAATTATATATTTCTTTATATTTTTATAAATATATATTAGGAAATTATTTAGATATTAGCTATTTTAGTGTACTTATTGTAGTGTGTATATTGTTTATGTATGACTAATATTTATTTTGTCGTTCATGTATTGTTGATTGTATAGTACCTATGCCTTTTTAGTTAGGATTTCCTTAATTTTATTTACATATACATTATACTTTGGTTCGCTTAGTCACATACTGAAACCTCATTTTCTCCTGCCCTATTCCCAATATGTTTTCCGCTTAAAAATTTAAAAATTGCTTTTAGGATTATACCTAGTTCGTGGAGTTCAGATGTTTTCTGTCAGTAAAACTTAATGAACTCAGCGCATCTACCAGTCCGGCTTTTAAGCTAGAACTATTGAACCGGTTTATGTTAATGAAAGGTACACCAATAGACTAGACTCTACAGCCTGAAAAAATACATAGACATTAAGCTACTTAGGTATTACTGAGAGCGGCAAGAAATTCTTCCGGGACACGGTTAGCAAATGCATAAGGTAAGAAGGACAACTTACTGCACCTCAGGTTCTTAAAAAGCTCGGATTCCTCTTCCTCGAAAGACCTCTTTTATATTGAAAAAAAAAACTATAACAAGCTATTTTGCAGACCACGTCAGGCGCCAAAGAAAGCCGGGGTCATTTCACGCTCCACTTTATTTTTTTGTGAACCCTTAACTAGATGTGACAAAAACGTGTCAACGGGTTGCGCAGACGCCGATTATGATGATAGGCTAACGGATAAACATTAGCTAAATCGGAATATAATGATGCTACATTTGTCACTTCACCCTTTTGTCACCCTTTGAGTGTGGATTGTAATCTTTGGTTTTTGATAATTACGCGAAGACATTAAAATTGGGTCAGATATGATTGCTCGCAAAGTTGGAATTCAGTGTAATGGTTTTGGTCGCCTAATAAAATATGGTTTTACAGAACTAAAGAGTTTGTTTGTTCATTAGCATGTGGGCACATTACATAGGAACGGTAAGCATAGGACCTGCTACTATAGTTATGAGTAGGTAAATTATATATTTTTTTTTTATCGGTTATTCATATTAAAATATTTTTATCTGCTTTTATGTCTAAGTAAATATGGTATGCTATAGGTACTAGGTACATACTTACTATAGGACAACAAAAAATCGAACTCGCAACAGCATGTCTTTGCAGCCGAATTTTTCAAGTGACAACTTACGACATCTATTGAATTTTTGAGGAACTACGCCTTGGGCTCTTAGTATAGCTTTACACTTCCATCAACGTAAATAGTCCAGCAAAGCTGCGATAGATGTCGCTGTATTCAAAAATTTTCCATGTCTGTTGTGTGCCACTTACAAAACTTTTCAATAGATGGCGCATTGGTAAAATTAAACAAAACTAGTACCGTGATTTTCTAAATTCATTTATTAAATAAAATAATAATCTAAATGCCTCATAATATTACAAATGCATAAACTGTCTTCTATCAGTCTCTTTTTGGAAGTTATTCTATGACAACATAGAATTAGTAGGTGAAGCCTTTTGCTTCCATTTCATCCCGAACGCTTTGTGGGTTTGGCCAGAACACCATCAATATGGTTGAACCTGGAAACATAATAATAATTATTGTGAATAGATAGTTTAATCATCTCCTAAATTCTGGGGAGTCCGTTTCTACGCAGTAAGGTAGTACTCGGGGTGGATCTGAGTGCTTAGTGCGAGTTTTCGTGAATTTTTTTACGGACTCACATGAGAGCGCGTATACTAAGATTTGTATGCAGTGTTGCCAACTTAGTGGATTTTCCACTAATACTGGTGGTTTAAGTCCCCTATTTAGTGGCGAAATGTTGAAAGTACTGCGGGTCAAGTAGCGAAATGTAAGTTTTGTGGTACAACTTTAAGGAGTTACTATGGAGATTTGAAGTCTCACGGAATGTCAAAAAAGCATCTACAAAACAAAAAGGTGAACGACTACTATATAATTATATTAAGTACTCATTCATTGGTCAAATGCGTAACTAAACAATTTGTGAAACTACTACGCCGATTATAATTTGTGAAGGATTCGGATCGGGTCGGATGAATTGCTAAACAGATGTAATGCTTTGTCTGTTTTAATTTTCTATCGTTGCCGAGTTACATCTTTGGATGATTAAATTGTTTTAGGTTACAATAAAATATAAACAATATTTTTTTAGTGGTGAATTTGGTGATTTTAAGTGTGGGATAAATTTTTGTTAGTGGTTTTCTGGTGGTTTTAAAAGTTGACTCTGGTGGTAAGCTTCTACAACTGTTGGCAACACTGTTTGTATGGAACAAAAACAGGTTCCAATTTTTGACACTAGGTGGAGCTGTTTTTGTTCCATACAAATCTTAGTATACGCGCTCTCATGTGAGTCCGTAAAAAAATTCACGAAAACTCGCACTAAGCACTCTGCTCTAAATCCACTCACATTCGACACAGCCTAGCTGGGGAGTTTGTGTATCACGTCGGGGTCACCAATTTAGGAGATAATTAAAACACTAGAAATTTCTGTCGACTGGCTTTTATTCAGACCGGCGGCGCCCTATTTATATCTGCACGCCTGCGGCAGCGAAAATCTGCTTTTGAAATTTCAAAATTTTGAATTTGACGTTTAATCCTAATTGCTATTTTCTTCATGAGTATTGAAGGTTGCAAGTCAAAGAAGGTTGTATGCGTTTCATGTCGCTACAATAGGTACCTAAAATATTATCATTGTACTGTACCTACTGCCTATAGATGTTAAACTTTTTGTAAGTACCCATACATATAATAGACAGTTTACTTATAACTGCTTAGTTATCTAGGAGGTACATACTTGGTTTTTTTTATATATATAATTCCTAATCTGAGGAAAGTGCTTAATTGTTTATCATGATTTTTAAATATAGCAGTTATTTTTAATTTCTCAAGTACTTATACTTATTTAGCAATTTCAATTCAGTACTTTTCCCTATTATTTTTTGTAGGTGCAATCAAATGTCTTACCAGCAGTAAAAACCCCGAAGACGGTGAAGGCTTCATGGCAGTGCAGATCCAGCGTGGCTCCGAGGAAGTTGGAGCCCACCGCCGCACCAGTACGACCCACCATGTACATCACACACATTGCCATGGCCCTGGAAATATAATAAAGTATTTATTAGAAGGTATTATTCTTAATTTGGTTTTAAAGTCTAACCCCCTTACTTATAAAAATCTCTGATCACCCTCTAAGACATATTTAAGCAACGTTTATAAGTAAGAATTTTTTTAAACAACCCTTAAGTATTACTTATTATTTAATTCACGTTTATAAGTAGGTAAGGCTGTAAGTACCCCTGAGAAAAGAACGTTTAATGAATTATGAAGAAAGTCAGGTATTAGGTACTAAATAAATAGGTACCTTCCTACTTACCCACTAAGTTTCTAGATGAAGTTCATCTTGAAAGCGTAGGTGGTAGGTACCTAAGTAGCTAATCCGTGAAACATCTACTTAGCTGTTTCGAAATACTCAACTTAACTTAAGTTCTACTTACTTAAAAGTAGGTCTGCCGCAGAAGAAAGGAAGGTATTAGTTTCAGTACTTAGTCAATTGTAAGCAATATTTTTTATCTTCTAAAAGTTACCTACCTAAGTTGTGTAGGGAACACATCAACAGCAATGGCCGCGAGAATGGAGGCAGCACAACCGGAGCACAGAGATATGATGAGCAGCACCGTCGCTGCTATACCTTCGGGTACGAAGGCAGCTCCAACTGTTGCTATTCCACAGATAAACATTATACCACCTGGAAAATAAATAAAAAACATTAAAGTACAATCTTGCAAAAAAGTTACTTCAACGCGAGACTACCGAAGTATCAAATCACTGCGACACTTTTTTGACGTCATCGTTTATCTATCGATATTAATGAATAATTCCAACGTAGCAATCGCCAACGTCCATACCACGTTGAATACACCGGTTCTCGTCCGATCACCGAAGTTAAGCAACATCGGGCGCGGTCAGTACTTGGATGGGTGACCGCCTGGGAACACCGCGTGACGTTGGCTTTTTGTTTTTTATTTGTAAATTACAGTTTTCATAAAAGCATTATCATTCCTAAATGAATTGCTTGCATTTCTGATAAAGTTTTATTTTGTTTTAGAGCGGGCACCTAAAAGTAGTGTTTTTGCACTTTAAATAAATACCGCTTTTCAAATGATCTACTTTTAATGTAAACACAGATTACTTAATAGACCTATGTAGACGTGAAAAAATGTATTAAAAATACTTTTGAATTTCCAAAAAAACAAAAAGCCATATTTGCATGTTACAATTTCCTCACATGCCGTGACAAAAATGTATCCCTGTATCTATCGCAGCACTTCCTGTCTCTCCATACGAATCAAATTGAAGTCAATTTTTTAGGGAATAAGGTTTAAAATAAAGTGTATACTTCCTAAACTTTAGTTTGATAAGCGTGTTGGTTGAACTACAAAGTGCGTAAAGTATAGTTTCAAAATAACTCAAGGTACATGAAATTAGCTTCTGCCAATCGGCTAAATTCGGTTTTAATTTGGATTTTGCACAAATTATGGTAGGCTAGTAGTTAGCTTGCTATGATCATTCTCACAGCTTATTCATATTCATATCATTTATTGCGTTCCACAAGTTGCACGTGTTGTTACAATAAGCTTACAGCTACGTACATTTGTGGACCCTGTTAGGGCACAGCAACATTGGCATTTAATGCCAGTACATTTAAAATACTTAAAACTAATTCTAAATTATTATGGCAAGTTTTAAACATTAGGTATAATAGGAATAGTTAATTTACAATTAAAATTATATATTTCTTTATATTTTTATAAATATATATTAGGAAATTATTTAGATATTAGCTATTTTAGTGTACTTATTGTAGTGTGTATATTGTTTATGTATGACTAATATTTATTTTGTCGTTCATGTATTGTTGATTGTATAGTACCTATGCCTTTTTAGTTAGGATTTCCTTAATTTTATTTACATATACATTATACTTTGGTTCGCTTAGTCACATACTGAAACCTCATTTTCTCCTGCCCTATTCCCAATATGTTTTCCGCTTCCATTCCTCTCTGTCACTCCTCATAATAACATCCACATCAGCTAAAAATCATTAAAATATTTGTCAACTCACAGTATAACGTTTTCCGTCCCACTTTGTTGATGAGGAACCCTATGGCTAAATACGTGAGCGCAAACACTGCACCCATGGACATGGATATGGGGAACACCGCCACTGACACTTCCGACTGACACGCTGCCAGCTCTGAAGACAGCTGGAAAGATACGAAGAGAACGCTGTATTACGCTCTATTCTTCAAATCTGACAGGCATATATGAGTTGGTGGGAAGTTTATTGCGCTACTTCTTCTTCCCAGCAATAACACGTAGGTATATAGTGGTGAATGAAGGTCGGGTGTTCGAAAAGGGCTGTTTTCAGTGCAGTTAATACTTATAGTATTTTAATGCATTTTTAAACTTTCAGAGCCAAGTTACCCACCTCAAGGAAGGTTTTGTCATCATGGTAACTTAACCTGATTCCTGAGCACCTTTATCGCAAGTTAATAAATAATAATAAAACGCCAACAAAGATCAGAAAGATTTTAGTCTCCAAGAGAAGACCAATCAAGGCGGACTCAAAATGTTTTAAACCCTGCTCAGGTCTATAATCATTATTTAGTTAGATAGGTAAATCTTGTGTTACTTACGCTTGCATTAATGAATTTATCACGAATAATTTGACATATTGTAATGCTCCTATTTGCGTTACTTCCTAAAATACTGTTCAGTATATCTGGTACCCAAACGTACAAACCACTCGACCTGAAACAAGAACAAAATAAATTATGAATCAGCATTAGTATACGTTCAAGACGCGCGGCGGTCACCGCCGGTGCCGGACGTGTGCGAGAGCAGGCTCTCCACAGTACCTGGCGTGTCCGCTGGAGGGCGCCACAGTGTCGTGCACAGTGTCGAGCACGGCGGCGAGCGCAGTCAGTAGCGCGGCGGTCACCGCCGGTGCCGGACGTGTGCGAGAGCAGGCTCTCCACAGTACCTGGCGTGTCCGCTGGAGGGCGCCACAGTGTCGTGCACAGTGTCGAGCACGGCGGCGAGCGCCGTCAGTAGAGCGGCGGTCACCGCCCCGACCCCGACTACTCGAGCTTCTGTTGTCACACTCCTCTCCGTTCCGTGGCAGCAGTATCCTACCCTCCTCTCCCTCAATCTCAAATCCCAAGCAGATGCCTCCTGCTAAGATCCACTGGCGATCCCGGCCAGGCACAGCCCTTCTCATGGCTCATGGTTCGCGTTAGAGGCCATGCTAACGCCTAGGGACGTCTCTACCTTTCTCCAATTGTGGCGGTCTACTGTTCCATTGGATACAGGGAGGTAGAGATAAGAGTGCACCTGTGTATGCGCACACACTGTCGTTGCTACGTTTCGTGCACTTTAATATCTCCTGCGCAATTGACTTGGTCTGCCAAATGGACTCCGATTTAGCCCTGCGGCGATGGGCAGAGGTAGAGAGGTCCGGTTGTGATGCCAACTTGGCTTTGTCTGATGTCTACACGCAGGCGACCTAGGGTAGATGGTCGCTTTGCACTGCATTGGGTTAACAGTGCAATTCGGCAGCTCCCTGGGTGACGAAGCAGCTCTATTTAGAGAGGCCCTGCTTCCCCCAATCCGGGGAGGGGACTAGAAAAGGTGTCCTAAAAAAGGCTTAACCCTGTATAAAAAGAGAGAGTAACCACGGCTGTCTCTGCATCAATAACTCGTGGTCGAAAGATACATAATAATCTCAGACGGAAACCCGTTAAAATTAATAATATGACCTTTGCAGCGTGGAATGTGCGAACCCTCCTTGATCGCGAAAGTAGCCTGTGTCCTCCTCGTAAAACCGCTCTCGTATCGAGAGAACTCCGACGCTACGGTGTGCACATCGCTGCTCTTAGTGAGACTCACTTGGCAGACGAGGGGGAGAGATTGGAGCGCTTGGGCGGATATACTTTCTTTTGGAAAGGTACTCCGTCCTCAGAGCCTAGAAGATCCGGGGTTGGATTCGCGATCAGCAACCATATAGCAGCTAAATTAGAGGAGTATCCTATCCACATCTCGGACCGCGTCACCACGCTGCGCCTACACCTCGATAATGGCAATCACCTTAATATCATCAGTGTTTATGCACCAACGCTCGACAAGGATGATGAAACCAAGGCCAAGTTTTACGAAGAAGTTACGCAAACCCTATCAAAAATTCCCCAAAGGGAACAGATACTTCTGATGGGTGACTTCAATTCGCGAGTCGGACGTGACTTTGAAGCTTGGCCAAAGGTCTTGGGAAGACATGGTGTCGGTAACATGAATAGTAATGGACAACTCCTGCTATCTCTCTGTGCCGAATTCGAACTGGCCATCACCAACACCATGTTCAGACTCCCGGCTAAGTATAAAACTACCTGGATGCATCCGAGATCAAAGCATTGGCACCTGATTGATTTCATAATCGTTCGGCAAAGAGACATTTCCCAAGTACAGATTACACGTGTTATGCGTGATGCTAATGCAATGTGCTCCACGGACCACCGTCTTGTTGTCACCAAGATGAAGCTTCGTTTATATCCTCCTCGCAGATCTCATGGAGTGAAGCCTAAGTGCCTAGATTTGGAAAAATTTCAAAGTCTGGAGGTACGCGACAACTATATACAGGCAATTAGTGATGCGATCCAGCTAATAGACGTTGAGCATGGTGATTCTGTAGCTAACTGGCATACCCTCTCGACCGGATTAATCGCTAGTGCTTCGCAGACACTGGGTGTCAAACCTGGCAGACACGAAGACTGGTTTGATGAAAATGATAAAATACTAACAAAAGCTATCCAGAATCACGGCTCCATACTACGTCAATTTAGGGACGATCAACAAGCGGAGCGTGTTAAGCAAAGTGGAGCCGAGTTGCGGAGATATGTACGGGAAATAAAAGACAAGTGGTGGCGTCAAAAGGCCGAACGTATGCAGTGGCTCTCTGACACGAAACAGCTAGGTGCGTTTTATGATGAGGTTCGCAAACTGGTCGGTAAAACCAGTCGTACAAGAGTACCCTTAAGATCTCATGACGGCACACAGCTAATGACCAACAAGCAGGACGTACTTAAGAGATGGGCAGAGCATTTCAACGACTTGCTCAATGTCGATAGAGCTGTGGACATGTCGTTTATCTGCTCGATGGCATCACTGCCCACTGTCAAGCAGCTAGACGATCCACTGACCCTGCGTGAGGTCATCGTTGCCGTTCAACAACAACAGAACAAAAAAGCGGTCGGCATTGATAATGTTCCTGGAGAGTTGCTGAAATATGGGGGTGCGGAGTTGCATGAGACCATTTGGAAACTCTTTGCAAAGATGTGGAACGAGGAGCGAGTACCTGATGAGTTTCGAGTCTCTCGGGTGTGCTCCTTGTACAAGAACAAAGGCGACAAATCTGACTGCAACTCCTATAGAGGTATCTCTCTCCTGACCTCTCCAGGCAAAACCTTTGCACGAATTTTACTGAACCGCTTGATGCCCTTGTCTGAAGACATACTGCCTGAAACCCAATTTGGCTTCCGGCCGAATCGAGGTACGTGTGAAGCCATCTTCTCTATCCGTCAACTTCTAGAGAAGAGTCGTGAGCAGAGTCAACCATTGTTTCTTTGCTTTGTTGACTTGGAGAAAGCTTTCGACTCGGTGCCGCGCAAAGCCTTATGGGTGGTACTAGCGAAACTTGGATGCACGGATAAGTTTATAAGAATGATACGACTTCTGCATGATGACATGCGCTGTTGTGTCAGTGTGCAGGGTGAGGACTCGGAGTTCTTTAAAGTGAGCTGCGGTGTGAAACAGGGCTGCGTGCTCGCTCCAACTCTCTTTGCCCTGTACTTTGCAGTTGTCGTTCGGGAAGCCTTGCAGACTCTGTCCGAAGGTATCCGTATTTGTTTTCGTACCGATGGCGGTGGTGTCTTCAACCTAAATAGACTCAAGGCTCGCACAAGAGTGTCTCACGCGACTATCACTGAGATGATGTATGCAGATGACTTATGTTTTGTGGCGGAATCCCCAGATGGGCTGCAGAGACTTATGTCGAGACTACTGCAGGCATGCAGCAGATTTGGCCTGAAGATAAATGTCAAGAAAACCGAAGTCATGGCACTTGATACTGTGAACAGTGCCCCAGTTGACATTAGACTCGGAGATGTCTCGCTTAAGCAAGTAAACCAATTCAAATATCTTGGCAGCACCATAACATCCAGGTGTCTCCTTGATAACGAAGTCAACAGCCGAATAGGAGCAGCTGCTGCAGCTTTTGGTAGACTTCGTGCCAAGGTGTTCCGCTCACATGACATAAAGCTCTCTACAAAAGTAGCTGTGTACATGGCAATAGTTCTGCCAAATCTCCTATATGCCTCTGAGACTTGGTGTCTATACCGCGAGCATATTCGGACATTAGATAGATTCCATCTAAAATGCCTACGTGACATTATGTGCATCCAGTGGTCGGACCGTGTTCGTAACACGGAAGTACTTAGACGCGCTAATGTCAGCGGTATTGAGGCCTATCTAATGCGTCGACAGCTGCTCTGGGCTGGTCATGTCTCCCGGATGTCAGATGCCCGAGTAGCAAAGCGCGTCTTCTACTCAGAGCTGGAGACTGGCAAGCGTAAGCAGGGTGGTCAACGTCTGCGGTACAAAGATGTGCTGAAACGCCACATGAAGAGATGTGACTTAGATCCGTCACACTGGGAGGCTATGGCGGCAGATAGGACCAAATGGAGGCGGACTATTAAGGACAAGGTGTGCGAGTTTGAGAGCCGGCGGAGAGAACAGCTCGACGCTAGGCGAGATGAGCTGAAGGCCCGACCACCCGCGGCCATCCAATACACCTATATCGGAGGAGTGCTGACTTGCAGTGAATGTGGACGGACATTCACTGCAAAAATTGGCTTTGTCAGTCACTGGAGAGCACACCAGCGAAGCTCTCAAAATTAAGCGCAGATCCAAGTCGCTGTGGCCGAAATCGGCCAGGATCAATATATACGTTCAAGACTCAAAATTCTTGCATTGAATTCGCTCGAGACTCGCTTTTGAACTATACCAAACCCTGGATCCAAACTTAGTCACAGTTGTCGCAAAACTTGGTATTTTCCGTAACTAAATTCCTCACCCAAATCCCAACCCAAAATAAACTTTTTTATCTTTTATTCTTTTACAAATACGAACCAATTTACATCAAACACAATACTCGGATACCTAATTTTACTTTCTTTTTATACCGCACCAACAACAACTAATTACTTATCAAAATTTTACACCATTAATCTTAAAACTTACACCATAAACACAGCGAACATGGATATATGCGATATGAAGACACAGCGCAGGAGTGGTACTCTGAACATCAGCCCCACATTCTTGACTGCGCCGGCAAAACCACCTGTTTTGATCTCTTCACTGCCTGTTATTAGTTTCGTTACCTGAAAAATAATTAAAATTATTATAAAGTAAGTAGCAAAATATTTTATCTAAGAAATCCTCTCAGACCAGTATCCAATGTCGTAGTTTGTAAGTATGTATCATTTAACGATTAAAGACTATTTTATATTCTTTATAGTGACAAGTCAATGGTGTCACCCGTCTTCCCGTGAGAAAAAGCCTATAGCCTTCCTCGATAAATGGGATATCTAAACTGAATTTTTTTTTTCAGTGATACAAAACCAGGGTTGCTAAGTTAAGTGGATTCAAAGTTCAAACAAACAAACTCTTCAGCTTAATCAAGTTTTAATAGATGGTATAAAAAGTATTCTACATTAATAGAACTAAAATCAATACACATCCAATGAAAGTAGTGGACAGTACTGTGATTGTGAAAATAAATAAATGCAATCATAATAAGCTATTTCTGGTCTTTCACATCATTATATCTGAAAGTACTATTTAGTCATTAATTACTGCTAATTAGCATTAGAACTTTAACCCTTGGGAATTATGGTGCAATAAATAGTTAATGATGTTTATTGTTCATTAAAAATCCATTTAATATCTGTATTACCTATCATATTTATCTATCTCATAGCATGTGTGACCTCCTTATACAAAGTAGATCAGTAAATATTGTGATCATCGTCATTGTTTTGAGAGATACTCTGTTACGACAAGACACATAAACCGGTTTTGCCCACTGGACCCTTTTGCTGGGACGATATCGGGTCCCTGTAACGTTTCTAATATATCTGGAATACCAAAGAAAATAAGGGTGAAGGAAAACATCTTGAGGAAACCTATGGACCTAGAAGTCTGATATGGCCAAGCTGCCTCGAGGAAGCAAATTGATTAAAGATCATGGCATCGAGGCCTGTCGTGCTCTGCAACCTCAATTTAAAGGCTGATGACTGTTAGAGAACGTGTAGTGGGAGTTAATAAAAAAATGCAAATCTTCGATTCGATCAACCATCAAACTTATAATTTCCTTTCAGTCATAAAAACACATACAAAATACTCACAGCAAAATTATCAGCACTGGTACCACTATTCCACGCGTACATCATTGCCAGAACCGGCAAAGCTGCATCAGGACCCTTCGCCGCCAGCAGATACCGAGGGCTTTCTGGCAAGAACAGCAGGATAGCTGCAGCCACCAGCCCAGGGGCACACCAGAGCCACACGAATGCTCTCCAGGGTACGATGGTCATGTAGGCAAACGTGAAGGACCATTTGCCGGGGATTATTAGCCAGGCGAGACCTGGAAATTGAAGGAAGTTATAGTTTAGTAGTGTGCTGAATGTGGGAGGTATTCAGCTGCTTATGGTTAGTCTGGTACCTACTCAGCTGTTTCTGGTTAGACTGGAAGACGAATCCAACATAGTGAGGAAAGGCTAGGCAGATGATGAGATATTGAAACTTGGTTATGCTTGACACAGATACCTACTTTGTGCATCTTATTTTGGTTCCATGTATACAGACTAGGTAACTAATATAATAAAGAGGAATACTTTTTTGTTAGTATGTACTCCAAAGGCTTCCAAACTACTGCATGGTTTGAAAAAATCTAACACTGTTATGAAGCTCCCACGGAACACAAGTGAAACCGCGGGAAAACAGCTAGTTATTGTATATCCAATATAATTTACCCTATATAAGGCAATAATAGTTATTAGTTCATTGATAAATATAAGTTCAAGTTAACGCAAGTTATTAACTTAGATAACTTAATGCTAATTGCTTAATTAGAATTTATATGCATGTTTGCCTTGGCGAAGAACAGACCCACTTCGATAAGGTTTCTGTCAGTTATTTGCTTTACTGCCTAATTCTACTTGTATTGTATTTTTGCAAAGCGGATAAAAGGATCATCCCTGGTGAGAAGAACGATGTTTGGGGGACAGTGAAACTGTAGAAAGCTTATAAAAGACGGAGACGAAGTATTCATATCATATCTATGAATTGATGAAGACTGCATCACTTCTTTTCAGCAAAGGCATGGGAAGTGTTTAAGGGTGGGCATTTGAGGGCTGTCTGCTGATTTATTGAAGAAACATTGTTTTTTTTTAATTCTGAAAAGCGAGATGAACCACTTCCTAGTTGAGCTATAAGGTAGGTACATCAACTAATTCAATAAAATTTTTAGATCGAAGAACAACCATCTGTATATTAGCTACTCAAGATAAGTATGTAAGTTAATTGTAATACAAACCTGGTAATATAATAAAAGAGAAGGATATGAAAGCCGAACTCCACGCAATGGCTGCCGCACGCTTGGAGTTCGCATGCATTTCTCCTAAATACGCATACACTGTTGCACTGGACGCTGATATTCTGAAAATGACAAAAGAAGAATAACTTAAGTATAATTTTATTATCAGAAAACAGCAATAAAGAGGACTAAAAACTTGTGGAGCTGCGGGATTGTTCGAAAGAGTTACCGCGGTCCTGGCATACAAATGGCTCCGGACGAAACATATGGGGTTTTATATATAGTCAGTAAGATACTCCCTCCTGCTTGGTCATCAACTGATCATTTCTCAGCACAAAAAAGTGAGGACCCTTTTTCACATCTTTACAAGGAAGAAATCAAAGTAGAGAAATCGCGATTTTCGTGTTCTTTTGATAACCTTGCAATTTTAAAGGTAGATAGCAATTATTGCTTTTTATGATGGATATAAAAACCCTAAAAAGTAAGGGAAAACCAATAGATTTATAATTGCTTGCTAATTAAACGCAAAATCGCAGAATGTAAACAACAATAAAAAATATGATTAACTTATCATAATTATTGCAATAAATAAAGAATACTTCATGGATTATTACGTCTAGGACATTAAACTTGGGTCATTGACCCACTACTTAAAGATAAGATGAAAAAGATAAAAACTCATTTATTTGAAGTAGGCTGAAAACCTGCCCTTTTGGAAAGTCAAGTTTACAAAAGACAGCCCTCAAAACGCCCACCCTTCACCACTCCCTATGTGTTATTGCTGGGAAGAAGAAATGGTGGAACGAACTCCCCAGCAACACAATTCTAAGATTTATAATATTTATTCATGTTAGGTATATAATACCCGAATAATTTGTTTGTTTTCATCAAATTGGGTTTATTTGGCACAGTTCTTCAGATTACGGCTTGCCTTGAGAGATAAATATAATGCTTTAATAATCTAAATACTTAGTTGCATATTTCAAAATACAATTAATCACTACTGTTATCTTTAAAAAGTCGACTGACATAATTTTAATAATGATAAACCTGGTGTGGTAAATATGCTTAAGTATGTTCCTTGCGGTTCCCCGGAGGAATTTCTTACGGCACCCAGATAAAAAGTTTATTCACAGGCTTTTGGTGTAGGTATCATTTAAACCGGTTCATTAGTTAGAATGGCTTTAGCACCAAACTCCTTGAAGGGATGTTCCTTATTGTCGAAATCTTTGCGACTGGTTCTAATCGTTCATTGCTGTTTCGTCTCTGTTTGTTACCTGCGCTGTCTTAATTATTGTCCTTTTTTAACCCCTTCTGAACGGTCTTGCCTTTCAATTGAAAAGAGTTTTTTTGAACTATTACACAAACACTATTTACTTTACTTATTTACACTGTGTGCAGTGCAAAAAGAGAAATCCTTTCTGAGAACCTCAATCACTTCTCCCTGTTATACTTGTTTATCTTAATGGAGCTCGTGAAAACTGTTACGGGTCGTCAGAATCCAGAAAATATGACAACCAGTGTACCCAGTAATATCGGGTTCCCTATAATAGTTGACAAGGTCTGTAGGCACTCGCTTCTTGTAAAACTAAAAAAACTGACTCAGCTGCAATCGGTTAGACTGGAAACCGAACCCCACGGAAAAGGATAGGCTAGGATGATCTTGACTAGAACTCACAAGCATCCAGTAAGGAATCTGAAGACTAGCAGCATCCACACGTTGGTGGAGAATGAAGAAATGATGGAGAAGACTGCAGACAGGAGGATGGCTGGCAGCATCACTGCACGGCGGCCGATCCTGTCTCCCAAGTAGCCCCATAGGAATGAGGTGCTGATTATACCTGGTGAAAAGATTTTTTTGTAAGACCGTGTTCACACAAGGAAAACGCGCGATTTGTGAGTTTTTTTTTGTACTTTGTATTTTGCAAAATGTTCCGATTTGAAGTTAGTTTTTTTATTACTAGATTGGTTTTCGTCGCAATCATTAATGTTATCGTTAAAATATGCAACTACTTACTTTTTGATAGGCTTACTTTCGTTAGTAATCTTGTCAAATCGAGTATCAATCATATTATCTCTATAAGTATATCATAAAAACATACCGGTTTCATTTTTATCTTCTTTTTTATTCTTTTATATTTAAATTGCTTCTAATCTTAAAGTTATATTCATAAATCATTTAACTAATCCAATTTATTATTAAATTAGCTTCAAACCGGTATAGTTACAACTCGTGGTGATAAAATCATAATCATTTTGTACCAGACATTGTTACAAAAACCTAATTTATTACAGACGAAAGCTTATCTATGTCATAAATGTTCTGTTCACGAACAATTGATATTATTACAATACAGTTACAAATATCTATGCTAAAACTATTATGTCATACACGTTTTGATATCACTTTGGTCTGTGCTAAAGATAAAAAATTTCACAATATTTTTTTTTGTCGTAAACTTCTTTCCTTTCATCAATGATTGTCATGTTTCCGGCCATTTCTGATACCTAATCCTCTAGCTTTAGATTGCATTGTCTACATTCTTATACTTCGGGCTTATACGCCAAAACAACTGATTGGATCCAATTCACATTAAATTTTGATATACAGAAAGTCAAGAGCCTAGACCTTTCTCTTTACATATCCTTACATAGGTAGGCTGCTTTTATTCAATGTTTAAATGGTTTGGCTGGACGTGGATGAAACCACGGGAAACAACTAGTAAGAAATAATTCCTCATTAACATATAGTATTAACTTTTTAAAACATGCCTTTCTTATATCTTAAAACTGCTATCCGTAGGAGTGGAGCAATAGATGGACAAGGCTGCCCAGGACTACGAAGATTAACGCTCATTACAAGAAGCTCACGTACAGCAGTGGACGGCAATAAGCTGATATGATGATGATGATTAGATAGATAGATAAAACATTTATTAAGCTTTGTGCTTAATAAGTGTCAAAAAGACTCAAAGATACACAACAAGAAATCGAGAAAACAAAAGGTGTCTAACAAATCTTACCAATAAAAGCAGCAGCATTAACAAGCCCCTTATCCTTGCTGGTGAGCTTCAGTTCACACTCAGCGGCTGTGATGGCGTAGCTCATGCCGACAGACTCCATGGAGACGTTTAGCATTATCAGCCCGCTGGTGAACAGTACTAGGTGGTTGAGTTTCCCATGGCCTGAGAAGGAATTGGAAAAGTAATAATTTATTAGGAATCTTCTTTTAAGCGATAAATTTAAGAAGCATAGAAGATTTTGCTTGGCAAAATTGGGTATCAGGCTTGGCGGATAGCAGGCACGCGATGTAAGGTGCATGGCATTAAATGAGTAGATATGTTGACATTGAAAATAGAGTTGTGTTTTATTTTGAAGCTTTTTTTAATTTCTACAAAACAGGTGACGTAAAGTAAACAGTCGGAGGATGGTTCACCCGACTGGAGACTGGCTAAATACCTGATCTTTGTACTTCATACTGATTTACGAGCACAAATAAACTATCGACCGACCAAAAGTTTGTAGTGATACTCTAAGAAAATCCCGGTCGCTTTTATTCGCATTATAATTTTGATGAAGGTTGCATCGTTTCTCTATTGTCATGCAAATGTCTAAGTATATCGAATGGTAATTTTAGTTTGTGTGCTACTTTTGTGTTGAACCGGTTCTTTAAGACATACAGACAGACTGTGTTAATATGGACTTTGATCCTCATGCTTCGTACTCATTCATTCTTATTATCCTATACTTCATCCCAAAGAAAATAATTAACATTCAAAAAGTGCTGACTTTCAGACTAAGTAAGTACTTCAATAAATAAATTATTTTTTAACTTGAACCGTTAAATAGACTTCGACAAATCGACATCTCTCACCAATCTACAATTCAGTTTGGAAAACATAACCTAGTGCTACTAATTTTAAAAACGTAGTCAAAAATGTAACAAAAAAAATCGCGAGTTTGTCTTTCAGCTCTCGCAATTTTTTCGATCCAATGTGAGCGCACCATAAGAAAATGATGATGAAAAACTTAAAAATACCGTCATGCTTTCACTGTACTTATACTTTTTGTAATATTTACCTGTTTGTTCAAAGGCATCTTCAAAACTGTGTTCGCTAACTGGATTAAGTTTCTCAGCACTCTCAGCGTCCCCATCCTTAATATATTTATTCTTATCTGTCATTGTACTTCAAGTTTTATTTCTCTGCTTTTCTCTTACTAACTTGACATCACTCTTCTCTTCTTTTGTATATCAGGATACTTCTTTACTTTTTTCTCCGTTGCTAGAAATGTGATGAGACGGTGGGAAGAACTATTCATATCTGTAAAAAAGATACGTTAATACATAAGTAAGTTAAAAGTAGACCTTTTTAGGGTTCCGTACCCAAAGGGTAAAACGGGACCCTATTGTTTTCACTCCTCTGTCTGTGTCCGTCCGTCCGTCACCAGGCTGTATCTCATGAACCGTGATAGTAAGAGATTTGAAATTTTCACAGATGATGTATTTCTGTTGCCGCTATAACAACAAATACTAACTGAAAACTAGAATACAATAAATATTTTGGGGGGCCCATACAACAAACGTGATTGTTTTGCTCATTTTCTAAATAATGGTACGGAACCCTTTGTGCGCGATTCCGCCTCTACTTGGCCGGTTTTTTCTTTATACATAGCTTATACTTAGCTCTAATAATATTACGGGAAGAAAGTTATAATAAAGGGACGTGACTACAAAATCCTTCGTTATTTTATCTCACGCCTTAAATTGTTTCAGCTACTCATTTATCAAGTAAGTAATTAGTTATTCACAATCAGTATGTCAACACCCTTATACTTGAATCAACAATGCTAATTACTTTCAGAAATTACATAAGTAATTACTTATCGCTTCAAGGCTCGAAAACTTGTTTTTTTTTCATCAGCCCCGGATCTTCAATTTTTTTTAGGCGGGGCAAAAACTGAAAAATGCCGCCCCGCCTATCTACGTACTTATGTTTATTTTCACCAACGAAAGTCACTTTTTTGGTAGGTAAAAGACTTAAAAAAATGTGTCCAAATCATTGTAGGCTCAAACTGTTCGCCAGGTTTAAGTTATGAAAGTCGAGACAGATTAATGAACACAAAAAGTTAATAAGTAGATAGGTAAAAAGCGCTGTAAAGTAGCAAGCAGTCGGAAGCGCAAACTTTTTTGTTTTTGAGGACTCCATAAATATTTTTTTTTGCTACATTTGACTTATAAAAGGTAAGATAGCGCGGATTAAACTAATGAAGCCAACAAGGCAATGCCTGTGTAACATTGCGCGAGCGAAGCGAGCGCTAAATTTTTTGAGTCTACGACACAGAAGTACCTACATTGTCAAGCAACAAGTAGCCGCGAGCGCTAAATTTTTTGAGTCTACGATACAAAAGTACCTACATTGTCAAGCAACAAGTAGCCGCGAGCGCAGCGAGCGCGAACTTTTTTAAGTTATTTGTTTGAAGACTCACAAATTAAACTGGGAATCATGTACAAATAAAAAGAAACCGTGATTAGAGCGAGTGCTATTTGTGTTCGTTGATTGGGTGCGTCAATAAAAATAATAAACCATCAGAAAAACAGAACAGAAACGGTAATTTAGCCGCGAGCGTAGCGAGCGAGAATTTTTTCACTTAGTTGGAGGATGTTATGAAAAATAATCAAAATGATCAATTAAACATAGCGAAGGCGACTTTTTTTGAAACTTTGCTTGTCAGTATCATGATACAATGGAACTTCCTTATCAAACGGGTGTAATTTCATCGAAATTTTCTGGTGGTGGGGCGTCCCGTGGCGCCCCCTGAGACCGAGGCGCCCGGGTTATTCGCACACCCTGCACCATAGGTTAAGACGGCCCTGTAGGTAACTATTATGGTAATCTGTGATGTAGGATTTAAAATCAGGCAGCCGCCTGATTTTGCCGCTCCCTGAATTTGCCGCCCGGGGCATGGGCCCCGGCTTGCCCCCCCCCCCCCCTTTAGATCCGGGGCTGTTTTTCATAAAGAAAGTGTAACAGACTAGCCATTTTCCCGCGGTTTCGCGAGCTTCCCGTGGGAACTACTACCCGTACTGGAATAAAATATAGAATATGTTACTTGGGAAGAGTGCAGCTTTGAAACAATGAAAGAATTTTTCGGAGCATCTAGGGTACAAACAAAAAAATGATTCCTTGCCACTTGATTTTGATGCATTTATTAAAGGTACAAGTTTGTATGTACAAACTACAAAACTTAAACTTAAACTTTCTAAGTATATCTTAGACACCATTGACTGTGTTTCAGATGGCACGTTAAACTGTAGGTCGCGACTGTCATTGAACATCCTTGGCAGTCGTTACGGGTAGTCAGAAGCCAGTTAGTCTGACACCAGTCTAACCAAGGGGTATCGGGTTGCCCGGGTAACTAGGTTGAGGAGGTCAGATAGGCAGTCGCTTCTTGTAAAGCACTGGTACTCAGCTGAATCCGGTTAGACTGGAAGCCGACCCCAACATGGTTGGGAAAAAGGCTCGGAGGATAATGATTAAAGGTACATGGTTTTTTCATTATATTTGATGGCAAAAAGCTACTCAATTCTTAGAACTAGGTATACATAGTTATTATTGTTTTATATGCAAGTATATTGAGGTCAAATGTAAACGCATAACTCAAGTGGTTGCCTTGGATTAGAACGGCAGGTCATTGCTTCCAGTCAAGGTCTGATGGGGGCTTAGTAAATAGTATGATCTATCTAAGTCTTAGATTTTGAGTCCAGGATAGGTACCTAAATATATTTTTGTGATAATAAGAAAAGTCAGTAAAGTAAGTTTAGAGTATAGGTATCTGCAATTTGATTAAAATTTTGCTACTTTTAAAGAGCAGATAATCAAATGCGCATGAAATGAAATACCTATAGAACTTCCTACAGCATAATTTCACTGTCTGTTCCTTCCCTTCCAAAACTAGTGCGATATGAGAAATAAAGAGTGCTTGACTGGAAAATTAGTCTCAAGCCAAATGACAAATAAACAGGTTTGTTATTGACCAAGGCACAGAGACACACACAACAAATTCTCCGAACCATAGAAAGTTCAAGAAAAACTACGCAGAAACAACATTATAATAACAAACCCAGTGCTTTATCAGTATTTACGCAAAACCATAGTTCTATGGTTTTGCGTAAATACTGATAAAGCACTAACGAAGATACAACGTCACGCAATGGACAAACTGGTTTTGTGACGCTGTTCTTCGAAATAACAAAGAATGTATTAGTGTACGCTTCAAATCAGTTCTCAAAAAATATATGTATTTAGGAGTATCAAAATGTAACTTGACTCTTGTAAGGGGTTGAACAACTCTGACGCACACCTTTCTGGTTTTCTAGTGTGCTATCCAGATTCTTTGAATGTGTGTTAAATGCCATTTTGAAGATAGGATGATTTTTTAAATTTGTTCCTATCAGGTTAAATACCAATGTATTTTTTTGGACACGAGAAACGGCGTACCTATTTAATAAACTTATGTTTTGTATATGAAATTCAAAGTAATGGTCTACTCTTTTGATCTGGCTCAGTCCCGTATTTTATTGGATCCAAATTTCGAGGGTTCAAGTCAGATCCCCTTTACTTTACATACTTCCAACAGGCCATTTGATATGGCACCCATTGTAAATGAATACATACAATACAGATCTTTCTTCTACGTCACCTTTCCTTTCGGAGCACCTATTTAGGTGATTTATATCTTTTAAATTAATCAGTAAATTATAATAAAGGGGTCAGGAGCATCTTTTGTATGATATTTATCTTAGAAATGAATGAGTAAATCACCGGTAAAAGGGGGTCAGAAACCGGTCATTCATCACGTAAACTAACCTTGGTTAACATAAAACCTGACTCTAAACTATGCCGTTCACCGTTTAGTTCACAACCTATGTTAATCAGCTAACTTTACATAGTGGTAGATACAGTTAGGAACAGGAGACCATTAACAAAATCGAAATTTTCAAAATACCAAAATCGCAAAAGCAAAGTAATAAATCACCAACGCAAAAAGAGGAACACTGAGGAAGGAAAGATAGCGGAGATGCTATTAGGAAGGTAGGTCAGGCGCCTTCTTGTAGGTCAAGCAACGTACGGTAAGCGTGTTCAGTGACTAGACTATACTTACGAGAGGTTCGTTTTTCCTTACCCTTTCAATTCAAAACCAATCTGTCAAAGATTGTTCGGATTAGTGATTTTATTTTGAAAATAATAGGCGGTTTCCATAGAAGGCGCGCAAGGGCGGAGCTAGTACTTAACTAGGAACCAGTTTTTTAGGAGATTTTGCCTTATGACTTCTAAGCTAGTCATTTTGTTCTTCTTGGAGGAGTATTAAAAGTTTGACCGCCATGTATGTCTGTTTGTGGTAGCTTTTAAACAGATTGGCTGTGGTTTCTTTTAGCGATGAAAGCTAGTTTTTCAAAATTGGCTCTGCCTTTTAAAAATTATTAACTGTTTCTTCTACAGAAAGTTATTTTTTCAGTTAATGACGGACAATTGTTTTTCAAGTATTTTGTTAAACTGTTGCTGCTGACTGTACATGCTAAAAAGGTGATCGACCTTTACGTATTTACGTAGTAACCTACATTTTGCACTCATATTATTATCAATATGAGTCAAGATACAGTCATGTTGACATCTAGACAGTAATGTGAAGAGATAAGGTTGAATATCGCTTGGCAGACGTGGCTACATTGTATTGTCATGATAATTTTATGATGGGCTTATACTTGATAATGAAATTAAACAAAGACTAGTTTAAATATTTTAGAGAAGAATTTTGTGAATTAATTTCAGGGATGATTTTGACGCATTAGTAGGATCAACTTGAGTCAACTTGAGGTTCAAAGCAGCTCTAAGGCCTGACAGGTATCAAAAATAAAGAAGAAATGAAAGCCAGTAAAGAAATTAGGTACCTACCTGACCAAAATTCAGAGATTTTTGACATTTTCAATTTCCTCCAAATACCTAGGTACCCATTTAGTCTGAGCAGAAACCCAGGTACCTAATTGTCCAAGTGTAGCCGTTTCTAGTACCTACCATAAACCTAGGTAGGGCCGGATTAAGAAGATAGATGCTTACTGAAAACATTTCCAGGGCTTGTATGAAACATGTTCTAGCTAAACGGGATTAGGCTAGAAAGTAGGCCAAGTTTATAAGGCAAGGTAACATTGATAGGTAGCTAACCAATCCACATGCGGTAAACTATGAAAAAGAAACCTTTCGTATTGCTCACGGATGGTTGAGGTTTGACAAAAGCCCCATAAAAATTTACCGTCCAGAAGGCATGAAGAATCATCTATTGCTTACGGGAAAATCGTAAAATTTGTGGTGAGTTGCACTTTTTAACTTATCTATACGATAATTGCAAATTAATAATAGTCAAATCGCCAATATGACGAATGGGCGGTCCGAGTACCTCTATATGGCTGGTTCTAGCTTTTCATCGTAACAGTTAAATGAGCCAACTCACTCTTCATTTCGTTGCTTATCATCAGGAAGTTAAGCAAGAAGGAATGCAAACAAAAAAAGATGGGTCGACAAAAACGTATCGCAAAATAAATAAGTGGGTAGTTATTTAAATACTGAATGACGTCATATAGTGAGAGATTTGATAAGAAAGCTGTTTAAAGAGTTTAATGTTACAAACATAGACGCTGTGTAAATAATAATTAGGTACATAATGATACTGCAAATATTCATGCAGTTAAGAACCTAAAAACGTACCTATGTGAAGCTTGAAAATCTTCGTAAAGAAACTTTGCAACTTTGAAAATGGCTAGTAGTGCCTTCACGATGTTTCAAGGAACGAATAAAAATTATACAGCTCTTGGCAATTAACTGTTCCGTTCTTAAGTTTCAGCCATTTGATTCCTAATTCATGAACTATTCTGATTAAGTACAAGTGTACACATTCTGACTGTCACAACACTATCCGTTTTTTTTTATTATTATTAAAAAAAACATTCTAAATCATCATCATCAACAATCAAAACATTTAAACATGTGTAACAATGTGCCTGATAAAAAACGATGTACACCAGTCCTCCAGTCTACCTACATGAGAATAATAATATTGATTTACTATGAAAACGTATGTTAGACTTACATCATCCATATAAATGCGCATATCTAAACCTAAGTTACAATTAGACCTTGGTTCATATCACTCCATGATGTTAGCATATGCGAAAACACCTACATACGTACTAACATGAATAATAATAATATTCCTTCACAAAAAAATGCCGCATTATCAATACATCACAATAGCATAACAAATAAACAGGTAAGTCAGGTAACAGTTAAATAATAAGTTCAAAATACAGTTACTGTTAAGCCGTAGTTAAGTAACGAATAAATGAAAGTTTACTCACACAACACGCGGCCCAAACCAAACAACTTAACTGCACTTATAAACGAACATATGACTGCAAAGTTAAACTAACTACCACAGCTTTATCACATCAAACTTTAACTTAAAACAACAAAAAAATAACTATAAACTTATAGATAACACATTTTAATTCAGTAAACCACGTTTTATGGTTATAAATGGGAGCACAAAACGCGACCTTCCCCGACCACGGTTACTGCTGTACTGAATGAACTACTGACTAAAATTAGGCACGGGAGCTGCGCAAACGCATTGCGGTATTTATATAGAGCTGGCAGGTCATTCTGAAGTATTTTGTTGCTTAATTATGCTTATTTTAAGTCTGGATTTGGGTTATCGAAGAAAGAAAATATTTTTGAAAAAGGACCTAGTTAAAACAAAAGAATAACAATGAAAGAGAGAGAGAGTTTGGTGGTGTAAATATTAATAATGTATTTGTATTGGTTATGTTACATAATAAATAAAACCGGCCAAGTGCGAGTCGGACTCGCGCAGCGAGGGTTCCGTACAAATCCTGTATAGATAAAAAGTGAGTTTCGCGCCAACCGTTAAGTTTAGAACAATCTTAGTTATGGTAATTTCGTGAGAGTCAAAAATAGTTAATATTTTTTATTTTATAATATAACTAAAATAGTAGGCCAGTACCTTGTAAAAGTTATTTTATTAAAGTTATTTATATACAACATGTTATAGTCATCATTCAGAAATTTGATTAAGTCATTGTCTTAAAGGTCATTGGGCATATCTGACCCGCTTTGTGAAAAGTGGCGGACATGAATCAAAGTAGTTTTAAATCGTGGAGAATGGTATGACGTTTCTTTGAATATAATATTTTATTAAAATTCCATGGAGACGAATGTCCAGGATCGTTTGAAAAATATAAAAGACAAGCAGTTTCAGAGGATTGTACAGGTTGCAATGCTAATTTTTATTGTTAAAGAATTTTCATAAAGAAGGAAGATGCCAATTCGGATGACCAGGATCTGATGAGGATCTGGAAACCCTGAGAAATCGAGGGCAACTCTTGAATATTGTAGGCACGCATCGAGTCATAACCAGACATGTGAGTGTATTTTTGAGGGTACTGGCTAACAGTGAAGGTTTGGAGCTGATTTGATTATGGAGACTACAGAGAGTCGAGGGAACTCCTGAACGGTATGTTGCAACTACCACGTGTTTGGGTTTATTTTATTCGTATTGGCGAAGACTTTCCACATAGATAGGTTTGACTGCCATTGTGGGATCGATAGCAAAGATCAGATATAGTTATCGGAACTCCTTTACAATTTATAACGTAACCTTGTGTTGGAGCTTATTTTATTTTAGGTGACGAGAATTCACTACTAACTTGGGTTAAAGCAGCCATTGCAGGAATGGGATCTTTTATTTTTGAGGGATTAATCACCTAACGAACCCCAGTTTCAGGTTTTTTTCGAAACCGCCTGACGACTTGTAGCTGTCGAATTGTAACAACGACCTCTAGAGAGTAGGATTCGGGGCTGCTGGCTTAACGTTTCTAGAGCCTTGACAAAAGTATTCTGTCCCTTTCTTTGTTTTATAAAGTCGGCTTTATTTTGTAGCATTTTACAAACAAATCCAACTTCAAACATAAAAAAGCAACAAGAAAACAAAAGCAAGAAAGAAATTAAAAAGATGTTAGGTGCATTGGTCTAGAAGTCGGTGTCTAGAGGATGCATCTATATTTATTTAACCACCGAGATCTAGACCAATGCATATAAACAGTTTTCTTGTTGTTTTTAGAAGTTGTTTTTTTTTTTTGTAAAAAGTTTTTATTTTTAACTTTTGTGAAAAGTTCTCGTCAATACGAATAATATAAACACGACGTAACTAAAAACATACCGTTAAGGAGTTCTCTCGACTTTCTCACGTCTCCATCATCAGGTAAGCTCTAAACCTTCACTGTTTGATAGTATCACCAGACATACATCTGAGAATCAAGTTTAAATCCTATGCATGCCTACAATTTCTGATAGTTGCCCTCGATTTCTCAGGATTTCCATCATCAGATCCTGACCTGATGACAATGGAAATAAACGGCGAGTATACTCTTTCACTACAAAGAAATGATTTCTCAAATCCGTCAAACGTGGTCGTTTAAATTCCCCATTGAAATGAGGAAAATATTTGATTTTTACACCTGATTTTCTCTAGATTCCCATGGTTCACATTGATGCGACTAATGCCATAGTAAATCAGAGCCTTTATCATTATACTGTGCTATATTTCGTTCGTATCCGCCGTGGGTATGGTTTCCATACTAAGGTGCCCAATGACCTTTGAATGATTTAAAAATTTTCACAGTTTAGAGGCCATTATATTTAAGAAGTGTTTGATATGAATTTCACTTTTTATCAAAACTTTAATATCTCTACGCGTTCATGTGAAAAAGGGTAAGTAGTAAGTTTATAATTATTAAAAAAATATTTTATGTCATGTAAGCAAAAATAATATTATTTTAATATTTTATGTAACTTCAAATTTATCATTTTCGTAATTTTTCCTTTATCTGTACTATATAACGTTGCTTCGTGCCGAATTTCAAGATTCTGAGTTCACGGGAAGTACCTTGTAGGTTTTGATTCCCTAGCGTGTGACGGAAATTCGTCTAAGGTGTAGGTAAAACTGCTGTATCTTTTGATCGCGTTAACTTAGAAGTTTGATTTTTTCATTGCTTAAAGGGACAATAGACCTAGGTATTTGGTATAAATTTCAATTTGGTACCTTTATTCGTTCGTGAGAAATAAGGTAGTAAGTTTCATTTTATTAAAATATTTTTATTATATTATATAACAAAAAAAATGTGATTTTCGCAATTTTTCCTATATTTGCATTATATGACAATGCTTCATGCCAAATTTCAAGATTCTGAGTTTACGGGAAGTACCCTGTAGGTTTTGATTCCTTTGCGAGTGTCGAAAATTTGTTGAAAATATCGACATAATCGGTTGTATCTTTTGATTGGCTTGGCTTAGAAGTTTGATATTTTCACAACTTAAAGGGACAATAGACCCGAGTATTCCATGTGAATTTCAGCTTGATACGTTCACGCGTTCTTAAGATAAAGGGTCTTGACAGACAGACAGACAGACAGACAGACAGACAGACGGACAACAAAGTGATCCTATAAGGGTTCCGTTTTTTCCTTTCGAGGTACGGAACCCTAAAAATGATAAGATATAGCTCGTACTATCAGGCAATACCATTCATTTAGTGATATTGGAAAAAGTATGGGTTGTAGACGATCATTTACATGCCAATGACGCTCACGACGTGAACGCAGACTGTTTACAAAACTGTTTCGAATTTTTCCTTATTTTGCCCTTCAGCATGTGCAATGTTTATTTTTAGGAATTTTGAGAATCTTTAGTAGGTATATTTTTTATCTTTTTAACCCCCGACGCAAAAACGACGGGGTGTTATAAGTTTGACGTGTCTGTGTGTGTGTGTGTGTGTGTGTGTGTGTATGTAGCATCGTAGCTCCCAAACGGATGATCCGATTGTAATGCGTTTTTTTTTGTTTAAAAGGAGTGTCATTCGGGAGTGTTCTTAGCTATGTTTGGTGGAAATCGGTTCAGGTCTTCAAGGTCATCAGCTCGTTTGTTAGGTGTGAGAGGAATGTTACACGCTCAGTTTACTTGCAAGCATGTGTGGGATCTGAAATTTGAAACACTAATGTCTTCTGGAACCACTGAGCTGGTCTGCTGTTAGGGCACGAAGGTAGGAGACGTAACCCTGAACCGCCTTTTAGTAAACCCATCGAGTTTGAGCTCGTTGAATTTGTCTTGACTAGTTCTCTTCAATTGACGAGAACCTGATACTGGAAATGGGATGTGGCGGATGAAACCCTGGAATGCCGGAATGAAACGGATAAACCGATTTATATCTTCGCTGAAAATCTAGAATGACCAAAGGTGTATGTTTCCTCAATCTGTGCAATTCTCCCAGAGCCAGTATGTTATGAGGATTGTTAAACAGCATCCTTTGGCCGAGATCGCATAGAGCGACCCCATCTTAAAATAAAAGAAATTAACTGAAAGAAGGAAAAATTAAGGAGCTCCTTCAAAAAGCATGAAATAAAATAAAATTATAAATTTAAAAAAACCCCGACCCAAAAAAGTACGCAATTAGTATGACAAAAGGTTAAAAACGCTAAACCCTATAAAAAGCAAAAAATAACTTTTAACTCTACGTAAGTACCAACTAAAGCATGTCAGACTAAACTAAATTTTGACGTGTCGGGGGACCGCTTTTTACCTTCAAAAATACTTACATAAATCAAATGATACCTACCTAATTACAACATTCGTATAAAACAAAATTATATACACAGTTATAAGTAGTATATACTTAATTACTTCTAACGTTAGGCTAATAAATTAGAGCGGTCCCCCGACACGACAAAATTTAGTTTAGTCTGACATGCTTTAGTTGGTACTTACGTAGAGTTAAAAGTTATTTTTTGCTTTTTATAGGGTTTAGCGTTTTTAACCTTTTGTCATACTAATTGCGTACTTTTTTGGGTCGGGGGTTTTTTTAAATTTATAATTTAATTTTTTCTTTTTAGTTGAGGTCATCTGTTTTTTTATTATAGGTATATCTGCCCAGCATTTTCGCAACTATGTTGCAGCTGAGTAGCAGTGTCTTTTACATGAAATGACCGCCCATCTGAACACCAAATCCCAGTTACCCAGACAACCCGATTACGCTTGATAAGACTGCTTGTTGGCCTATCAGCTTCTTACTGAGTAGTCAGTTGGTCACTGGCTAGTAACGAAAGTCTGAGATTACAAGGGTGCCCACCAATTCAAAGTGTCTTCCGAAACCCTTGGTACTTAGTTGACATATTTTAAAAGCGAAATAACCCTTAAATTACACCGGGCCGCAATTAAAATGGGTCCATATCCAAAAGACAATTTTCGCAAACAATTGTTAAGCTAAGCAAATCACAATGTCCGTGATTTAGGAGCATAAAAACTGGACGAGGTTATCATTTCAGGTCACATCGAACTGATAAGAGTATTATCATCATCGCGCAATATGCCACTTCATAACAGATGTGTTGGCGTCATGATGATCTGTCAATTGTTAATTAATTATTGATATTACTTACATAATGTTCTGAATAATTGTAAAGATGCTGAATGCCACGCTGAATGGCAATGCAAATTCTTTGACCGAAGTACATATAGGCCAGCCTTTTGTCCAGGGTGAACTCCACTAATCACATGCGAATTTCTTTTATGGGCGCTTGGGCCCCACGGTGGTCACGGTCCTAAGGTTTCAGGTCTCCAACGGCTCAAACATGAAGGTAATTGCCGGTGAGGTTTACATATTTGCGAGGTTTGAGGTTTTCCGCGGCTGCAGCAGCTGCACCGACACAGCTCGCGGTTCTGGGAAGGTGGGAAGGTGCAAGAGTGTCGACGCAGGTTGCGTCCCACACCAAAGACCTTCCCATCTTCCAAGGCATTATAGACATAAGTTTACTAATTTGAAATTACAAACTTAACATTTGCAACTGAAAGTCACTGTTTCGCTTGCAAAACCAGAAGATAAAAATGACTTTGAACTGCTATGTTGGTTTTTGTATTCGACTTTTTTCTGTAACTTGTCTTCACAAAATATGTTTAAAAAAAATAAAATCATTTCGTTTGGCAACAAAAAGCCAACGTCACGCGGTGTTCCCAGGCGGTCACCCATCCAAGTACTGACCGCGCCCGATGTTGCTTAACTTCGGTGATCGGACGAGAACCGGTGTATTCAACGTGGTATGGACGTTGGCGATGGGCAGGACGAAATTATTAGTTCCTTTCTGCAGTACCTATTAATTATATATTCAAATGGAATTAAAACGCGGAGTATTTTAAAACCCATTTGCGTGGCTAGAAGGTTTATTTTTAGCGGTCAAGGTTAAACTGCCATAATTCTAATTAAAGAACAAAACAATTAGGTAGGTTCTAGAAATGGATTCATAGGTGTTTATTACTACTAACTAGTGCCGTAAAAAAAATCTTCAAAAAGTTTGTAGTAGAAGTTTTTTACCTTCAAAGCTGATGAAAAATGATATTATGGTACTGATTTATTCTTCACACAGTTCAGACACCTTTTCCTTATTGTTGCATTTTTTTATTAGAATCTTTGCATTTTTTATTACATAGAATCAAAAATAATACTCATTTTGTCTGACTCCACCTCTTCTTGGTAACATCATCTCTAAGTAAATATTATAAAAATGAAACTACAGTAAGTTCCTACACATCGGCGGCGCCCCTTAGCAAAACATTAGAGTGACAAGTGCCTGATTATTGCATGATAGCCCATCTACTCGCCGACAAAGACTGAAAGGATGTTTACCTAAGTATTTGTAATAGCCTTGTTTTTTTTAGAACAATCATTTATTTAATTATAATAAAAAGATTGCTGATTATTTCGATTCAGCTGTCGCCAACGTCCATACCACGTTGAATTCACCGGTTCTCGTCCGATCACCGAAGTTAAGCAACATCGGGCGCGGTCAGTACTTGGATGGGTGACCGCCTGGGAACACCGCGTGACGTTGGCTTTTTGTTGCCCAACTAAACAATTTTTTTTTCGGAACTAAGTAAACTCATGACTTGCATTAGGAATTAAACTACAAACAAACAGATAACAAAACAGACTTTGCAGCCAAAAGTCACTTTTCCTTTGCAATAGTTATAGTAAAAGTAAAGGACAATGAGCGTTTTGGTCTACCTCTCCTCTAGCATTAAGTGATATTTCAATAGAAAGCTTGTGTTATGTAGAGTATTTTCTTGTATGGCGGCGATTGTCATTTGTTAGTATTTAGGGAGTTAGAACGTGTTTAGTGAAATAATAACTATGTCTAAAATCTGCTGTAGCTTCTAAAGTACTGACAATTTGTTAGAGGTATTTTAGTACGAAATGTTCTATTTAAAAAGGCCTTTCCAGTGATATATAATTCATTAATAGAGAAGAAATCTAAGAACTTGAAACTAACTATCGATAATATAATCCAAAATAAGCTCTAGCTTCTAAAGTACTTATAATTCGTTATAGGTATGTTCATACAAAATGTTCTATTTAAAAAGGCCTTTCCAGTGATATATGATTCATTACTAGAGAAGGAATCTAAGAACTTGAAACTAACTATCGATAATATTATCTAAAATAAGCTCTAGCTTCTAAAGTACTTGTAATTCGTTTGAGGTATGTTCATACAAAATGTTCTATTTAAAAAGGCCTTTCCAGTGATATATAATAATTCATTACTAGAGAAGGAATCTAAGAACTATCTCGAAAGCCCGTATCGATAAAAAGGAAACCTTAAACATGTTCTAACATCTAAAGTACTAAGATTTGATAAGTAGTATGTTAGTACAAAATATAACGCTTGAAAAGACCTTTCAAATGATGTATGACTCATTACTAGAGGGGGGGTAGACCAACATCCAAACATTTCGCCCATTCTCCTTTCGGTTGTGAAAACTATTGCTCTTCAGATTTTCTCAATTGGAAAAGACACATAAAAAAAACATTGAGAATTTAAAACTGTCGGTCGTGTGTTTGAAGTGGATAACATAGCTAGGGTCCGTTCAGAATTTCAGATAGACCGGGTCGGAGAGCATCGGCGCGCATTTTTCTTTTCACACAGACCGGAGTCGATCGGCTGCGCGAGCATTAAAGAGCATGCAAGCGGAGCCAAACGTCAAGAAAAAATACACGATCGGAGCCGGTCGGCTCCTCTTATTATTTCACACCGAGCGCATTCGAGCATACTCAATGACAAAATAAAATAAATAAAATAAATAAATAAATAATGTCGGGACACTTTTCACACACGGTCGGCTAGCCCCATGGTAAGTTATTAATTAACTTGTGTTATGGGTGCTAACACAACTGATAAACTACATATAGCTACATATATACTTATTTATGAATACAAATTATAACACCCAGACCATGGCCAACAAGCATGCTCATCACACAAATGTCGACCGAACCGGGAATCGAACCCGGGACCTCAGGTTCGGCAGTCCGGCATGATGACCATTGCGCCGTCGAGGCGCAAAAGCAGTGCGCATGCAAAAATAAACGTTACTTCAAATACTAAGTACTCAATTTTCAACGTGTTAAGAATTTGCTCTGCTCTCCGAGCCGGTCTGTCTGAACGTGCACGTGTCGAACGTGTCGTAAAGTGCACCGTATTGTACGCTACGTCATTCCCATTCTATCCATTGTTCGAACCAAAATAATGTTTGTACATTTCGAGTCCACTATCGCCAACGTCCATACCACGTTGAATACACCGGTTCTCGTCCGATCACCGAAGTTAAGCAACATCGGGCGCGGTCAGTACTTGGATGGGTGACCGCCTGGGAACACCGCGTTTGGCTTTTTGCTGCTCTTCCTGGTATTTTTTTAAATATCTTTGTACTATGAAATCTGAAATGTAAACTTTGTTAAATAGTGTTTTATATAGTCAATTTATTTAAATTAATGTTTAGAATCTTGCATTTTTATGAAGATTTCATCAATTTATCAAGCTAAAAATAAACACAAATAAATAAGCTAAGCAGTAGATAAATGATTAATAAGTGAACAAGGAAACTAATTCTGGTTCATATGCAATGCTTATGCCGTGTCAATACTCTAATACCCTTGAAATTCTGACTATAAATAAATTAACTGGTTAATCTTGCATTTAATCATGATTTAAATTTACACTTTCGATGCATTGTTTGCATATTAACTTACGACAAAAGCACCCTTCCTATAACTGCATACCTACCTATTGTATTTCTAGCTGGAGCTAGTTCCTATTATGTAGGTTTAGGCCGTCAATACACGGACCGCTAGAAACAGTCAGGGGCGATAGCTTCAAGCTGTCGACTGCACAGTGAACTGCAGAGTTCACGCTCGAGCAGTTGCAAATGATTCGGACTGAATTCAGGCTTGGGATGATTGAAGCTGTCGCCCCTGACTGCATCAAGCGGTCCGTGAATTGCCGGCCTTAGAAAAAAAACGCGCGTGACTTCACGACGGTGAAGATATGATATATTTTTAACTGTAACTTCACGCTCGACTCACTTGTAAAACAACATAGTTGGGAAAAGGCTCGGGAGATGATGACAGGAACCGACTTCATAAAACACTGCAAGAGACAAAATAAAACTTTTCACATGGCTTTAGAAGTCGGTGTCTGCAGATCTGTCGCACTATGTCTGTCGACTGTGATTAATTTGCCTCCGACTCCTTTTCAAAGTTTTACTTTGTCCCTATCCGTGTTTTGTGAAGTCAGTTTCTATTAAGTCACAAGGCAAATATTTAGTTACCCACAAGGAAATAACATACAACATTTTGTTTGATAAAATTAGAAACATGTCTATTATGTAGGTAATTGTAAAGTTTCCTTATCCACTATGGCAAGATAAACTGTAGGTCTCGGCTGTAATTGTACCTACATCTTCGGTTGCCCGGGTAACCGGGTGAGGAGGTCAGATAGGCAATTGCTCCTTGTAAAACACTGGTACTCAGCTGCATTCGGTTAGACTGGAAGCCGACCCCAACATAGTATGGAAAGGGCTAGCTCTAGGTAGATAATGATGATTCACTTCGCGGATAATTTGTATTCAAGGAAAGTGCGATTAAGAGGTTCGAGTTTCTTTCATTGAGTAACGGCATGTTTAAATTGATAACAACGTGGTTTCTATGCTTACAAATTATTTTTATTTACCTAAGCAATTGGTAGGTAATATTATGTAGTTTTATTTGTAAAATTCAAGGCCACATCATTTTATTACTGGAACGTCAGGCGTATGTAGGTAAGTTCTGTATGATTTTTCTTGTTCTGTATGAATTTTTTTATATAAAAATTTCTATTTCCACAAAGATTGTGTTTCTACATTTCGTCTTATCTTTCGCCAACGTCCATACCACGTTGAATACACCGGTTCTCGTCCGATCACCGAAGTTAAGCAACATCGGGCGCGGTCAGTACTTGGATGGGTGACCGCCTGGGAACACCGCGTGACGTTGGCTTTTTGTAGTCCTAACTGAACCATTTTTTTTAATTCTTATTTAATCTCAACTACTTTTCATTCAGTAATTCTCTCCTTAAGGATAGAAAAATAAATGATTTGATTTTAACGATCGTATAAAAATATGGATAGTTTAAGAAATGCTGTCAAAATTATTTTTCTGGGCAATAAAAAGCCAACGTCACGCGGTGTTCCCAGGCGGTCACCCATCCAAGTACTGACCGCGCCCGATGTTGCTTAACTTCGGTGATTGGACGAGAACCGGTGTATTCAACGTGGTATGGACGTTGGCGTCAACAGTACCAAAATAAACAAAAATGACTTTTGTTCAAACAGTGGATAGGAATGACGTAGCAGTTTCAGATTCATTGAACTGTGTTGTACGGTTATTTTTTTACCATTTATTACCACTAGGTAAAAAAAAAATGCCCACTTATAGTCTGTTTTTTAATCTCGTAGACTAAATTGACACTTGCAAAATGTCAAACTTTCTAATAATTTTGCTAGCTCTGTGGTGCAGTGTTGTACTTACGATACCGGTTCGTTGAATCGTAACTTTTTATCTATAATAGACGAATTTAATATTCATTCAAAGTTTTATATTTAAAATTCACGTACGTACACATGGCTGTACGACGTGCTACAAACTGCCAGGGATATCTGACCACGCAAAGCCATGCGTAATCATCAAGGATAAGCCCATTATTTCAGGATGACTTATTGTAAAAAGTTACGATTCAACGTACCGGTATCGTAAGTACAACACTGCACCACAGAGCTAGCAAAATTATTTGGAAGTTTGACATTTTGCAAGTGTCAATTTAGTCTACGAGATTAAAAAACAGACTATAGAGTTATGCTATGCCCACCCAAAAAGTGACTAATCAATGATCTAACTAATAGCTTCCTAATTCTAAGGAAATAATCTTGGCATACAGGTCGAAGTACTTAATCAATCTTTTTAGAGGAAGTTCCTATTAAAAAATAATAGTACTTGCCTACTATTTAGTAGCGGAACTTGATTGTAAAGAAATTGGGCTCATTGACTTTTCTGCTATAGAAAGATCACTGAGTAAGGAAATATGAGCAGAGGTGGAGATGACATTATGCAGGTAGGTCAGTCGCCTCCTTCTAGGTCAAATACATACGGTGGGCATGATCAAAACGGTCAGTTAGGTCAGCGGTTCCCGAATTCTTTTGGCTTCGGAACCCTTTTCGTTTCACCATTTTTCGGCGGAACCTTAGCTTAAGTAAGAAGTAAACTAAAGACGTAAAGACACTTAGGTACGGCTTGTAGCGTGTGGTAGCGCACCAAATGGTTACATGGTTAGAGACATATTCAGTATACTCAGGCATAGCATGGCTATCTACCACACGGGCCAGAAAACAATTTAGCCGCCCTTGACTTTGTGCATTATGCGAATAGTTTTCAGTTTGAAGACTGACAAATTAAACGCAAAAAAAAATAGATTAGGTTTGTACAGGTGTGAGGCGAGCGAGTGCGATTTTTTTTAACTAAAAGAAGAAGTTCTAAACACCCGCTGGCATTGAAAGGCATTTAGTGGCAGCCGATATCGCGAGCGAAGCGAGCGCGATTTTTTTTTAGTTTAAGTACCTACACAAAATAAACAAAACCACTGTAAACTAATAAGGTCTCAAAAAGTACAATATCCACACAAAAAAGCAAATGCAAATGAATAAGAAGCGCTATTGCTTTTTCTGAACCAGAGGTATAAAAAATAAACATCAAAGGAAACCTCAACGGAAGAGCGCGAAATTTTTTCGGTGTTGGATACTTGAGCAATTAAACGAACATAAAAGCATCACATGTAACATGGAGTCGCGAGCGAAGCGAGCGCGAAATTTCCGGATTCGCGGAGGTGCAAAAATTCGAAATAATGTCACTTTTTGATTCATGGTAAAAATAACCACTGGAAATACTCGTATGCCGTGTCATTTCACGTCCTATCAAATGAATGAAAACGTATAATCCTGGCGATGAAATAAGCCCAAAAAATGCGGTGATTTTTGGCCGACTCGCTACCTATTTTTGCCGATTGCCGAAGACCTGGAGTTATTAAGTTAATCTACAATTTGTAAAAAACGGAATTAAATTATCTGCTGCCGTGGACTTCCCCCGCCACTTGACGCGTACTTACACTCCCGAGTGGTACCCACCTACATGATGCCTAAATGGAATTTTGGAATGCAATATTTAAAACAATTTAATTGAAAATGAATTATAATTAATATTGTTAAAAGTGAAACGATTTACCATATGGAAATCTTGAATTTTCCACGGAACCCCTGAGGGCCTGTCACGGAACCTCAGGGTTCCGCGGAACCCCATTTGGGAACCGCTGAGTTAGGTACGAGTGAACGAAATAAGTGTTCGGGTTTTGGAGACACTAGCAAGTGGTGAAAGGTTTTTGGGGTGCTGCTCTTTTTCTAACATTGGTTTTAAAAAGTGCTAATCTACAAGTTAGCCTACTTTAATGAACGATTTTGACTTTGGCTTTGATTTTGGCATCTGTCAATCATTTTTGGTTAACAAATAATGGGCGGGTTCGAAATAAGGCGTATGAGGGCGAAGTTAGTGACGTTTCTCGTCCCCCGAACACTCGCATTTTGGCGAGCTTCTTTCTTAGGAGATATTGCATTATGCTATCTCCGCTAGTCATTTTGTTCTCCATGAGGAAGATTGTAAGACCTCCCTACAAGTTCATATCGTGAGTCAGCGCACGAAGACAGCAATTGAAAAATTAAGATTAGAGCTTATCAAATTCGTTTAAGTAGGTACACATAATTAATTATTGTTACTAACTTAAATAGATCATTGAACTTATCTTTGATTTCGCCATGTTGCACCATTTTAAACAATATTTAACTAATATTAGAGTACAAATAGGTCAATAAAGTTTACCTTGCTTTTAAGTACACATTTCTGGTTTAATATTGATGAATCCCACACTGTCACCATGTTTTTTTGGTTTCTAATAAATATACTTAAAACCAATTTTACCGATTTCTAAATAGATACCTAATGATCATAAATAGGTACATATAGCTGTTTTAAATGTAATAAAGAAAAATAATTGGTTTGAAGCAGCAAAAAGCCAACGTCACGCGGTGTTCCCAGGCGGTCACCCATCCAAGTACTGACCGCGCCCGATGTTGCTTAACTTCGGTGATCGGACGAGAACCGACGTATTCAACGTGGTATGGACGTTGGCGAGAGAGTGAACGAAATGTGGAAATATAATTTTAAAATTCATATAAAATTGATAGAATGATGTAAAATGTGAAAGAGAATTTGTAACTAGTAAAAAAGTTGACCGACAGAGTTAAAATTACAGAGAAATGGTAATTATATAATTTTCCTTAAAAATGATTATTATTTTTGCAAAGTTAAGTTTACAACCGAATGTCAGTTTTTCCATTTGATACTGCAAATAAATGAGAAAAGGACTTTCAACTGAAAAGTTAAAGTGGTTTTTGTTTTAAACCTTATAACTATTTGCTCCAAGAATGCGATAATTTATTTTCTTTAGTAATTGATTGATGGGAATGTAATCAACAATTGTCTAGTTTAATTAAGCAGAGTTAAATAATAATTATTTAGTTCAGCAATAAAAAGCCAACGTCACGCGGTGTTCCCAGGCGGTCACCCATCCAAGTACTGACCGCGCCCGATGTTGCTTAACTTCAGTGATCGGACGAGAACCGGTGTATTCAACGTGGTATGGACGTTGGCCACTGTGAAGACAAAATTATTAATCACAACTCTTTTTTTTGGTACACTATTCTCAAACTCTAATAAACTCGACAGATAGCTAATATTCATACGGCGCATAATATTCTAAGTATATCTTATTATAGTCACCATTGACTGTGTAGGAAGAAATATAAATGGGTTTGGTATTTACATCGATATATTTACATAATATTTACAAGATAAATTGAGACAATAAAAATATACATTTTCTTCCTACCAAAGAGAAAAAAAAACCGACTGCCGACTGGTTTGACAAGTCTTCATTTTTACGAACGTAGCTGCCAAACCAGCCGGCCAGTACCAATAAGTGGCGAAAGAGGTAGGTCACCACATCACCCCCCCCCAGAGACCTTCAAGGGCGATAATAAGCTGGGAAGTGGACGCGACGTCCTGACCGCGTCGTTCTGATGACGCCATCGTCAGCCGAAGGTAAGCCTCGGTTATCCGCGTCAGGTGAGTAGTGATGAGTGTTATTGTCGAGTGGTGACTGTGGTGAGTTATGTGCGATAGTGTTGTGTGGTGAGTGTGCTGTGGTGTCAGGGTCACGCAGTATGAAGGCCGGCTTGATGCGGTCTATCGATACTGTGACCTGTTTACCGTTCACCAGTAGTTTGAACACCTTGTCACCTCGTTCGAGCACCTTGTGAGGTCCAGAGTATGCCGGTTTCAGACCACCACCAGCAGTGCAGTCCCTAAGGAACACGTGCGTGGCTGTAGCCAGCTCCTTGAAGACAAATGTCTTGAAGCGGCTGTTGTGTCTGACTGCTGGTGCTGGCTGCAAACTCCGGACAATACTCCGAAGCCTAGAAAGGTAATCGGTCATGTCGACCGTTTCCTCGACCCGCGGGTCGAAGAACTCGCCTGGAAGGCGCAGTGGCTGGCCGAACACTAACTCGGCAGCGGAAGCCTGTACGTCTTCCTTGAAGGCACTGCGCACTCCTAACAGCACAAGTGGAAGAGATTCCACCCAACTGCTGCCTGCGTGGCAGGTGATTGCAGCCTTCAGTTGACGGTGGAATCGCTCCACCAGTCCGTTGCAGGCTGGATGGTAGGCAGTGGTCCTACGATGCTGAAAGCCAGCAATGCCGGATAGGCACTTAAAGAGGGCCGATTCGAACTGCCTACCTCTATCGGTAACGATATCCGATGGGCAGCCGAATCGGGCAATCCATCCACCCAGTAAGGCCTTTGCCACGGTTTCTGCAGTGATGTCTGCCAGGGGTATTGCCTCAGGCCATCGCGTAAAGCGATCGACGGCGGTGAGACAATACCGGAAACCTTGACACAGCGGCAAAGGTCCTATGAGGTCAATGTGGATGAAGGCAAATCTCGCCTGGGGCAACTTAAAGGTCTGCAGTGGTGCAGAGACGTGCCGTGTGGTTTTAGAGCGCTGGCAAGCCAGACAACTCTGAGCCCAGTTACGACAGTCCTTCCTAACCCCAGGCCACACATAGCGGGCTGCAATCAGCCTGGCAGACGCCTTAGTACCAGGGTGACTCAAGGAGTGCAGGCTGAGAAAAATTGACCTGCGCAGCTCCTTGGGTACAAAAGGTCTAGGCGTGCCGCTGCTGAGGTCGCAGTACAGCTGCTGTTGTGAACCTGGGACGCTAACCAACTGCAGACGCAGTGAGTTGTCCCCGGCGAGCAGCTGCTGCAGCTCCTGGTCATCTTCTTGTGCTGCAGCGATCCTCTCGACGGGCACAGGTTGAGTAATCTCCTCAACCCGCGAAAGGGTATCCGCCACGACATTATCCTTCCCGGAGATGTGCCTGATGTCAGTAGTGAACTGAGCAATCAGGTCCAGGTGACGGAACTGTCGTGGGGAACAGTTTTCTTTACGAGAGGTGAAGGCGAATGTGAGAGGTTTGTGGTCCGTGTAGATCACGAAGTCACGAGCCTCCAGCATATGCCTGAAGTACTTCACGCTCTCGTAAATAGCGAGCAGTTCACGGTCGTAAGGAGAGTACTTAACCTGCGCGTCGCTCAGCTTCCTGGAAAAGAATGCCAGAGGCTCCCATGCTCCTCCGGTACGCTGCTGTAGAACTGCACCTATAGCCTTGTCAGACGCATCCGTGACCAGCGCCATCTTGGCGGTGCAGTCAGGATGCGCCAACAGTGCTGCTCGACACAGACTGTCCTTGCAGCCCTGGAACGCCTCACGTTGGTCCGCTGTGAAATTGACAGGGTGCGAACCCTTCACGGAGTCGGAGAGCAGGCTGTTGAGAGGTGCTTGACAGGCTGCGGCATTCGGGATGAACCTGCGGTAGAAATTTAGCATCCCGAGGAATCTGCGCAGCTCCCTGACCGTTTTTGGCTCAGGAAAATTCTGGACAGCCTCAACTTTGGCAGGCAACGGTCTCGTCCCTTTGGAAGAGATGTGATACCCTAAAAAATTAACCTCCGACGCACCAAAGACGCACTTAGCACTGTTGATGACCATACCATACTCTCGCAGTCTGGTGAACAGCTGACGCAGGTGCAGCTCGTGCGCCTTTTGGTCTTTCGAGAACACCAAAAAATCGTCAAGATATGCGTATGTAAAGTCCAAACCCCTGAGCATCTCATCCACGAAGCGCTGAAACGTCTGTGCGGCATTTCGAAGCCCGAACGTCATGAACGGAAATTCGAAAAGCCCAAACGGAGTCGTGATCGCAGTCTTCGGGATGTCATCCGGATGCACTGGAATCTGGTTATAAGCCTTAACTAGGTCAATCTGCGAGAAGATGGTACAGCCAGACAAGCTGTGCGCGAAGTCCTGGATGTGCCGGATAGGGTATTGATCCGGGACAGTGCGTGCGTTCAGCATCCTGTAGTCGCCACAAGGGCGCCATCTATTGCCCTTTTTAGGAACGAGGTGAAGAGGCGACGACCACGGTGACTCGGATAAACGGCAGATACCGGACCGCAACATGTCATCAAACTCAGCCTTCGCAATTTTTAATTTGTCCGGTGCTAATCTGCGTGGGGATGAAGATACTGGTGGCCCTGGCGTAGTACGAATGTGGTGTACTGTATTGTGTTTGGATGTGTCGTGTATGCCGCGAGGTCGAGTGATGTCGGGATATTCCCGCAGTATGTGTGTAAACGCGGAATCACCGAGACTCACCCTCACCGAAGACACATCATCAGAGCGGCGGACAGGCGACGCCGGGGTGGAGAGCGTAGTATGGTTGTCGATGAGGCGTTGGTTCCTGCAATCGACAACCAAATTATAATAAGACAAAAAATCCACACCTATTATCGCCCTTGTAACGTCTGCAACAATAAATCGCCAGGCGAAGTCGCGGCGCAACCCTAGGTTTAATGTTAAGCTCACAAAACCGTAAGTGTTTATCACAGTGCCGTTTGCTGCACGCAGTTCATACTCTGTTTTTCCTAATCGTCGCGGAATCGCCGACCGGGGGTATACACTGAGGTCGCTGCCGGTGTCAACCAAAAACTGTATCTTCAACCTTTGGTCGGTGACGAAGAGGCGACCAGCGCTCGGACAATCATCGGCCGCCATCACAGATTGCCCCGCGCATTTCCCGACGTTGTGTAGTCGCACGGTTTAATACACTTCTTAGCGTTATCACCGAACCGCTGGTGGTACCAGCACTGCGATCTTCTGGAGCTGGACCGGTGACGTGAGCGACTACGGGAACGGCTTCTGTTGCGGGATAACCTCTCGAGCTTGAGCGCCATCTTCTGCATCTGCCGGTTTAGCGCGGCGATCTCGGCGTGCAGACCGCTGGTGGACGACGACGGTGCAGTGGCGACGGCAGCTGTTGATGCCACCTGCGCGGGACCGGTGATGACGTGGATACGGTCCGCTAACTCGGCCAGCTCGGCCAAGTCCAGCTTGGATTGCGACGCCACTATGGTCTGCGTACCTGCTGGCAGACGGCTCGTCCACATCGTCCGCAGAAACTCCTCGGGAACACCTGGACCGGCGAGGTTGAGGAGGTGCCGGTAAAACTGCGACGGCTTCCGGTCGCCGAGCTCCTCGTGCATGAGAAGCTGCTTCACCTTCTCCTCGCGTGAAGCTGACTGCCTCTTGATGAGCTCGGCCTTGAGCTTTTCATACTTATCGCCGGCGGGCGGGTTGGCGATTATGTCTTCGACGACGTCGGCGTATTTCGGGTCGAGGTGACCCGTGACGTAGAAGTATTTCGTCTCGTCGGTTTTGATGTTCGCCAGCGCGAATTGCGCGTCCATCTGCGCGAACCAAAGCGCCGGCTTCTCAGGGTAAAACGGTGGAACTCGCACGCCCACGCGGCATGCCTCCGCAGCGTCGATGCCGACTTTGCTAGTCTCAGCACCGTCAACGTCGGCTTTGCTGATCGACATTGTTGTCGTGCTCAGACGGGGTCACCAAATGTAGAAAGAAATATAAATGGGTTTGGTATTTACATCGATATATTTACATAATATTTACAAGATAAATTGAGACAATAAAAATATACATTTTCTTCCTACCAAAGAGAAAAAAAAACCGACTGCCGACTGGTTTGACAAGTCTTCATTTTTACGAACGTAGCTGCCAAACCAGCCGGCCAGTACCAATAAGTGGCGAAAGAGGTAGGTCACCACAACTGTGTTTCGGATGGCACGTGAAACTGTAGGTCCCGGCTGTCATTGAACATCCTTGGCAGTGGTTACGGGTAGTCAGAAGCCAATTAGTCTGACACCAGTCTAACCAAGGGGTATTGGGTTGCCCGGCTAACTGGGTTGAGGGGGTCAGATAGGGCAGTCGCTCCTTGTAAAGCACTGGTACTCAGCTACATCCGGTTAGACTGGAAGCCGACCCCAACATAGTTGGGAAAAAGGCTCGGAAGATGATGGATGAGAATTATTTAGAATGCAAAAGAGAATCTCTAACCCGTAAACGTGATGGAGACGAGGGAAGGTCGAGGGAACTCGGCAAATATTAACTAATCTTGTGTTTGGGCTTATATTATTCGTATTGACGAGAACTTTTATAATGCGGATAGTGACAACTATGCTTGTCACTTTTCACTGAAAAACTAAAATAAAAAAATAAACATTTTACAATAAAAAATCCGACTTCTAAAAAGATGACTTTAAAGGCAAAGCTGTGTGCGTGGATTCGGTTTTTTAAAGTTAGTTTTCAAGTATATAAACATAATATGGCCTTACTACAAAAACTTAAACATCTGTTATACACTTGTCTAAAAAAATTGTGGCTGCAAAATGAACCATATGTCAACGTCATGATCTGACATTTTTTTAGACAAGTCATAAACTGACGTTCAAAAGTTTTTGTGGTAAGACGGATACAGTTTAAAAATTGCTGTTAAAATTATTTGTTTGGGCAACAAAAAGCCAACGTCACGCGGTGTTCCCAGGCGGTCACCCATCCAAGTACTGACCGCGCCCGATGTTGCTTAACTTCGGTGATCGGACGAGAACCGGTGTATTCAACGTGGTATGGACGTTGGCGGCAGCAAAGACAAAATTATTAATCAGGACTCTTTTTTTGGTACATACTAGGTAATTTTATTTTCAAACTCTGAATTAACGCGACAGACAGGTACTTATTATTATATAATACGGCGTACTATCACACTGAATTGAATTAGCATAACTTATCTACTACCATTCGTACTACTACTACTGTCTAAAGACATTACTTTGACTTTTACTTTGGCTTTAACTTTTGATGAAGAAACTGGCTGTAAATGAAATAAATATTTATTCATACATTGGATTTCGCCATATTTCATTGTTGCTTCAATATTTATTAAGTAATCACTATTGTACATTGTATCATGTACTCTAATTGTCTCTAAATGTAGGTTGGTAATTATATTCATTGATATGACCAACACGTGTAACATTTAGTACCGATCTAGGCACTCCATCACGTCCCCATATTCTATCTAAGTACATGTGGTTTAGGAATTATTGTACGGGGATTATTAAAAAGCTACCTCTAATCAGCAAGTTAGCATAATATATAGATAGGGTATTGAGAAGGGCGAAATGAACGGCCGATATATACCTACATAGAAGTATAAGATGGCATTATTATTTGTTCATCATTCATGTTAATTTATTAATCAACTTATTAAACGTTTTAATTTGTAATATGTAAATTGTAAGTGATTACCCAGAATGTGAACAGGGCGTTTCGTTTACCCTCTGTTCGTAACTATAAACGCCTGACAAAATAGTCATGGCAATAAGTCGCTAGAAAGCAAGCTAGTGCGTAAGATTCACAGGAGTCCTTTTTCAATGGATTTGTAGTCTTGTATTTAAGAAGGGTCTTCTCCGAAAAAAGTGAATTTATCGTCCAAATGGGTATCTACCTACCTATGCCAAAGGTAACTCTAAAATGATGAGTAATTAAGCACATCAGAAATGTCAAGCTTGTTTCACGGTTCCAAGGAGTGGGTCTCATGTATAAGAATCAGCAAGAAACTCCATAAACAATTTATTACAATAGTGTTTAAACTATCCCTGATAGGTACCTACTTATATCATACATATTTATTAATGAATGAATGATATATTTATTTGCAAGAATATACTTAGGTAGTTAACATCAGTTCTTAACATCTAAGGGTTTCACTATATTCGGCATTTCTGCCGTGCAAATATTTAGATTTTTTTCATCTTCCACATAATATCTGATTTATCGCTATATATCGCTATATTGGCATTTAGGTATGCACAGTAGGTACCCTACTCATTTTGTTGTACATACCTACACATAGATTACTTATTTTGTCTTAATAACTAACTCGTGGCAATTGGCTGTCTTGGTATCAGCATGTGATGAGATGATGGATTGACGATCAGTCTTGAGTACCTATCCTAGTGGATGGATATATGTAGATAGAAGAAAGTTACGACTAAAGAAATAGATGATGTGCTATTAAAAGAATGGCACATACGACCCTTTCTGCTAACACAAACACAAGTCAACAATTGAAAGGAGTTCCCCTGAGGTTTAATTACTGAAGAAAAACAAGTTAATTAATCCCCATGTGTTGTATCATTGTCTTGACAGTTATTAATGTTCACAATTGATAGTTTATGAACTAATAGGCAAAACTGTTGTCTTGTGAGAGGGAATAGTGCCTATCCTTGTGGCATAATTTCAGATCGATCCATAGATAAAGGAAGCAACTTTTAAATCCGTTAATTGCAGTGTAATTAATTAAAAATAAACAAATATTTTGTTTGTAATTTGATTTTATCTTACTGAAGGTTTTGCCGGCACCAGAAAAGGAGCGCACCTACGTATCTGCAAATTACGCATAGGCACAGACGTATGAAATAGAATGCAATCTGAAATTCAATTAATTTTCAAAATTCCATAAAATTATGTTTGAAAGCCTAGCCTTGAATTACTTGCCATTTCACTAAACTTTATTAAATGACCAAAATCGGATTTCGAGTTCCCCAAACTTAAGATAATAGACTTTTGAGGCAATCGGGACTTAAAAAGTCTGAAATCACCAATTGCATTGAGCAAGCGTGGTGATTAACACTCATTCTTTCCCTGCGTGAGAAGAGGCCTGTGCCCTGCAGTGAGACAGTAAAAATGGCTGGTGAATTCAAATCTGCTTAACTTTTCTAAAATTAGATGCTTAATGCTTTGATGGCCCTAAAGGGTAAATGACCAATTTAATAATGTGAGAATGTAATTATATTATTATATGCATATAGTGTATGTATGTATTAAATACTGTCTTACAAAAGATTGATCAGTAAGATAAAATGCAGTAAATGCCATCGCAATACCTGTCAGTCAAACTTAATTATGCACTTATACCAATTATATTATCTATACATATAATAAATCTGTAAAAAAACTGTGTCTGTACATTGAATATATTAAAAAAATAATAATTGGGTGGGGTTTAGAAACAGTAATGGAGCACAAATCCAAAAAAAAAAATTCTGTCTGTATGTCTGTATGTCTGTATGTCTGTATGTCTGTATGTCTGTTTGTTTGTACACGCTAATCTTCCGAACTACTGAACGGATTTCAATGATTTTTTCTTTGTTGTATCAGTATTAAGCCTGGTCAACATATAGGCTATAATTTATCTTCGAAACTTGAAGACCTGATGCAGAACTCCAACAGACCAACAAAACTATAAGAGATACAAAAATGGTGCCATGGCAAAAATTGTTTCATGTGATAAGCATTTTCAGCTGAGATAATAAATTTGAAGATCTGGAACACCTGATGTGGAACCCCAAGAGCCCAGCTTCTCTGTACCATATACAGGTATGATGTTTTAGCAAAAGTTGTTCAATTTGATAAGCACTTTCTATTGACTTATACAAATTGAAGATCTAAAACACCTGATGTGGAACTCCAGGGGCCCTGCTAGACTATAGCATATGAAGATATGACGTTTTAGCAAAAGTGGTTCAATCTGATAAGCACTCTCTATTGACGTATAAACATCGAAGATCTGGAACACCTGATGTGGAACTTCAAGAGCAATACTACACTTGAAATGTATAGAAATGAATGTTATGAAATAGGTATGGCGAATCAAAAAAAAGTAATTAGTCCGTCTTTTAGATAACCCTAAAATAATGGACACGTATTTTTCTTTTCTCTCTCTCACAAACAAATAATAACGAAGATACAACACGCTTGAATTTTGTGTTAAGTCACTGCTTAGTACAAATTTTACATACCTAGACGTGGCGTCACGATCCCCCACTCTCCGACTTTGTTGCGTTATATCTCATTATTATTTTGTATGTCTCTTCCAGACCTCGGGACTACAGAGTTCCGAATTTTTGGGAGGTAAACGTGGAGCCGAAGCCAACACGCCGAAGCCCTTTTGAGACAACTTTAATGAAATGGTGACACAAAACCGACGATTATCCCTTTATACACTATAGAAATGAACCCAAGGACAATCCCCGGTGGACGTCGTTAAAAAAAGACAATCCCCGGTTCTGTGCTAAACTATTGCTAACTATGGAGGAAAAGTACTTGGGCTATTGTGATGGGATGTTAGTGGATGACAATGTATTAGGTACATGTAAAAATAGCAGGTGGAGACTTGCCACCTCACTTACTGGGCCCCCGGGAACCAGTCACTGAATAGCAACAAGAGGGCAACAGGTACATGAGCGGCTGTAGGGTGAGGATACCTCGGTGGACTTTAAACGCTGATTACGCGCTCCCTGTGCTTACCATGAGGCACCTACCCTCCGAGCAGGGCTACTAATCCTGCTCTAGCGACTCCACTCTGGACGGCCAAGCCAAGCCAGAGGCGTGAGACCTACCCCCGTCATGGTTCACTCCGACCGGCCGGAGATGGGGGACAGTATACTCTCCCTGGAGAACTCAGTATATATAGCCCCGCGGGGTCGCTACTCCCCGTCATCAGCCTCAGATGTCTTGCGGTGCCTGTATCTCATAATTATTGTCGTTATTATCTCCAGAGCCTTTGTCCCAATTATGTTAGGGTCGACTTCCAGTCACGATGCAACTGAGTACCAGTGTTTTACAAGGAGCGACTGCCTATCTGACCTCCACAACCCGGTTACCCGCTCAACCCAACACCCCTTGGTAAGACTTACTGGCTTCTGACTACCCATAACGACTGCCAAGAATGTTCAATGACAGCCGGAACCTACAGTTTAACATCCCCTCCAAAAAACGGTCATTGGTATCCAAAATATACGTAGAAAGTACATACGAACTTAGAAAAGTTGCATTGGCAGACACTTGCCAGACCTGGAATCAAAGCCGCACGCTCATACTTGAGAGATTGGTTCTCTACCCACTAAACCACCACGACTTCCACTAAGTCACCACGACTTTGTCATCTATTTAATGTTTTTTTACGTAATAATACGTGTACCTAATATTTTTGCCACTCACAACTTAAATGCGGACTAATTAGAATCACCACTTTTATCCCTATTGTCACGTATATTGCGGTTTAGTTCTCAGCGTTTTGTTTAGTCTGCTGTGCTTTTGCCGTTAAAGTATAAAAATTAAATATATGGAACGTTTCTAATGGTTATGCGTATTCCGTTGTTTCCAAGTCAACGGGCCCTTAAAATTCAATATTAGACTATTCAGATATTTGATTTTGCTGACCCCGTAGTCGCTGGCATAAGGGACAGGATCCGCGTACGAAGTCGCGGGCAGAAGCTAGTATTTAAATAAATGACGTAAAATTCACGGAAATGCGAATGCAAAATTGTACTTAATAATTGTCTTTTTATCAAGTTATTTTAAAAAAATAATGAAAGTATAGGCAGATGGAGAAGTCAGATATGATGTAGGTACTAGCTTCTACCAGAGGTTCCACTCGCATCCTTGTGAACTACTCCCAGCTCATAGCCCTTTTCTATAACTAGCTATTTAAAACTGTCAGAATTTTTCAAATCGTTTCAGTAGTTCTTGAGCTTTACTCGTTAACACAAACAAAGACTTGTTTCGCGTCAATCATTAGATTAGTAGAAGAAAAAATATTGTTTAAAAAGGTTTAAGGCCTTCTAAGATGTCTTCAAACTTTTCTTGGAATTACCAAATCTTGGCAATAACCCACTGTAATGTCAAAATACAGTGGCTAGACTGTATGTCTACCGCCCATCGATTGACCTATTAAGCGAAGTATTTAGGACAACATCAAGTCTTGTTATTTAGTTGTATTGTACCCAACTAATGTTTTCCATGTAGCGACTGTCTATCTGTCCTTTTTTTTTTTTTTTTTTTTTTTTTTTTTTTTTTTATCGACGTAAAATCATCAAATGACCCCTCCCGCTGTGGGTTAGCAGCGGTGAGGGAGTGTCAGACTTTTACTGACTAAAATCGTCGTGTTCCGTCATAGGCCTTTTATGTACCAGGGCCGCGGTATCTCTTTCGAACAACCCGCAGCCCAACAACCCGCAGCCCTGTCTATCTGTCCTCAACCAGTAACCCAAGAAATCCGAAACCCATTATAGTGAGACTTTTTTTTCTCCTGACCACTCGTTTACGACTGCCAAAGATGTTCAAATGGCAGCCGAGCGAGAGCCACCATTTAAACGTGCCTTTCATAACTCGGAGGAACACGACATGACAAGATGGTAACCCATCCACGGACCGAACGTTCCAAGCGTTGCTTAACCTTATGATCGAACGTTCCGAACTGCGTTGAATTTTCTTAGTTAGTCCAAATTGCATACGAGACCCATTTTAACCTGTCTGCCAAAACACGTAAGAACAAGACATACCTAGACAGACATTCACTAGTATCCATAAAAATCTGTTCTCAAAAACAGCGCCCAAATAGAAATAATTTCTATTAAACATACCTACTACAGACGTAATAATTCGTCATCTGACCTTGCCCACATATTTTGTTCCCTATTGGCATAGTGCCACGGATCGATCGGCGTCACGTCTTTAACCTATACATTGCGTATTTTGTAAGGGAGTATACTAAGCATGTCAGTTGTAAACACGCAATGTATGTCATGCAATGAAGTTCGTTCGTTGTTTACGTAGATTTCAGTGGTTGATCTGAAGTTGTGTTCAGCTATTGTAAGGATTGGCGTGTAGGGAGGCAAATAAACGTTGACTCGATTTCGGAAGGGAATTTTAGTGAAGAATTACCTATGTTTTGGTGAAGTTAGCAGTTTATTGTACTAATAAAGCTGGTGCTTCAGATACTATGTATTTTGGAAAAGGCATTTCAAGTTAAATATAATATTGCTTCAGTGACACGGCATTTAGGTACAAATATTACAAGACTTTTTAATTCTTGAGTCGTTTAAAGTTAGATAAACTTAGAAATTATGCAAGCGTTTGAATAGCTAAATTAATATCCTTATAATACCTACAATATTAAAAATATGTATGCATTAGTAGGGTAGACTGGGTACAGTTGTGCCAATTTTCGTTTGATCACCAATAATTTTGATATTTGACTAATTAGCTCGCAGAAAAGGAACTTGTATCGCAATTTGTACATTTGTGTACGTAAAAACACTCATATATTGTTCCTTAATACAATGTATTACTCATAAGATCAATTTAAAAAAAAATGGGAAAGTGTCACAACCGGCCACATACCAAGGGCGGTTGTGACATGCATAAACATATATCAAAATGGTCTATAATATCTTTTATTGTAGAAATGTTTAACATAATAAGCTTACAAACATAGTTTTATAGATAGTTCAACTCAGATTTGCGCGCGGCCCTATGTGTGCGTCGGCTTGTAAATATACAACTTTCATTCGTGTGACAGTGACGTCGTCCGAGCATGACGTGTTCTTATCGCTTTTTGTTATGGGTACAGTCGTTTACGAAAATGTCTAGTTCTTCACGGAGAAAATGTTTAAGGAGTCAGGTAGCGTTTCAAAAAATGAAACAACATTCAAAGCTTTTTATTATTACATTTTACAGTTTTTCATTATTTTCTCATAAGTTTTTTCAAATTGACGTTGACAGTATCTAAGAAATAAATGAGGTGAAATATCTAAGATGAATTAAATACTCCTTACATATTTTCTAGATCTCGGGGTACGCGGACAATAAATAAAAGTGTGGACTAAGAATGTAAAAAGACGTATAATCTAGTATAATAATGTAAACAAAATGTGTGAGGAATTTTAAAAAATAATATTGCTTCGCATAATGTCGACCAAAATAAGACGGAAATAATGAAACTCATAAATGAACGTTTAAGTCATATTGATGATGGGATGTTGGGTAATACTTGTCGACATGTACAAAAGAAAAATACTATAGACATTTTGACATGGAGTCAAAATTTATAATTTACCTCGGTGAGAGTAGCGAATCCGAAAATTCATCATTTGATTTTTCAAGTAGCGATTCAGAATCATTATAAATAAATAAACATTAAATTACGTAATAACTGTTTTTCTTTAAACAGCCGTAACCCCTAAATAACTGTATTTGTACCCGACTGTACCTCTTGTCACGCACACAAAGTCACTGTGTATGTACAAGGGTTACCCACACATAAGGCCGCGCGCAAGACTGAGTTGAACTTACTATAACAATCAACAAAACAACATTTGCTCTGTTCAAACTTGTAGCTGTAGAAAGGCTTGTAGCTTGAGCTACACGTACGAAATCCCTTGTTTCACTTCTTCATCGGCATCTTTTTATTTTTTGATATCACACTGCGCTCTTTCGGTCTTCCGCAAACGTATCCTGGACATCTAAAAGCAAAAAACAATAATATGAGATTTATTATATGTAAAGATATTCGTCACAACCGTACCCAAAAAAATTGACACAACCGTACCCAACGCATCATTTTGAAAACAAAAAATCGCCATGATTTTGCCAAATACTTTACGTAAAAAGAAATCACTTGTAATTAAATATTAATATTCAACTTTTAAAGAAAAAAATAACAAGATAATCTATCTGTATAAAAATAACAGTAATTAGGAAACGAAATCGAACAAAAATACTTACTTTTGATTGTTGAAAAGCAATGTGGGCTCCTGCTTACGTCAACGTCGTGCGCCGGCTAACGCAATACTGGGGAACGTGTTTAGGCTTGTGAGCCACGTCTTTCTCCCTCACAACCTCCCCCGTTTTACGTATAGTTTCGTTACAACTGCGACTGTCACTACCGTACCCTGGCACAACCGTACCCAGTTTACCCTACCTATGATTTGTCGTCTACATTCATAGACTAAGAAAATATGCAATTTAGGTGTTCTCTCACGCAAAACCGGTGGTTAAACTTGTTAGTGAAGACAGACAGTCGATATAACGTCATAGACTATAAAATATAGCAATATTAAATATTATTAGCACCTATTATAAACATTTCTATGATATATTTTTCTACTTAAAGTTTCACCATCCTCGTTAAAGGCTATCTTACAATGAACGAATTTTTCAAATTGGTCCAGTGGTTAGTGAGATTAGCGCGTTCAGGTTCAGGAAAACTAACATATAAACAAATTCATCAGCTTTAAAATATTTGTATGTAAGTAATAGCAAGCAATTTTACTACTTCTCTACGTGTACCTCCGATCTATGTAAACAAGAATAAAATATCTCCGTGTAGATTATTGTGTAAGTTGATAAGCATGGTTGTTTTGGACCACGCCACGTTAAGTTTTTACCTCGTTCATATCACTCACGTCCCGTGGAAACTAAGAATATTTCGAATCGGTTCGATAATTTCGGAGCCATTAGGTTGGAAACCAACAACAAATAATGCTGCCTCTTTTTAATATTTGCATAGATAGAGATCTAAAGATTCTAGGTAAGGTGAAACTATTGACACAATAGAATCCTATTTTACGACTAAATTGATAAACGACAATATCAAGGTAATATGCAAATATGACCATTTCAACACCCCGGTTTCCTGGGTCCGCAGATAATTAATTAATTCGGATATACTATTTACATGAATGTTCTTGTCTATCACTTGAATATAATTAGTTCAATGTTTTCTACCGACCTTAATAATTAAATTACTAGTTTTAGTTCAAATTAAAATTAGATTAAGTTTAACTCAACCTTCATTGTTGGTACAATAAAAAGTGATAGCTAAGTGAAACGTCAACATTTTATCAAAAAAACTTGACTACGTTGACTCAGTATAGGAAGTAAAGAACTAAAGACACTCAGACTCTCATGATATTAGATAATACTACATACGATAAATACTGATAAATCATCAGCTTATCTATCGATCTTACGCACAATCCCGTAAAAACCCAAAATAAACAGTTGATAATCTTTTGGAACACAAACAGATAACGCCAGTCAACGCGTTTAAAAATGCAAGTGAGCGTCGGTCCTACCGTGACTTTGAAATACGCGCGCGCGAAGCTTTCAGTAGTAATTTGCTAAGGAAGTGTGGTGGATGAACGTATCACCATGACCACGAAAAGTGATAATAGTGACGAGACCCCAGTGACTTTTGAGGACGCTTTGGAAACAACAGGTAGGGTTTACCAACACAGAAATATTATGTCCAATTTTTGGACCCCTTCCGGCAGATTCTTTTCGGAATATAAGAAAAGTCTTTGTTGTGCTCGTAATATTAATTTAGAAGTCATTTTTTCTCTTTATATGGATAGTAATGGATGTAAAGTTTTCTTCATTGTCATTACCAAGACTTCTGCTGGTCATATTTTTGGTGATCGTCCAAAGATTTATTTTTCGCGTCCCATCTTTTGTTGTAAACTGTGTTAAGTATGTTCTATTTATTTGTATTGACGTCTCTTTCTCTTGTTAGTGGTGTTTATTGAAGAAATTTGGTGTAAATGTTTTTATATTGAGGTCAATGCTCTGATTTCGTATTAATAGCAGCGTTTTACCTGAAATAAAACGCATATTAAATACTTACCTTATTTGAAGCTTACTAGTTTGAGATAGGCACCTACGTGTTTTCCGCTTTTATCTCCGTCCTTTTCTACCCCATATCTTGCATCTCTCTCGCACACCGACCAGTTTCACTCCCCACCAGGCAGGAGGCGACGAGTGTTCTCGGCGGCCACAGTTCGTCATTGAGTCGAAAACACCAGGCAGAAATTAAAATGTAAGCTTCAAATAAGGTAAGTATTTAATATGCGTTTTATTTCAGGTAAAACGCTGCTATTAAATTCTTGACCGTTATTTGAAGCTTACTAGTTTGAGACGTGTTTGTTATCGCCTGGTGGAAGTGGACGCCAATGTGAGCAAAAGCACAATGAAATTGTGTATGTAAATAGGTACTTAGGTACACGAGTAATCACATGTAAGTATGTGTATTGCGTCCTGGAATACTAATGTAATCAAAGTTAACTGGTACTGGTACTCAGCTACATCCTGTTAGACTGGAAGCCGACCCCAACATAGTTGGGAAATGGGCTCGAAGGATGAGTAATAAAAATTAAAAGAGAGATGCAAGAACAAAAGCAAAATTGATTTCATTTTCTAATAGTAATTAACAAAAACATTGCGATACTTCTTAATAACAATAGTAACAAAAATATAGACATTAATCAGCTGGATTAATTAAATAATCGAGATAACTTGCTACTTCTATTTAGTGGGTATCTTTCCCTTCTGTAAAAATGGGCAAATGTATTGCCTGATCGCCAATTACCCTTTGCTAATATATCGTCCAAAAGTATATTGTCAACACAGATTTTGACGCTACCGCCGAGTGGAAGCTTCCTGGGGTTGTAGTTATTCCTGCCTCTTTTAACAATGTCTTAATCCACCCGCATCATCGTTCGGGTGCCTGCCTTTGGTTGGCCTCTAACGGATATAAATAAATTTAAGGAATTAGCCGATGTCCGTCTATCTTCTAACAAGGCTTTAGTCTTTCTGACCCAATACACTGGACTTAGATTTATATTTTCCTGATTATCCATCAAACAACAACCCGACTGCCTATGACTAGAACTGTCGGTCTTAGAGCCAAAGACTGGCCATAAGATTAAATTATCTTTGTTGTTTTTGAAATGTTCTGGGTCTATTGCAAGCAAGGAAAGATCATGGACTCGCCTTTCCGAAACAAGCTAGCAAAAGAAAGAGCAGCAGTGTGCCTGGAAGTTGCAAATGGATTATTCTCGTCTACGTTTACTGCACTTAAGTAGGTTACCAATTGGTCAATATTCCAGATGGACGGCTTCCCGGGGAACAGGTTTGCTCAGCGCTATTGATTTTAAATTGTGTCCGACTAGAACGTGTGAACCTAGCTCTCCAGTGGTTTCTGCATTGCATAGTGTAGCTATAACTGACTTGTGTAATAAAATAGTATTGTATGTTAGTTTATTTACTATGTGTAAGTCTGCTAAAAATTGGGTAAGTATAGGTCCAAATAGGGATTCAAGGATTCATAGGATCCAATTTCATACTTTTCGCCCCAATTTAACCATCGACTCCAAGCTGATTGATAAGTGTTGCGTGTGGATTGAAGAAGACTTCAGTCGGAGAGACTCCTTGTCCCTCCCCCCCCCCCCCCATTTCCCTGACCTTGGCAGGGGGTATCCCCGTTGCTGTGTCTATCGGTTTCTGCTCGAGGTTCATCAGTGTGTAGGGTACTGCTAATGATCGGGACTTCAAATCTGCTCGCCAAAATACCTGGTGCCACCGAAGGAACTACTATGAGATTAACTCCCGTTCCTGAATTGAGATGACTGAGGACCTACGGTATAAGGTAAGGTGGCGGTAATACCCATGCTAGCGGGTAAGTCAAAACTTGAGAAAAAGGCATCGTGGAACCCCGCTTTCGGGTCCTTCAGATCTAGGGGCACGTAGTACACAACTATGTGTCCCTGGGCTCGCTTCGAGGCAAGTAGGTCCACTGCTGATACAAGATGCCACTCCGGTGGAGGTTTGTGTCGGGAGAGATGGTCTGCCTGACTGTTGAATAGGGCTGGTATATGATTCACGACGTGATAGATTTGATACAGCTCAAGATAACTGAATACTCTGTACGTCAAGTTCGGTAGGCTCCTTGATCGGGTGCCACCTTGATTTCTTAGATATGACACCACAGTCCCATTTTTGCATTGAAAAATGGCTGTTGATCTCTTTAGCAACTTGCCGTGATTTTCCAGTTAATACTGCAAGCATCTCTTTCAGATCGCAGTGAAAGCCTTTTTCTCTCTCGTTCCATGAACCCATTACGGGAGTTCCGTTCAGTTGTGCCCCCATCCTACATCGGAGGCGTCCGTGGTTATAAGGTGACAGGGAAGTGGCGAATGAATATCCAAGGTTTGGTGGCAGCTGACCAGCCACCACTTTAGATCTGCTAAGGCATCTGCTGGTAGGTTCAACATTGCTATACTCCATTCACCGAGCCGTGAGCCCACAATGTAACCAAAGAATGACACTTTTTCAAAATGGTGGGTATAACCCGACCGATGACAAAAACGTCACATTTTTATGTAAAATGTTCTTAGTATCGTGGTCTTCAATTAAGTAGGGTTCTATGTATGACAGTCAAGACTTCTAGGTTCATTTTACATGTAAACGATTTACTACATATTTCATTAAAATTAAGAAAATAATTTACGGCCTTTATTATACATATTTGATTTCAAATAAGTTTGAAAAGATTGCATAAGTTCCACAGACATCGTTCTAAAATATCATTTCTAATGTTGTCAGTATATTACTTTCGTAGTTATTTTTATAAAATATGATCATTACTTCAATCGTGACTTATAAGAACCCTTTTTATGGTTTGTTCACCGTTTGGCTCACGGTTCCATGAATAGGGTAGGTATAGATTGCTGTTCAACACTGCATTGAGGAAAGTGAGGAGAGCCCGGTAATGCAGTCTGCCGTATGGAACAACGAAAACTTGCGAAGTTTAAAAGTCCTATCAAGCTATGCAGGTCTTCTAAGTTTGTCGTGCTGTTTGTCACGTAGTGCGTTTTGTCATTATCTTGTTGATAATGCTTGCGATTTATTCACTTGCCATCCAAAACGTGGTGCAAATGATCCCAAAGTAGGCAAATATATCTTGGTGAGCCACCAGAAAATCGAGATACACAATTATAAGTAACCCTTGAGTTTTCAAAGTTTGAGCCACCCAAATTGGTCACTGTGGCGAAGGTCTTGGGTGCCGTGCTTAAGCCAAATGGTAGGCACGTAATCTGAAGCAGTCTTCTTCTGTAGTCGAAGAACATGTCTGTGACCTCCGGCTACCGGAAGGTAGAAGTAAGCCTGGGCGAGATCCACTTGCACAGCCATTCGTCTTTCTGAAGAAACTCTAGCACCCGAAAAACATTTATTAAACTGAAGGGTTCCGTAATTATGAACTTGTTGAGAACCTTGAGATTGAGTATTGGACGGTTCTTTCCGTCGCCTTTTGGGCACAAGAAACATATTGGAAAGAAAGCTGGCAGAATTTGCAGCTATCAATAGAACTTTTTGTTTTATCATTTGGGATATGACGACATCCATCTCTTTGGACTCTCTGGTCAAATCTGGCATTATCTATCAAAGGTGGCTCTTGGCCAATGGTATGCGATACCCAGTTATTATTTTTGACAAGAAAGGCGGAGCTCCCATTTCTTTCCATTGGTCTTGATATAATGTTAGGCAACCCGCCTGGAAAGTCATAACTTACGTGCCTTGTTGGACGCATCAAAGTCCGCCTGCGGTCCTGGACGCTTTCTGTTTCCTCTGTTGGACATGGTTCCTATTGTAATTTACTCGTGATATCCCAAGGGAGCTTTTAGAGTTTTGCATCACACGCCATTCAGCGTGAGTGTGATTACCATTTCCCTTCGAGGGAAGGTTATAATGGCGACTCTTCGAAAGTCGATCCAAAAAGCCACCCTGCGAGGGTAGATTGCAATGATGGTACGACCCGCAACATGCATGATTGGTACCCTGCGAGGGTCCGTGATAATGAGCCGACCCCTGCGGGGGGTGGCTAGTATACTTACTGGTCCCTGCTTTGTAATCATGCTGCGACTCGCAAAATGCAAGATTGGTACCCTGCGCGGGTCCGTGATAATGAAACGACCCCTGTGGGGGGTGGCTAGTATACTTACTGGTCCCCACTTTGTAATGATGCTGCGTCTCGCAACATGCAAGATTGGTACCCTGCGCGGGTCCGTGAAAATGAGCCAACCCCTGTGGGGGGTGGCTAACATACTTACTGGCAGTCCTAGGCGGAGCGTACCAAGTCTTTCAAGGCCGAAAAGCATCACACGCCGAGATAATGAGCCGACCCCTACGGGGGGTGGCTAACAGACTTACTGGCAGTCCGAGGGGAGCGTACCAAGTCTTTCAAGGCCGAAAAGCATCACACGCCGAGATAATGAGCCGACCCCTACGGGGGGTGGCTAACAGACTTACTGGCAGTCCGAGGGGAGCGTACCAAGTCTTTCAAGGCCGAAAACCATCACACGCCGTGATAATGAGCCGACCCCCATGGGAGGTGGCTAACAGACTTACTGGTAGTCCGAGGGGAGCGTACCAAGTCTTTCAAGGCCGAAAAGCTTTCTTGACACCATCAGCCCTCTTCAAGTGCGGTAGTGATCAGTCCGAACTAAGGAGATGCTGGTTGGACCGCACCTCACACCATTCTTTTTTGTCAAACCGTTGAACGCCTTGCAGGATTGAACTAGGGCCACAGGTGCCTTAGGAACTTCGGGCTTGCTTTCTTTTCCATAGTCACGTGCACGGGCTGTGGTAGCTTTATTATTTACCGCATCTGTATTTGCTTTATAAGTCACTCATTCTGAAAACAAATTACTGAAAAAAAAGTACACGGAAGAAACTCGTGACAAAAAAGGGGTAGATGTACAAAATATTAACACTTGATTTCGCAAAATCGAATATCGAACGGTAAAACCGTTAACAAATTGTATAAAATATTATAAACTCACCTGTGTTCTGCGAGAGCACTGAGTTTATTTTTCAACGAAATACTACAGCGGTTGGTTAGACAACCTTCTCGGGCGGAAAACAAGACGCCAATGACGAACTGTGGCCGCCGAGAACACTCGTCGCCTCCTGCCTGGTGGGGAGTGAAACTGGTCGGTGTGCGAGAGAGATGCAAGATATGGGGTAGAAAAGGACGGAGATAAAAGCGGAAAACACGTAGGTGCCTATCTCAAACTAGTAAGCTTCAAATAACGGTCAAGAATTTAATAGATTTGTTTTTGTTTTGCATAAGTACTTAAAATTTTTCGTATTGCGTTTGTGATCTAATTAATTAAACCTTTTAGTTTTTAATTTTGTTCTTTCTAAGATTACATATTTCTTCGATATCTCATTCATTTCCTTGTTTATTTTTTTTCTGTAAAAGTACTTATATTATACTATACTTTTCAATACTTATCTCAGCTGATTAGACGAGATGATGTAACAAACAGAAATACTGACAGATCAGATATTCGTAACGATAATAAATTAATTATTGGGTGAGGTTAGGGTTAGAGTTCTGTTGTACATATAACAAAACGTTTCACTATGTGTCTGTTTCAACTCAAGCGGGTGTAGGGAAGGCATACTTAAATTAGCAGTTAGCATGTAAAACTTATCAAAATGTAATATAATATGAATGTAAATGTCTCAATTAATCTTGTAGCACACTAAATTGTTGTTTTTTTATTTACAATTTTACCTGTACATTATATAAAAAAAAACAACTTAAAACTAATAAAAGGCGTCGATTGAACTAAATTGTTTGATTTACTTACAAAAATTGCAACTTATTGAGGACCATTCACCTTTAAGCGACAGTAAGCTTTTAAGCAAAAAGTTGTATTTATTTTTAGAGTTACACATATTTTTAACTTTATTATACTTAGTCGATATAATACAAAGTACCTACTGGAAGTCATTTAACTTAAGGGAACGGAAAAGTTTCGAAATCAATTATCAAACATTTCTGATTATCTGTAAATATTAAAAATTTCTCATAATTTGTTATGAACGTAAAAATTGTTACCTCATCGATAAAAAAATAATAGGTACTTAAACAATGGACCTAATCAGCATATTTTCGAATGCTGATTGTTATTTGCATTTTAATATTCATTTAATCGCTTTTCAAATTGTATTGAAGAATTAATAAAAATGCGTTTCCCAGCTTATCTGTTTGATAGGCATCACCTTTGTAGTTTCTGATGACTCCTCGTCATCTTCATGTCGACTCAGTAACTCTTTCGAACAATCCCACAGCCGGCAGGTATTAACCCCTTGTGAGCGAATCTTCGCGAGACACAATTGATATTCTATTGTTCTCTAATTAACGGCATAGAAGAGGTGAATCAACACGATTTTGTTGGACAGCATTGACTACCCCCTCTGCTGTGTGTGCATCGTGAGTTAGTATCAGACTCTTACTGACTAAAGCCCACCATGTTCCTTTTGAAGCCCTTTCTGTACCAGGACTGCGGTAACGTGTGCGAACAGTCCCGCAGCAAGTTTGGACACCTTTGGCAAAACCTGGGAAGTGTAAAAAAAGGTTACTTTTCAGAAGAAAGATATGTTAGAGAATGTGCTGTGCGACATTACCTTCCTAAGAAAAATTAAGCAAAAATGCATTTCCGAAGTTTTAACTATAACAACGAAATACGTAACGTGTGTAAGTCCGACTCGCACTTCACCAAATTGATCCAACAGTTTCCAGTTCCAAGTTATCAGTCCATCAATCAATCAATCATGATACCTATATTTTACAATCTGTTAGCTAAGAATAAACTTTACATACGAAGATAACAGTTTTATTTGTGATCTACTATTAGATATGATACGAGATGGATCGAAGACAACGTGTTTTGAGGTTTTGTGTTACGCTATAATATACTACAAACGTCTGAAAGTGACATAATGCACGTAGGTAATATTTATTTATCTGAATCGTAATATTGGTATTTTTCTGAATAGATATACGTCAGACAATAATCGTCGTAGTTCCGTCATTCAGATTAATATAGCATGATATTGCTATTTACTATTTACAACTACTTTTTCTGACGTAGAATGTGTTGTTATAGTAAATCGTAGCTTTTAGCAAGCACTTTTCTATCTTGCATTTGAATACTGCTTGTGCAATACTAGGTTCGGTCAGCGATTTCTTCCGCGTCCCATGGGACCTATTCGAGATCTCGGATTAGAAGCCTGTCTCGATAATTGGGCTATCCAATTTCCGATTAGATCTGTCGGTCTTGAGATCAACTTTATAATATTTTTATAAAATAGGTTATCTTGATTCAGCTTTACAAATTGTACGCGTCGACTTTTGGAGCCTGCTTTCAAAACACGACTAATAACAAAAATATAATCTTATATGACTTTGACCTTGATGTCTTACTCTAGGACAGTAGGAGGTAACCCCGTCAACAACACGCAAGGCCGAGGGGTGATGGGGTGATATCGCCCCGCGTGTTTTTATGTTTTCTTTTAATCAAGTAGTAGGCATAATCATTACTAGAGTGAAAACTTACTGTTCCAGGTTTTAGAAGCTTTACAAATCCTATTTCATACTAATGATATAATCGCAAATACTTTTATGTGTGGATCTTAGTTGTTTGTTCCTTTTCACTCACAAACTAAAGGTTAGATTTTTAATGTTCTTTTAAGGTTAGACGAAACCTGGCAGTAATATTGCCTATACCATATGGGTTACTTTCTATCCATGCGCGGGAAGGAGTGAAACCGCGGTAGGAAGCCAGTACTCAAATATGCTAAAGATGATGAAATGATGTTCCGAGATTGATAGCTGTATTAATGGTCAATTTAAATGAAACAATTTGAACTTGATCTTGAACAATAATATAATACTGTCGCTACTCTTACGCAATTCAATGTTAAGTTTTATGGATTGTGAAATGGGTTTGAAACACATCATCATTTCATCATCAACGCTGGAGAAATGTACTTACTCCCGGCACCCGGATAAATCAGTGAAAGATGAATTAGTAGAATTTAAGAATCTACTTTTCAATTCTAATGTCCGAATCCAAAACGCTCTGATTTGGAACGTTTTTTTTGTACTGCTTAACCGGACTTTCCTTGTGGATGCTAGAATTCAAGGTCTCTAGCCATGGAAATGTAAGCGGGCCCATCATCCTCGGAGCCTTTTCCCAACTATGTTAGGGTCGGCTTCCAATCTAACCGGAGTGCCAGTGTTTTACAAGGAGCGACGTAAGCGAGTAAATAATTAAGATGATAACTTTATGTCCGGGTTCCTGACATTTTCCCTCGGGACAAGATTAAAGACTAAAATCTAGGTCCTAATACCATTTTTTCCTGTTCAGGCAATGGTGTCTACAACATCTTACTAGTGATGACCTGTTCCCTCATTCTCCTGGCCATCGGCATAGACCTGTTCGGGTTCAGTCTGGTAGTAGCAGCAGCATGTGACCTGGAGCTGACCGTCTTCCAGAAAGGAATACTTACGTCTTTGCCTTTTGTTGGTAAGTATTCTTATTTTATTGTTAGCATTGAGTAGAGATGGAGGACTGTGCAAGAAGTCATTAAATATTCTTCTGCAGTGTTTCGTACGCTATCACAGTAAAAGTAGGTTGTACCATGTTACTATAACGATCTTCAAACCCTATAGTTTATCTCGTGCTACTAGTAAGTATGTAGTTAACTTCGCAACAGCAAACTAATTCGACGAGAACTATACCTCTATAGTTCACCAAATTATTGTTATGAGAAAGCCAATTAAATTAATACATACGAGTACATTAAAAATTCGTGATAGCTATCTAAATACATAATTTCTTAGTTATTTAGGGTTTTCCTAGAAATATTTCATTTGCCAAGAATGTGGCAATAATGGAACCAATATACATATTTATCTTCAATTTCCTGTTAATAATGAATGTTGTGCACAATAACAATACAATTGACGATGCTATAAAGTGCAAAACAAAAGCTAGTTCAGTGTTTCAGAATATAGCCGTGGTTTGTGGCTGATTTATTGCATGTATTCGTTACGTAAATAATAAAGTATTGTAGTCAATTTAATAGATGATCCCGCGGTTCCACTAACGTCCTGAGCTAACTACTTTCCACAACTAAATTAAGGGAAATAGTCTAAATACTTTCTCAGGCTCTAGACTATCTGTGTACCAGTTTCATTTAAATCGTTCTATAGTTATGACGTGAAAGCACGATGGACTGATGGATTGGTAGAAAGAATTCTCGAATGCTCGTGACGTCATAGACTCAGCATACTTATTCTCTTTTTCATCTCTTTAATTTGCACGGCCAAAACTCAGTTTTGTTAATATGGGCGGCTTCTCATTCTATCATCTTTGATCCATACCGGTTCGGAAGACATTATCTAAGAAACCTATTCCTTCATACATACCTATGTTGTGACTCCTTAAATATTAATTGGTTCTCCTTCTCTTTCCAGGAATTCTCCTAGTATCTTACCTATGGGGTTACGTATCAGACACGAGGGGCCGTCGCTTCACGCTGGTGATACCTCTGCTGCTCTCCTTCATACTGTCCTGCATCAGCAGCCTGTCTCCTCATTGGCTGTTCTTAGGACTCTTCAAGTTTCTGTGTGTTTGTTTGTAAGTAGACTGTTTTTATTTCTGTTGGCTGGGGGTTGGGGACTTTTGGTTGGTTGGATGATAGCGATGAAATGATTGGCGAAATTACCAAACGATTCTCTATATGCTGTCTATGGAAATAGTAAGTTATGAATTAGTAACTGTTCCTCTTCTGCGATAGTGAGTGTTTGGGTATCATATGATAAAGTCAAATTGAACGAGCAAAATCTTTATGTTCATTTTAATAGCCTCCTTGTCTATTCAATTATTTTTAGGGAGAACAAAAGAATAGTCTGTGTCAATTAATATTTTCAATAATGGATAGGGATAGAATGCTTCGAACGAAAACTCATGCGTTGACACCTGTTATTTGCTCGTTTGGTGTAAGCACACTCACATGAAACTTTTATGAAAGCTACTAAAATATAGTGACTTTTCTTTGATCTGAGTAAGAGATGTTCAAGGTGTGTAGCGACAGATGGCTCAATAGCTCAGAAGCGTCGAACTTCAAGTCTAGTCTACGATATCACTCAACACAACAATGATTAGTTATCCTACAAGCTAAATCTAACCAAGAGAAATCCATCTGCATGATACAATCAATATGTAACTGTCATGTTTCCCACATAGCATCGCAAGGAATCCATTAATGTGACCCTACTAATTGTAGCCACTAGCCAGCGACCAACATGTACTGTTTCACCATTTAATAAAGAATGTCGACTGTTTGTTTGAAGAGAAGGTTCGAGAAAATCGACGGTTGAAATGTAACTGATGTCTTTTTTAGACTTGTTTTGTGTCGTGTTTGTGCAAGTTGAAATATATGAATGCATGAAAGTGTACATACACAGTAGAGTTTCGGTCATACGCAGTGTTAAGTCCCTCCGGAGCAGCCAATGTATGTCAGATCTGAAAGAAAATTGCAAGTGCGAGGAAGAATATTTTTTGCTTTCCTGAACTAAATACAGTTTCAAATGCAGATTATTTACATCTATGTTGATCCGTAATGGTGCCTATTTACCTATTCAAAAAGAAATCTAAAGGTCTCTGCACACAGCGGGCGCGGCGCGGCGGGACGGGACGGCGACGTGACACAATGTACTAGATCGTCGCGTCGCGTCGCGTCGAGCGGGACGGCTCTGTGTGATGTCGTCCGTAATATCTAGTACATTACAACTGCTCAGCGTCGCGTCGCCGTCCCGTCCCGCCGCGCCGCGCCCGCTGTGTGCAGAGACCATAATAGCGCTAATTGAGCTTAATGTCAAACTGTCTATAGATCTATCATATGATCTCCTTAATTCGTTTATTTGTTACTAGCTTTTGCCCGCAACTTCGTTCGCGTGGAATAGTGACTACCAGCAGATTTTTGATTTGACCAATAGATGGCGCTATATGTCCGGAATAATTTAATTTTTATTTTTTTTTGTAATAAAAACTATCCTATGTCCTTTCTCAAGTCTCAAACTATGTCTGTACCAAATTTCACACAAATCGGTTCAGTAGTTTAGGCGTGAAGAAAAGACAGACAGACAGACAGAAAGACAGACAGACAGACAGACAGACAGACAGAGTTACTTTCGCATTTATAATATTAGTTTGGATTATATATTATTGATTAATATAAGTATATCTGTATATGTGTATGTACATGCTACTTTCTAACAGGGCAAGGGAAGGGAAGATGATGTTACTTTCATATTTCACTGGTCAGTTTGTTTATTATCTTATAACTAAATCGTAATGTTTGTTTCGTTATGAATCGTTTGAAGAACTGATTGATTTCTAGGGATAAATGAGTTTATCAGCAATGGCTAATGTAGTGTATGCCTGTCATAAACAGTTCCTAGAAGGTACCCAGTTTACGAATACTCCTCCATTTAATTCTTATGCTTGTCAGCATCTTCCTACAGGTAATAACTGTATAGTAAATTAAATTCTACCTAGATATTAAACGGATATTTATTAGCTGTCCAGCAAACACCACTAAATGGGTTTCTCAGAAAGTACCTACACTAGTACCTACTCTGTCAATCGTGTGTACGAAAGCAACTTTGTCTATCGCGCTTTCTCGAGACCACATCAAGTGACCATTTATTTAGTTAAGACACTGAAAAAGGACATTCGCTGCTTTTTGTATTCTATCATGACATTATAAAAGCTGCATTTTATTAATACGGGGAAACCCTGAGGCTGTAGCCAAACAATTGAAATCTCCTCAAATATTCAATGTATCTCTTCCAGTGCGTGCGCCGCGAACTCGGCAACCTACACCCTGGTGGGGGAGTCCTGTATACAGAGAGTGAGGAATCGGTACATGCTGATGATGACCTGTCTACTATTGCTGTCTCCGGCTGTGGCTGGTGGTAAGTGAAGAAAGAATAAAGCAGTAACAACAATTTTTAAGTTAAAAAATACGTATATAGTCCGTGAGAGAAGAGGCACAGGCCCAGCAGTGGGACGATAAAAAGGCTGTAACTAACTCAATGGGTGGTTACAGCAGAACTATTAATTTGGATAACAAGTATTGATCCATGGATCAGTCATTTTATGGTATTCAACTCAAATATCCTGTCTTCAGCTGAAATAATGAGATGCTGACTAGAAAAAGAATTGTCTTAAGTAAATTATTGGTTTGATTCGAAGATTTGCAATGTTTGCAGCAAAAATCATTTTCAGAATTAATTTTATTTAATAATGATCAAATAAAACTTTTTTTCAGTGCTAACCTACCCAACGCTGAAACTAAAATTCGCCGTTGCCATGCCCTGGTTGAACATAGTCTTCAAACCCTGGAGGCTGCTCATCATAGTCCTGGCCCTACCCTCAGGGCTCGGAGCCTTGGGCATGTACTTCTTCTCCGAGTCCCCCAAGTTCCTCTTCAATTCTGGCAGAAGTGATGAGGCTTTGGCAGTTCTGAGGAGGATACATGCTGCTAACCATAGAGGTTCTAAGGAGGAGTATCCGGTAAATGCCTACACATATTTGATTTTGTTACACATATGCATATTTTTGAGACTTTCATTTTAACGGAATTTTAACCTGATGGTTCAGATCGCCACTTTTGAAACACTAAGATGCGTTAAATGCTATTGTGATTCTTTGAAACTCATTTGTACAAAATTGGCAAAATATTCTGTTCTTTAATGTATTACGGCCTTAGCTCGAAAATCTCTCACATTCTACATGTTTCTTCCGTACTTGAGAAAAGTTTTTCCTTTCAGCAATAAGATAATTATGGCTATTGAAAACAGGCGTGCATTTGAAACTGACTCCCAGAATTACAGATACCTAAAACTTTCTCCATTTCAGGTAAAAACCCTATCCCTCGAAGGCTACACTCAAAAGAAACAAATGTCTCTCATCAGAGCAATGTACGAGCAGAGCGCCCCCCTCTTCAGGAAGCCCTACCTCTGGAGGAGTGTACAGCTGTTCTACATCGTCGCAGTCGTGTACATCACGTGAGAACAGGTTTTATGTTATATCTATGTACACTAACGGTGGATTTCATAATAAGCTGTCTATCTGTTGATGCGGTTACTAGAGATTGGAATTTGGTATATCTCAATTAGTCTCTTTAGTAAGCAAATCCACGGATAGATAAAGTTATTGAAAGCCGCAGTAACACGATGACGGTGGGTCTGTCGATAAATGTAGTCAAAAATGTTTTTTGGAATATGATAATAAAGAATATGGTAGTAGACCCTTAAAATGGTCACGTTTAGTAAGGGTAAAGGGCACAGGTCATAGTGTAGTCTTCTCAAAGAAATTACTGATTTTCTCCAAACACATCTTTCAAATATTGTAACTCCTGTCTTATCTTCGTTATGTCTTTTAGTCTCTTTATCTTCAGAACTCGTTGCTAATTTAATATTGATTTGTTCAACAGAAACAACAGCTTCCTAGTCTGGCTTCCGTACATCCTCAACTTGATCAGGATATCCTTGGTTGATGGTGCAGCTACGGGGAATATTTGTGAACTCATCAGCAACAAGCCAGGGGGCAACTCTACTAGAAATCTTGTAAGTATTTCTATTGGCATGAAAGTATCATTTTTGTCTCTGTTGATAAAAGAGTAATAAGTCGTGGTGATCTAATGGGTTAAGTTGCATCATACTCATACTTGTGAGTTTGGTGATTTTCTATCGATTTAAGATGAGGCAATTACCAATACAACTTTTATAAGTTTATATCTTGGCCACCAATGACTAATTAAAGGTAAAAAAAAAAATATTTCGAGTGGCAGGATAAAAAGGGTGATGATATTGATCACGTTTTTTTTTCATAAATAATATTTGTAAACAGTCTTTGAACATTTACATACATTGAGTGACCAATCCTTACTCTCTTTTTCAACAGAGAACAATCGTTATTACCCAATAAGCTAAAACAAGGTATTGAACAATTAATCTTCTGTTTCCAGGAAAACACCTGCATCGGCACCGTAGAAGAAAGCATCATCTTCACTCTCATAGCCTCCCAATCCATCTTCGCGTTCTTCAACTTCCTCATCTCCTACCTTCAGAACAGACGAAGAGTGGTGCTGATCTGCATCCTCTGCCTCTCTTCACTCAGTGGAACAGCCCTGAACTTGGTCCCGGAGCCTATATCCAGTGTGTTCTTCTTTATGGTGTTCACGTGTACGTGCTTAGGAATGGGCATTTTGGCCTCTTATTTTGTGGATATTTATCCGACTTCTTATAGGTAAGTAATTGTTGATGTACGACTTTATCTAGTTCCTTTACGGAAGACTTGATAAATAAATTACTTTGTTTTTGCTTTTCAGTGTTATTAGAAGTTGGGTTTATTATTTTTGCTATAAGTTTTTTTTTTATTATAGAGTTTCTTTCCTTGAACGTCCAAATTTCAGGAACTACTGAACCTATTTGATTTTTTATTCATTGTTAGCCAATTTAAAGACGAAAGACTACTCTTGACCTACGGCGGATAAAACCACTGGTACGAGCTAGTCTTTAATTATTTTATAAACACTTTTTATAATTTTATCATTCATGTTTTGTTGCCAGGGGCATGGCAGCTTGCCTGAGTATCATGGTAGGAAGAAGCAGTACGTTTATCGGCATCAATGCTGTGGGGAACCTCATCTTCAACCAGTGTCAAATCACATTCTACATGTGGTCTTTACTAGTTTTAAGTAAGTATTTTTTCTAACCTTCAACATATTTCAGAAGACTGGTTTTAGAAACATTCACAAAGCAGCCCTGAGTCTGAAAATTGGTGATTGATTCACCCGTGCATTGGAGAGCACGTTAATGTCAGTCCTGCTTGTGATCTTCTTCCGGCGGTATCGGATTGCTGTCCTATCGGGCTATGAGAGTGAACGAATAGCCAGTGCACCTGTGTCTGCGCAAATGCTTGTGCACTATAATATATCCTGTGCAGCTGGCTGATCTTGGCCTTGGACCCCTTTGTTTATATATTTTTTATGTTTTTTTTTCTGTTTCAGGTAGTGCAGTAGCTGCATGGTTCTTGCCACCAGACAAGCCTGCTGAAGCCAAGCAAAATGCAGTGTAACCACGTCTCTTAGTTAGGAAACTTAAATATATCTGTGATTTATTTTATATCGTTAGCAAATAAGAATGTTGCCGTTTAAATAAAGATAGAAAATTGAAAATATTCTGTAAAATATTAATTAACGGAATCGAAGAAAAGGCTGTCTAAAGATCGTTTGTTAGGCTTTTATAAGACAGCTGAAATTTCTGCATAGTGCGACTTATAGGATTTCTATATAGTCAGACAGAAAAATATGGAAGCGCCGGTCAAAAATATAGATAAGGCAGGAGGATTTGAAACATGAAGATTTTTGTAAAAAGCTCAGTTCACGGGAGGAAAGATTAAACGCGGGTAACAGCTAGTTTACTGTAGATAATCTGCAGAACTACATCTAATAATGATGATCTTGCGAATCTGATTTTGAAACAGCTTGAAGCTTTGCCGTATTTAATTCATAACCTTTTTACACACGGTCGGTAACCCCATGGTAAGTTATTAATTACCTTGTGTTATGGGTTGTAGGGTGCCGATAACAACATATATTAAAATATAGCACAAGCACAATGTCACAGACATTTGACATCAAAGACAGTAATTTGAACAAGCCACTACATGTGGCAGATTATTATTGTATGTGGCCAGTAAGGGCCACAAGGAGTCTCCTTCAGCAGGAACTACTGGTCCAATTTGAAAAATTCTTTCAGTGTTAGATAGCCCATTTATCGAGGAAGGCTATAGGCTACTTTTTATCCGGGTTCGTGCAGAGGTTTGCGGGATGCGGGTGAAACCGCTGGCAGAAGCTAGTAATACATATTGTAGTACTTAGAACTATAACTTATTGAGCTTAAAGCTTAAAATTGCATAGCAAAATTACAATTGCTCACAATATGCATGTACTTATTCCCTTACTATAATAAAATTGTACCATCATCCTCCGAGCCTTTTCCCAAACTATGTTGGGGTCGGCTTCCAGTCTAACCGGATTCAGCTGAGTACCAGTGCTTTACAAGAAGCGACTGCCTATCTGACCTCCTCAACCCAGTTACCCGGGCAACCCTATACCCCTTGGTTAGACTGGTGTCAGACTTACTGGCTTCTGACTACCCGTAACGACTGCCAAGGATGTTCAATGACAGCCGTGACCTACTGTTTAACGTGCCATCCGAAACACAGACATTGGTGTCTAAGATATACTTAGAAAGTACATACAAACTTAGAAAAGTTGCATTGGTACTTGCCTGACCTGGAATCGAACCCGAGCCCTCATACTCGAGAGGTTGGTTCTTTGCCCACTAGGCCACCAACATAATAAAATTGTACCGATGATAGAAAATTTACTTACCAGAGATTTAATACGATTGTACTGCCATAGTCAAATGTTTTTGGATATATTTTTATTTTTATCAAACCAATCTTTTTGAAATAAATGGGTGTCGTTTAGGAAATTATAATTTACCTAAATATACTCGTTTTTATGTTTTTGGATCCAGTTCAATTGTTTTTAAAATGTAAGTTTTGGTGTAAATGTAACGTCAAGAACAAATGCTGTGACCATCCTAAAATAATTTAAAAAATAACTATTTAAGGCTTGGTTCCACTGTGAAATTTTGAAAGTATATGTAAATATGATTAGCTTTTTACAAGAAGATTATTGTTTACTGAAATGTTAATATCGTTTTAATTATAAAAATAAAAAATATGCGAAATAAATAAATGGACTTTGATTCATACAAATGTTTCGCTATAAATTGTTACCTATTTAAGTTTTAGACGTCATAATAAATAAAAAAAACTACACATATTTAGATAAATGATGTCATTTATTTAACATTTTTATATGTAAAGCATTATCTAAAATAATTAAATCTGCCATACATTTTCCACACGTTTTTAACATCACACCACTTCAGTTTTTGAATCACAGAACAATATTTGTGAAATGTTTTTCAAACAACTTTTAAAAGGAACTCTAAACAATTTTGTTTCATAACATAAAGTCCTATTATTTCTCTCTTTTCTAGTGGTTTGCACCATTTCTCACTTAATACAATTACCGCCGAATATTGGCTAAGGCACAAAATTTCAAGACCCTTCTCGGCAAATCATAAAAAAAATATATTTTTGGATCATTTATTATATAACCCTATAGAAAATAGGATCTATTTTCAAATGTATAAATAATCTACCATAAGTTGTGTCTATATTTTAAGTAATTTTTATTGTATTTAGTGAGCAACGGTGAAATCACAGTTTAAACAATAACCACCTAGCTAGAGTAAATATATTAAAAATTAAATTTGATAATTACCTAAAATAAATACAAGAACCTTAAAATTACGAGATCTTATTCTACTTAAACTGAATAAACTTTATTACATTTACATTGATACAGCACAATTTTTATATTCATGTTGTTTTTTGAACTATCCACAGATGTTAGTAATGTTGATATACTTACGTAATGGATATGTTTGACTAAAACCAATTTTCACCAACAAGATAGAGGTCTGATTAAGGAAATCAGCTGTTTATGTTTTAATTTCTAGAAAAGTTTCGTTTTGTAGAAAAATACTTGAACTAAACGATTGCGGAAACGACTGTCGGTGAAATTGGGCTTTATTTGAATTTTAAAAAATCTACATTTAAAAGGAAAAATGTAAGATACCTTTTCTTTTTCGAATTTAATCTTATTTAACAAAAATATGATATCATAAATTTAATTGCAAAAAATCTGGGCTAGCTCGAGAATTGTACTCCAAAACCAAAATTAATTATCTTGGATACAGACATTTCTTGAACTGACCAAGATTTTCTTCTTATTTTGCCCTCTCGTATCTATAGAAACTTTCTATAGAAGAGAGGGCTATTTTGTGATTTCTATGTTTAAAATAATGATTATGTACAATCCTTAGTCTAGAATTACGTAATAATTACATAAGACCTTGTCATACAGTACAAGGCATCGAGTGAGAATTAATTGTTACAACAATTTTCATAAATCTTCTAAAAGGCAGTAAAATATTTATAAAAGTTGCTAATTGTGAGGTTTATTTAGCACCCTTATTTCAACTCTATTCTTGAACGTGTAACTTAATCGTCTGTCAAAATGTCCCGGACATAGAGACATATCTATATGTATCCCTTCTAAGATTTGATTTATAAACACATTAGAGAGCACTAGCTTCAGATCCACTGAAAAATAAGTCACAAAAACGAATTTCAAAGTTTCGATTTCACAAGTAACCAAATAATTTTGCACCCGAATGTAAGTCGACGGACGGACTGGCATAAACTTACCTACTTACCATCAATTTCTCATTTACACCGAACACTTATAAAAATAATGTCTAAAGTCATATTCACTGACTTATTGGCTTGACTTGACTATACTAGGTAAACTTATAACTACATATACGTAGATATATATCTGTCTAGTCCTGTGTTCTTCTCCAGTCTGTGATCAGGATCTTCTTCCGTCTTTTGACTGCTTTCTTCTTGATTTTCACCAAGTTTTATTACTATGATGGCACCGATTGATACTGTGGAGAAAGAGAGAGTCTTAATTACTGGTCTTGAATTCGAAAAAACTTAGAAAGATATCTGACAGGAAACGTTAATAACAATTTTGTAGTAGGGAATATAATTTTTAAATTTCCCCACAAAACTTAAATAACCAAAGATAGTGTTCGTGATATTGATAATCAAGTAAATGATAATTAACTTTAAGCAGGTATACTACTTGCTTAACAATAGGTTATATTAGACTATCATCAGTATTTCAATATCCTTTTCAGATCCATCAACTATCAGGGTAGTGATGATGATGTCCTCCTAGCCGATTATCGGCTACGGCGGCTGTTCTCATGTAAGGAGATTAGCCAACCACGCAGGACATATTATAGTGCACGAGCATTTGCGCAGACACAGGTGCACTCACTATTCCTTAACTCTCATAGCCCGATGGGACGGTAATCCGACACGACGGGAGAGAGATCAGGCGCAGGACCGACATTTACGTGCTCTCCGATGCACGGGTGTATCAATCACCAGCTTCCAGGCTCCGGGCTGCTTTGTGAAAGTCTTCTAAAACACACAAAGCGATTTCGGCCCGACTCGGGAATCGAACCCGAGACCTCGTGCTCAGCAGCCGCACTTGCGACAGCTTGACCAACGAGGCAGTTAGGGTGGTATCAAAGTTACGTCCTTCCTTAAATGTAAAAACCCACTAGATATTTGCTAAAATACTCACACGCAAGCAGAGCCCCAACAGCAATGAATGGAGCTGGACATGAGAAGTCAAGCAGCGCTCCAACAGCCAGGTTGGAAGCCACGCCACCAGCTCGGCCCCACCATGCTCCCCAGCAAACTCCTAGACCACTGGAAGTGGAGAGAATACCTGATATAGCTACTGATGACAAACAACATGGATTTGGTTGATAAATCGGAATTTGGTTAATAAGATTGCCAAATAAATAATCTGAATACATTCTTTAAGTTCCTTAACTGGTCAAAGGAATGTTTGTTCTTACTTTTGTAAATTGATAGAGACCCACTCGTGAATGATAGTCAAGCCCAATGTGGTCTGAGTAAAGATTATGGCATTGATGGAGTCTATGTTAAAGAAGTTATTAAATTGAATATTTGACTTAATTCAACTTTACTTACCTCAACCTTGCCGGCAAAGCATGCAATAGCAACCTAATCAACAGCACATTGCCATTCAAGGACGCAGCATTCAAAGCTGCAGCAGCCACCACCGCGATCTTGTTAAAACTGGAGCAGGAACAAGCAGTGGCTGCCAGACAGGCGCTGGCGAGAGCACAGACTGCTGTGCAGGCGATGGCAGCTCGGCGAACGCCCTGGGCACCGCCGCGGGCGCAGAGGATCGCGCAAGCAGCGTTGCCGAGGACACAGCAGGCGCCGACTATGAGGCCTGAGGTGAACACCTGGAAGGATGAAAGGTAGAATAAGTCTTTAGTTAAAATGTTAAGGGTCGTTAATTTTAAGAGTCAGTTTGGTATCTTAAGAACTGTGAAAAACAAACCTGCAAAAAACTGAAAAGTGAAATAGATGCTATGTATTTTGTAGTATAGTGTATATTTTGGAGATAGACAATATTGGAGAGAGTAATGGAGTAATCTTTATCTTGCCAAATGTCGTTTTTTAAAACGTATTTTTTTAATAAACTGGCTTTAAACTTCATTTACGATAAGCAAGATTATTAAAAACAGCATAATATTATCTTCAATAGCACTAGTTTACAAATTTTTATTTTTTTTATATACCCCTCACAAAATCTACACCAGTACTCTCCGCCACCTTTGTACATTCTAAAAGTAACAACATAAAAATTCTATCACGTCACATTTTTTTCTACCCTCAAATATTTGTTTTTAGGAATCATTCTTAACTACCGATCTTTGGTGTTACATTACTTGTTTAGTTTAAGAGATATTTTTTGTTTAATTCAAATAATCGCGTAGACAGTGTAAACAAAGTTGTGATCGCTTTTGTTATGTTTGTGGACAATTTCAGCCTTACTTATAAACGTGAATTAAAAATAAGTAATACTTAAGGGCTGTTTAAGAAAATTCTTACTTATAAACGTTGCTTAAGCATGTCTTAACTAACATTTAATCACTTTACACAATTTAAGTAGTGATTAGATAAAATGTTAAGAAGGTGATTAGAGATTTTATAAGTAAGGGGGTTTATATTTATAAAAAAGAAAAGACATGTGACAGAATCGTTGAAAATTGCATTTCTCCATTATTTCGGATTTCCTGTATCCAATCAAGAAAAAAACTGGGCCCAGTATGTGTTTTGTGACAACTGTAGAATCACTTTACTGTGATGGTCATCCGGCGAAAACGTAGACCTGTCATTTGGTACACCAATGTTGTGCAGGGAACCAACTAATCACGAAAATGACTATTACTTTTGTGTTACAAAGACTTCGGGTTTTAATAGGAAAACTATATCGGGTATTGTTTATGCATATGCCACTTAAAGAGGGAGTGTTTGGCGTCCCACAAGTAAGCAAAATCATAAGTGATTTTAAGTTTGATACTCTTTTATCTACGACTGAAAAAGTTGCTTGGAATTCACTCAAAACTGTTTTTAGAGACTTTTTAAGCAATAATATAAGTGAAAACAAAGAAGAGATAGTGAGTGATTTATTTCAAAATTATCATAAGATGGGTGTTAACATGTCAAAAGATTCATTTTATACATTCCCACTTTGATTTTTTTCCGGAAAACTTAGGAAGCATGAGCGACGAACAAGGAGAGCATTTTCACCAGGCTTTTGAAGATCGTCATCAAGGCTATTGGGACGAAAATATGTTGGGAGACTACTTCTGGTCTATATTAAGAGAAACCGATTCCGAAACCTACAAAAAGAAGTCCAAAATTAATAATTTTTAGTTGTTTATGGTCCGTTTTCTCGTGTTTTTTAAATTAAATATAATTCCAAATGTGGACGTGATAGATTTTTTTTACTATTTTTTCCTAGACTACCAATAGATAGATAGATAAAATTCAACAACTTTTATCTGGGGTATAAAAACCGTGTAAACTAGTGTAATTGAACAAATCTCACCTCTTGATCAATAGTAGAATCACAAGTCCTTCCTTGTCCGAAGTGATCATCAAAGCTGCTATCATTCAACCCTGGGATGGGTATCTCCTTGCCATAGGAGTCATACTTCAGATCCTTCCAGTGGGTAGTAGCGTTAAAGAGTCTCGCATTCTCTGGCTTAGCAGTAGAGGCTGATAGTTTGCACTCCCGACCTTGGATGCGGAGAAGGAGCTCTGGGATCCACATGTTTAAGCCGAAGCCACTGGAAATATAAAAGAAGAGAAATGTTTTAAGATGTCATGTTCAGGTTAACAAATGCTGGGACAGTTCTCAAAACCTTCAGATGTCTCGTGAATTGAGCAACAAAAGACCTAAATTATGCTAAAATTCGCTGTGTTTTGGGATCGGATAACTGTTATGAGATTATTATTACTTAACATCGAAACATTCCCACAAGCGTCTCTTCGTCATCAAAGGGAAACTCGGAGACTGGCAAAACATCGTAATTTCTCTCTCTTATTAAAAAAAAAACTTAATAAGTATATATAATTGACAGGTCCTGTTAGTTAAAATTATAGAATATCGACAAAAGTCTACATCAACTAACATTTTTCATGGTTAATCATCAAATGATCCCACAAGCTGCTAACACGGCGAGAAGTAGTGTCAGACTCTTACTGACTAAAACCCACCATGATCCTTCTCAAGCCCTTTATGTAACTCGTTCGAAAAATCCCGCAGCCGTATCAGGACATCAAATCAGGATAACACTTACGCAGCCATATTCGCGAAGAACATGAACAGGATCAGAGTAGACTTGAGGGCGTAACTCTTGGAGACGAAGGTCTTCAAGTCTTTGATGACGCTCATGAAAAGGATCTTGGTTCTGCTCTCTTCGGCACCCAGGGTCTTGCCAACGAAGACCTCGTCTTGTATCAGCTTTTTAATCTGGAAGTTTAAATTTAAATAAATAAATTATGTCGGGACACCTTTCACATGGTCGGTTAGTGCAATGGTAAGTTATTAATTAACTTGTGTTATGGGTGCTAACACAATTGATAAACTACATATAGCTACATACGAGTATAAATACATATTGTAAAACCCAGACCCCGGCCAACAAACATGCTCATCACACAAATGTCGACCGAACCGGGAATCGAACCCGGGACCTCAGGTTCGGCAGCCCGGCATTTGCCATTGCGCCATCGAGGTCGTCAAGTTAATAATCTCTGTTATTATTTTCTTTCAGGAATAATAATGCCTTATTGTTATTTATGTCAGATGTTTTCGTTGTTTGTTTATTGATATAGGTAATTAAATCGATAGTTTGGTCGGATATTTTAAGATCAGGTGTATTGAAATGTGATAACAATTACTTGTTTGTTTCAAAACATCCGTTGTTTTGTTAACTTTCAGGCATCAATCAAAACATAAATATTCAGTTTATAATTATACTAAGATGCTTCTGAAGCACTGATATTTGAATGACGGATGACTTTATTCTCTGCAAATATATCGACCAATGTTTATATTTCCAAAAATTTAAAACAAGGCTAATTAGGTTGCTCCAACTTGAGGAGGTCAGATAGGCAGTCGCTTCATGTACAACACTGGTACTCAGCTACACACAGTTAGACTTGAAGCCAAACCCAACAAAGCTAGGAAAAAGCTAGGCAAATAAAACACTATAAAGAAACATACCTTATATTCCGCACTTCCCCCGTTATTAGTCTTATGAATATAAGCCAAGATCTTCAGCGCCTTCTCACTCCTGTTAGTATCTGACAGCAGCCGAGGACTCTCAGGTAGGTACAGCACCCACGCTCCGGAGATGAACCCTGGAATGCTGGAGAGCGCGAGGAACAGTCTCCAGGAGTAGATCGGTAGGAGGGTGTCATAGTCTACCACCTTGAATGGTATTACTAGCCAGGCGACTGCTGTAATGGAAGAAAAGGATTTTTTTGAATATTTGATTGTGTCTGACTGACTGTTATAAGTAAGTGTCCGACAATATTGTTGTTTCAGTGAGTGAACTCATTTTTTAATTTACATATAAGTACTAATAAAAATGCATCCTGCCCTTTGTCCTAGTGTTCCACGACCGAGTAAACTCTTTCTGGTCTCTGATTTGAGGCCAACTTTTCGAAAGAAATCCGAATTGAAAAGATGTTCTGGGATAAAAATATTATGAATCATCCAAATCAAAGTCACGTGTGTGTTTTACAACAAATGAGTATTTTATTATTAATAATTAATTTCAGTGTGAAGATATTTCGTTGTTTTAATTTCGTCGATTAATCATAATGAAAATAGTTAAATATAAAATAATTTAACCATAAGCTATATAATATACCCGTTTTATAAATCTTGTATGATCTTCCAAGTTCTACATCTTCCAATTATTAGGTTTATGTATTAAATTTTACCTACGTACCTGTTACCTACCTTATTTTATATATTTTGTATGAAAAGGATTTTTTTGAATATGTGTCTATCACGATTCTAAGCTTTTATTTGACAGTCACATTGAACAAGTAGTTGCTAAAGCGTCAAAAGCCTTAGGATTTGTGATGAGAATATCCAAGTGCTTTAAGAAAGGTAAAACACTTAAAATTCTTTATTGTGCATTTGTAAGAAGTCACCTTGAGTATGCATCACAAATTTGGAACCCACGCTATGACAAATATATTGATCGCTTAGAGAGCATTCAGAAACGTTTTATAAGATTTTTATGTTATCGGCTCAATATACCATACAGGTCAGAGAATTATATAAATCAATGCAAAAAATTCCACCTTCAGCCACTTGTAAACCGACGCCGTTTAGCCGACTGTTCATTTCTACTCAAACTGCTGTTAAATGAAATTGACTGCCCCAATTTATTGCAAAAACTTAATTTCTCTGTTCCTCAAAAATCTGATCGGTTTAACCCACCTATATCAGTCCCATTGTCATCTTCGAACTATAGGCAGAATACATATATGTTGTGAGCGAGCAAGGATTTTAAAAACAAATTGTGTAAAGAGTACTCTTTTGACCCATTCAATACCAAGAGTGATGTGGTTCGTAATATGTAACTTTGTATAATTTTAATATCTCATAGACCAGCTGATTACCTACTTATAAGCGTGTTATTCCATTATTATCCGTGAAAACCTATAATTGGCTTTCTGTTTCTTTATATATGTCTACAACATTGTTTTGTGTAGCCGTTGGTTTTCCAATAAGTAAATAAATAAATAAATAAATCATTACTATAAAAATTCTGCATAGTCATCTACTTAATCTATTGATTGGTTGAACATGATCGATGTCCCAGATTTAATACTATTGCCACAATGCTACCACGGCTGATTGCACAAACATAGACTAAGTTTTGACAATACGATACCAATGTATGAAAGATGCATTCAACATCATTTTGATGAAATACACGTGACTGAATCAACTTTGACAACATTATTTGATGATACACGTGAGAGAATTTGACATTGTCTGTTTTATCTTTGGAAATAATTCACTGCTTTTTTAGCACCTATCTCCCGGATATATTTACACAGGGCATGCTTTAAGATTGATATTATTTAAGCTATAAGCTCAAATTGTTCGAAACAGCTGGCCGTCAAGAACATCAAAAAACTGTTGTACAGCCCAAATTAAGTTGATGAAGACAAATTATGAAACATCACTACAAATCAAATAATTAAATTCTAAACAAAAGTGAAAGTTCAACTTCACTTTCAATTAGTCTAAACACCAGCAAAAAATCGTTACAAAATCACAGATCAATAGTTTCATGTCAATTTCTCCTACGGAACATTCCGTATGCCTTATACTAACAATATCGTATAATACACTGACCCCTAAATAACTATGTAAGTATTTTACTAAGGCCCCGTTAGGATATCGGTTCGCAAGTGTACATATTTATTTGCACTGTTATTAAATGTATGCTGAGCCTTACAGTAAAGCTGGGTTTACACTGTTGTACGTCTCTCTAAGTATAATCCGTAGCATTTTTAAAGTCATCCAAATCTGGGTTCTCCAGCTTCCCGAAGGATGTACCTCCTGTAATATCCGAGATAAGCGCATTCAAATAAACTCTTGATTAGCTAGTTAAATAAATCAACCAAACTCTTCAGTCTTACATTATACATACATGAAATTAATTTCTAGTTTCTTCTTAACATCCTACGAGAAAAAAAAAACAACATTTCTCAGGTTCAATATTTTTGACATTATTCTTTCACATTTTCTGCTAGCCAGTTAATCTGTGTGTGTGAACTTAGCTTTACACCGTACACACCTGACCTCATGCAGACTTATTTCTAAGTACTAATCTGTCGAGAGAAAGTGATATTTTTTGTCGATACTGTTCGAGTTTTTTGTTCGAGCCTTATGTTTGGGTATTTCCATTGATTTATTAGTGGGTGTCTATGGATTTTTCCTACGGCGAAAGTTAAGGAATGGTCGACAGACAAAAATACTAAACATATTATTGAAACTTAATTTCCTTGTCTACTGATGAATTTATTATGTATCAGAGGCGATAAGTAATGAATAGATGGATGTGTGTTTTTACACAAGTAAATTATAAGTATAGGGTTTACATTCGATTTTCGTATGGGATTCTTTAACTTTCTCGGATAATACACCTTACCATTCCTATTTATGGTCATAACGTAGCGTAATTCGTAATTAACGTAATTCCAATATCTCTATAAGGTGCTTTATTATTACCTGCCAGGACTTGAATGGGGGGTAGTATTGCGTTTATTGATTACAATAGTGAAGAAATTTCGTTCCCCGGAGCCGTCAATTCAATTTGAGACAGTAAACAAGTTAAATTAACATTGGCTGTACTCTGCATAACGTGGTTCACAAATTACGCGCGTATTGTCGCTTCGTCAATGGAAACAACTGCTATCTCTTTCTATCTGTTCTGCAAGAGTGGCAACGCGCAACTCTGCTGGATGGTTTTAAACTAATCAATTAAGTCAAATTTATTCTTATTTTTTTTTTATAAAAAAAATATGACAAATAATCAATAAATTATATTTACTATTGTAATCTATAAACGCAATACTACCCTCCATTCAAGTCCTGGCAGGTAATAATAAAGCACCTTATATAAGACTTGTGTAACTTACCAGGAATTATGAGCCACGCGACAACGAAGCTCATTCCTACGACGCTGAGGTATAGCTGTCTCTTCTTCGCCCCCACCAGGTCTGACAGATACGAGAACACCAGTGTCGCAGGTCCACCTGATGAAAGAACACAAAGCTTTGAATAAAATATAAATATTTCTTGGTGTTTCTCACTAGACGATTGATAGATGTAGCTTAGACACTTCTAAGAAAACAATCATTATCATCCTCTTTATCGTGCTACTGCTGAGCACTGGCATTAATTTAAGACTTTTTAATTCTGGTTTCTTCGACATTCAGAAGTATTGTAACCTTGCTGACCATGTTGTCAACCCAGGTTTTAGTGAGATACATAAACAAGGGGTTTCCCGCTTTATTTCCATTCATCTTCATCTGCCTCACCTTTTTCCAACTACTTTCTTCCAGCACCCAACACCCATTCATCCAGAAATAACACATATTAATTTCTTCAACCTCTAGCTTACCTATGACAAATCCATTAATAGTCCTAGCAGCCAACAGCAGCCGGTAATCAGCCACCGTACTCTGGGCTAGCGTGATAGCAGCGTCCATGAGGAGTGTCATGCTGAGCACGTTGCGTCTGCCGAACACGTCGCCTACTATGCCCCAGAAGAATGCGCTTGCTACTCCACCTGGGGATGAAGAGAAATTAAAGATATACAATGAAAAATTAGCGATGATGTTGCAAAAATACAGGACCCTATTAAAAGTACCTAAAAATGTCTAGGTTTTTTAAAAGGGGTTATTTGCCTGAATTCTGTTGACCTATCTGGAAGTTTACAGTTGGAAGTTTTAGTGCAATTTGTACCATGTAAAGGGAAAGCTGATGCAGATGGTTTCGTCAAGGTGGAAAGAAGCCATCTAGCCGAAATCAATGCGGAATTGCGTTGACTGGTCCGAACATGCTGCTGCGCCCCGCAATACCGACGACGCAGCTGTATGTTTCGCGGTTACATCACTCCAGGAAGGTCGAGGAGATCGTGGAGTATATACGAGTCAAGACGAACTGGACCTTAAGAGTCAAGAAGTTGGAGCCGAGACACAATACAAATTTCAAGTCGTTTGTGGTACGTGTGCCGACTCAACATCTCGACATGTTCCAAGAACAGTTTTGGCGATTCCGCGGGAGGCTACGCGACACCACGCAGTGCAACACGACACCGCCTATTCGTGTTAACAAATAGAATTGATGATAGTTTTTATTTTTGTATGTGTTAGTTTGTAATTATTTTAATGTTAATTGTTATTTGTGTATTGTATTTTCCATGGTACCTAGTTGCCTGAATTAAAGGAATAAATAAAAATAAAAATATACTCGGATCTCGGTGAACACGTTAAGCTACCGGACTTATGCCTGATCTCTCTACGGTCGTATCGGATTGCCGTCCTAAAGAGGTCTTAGATTAAAGGGAGACAGAGAGTGCACATCTTCTTTGAAAACAGTGCCGCGACCTGCGGTCAGTCTGGTCACCATTAATGCGTGATATTTTTGCATCATATTCAAGTTTACCAGGCACTACAGCGTCAGCTATGTTAAAAGCATTGTAAACTAAACGATCATGAAATTAGAATTCTTCAATTCTACCTTATGTTCAAGAAACAATCAGCCTCGTAGGCGACTCGATTGTATAATTGTTCCAATCAATCGAATAATCGTTGCGAATTGCGATTGAGCCATCGATTTGCAGTATTCAATGGTTTCTTGAAACGTTTGAAAATTGCGAATACTCCTGAATTCAGGCTACATGGTATTTAAAATGGAGGTCAGGTGCTGTTCTCAACTTAAATTCAATTTGGTTCTTGTGGTCATGTGAAGTTAAGTTTATAATTTCATGATACCAAGGAAATGTGATCTAAAAGCCCGTGTGATCCTCCTATTATATTTGGATAGGAACTATATATATAGACAACGTGTATTTACTTACTAATTCTAATCAATTAAAGAAAACTTCTCTTAATTTCTAGAATATATATATTTTTTTAATGTAAATAAATCATAAGTTCCCATAATTTTTCAACCCGTTTTATTGCGTTCTTCTTCTAGAAATGATGGCGCCATTCTTCATATCACATTATTGGTTTCGTTTCTACTTAATATCAAACTGCTAATAATGCCTTATAAGCATTAAATACTAGCTAAACAGACAGACAAAATGCTGTCATCAGTATTATTGAATCACTTATGTCAGTTGTTTCGCTAATAAATTGGTTTATTTAGCTGAATTTGCAGAAAGCGGGAATTTATTTATTTAATGTTACGTCAACCATATCTTTGTTCTGACGTTAGGACATACGTGAAGAATAATATGGTCTTTATAAGGTGATTCGAAAACTTAGTAAACGCTTGCATTTAATAGTCAAGTCATTATTTAAACACACAATACTAAATAGATAAAGGGTGTGAAGAAACCCATGTCCCTCTTTTTAATTAATGCGGATATGTAAAGCTGGGTTTTATTTTACAGAACCTACATGAAGTATATTTATTGTTTCCCCTCAAAAAAAAAACCGGGATCTAAGAGAAAAGAAGAGGTTAACCGCAAGACAGATTACATTTTAAACTAATTAAAAGCCATATCAAAAATTATTGGCAAACCAAAAATTTGCAGTTTGCAGGGCGTCTAACCTTTAATGGCTCATGAAACCCATGACATCTTTTTGTACACAAACACGCCCTCATACACACAGACATACATACAAACTCGTGAACTCAATTAGATAAGTTGTAGCGATACGTATCAATATATTTGTTTTAACAACGAGCCTATAATATGGCGCTAACTAGCTATCCAAATTGACGACAATATGCGAACCTTCCGCGAAATCGTTTAAATACGTAGAACGGTTTTTTTGCCGTATGATCTCAGGATTTTTGCCGGAATTTGGTTTTGGGAAAATCAGAGGATGTAAAGGATTACTTAATAATTTATTTTTTCCGATGCAGATTTTTGGAATACCAAAATGTATTTATCAATTAGGATATTTAGGTTTATTGTATATTGTTGACCGTCCTCCTGAAATCAATTTTGCTGTTACCTGATTTTCGAGTTGCGCAATCTTCTGTAATTTTTATTTTGCAAGAATCTTCTTAATAAACAATCATTATATTACATCTAGTATTTATCCTGTCATTTATTTATAAGCAGTGCACAGAACTATGTCTCTGATTTAGTCCTTGCAAACTGCCCGCTAGAGTTCGATTCCTGAGTCGTACCGAAATCTGTTTATTTTTTATTTTAAAGAAACCCCACATAATATCCCGCCCGGGTCTGAAGTGCCTTGGAGAACGCAAATAGCTGTTCGCCGGATTGCTACGTGACAAACTACCCTACAAGCCTCACAACCCATAAATATACCCAGGTATTTGAAAGTAACGTTTGACTATTTACATAAAACTGTTACTCAGCCATAAAGCCTACAGACAGACATTAAAATGTAATTTCTTTTGAAATAAAAACTTGTTGCTTCCTTGTTTATGACGACTGGCGCCAAACGCAACGGTATCCAACATCGAGGGATAGTTAGTATCTATTTCTTATTGCTATCTAGATGTTTTATTGAATTCACGACCCCGCCCATTCTATGTTTGCTCATATTATGAAGTATAGCTTTGTTTGTTTGTTCATAGCTGATAGTAAAAATATTTTATATACAACCATTTTCCCTTTATTTTTTTCCGCTTCTCCATCATTAGTTAAAAATTTTCATTGAGGTGGGTTTTTCGCTACACCTTAAATACCTATGTCTATATATTATTAAGTCCTAATCGAAAGAGTTACCGCGGCCCTGGTACATAAAGGGCTCAAGAAGGAACGTGGTGGGTTTTAGTCAGTAAGAGTCTGACACTCCATCACGCTGCACCCACAGCGGGATCATTTGATGATTTTCCAAAAAACAGGCAGTTCCTCCAAAATCTTCAACCTTCTTTACAGTCATGGCTTAAAATAAAGATTTACTAAAAAGTTGATATGCCTTGTAATCAGTGAAATCCTTACCACTCATAAACGCCATATTAATCAATCCAGCCTGATATGTCGTAAGGTCCAGCTCACACCTCGCCGCTGGTAACACGTACGACATGACACAGTTCTGCACGCCAGACGCGAAGAATGAGAAGGCGCACGCGCCGAGCGTGCTGCGGCTGAAGCGCCCGTAACCTGGAGAGAGAGCTTTATTTTAGACCAAGATAATGGTAGGAACAAATAGAAATAGATCTCAGTGGCGTGCACTTGGAGAGGCCTATGTCCAGCAGTGGACTGCGATAGGCTGATGATGATGATGATGATGAATGGTAGGAACAACCTTAATAACTTTTTCACATTGGTGGCAAACAATTGACCAATTTGAATGAAAGAGAAAGAGGTCAGATCTGGGTTGACAAAGTCAGACAGAACGGTTGTTTTATGTAAAACTGGTAACGGGGGGGGGGGGGGGGCGGACTGCCAGTATGTTTTCAAAATAAGTAAATATACCGGTGAAACTACTTAACACGAACGGCTAAAAAGTAGACATAATGTATGCCCTTTCTCAGGTTATAAGCTATCAGTTTACAAAATTATAAAAATCGGTACATCTGGCTCGTAAATCGGGTAGACAGACTGTTCTTATATCACTTTCGCATTTCTAATTTGCGTTTATACTGTGGTAATGATTTGTTTAATCAAACAATTTATCAATTATCTTTAGCTAACTTAGATATAGTTATCATTATCGCTCACTATCGGATCGGAATGCATCCGATCGGACGTGGCTGCAACAATAACATGCGAGATGCAGTTTCCATCGGAATATTATGGCGAATAAGCAAAACTATTTCTGTTACTACTATAGTTAGTGATTAGTATAATACTATCAAGGTTATAGATAGTCGAGAAATTGTTGCTACATGTCAGACGAAAGAAGTCATTGAATTTTACAGTCATGACATTTTAAAACAACTTTGGTGACGAAGTGACTTCATAATAATGTTACAATCAAAAAATTCAATCAAAATGTACTATAAAAAGTGTAATCATGATTCATCATAAGAGCCCTCTTATAGTGCAGACTGTCGACCGATAGTTGACCCAATGTTTCTTTGAAAGTAATTTTATTGTGAATCCACTCAAACTTTTTTGCCGGACTCTGGTACTGGCCAGATATCTAATCGTAGTAATGTTCACACTACTATTCATCGCCGTTCTGATGCATGAGCTCAATCATACTATCAGCTGACAAAAAGTTTGAAGTATGCACGCCATATCACTAACCTTAAAAATCTAGAACCAAACTACCGATTACAAAACTCGACATCGACAATCGATACATTGGTAACAACTCTAACGTATAGCAGTAACAATAATATTATTGTAATACAGAGTTTAATTGTATCAAGTATGCTAATAGTTTCATTAAAGTTTCGTAGATACACATACTGATACACAGATGACGAATTGAAACACGTGTTTTGACCACGCGTAATTTTTCTCTTGCTTTCAATGGCGCGTGCCCCTGAAGAAACTGTTTTTTAAATAAAACATTGTTACAACTGTCCTGCGTTTATATAAATATTGGCATAGACAACATACTTGAAGTTATGTGATAGGAAAGTGCATTGTTAAGTGAAGGTGCACTGGTCACGGTCACTTTGAGGGAACGCTTGGCATTTTCCACCGTGCTTCCGAGAGCAAGCAAAGGTGTCGGTCCTGTCTCTTCTTCGTAATGTCACAATGCCGTTGCACGGGAATAAGAGAGCGAGGATAAAATGTTTGCACACAGCTTTCCAAAAAAACTCTGATTCAAATCGGATCCTCCACCTTACCACATACCTTGCCTCAGAAAGACATAGTGGTCAAACTTTTCACACGCCATCGTCGTATCGGAGGTTAACAATGTAGATTTTTTTTTATCCCTACCTATAGGTACACATAGTTCTGAGAATTTATCTAGGGATTCATATATAAAGTATTACATTTAAAATAAATATCAGTAAGGAAACTGGCTGATAAACCATGACATTGTGGAGTATCAAGTTTGTAAATTATAGCAGACTTGTTAACCGCCTGAACCAGAATGTCTGATCACACCCTTTTAAGTTAAAGTAGGATGAAGTGCCGTTTTGTACTACATAGTTCTAAAGATCATCAGTTATCTTTAAAGGGTCCATAATTATCATCCTCCTGTCCTTATCCCAATTCTTATTAGGGGTCGGCGCAGCATATTTTCTTCTTCCATACTCTTCTATCTGCCGTCATCTCACAAGTAGGTACCTAATATTCTTTTTAGTCATGTCGACTTTCACACAATTCATCCATCGTTTCTTTGACCGATTCTGCTATATCCTTCCACATTCATGCTCACCACCTTCCTCAAAACATAATCCTCTTTCCTTCGCATCACGTGTCCTAGGGTTATCATCATATACCTAACAATATTTTTTTATCAGTACTAGCGGTTTTCCCGCGGTTTCACCAGCATCCCGTGGAAACTACTTCTCGCACCCGGATAAAAATTAAAGCCTTCTCCGATAAATCTGCTAACACTGAAATACTATTTCTAAGATTAGATTCTAGTTTCTAAGATTAGCTTGTTCAATCAAGCTTTAATTACATCTTATGTATACTTACTTATACATAGAGTAGTTAGTATTAATGTATTCCGTAGACCCAACCAGCAATAAAACGACAATAATTATTAATAGAAAGTACTTATTAATGATATTAAGTATTTAATAACTGAAAACGATTCGTGTCTGACTGTTTGACCAGTACTTAGGTGAAATCTATGACCTGATGGCTATTGCAAATAAAAAATAAATAACTTAAAGATAGTTTGACTTGAGTGAGAAATAATGATCTTGATTGTGGTTCTAACTAAGCCTGATAGGTTAAGAATTTAGCTATTACCATCTCATCAGAAGTTTACATCTGATCACTTTTTAAGATTTATAAATTATCCTAATTATAAAATCAAAATCAGAATTCGTTTATTCAAACTTGGCTGCAAAACAGCACTTTTCGAACGTCAGAAATTTACAATAGACAGCCCCCAAAACGCCCACCCTTCACCACTTCCTATACGTAATACGTATTGCATTATACAATATGCAGCCACCACGTGCTAGCTAGCACTCACCCTACGTACCTTAACTGTATTTACGGAAAATACTTTGTAATCATACAATTTGCTTAAAATTGATACAGTTTTTCCAACCGTTTTTCCATAATATTGAGGCTTTGTTTCATACGATAGTTTTCAAGACAATAGCCTTAATCTAATTCCTTTCTTTCTTTTCCAATTAACTACAATTGTAACCAGTTTCGGATAACGGTATCTACAAAAGATTGTTTTTTTGACTGCATGGTGCAGGATTTTTTGAGTATATCACGTACTAACAAACGGAGGATTTTATTTTGAGACACGTAGTCACAATATACCATTAAAATATACTATTATTAAATTGTAAGGTAAACTAATAAATCGGATGAACCAGAATTATGATCATAGGAGAAATTTTACCATAAAAATCAAAAGAGATTTCTCTATCACTATGATTTTCTAAAAAACTTAGCCGCATGTATATTTTCACTGCAACTCAACTTATTACGTTAACCACAAGCTTGTGATACTTCATATCACAATGAAATAGTTATAATCGTAATAATACTTAATTATTATTGTTCTATCTTACCACGTGATTCCATGAACGTGAAAATATTGAAGTTTCAAAACATGTTTGTGCTGCAATTTGCAGATTTTTTATCTGTAACATTATCATTTGATACGATTTTCTAAACGTGAAACTTTGTAAATGTGTTACTTTTTCATGCAAAACTTGTTTAACGAATTTTGATGAAACTTTATAGTAATTTCCGTATGTTGGAAGTAGTTCTCGCTTGTTTAAGTCCCTAATAATGCCGGACATTTTAAAAGTACATGAAAATTTTCACATCATTGAATCTTCCCGGTACAAGTACATAAAACTTAGAGAAGTTGCATTGTTAAACCATCATCTGACTTGAAATTATTTCAGTGTTCCCTAGCCCATATATGTATCCAATGAGAAAGCAAACCCCGCGATAGTTGGAAAAGGCTAGGCAAATGATGATATGAAAAGTTTTATTTCAGGAATCTACTCTGCATGTCCTGATTCGTTCGAACGGCGTGAACCAATTATTGTCACATAGAATTATCTTGGTATAAGTTAATAATTAATTGTTTTGTTGTAAGTATGTATTTACGCATGTCTGGAGATGAAGATCATGCTGTGGGTAGTTTGTTTGTGACCCGAGAAACAATTATAATGTATACTCGTGTATGTCTGATCGATTTGTTGTCTTCTTCCTGAATTATTAGCTGTAGAAGTGTATAATTGATACCTAGGTATTTTATAGTTAAGTAAAGTTAGTTCTGAAGTTTACTCGGATAAAAGTATCCAATAATCTTCGCTTATTCTTCGTTAGTTAACAAAATTCTTACATTTTCTGACCAATTTTTAAATGCGGATGTTGTTAACTATTTCTGGTAAACATTTAAGTAAGTAGTGTAGAGCTTGATAAAGAAAATTGGCTACTTATTGGCTATATGCGGGATATAGTTATCTCAGGTCGCAGTTTGGCTATCAGGTCCCGGTATTTTGAAGTTTGGCTAAAAATACCCATGTTCCTTTTTGTCTGACAGGAAAAAAACCGATCAAAGGTCAGTATTACATACTACATGCTAGAGTAATTATTACATAAGCAATTCCTAGTCCACCCAATATAGCGATACTGAAATTACTTACTTCATTGTCCACGGAGAATCCACAAATTAACATAATAGCCAATTTCCCTTTGAACTGACCTTCCAAACATTATGGCTGTTGTGACGAAAAACCTTTGTTCCAGATCTATCTATCCAGATTCCAGATCAGAATTGGATATATCGTAGGTGGAATGCTGTTAGCTATCTACCTATTAGCTCCATTATAGATTTAGATGCGTCATATCAAATCTTTCTAATTGCAAAAAAACGGAAAGATAGCCTATAGAAATCCTGAAAACGCTTGATCCAATTACATTGATGAATATGCAGCCTAATCTTTAAATCAAATAAATAAATCGAGTGTTTTTCGTAAATATTTCGTCATCTATTATTTTCTCGTATGTATACAATCAATATTATGAAATGATAGATTCCGTAGCGGTTCATATATGGTACCACCGCGGCAAACAAAAACAAACCACTCGTCCGATGTTTTTGTGGATTTCATGAATTCATTTAAAAAGCAGGCTTTCGCTAGTTAAAGTAGATACAAATTATTAGATACCGAATGAGGATTTTTGTAATTATTCTTATAATGTTTATTGAACTCACCAGCTAAGTCCAATGCAGTTTCATAGTCTGCTACCTCCGGTATTGCATCTTGCTGTGTTTCACTGTTTGTCGTCCGCCGCGCAGCTAGAAATAAAGAATAGAATTACTCATAGATGAAGAGTTTCAATTACAGATTTTGTCGAATAACTTGACATTTTTGAAGTTAGTCATTTGAAACCTCACATATACACAGTAGTGTTTAGTTGGTACATTGCTTTTGACTATTACGAAAACAAATAGTGGCCACCTACGGACAAAAGCTAGCGAAAAATAAAGCTTCTTGATAAGAACTAGAACTGTTCGAACAACTGAGGTAAATGGCTAACTGCAGAATGATGTAAAGTTATTTGTCGCGAACTGATCTCCGTAAAAACTTGATAGATATAAGTAATTTATACTGAAGAGTGAAGAGTGAATTTATACTGAGATTGATCAAAGTCATACATAATAAAATATTTTACTTATATAGTTTGTGAATCTCTTATCAACGTTTTAACGCAGCCTCTTTTCAGTTTCACTGACTAAATATCATTCTAATTAAGTTAATTACCTAATTTAATCATACCTAAAGGATTCATACGAACTTATGTATATGATATTATGTACTTCAACTATCCCACCTTCAGATTTGACAATAGATGTAGTAGTTTATATTTTATGCTAACGTATCTAAATATTTTGGAGATTTAGACAATTCATAACACGTAAGTAGGTACGGTTTGATTTGGTAGTAGTGCCTGCTATTATTGGCAACATATCTTTAGCCATCATCATCTGATGATGAGGACTATAGATATGTTCTATCTTTCTATCCACTGCTGGGCACAGGCCTCTTCTCACACGGAGAAGGATTAAGTAAAATTCACCTATGTACACCTTCGAAGTAAATCTACTGCGTCGACTTAAAGTGAAAACCTCGGAAAATTCAATTTTTTTATTCCATTTCTAGGATGGACACATCGCAAAGCACATACTACTTCTTCCTCCTGAAAAGTTGAGTTTTTAGCTCGACCTTTATGTAACCATGTAATTGAAATCAAAAGAAAATTGGCAACTGTATGTAGTTGTGATGACTATAAAATAATTTGGTACCTACTGATCTGACAAAGGAGCTGGTAGAAATGAATTGAAATTTTATTTTGGATTTTGATTTTTACCTGCATTTTGAAAGCGTGTTTTGGTTTTTTAAACTAATAATTCATTTGTACTTACAAATTTTTCACTCTAATACATCGTGTTATAAAAATACGACAGTTGCTTAATACAAGAACAATGAAGTATCAACAAATTACTAAATTAATTCATGTTGTGTCAATGAATCAAAGTTTAATAACAATTTACGAAGGTATATTATGTATTGAAAGAAAATAAAACAGTTGCACAGCGATTGTTTTGGATAAACTTTCACAGTCATTTTGTTTTTGTTTTATTTTCGAATTGTCTTGTTTTAAATTTGAATAAAAGTGTTTTATTGTTTGTTTTATTTTTGGGGTTATTACTTATTTTTATTTAAACATTTATTATCCTTCTCACATAATAATTATTTATTGGTGTTTGAGTAATAGATTTCATCCTTATTTTTTCAAAACATAGGTATACAGTAATTATCTGAAATAAAAGTTTATTTTGATCTGCTGACATGCAGAAACTTTTGTAATTAAATTACATTACTTATTTTTAACCTATTTTGAATTGTATAATTTTATAAGTAATGATTCCTTACATAAGTAAGTTAGTTTTTAGTAACTATTTAGTGATAGCGGAAAATTGCAATTATTAATGGTTTTTACAGCTGAAACCCGCTTCAATAGCCTTTTATTGCCTCTTTATCGAATATTTTCAGTTTTTCCAACACCTTACGAATACTGATAACGCGATTACGTATCGGCAGAAATGTTATCGGCAGACATTTTTCTTAACTACAGGTTCGATTCCCGAGTTGCGCACGTAATTATATAAAAAATACTACTTTTACACTATTTTTTTTTCCACAAAACAAATTATAGAAAAAAACATGTTTTTTTTTTTTGTCAAAAATTTCAATTTAACACTTATAAAAAATAATAACAAAAGGTACTCACGACTCTGTATCTTAGGCAATATTTTGCAAACCATGTTTATTTCTTACTAACACTATTAACACTACACCATGGGGTACTCGAGAACGCCCGCCACAGCCGAATACCTGCGTCACACTGAGAGTTAGCGCGCACCACAGAGTTACACATCTATAGAGCGGGCGGGGATGATATGTAAATGTACTTAAATAGTAAGAACTGCGTGCTGGGTCCACCGCCTCACAAGCAGAGGACCTCAAACTTCGCAAATCAAAATAAAAAATGGTTTATTCAAACTTTTCTGCTCTTTTTGGATGTCAGAAAACAAAAGACAGCGACCAAAACGCCCACCCTTCACCCCTTCCTATGTGTTTTTGCTGAGAAGAAGAAGTGGCGCAACAACCTCCCCAGCAACACATGTCTGTCTGTAGGTTAGAAAAACCTTTCAACAATTTTTATGTATATGGCAGTATACAATATGAAACCACATGCTAGCTAGCACTCACACAAATATAGCAGCCTTATCGGGAATTATATGTTTGAGTCGTTTGGGGTTGAAACTCTCGGCCCGAGAGCTTAAATCCTTGATAAAAAAAAATCTAAGTGCCTTGTTGACACTTCTAGTGACCCAAGAGCTAGCTTTCATTTCACCCAACGTTTAAGCATTGTAATCCAACCGTGGCAATGTAGCCAGCTTATTGGGGACCAATTTTTCGACGCCCAAGTTTTAAGTTTCCTTGTTTATGTAAGTATTGACTTAGGTTTCTTTTAAATCATGCACAGATTACTTCCATAATAAAAGTGTAAATTACTTTCTAATTGTTCTCCTTTTTAATGTATGTACGATTGTTGTATGTTATTGTGCGCATTCACAATGTTATGTTGTGCATTTCCTTCGAGAGCTGTTGAGTAATGAGTGACATAAGTTTTCATGCGTTGCTTTATACCAAGTTCGTCATTACATCCGTTTTTGCTGTGTTAAGGTAAATTGGATTTGGTCAAACTCATAGGTAGATATAGGATAGGGATTGAAAAATTATTCCATTTAAAGCATATTATTATTGAAGCTAAAAACTTGAAATAGCAGTAGGTTTAAGTTATAGGCATCAAATTCCTTAGAACTCTGAAGAAACTATTAGAAACAGCTAGACTTAATTATAAAGATTGTATCAGACTAAATGGATGGCCTGTTTTAAAGTACGTTTAAAACTTGCGCTTCAGCATTTTAACTCGTATGCAAATGCTTGCACCTCAGATTCGCTATATTACATAATTACAGTAACTCAAATGATCATAAATAGGTAAGTACATAGGATAACGGTACCAAAAATGTTATCGAAATTGAAATAGAGTATTTTTGACGTGAATTTGAGGACATTATATAAAAACAGAGCATTCCTAAAGTTCTTAAAAAAATAAACAAATACTAATACATATTTTTATTAACATTTGTTATAGTTCGGCCATTCAGAGAATGCGTTCCTGACACGTCGCGATTGAACTGACGACGTAACTTTGCAATGGCGTTGCAGTTACGATAAAAATATTTTTGCTGGTTGTTTACCGTTTTAACAATTGAGGAGCATTAAAACAACATTATTATATCAATAATCAATGAATGTTATTACGTCGTCAGTTCAATCGCGACGTGTCAGGAACGCATTCTCTGAATGGCCGAACTATAGTATATATAAACTTTTTTGACCAGATATTTATTAAGTTGGCCCAATTTTTATTCCCCAGCTACGGAGTACCAAAGCAGCATCATTGTATGTCTATGTGTCTCACGCGTGAATAAATGTATTTTCATTCTTTCTTTCTTCTTCATCAGGCAGCCCTTAAAGTAATTCTAACTAATAGTTAATGCTTTAACAGGAAATCCCGCCTTTCCAAGAACACACTTTCTTATGAACACTGTAATTACTCTCAACTAGACGTTTCTTGGAACTAGGCTAGAAAATAAGCCTTAGAATACATAAATAGGTACCAAGATTATTTAAATCTGTTAACGTGTTGACCAGTTTCTCAATGAGCAATCAATAATGATATGGTTTTTGTAAATGGCAGCTACGGTTGCCAGCGATAATGTGGTTGATACTTCCTTGCAGATTGGTTGCCTCCTCGATACTTGGGAGAATGTTAAACTGGACTACATATAATAATCCCTGACCTGGGTGTTTTTGATAATTTTCATCATCAGCCTTTCTATCGTCCCACAGCTGGGCACAGGCTTCCTCTCACACAAAGAAGGATTGGGCATTCATCACCACACTTTCTCAATGCGGGTTGGTATTTGGTCGTTACGTGATGATGTGTTTTATTCCTTTTACCATTGCTTATATTTTTCTTTAAACGCCTTTCAGGCTAATAGAAAAGTCATCTAAACACACAACATAATCAAAGTAAAATCAAGCAAACAGTAAATAATCAATTATTTCGTTCTATCTTAATCAGCTTTCTCTTCCTGACAGCCAGACGCCATTTCTCTTCAGCTATATATATATTTATAATGTACCACATAATTATGGTTAGTTTGCATAAAATTGCCCTCAGATACTGGTAATGCATGTCGTTGGTAATTTGCTAAGGGGATTAACTGTGGCCATAAGCAGTAGTGGCGCCTACGAGGAATTTATAAATTGTGCGATGGGATTTGTGATAGGAAATAACGAGCTATCCTGTTTTTAGGTTGTCGCGTTTCTAGTTAGCTTAGTTAAAGGTTTAATGAAAGCTGCTACACAGAAAGAAGCGGAGAAAGTAGTGCGAAGAAAATGAATGACGTTAAAGACACTTTGCCTAAAAATGGGATAAAATAAGTCTACGAAAAAAAGGTTGGACTCGCTTGCGAAGGTTTCTGTACCAGTAGAAAGCGAAGTCATTGTAAAGGATAACATTTTATCCTTTGGGAAAAAAATGCGGTGTTTATTTTTAACACTCAACTTATTTTAAACTAGGTTTCGTGAGTACTAGATTTTAACGGACGCCTCTAAGTTTCACTAGGTCTATGATAGTATGACCGAATAATAACAATAATAAGCATTTTACTAGTTTGACAACAGAATCGCAGTTTTGGTAAAACTTGACTGTTAAATTAGACTATGATAGCAAAATAACTATAATAGTATCTATGCATTTTTTGTAATATGATTATCTATGGGCAATTTTCCTGTTCAATGGTAAAATGTAACATAGTTTCATAAACCTATTTAGTTATTTTTACTTCATAATTTATGCGAGGTTCAAAAACATAAAAAATATTCTCGTCCAAAATAGGTCATACCTCGCTGTAATTAAACAGTGATTTTCTATACTCTACAAGGGTTGTTTTAATCCTTACAAGAGATAGAGAATTTATCTTTCTCTAAAGCAAAATCAACGTAAGATATTTTCCGTTATGATGACCAGTCGATATTCATTATATACTTATTTTATTTAGTGTACATACGCACGCTTCACGCGAGTTGCCAAGCGCACTCATTTCGTTATTTTCAAATAAGTATACCTATTAACTACTTTTTATACCTTTTCCTTTTATTTACCACAAAATTAGATAATTCTTTGTTTAAAGTTACAATCATCCAAAAAAAACAACGCTGATGCATACAAAATTCACTTTCAGTGCTATTGGGCGTAAAATCGTCAATTAGCTTACAAACCAACTTTGTCTGTCATTCGAAAACATGCCTTATTGCTTTGCTCTTAAGGTCGTAGTGAACAGTAAATGTAATTTTGTTAATTTAACGAATTTGAGATATCTAGCAAAAAGTTGATTGCGTCTTCCGTAGTCACCTGGAAGTGTAATACGGATGCATTTCACGAAATAGATCTTTTTCCTATGACGACTTAGATATTTGCTTCTAGAAACCTTTCAATGTAGGTCAAAAGTCAGAAATCTAGTCTTGGTATAGTAACACTTCACATCCTACAATAAAATGGACAATGGAAATGGATCTAGGTTCAAAATCTGCCCAGCAGTGGGAGTTGTTCCAAAGGGTTTCATAGTGTAATCTGAACCCAAAATCCAAATATTTCTCAAATCGGTCCCATTAGAGAAAATATGCACAGTAGTGGGAGTGGTCGTAATAGGTTCATGACTTTATTCTTAATAAAAATATTTTTACTATCGGGCCAAGGGCACGAATTAAGTACTAAATAATTACCAAGGATCCCGAGGAGGGATAGGGACAGTATTATTAACAAGAGACTGTCAAATCCAGATGCAACTGGATTTTAATGAACCACATAGCCCTAATGGGTTATTTGACCCTTTTACCAACAGACCTCCATTTACGGAAATGAATGATGTTCCTAATCGTATTTATCCTCCGGTAGAAATGCACCATCTCCTTAGTACAAAAGTGCCGTCTTCAACTGACGAGCTGATTCCCATCTCTGGTCGTAACATTGGGGGGAAATGAACAATCTTCTCGTAACACTGAGTCACAAATTGACATTATTTACGCACAATTATGATGCTCTAACTTCCGTAAGCCGTTTCACTCGCATCCCGTGACAATTACGCCATGCACCAGGATAAAAATTAGCCTATAGCTTACCTCGCTAAATGGACTATCTAACACATGAAGATTTATTTCAAATTCAACCAATTGTTTCTGAGATTGGCGAATTCAAACGAACACTCTTCAGCTTTACTATTAGTCTGTATTTAGCGAGATATCATTCTCTGTTACTTTGTGTTTTTCATGAGTTCAGGATACAGTTTATTTGAGTTTATCAACTAAAACTTTAAAACCTTTTATGATTTTTTGCTAATTTAATATCAGTCCTATTTTAGTTGAACACGTCTTCCTACGTCCCTATAACTAAAACTCCGTAAGTAAAACGATAAAATTCCATCCCACTTTCATACTTACATAATGTATATGTATGTACAATCGCGCACATCAGGTATGAACAAACTATATGTACAGTCGCGTCGTAAATCAAGAATCGAGCATGCAATAACGTGCGAGGCACGCCTTGACTTTGAACTTGGACCGTCGCGTACACAAGTGGTTTGTGAAATTATTGTGGTAACAGGAAAATTGGTAGTCATTTCAAACATATTTTTTTACGAATTGGAGAGCAAATAATTTTTATTATTATTTTATTTGTTTTGCTTCAGAATTGTATGACATGATTTTTTTAAACTGCTTGTTTATAAAATCTTTATATTATGATGAATGTATGGATTTTGTAAGTCTCTAATACTTATTACATCAAAAAAACAGGATATTGTAAAAATAATTTTCAATACTTAAAGTCATTAGGGGATACTACTGGGATACTGTAATTAATATGTTTTATTTGTATAAGTTCTAAGGAGCTGGATGCGAGCAGCCGAAAATCGATCTCAGTGGCGTGCACTTGGAGAGGCCTATGTCCAGCAGTGGACTGCTATAGGCTGATGATGTATAAGTACTTTAGAAGTTCTTCAAGAAAAGGTCATATTGTCATTTGTCCTATGTGTCCGTACCTTGTTTTTACAGTTTTCATAAGACTAATTAGGTGTCTTGAAGCGTAAACAGAGAAATCGAATACTCTCTAGTAATCCAGATAAGTGCTTTATTCTTGGAGCTTACTATAATATTCCTTTACTTAGCTAGATTTTAATTTATAACTTTATCGTTTACAAAATATTCTGTTGGATTAGCACTATTTTTCACCTCTCACAATTGATTTACACAATCACGATATTTCCATGAATGTCCAAGGATTTTTTTCCTAGTACTAAATCGGAATATAGCTTTAATAATTACCTTTTGAAGGAACTTTATTTTTACAGTTTTTATAACGGTTTTTAATTTGTATTTAATGTGAGATAACAATAAAGTATAAAATATGATGAAAGTAAATAAAAAGTTCTTTCATTTGTGATTGTACATTCAATAATACCCAAATTAGTCTTAATTCTCACACACTAAAGCTCTTAAACACATCAATTATAATACAGCTTTTCAATGCCTTCATTAATAAAGATTTAAAAACACGCTTTTTAACAAAAGCCTACATATACGGACGATATATCATTTTTGTAAGTAACTGTACGCAGTTGGAGGTTTTCGCAGAAGCAAAAGTAAGAGCAAACCAATTTGACGTGTATGTATGTGTTTGTGTTCCGAGCCCAAAAACTGTACTCACGGTTAGGTACACAAGTTCGCTGTTAATCGATTTGGACTTAGGTGAAGCTCAGACGGTACTGCGATTCTGGAAATTTTGGTCTTATTCCTATTTTTTTTCTTGGTAGGTTCCTTAGTGAGTTTTGAAGGTAAACCCTTTGTTTTAAGTCTTGGTTTTTTTCAATTGTAGATGTGATCGGATTCCTGGTAAAATATTATTCCCTTTAATTTAAAAACTAATAGGTAGGTATAATATTTTTACAAGACACTATTGGCAAAAAAAAATATTTATAAAATTACCAATTCTAAGAAATTCTAATAAAAGAAACTAAATAAATTAATTGTCAAAAATATTTCGATATAGGAAACACTTTTTTCCTTGACGATACCAAGTAGGTTATAGTCGTAGTATTTTTAAAATAAAATTCATTGATTGCTTATAGATTTCCTTGTTATGGACATATTGACATAATAGTACTTGTTCTGGGCTATAGGAAACTAACTTTTTACCGCGGGTTTACCTACGAAAGTGTCAGAACCAAGTTAGATTTTATTCAGTAAAAGTCTAACACTATGACTTTTACTGAATGCCTTGATGATGACATTGATAATGATGATTGCCCATCTCAAACAAAAAATACCAACATCCGAATTGAAAACCTCCTCCTTTTTGGGAAGACGGTTAAATAGACATGAGGAATATAAGGATACAATATGTATTGCAGACTACCTAGATTTTGATGACCGTCACGTCAATAGGTAATACTGAAAGAATTAAATAATAGTGTAATTTTATTCCCAAATGGCACTCATTTTAACCATTCTTCCTTTTGTTTTTTTACATACTTAACAATATCATAAAAACTACAAACAAATGTACCATTATAGTGTAAGTAATGGCTAATAAACACAAAGCTACGGGAGGAGGAGGCTCAGGCTAAGTTAGGAGGAACTGGTCCTCACTGCATTCCTCAGTGGAATGATGACTAGCCAGGGCCGCATGAGGATGGCAGGCTTTGGGAACAAAACCATATAAATACTCTTTACTTTAATACTGATTACTGAGGTGATGTACCTATACAAGGTGTTGATTTGCATTTGTGCCATACTTCAGGAGGAGGACATAAAATACGTAGATAATCGATTGGAATTACAGTGGACGGGAAATAGCTAATATGCACTGCTTTTTCTGTCATTGTAATGTCGTAGTATTTCAGAAGTAATCCAATTTTATGAATGAAATTTATGAATAATCGTTGCGTATGCTTTGTGTTTGCGTTTGTGTGAGGGCGCAGCACGGTTTTAAGGCCAGTAACACAAGCGCCAAGTTGAAATACGGCTGGATGACATTGACGGAATTCCGAAAAAAAAAATAAAAAAAAAATACGTACCAATTTTTTTTGTTGATTTGGGTCGAGAATCATTAGCATAATTACGTCCTTGAATATGGCACGGATGCAAATCAACAGCTTGTATTATCTACAGAATCTATATACATTATGAAAAAAAAATGGATCCCTATATCCCTTGGTCACCGCAACACCGATTAATCTAAAAGTTAGAGGGGAGGTAACTTAGACCCGGGGTAATAAAGTCTTTGTCACACCGTTGAAACCGCGGGTGGAAGCTTGTATATTAAAGAGGAAACAGTTTTTTGTTTGTACTCTAAAGGCTCCGAAACTGCAGAACTGATTTGAAAAAAATATTTCACTGTTGGTAAGCTAGACTATCCGCGACTCACATACCCACCTAGTAAAATTTATCCGGGTGCGGGAAGAAGTTTACTTGGGACGCGGGTTAAACAGTGGGAAAACAGCTAGTAATTTAATAAAGAGTAGAAGTAATAGATTTTTGCCGAGTCAAAGGTTAGTTTGCAAGCGCATCAGCAATTTCTTCCATAGCGTAAATACCTGCTTACCGTGCTTACCTTTATTTTATTATGAAATGCACTTATACAGGCAAAATGATCATGACATAATATACCGAATATTACGTAATTTGACGCAATAATTAACTAATGATACGCACGATAAAATTTTTCTTGATCACTAATAGGTAAGCGGAAATCTTAACATTAATTGCCAATTTTTATTTACCAAATCATCAGGTAATTTCCTCAAAATTTATTACTATAATAGTATCTGTATCTGCAGCTAATAGTTTCTATATATGATCTTATATATGAACATGATTCTAATATTACTTCGAAATAAAATAATTTAAATGAAACTATGAGATACAGTCTAACCCCCACACTCAGAGACATTTAATGATTACTTAAGTCACTCCAAATTTTCCAATTCCAATATTTGTCCAAGAAATCCTTCACTAAGGAAAGGCCTAAGTAACCATTAAATGTCTCTGAGTGCGTCCATTAAAGTTTCACTCACGTTGGGAAAGATATCCAAGGAGTTTGAAGTATACTACATCGAACTATTTGTCCAACGTGCTTACATAGGTTAACAAAATACTTCCTATCTTTCTGTAAGTATCAGCATTCGTCCTTTCCAATCAATCAATATGAATGAGCCTGTGATTTGCCTGTGTTTACCAAGGAGAACAAAAAGAGTAGCAGAGATGTCATAATGCAACATCTCCTAAGAAAGTAGCGCGCCAAAATATGGATGTTCGGGGGCGGGCGGGCGATTACCGACTCCATTATATTTTCAAAATAAAATCAGCAGTCAATCAAGACCATTCTTTGACAGGTTGGTTTTGATTTGACAAGGAACACGAACGGTTCGTTAATTCTATGACTGATGACACCTACCAAAGTTACATTGACCTACAAGAAGGCGCCTGACCTACCTTCCTCACGGCATCTCCACTATATTTCCTTCCTCCGTGGTGTAAACCTAAACTTTTCCCATTTATGCATACATGTGGCCGTCCAGCTTAAATAGCAGAAAGTTGCACTTTCCACCCTTCGAGGCTCTTGATGCATTGATTTGAATGCATCAATAGTGCAGGTCAGACAGTGAATAATGATAATAAAATAGGTAATTATAGGTTTTGTATACATAGAACTTTCACGGTTTACTTGAATGGTTTAGGGTTAAGTAGTGAAAGCGATAGAGAAGCGTATTTTTATTGAGTGTCCAAAAAGTAGGAGGTTCCCAATTCGGATAGTTTTTGTGCTGCTAGGTAGAAATGTGGAGGAAACGATAGTTTGAAAATGCCTGCATATGGTAGGCTCAACACTGAATTTTTCGAAAAAAAAAATATGCTGCTATGTAGGTAATTCATGGTACGCCGTAGGTAACGCGTTTGATGTAACTTACTTGAACACAACTATTTTTTGCGAATCATATTGGGAAGTAGACCAGCTTCCACCAGCGGTCAAATCTGCGTTATGTGGGGACCAACAGTGGATCATTTTTTCAAATCAGTCCAGTGCGTTAAAATAAACACAATCTTATTATATTAGTCTTCAATATCACCATAGGCCTAGAAGTCGGCCCTGGCAGTAGGGCAATGCTCTCCAGCTTAGAATAAAAACATGTGGCTATTTATAGCAGCAAGCTTTCTCGTAACTAACTAATTTTATAAATAGACCTCTCTGTTGCTACTGCCTTACTGCTTTATACAGCAAAATTGTTTAAGTTGGTATAAAGTAGAATTTTTACTATTGTTTTGTAATTCAAAAAACTGAACTTGACCTATCCTGGTGTAACAGTGTAAAGGAAAGTTTTTTGCTACCAATATATGTTTTATACCTATTTTTCATACCTACTGTATTATTTTATTAATACGCTTTTATTAGGTCGACCTGTGAGTAAACTATATATGTAATGGAATGTAGGGACACTCGAACCGATCTGATGATGCAGCTTGAAGACATGATCTGGAACTTCATGATGGAACATCGTTTCATAGCTGTGTTTGAAAACTTGTTGAAAAGTTGTTATATATATAAATATAATGTTTATATATATTTTGTATATAGTATTTTATTTTTAGTTTTGTATAAAGATAAGTAGTTAGAAAATTTTTGTTATGCAATGAATTATGACCATTTTTACTTTTTTAAAAGCGTGAGTTTCGTGACAAATTTCATTTTGCAATATCCCCGACGATATAGGATTTTATAAAGATATTTTGATACAAAAATCACTTGAAATACATACTTGATTTGTTACCAAAAACTACTGAAACATGTTTTTCAATTCAAACTTAACCACAGTGCTATGAAAGACCAGTAAGTACAATAAGTTCCATGTTATATTGTGTTTGAACAGTGAAGGCACAATGGCTCATTGCCATTGACCGGCCGGGAGGTCGTGGGTTCACGTCAAGTTCAAGCTAGTTTAACTTTCAAACCACGTGGTTTGGTGATTTTCCTAGAAGTTAATGTGAAGCTGTAGATGTATTGACTGATATATGATTTCTTATTTAATGTATGTCATCGTCATCCTCCTGTCCTTATCCCAATTTTTATTTGGGGTCGGCGCAGCATGTCTTCTCCTTTCATACTCTTCTATCTGCCGTCATTCTTATTAAATGTATGTATCTACTTAAAAATAAAATATATAGCGTTCAAATCCTTACTTATGAATGTAGCTATGTACTAGCTCTTATGAATGTTTCACACCAAAACTAAAGAACCGATTTCAATAGATTTGGGTACTGGAGTCTGACATAATTATGAATATTAAATTGTCGTAATTCAGTTCTTAAGAACGGGGTGTACCTAGGGCTGCCAGATGGCCGGGAAATCCGGGATTGTCCAGGAATTACTAGTCTTGTCCCGTGTCCAGGAATTGCATCTTTTAGTCCCGGATTTTCGAATACCGCTAGCAGGCCGCTTCCCTTCCTTTATTATCCCGCTGCATTGCAATTCTTCGTTTTAAAGAGCCCAGATTTCACAAGTCTTTTGAAAGGACTGCAAAAACAGTCTTCAAACATGCGAATTCTGAATAAAGGCAAAAAATATAGATGGTAAAGGTAAAGGTATTCTAATTTTTCATATTTTTTTCGTAATCCTCGAATTGTCCCGGAATCGAAATACCTGAATCTGGCAAGCCTAGGTGTACCAGACCTATGTATGTACACAACCAAATGGTCTTCATATACAGCCTTCCTTATTTTAATATGAATGTATAGTTTAAATGAAAAAAAAGTCATCGCTGCGTACCGCTCAATCTGATCTGTAGATGCCTTAACAATCAATTCTTAAAATCGCTTCTCTTATACTTTTTACATTGCGTACTTCAAACTGGTATAATTTAGAGTTCGGCATAAGATTTAATCATATTTCTCATTGCGAAGCGTATCGATGGAAACAGTATTTCTTTTCGAGCAAGTTTCGATATTTATGAGCTCCGAAATTAGTAATTAAACTGATGTAATTGTAAGTGTTTATTTTGTTCTTATCTCAAGGATATATGTGCTGATGTAGTGTATTGGCATTTTCGTATGTTCTTCCGGATTGAGATTATCTGGGAATGGGATTTTGTGTTCATTTTTTCGATGCTTTTTCACACTTTATTATGAATCGTGATTTTATAGATTTAATTTAGGATGATATATTACAGGCCAAATCACGAGGTTCTATACAATAAAAATCCATTTATATTGAATTCAAGGCTACTTGAAAATCCTTACCCACCAAACCTAGCTATTCATTCCAAGAGCATCCTCAGACACATTCCAAACAATAAAAAATATTCAACACTAAAACTAAAAAAAAAGAAAACGCCACGACACCGCAAAGATCATCTGACAGTGCCTTAACAGTTCCCAAAACTGCACTCTTACACTTTTTACATTGGAAACAGCTATAATTTAGTGGTTTCTGTTTTAATAATATTTCTGAAGACTGATGCATGCTGTGATTGCATCAGAATCAGGATTGAGGTCCTGTCAGACTGTTGCCAAGTGGAATGAGATGCTAAAAATAACTCTGTGAATTATATAAATATGGATTATTTTTGGATAGTTTGTATTTTTTTAGGTAGGTTGATCCTTTCGTATTATATTTCGTGTTAGTATGAAGATTACTCGTGTAGTTAGGTAAAGACCTAAATACCTTTGTATAAAAGTAGGTATTCGTTACGCTTAAGTCAGTCCTTTTGGTTCGAGAGAAGAGAATCATAGAATAATATTACACTATACATAACTTTTTTTGTTCATCATAGCATGATTTTAGAAGGCAGTTTAAAATTATGTATATTTTTTGGATAAAAAGAATCTTTTCATGAGAAAAGCCTGTCCCGCAGTAGTACTATAAAAGAGTTAGGTACTTAAATGTAAATATGATTTTGGACAATTTTAAGTTCTTATCCAAAACCGAATTAAGGATAAGTATGCTAGCTAAAGCCATGAGTATTTCTATTAGTATTAGCTACTTCTTGCGATACTTCGTAACTTTCTATTCTTCAGTCGCCTATAAAAATTAACTGCGTCAATTAATCTTCTAGTAAAGTCCACGTGTGTTAATTTTCTAATTGATAGTGAAAGAGTAAACACTCGTGGTGCCCACATACTTGGAACATCCTTTGTATGTGTTAATGGTTATCATGAGGTCACTATGTACGTATTCACAGAAGTCCTACCTGATTTGCCCGAACCCAGGTAAAATATAGCCTGTGTCACTCACTCGAGGGTAATAAAGCTAAAAACAGTGAAATAAATTTTCTGTTTTTTGTGGATAACTCCTGCTGCAGAGATTGCAAACCGGGCCCGGGCCAGGTTGAAAAACATACCGGGTTGCGGTCTCTAGCATGCTGCAATCTATGAAAACAGAAACGAGATCAGCTTTGTTACATTTTTTATAAGAATGACTAAAGATGCATCCACATCAGACAAATGTGTGCTGTTTGTGCTAAGTTTGAGCAAATAATTAAATAATTAAGTACCATTTTAAGATGAGAATATTTATATTTTATTTTTCGCTACGTTTGTGATTCAATCAAAATCTTAGATTAAAGAATAAAACGCATCATAATGATTATTCACATTCTGGTATTACTGCTTCTCATCTGTACTGTGTCCTCAGACATAAACCACTCACATCTAAGGATGTCAACAAGGTGAAAGTCTTAGCAAAAACTAGCATCAAACGTATACACTACATATACCTTGTCTTGTAACAGTTTCATATTGTAACACACTACTTTATTTATATGTCTACTGGTACTTGGATTTAAATGACAACCTTGATTTTTCATATCACCGAATTACTTCATCATCATCACCAGCTCAGCCATAAGACGTCCACTGCTGAACATAGGCCTCCCTTAGATCTCCACAGATACCTGTTGGTGGCGAATTACTTATTTATCGTCAAATAACTTTTCCGCTCGCCATTTCTTCTTCTAGCTTCCTCCAGTAATGTCAAAAGTAACAACCTATTATGACCTTTCTCGATAAATGAGCCATCTAACACTGAAAGAACTTTTCAAATCGGCGCAGTGGTTCCTAAGATTAGCGCTCTCAAGGTATCAAAACCAACCAACAAACAACTTATGAAACCATTCGTAAGAAGATACTATGCCTGTACTAAATTAAGAGTCAGTAACTTATAGGTAACCGAATATTTTATTTGTTGCTATCGATTGTAGTCAATACATTATTTGATCACAATATTAGCCGATCGACGCTAATAAATCAAGTCGATAAGTATAGATTATAAAAAGAATCGTAAATTAAATTTAGATGGATGGCAATATCGATAAATATTTTCAGTTTTTTTTTGGCTTGATCAGGAAGTTGAAGTGAAGGTGTGACTACGCATTATATACTACATTTATTATATGAAGCCTAAGCAACGAGGGCTACCGCGTATGAAATCGCCACTAGAGGCGCTTGTGTAGCGTGAGGTCTTCGAAACGTCAAATGCCACTGTTTGTTTACGCGCGAGGGTTTATATTTGTAATTAAATTAATATTGTGAATATTTAACAATACTTTAGATTAATTATGGCAAATACAGATCAGGGTTCTATAAATGTCACTGCTTTGACACTCTTTAATCTTTCGGAAACTTATGTTCGCATTTCTTTTTCGAGCAAAACGGCACTGCGCAACACTGTGGCATCGCCAATACGTTCACACCATCGTTCTATTGTATTACATATGATCTAATATAATCATCTAATGTAGATATAAGTTTTAGCGCTCATAATACGAACTTTGATTGCCATAGTTTTAGACCTCACGCTACAGTTGCGCCATCTGGTGAAACAAAAAACGGTAGCCCTCATTGACGTACGGCTAGACAGTAAAGTCGTGGTGGCCTAGTGGGTAAAGAACCAACCTCTCGAGTATGAGGGTGTGGGTTCGATTCCAGGTCGGGCAAGTACCAATGCAACTTTTCAGTTTTCTAAGTTTGTACGTACTTTCTAAGTATATCTTAGACACCAATGGCTGATAAAAAGGTGAAGGAAAACATCTTGAGGAAACCTGGACTATATAGTCCGACATCACCAACCCGCATTGAGCAAGCGTGGTGATTAATGCTCAATCCATCCCCGTGTGAGAGGAGGCCGCCGCCCAGCAGTGGGACGATACAAAGGTTGTAACAGTAACAGTATGGCTAGATAGGAGGTAACTTATTCAATGATGGAAAGAGTATGTTGGAACAGGAAGACATGCTAGTTTATCTCCAAATGATATTGGGTTAGAGTCAGGGGCAAGTTTTTAACCGTCTTCTAAAAATGGAGGAGGTTTTAACTTTCACAATATTTTTTTAAGGTATGGGCCATTGATGGGCCATTGATGCCTGAAAATAAAGTTAATTAAATTTGATAATTCCTTGATTATGTTAAGGGCAAGCAAGCGAACGTATCATGTATGTACCTCTACATTTTATAACACCTTGTAACACTCATGATTGCAATAAATATTTGAAGTTTGAAGTGTTTACCCGACTCCTAAAAAAGGAGGTTTTCAATTTGAGTATATCTTATTATTTTGCGTTCATAATCCCCATTTTTTTCTGAATGTTAGGTAATGGTTTAAATCCTTAGACATGGACTAAGTGAAGGAAGAAATACACAAGTGATAAATATTTTTGAAACTCAATAACTTCATAAATGTGTGTTCTCGATAAGTATAATTAGAATTAATATAGGGTACAATAATAACAACAAAACAAATATAAGTATTCGTTTACTCACAGGACACAATTAATTTTGAACGGAGCTCCATATACAGGTTGACATAAAATATAATACCTAGAAATTATGTATTTTATTTACAAAAACATTTAAAAATATTGCGAAATACAGTTAAAAATATTAACGAAATATTTGTGGCATCCTGCATAGTTATATTATATTTTTTTACATTCATGAAATATTACACAAAATTAATACATTAATTCGATAAAAAATTACATGATTGTATGATTGATAAATCAGCTGAATTGATTATTTACAAAAATCAACGATGCAAATTACATGCAATTTTATTAAGTAATTTTAATTTTTTAACAACATTATTTTCATTTACAAAATCAACTTTTTTACAAAAAAAAATACAAAATTATTTTACATTTTTTATTTAAATACACAAAATAAAAAGACAATTTTACAATTTCATTATTTTTCTTTTTACAGTTAACAATATTTTTTTGGAATTGCCACCACTTCACCAACTTTATGCCAGTTGCTTCAAAGTCAGAAATGTTAAAATATTTTAAAATTTTATTTCAGAGTATTAACTTATTAAAATGTTATTTATTCAACAAAAATAAAACAGTTTTACAGTGGCGTAATATTACATCTTTGACAATTTTGTTATTTTATTTTTATGTTTGAATGTGAACTCTTATCTAACATGTATTTTCTTAAATCTAAAAAAGTAAAAAAAAAATGCTTAATACTTTGAGAAGTACGACAAGCCCGTTGAAGAGAGTTGGACACTGTCTTCCCAATTAAAATTACCGGTAGATAACTTTCATAGTTAAAATATTCATTGTTATTACTGAATTAAATTAGGAACTTGAAAGAAGAAAACTTAACTAACGTATTACTTTTTCTATTTTCGCAAAAACAAAACGCATTGGGCCCCCGATTCATAGATTTTTTACTGAAAAAATCACCCAATCAGGTACTTTCCTCAACCTACAAGTTGAAATTCCATATCACAAGAAAAAAAAGCTAAGAAAGAAATTACAGAACAAAATAAAAATAAAAAAGAAAACTGTGCCAAATAAAATAATAAATCAATCTACATATTTCTTTCCCTAAGTTATTACTTCGATGGCGTAATAAAACCTCTTTACCACAAGACATTAATGTTTTGCACTGGACCACTTCCTCAATCATAATCACTTAGATCACCATTAAGTATAGATACCACATTCCTGATGTCTCAACCAGCTCTAGATCCCCACTGTTCGGGCACCAATGAGAAGCTAGAACTCAAAACTAGATGATATAAAAAATAAAAAAAATCATCAAAAATATAGAACCTATACTTACAAAAAAATAAAGAAATATTTACAAAATACTTGATTATGCTACAAAAAGTAATAAAAAGCATGCAAAATTAATTTTAAAAAGATCGTTTTTGCAACAAAATCAATTGATTGTAAAAATCAATAAAATGGTGGTACAGTGCAGAAATACTAATTGATTAATCGATGGACGCAATTAAGATCAATTTGTTCTTAGCTGTAGACTGACTATTATCTTATTGAACACTAGAATTGAAGCAAGAAGAACAAAAAAAAAAGAAAAAAAAACTAAAAAAATACAAAAAAAAAAAGAAAATGACACAGAATTTCAACTTGCTCCAAAAAAATAAATTCAAAACTAAAACACCCTGTTGTGAAAATAGAAAAAAATACTTTGTAAAAAAAGGTTGTGAACAATCGGTTTTGTTTTAAAACAATTTGTCATATAAAATGTCGATTTGGAAACAAACCTAATTAGCCACTATTGTTTAAGAAATGAACCATAATATTTACTATTAAGTGTTACATGTTGATCAAAAAGATACTACAGATATAATAATATTATTTCAGGACTTTGAAAACCTTTAATTACTACATATAAGGTTTTATATTAGACACGACGAAGGACAATATGGTAAACTGTGAATTAATTGAATATTAATAAATTTTTCAAGTGACTACGAATAAAGTATGTCTCTAAAAAATAAATTTGGAAATACTCGTGTGGTGAAAATATTTTACATGTGAGAAAAATTCATACAATAACTATATTTTTAAGTATAACGTACCGGAAATAATGCCATTTTAATAAAAACTTAATTATAAACAATAATTTGAAAATTAGATAAGGGTTCATTTTTTACAAATAAAACATGGCACATTAAAATTTAATAAAATAGATTTTATCACTAGTAAAATAAAGTTTAATTTTCTTTAAACTTGCTCAAATCCATAGAGAGTATCCTGGGACTTTCACATGGCACTGGTTCATTCCTGTGAGAAAAAACAGGTAAATTATTTTACCTACGTGTCGTGTGTAATTTGTACAGTTATTACAATTATTAAGTATATTTGGTAATTATGAAATCAGTCATTTGACACTTCAAGAGTGCAGAGTATTGTTTTATTTACATTTTTGGATATTGTGAAGTCAATAGTGGCCAACTTCGCACGAGCAAAGCTTCTAGACAATATCTGTATGAACAAATAAATCTGGAAGTAGTCAAATTGCAATGTGGCGTAAACTAAGCTATATAAAAATGCAATCCTTAAAACTTTAAACCTAGAATTCCTAGAATCAGACCTATTTATATTTTTTGACGTTCATAAGTGCTTGTCTTGTAAAGGCCTAAATAAAATAAATGATATGACTTTGACTTTAACTGGTTGAAATGCTCATTAGTCGCTCAGTCAGACAGAACATCAAATTACTGAACAAAGATATTTCCGTAAACGTCCATTTTATAAGTAAAAGGGTCTATTATATATCTCCACAATTTGCTACAAATCCTGTATAACACTTACCCAGGTACATCAGGTCTGAGGAAGGCAGCAGGCGACTGCGAAGACAACTCTATACCGTCGCGATTGTCACAGATCAGCCGAGAGAGAGTCACCTTCTTTATTTCTAGCAGTTGCACTGAAAATAGAATTATTTAGTGTGATGATAATGAAAGGAAGCTAACAATATAACCTACTTGTTATTCAAGTGGTTTCGGTAACTTTAGAGCTAACTACTACCTTAAATCAGCGATTCCATGTAAAATGTATTCAGATAAAAATGAGCCTTCCTCCTGGGCTATCTATCACTGAAAATTATTCTTCAAGGCCATCTATTAGGCCATTTAAGCAAACTCTACAGCTTTTTAATATTGGTATAGAAATAATTGTATGTTATAGTATTTATGTAAAAGCAATAAGGTATTTTCTATCGGCTTCAAATATCTGATGCATAAATAAATAATTGTGTTATTTTTAACAACTAATTAATTGCACGAAACTAACAGCCTTACTACAAAAACTTAAACATCTGTTGAACACTTGTCTAAAAATAGTCTGGCTGCAAAACGAACCTTATTTCAACGTCATAATCTGAATTTTTTTAGACAAGTGTTCAATACACATTTTAAAAGTTGACGTGTGGTATGACGGAAAATGTCTAATCCCCGTGTTTTATTTATTAACTCAGTCCCAAAAACTCGTCATTTAATTTTCCACTTACCCGTTGTAAAAGCCCCAGGATTGACACCAGGTTCATGCTCATAGAAGAACCGATCTCCCTTCTTCAGTCTATCGAACTGGTCTGCTATAATGTTCGCGAAAGTAGGCCCCAGTATACCATGGTCTACTGGTTCTTCTAGAAGACCTCCCACCCAGAGGTCTATGTCTTCTGGGCGTTCGTAAACTGAGGATAGGCGTTGAGCTGCCTGTAGGAAATTATTTGTTTAATTAGTAAGATGGAGTGGCTTAAGTAACAGACTTGATCGATCATAAGGTTAAGCAGCGCTTGGCAAGGTTGGTCATTGGATGAGCCATCTTAAAATGAGGACTTCCTCCGTGCTTAGGAAGGTACGTTTAATTGGAGAGGTGATGGCAGGCTGTCATTTAAATATCTTTGGCAGTTGTTACGGGTACTAAGAAACCAGAAAGTCGGATAACCATTATTGCCAAGTAGTATTTATTGGGTTGCTTAGGGTAGCTAGGGTTGACTTGGTCAGATAGGCAGTCACTTCATGTAAAACACTGGCACTAAGCTGCATCTAGTTAGACCTGTAGCCAACACCAACATAGTTGGGAAAAGAAGCAAAAGACAATGAATTAGGTGGAATTCATCCAAATGTAGGCAGTTTCGCCTTGTAAAACGCTGGTTCTCATCATGCTTCTGGTTAGACTGAGAACCTACAAACTATATAACCAAATACATTATTCTACTTACACTAGGAGCAAACTGCTGAAACTCAGTATAAGGCTCCAATCCTACGAGCTGCCGGTACTGGTTGTAAGAGTTGAGGCCGTGGTCTCTCCCGCGCTGTATGTTGATGGCAGCTAGGTCTACTCCGTAAGGATTGCCTCCGTGGAACATGTAGCGGGATAGCTGGAGAATATGCGACAGAAGTTTAAATGTTATTCAGGGCTTGCACGTTAGACCAATAGACCAATTTTATTTTTGTAAACACTAATTACTTCTTAAATCAAAAGCATTTTAAGACCAGATTAAGCATAAAAAACCTGGTTTTACAAAAATTAGGTCTATATGCCTATGCTATAGCTGATTTTATCGGTCACGGCGGCTATTCTTGTGTAAGGAGATCAGCCAGCTGCGCAGGACATATTATAGTGCACGAGCATTTGCGCAGACACAGGTGCACTCCCTATTCCTTCACTCTCATAACCCGATGGGACGGCAATCCGACACGATCAGAGAAATGTGCTAATATATGATGTAGTCAATACGGTTTTATAAATCTTTCAGACAACAGATTCTGTGCCCTGGATCTAGATGCATTGGTGCCGAAATCGGATTCTAGAGGGTGCTATATTTAAACCTCAACCCTTTGGAGCACCTTCTCCAGAATCTTAACACTTATGCAATACAACGCAACAAATACCAGTGAAGAAAACTCCAACTCACCCCTTCAGTAACAAAAGGATCCACCGTCTGCATGGCCTGGTGAGACAGTCCGATGAGCAGCCTGTCCATGAAGTGTCGCAGCCGCATCCTCGCTGGCTGGAACATCACTTCGGGAATCGATATGCTCTCGTAAACCCCGCCCATTTTGGGACTTTGGATCCTGTAAAAATAACAGATATTTTATATTAAATACTAACTTTCCGCCCGTGGTTTCACCCGCATCCCGGGATAACTGCTTCCCGTAGCCGGATGGAGACAAAAACTACGAACACTATGTCCTTCTCCTGGGTCTAAGCTATCTCCCCTCAAATTTTCAGCTTAAACGGTTCAGCCATTCTTGAGTTATAAAATGTATAACCAACACAACTTTCTTTTATAGATTTTTTAGATTATTTACAACTATTTATTAATGAATGGTAGTATTGGTAGTAGGAAAAAGAATGGTAGTACAAAGTCTATCAAATTGTGGGTTTTGTTTTTTTAATTCTCCTTCTTAACCGACTCCCCAAATACGAGGAACTTCTCAATACAGTATGATTTTTTTGTAAATATTAGATTTATTAAATATTTTTTTTGTACATATAAAAAAGCTTTTTTCTTACATCAATCTCCCATCGACAGTAGAATGTCCGAATCTCATAGCAGCTGCTGAAAACTCGGCCGATAGTGAAGGATTGACGTGAGGATCATATGATGAGGAGTAGACTTCAGACGGAAGCAGTTGAAACGTCTTGATTATTTGAGGACCTGTAACATGGCATGATAATAAATATCAGAATATATGCATGCACTGCTAAAAAAATTGTCAGTTTTTAGGATTCTAAGAGTAGTCTAATGAGACTAATCTCCTGATCTCTTTTCGGTGGTGTCGGATTGCCGTCCCATCGGGTTATGAGAGTGAAGGAATAGGGAGTGCACCTGTGTCAGCGCAAATGCTCGTGCACTATAATATGTCCTGCGCAGCTGGCTGATCTCCTTAAATGAGAACAGCCGCCGTGGCCGAAATCGGCCGTGGACGCCATTATTATTATTATTTATAAGACTAAGTAAAAGAAAATGCTGAAAGGTCTTTTGTAAATATTTAGATAAGGTAGGATATGTGTGTAAATAAATAGAACGGTCTTAGAAGATCTGAATTGATATAACACACAATCAAACAAAAATATTATTAGGCATATCAAACAAGTATATTATTTGACAATTAGACCATATTTAGTTTGACCCTAGGGTCAGGAATGAAATTAATTTTTGACGACAGTACCTTAGCCTTATTTATATAATTTTTAGTCAACTGCAGACTTGTTATGTTTCTTAGATTCAATATTTCCAAATATAAATTTCTTCTTACCCAACAGCAAAGGCAGCCACTCATTATAAATGATATGCTGGAACACAGCCTGCATTATCCTCCTGGTCTCCCAGAAGACGGTATCCTCATCCCAGCCAGGGTTGAGAGCAGACAACTCTCTGGCAACCCGGTTGTGTTCCCTCGTGAATATCGTGTGAAGAACTGTTAGGGAAATGATCTGGTTCCCATGGGCGTCGCCTAGAAAGATCATAACTTGAGAAATAGTGGTTATTTTACAGGTAGTCTGTTAACCAGAAAGATTTAGACCGTCTTTCCAAAAAAGGAGGCTCTTAGTAATATTAGATTGGGTATTTATTTTTAATCGACTTAAAAAGGAGGTTTTCAGTTTGACATCATGTGTTTAGAGGTTTATGCTCGATTATCTCCAGTATGTATACCCTTATGTACTCTGTTATGTACTACCTCTATGTACTCTGTTATGTACTACCTCTATGTACTCTGTTATGTACTCTCTTATGTACAACCTCTATGTACCTACTGTCTTATGTACTACCTCTATGTACTCTGTTATGTACTACCTCTATGTACTCTCTTATGTACCATCTCTATGTACTCTGTTATATACTATGTACTACCTCTATGTACTCTGTTATGTACTACCTCTATGTACTCTGTTATGTACTACCTCTATGTACTCTGTTATGTACTACCTCTATGTACTTTGTTATGTACTCTGTTATGTACTTCCTCTATGTACTCTGTTATGTACTCTCTTATGTACAACCTCTATGTACTGTCTTATGTACTACCTCTATGTACTCTGTTATGTACTACCTCTATGTACTCTCTTATGTACCACCTCTATGTACTTTGTTATGTACTTCCTCTATGTACTCTGTTATATACTTCCTCTATGTACTCTGTTATGTACTTCCTCTATGTACTCTGTTATGTACTACCTCTGTGTACTCTGTTATCTACTACCTCTATGTACTCTGTTATGTACTATACTTCGGCCGTTCAGAGAATGCGTTCCTGACACCTATCAGTTAGTCACGACTAGTGATGGGCACAACATAACACTGAGTTCGTTACCGTTCCTTCAAAATGAACCGCCGCATTATTTTAAGATTATTTTCGTTTTAAATTGGCGGAATCATTTGTTTTATATTTTAGTTATTTAAGTGGAAACCAAAAAAAGGTAATATTCATATAATAAAATTGTTTTATTTATTCTTTGTTACAAGTACATTGAATTGAATGTGCGAACAGAATATTAATCAGACTCCGATTTGCTTGAGGAGGTGGTGTCTTCATCATCATCTTCGCCTACATGTATAATTATATTATTATCAATAACAGAATCAATCCTGATATCTCGGTCTAACAAAAGCCGGGTAATCAAATAAAAACAGATCGAAAACACTTGAAAAACGTGGTCTATGCGCACGAAACGACAACGGACGACTGTTTTAGCGTCACAAAATGGCGGCCCATAACGCCATTTGGGGTTACCATTTTTAATCTAAGTATAAAAATGCGGTTTGGTCATAGTTTTATTTTTATATTTCATAAAAGTTATAATTAAGTCTTATAGTCCATTATTTTCCAATTCTTAAAAAGAAAATCAAAACGTATTATTTTATATTATAACTGTATAAGAACAGATTACGATACTTGCCTGTTATTTTTAGCACAGCACTACAAAATATAAACCGCTGACATAACCTTGTAATAGCGCAGTATAGATTTAGAAAAATATTGTTTACCAAGTTATTTGACACTCAGTTTGGCACAAAATTATAACATTCATTGATTATTGATATAATAATGTTGTTTTAATGCTCCTCAATTGTTAAAACGGTAAACAACCAGCAAAAATATTTTTATCGTAACTGCAACGCCATTGCAAAGTTACGTCGTCAGTTCAATCGCGACGTGTCAGGAACGCATTCTCTGAATGGCCGAACTATACCTCTATGTACTTTGTTATGTACTTCCTCTATGTACTCTGTTATGTACTACCTCTATGTACTTTGTTATGTACTTCCTCTATGTACTCTGTTATGTACCACCTCTATGTACTCTGTTATGTACTTCCTCTATGTACTCTGTTATGTACTACCTCTATGTACTCTGTTATGTACTACCTCTATGTACTTTGTTATGTACTCTGTTATGTTCTTCCTCTATGTACTCTGTTATGTACTACCTCTATGTACTCTGTTATGTACTACCGCTATGTACTCTGTTATATACTATGTACTACCTCTATGTACTCTGTTATGTACTACCTCTATGTACTCTCTTATGTACTACCTCTATGTACTCTGTTATATACTATGTACTACCTCTATGTACTCTGTTATGTACTACCTCTATGTACTCTGTTATGTACTACCGCTATGTACTCTGTTATGTACTACCTCTATGTACTTTGTTATGTACTACCTCTATGTACTCTGTTATGTACTACCTCTATGTACTCTGTTATGTACTACCGCTATGTACTCTGTTATGTACTACCTCTATGTACTCTGTTATGTACTCTGTTATGTACTACCTCTATGTACTCTGTTATGTACTACCTCTATGTACTCTGTTATGTACTACCTCTATGTACTCTGTTATGTACTCTGTTATGTACTACCTCTATGTACTCTGTTATGTACTACCTCTATGTACTCTGTTATGTACTACCTCTATGTACTCTGTTATGTACTACCTCTATGTACTCTGTTATGTACCACCTCTATGTACTCTGTTATGTACTACCTCTATGTACTCTGTTATGTACTCTGTTATGTACTACCTCTATGTACTCTGTTATGTACTACCTCTATGTACTCTGTTATGTACTACCTCTATGTACTCTGTTATGTACTACCTCTATGTACTCTGTTATGTACTACCTCTATGTACTCTGCTATGTTCTACCTTTATGTAATCTTTTATGTACTTCCTTACGTTCTAACCTTATGTACTTCTATTTGAAATGAAAAACATTGAGGTTGAGTCTGAAAGGAGTTTCTTAACTAAAATTGGAGTCTTACCTGATTCAAAGCAAGCAGCCCCCTCCTTTATAGACAAGCACTCCTTCCTCTCCGTGAGAGGAGGGAGCTCCCTCCCAAAGTCGTTGAAAGTCCTCAGCAGCCCTCCTGCCTCTCGAAGAGATGCTAACTTCTCCTCTGAACTGCCGTATAAGTGGGATAGGTCTGGGTAGTGAGTTGCACCGTTCATCTGTAATTTTTGACACACTTTTGTAGTTTGTAAGAAGACCAGATCATTATTTCTGTTTTACTAGAAACTTAGAGGAAAGGATGTTTTATGTTTTCTGCCTTTTTATGTTTTCTGCCTATTTTTAACCAGTTCGCGCATCCACATAAAATTATCCTAATAAAACCGTATGTCCAAAATATATCATAGTTAGTTCCCCATGCAAACTCAATTTCTATTAACTTCTGATCCCCATTTTCTTTGACCCTCATTTTTTCACAACTGCTAAAAAAGAGGGTCTACTTTGATTTCTATTTTTACTACATTTGACGAGTCATGATGTTCATTTACATTTATATATTTCATGATATATTTGCCTCGTTTTCTAAACTACTAACCTGCTTAGCATACCCCACGGAGCAATCATCGGCCGGAGCTATCTGAGTCCTGACGAAGTTGATACATCTGCGCTGAAACTGTCCGTAGAATGGGTCGTCTGGGGCCACTTCTATGGGAGCACAGGCGAAGTGCTGTAGTTCTGGAGGTAGGAGATCTTCGCCATCGTTGGCACAGCATGATATGGCACTGCCGTTATCTGGGTAAATGGAAAAGGCAGATTAAATTCAAGAATTTGTTTGGGCGCGTGCTAAAGCCACAAAGAGGTATTTTTGGTATGTTACATCCAGAAATAGTCAGCCATTGAAATTAAAGATTGCTGGTTTTTAAACCACATAAACACACTGGGATCTACATAACAAAGATCACGCTAAGGCTTCTAATTTATATATAAAAAGTCATCATAGACAAGTCAAATGGAATAGCGTGTTTAAGGTCAAATAAGAGCTCACCTCTATCTAGATTCTCGATTGGCAGAGCCCAACATAGTTGGAGAAAGTAACGGATGAAGGAGAAATTATTATAAAACTCTTGCTGTACAAGAAAATACAAACCTTTTTTTAAACTTTGGCAATAATCATCAAATGACCCCCCTCCCGCTGTGGGTTAGCAGCGGTGAGGGAGTGTTAGACTTTTACTGGCAAAAAAATCCATCGTGTTCCGTCGTAGGCCTTTTATGTACCAGGGCCGCGGTAACTCTTTCTAACAATCCCGCAGCCCTGGCAAGCCTTGGTCCTGCTGGGCCCCGCTGATCTTTCCTTACCCTAACCGTGAGCTGTTCTCATGGACCAAGTTCTCGCAAAACTGTTACAAGACAAGGGATATTTCTAAACAAACCTGCAGTAAACACGACTCCAGCGCTGATGTCATGAGCTATGAACTGTCCGAACTGCATGAACATCAGGTTATGAGTACTGCTGGGGTGGCTTCCGTCCAACAGTAGTGTGCTGCTCACTCGTCTAGCACTGGGGAGGGGGAGGCCGGACTGAGCTGTTCTCATGGCCCAAGTTCCTGTGGAAGAATTTATTGGTATTTTTAAGGCGACGAATTGGTAAACAATAATTCCATAACCTGCACGCGCATCTAAGGCGCCAAGAGGGGACGGAGCGTCTGAGCGGGGCGAGGATTACAATACGCGCGCTAGCTTATAACTAAAAGTCGTAAGCGACAAAATGGTTTTCTAATTGTATTATTTAGAAATGATAATTTGATAAAAAATCCTTCCACAATTTTAAAGAGTATGTATATACTCAACTACTAAAAAAGTTAAGAGGCTTAAATCGGTCCCGTTTGCCTATAATATGTGAATCTCTTTTTAAAAAGAGGTATGTTTGATATATTTTTCTCTGTTATAAAAGTTACCTAATCATGTTTTGAAGTCTAACAAAATAAGGTTTATATCATGAACTTTCAGGTAAACAAGCTGTATTTTGATCCGTTTTGTATTTACTGAGAAAAATTGAGATCCTTGGCGCCAAAATTTCCAATTCGTCCTCTTAACAACGTCGTGGACTTTTTTGAAAAGTAAGTAGGTCTAGTCTTGGAGCTATACATATCTAGGCTGTAACATATAAGGTACTCAAGGAACGTTATGGCGTTGACGATAATGAACTGTGTAACTATATTCTTTTTAAGTCTCAGTTGGCTAGGAAGTAAGTAGGGTTGAGTTTCAGAAAATATCAAAAGATGTTAAAGGCCTCTATGAAGGGATAAATGACATTCAAAGTTTAAGCTTGAAGCGATTTCAGGTTTTTATTTCAGATAACTTTTTTATACAGTAAAAAATCAAATGACTTCTTCTCTAACTGCGGTTGCAGTGGAAGGGAGTACAACACAATTTACTGATTAAAACCCACATTTATCTTTACCAATAAACTAAATAGCAGATAACACTGGTCAACAAATTAAAATATTTTTTTTGGTGCAAAGGTGAAATATACAATTTCTTGTAATTCTACAATCAAACATCAAATTTCATAAAAAAACGCGTTTTTGGTGCTTTAAGAGGGGTATATCTCTAAATCCCTACGTGCTAGTGCAACTTTATGTTCTGGACTTCGATTACGTATCAAATAATCTATAAGAAATAATATATTTCACCTTTGCACCAAAAATGCTGTTGACCAGTGTCATTTAAGATAACATGAAAGCACTTACCATCACTATAATCTGGAGGTAACAGTCTCTCAAAGCCAGTGTGTATAGCACCCCAAGTCGAGTGCGTGGGGTTGTTGCACTCCCCGCCAATACTGCGGTAGCGACCCGGGGGTGAACATGACGGTGGTGGGGGGCAGAATGGACCTGGTGAATAAAGATCATGACGATGAATTTCATAAAAGATTTCGGTTTCTTTGAAATAATGTACAGGTTACTTCCATAATAAAAATTACTTCTGTTTTCACTATCATATAACAGAATCAAAAGTAGGAGTAAATAGAGTTCATAAAAAGCGATCCTTTCAGTATTAACAAACCCAGAAATTGAGATTTAGAATTTTTTTGTTACCTTAAAAAAGATACTACATTGTGATTTTGGTTACCTATTACCGTTACTAAGTTAGGTTTTTACTTGTTTTCGTTTATTTTTCTTACCGAACACTTATTGCACTTATTGCTTATTGTTTAATTGTGTCTGTAAATTATCAACTGTTATTTGTTTGACATTAAATGTCCAACAAATCTGAGGGCACGGCAGTGCCCCAGCCAAGACTCGAGCAAAGCGGGCACGGCCGTACCATCTTTTCTCGAAGCGTTTCGCGGCTATTTCAGCCCCCTGTATCTTCCATGTGAACAAAGTTAGGAGTTTAGGTTTTCGATGACCAAGAGTAAGTATTAGAACAAGCTCAGTCTCAAAATTACAAGACATTTGAATAAATAATTTACGAGTAATGAGCGATCAAAGTTACACCATTTTGTCACTGACTCACTCACTGACCGATCATCAAAAGTCTAAGGTACTTCTAGCAAACTTAGAACCTTCAAATTTGGCACCAAGATAGGTTATTAGCTACATATAAAGGGAAAATTATAAAAACCTTAAAACTTAATAAAAAAATAGGAAACAAATTTATATTTGCGGTTTTTCAAGAACATTGTGTATGAATCTTGACTGCATTGATAACTTTGTTATTTATTTATGTACAAAATGTTACTATTTGTTTTATTGTTACGTAGTGGTATATTGTTATTATGTATTAAATATACAACATATGAATAAAAACGCTAGGTTTAAATGAAATGAATAATGATAGAATCTTTCATATTAATGCAGTGCGATAAACACTGCATGCTCGCTCGATAGATGGCGTTGTCCTGGTCTAAATCGCGCTATGGTTTCGTTACATAGCTTAGTATAAGTAGTACTTAAAAAAAATCAAATAATTTCATGTGATAGCGTCATCTACCTCTGAAATAAATCTCTTTTATTCTAAAAGATATTCGATTAAAAAATTCGACAATTTCGAAATTTTTTAAGTTAAAAAAAATATTGTTTACGTGCTACTTTAGGTGTACATATTTAGTTTGTTATATATTTAGTTAGTTGCATGTAAGTTAATTTAATTTGTTATATACTTAGAGAAGAAAGAGACCTACAAAAAATAAATTAGATCCCACCAAAAACATTAAATGTAAAAAAGCCAATCCTCTACGCAATTCCTCCACCGTAAAAAGTTTTGAGATCGCATAGAAGCCAAGTCCTGTTCTACTTTATTTGTAATAATAAATCAATATTTTGTGACTATATCAATAGTTTTGTTCACATTACAATAATACTGTCTTTGCCATGAGCACAAGTTAAAAGTCGCTCCTTGTAATAATGTGTAAATACCATTGAATTGATAAATTCTATATGGACATGATTTTACGATTGGACTGATTATGGACTGATTGGAATTTGAGATCACCATGGACTAAACATGCGCCATAGTACATGTGCAGTTCATTGATGTTGGTTGATACTGACTGTCGTTCATTTAGTAACAATTGAATAAACTAAAAGTATTTAATTCTGTGATATTAAACTTCATGTTTGACTTTCACCTCTCCAAGATATGCTGTATTATATTTGTAGTTTATTGTGCTCATGGCCAAGTCAATATTATTGTAATGTGAACAAAACTATTGATATAGTCACAAAATATTGATTTATTATTACAAATAAAGTAGAACAGGACTTGGCTTCTATGCGATCTCAAAACTTTTTACGGTGGAGGAATTGCGTAGAGGATTGGCTTTTTTTACATTTAATGTTTTTGGTGGGATTATGATTGATAGGTAATCGATGGCGGTCCGTTGAATCGACCCCAAAAAGCTGTTACATGTCCTTAACTAGACCTATAAAACATTAAACAATAACTTTATACTACATAATGTACACTCACCATCAGTATGCTCAGTGAATCCCAAAGCCAGTTCATCATCAGAGATCGCCTGCCGCGCCTTTAACTCCTGCGCAGCGAACAGGTTCAGCAGGCCGCCGCGACCCAGCGAGGCTGCGCGCGCGTCGTGAGTCACCACAGACTGAGATAAATAATAAGTAATTCATAAAAGATAAGTACTTAATTTGTTCCATTTAGGATCAGTTTCACCGATTACGGATAAAGTCTCTGAGCCTATCAGGAACTTATCTGACAAATAAAATATAGCTTTTGGATACACAGCTCGTGGACAGCAATATCTGACAGAAATTATAAGCTGCCTTTATCTGGAAGAGCATTAACTATCAGATAACTAACTGACTATATATCGGTAACCAGTTAAACCGGACCTTAATGATTGATATCAAAAAAAGGTTTTTGGCTTATATGTAGTTACTTAGTGGTTTTATCAAACGGATTAATTAAACCCATGCCACAATAGGTCAAATAATAATAGACCAAAAAGTACCTCTGTAAAATAAAACATCTGATTACTTTCCCAATATCAAACAAGACGAATTATTTTCTTTTAAAAAATCCATCAATATCAACAATAATTTTTATCAATATCTTTAAAACTACAAATCGAAAGCCATTCTCACCAAATGATGTCCATAACTAGGCGAGCTTCTATTGACGAGTGTACGCGCGGAATGTTCTAGCAGCTTGCCGGCAATGCTCATCCACTGCGCGAGGGTCTGTCTCGACTTCTGGTGGGAGGCCTTCACGTCGTCTGCGCTGATGGCCGTGGAGGCACGGGCGCTGTGGTCTGACTCAGCTGGGATTTGGAAGGGTTTATATAGGAACCGATGGCACTACATATGACTACGTCTGACTCATCAGTATGAGAGACTAACAAGATTTGATGAAAATAAAATATTGAACTTTATCTAATTAATATGGTGTTCAGTCTTGTATTTCCATCGTGGAATTTTCATCTATCTCAATGCCTCATTTATAAATATTTCAATAGTGTTAATTATATTTTAGTTTGAATGAGTAGCGGTAATAAACAAACTAACAAAACTTCTATTTTTTTAGTTTTAGCCACAAGTTTAGAAATATATTTCGGGTAGTCTGAAGTTAACCAATATTTCAAATCAGCTAACTTCATACGTCATACTTGCTACGATTACTAACCTAGAGTGAAAAAATTAAAATATACAACATACCTGCATGTTCTCTGAAAGTGAAGCAGCATATACCGACAGACCCTTCTAGATGACAGGCCGGGTTGTAAGACCTGGAGCGCACGTGAGCTGGACACTGCACTTTGGGCACGCATCTACCCAGACGAGGGCAAGAGGCGCAGGGAGGCTCTTTTGTGTGATAGTGCTCTGAAATTGTAACAGTTTTATACGTCAAACAGCATACCTTGCATTCTGGATGTGTTGCATGGTTGGCCTATCTGAAGATTGAAATAAATGTCTCCAGCATTAATTAAAACCCTGTTATATGTAGGTTAGGTACCCTGTTAAGTATATCCAAACTTGGATTTATTTTTGGAAAAAAATATTATCGTCGCCACGCCTAAGACGTCCACTACTGGATATAGGCCTCCCTCAAGCCGGGAGATTTGCACGATACTAACCGCACTGGGCAAGCGTGTTGCGTTTTAGCTTTTCGTGAACTACAGTTCTAAACATCTTAAGTATAGGCCCGAGTCACACCGGAATGACAGCCGTTGCCATGCCGCCCGCATGAATAGCATATTTCATACTGAAAGTGCTCGCCACGTCGCTGCCGGCCGCTGCCATTCCGGTGTGACTCGGGCCTTAGGGTTCAAATATCAACATAATTAAAATAAGTTAATGACATCTTCGAATACCAAGTGACGACCTGCTTTCAAGAAATTAATTTAAAACCTCTAAGTAAGTTAAGTATTGGGTATCCTAATCAATACAATTACAGCCTAAAATTACTCTAATGACTGTTAAACAGTTAAACTAAAACTATAACACCATATTATTCCAAAAATCTTTGTTCAAAAAATCTTACCTTGTCCATGTGACACGACGCTCGAATCCCGCGCATGCGCGTACAATAAAACTGGACAAACCACGACTACATACACGAACAAACGCAACACACTATTATATAGACACATCTTTAATATTAACTTTAATTATATTTCTTTACTAAATTACTTATATCTTTGGTTCAAAATTCACGGTGAAATGGACATGGCTGTGTGCCGTGAGTAAATGGTTAAAGAAATGAACGATATTGAGGTTAGGAGCTATGATAAATAGTTTTTGAGGGTGGTTAGATATGAAAGATTTTAAGCTATAAAAATTGTGAGCAACTTCGTAGGTAGATGAAGAAAAAAGTTCTTACCACAGATTAGTATAAATTTCTACTATGCTATTACAAAATATAGTACTTGATACATTAAGACATATATTAATTTATGAAAAATTAATTTAAGAGAAACTTTTCAATCGAACAAATAAACTTCATTTCTGACAGCCACTTTACCGCCTTTTTTGGCATGATCATATTTTTTTACCGATTTAAGTCAATGAGTTCCATATTTGAAATGAACCTCTTTTGTTTCAACTTAAGCTTAGTAATGAGGTTTTATTTTATGCTTTATCTTTATTCTATTATTGTAAATAAAACAACTTTAAAATGAAATAAATGTACTTTTAATTATATTCCTCTTCTTTACATACCTACATTACCTATCTAATATTAACTAAGTAACGATAAATCACAGCACATAACAAAACAAACTCGTAATATGGCAGAAAATAATAGCCTCAATCTCATATTAATTCAATTAAAATAATAATTACTTTCAAATAACAATTATACTCTATGGAATAAATACATTTTGTACTGTTTTTCAAGCGCCTTACAAAATATGAATAGCAAGAAGTTGCTTATACGTGTCTTATTCCGAAGCTACTAAAGGCGCAACGCATTGTATGTAACGCCCAGCAGATATTTTTCTTCGTAATGCTTCAAGTTTTCGATGTTTTCTTCTGTTCCTGAATTTGCAGATCAGTGGGCAGGAAAAATCCGACTAAACCACCACCTGAAAGAAAGACAGTAAAATACGTTTTTTATTAAAACCGTTGATTTTGATTTTGAGTCTCCTTAAATATTTACTTTATTCATTTATGTACAGTTTACAGCCTTATAACAGATGGACTGGGTCCCGTCCCAAAACCCATTGCATTTCTATGGCAGCAATTTTAGCATTAGCATTTTGTTTTTTAACATTTTCCCTAAAATACAGCCCAAGTTTACCAGCTAGCTTATTATTAAAAGAAATGTTTGAAAAACTTACAAAAAGCAATAGAGCCAAATATATAGAAAGCAGCTTCACAGTTGGTGTCCAGGAGTTTCTTCAGCACGTTAATGCCTGCCACGGCACTGGCACGACCCACCATCAGAGTTAGACATACTGCCATCGCTCTGGAAACAAGGAAACAATAACTATTGGTATATACCGTATAAAACAAAAAAGAAGGAATAAGCTGAACCCAACGGAATTGGGAAAAGGTTCGGGAGATGATGATGGTATAAAACAAAGTAGCTTTCCACTGTCTGTCTATCTGTCTCTATGTGATTAGATTTTGCAACTACTTTTGAGGCAAGTTTTTTTTTTATTAGGTACACATGTAGAATGATTCATGAAGAGAGTTAAGTAGGCCTGTATAATATGCATAACAAAATAGGTAAACACAAATTTACCTTACAACGCAAACGTTCACTACGATCCCTACAAGAATTTGAACCACAGAGCTAAATAAAAACTGACATTCACATGAATAGTGTCATTACATAGTAAGGTTTTGCAAATAACTTACTTGACATAAGTAGGGAAGATATCGACACTGTAAGTGTTGAGGAAGCCAAAGTTCAACACTGCTGACAAGAAGCACACGAACAGGATCGCGCTGAGGACCCAGTAGGGACTGCTGCTCAGCACCAGGGCTGATAACCCAGCAAACATCTGGATAAGGAAAAACATGGTTAAGTTAGCGATGTAGATACATATAACGAAAGTAGGTTAGCTATATAAGATATTAGAGAACCTCGTGGCTAACTTACAGCTGCACGGGTTAATAGATTTTAAAGTTAAGCAACGCTTTGGGTACATGGCTGACGTAACTAAGGGCTATCGGGTTGCCCAGATTAAGAGCTTGAGGTGGTCAGACAGATGCTTAGCAACTCCATGTAAAACACTATAATTCAGCTGCATTCAGTTTGATTTGAATCCAACCCAAATATTTTGGGTAAGGGCTACGCAGATGATGATAATGGGGTACATTAGACGGCTAAAGATTTAAATTGCTGAAGAAGTAAGAAAATTTGATTGATGGCTGTATGTTCATTATCCTTTAAATGATACTGTCTGATAATAGTCGTGGTGGCCTAGTGGGCAAAGAACCAACCTCTCGAGTGTGAGGGCGCGGGTTCAATTCCAGGTCAGGCAAGTACCAATGCAACTTTTCTAAGTTTGTATGTACTTTCTAAGTATATCTTAGACACCATTGGCTGTGTTTCGGATGGCACGTTAAACTGTAGGTCCCGGCTGACGTTACAGGTAAGTCAGAAGCCAGTAAGTCTGACACCAGTCTAACCAAAGGGTATCGGGTTGCCCGGGTAACTGGGTTGAGGAGGTCAGGTAGGCAGTCGCTTCTTGTAAAGCACTGGTACTCAGCTGAATCCGGTAAGACTGGAAGCCGACCCCAACATAGTTGGGAAAAGGCTCGGAGGATGAGGATGATGATACTGTCTGATAAGATAATGAGAACAATTTCAGTACTTATAATGATTTATATTGTTTACCTGAATACTAATAAAGAGGCGTTTTCTCCCGATGCAATTGATAATACTACTCATGAAGATGTTACAGAACGCCAGGATCATGGTGATAGCACAAACTAGAGTCATGGCTTCTGTGTTCATTGTACAGTCTTGAATCTGGAAGTATTATAAATGATGATTAAAAAGGGACGCTGTAAATCAAATCAAATACACTGTTCTTCCTCCAAAGATAAAGAAATATAGCGAAATTGCTATGAGAGGCTTCTTCTTGTCCCCAGCGGGATAAAGTAGGGCCAAGGCCTGCCGGGGCTACGGGTTGTTCGAAAGAGTTACCGCGGCTCTGGTACATAAAAAGCCTACGACGGAACACGACGGTTTTTAGTCAGTAAGAGTCTGACACTCCGTCACTGCTGCTAACCCACAGCAGGAGGGGTCATTTGATGATTTTGGTTCTTCTTGTAGGTCAAGCAACGTACGGTATGTGTGACCAAAACAATCAGTTACGTAACGTAACTCTTCCAAACACTCGCAGTTGGTGCGACTTTCTTAGCAGATTTTGCGTTTTGATTTTGCATTTTATTCTCCATGGAATGTAATATAAAATGAAATTGAATTGAGAACTAAAGAAATACAGTACCAAACATTATAATGACCTGTACTAAAGAAATACAGTACCAAACATTATAATGACCTTTCCAGCTTATAGCATTCAAACCTGTAAGTTACAGGTTCTAGGTATCTAACTTATAAATTTTTAGTAGTTTAACAAGGTTTAATATTGTACTATAAACCTTACCTCTGGAATGGAAGTGGAATTGCTAGTGAACCTTATCATCTCGCAGATGCTGAGGCTTCTCTGTCCTCCGACTACTGATAACATGAAGGCGTTGATGATGAACGGCAACCATACGAATGTAGCATTCATTCTGAAAAGAGCATATAAAAAGTTTATTCGAAACCAGTCTTAGTTCAGTAATATGTCAAAGTAATTAATTTAGGGACGGATATTGAGACAAAATGTTTTTATCCAGATCAATTTTTACACCACAATAACAAAAAATGTTTGTGTAGGTATTACAAATCAATGCCCACTCATCAGTACTTCTAAACTTTTCAATATTTCTGCACAGGCTTTAATAAACAGTTACAAGCTTCTAGATATTAATAATTGTGCGTACTTACGTGATATAGCAGATGACAAAAAGGAAAGATATCAGAAGAGTATACTTCAACAGTGGTGCCTTGAACATAGGTACTGTTTGTGCTACTATGGAACCCCAGAAGCCTTTGTGTAATGCTAAGTTATGGCCTTCTTCTAATTCTAGTGACTGGACCTGTAATTTAAATAGCAAAAATATTTATTACATATCTCATATTTCTCCCTGAACTCAGAATATTTATTTATTACACTACGGACTTACAGCTTACAACAACTTACAGCTACATAAAATCTTAACAATAGAAAGAAGTCATAGATGACAGAGAGCCAATTACAAGTCCCTGCTTATATAATGATAGCCTAGAAATAATGTGATCACACATCATTGCTTATAAGTTAGCAATAACTCCAAGTTTCATCACAAAAATCCAACTTGTCAGAAACTTTCAACATTTTACCAGATAACCGAAATAAGCTAACCACAAACTTGGGACTATCCGAAATCTAACACGTAGCCTTTGAAACAACTATGATTAACATGGTCAAAACAAAAACATAACTACAAACCTGGTAATTATCAGGACTATCCCCAGTATTCATGGTATAAATCCCCTTCAATACTTTAAGAGCCTCTTCATCCTGCCCAACACTGAGGAGGTACTTGGGACTTTCAAAAGCACAATAACAGCCGATGCTACTAATGGCACAAGGCACAGCGAAGATCAGGTCGAGGACACGCCAAGAGTTGAACTGGATGTCCAGGTATGGGATGTAGTAGGAGAACTTCAGTGGCAGGACTGGTATCACTATAACTGAAGGAGGAAAATATATAAGTTTGAAGACTAAGAAGTAAAATTCTATTGTATAGTAAACTAGCTGTTCCCGCTGTTCTATAGGCTTCTCAGGACGCCAGAAGTCCACTTTCCTTTCTCAGGCTTTAGCTATCTGTGTACAATTCGGTAATATTGATGTAAAAGCTAGATGGACCAACAGACAGAGCTAATTTCGTAATTATATTACTAGCGTAAGAATTTGATGGTAACATACCTGCCATAACTCCCATAGCTGCCATGTGTACACTGGTGGTCAGTAATACTAGGGAACTTCTCTTCGTCATCGGAGTACATTCACTCAGCAGCGTCACTGATAATGCATAACTGCCAGATACACTGCAAATAGAAAAAATAAAACATTTCAAACGTCATCAGGTTCAACGACTTCATGAATTTTAGTCACAACAGTTAATATATGCTGTAGAATTCTTTTGTTTTGTGAACATCGAGGAGAAGCAGCAGCAGCTATTTTAGCAAAAAGCTATTGTAGCCGATTTTTAAATTACATCATCATCTTGCCACCGTTTTTCCAATTTATATTTGGAACAGTATTTCTCCTTCTTCCATAGTTCTATGTCTGACATCATCACACAAGTCTTCATCATCTTTCTAGCCGTGCCGTGTTTACACAATCCATCCATAGGGTTTTTTGTCGTCCCCTTCCTCTCTATCCATCTCCAAAGATATCTGTTTCTTCAACAAATATAAAAAAAATACTTACGCTGCTGAAGACAGTAACTTCAGGAAGCCCAACACTATCCAGTTAGGTGAGAAGGCGGCCAGGGTACCAGCGATATACGTCATTGTCATGGTAACGATGAGGATCTTACGTCTGCCTCTCGTGTCTGCCAGGTAGCCCCAGACGTGGGACATTGCTATCGTACCTGGAACAGAAGCCATTATTACATATTATAGTTCTAGTCCTTTCGAGAACTAAAAATGTATGATTTATTTGGTTCATTATTGACCCTAAATTGACCTGATCTCTCCTATTGTTGAGGTCCACTAACTTATTTGTCGTCACAGTCCAAAAAAAATCCGCAGCTGGACAAAGGCCTGCCTCAACCTTTGAGGAGTCACACTAACTTACCTATTACACGATGAGAAATATCAGGAAACCTTCCTATCCAAAAAGCAAACGATAAAGAAACATCTTTGAAATACTAAAGTAGCAATAATTACTTAAAAAGGAATAAATGCATATATTTTTTAATGTTATTTATTCCGATAGGATAGAGTATCTTACCAATCAAAGGCACGCAAGCGACCAGTCCTTGCTGCGTGCTGGTGGTGCCAAGCTCACAGGAGCTGGCCGGCACCAGGTATGACACGGAGAAGATTTCGAAGGTCATGCCGACGATGATGCTGGCACATAGCAGGAACGTGCAGATGTTGTAGCGACTGAACCCTGGGAAAGAAGAAAAAGAGAAATAAGTTTTAAGAAGTTGAGCAATGGTTAAAATGGCATAATTATAAGAGCAGGAGAATAGTTACCATCTTTGTTAAAGCACAGACTATACGATACCCGATTGGAGCGGAGAAGTACTAAAATACAATAGAATTGTTCTCCTGTGGAATATTACTGACCTATGTCAGGGCTCAGGGAGATACTAGGCTATGTTTAAATAACGATATTTAATTGGTTGTTTAAAACTCTGCTTTACTGGAGTCTGGGAATATGACCAATTTTTTGCATAATAAAAAAACTTACATATGTATTATTATAATCATTATACTGATCCTATTTATTTAGGCTCTTTTGTCAAGACTGGGTTTTTATATGTATTTACCTATGTAACATCTAACGTTATCGTTAATTGTATGTTTCTTGTAGGACTGTAAAATCATCGTTGCACACGGCGACATCTGATCTCTTACTATCAAGTTCTCTGACGTCACGAGAAAGATAAATACACGCCACACCTCCTATAGATCAGTCCTTGTAGATCTTTAGGTAAATTGCGGTAAGTAACCCCGCCCACCTTATCACTAGCAATTTGTATTACAAAGATTTCATCTAATGGTACCTTTCCGTAACAGTAGGCATAACGCACGTGGTTTAGTAGGCGATATGCGACTAAAGAAGATACCTAGCTAGCCATCTGCTACGGATGATACTGCCTGAATTTATTCGGCATGCAACAAGCTATTGGTATATATGAAGACGACAGTCTTGGATTTACCTATTATCTGTATGCCCACCGTGGTTTGAAAATCTAACCGAAAGTATGGCTCATGCGAATGTATGGACGACGTTAGCTACATGTGTCAGTCTTATACCTCAGAAACTCTGGATTAAATTTGCGTGCGTACTGTATCTACCAAAGAAAGACTATTACTTTATGGTACCTACTGATGAACAGACGCATGCGTTAGGAGCATCACTCCGACGGAGCATAGGATATCTCGAAAATATACCTTAAGAATAGTCTCATGATGAGCAAATTTTGCAATCTCTAACACATCGTTTACATACATATTATAAAGCACACAGCACGTATTTAACAAATTATAACACAAAACTAACTGCGATGTTTGATTTTAAAGATAATTGCAAACTAAACAATGGGGCGATTGTATTAGCGTATCAATGCTTATCTTGAAATTGGTTTGCGTCACTATTTCTATTACTGAACGGGTCATGGACTCTTATGGGACGAGATAAAAGGTCATTCTTACTACCAGATATTTTATTTCACAAAAGCGGTTGTTGCGTAAATGAACAGACAGCACATCAACCCACCCCAGTGTGTCAATTTCTTCAATAGAATTTCAACCTTATCACAAAATCATTTATTCAAAGTAGGCTGGAAAACAACACTTTTCGAATGTCAGGATTACATGAGACAGCCCCAATAGTGGAAGGTTAATGTTGGATAGGTAAAACTTGACAGGTTCGGGTAGGTAGACCAATTTTTTTTTGTTTCAGCTGTGGAAAATGGATGACGCATACACACACCGCCCGGGGAGACGGTGAGGTTATGTGGGGCTTGCACCCACTAATAACCTCAGCTTTTGTGCGTCTTCTGCCTTTGAGAGAGGGGCCACGAGGACCAAAGACGACTTTCGTGACCCGGGTAGGTTGACCTGCTGAAATTGTCTTCGTATTTATAACTCTGCGAATCGAGCAGTACTCAAAGCTTTAGCACACAAAGACAGTGTGCATGTACATTTACGCACACAAGTATGGTACACCCGCATTCGTGAGATAATGGATAAAAAACTCTATAGCAATGACTTGCTACTTAATATGAAGCAGCCCCGGATCTTCAATTTTTTTTAGGCGGGGCAAAAACTGAAAAATGCCGCCCCGCCTACCTACCCTTACGTCGTTACGCCTTATGTTTATTTTGACCAACGAAAGTCACTTTTTGGTAGGTAAAGGACTTAAAAAAATGTGTCCAAATCATTGTAGGCTCAAAAAGCGCTGTAAAGTAACAAGCAGTCGGAAGCGCCAACTTTTTTATTTTTGAGGACTCCATAAATATTTTTGCTACATTTGACTTATAAAAGTTAAGACAGCGTGAATTTGACTTATGAAGTTAATAAGATAATGCATGTATGTATAATATTGCGCGAGGGAAACGAGCGCGAAATTTTTTGAGCCCATGACACAAAATTTCATGATTACATGGATGGATGGAGGTACATTGTCAAGCAACAAGTAGCCGCGAGCGTAGCGAGCGCGAACTTTTTAAAGATATTTGTTTGAAGACTTACAAATTAAACTTCTGAATTATGTACAAATAAAAATAAATCGTGATTAGAGCGAATGCCATTTGTGTTCGTTACAAAAATAAACCATCAGAAAAATAGTACATACTTTGTCATTTAGCCGCGAGCGTAGCGAGCGAGAATTTTTTCTTTTAGTTGAAGGATGTTAAAAGTGAAAAATAATCTAAATTATCAATTAAACAAAGCGAAGGCAACTTTTTTAGAAACTTTGCTTGTCAGTATCATGATACAATGGAACTTCCTTATTCATCGAAATTTCCTGGTGGTGGGGCGTCCCGCGGCGCCCCTGAGACCGAGGCGTACGGGTTATTCGCATACCCTGCACCATAGGTTAAGACGGACCTGTAGGTAACTATTGTGGTAACTGTGATGTAGGATTTAAAATCAGGCAGCCGCCTGATTTTGCCGCCCCCTGAATTTGCCGCCCGGGGCATGGGCCCCGGCTTGCCCCCCCTAGATCCGGGGCTGATATGAAGCAACAAGTGTTCCTAAATTCAAGGCCAGTGTCAATTAATCAACAGATGCTCTTCAATTAGTACGTCATATATCAAAATTATCTCACAGAACTGGTGATTGGTTTGTTTAAAATCATGAAGTACTTATTTCATGATCACATTGAGCTCTAATTCGGTTGGCTTTGTGTTGAAATCTTCTTTTCAAAAGCATCGTTTCAGTTTCAGAATAAAATAAGAAGTTACGAGATCATCATTTAAAAAGAAGTCTATAAAAATTATGAAACACTGCCCGAAAATTCTTGAATAACGTCATAGAACTGTAATTGCATAACTATAAAATCGTGAATTTAATCAAAATTTACATTCGGTCTGATACCCGTTAAATACGTACCCATTGTAATGTGCGTACTATCATTCATCTTCAAACTTATTATGAGCCCAAACAAACTATCGACGGACTAAAAGTTTGAACTGTGCGGGTGCTCTAAAGCATAATTTTCTACAAAAATATTCAACAAAGAAATTACCACAGTCTACCTATTTATCATTAAGGTTACTACTACGCTATCTTAAAATTAAAAACATTGCGCAAGAGTAAAATAAGACATTATCTCCCTCAGACAGCTTCCGATTTAATGCATCGTCATCATGCGTTTTTTATTCTTTATCAATGTTTTTAGTTACGAGTGTTATTTTAACTAAGGTAATAAGGTGGAACGCTACTGGCACGAGCTATTAATTGGTCATAATCAGCTGCCTAGCCTTTTCCAACGCAACTGGCACGCTGGTCAACATTTGCATAGCCTCATCCCAACTATGTTGGGGTCGGCTCCCCGTGTAACTGGATGCAACCGAGTACCAGTGTTTTACAAGAAGCGACTATCTAACCTCATCAACCCAGTTACTCGGACAACTCCTAGTTAAGACTGGTTGTCAAGCTTTCTTGCTTCTGGATACCCGTAACGAGTGACTTTCATTCAAAAACATGGTCAAAATAACTGAACTCTAATTTTCTTTGATCTTATGTTTTCAATTATTACTAAATGGTAGATACTTACTCTAAACACATCAATAATACAATAGTACCTACCATTGTACTATTGATGTGTATACAAACGTATATTATGTATATAAATTGCGCGTGTGGCAAAATACAATAAAACTCATTTATTTACATAAAATTATGTTATCTATGAATATCACGTTACATCGCTGATACTGTAAGGCAATGCTTAGCTGCGATTCTCTAATAATTATTTCTTCAATTTCAGCATTAAGCTTACACTGCATCAAATTCCACAATAATCAGCTTTATTGCTTTTGTGTCACCGTATTACGGGAAGTTCTCAATTCATAAGCACGTTTTTGGTAGTGATGTTTTTTTTATACTAATATTTTCCATAAAGTATATTTTCCCAGCTTTTCCCTATAAAGGGGTCTGCTTGCATTTCAACCGGATTCAAAGTATTTTTTTTTTTCGTCTTTTTTTCGGTGCCAACGTGACTGAATTTAATTCTAAAAAAGCATAAGTAAAATTTGTTTATGTGGATACCTGGATAATGAAAATAATGCCAAAACTCGAACCAAAACAAAAATCTATCAACTAATAAATTAATTGTTTGTATTTGTTGCAGAATCGAAAGGGTCGCCATAAAAGATATCGATCCATTTTAAAATATTTTATTTCTTAGTTGACCCATTAACTGCGATCTTTGCCAATTTGCCAAATTGCCGTATAAAAAAAATGGTAAACAAATCAATTTCGAACGATGCTTTATTTCATGCAAACAATACACAATTTACCTACATATCGCAGTGTTCCAATTTAGCGCTAAAATGTATCGATCACGATACAATATAATACAATTAGGTCACACTGCATGTTGTTATTTATATAACAAGGTATTCTAAATCGCACTTCACGTATTATTTATCTTTTAAAAAATACCTTAAAATAATTTTGTAAATGTAACGAAAAAATATACAAATTCATTTGTGTCAAAATATTTTAAAAAAATCACCATAAAAATATCCACGACATGAAACTTAAATCATTAAAAAAAAATATTTCTCTAGACTCGTATTTCAAGACATTTCTACAAAATTCTGAATCCTTATGACAGTATTTTTTGCAAACAACATTGCCCTCTATTTTACTCTCCCTAACCTAACACTAGAAAAATCTATCTCCATACTTTTCAAAATAAAAAAAAAAACAATTAAAATACTCCTATTTCATAAAAAAACAACCAACTTCTAACACATTTTCTCTCACCTGTCATATTCAGCGCCTCTTCGAATGGTACCTTACTCCCTTTGACCGTCATTGTTCACATTGACACTACTGTTACACTATATTGCAAAATGTCTAATATTCTATTCCCGTCATGCCAAATTCTTGGCAATTACTGCCTCGTTCACTGTCACGGACGCGTTTTATAATAAAAATGTTGGAGTCAAGCGCTGGTTTTTGATTGGTAGGCGGTTCCGTAGTTATATTTATATGTGTCGTGTGCAAAGTATAAATTAATTAATGTTTTTAATTATAGTTAAATTGTTAATGTAGTATAGTTATTCATATTTAAACAATAGAAAGTCATAAAAATACGCGTATTTTATTTACTTAATCGAATCGAATTAATTGACGAATCTTGTTATTTTTTCAAGAATAAACAAAAATACTTGTACTATGTAATAAAGGCGCGTGTGCAGCTAAAGTATTTAAATATATTTATTTTCTGGTTTACCTGATTACGTTTTCAATAGATGACTCAACACTAAAACTAAACAAACTGCTATGAAGACTGAATTAATGTTTATTATTAACATTTAATTGAACTTGTACCGCATCATCAATTGACTGGGTTATATTACAGTCTTACGAAATTATTAACATGATTGTTACACTTTTATCGTAAGAGGCACCGCGATTGTTTATTTTTTTATTTATATTACTGCTCTAAATATGTACTCGTAAATTATGTGCCAATTCAATATTAGTGCCAATAATTTGTGGGTCTCAGTTCTCACCAAACTTTATCAAACTTTATGACGGCTTACTGCTAATTTCTCATCACGGTTACGCACATTTGTCACATACCTATCTGCACCTCTGCTTCAACGATTTTTTGGTAGTGTCTCGCACACGAAGTTGCGAGCCATCGATTTGACAAGACCTATACCGAAATCCGTATTGAAACATCGTTTCAGTTAGCACGCGTATATTAAAAAATAGTCTATTAAGAAGTTAACTGGAAATATGAACCATTATCTATATTTCCTTGTACAAAAATAAAAAAACGTTCAGCTAATTTTAATATCCAATCAATGACTAAAAATGATAAAGCCATATTAAATAACGTTCTTGCAAAAAACTGTTGAAGATGAGACCACAGATTTGTGCCAGACATGACGTCGGGGAAGAAACCCACGGGGCTCGTCAACTGTCACCTTTCTCTTATCAGTAACATAATACCTTCAAAGACCCTAAAGCACACAGCCAAAGATAGTCCAAAATTGATAGAATTATCTCCAATCTGTCATAAAATGTCTCACTTTATCTTATTATTGGTTAGCCTTTTAACAGACAGACAGACCCCAGACATCTATGAAAGCTGATAACATAGTCTAGTCTATAGATGTATTTTTGAACATATCCAAGGCTTTTTAAAAAGCGCCAGCTTATACCTCGATACTATCTGCGAGATCACACTTCAATATTATACTCAATTCAATATTGTGCCCACCATAATGATTATTACACCCTCCTAGCCGATTATCGGCCGCGGCGGCTGTTCTCATATAAAGAGATCAGCTACAGCGATCAGGACATACGACAACGACAAATACGTGTCGTGGTGGCCTAGTGGGTAAAGAACCAAGCTCTCAAGTATGAGGGCGCGGGTTCGATTTCAGGTCAGGCAAGTATCAATGCAACTTTTCTAAGTTTGTATGTACTTTCTATGTATATCTTAGACACTAATGACTGTGTTTCGGATGGCACGTTAAACTGTAGGTCCCGGCTATCGTTGAACATCTTTGACAGTCGTTACGGGTAGTCAGAAGCCAGTAAGTCTGACACCAGTCTAACCAAGGGGTATTGGGTTGCCCGGGTAACTGGGTTGAGGAGGTCAGATAGGCAGTTGCTTCTTGTAAAGCACTGGTACTCAGCTGAATCCGGTTGGACTGGAAGCCGACCCCAACATAGTTGGGAAAAAAGGCTCGGAGGATGATACAGCGATCAGAAAATTATGTGCACGTATATTTGAGCAAACACAGGTGCATTCACTATTCCTTCACTCCCATAGTCCGATGGGACGACGCAATTTCAACTAACGGTTGTAACTCATGTAGGTACTTATTACGTTTTTAGCTTTTTACCTTTTCCTAACTATATATTAACCGACTTAGACTCTGACCGCACTCAGCCGCCTATCCAACATCCTCAAACCAACAAAGCCTGGTAATATTAGGTTATATTAGGTTCCCCTGTAATATTAGTTCTATTTTGTGATAAATAAATAAGTATTGGTTGCCACACTCTTTAAGATCTGAATATCCGTAACGACTGCCTAAAATGTGACAAGACACCCATTTAATGTGCCTTCCAAAACACGAAAACTAAAGAAAAATTCATTTTATTTTTAAGTACGTACATTGAAATAGAAGTAGGTGTTTTTTTTTTGTATAAATAAGAAGTAACCCATGTCCTTCACTGTGTTTTTAATCTTTGTAAAACAGTTGAAAAATAAGGTTATTATTTTATTTAAAACAAACATCAAAACATTTTGTTTAATTCTGACCTCAATCCATTGGTGCTTATTTATTTAATTTTGAAAGAGTCTTTATTAGTCAAAGTAAAGTATTTATTATTTTGTAAAAAATAGATAAAAATAAAATGTAGATCCTGAAAATAAGTCAATTATAAAACTTGTTACTTTAAAAAGTACTGCTAGTAAGACATTTGGTCCCTATGAATGTTGTGGTTGACAAGTGTTGAAAAATGAGTAGGTATAATATGTAGAAAAGCCAAATAAAAAATAAAAAAATGGTTGCATTTCGGCTAGGGACCGCACAAATAATTCCTGTCTCGCCTTTTCCAAACTATGATGGGGTCCGCCAGTTACCAGTTACTTAATAATAAGTACCAGCTTTACAAGGAGCGACTGCCTATCTGACCTCCTCAACCCAGTTAACAAATAAATTATAAATGTAATAAAATAGTTATCTCGATGGTCTATCATCTACATTTTAAGAACACGGTACCCTAAAACGCAGATGACACTATCAACAGATAACAATGTTTGCATAGTAAATAAATGTGTGTGTAATATACTCAGTATAATGTAATTAATTAATGTTAGTATGTAATAGTAATCCTATATAAGTGCTACCAACATATAAATATGTTAGTTGAGTATATAATTAAATTTCCATTCATGATTACTAAACAATTTATTTTTATTTAATCAAATGCGTAACAAGACGGTTTCTGAATGTTTCAATGGTTTATGCATAGTAATTAAAACACAATACTTAGTGTATTTATTAAGTGTCTAATTATTAACTATTTTTTATTTTTCCGCCCACTTAGATTTTAGTATTTCATTTGATTATGAAACAGTGTGGGATTTGATTGAAGATTTTTTAGTAATCGATATTATGTAGTTCTCGTCAAACTCAATGGCGACTCAGAACTAACTTCCAGGATATTGAGGATACAGAAGTAATGATCTTTTTTATACCTATAATCTGACGCATGGAAACTCGATAAAAATAAAACAGAAAATAAACAAAATAATTTTATTTTAACGTCACATTATACATAAACTATTTCATCAACCTTTGTTATCACAAAACTTATTGACTAAATTCTTATTTACTTAACTAAAATCACTATTTACTTAAATATTATCTATTTACAAAATGGTTCTTATATTTTTACAAGAAACAATATAAATGGCCAGTCTTGTTTAGAATCTCATACCGTTTTACACGTTCAACGGAAGAACCCTAAAAATCCGCTAACCGTTGTCCTGATTTTCAAAATTCCGAACTTCATAATGTTTATTGAGATTTAGAAAATTAGAAAATTGGTTCTTCTAAATCTCGATTTTACGGAAGGTCATAAATGTGTTTTTTTTTCATATTCGCTACGGTTTCGTCATTAATGTAAAATAAATGTAAATAAAACCTAAATGAAAATATAAAAAATAAAACTGAATTTTAAAGTGGTTTTCAGAACATTAATTAAACCTTTGGGATATTGACATTTCGGAATTATGGAAACCAGATTTAGGAAATTCGTTAAAATTCATTCTTTTGTATGTACAAAGGAACTCAATATGAGTAAATAAGTAAAATATGTATGTACAAGACCATTATCACCATCTGTCTAGCCTTTTCCCAACTATGTTTCAGTTCCAGTCTAACCGGATACTGCTGAGTACCAGTGTTTTACATGGAGTGACTGTGTACTGACTTCCTCAATACAGTTACCCGGCCAACCTGATACCTCTTGGTAAGACTGGTTGTCAGACTTTCCGGCTTCTGACTACCCGTAACGACTACAAAATATGTTCAAATGACAGCCAGAACCCATCAATTTATCGTGCCTTCCGAAACACGGAAGAACTGGTCATGACAAGATGGTCACCGCCAAACGATGCTTATCATCATGATCGATCGATCCACGTGGCTTCGACTAAGCCACTTAAAATATGTAGACGACCCATCTAATCATCTGCCTAGCCTTATCCCATTCACGACCATTGTGTTAAAAAAAAAGTTTCTTCAGGTATTATTTGATGTGGATTATTCTTGAGAAGCTACTGGTTTTAATTTCTGTCTATGTTCCCTCATCGTCTGCTCCGAAGGTAACAGGAATGCTAAGAACCCACCGGCTGGAAATAAATACAAAATTATTAAATAAAACGAAAACTACATTAAGTTATTTTTCTAGGCTTCGACTTTTTTTGCGCAATATTATGAGACAATAGGTGTAAAAAAGCAACTTTACTCCATTTTAACATTTTATGAAAACAAATTAAAATGATTTCAATATGTTAGTGATCTCTTTTGAAACAAACACGTTTCTGAGCTGTATTAATATTTTTCTTAACTTCTACTTACCAAAAGCGATTCCTCCAAAAATGTAGAAAGCAAGTTCGCAGTTATTGTTCAATAGTCGAGCGATGAGTTTGATGGCCATCGAAGCATTGCCTCGACCTCCTAATGGAAGCAGACATACTGCTGATGCTCTGGAAACGAAAATAACAACATAAGCAAAGGCAGTACAAAACCATCCATTCAGTACTATTAACATTATGAACGGGAAAGCTTTTGCGTATGTATTTCATCATCCTCCGAGCCTTTTTCCCAACTATGTAGAGGTCGGCTTCCAGTCTAACCGGATTCAGCTGAGTACCAGTGCTTTACAAGAAGCGACTGCCTATCTGACCTCCTCAACCCACTTACCCGGGCAATCCAATACCCTTTGGAATTAGAATAAGTATTACGTATGTATAATGGATAAGTATTCCTCTTTCACCCAAAATCTGGCCGAATTTGATGAAACTTAGCAGTAATTACTACATAGCAGTGATTATACGTATCAGTCAGTTATAAAGGACAGAAAATAATGCTACTTTTTATCCGAGAGCGCGTAGTAGTTCTCACAGGAAATACCGTGAAATTCAAAAACGAAAGGTAGTTCCTACAAAAACAAAGTACTTACTTGTAATAAGTCGGAAAGACCTCCACACTGTAAGAGTTCAGGAAACTGATGTTGACTATGGCAGATATGAAGACTGTGAACAGGATGGAGCTGAGGACCCAAAGGTAGCTGGTGTTGATCAGCAGTCCTGCTAATCCGGCTACCAACTGTAACAAGATAATTATGGTTTTAGCCCTGGGTTTGATTTCTCCAAAGGTACCTATTACAGACTCCGCTTGGCTAATCTCATTTTCCCAGCCTTTTCCAGTGCCTTTGTCATGTAAAAACGTAGGTGACTAATATGTATATTTCTATTAAACTAACATCGTAGTAATTTCTGAATGATCATGATATCTGAATACGAAGGAGAAATCGGTTTACGAATCCTTTGACATTTCGAAAATCCCTAATATTTAATTTCATCGAATCGAAATTTTAGAAAAGTAAAACAATGTAAGTAATAGACGCTTACCTGCATCCCAATGAAGAGAGTCTTTCTACTGATACGGTATGTCATGATACCCATGACGACGTTGTAGATAGCTAAAATCATGGTGATCCCAAATACGGGAATCAAAGCGCCTGTGTCCAGCGGACAGTCTTCACTCTGAAAGTAATAACAAATGACCATAAGGGTAAAGGCTTCAGGACAGTGACGGAGAAAATTGAAAAGAGATGAGGAAATAAAAGAATGGCGCTAAATGATTTTGTTGCACAAAAACATCAAATCTTAATCCAATTAAGCAAGATTGGAGATGTCCTTGATGTGTTGCTGGGTAATAGACATTTTGATTTGAGTGTTATTAATAGTACTAATCTGATCGAATTTACCATTGCATGAAGTCATCAAGTAATAAATCTACTTAGGCAATAAGTGACTTTGATTATGAGTTTAAATATAGGTATTGCTTTTGACAATAGTTTATAAATCTTACCTTCTGAAGAACAGAAGTATTATTAATAGAGCTTCTGATCATATCACAGATGCTGAGACGCTTCTCGCTTCCAGCTGACTTCACAATGGCGTCTAGTATGAAAGGCGTCGTGGCGAAGAAGGCAGCCATGCTAAAAAAATATAAAATATCATTAGTTTTAAATTATGACATCATCTCGTCAACTCTAGTTGGACTCAGTACTCGAATTATGGGTAAAAATCTAGCAAAGTTAAAAGAAGAATTTTAACGGACAAAGATATTTTAGGGTTTGCAAGTGTGTTAGGGTTTTTAATATACTAGTTCGGACTCCCCATCTTTGATGAAACTTAAATGCCGTTTTTATATCAGTTATTATAGTTCGGCCCAAACATAGTAGAATCTCAAAATCAAGGTGTCAGCATTTTGAGGGGAAGTGCACAAGGTGTATTACAGTATGCAAAAACTTGCTCGTAAATAACTAGCTTATTAACAAACTTATGATATTACTCCTTGCAACTCAAAATACTTACGTAGCATAAGTTACGGTGTAAAGCCCGGAGAGCACGTGGAAGTATCTCCTCACTGGTACCTTCACCATCGGTAACGTTCTCTCTATAACAGACTTGAAGAATCCTTTGTTTGATTGGTCAATTTGCACTTCTTCTAGTTCTAAGGATTCCACCTGAAAATGAGGAACGCGATTGCTCAGTAAGCCTATAACCTAGAAAAAAAGAGAATACCCCTTGGTTAGACTGGTGCCAGACTGAATGGCTTCTGACTACCCGTAAGGACTGCCAAGGATGTTCAATGACAGCGAACACACAGTCATTGGTGTCCAAGACATACAAAGTACATACAAACTTAGAAAAGATGCATTGCAAATCCTTAAAATCCAAATCCAAAAAAGTCAAAGCTTTGTCGCTGCTTCAGTAATTGCAGACAAACTATATTCATTTCTTTTATTTTTACAGAATCAGATTACAAATCCTTTCAATTTTAGTTGTACAACTCTACTAACCTTGTAGTAATCAGCGTCATTCCTATTATTCATTGTATAGATTTTCTTTAAAACATCCAGTGCGTCTTCATCCCTTCCAGCACAGAGAAGATACTTGGGACTCTCATAGGTCTGCATGCACAGAACTGCACTGATGGCAGATGGTACAGCAAATATGAGATTCAGGAGTCGCCAGGAGTTGAAGTAGATGCCCAGAATTGGCACGTAGAAGGAGAACTCCAGTGGCAGGATTACTTTTGCTATAGCTGAAAGAGAAAGAAAATAAATCAGTACATGTACAAAAAGAAGAAAGTCTTTCTACTGAGGGTATATATGGGTCAAGAATTTGTATAGTTAGTCAAAAATAAGTAGTAACGTGACGTAGCTTCCCCTATCCGTATTTATATTGAAGAAATAAGCTATACATATAACTGCACAGTTTCATCTCAATCCTTTCTGTAGTTTATGTGAGGAAGAATGACGAGCATAGAATGTTTTTTAATACTTTTAATAATATGGGTGTAATTAGCATACCTGCCATGAGTCCACAGGCCACTAAGTAAGCAGAATACGTCAGTATAACGAGAGTACTCCTGTGTTTGGTCGGCGTGCACTCGCTCAACAGGGTCAGCGACGTCATCATAGCTGCTCCTACCCTGGAAGGATAACATATCATCAGTTTATTAATTGGTCTTTTGGAAAATATCATCGGTATATCTTGTCAAACAGTCTTTTTTCTATTTGATTCTGTGTGTCTAATGTAAAATTCTTCTTCTATATATTATTATAGATTATGTAGATTTATATTTAGTATACTGTAGCTTTTGTGGTGGCAATCCCAGTCTTGAATCAATTTGTGGTGGTAATCCATACAGTGCAATAGGTTCCTGGTCACTGTTGTTCCAGCCAAAAACCGTTCACTGCAGGACAAAGGCCTCCCTAAAAGTTCGCCAAATCATTTCTCCAACCGCTCACAAACACAAAATATCTGTTTAACTGAGTATACTTACACAGCTGATGCTATGCATTTTAAGACTAACAGCACAATCCAGTGGGTTGAGAAGGTAGCTACTATTCCAGTGATGAAGCTCATAAACAAATTTATCGTCAGCATCCTTTGACGGCCCCTCGTGTCAGCCAGGTAGCCCCAGAGGTGCATGGTCATGAAGACACCTGTAATGTTAAAACAGTTTTTTGTAGCTTCCTCGATACTCGGGTTGTCTTATGGATATGGTTATCTTATCTATATCTCTAACAATAAAAGATTTTTTCAAATTGACCATGATCATGAGATTATGTGTTTGTTCAAGCAAACAAATAAGATAGGGATTTGGTAGTCTGCTGCTTTGATAAAGCGCCTATTTAGTTCGTTTTTGAACAACTTTTTCGCGAATAAGAAACTATTTTACTGAATCAGCGGGTGGTATATATATATCGAAAACGGTAACGGTAACAAACAAAAACGTGCATGTGGCTTAATGCACGTTTTTTTACTCCGAAATTAGTATCGAGCGGCCATCAAGTTTGCGGTAAAAACTGTAGCAGTTCATTACTGTTTATTCATCGTTATATCAGCCCATTCCCTACTGTTTGTATCAATCAAATATTAGAGGGTGTTACCTTTGCCCACTACCCTTAACCAATAACAATCAAAGAAAAAATAATATAGCCATTATCTGCAGATTTTCACCATAACTTACCTAATGTAGGTATGCTTTCAAACAATCCTTGTTGCTTCACAGTGGTGTTCAACTCACAGGCACTGCCTGTCGCAATATAAGGACCTGAGTTGACCTCGAAGGTCGTGGTGAAGGTGATGCTGGCACATATCGCGAATATCCAGATATTGTAGCGGCTGAATCCTGTAAGGAGATAAAATTATTGTTCAGTTCAGAGGGAATATAGTTTGTAACATCTTCTTCTATGTATATCTTTCCTAATATTTCCTAGTATCATCTATATAGCCTTTTCTCTACTTTGTTAGGGTCGTCTTCCAGTCTAACCAGATGCAGCTATGTACTAGTGTTTTCGTGACCTTTTCACTACTTATCTGATTAACGTTAACCTTTAGCAAGACTGACTGTCAGACTTTCTGACTATCCATGACGACAGATGCATTGTTTCCTTTATGATTTGAATAAAGCTTTTGACTCGGTCGACTACCTTTTTTATCTGCTTATCTGCTTGCTCGTGGTACTTCTACGGATACGATATACGGTTATCATCAAATTACTTCGCCATTCTAAAGCCATTTAACGTTACTTTAGATTCAGTCATGCGTATTGTTTTGTTCTCACATTTTAACCAACGTGATGTCAGTAGGTAACTTCATAGCTGCGAAGTTATTTGAAGCACTATTTTATCTATACCCAAGTATATATAGTTGTCCTTTAACGTCCTTGGCAGTCGTTACAGGTAGTCAGAAGCCAGTAAGCCTGTCACCAGTTTTAACAAGGGGGATAACTGGTTTGAGCAGTTCAGGTAGGCAGTCGCTCCTTGTAAAACACTGGTACCCAGCTGCATCTGGTGAAACTGGTCGCCGACCCCAACATAATTGGGAAAAGGCTCGAGAGATGATGAACTAAGTATAAGTATAGAGGTATAGATATTTTGCCAGTCGCCAAAGATACGGTAGTAAGTACATATCGTAAATGTTCAAGGTTCTTTAGATAGATAGTCCTCATGGTTTTAAGTAGTTTCTTGGAGATAATACTGATGACACATCGTATGTTTTCGTTAGAAGTAGGTATGTCTCAAGAGCATAAAAAGAATAGGAATGTAGGTCCGAATATTTGATTTTTGTTTTTTTTGTCTGTTTGTTACAGCGTTCTCACATAATTATATAACTGGATTTTCCGCTCGGTTTTTTGAGTGACATCACGTTGATTCGTACACAAACTGTACAGGGGCCCGATTCTCCTAAGTTAATAATGTCAAAATTGAATAGAAATCGAATCGCAATATGATCGCAATAGCAGTAACCATATCGGGCATTCTGCTCCTAATATAAGACCAATCGTATTCCAACGACATTCGATTGGTTTGCGATTGATCTGCTATTTTGGTGAATTTGGTCTATACGGTAGTTTGCTCTACAATCATATTGCAATCGTAAATCATTTGCAGACAAAATGATTCATTATTGAATGACAGAAAAGGATAAAAACGTTTATTTCAAAGAAAAAATAGCGGACTGCGATCCACGGAATGGATCGCAGTCGAATGTGAATCGTATGTCGTTTAAGTTAGGAGAATCGGGCCCCAGGTGTTAATCACAAAGACACGATATTAATAAGCACCGTTGCAAAAATATCATTTTGGTAAAACTGAGCGAGGAATTTGCTCTGTTTTGATAAGCGTGACAAATCCACCAGTATGATAACTCTATTTCTGGAACTGAAGGCGCTATAATTCATTTTTTAATTAGCTATTGTTGTGAAACCGTTAATTGAACTTGTCTTTGTTTAGACCGCTAAAAACATTTGACTCGCATGACATTCCATAAAAATTCTATACAATTCATGAAGACAAAAATAACTATGTACTTTATTATTTAATCAAATAGGTCAACTATGTAATTATTTTGATAATAAATATAATATTGATGATTGATGTTTAACTTATTACAATTAATGAAAATAACATATGGTTATTATTATAAAGATTTTTTCTATTTATACCTATTAAAACCTATTTAATAATGACATAATAAACATTATTATTGTTACAAAACCACCATACAGGCTAATTTTTGCCAAATCATAGTTTTTCTTAACCCATCACCGTCCAGAATTTTTCTGGACCCCTTTTTCTCACCTGCCCTATCCAAAGCTTCTTCATAAGGTACCCTGGTAGTAATATAAGTCCCTTTCTCTGCCATTTTAATATAACTTTTCACTCACAAAGCTACTAAAACAACGTCTTTATTATTTGAAAGATTTTTTCTTTTGCTATCGTCACAATATTTCTGACTTTATCTCACTATAATCTGCAGATGACTGACTCGTTTATAGCCTCAACCGTGTTTTATATTCAACGTAGTCAATCTGTTGATACTTTTGATTCTGCTTATCTTATGCATTGGTTTATTGATATGATATGATTCATGCCCTGTAAACAATTCATCGTCATTCCCACCTATTGGGGAAAATGCTTCTTTAATACTATTAGTTTTTGTGCTCCGAATTTACATTTTGGACAATCTTTTAATGTCTGTCATCAGGAAAGGTCGCCGGGAAGCAGTGGATGCGGGTTGATGAAGATTGAGCAAAGTGGCGAACCTTGGGACAAACCTTTGTCGAGCAAAAAATATACTAAGTTGGCTGACTTAAATAAAAGTGCAATAAGATAAGGAAAATTACATATCAAACAAATAAACTACTGCTTAAAATAATGATTCAATTGATAAGTAATTGATTGGATTTTAGCAATATTTTATACTTAATCATATTATCAAAATTGTTTACGTTTAGATAAGTGCCTACTTAGATGGAGAGTAGGCACTCATTTAACTCAACGCTTGAACATCGACGACTTCTGGGGATTTATAATTTCACCAACAATGATGAATTCACTAACTGAGTGCCTAGTGCGAGTTTTGCAAGCTAACTTTTTCGATGGGAAGATTACCTACCTATCGTACCATTGAATCACAAAGCAAAATAAATGAAGATGTAATATCTAAATCATGTGGCGTAGCATACAACTACAGTACCAGGAAAAGATCAATAATACACAAAAAAATATTATTCATCCAAATTTTATCACCTAAAAAGTACGCCTTCGAAAACGATAGGTACAATTACGCCAACGAATAATCCAATCATTTGAAAAATATTTTAACACTGTTTCGCGACTTCTACAGGTTGAAAACGGGTGTTACGAAGAGTAATTTGAGATTAAGAAAAAGAAAGAAGTCGACTGCAGCCATATCTGTCGAATATGGTGGTCTAATGGTATTTGTTGAATGTTTGGTCAAAATTTTGGTTGGTAATTCGTTTACAATGATGGCCTTGTGCGAGAGCGCATTATCCTGGTGCAAAACTACTGGCGGACTAGCCGATATCCCAATAATTAGTAACAATTATACGGATCTACTCGTGAGAAGCAGAACTTTCGGCAGCTATCCCTCTCAAAACCGAATGAGGATATTCAGTCACTATTTCCTTCAGTTTTGCAATGTAAACTTAAGTTGCAGAGGTTGAAGGGTTACCAGATCGAGGCAAGTCTTACATCACATGTCGACCGCTTTTTAATGCTTTGTACAGCCCATAAGCACTTGTTTTTGATAAAATCGATTCACCATGAGTCTTCTGCAACTTTTTAGAGACTCCCAATACGAAATTCCATTGGCGATGCAAAATTTAAGACAAACTTTTTGTTTGATGTTATTGTCTATTATGAAATTCGCAAGAACTTTAGATATGATGTTACTAAAAACAGCACTGCATTTATTATAAATAACAAATGTTTCTCAAACTCCAAAATGGAGAACATTAGTGCCAATTTAGAAACAACAAAAACATTTATTTGAATTTGGAACCATAAACAAATCATCCACATTGCCCATACTTTTTTGCCAGATTTTATGATATCGTTTCTAATGAAAACGATATTTCAAAAATTATTTGTATTTTTTCCGAATTCTTGTAAGTACCTATTAGCAGTATAGAGTCCACTGTCTACATCAGTACTTATGTCTCGTCGTGTAACGAAACCATAGCGCGATTCAGATTTTCACTCCCAAGGTACAGCGCCATCTATTATCGAACAGAAGTAAATATGCGACGTGCTTTGTACGTGCGGGCATTTTCACTTTTTAGTGTAGGTATCCGCCATTTTGAGGCTGTCCCACGTATTTAACATTTTACTCGTACTATCTACACACCTAGGTTATCCTAGAACCTTTAAACATAATTTATTAAGAACACTACTTTAAAAAATACTCCTCATTTCTATCAGGGTACACCTTGAAGTAGGTAAATGCCCATTATAGGGTTAACAATTTTTTTGTAATATGTTGAACAGCACAATGTATTTAAGAGATTGTTGAAAAAAAGCAGCAGTTATATTCTTTATTTTCTAGTAAACCCACTGTTGAAAACACTGTAAAGCAAAACTTTTGCATTGCTCTCATTGGCTAGAAGTTGGTATTTCGAGGTATATCTAGGTACCTGCAGAAACCTGTAGGAAGTTTTCATATGGTACTTTAAGATAACTGAGGAAAGTCAAAATAAAAGTCAAATCATTATTTTTATTTAGGCCTCTACAAGCACTTACGAACGTCAAAAATATAACTAAGTTTGATTCTAGTTGGCGTTTCCAAAGGTTTGGAACAATAATTAAGTAATTTTCTTCTGAAAAAAGTAAAATTTAAAACCCCTGTTTTTCAGTTGTTCAAAATAAAATAGACCCCAAAATGAGGCAGCAATTTCACCGTGAGATCATCAAGTTAAGCTTATCGTGACATGTTCTTATTGATCTTAATGTTATGCCAACTTGAGAGAACTGACTCATGACTTTATCTGCTTGTACTGAGATGTGAAAACTTTCAAATAAACATATTGATGGAGATAAAGAAGATAATATACAAGAACTGGCTGAGTGATTATACCGACTGAGTCATGTGTGTGTATGTTGTAGTCGAGTTGTATAATCTGCCATTTTACATTACGGCTAGAAGTTTCAAAAACACGACTATTTCGCGGCGGGCGGTGCGGCTGGTCTCGTTACGAAGCTACAAGCTCGCTGTCACCCCACCAATCCTTTTGTTGAAGTTATAAAATGTTTTATACTTGACTACACATAAACCATCTACTTAATAGTTCGAACAAAGCCTAAACATTTAGTTTGAATAGGTGAGCCCGTTCTTAAGTTAGGTATAAAATTATAACCAAAATTGCATTAGTAGTTGCACTGTCCGATAGTAGGTAGATAAAATCCGCCATATTACATTATATACTGCTACATATATCATAGAAACATCACCTCATGTCCACCAGAACATTATCTATCTATATCTCGTCTGTTTTTTAACTTTAGATAAAATATAGACTAAGTAGATAAACACGTGAATCAAAATGTGTATATTGCAATTAACGATTACTACAAGCGTAGCATTTATTAATTAGATAACATTTAATTATCTATAGAAAAACAAAAAACCCGCTGCCATTATCTCAATTATTTAAAGAACACAAAATTAATTAGGTAGGTAGCTTATTTTACAAGGACACTACTCTAGATATTTTCGCGCCGTTTCAATAGTGGCTCCCGTCATCTTCTCAAGCCTTTGCCCGACTAAGTTGGGGTCGGCTTCTAGTCTAACCAGATGCAGCTGAGCACCAGAGTTTTACAAGGAGCGAGTGTCTATCTGACTTAAAGTTACTCAGGCAACCCGATATCTCCTTTTTATGGAGGCGTGAGGGAGGGAGTGTCAGACTCTTACTGACTAAAACCCATTTAACTTTTAACCCATGATGTTCCTTCGTAGGCCTTTTATGTACCAGGGCTGCGGTAACTCTTTCGAACAATCCCGCAGCCTCGGGACCCTATACCCCTTAGGTAGGAAAAAGTGTAGTCATCCAACGAACCTTAAAAAAAACGTTGTTTGGGAACCCACTACTTATAACCAAGGAAGGCTATACTTAGGTTACACTTATTCAGGTGCTGGTTTCTGATGTCTATACCTAATAGTTTTGAAAGATGCCTTTAGCTTCGACTCAGAATAACTCTATTAGTCATCGTAAGGTTAAAATTATGTAATATCGGTTACCTATTCTTAGTGAATCATATAAAAATCATATGAATGAACTGTATCAATACCTATTACATATAGCTAAGGTATCAAAACAGTCCTCCCATATCTTTATAGATAGGTACTTTTTTTATCAGAAGATTATTCCTCTTAGTCTTGGATACTAAAGGCGAGATTCCACCAAAACCATTATAAATTAATACACAACCAACGCACGTTTTCACAAATTGTTCATCTTATCAGCCAATTGCCTTTCACTGCTGAACGTACCAACCACAACCTAATGAACCCCGACCATCCTGGTCCTGGGCAGCCTCAAATAAATCCATTCATTCACGAACAAAAAATATGTAGGTACCTACGCGGTGGCGCGAGTCTACTATTAGCGTGTTCAAATTTCATTGATCTGAGGTGTTCAACTACTTAATGTTCGCATGCAATTTGTTGTTGCTTTAAGTAGTCTTGAGAGTCGCACACTGGTGGAATCTAGCCCTAAATCTTGAAGTTAAATGACAGCTCATTTTACGTCACAAATATTCGGAAGTGTTGAGTGCAGACAATTGTGAACGATAATAACATGACAGCAGACGACATGTACCGATTTACATTTCAAGATTATCTAACATATGAGTAACCCTTTTAGTTCAGGCGTTTGTAACGTACAGCCAGGTTACTGGGTTAGAAGATTTAGGTTGAGTCGCACCATTTTCCTAAAACAATAACTGAATCGTTTTCAGTTGTCAAATGGCCGATTTGACCAATGGGCGGTAAGGTCACGGCTGGCAATGTGAGGTAATTTCTGCAATTTGACCAATAACCTGCAAGGACAAAGCTGTCTATTTGTTATCGTTATGGTTAGATGGTGCAACTCACCCTTAACGCTATCAGACCAGAAACATTAGTAGGTTTAGTCAGTAATCCAAATATCTAATGATCAAGAGCTTGATTCTTGAGATCAACATCTCAAGAATCTCTCGCTAAGCGACTGGGATAGGAACTAATTCAGAAGGCAGTACTCCTCGATACGGTGCGTATTGTGAGGAGGTTTCTGTATCTGCAGTCGTGACTACCCGTAGCTTGGCCTCCTCTTTTGCTTAACCTCCTGAAGTTTATGTTTATTGAACTTCCAGCATTCTGTATAAATACTAATCAGTCATTCATAATTTTATCATGACCACACGTGACAAGCCGTGTAATTGTAATTTTTATGTCATTTCCTGCGACATTATTTAAGTATAATAACTTCCTTTCAAACAAACGCAATCGAAGGACATTCGTTAATCTAATCAGTTTGTTTTGCTAAGAAACAAATTAACATAAGTAAGTACTACATACTGACATATTCAAATATTTTACCCTTCTCATTAACATCTAAGTTCATTAAGCTCTGTCCGTGGTTTCATCTGCGTCCAAAGAGAACTGCTTCCCGCACATAGATAAATGTATGTACAAGAATGTACAATATGTTATTTGGTTTTCACACAAGACTTATAAGCTTAATAATTTATTTGATCTGAGCTTAATAAATGCAATATTTTATAAAAAGCCAGTACCTACTTTTTGTACGAAAGAGGAACAAACATCCATACACACAAACGTTGGCGTTTATAATGTTGCCCAACAGGCCTAACCAAGAGGTATTGGGTTTCCCGGGTAAATGGGTTGAGAAGGTCAGATAGGCAGTCGCTCCTTGTAAAGCACTGGTACTCAGCTGCATTCGGCTGGTAGCCGACCCCAACATAGTTGGGAAAAGGCTCGGAAGATGAATGTAACTCGGTAGGATAGTGGAATTCGTTCAACTCCAAAAACATCACGGGACGAGACAGACACAGAAAAATCGTATTTCCACCAAAACTACAAGTTATTAAATTATGGCGTAAAACGTTATAATATAAAGGGGAACTTTCCACACTATATAAACTCGTATTTTCACAGCATCTGACTGTAGTGTAACTGAAAAATAAACACAGATAAATCTCGGTGACTTTAATTATAATTATTAACTATTATTCATACTGATAATGAGTTCCGAGAATAATTAGCATCTAAAACAATTGATGATAGAATAAGATTTTGTGATATCTCGTCACAACTGAAAGAACTCTATTGCTGAACAAAGGCTTCCCCAGAGCAAAAATACTGCTGCTGACTATCATCGAAATCCTTTACCCTGGATTCAGTTTACCCTCAGTCCATTATATAGGGTTGGCGAAGAATGTCTTTTTCTCCCATCATACTTCTCTACGATGGCTCAGAAATAAGATCTTTTGTAAACCTTTGTATACTTGCGGTGAACGAACTCAACTCAACCATTTTCAAATCGTCACAAGGGACCAATTTCGTTATAGTTAAATGGTGGAATTCTGTATACCATATTTTGTACTACTTATAGTTTTTTTCAGATTTAATTTGTGCGTCATTTGGTAAGGCGAAATAGGATATTTCAGCATTGATTAAATGACTACAGACTGGAAATGTGTCATCTATCATATCTTTGAGACTGTGTGTCGGCAAAAATAGTGACACATTTTTTCCTTAGTAAAACGATGATATACAACATACTCACCTACCTACATATTTCAAGATGGCCGATTGGAAGAAGACTTAAATCATCAAACTTGCCATAACATGAGTGGAATGGATAATAATATGTCTATAGGTAAATCATTTAAAGCAAAGACGACCAAAGCCGGCTGAAGTTTTCTTTCCACATATTCATGAAAAACAAACATGAAAGACATATTTACAGAGTAATCAAACCAGCCTCCCAACAGTTATGCAATACAAAAATAAACTATACTAATGTCAACAATTCTATAAGAACACTATTTTAATTTAGTCATACGTGTATCAACAGTTAATTCGTACCTTAGGGTGCGTCCACATCTGGCGAATGCGCCGCGAATGCGCAGCACGCGAGCCGATCGCGAGCTGTCCGCGAGCTGCGCGCGTGCATTTTTGTTCGTGCGCCGCTTCTGCGCCGCCCGCGCGCAGCTCGCGCGCGACCTAAGCGCCGCACGCGAGCGGCGCGCAGGCGGCGCGCGACGTCTGCCATCTTCAATAGTACTGAGCCAATATACGGAACTGTAAGGGCGAGAACTGATTGCGCGCAGATCGCGCGCCGCTCGCGCGCTCTATACGAGCCTTGCGTGAGTTGCGCTAAAGAGGCGCACCGAACTATTGCAGTGACTGCACGCGCGCAGCTCGCGGACAGCTCGCGATCGGCTCGCGTGCTGCGCATTCGCGGCGCATTCGCCAGATGTGGACGCACCCTAACGGTAAACTGTCAGTTGAGTAAACTGGTAGGATATCTTTATGTAAACGTACCCAGTATAGTAAATAGTATATTGTGACGTCATAATAAGGCGTAGATGATGATGTAATCGCAATGGTATATAAATGAGCACGAGTTATTCGCATTGCAGTCCGCGTGACGAACGCGGTATCTAGACACACGGCAGTGTGTCCGCCAAGTTCGAGCAAAAAAAGCGACACACCGGCCGTGGGTTATATTACACGAACCATTTCGGGCCAAATTCGACCCCCCTGTAACGGCTGTAACTCAAAATCTATTTTATTTACGCATATCAAATTTCTAGTATCTGTTGAGACCCCCTCACTTATCTAAAATACAAAATTTCATTAATATACCTATTGTAGGTCTTGAGATATTGACGTCAGAAAATCGCTATTTTTACTATACACTCACTGACTGATTCACTTATTCACTTATTCACTTATTCACTGACTCACTCATCAAAAACCTAGACCACTTCCAATGGTCGTATTGACTTGAAATTTGGCATGGAGGTAGGTCTTTATGTCAGGGTAAAGGGAAAAAAAGGAAAATGGTCAAGTGTGAGTCGGTTTCAAAATAATGAAGGTGTTTTATACCCGGTGTAAATTTATACCCCTAAGGAACTAAAACGAACTAAATTTATCTATATTTATATAATATATCTTCGAATGGTACAAAGGTTTGTAGTTAGTCAAAGTAAAGTAAAAATCTGAAAACGGCCAAGTGTGAATCACTTTCGAAAATAACGAATGTGTAACTTTGATCCACGAACATAATATATGATAACATGTCATGTCAGTCAGTTGGTAAATCTAGTCCATTTAGTTAATCTAGTTCATTTCTTTGTAAGAAACATAGTGCATATTAAAAAATCTAAAAAATAGTATAAATGAGACATTTCTTTAACTAACTTCATCATAAGAAAAAAATAAAATAAACAACCTTACAAAAATAAATGAAATCCCACCCAAAACAAAAATGTGAAAGACTGCCAAGTTCGATAATATGGGAATGTTTCGCCTATAAAAGAAGTGAGATCTGAATAAGTACCAAGTTCCATACACATACCTCAGTTAAAAATAGTTACTTTTTAATGATGATTACTTGGCAAGTTTTAATAGAAAATTAAATACTTGATTCATTGCGTTTAGTAGGTTTATAACAAGGTGTATGAAAACTTGCCAAGTAACATCATTAAAAAGTACTTGGCAGTCTTTCACATTTTTGTTTTGGGTGGGATATTATGTAGTCTATAGGGTTCGATAAGTAAGAGAGCACACTAGACTAAACAGTCGGCTGATAGTTGAACTGACTCGGAAAAAAAATAATTCCACGCAATATTTCCAGTCCAAACAAGTCATAGAACATCTTTGGCAGTCGCTACTAGTAGTCAGGAGCAAGTAAGTCTGACAACCAGTCATACCAAAGGGTATTAGGTTGCCTGGGTAACTGGGTTGAGTAGGTCACATAGGCAGTCGCTCCTTGTATAACACTGGTACTCAGTTGCATACGCTTGGACTGGAAGCGAAAAGTCTAGGGTGACGGACAAAGTTTTCAGTCGGTTTGATACCTGCTAAATCGATACTTGATCTCTGAAATCTTCATAATGATTAAGCCCAAACAAACTATTGAAACTAAAAGTATGTCGTGTACGGGTACCCTAACCAAATTATAACCAGCCGTGAAATAACCGCCCATTGGTCAAATCGGTTCGAGTCGGTCGAAACATTTGCATAGAATTCGGCAAACTTTTTATTGGCGATTTGATTTCGTTACCTTTGATTCAGTCATAAGTAGTTATAGGTAGTTAGTGGTGCAATATTATGTTTCGATAAATCTAAATATACTGATAATCATAATTGCATAAAAAGTCACATATTTTTTTATAACATTCTTTATTTTGCAAATACAAAATATTAAAATAATATCACAATTTTCTGCACTTATCTAACTGATTTTCTGTCTGCTGGTAAAAATAACGCCACCACGATACCACCTGTGAACAAAGTTAAATATTAATTTACAGATTAGATAACCGACCTAAAATAGTTTACGGTGACGAATAGTTTGGGCTGTGGGATTGTTCGAAAGAGTTACCCACGGCCCTGGTACATAAAAGGCCTATGACGGAACACGACGGTTTTTAGTCAGTTTGAGTCTGACACTCCCTCGCCGCTGCTAACCCACAGCAGGAGGGGTCATTTGATAATTTTTGACGTCGTTAAAAAAAATAGGTGACGAATAGTTTTAAATAGGGGAAAAATATGCTAGAGAAAAACTCTCTTGAAGAAATTATAAGTGAGCAACAAAAATGGGAGTAATTCCGTTATCTCCTAACGAAGCTAAGCCTTAGGCAGTTTTACCCTTATTTCAGGATCATGGGATCCTTAAGTTTTAGGATCACATGATCCTATTTAAGATGGCTGGGCTGGTTCCTGGCTGGATAGGATGTAAGTAGGTAAGTACTTATTTGTTGCACTGATTCATCAATTTCTAAGCTTAACACCTTAGAAGTGTGTATCTCTAAGTAGATGGTATTTTTCATAGGAAATCATCAAATGACTCCTCCCCTGTGGGTTAGCAGCGTGATCTGCCAGACTCTAAAACCCATCATGTTCCTTCCTTTTATGTACCAGGGCCGCGGTAACTCTTTCGAACAGTCCCGCAGCCTAGCCGCAGTGGTACTTGGGAGCAAAAAAATTGCAAATGAATACTTACTCAACGCCAACAAAGACATACAATAGAAAGTGAGCTCGCAGTGGCTCATCACCAGAATACCGATGACATTGATGCCCAAGAACGACATCATTCTAGCCACCATCATGCCTAAACTGGTCACCAGACCTCTGAAAACAATAGAAACGACCATGAACATTTATTTTAGGTGTTAAACGTATGGCCAGTTTAATCGCTTCCTGATAAAGTCTTATCTAAACAGATAAATAAACTATAACTTTAGGTAACTTCCTATGTTATTATTTCTACAATTCAAGATTAAAGTTGCGTGTAGCCTAATAGCCTACTGACTCTATAAAGGCAAATTATGAGTTTTACGGCAGTAAACAGGTCAGGCAGAACTTATAAGCTGCCTTTGTCTGGCAGATAGCATTAACTATCGGATAACTAACTGGCTCTTTATCTGTAACCAGTCGTACTCATTAAACGTTTATTCAAATACCAAAAAAACCTGTAGTTTTTAAACTTCGAAACAAAAGACGGTCACCGAAACGCCCGCCCTTCACCACTTCCTATGTGTTTTTGCTGGGAAGAAGTGGCGCAATAAATTCCCCAGCTACACAAGTCTGTCTGTTAGGTATGAATAACCAGATTTGTATTATAAAAACAATTTAAATATGAAACTATTTGATAAAAGGGCATTAATACTATTTTTTTCTAGCACCCAGGTTCTCATTCATTTAGCTGGATTATAAAAAGAAACTAGTGGTGCCATCTACAGAGTTAAATGAGCTTTCTATAATCCATTGTCATTCAAAAAGTAATTCCGAGTATTATAGCGATTTGTTTACAAAACCGTTATCAATGAATAAGGATAATTATTATATCATTGATAACATTATCACAATGAATAGCTGGACAGATTAAACTAAATTCATGTGAATTCATCAATTTCGAAACAAAAATATCATAGTTTTCCTACTGAACGAGTATGAGTCAATTTTGATAATTCACATCTGCTATTAACCTAAATTAATATTCTTATAATAATTAAGATATTTATCGAGATTTAGCTCACGTGGCAAATGGCATGTTGATTTACCAGTCATTGTGACGATAGTCATTTTAGCCAAATCCAAAAGTCTCGATATACACCTAAAGAGGCACTCATAAGACGGTTGGATCAAACGCTTAATGCAGAAAGCTGTGCTTGTGGATGCATCGTCATGAAGTTTTAATCTACGGAGCCCTGACCGCAAGAAGCTTGGACGTTTGCACCATGTTCCCGATACCGGTGTGACAGTATTTTTTTTTGCTTTAGAGCCCACGTTACACGGACGATATAAACATGAGTTTCTTAAAAAAAACTGTTTACCACGAATTTTCATATTCAAGGTTCAAACTAAAGAGTTATTTGAAGAAAAACTGACGTTTATGTTATTATCGGTTATAACTTGGGTTAGTGTTTTTTTCTAATAACAACAATATTAATTTAATGAAAAATACCTATTCGTCAAAAGCGCAGTATTAATATGTGACATTTTCAAAATTCCATATTACCAGTCTATCCAAAACTCTTACCTATGACAAGTATGATACATATCTACAAAATAAGTAGCCACGCATCCAATGCCTACTGCCGTGAACTGCACCAGAGTGAAGAACACCATATTAGCCACCGGGTCTTTGAGGTTCACCAGGCTGGAGCTGACTCCGGAGACCACCAGGGTCCCGATGAGGACCAGCCGGGTGCGGGAGGCGAAGGTGGACACGGCCAGGTTGGTTATGAAGAAGAAGAGGCCACACAGCATTCCGGAGTAGATTGTGTTCATTGAGATGGTGTCGTTGCATGTGTACTGGGAATAAATGGAATATTACTGTAATTGTATATAAGCTTTTGTCAAAATTCAAGCTCCAACGCCCCTGGCTGGAAGCCTTAAATTCTAGGCATCCACAGGGAAAAAACCGGTTAGGCAGTACACGGCCTCGGATCGAAATTATTGAAATCCGCAAGAAGCCAATATGAAATTTTAATTCTTCAAATTCCTAATGTGGTTTTTTGTTAATAATCCCTGATTATTTTTAAATCTTGAGTATCCTTAAAAAAATGACTTGCATAAAACACATGTATGAAGATTTTAGTTCGAGTCAGGAATCGAACGGAAGTCAGGAATCGAACCTGCGATACGTAGCGTAGCACAGCAGTCCAACTCATAGATTACCTACGGTTTTTGTGACAATTATTAAATTTTGAACAGTAACAAGAAAGATATGCTTTCGCAGTTGAAACAAAGACCAATGGGTATACCTATATACTGAGAATTTCGGATGACATAAAAAAATATTTAGTATGACTAAACCGGGTACAAATTGAAACTTACCGATTCAATATCCTGTGGATCTAATGTCTGAGTGGATATCCTCTGACAGAAGTTTGCGCTGGTTGTGTTGGTTTGTTCTTCATTGAAGGACTTGAAGAAGAAGTTCACCATTGTGGGGTACCACATCGCGAATATATTATTACTGAAATGAAGGGGTTATTTTACATTACCGATTGTTGTTGGTACCAAGATCTAAACGTTAGGTTAGCAACTTTACCCAAAAGACGGCATTTAGAAAATGCTTTATTTATTTTGCGTGAGAAATCTTGCATCACGAGACATTATTATATTACATACTAGCTGTTGCCCGTGACTTCGTCTGCGTGAACAATATAGAATTTCCAATTTCGTTTATGTAATCATTCATTGCTCAACCCCCCTAAGTGATAGCGTGATAATATATAGTCTATGTGTTGAACCGGTCCCCAGGTAATAGTCATGCAAAATTTGATTTAAATCCATGCAGTACTTTTTGAGTTTATCCGGGACAAACATACAGACAAACAGACATACAGACAAAAAATCTAAAAACTACATATTTGGGTTCAGAATCGATTATGGATCACCCCCCAAGTATTCTTTTAAAAAAATATTCAATGTACAGTTTTAACTTTCCTACCATTTTATTATATGTATAGATCACGAAAGAAATATATCTTTTCAAATATAATCTGTCTAGCCTTTTCCCAACTATGCCAACCTCAATGGCTCCCAGTGTTACCGGACGAATTTGATTACCAGTGTTTTACAAAGAGCAAATGCCTATCTTTCCTCCACAACCCCTTTTCGTTTTTTTTTTTTACTTTTGCGCCTAAAATAATTAACAAATCAATCTTACGTGCTGCAGCAGAGTGCGAGCAGGAAAAACAATTGAATAGTTCTCCATAGTAATGGCGGTTTGAACATCGGTACTGTATGGTCGGCTATTGACCTCCAGAAGGTACTGTGGATTTTCGTGTCCGATTCTGAAAGTAGTATGCATTTTACCTGAAATTAATAAAGTTGGTAAGTTATATTAATATACAAAAGCTTTTCTGGACGCCTAACGCCAGTTGAAAGCAACACGTTCTAAGTTAGAACACGCTCGCGTTAGGCGTCGAAATCATAAACAAAATAATTAAAATGCTGTTTAATTTGTCAAGAACCGAAAATGATGTCGGTCCTTTGATACGTATTTAGCTAAAAATTCTACACAGTACGCAACAAACCTTCCTTAACCTAAATTCTTTAAGGTTCTTCAATAATTATGTATTCCCAAAAAAATATGAAACCAACCAATATACCAAAATATTGACAATAAAAAGAACAACCTACCGGATAGCCATCCTTCTTTCCACCATTAATCTTATAAATCCTCTCCAGCACCTCCAAAGCTTTGTGGTGGTGTCCCTGACTGGCCAGGAACTTGGGGCTCTCCAGCAGCAGGAACATGAAGGTGGCTCCGATGCCCAGGGGGAGAGCCAGGATGAAGGTCAGGAGTCGCCAGGGACGGTAGGTTATGCCGAACCAGGGGAGAGGTATGTTGAAGTCCTTGGAGAGGATGAAGTAGGCTAGGCCTGTAATTTAAAGGTAAGACTTAATTTTAAGATTATAGGATAGCTATTTATTTATTGAAATGGTTGAAGAGAGTATATGAAGGGTGAGATGCAGAATTTAACTATAACGATAACCAGACTCATGCAGCCATTGGTCAAATCAGTACGGTTATCATTATAGTTAAATGGTTCAGTGCAACTCACTATACCTAATTGTATATTTGTAAGGATTGGCAAACTTGTTAACGAACTGGATTATCATGAAAAGTATTTAGGTCTATGCCTTAAGGATGCTCCTCTATACTCGAGTTAATGAGTGTTATTTTGGCATTGAACGAACAGATGCAACTAGTAAGTAGTACAAATGTACGTAGAACTACTACTGTACTATTAACCTAATATTTCTGAATAGCTTATCGCATAGCAAAGACAATAGTTACTACAATATTCTGATTAGATAACAGTCAGTTATAGACGAGCGTAAAAGATTGTTCTCCACTTGAGATTTGATTTAACGCGAATTTCGGAATAAACAGAAAAACTTAGATTAAGAAAACACTCTAATAAAGTAATTTTAGTCACACTAAAATCTTAACCGGTTTAGCTGATAATTGATGGGGAAGTAGCTTAGTTTCGGGGGAAGAATATTATCCATCGATATAACCATCAATGTACCTATATAACCTTTGTGTGATTATTTTATTAAATGTCCTAAATATAATAAAAATATATTTGATCCACGACTTAATCTGTCTGAATGTTACACTTTCATGTCAAAACATCTGAACCTAAAAAGATGAATGTGGACACAACTCCTATCTTAATCCGGTAAGCACTTCCCTCAGAAACCACTATACACCACTATATTATAAAGAAAATCGTTCATATGCTTACCAAAGCCAACGAATTCTGAAGCTAAATTAAAGGAGTTTAAGATCTGCATGTACTGGCTCCTGTGTCTCGCTATGGTGCACTCTCCCACGATGGTCATACTCAGGGTGAAACTGGCTGTGGAGCTGAAATGCTCCACAGCCAGTTTCAGTGTACTATATAGTGGTTTAAATCATGGCTGCCAAGAGTCTTGAAATCATCAACAAGGTACTTGAGTAAGGTGTAGTGATTGAAAATTTTAAAGGCAGTTTAGGGTTCTGCAGCCCTTTTAAATTTTCTAACTATTGGAAAAGTATTCCCAAACTTCTATGACTTCTTTAATACTTCTTTCGTAAATTCTATATCATAAAAAGTCACGTTATTCTTAAAATAATAATATTCAAATAATAGGATCAAGTATTGGATTATCTGCAGGCAGATGACTTAGCAAATTAAAAACCACGTGCCTATGTAGATTAATATCAGTTAGTGTCATGTGCCGTCTCCAATATAAAGATATCAATGACCGCAATGCCGTCTCTGAACAATTAAATAATCCTCAATGCTATAAAAATAACAATATGTCTGATAAACAAATTACCATAAAATAATGTGCAAGATAGTTTTTATCGCCAGACAGACAAATATGTTACGCTCCAATGAAAAAAAATACACCGGGACTTAGAATTACTACCAAGGAAAGATCTTGTCAACTTTACAGAGCTTTCATGAATTCCACAGAAATGAAAATATTTCAAAATAAGCAAGTAATCAAAAATAGTCGAAGCCTGCGCAATAATTATACGTGTCTTTATTTATTCTTTTAAATTGTAGGTCTTATTGTCGCAAGCGCGGCTGCTGTGTACGAGCCGATGTCGCTTTGTGGGTTGTAGAAGCTTGCACAAAGCAGCCCGGGAGCCTGAAAATTGGTGATTGATACACCCGTGCATCGGAGAGCACGTTAATGTCGGATTTCTCGGTTGTCGGTCGTATCGATTTACCGTCCCATTGGGCTATGAGAGAGAAGGAATAGCGAGTACACCTGGGTCTGCACAATTGCTGTCCTGCGCTATTGGTTAATCTATACTAATATTATAAAGAGGAAAACTTTGTTTGTTTGGTTGTAATGGATAAACTCAAAAACTACTGGACCGATTTTAAATATTCTTTCACCATTAGAAAGCTATATTATCTGCGAGTAACATAGGCTATATTTTATCTCGGTGCGGGCAAAACCGCGGGAAAACGGCTAGTCCCCTTATAATGTGAGAACAGTCGCCGTAACCAATAATCAGTTGGTAGGATATCATCATTATCGTGAAAGGTTCGTTCATAGAAAGGAATATATTCGTACTTTCTTACAGTAACCTAACCGAAAAACACTTTTAATGAAAAGACCATTTTACAATAGAATTCACAGCCCTAACCTTTACCTTAGCCTTAACTTTGTTTATTATCTCCAGACCTATCACAATTTTGGAATGTCATTAACTACGTCATCAACACCAAGCAATTAATTGCTTATCACTGTGATAAAGGATGATAATTAATAGACAGTCATAATATTTAAAGCGTGCAATATTACTTTATTTATGGCTATATCAGGATGTGTTCGATCACGTACAATTTATCGGCTTTGTCGTGATTAGTGCGTGAAAATTCAGTATCATCTTATAAATTCCAGTGCCAACTATACATAATAGAAAGACTCAAAAACAGCCGATTTTATAGATGAGATAAAATCACCAGGACATGTTTGATATCCAGCAAGAGTTTTTAAAGATTATATACAATAGTGTTACCTTGCACATAAAAAAAATGATTGCTGGAACGCTATGGGATTAGCGCGTTCAATTAAACAAACTCACTCTATGGAACTGCTGGTCCGATTCCATAAATTGCTCCAGTGTTAGAGTGTTAGTGTTAGCCCATTTATCGATTAACTTGTTCCTACATGATGCGGTAGTAAGCTATTATAAAATAAATAGCAACCACCATATCAACGAAACAATCTCATTTTAAAGCTTTTCAAATTGCAGTAAGCAGTTTTCGGACCAAACCAAATCCCTTTAGACTTTAGACTCTCTAATGGGACATGGTTTCAGAGTCTACATACCTAGTATATCTCGTTGATAATAATACTTACAAGCTACTACCAATAGTCTTGACAATCAGCATGAACTGCCACGAAGGGGAGAAGCTACTGATGCTCGCCAGGAGGAATCCCACAGCAGTGGACACCAGCAACGCTTGCCGTCTCCCATGTGTGTCTGCGTAGTAGCCCCATGGGAAGGCGAAGAGTACTCCTAAAATGATTTTGGAGATAGACTTTTAATAGGTTCAGCGACGAGATATCTTGACAAAAAACTGGGTTTAGGCAGAATTTTAATATACTGAAGACACTTTCTATCTTAGACACCTCCGACTAAAGCTAAAAAATCTGCCAGTCTCAGTCTGGAATTATTAGTTGCTTTAATCTGCTTTAGGTACTTAAGTGTAGCTTAACTTATCTTCGCTGTGTGGAAATAATATTTGAGTACCAAGAAGGTAAACAGACCTGTAGTTCTGTAGACTACAGACTGTTTGAAAGTTTAAGTATATCCTTAGATAACTAAACATGAGAATGAGAGATTTTATGAGATTCTCGGTAGCGGGGTTTTTCTTAAATTCTCTCTTATCGAAGTTGTCAATCACTGTTTGTCTTCGTGTTGGTATATTCCACAAAATTATTTACCAAGACCTACTTTAGGTCTTAGCTAAATACACAAAGGCATCCAGCATATTAGATAATATTTTAGTAAGAACTGTTTATGATATAACTATTTGCAATCTTATTAAGTTGTAAATTTTGCCGTGTTGACAAAATACAAGGACACAAAGTTACCGTCCGATAAGGTAAAATACTCCCTGGTAAGTAAATGTTATTGCTGACTACCAATTACGATTCTTAGAGATCATCAAATGACGGCAAAGATACAAGTATATCGATATGTAGTATACTTTTCAGCGCTCGCAGGTTCTCTTCAAACTTTGCTTGTTCAGCCACAAATCTAGAAACCGATAGTAGTAAGTGCAATCATTCCTCGATTTACATTAACTTAATAAATAACCCTACAACCGAATAGGAGATTCATCTACCAACCACAGATGTAGGCAGTTTGACGACTCATTTTCCATTCATTGAATTTTTTCTTTGCGAGAAAAACAATATTTATTTTATTAGGTACTAGCCGTTTTAACGCAGTTACACTTGCATCCTGTTGAAACTACTGCCCGTACCGGGATAATATATGATGATGATGATGTCCTCCTAGCCGATTATCGGCTACGGCGGCTGTTCCCATGTAAGGAGATAAGCCAACTGCGCAGGACATATTAAACACATTACCTGCAAAAGGTGCAGAAGCCAATACCCCCACCTGCTTCAGCCCAATATTCAAGTCACAGGTGGAGGCAGCCACGACCGTCGCGTACCCGAACATGTCCAGAGCGAAGGCGTTGGCGATGATGCTGCAGACTGCCAGCAGGAGGTAGTTGTAGCGGCCATGACCTGCCAGAGAATGGGAGACAAAGTTAAAGTTAAAATCGCTTATTGAAAGAAGGCTAGTTAGATAAGGACTTTTTCAATTACTAACGGTCAGCACCCTTTTTCACCACTTCCTAGTGTAATGACTGGAAAGAAGAAGCGTTGAGGATAAAATTTCCCAGCAATACATACGTCTATTACAATTTAATGCCCATTATAATAATAATAATAAACTTGTTTATTAATGGCAACTAGGCCCAAACTGTGTTAGTAACAACAAAACTTAGAATTATGTTAGTAAAAGAAAAAAGAAAAAGCGACAATATATCAAATTACGGTCTTCTGACCAGCACTTTCATTACATGAGACAACCAAGGATCGTCATACTTCTCAGATAATGTTTTCAGTATGTTGTTCGAACTAGACCGCGCTCTGGACAGTGTGGAATAGATCTTCTTTCTCATTATCGCGTGAAAATCGTCAGTATGCGTAGAGGCAAACATACCTGACGCACTACAGAAACGCGGCAGTCCCAACAACATCCTGAAACAGTTATTATACTGCACACGCAGGGCGTCAAGCGATCGTTTAGTATGTCTCATCCACAGACTGCTCGTGTAGAAGGATTGGCAGTAAGATTTAAATAGTGTAATTTTAACCTCCTTACTACAACGAGCGAACCTGTGAATCAACATGTTGCCACGTACCGCCAACGCCCTGCGTTCCCTGTCAATATCTACTTCGTCTCTGAGATCCGAGGTAAGGAAGTGTCCCAGGTATTTAAATGTATGTACCCTGGCTAACGGTAATCCATTTAAAGTTAAGACCGGATTTTGCGGCACTTTCCCATCTGCCGTCTCAAAAACCAAGTATACACTTTTTTTCACATTGTACACGAGGCCCAGACTATTGGCATATCGCTCACACACACGTAACAGCTTCCTGACTGCGCCAGCTGTTGGGCCCAGCAGTACCATGTCGTCTGCGTAACTAAGATTGTTAACGCAAACATTGTCAATCCAGCATCCGACACGCATACTGCTAAGCTCAGCAATCAGCCCATTTATATACAGGTTGAAGAGCTTTGGCGAAGACAACCCACCCTGTCTCACTCCACACTCCAACCTGTACGCCTCAGACAGAGTATCACCCCAACGAACAAAATTCAGCTGGTTATTATACCAATAACGAAAGACGTTTAAAAGATCACGCGGAAAACCTGCTTCCTTCAACCTCTCCCATAAGACATCATAGGCCACAAGGTCAAAAGCCCTGGAAAGGTCAAGGAAACAGGCATATATGGGGGTACTTCTGTCTGTGTAATACACAATTGTAATGACAGTGTAATGACAGTCTGCTTGAGGCTAAGAATTGCACTTTCTGTAGATAAATTGGGTCTAAACCCAAACTGTGCATCTGCTAAATGTAGGATCTTGTCTAGTTCTTGGTCAAGCAGACTGTCCAATACTTTAGCCACTACGGTGGCAAGCGATATAGGTCTATAGTTAGAAGGATCAGAGATATCCCCAGTTTTATTCTTAATTATGGGAACCACCACTGTTTTCATCATATCTGCAGGTAAATAAGAATGGCTAATGCAAAGCTTAAAAAGCATAGCCAGCAGCCTAGGCAAATGCACTCCCGCATATTTTAAGTGTTCGATACTGAGGCTGTCATGTCCCGGTGATTTGCCTCCACGCATTTTATTGATCACGCTAGCAACTTGTTTAGTGGAAAATTTAGAAAAACACTCACCATGACACTCCTCAGCATCTATACTCCTTTTAGAAGGTCCCAGTGGCGATGACACAACAAACCGATCCCTGAACATACCGGCAATATCCTTCCCCACATCACAATTTCCTATACTCACAGGAAGACCCGGTTTAAGATTGAGTCTATTGGTAGCTTTCCAGAACTGTGAAAATTTTTTTGACGACCTATGTGTTGCTAAAATGTCCATTTTAATTTGGTCTTGATGTTTCTGGCACCATTTTCTGGCACCTTTGGGTCTCTCGCATTTTTTCCCATATTGGACCAGATTGGGGTTTGTTATGTTGTATCCATATCTGATGACTTAACCGAGCCTCCCTGTGGGCCCCGTGCACATGCTTATTCCAACCAATGACACGACATTTTCTTGGAACCAACTTGTGCTCAGAGGTCTGAACAGCCGACTCAGATAACACTAAAGTAATTTCATCATACAGCGTGTCCAACCTTTTCTTGTGCTCAAGATTGTTGCACATTTTATCAGCACACATTACAAAATCCTCAGGGAAATCAATGTCTCTAAGCCTACTATTACAAAGGTCATGGTATCTGCCAATCTGAATATCACTGCGCTCCCGCCAAAATACCTTGTTAGGGCAACTATCCTTAGTTTGAGTCATTTTCGGCCTGACTATATTAAGATCACATAAAACCAACAAAGGTAAGTGATCCGACCAGTAAACACCATAACCTATGCTTACACTCTTTACAGACTGCCAGGCCGCCTCTGTAACAATACAGTGATCCAGCCAGCGTCTGCTGCCATTTATATCACTAATATACGTGTAATTATCAACTTTTTCTGTTAATATTTTACTATCCGCACATACCCACTGTTGATCTAAACAAACATTACTCAGTTCATTCCAAAACGGTTGATTAGGATGCGCATTAAAATCCCCAAGCATAAAGACCGTTTCAACTTCACAATTACTAATTATCGCACTCATTTGACTTAGGCAATCGGTAAATTCTGACATATTGTCCATTGTTTAAATTATATTAATTTAAATACCGAAAATACAAACAGACATCTTGTCAAATAAGTTTGCTTGCACAAAGTTGGCTTCACATGTGGGAGGCATCAACAAACGAGAACAAAAATTAAGAGTAAATATAAACATAACTTTGGAGAAGCAAATACATATTCATCAGGAACTGTACCTAACAAGTAACTTTGATACCAGCGGATCTTAAGAATGGTGCTTCCTTATAAAAATATGAATATTTGCGAAAATTTTAATAAGAGACGGTCGGACAGATACAAAAAGTCAGAGAGAAAGTCGAGAAAAAGTCGTGGTGGCCTAGTGGGTAAAGGACCAACCTCTCAAGTATGAGGGCGCGGGTTCGATCCCAGGTCAGGCAAGTACCAATGCAACTTTTCTAAGTTTGTATGTACTTTCTAAGTATGTCTTAGACACCATTGACTGTGTTTCGGATGGCACGTTAAACTGTAGGTCCCGGCTGTCATTGAACATCCTTGGCAGTCGTTACGGGTAGTCAGAAGCCAGTAAGTCTGACACCAGTCTAACCAAGGGGTATCGGGTTGCCCGGGTAACTGGGTTGAGGAGGTCAGATAGGCAGTCGCTTCTTGTAAAGCACTGGTACTCAGCTGAATCCGGTTAGACTGGAAGCCGACCCCAACATGATTGGGAAAAGGCTCGGAGGATGGGACAGATACAGCAAAGTCTTAGTAATAGGATCCTGTTTTTCATTTTAGGTAGAGAACCCTGAAAACTAACCTAACCTAACCTAACTGTCGTGGACATAGTTACTTGTAAAAAGAGATAAATAAATCAATGTGTTCTTTAACGATAAGATAATTCCATTGACAAAACGAAAACCCAAATCCAAATATGAATCATTGCACTGCTAAAAACCATCACGACGTTTTTGAACGGTGGGTATTTATCTCACGTGCACGTGTATGTACCTATAAATAAAATTCTTAGACTTTGATAAGTACCTGCATGAAAAATCTTTCAGTGACACTCGTTATTATTAAATAGAAGGAGCCTATAGTTAAGTTCATTCGGCTGAGCCATGGATAAAAAAAAAATAACTAAGTATTGGAGATGTCATAAAACCTCCTAAGAAAGTAAGGTAGGAGTTCGGAGGACGAGGAACATTACTAGCCGTACCCTTAACATGCCTTCTGTGGAACATGGTCATTTTGAAAATAAAATCACTTACCTATCAATTAAGAACAAAAGCTCAAGCTCGCTTACGGATGTCTTCTCATAAAGAAACTCCTCAACGCTTAGAAGCAGGGACGTAAAACTTTGAATTTCTTTTCTTTCTTTAAAAACTTTGTCACCGTTTGTGATAATTAACAAAGAATAGGGCAGAATATATTCAACTTGTTTTAATAACGAACGTACGTAATAAAGCCTATATTCAACTTTGAGCAAATAATTCATCTAAACAAATAGAACCATCAACCACAACCGTAAAAATCTGATAATAAACTAAGAAACAGAATAATAAAGCTCCCAAAGATAATCTTTAGTTACCAAAAACACACATACCAGTCAATTCCACAGCTTCATCATAAGTGTACGCATCTCCGTTTCTCACAGCATCACTCATCTTACGTGTTGCCTCACCGTCTCATCTCCCAACACTGACCCCTTATCAGTGTACCGTCATCTTATCAAAGATAGCTGTATCTATCATCTGTCAATATTTGCAGAGAAGTACTTCACAATAGTCTACGATTGCGGATAGATTAGTTTTCGGGAAATTCTGTGATGAATTAACAAATATATGGTTTTTTTTTATTCATAAAAGCCGGTTTCAATGTTCAGAAATTGTTTGTTGAATGATAACCTAGCCTCAAACTACAGACTAAACAGTCGACCGCTGACCCGATGGTTAGCAAAAATCTTGATTCCAATCAAAGATTTCAGTCGGCGTGATACCGGCTAAATACCTGATCGTTGTTATACATATGCGTACTACCTTAATTTCCATATTGATTTATGAGCCCAATCACTACATATGCGGGTACTCTTAAAGTTATCCCACCTACGCTTAAAACCGTGTTTCAAACACCTTTCAACGTACTTATAGAGAGCGTCGTATATGCATCCTTTGGTACGTTCAACAGATGGAATTTAAATGAGTGCATTAACATTAAAAACGCAAGTGTATTTTTTGTTCATCTCTAGATTGTTGCCAACCATTAAAATGCTTGTTATCTAGCGATGCCCTTTACGTGAAGTTCAGTGACACTAAAATATTCTTCTTGAATCCAGTGTTTATTTATAAAGTAAAAAGGATTTGCTAAGTGGACTAAAAGCCTAGACAATTCCAAGCATTGCGCATCGCGGGTTCTATTCCCAGACGGCAGAAATTACTGCGAATAGCTGTAGATGCTTCGGACATTCGTTATGGATGTCCATCTATGAAACTGAAAATACACCATAATTTTTTCAGCTCATTCGGTGAATAGAAATATTATAATCATATGTTTACTAATACATATTATAAAGCTGAAGAGTTCGTTTGCTTGAACGAGCGAATCTCATGAGCTACTGGACCAATTTCAAAAAAACTCTTCAGTGTTAGACAATCCATTTAATATACATATAAATGGTCTATGCTAGGAAAGCCCTAGGCACTTTTTGTCCGAGTGAATCAAGTAGTTCCCATAATATGTCGAGTAAAACAGCTGGCAACAGCTAGTTTTATTAAAGAACCTAACCTATCTTAGAATCAATCCGGTGTAGCATATTAATAATTCAACAGCCTCTAATAGTCATGTTAGAAGGTCAAAAGTTACGATCAAAGGAAAATCGGCATAAACTCTTAGCACGTGTTGCAGGTCACATAGTCATATCTCGCTAAAGACCCGCAAATAATAGGTTTTCTAATGGGTTGGATGCGTGACGATCAAAATGTCAACATATTCATTTATTCCCTGAGAACTTGATACTATATTTAGTCCACTTTTCTTCGATTAATTTAGCTTATCAATGGTGATTAATGCTCAATCCTTCTTCGTGTGAGAGGAGGCCTGTGCCCAGCAGTGGGACGATAAAAAGGCTGTAGCAAAGGGCCCTAGTTCAACGGTTACTGTTGCTGTTACAGCCTTTTTTTTTATCGTCCCACTGCTGGGCACAGGCCTCCTCACGCACGGAGAAGGATTGAGCATTAAGCAGTTCAACGGTGTCCATTATTAACTTATCGTTGAATTTTCAAAGTGTTCGGTGCAATGACACCGAACACCTTGCTCAGCATTACCCGACTTACGCAGTTACTTCATTAGTATTAAAATTGTAACAGAGTGTCAGTGCGCATCGGGTAACCGCGATATTCGGGTGCATTCATTGCAACATTTCTAACATTCCATTTAACATAGTTTTTACTAACATTTTAACATTTAAGAAGTTATTGTGGATCAGTACAATAAACTTTATTTTAGTGAAACATTCTATCATTCAACAAACTCTGCAACCCCCTCCGCATTACACCGTACACAAAGTATACTCTTGTTTTAAGAAAAAGGGACGTAAATGCTGTCGGTAAACTTGGGGCTGGTATTTTATATATTGATAGCCAATTATTATGGAGGCTTTTTAATACTTACGTAATATTATATGCGTAATAGTAACACTCTTTAATACAAGGAGAAAACTATCAGCCATTACATTTTATGCACCTGTCTAATTACATAGACAAAGCTTCGTCACCTTCCCAGTAACCTAGCCCTACTTTCCAACACGATGTTAATAGGTAGGTATAATGTTACAAGCTTATTATAAAAGTTATGCTATAAATATACCAATCAGACCTTTCAGTTGCTATTTCCTCTAAACAAGGAAGGAGTCCGCTATGCAGAAAATGTTTTACAATTAGTATTACATCACGTATATAAAATAGGATAACAAATACGAGTATGAACCCTGAGACATATTTATATTTATTATCGATATTTATATTTATATTTATTATATTTATATTATCTATTTGATTGATGTGACTGGCGAAACCGAGCTTATTTTTGAATACTCGATCGCCTAGTCCAGTGGTTCTTAACCGGTGGTCCGCGGACCACTGGTGGTCCCTGGAGGCATTCCAAGTGGTCCGCGAAGCTCAGTTTCGCGACGTTGCTATACGTTATCTAACTTAATTTTTATCGACTTATAATTGCGAGCGAGGGTTTTCGCGTGGACGTATATCGGTTGTGTCGTACCTAGTCCCCCCATTCATGAAAATGTATGTTTGGGCTACATTTTACGTAATATTTGGTTGAAGTCCGATAAAAATTTCGCGTTCGCTTCGCTCGCGTATTCAGAAACTATATGCCCTTTTTTGCATTTGTCAACAAACAAAACGTTAAGTACGTTTGGGCAAAATTTTACGTAATTTTTGTTTTAAGTCCGATAAAAATTTCGCGCTTCGCTGCGTATTCAGAAACTATATGCCCTTATTTTTGCAACAACTGCCGACATGCGTTTAGCTTTGAGTAGAACTGACCCAAAAAATCAGTTTGTTTTTTGATAAATAATAAAGAAATGAGTGCTAATTTATAGGTAAACCGATGAGGTGGTCCCCGGCAAGACAAACTTTAGTTAAAGTGGTCCCTCATGTCAAAAAGGTTAAGAACCACTGGCCTAGTCAAACTAAAGTCGATCCTAGTCAAACTACCCAGATACCCAGCCGAACACCGAATAATGTTGAAAAAATGAGCAGTAAAACAGCCACGACTCATGAATCGACCTTCACCGTTACTGCTCCATGACAACGCGAGACCTCATACAGCAAGAGAAACCGTTTTAACTCTTCAGGAACTGCAGTTAGAAACTAATCGTCCTCCTCCATATTCGCCAGACCTTGCTCTAACGCCGACAATTTTTTTTTGTGATTTGGACAATTATCTGCGTGACAATAAGTTTTCTTCCCAGGAGGCAGAACAAAATTCTTTCACACAGTTTGTGCAGTCTAGATCCTCGGAGTTCAATCGTAAATGCATAAATGACCTTCCTATTAGATGGCCGTAATGTATCTATCTATACATATAATAAAATGATAGGAAAGTCAAAACTGTACATTGAATATTTTTTTAAAAGAATACTTGGGGGGTGATCTATTATCGATTCTGAACCCAAATATATAGTTTTTAGAATTTTTGTCTGTTTGTCTGTTTGTCTGTATGTCTGTTTGTCTGTTTGTCTGTATGTTTGGTCTCACTGAACTCGAAAAGTACTGCATAGATTTAAATCAAATTTTGCATGAATATTACCTGGGGGCCAGTTCAACATATAGGATATATATTATCACGCTATCACCTACGGGGGATGAGCAATGAACTATAATTTCTGTTAACGTTTCTGCAACAGCGGGCGCAATAATGACACATATTTGAATGTTGAACTTTGTAAGTTTATCGGCCTATTATCAATCTTTACATAGAAAATAACGCTTTTATAAGTAACTTGAGCAAAAAACTGAATTTAAAGAAATGATATCCTAAAATTATAGATGAAGAAAATCATGCAGAAACAGATGTGCCATAAAACTGGTAGTAGGTAAAATATCAATCAAAATCAAAATCAAAATCAAAAGTGATTTATTCAAAGTAGGCTGAAAATCAGCACTTTTTGAACGTCAAATCTACAAAAGACAGCCCCCAAAACGCCCGCCCTTCACCACTTCCTATGTGTTTTTGCTGGGAAGAAGAAGTGGTGGAACAAACTCCCCAGCAAACAGACAATGAAAACAGACTTCACTTTGTCATGGTATGTTCTTACTTTCAAGAAAAAAATATATGACGACGTGTGTATTTCGCTACTATAAAAACACTACAAGAAATATCAGCGCATCGTCAGGGACATTTTTATAATTCTTTCACCATTAGAAAGTTACATTATCTGCGAGTAACATAGGGTATATTTTATCCCGGTGCGGGCAGTAGTTCCCATGGGAAGCGGCACCCACGTCATGAAGAAATTATGAACTTCCCCACATTCTTAAAAACTCTACATATGTTGTTCTGACATAATATAAGCTATACCTCTCATAAACATGAATATCCATTCATTTCATCCAATAACAAACATGCATCACACTGAAAGTGCATTGCGAGTCTAAGATTTTATTATTATAAAAAAAAACATTGTAATTAATATTCAAACATCCTTAAAAATAAGTTCCTGGTTTTAATACACTTTTTGAGTAATGAAGAATGTAGGCAAAATACGACCGAAACACATTGTGTCACTTCTAAAATTAACATCAATGGTTATAACTACCTGTCACAATACGTCAACAAGATGTCAACAGAAGACAAGAGTTCGTTCGTTCTGAAAACGTACAAATTACGCGTCGCAGGCCAGAGACATACTTGCTTTCAACTTCTGATCACAAATCATCGAGCTAAGAATTATATCACAAATACACCGTTCACAATTACGAACAGTCACAGTCACACGTTTATTATCATTGATATTATTCAGTTACAAAGACAGAATTACTATCAAACGTGTTTTCGCTAAATGTTCTATTAGTTTTTGCAAACATACATTCCCAACTCTGATCTCATGGAGGTGGCGCCCGGGTGTCACCACTGTGCGGACTGTGCGACCTATCGCACCCGGCCCCGGTTTAAACCATGATCTGGAGCGAGAAGAAATGGGATGACAAAGAATGAGGCGGCGGAGCGACTGAAAATTCCCAACTCTCATCCCAGCCACTGCGGTAAGACACCACGAAAGCCGGATGTCGAGAGACGACTCCCGGCCACCGTAGGCGTGAGCGATTAGTTTTGAGTGGGTCATCGACCTTCCGGCTTCTGGGAGACCCGTTATTTCACGCGCCCCTCAAGGAGATTCAGCAAACCCCTGTGAGGCCCACTAGGGCCAAAGCCTGACACTCCCTCACGCTGCTCAAACTGATGGCTGAGAATTACGTAACTTTCCAGGATGCCATGCAACGTGTTGCAAATGCCCAGGCCTTTGGGAGCTTGGTAATCCTTTTCTCCACCTTAACTTGAGTTTTGTGGTGCATGAACAAATTAGAATAGTAATGAATTAGGTCATCTTCATCACGTATTTACCAACTCTTAATGTTCATGATGCACACCCGCTTCTCTAACTTTATTGAAGGATCACTAACATTGTTTCAGTTAGTTTAACTACGCTACTATAGCCCGTTGTCAAACCTTTTAATATCAATTCTGTAGAAGTGTGAATATCGAATGTGTAATATATCGAATTTCAGTTTGTGCATTGCACAAAAACCAACGTTATGATTTTCGAGAAGTCAAAAGAGTCGGCCTGCTAAGAATTATATTCATCGTTGGTTAATTGAATACATTTTCAGAAACCACAATAACAGTAGGAACCAAAGCGAATGATCGCTTCATAGAGCTCTGATTTTCTCGAGGCGATCAAGTCAGTTCTGGTCTGTTCGCTCATCAGATCTTTGAAAGCGGTTCGATGATAATATACCTACTGTTGTCCTGTTTACCTACGTGTGACACATAATATGGTATTTAAACGTCCTCCGCAAGAGAGCGAACGTTTGTGCTATTTATAAAGACGAAATTTTACCGTTGTGCAGTAGTGACGCGCAGTATACACAGCACTTATGTTTCTTCTGATCTGCTGGCTCTACCAAGAAATGACAAATTGCGAGCGTACATTTTGAAAATCTTGGAAGAACTGCAGGCTTCAAGTGCCAACACACGAATTGGACTTACTCTCTCGGACGTATACTTTGCGTGATCGTGAACTAATGCAAACATTTCGGTGGAATTCCAACATAACATAGTGAGTGAGTGCACAGAAAATCCCCGAAATACAAGTAGTGAAACTATGCGCTTGCCTGATGACTCAGTCATCATCCACCCAGCTATTCCTCAATTGTGTGGGTGTTGGCTTCCAGTCAAACCGAATCTTTTTGAGTACCAATGTTTACTTGGAGTGCCTATCTGATCTCTTCAACCCAGTGAACTAGACACCGCGTTATCCATGGTAAGTAAAACTGTTTGACAGACTTTCTGGCTCCTGATTTGTCGCAGCTGCTGCAGAAAATGTACAAATGACAACTTTGTCAGACCTTTGTTTTCTGTGAGAATTACGTAATAATTTTCCAAATCGGTTGACTAGATCCAGAGATTTCCACAACGTCACAAACTTTACTTCATTTGTTTAGATAAATAGTCACAAATCGTCGACACCACCTTGATTGATCAACCCGTGCTGCTGCTAAGTGGTAATCCTAATTATACTGTGTTACCACACTTCATTATCATTGTTCGTGCGACGGAACGCCGCCGTCGGGCGAGCCAATGGTGAGACCAGAAGTTATGCATAGACAACGCACACGCCGTGATTCGATTGGACAAGAAAAACTTTCGGCAGAAATGTCAAGATGGCCGCGGCCAATTTGCTCTCTCCTCGGCACGTCTCAATTAAAATATTATAAATGTGTAAGTACGCTTAATATCGCAGTGATTTCCAAAAAGGTTCAAGTCATAACGCCGTCGCAACATAAAAAGTGGTCCTTCGAGCCGGATCGTACGCGAAAGAACAATAATTACGAAGTGTTGTATGGACGCACGTGGTGTGGTGGCTTGGCGTAACTTGTGCTGCGAAGTGAGACGTGCCAACTTATCCTATTCCTTTTGCATTTAATTCCTATCCCTTTTCCAATCTGATTTTCGGTTCTTCTTCCATTGTGTTTATAAAATTTTCGCATGTCAAGCTTGCACGGTGTGGGGTGATGCGCATACGCTTCAGCTCGCCCGCTGGAACGCCTGTTAGCTAAGTAACCGCTGGAAACCGTGAGTACCGAATACATTTATTTATCAAGCTAAAATGGAATCATCAGATAAAATGGATAAAATGCTAAAAGATTTAAAAAAGAAGCGTGCATCTACAAGATGTCGGCTTACTAATTTCAAAAAATATGTATCTTCGTTTCAAAACGTGAACTTGTCATTTCAACAGCAAGAAGAGCTAAAATTACGCGTCACAGGTGCTCAAAATATCTTGTTAGATTTTAATGAAGTTCAAGGTAAGATAGAAGATATCTGTTCTGAGTCAGAAATTGACATGCAGCTCGAATCGCGCGAAGAGTTTGAGCAAGAATACTACAGGGTTCTTGCCCTTGTCAGAAGCATGGCAGGCTCTGATGAGGGATCTCTGCAAGATTTGCCGAGTAACAGTACTGCTAAAATAAAGTTACCAACCATCACAATTCCTAACTTTGATGGAGCTTATGAGCAGTGGCTAGAGTTCAGGGACACATTTTTGTCACTAGTTCACAACTGTCGCAGTATAACACAAATTCAAAAGTTTCACTACCTGAAATCCGCACTTAAAGGAAGCGCTAAAGCTGTAATAGAATCATTGGAGTTCTCCGCTGACAATTATAACATTGCATGGGAATTGTTAATCAATAGGTTTGATAATACTAGGCAATTGGTTCACAATCATGTAAAGTCCATGTTCACAATTCAAGCATTAACAAAAGAATCTCCGGTGTTATTAAGAAAACTAATTGACAATATTTTGAAAAATCTCCGTGCATTAAAACTATTAGGTGAACCAACTGAGCACTGGGATACATTAATTATATATATTGTAGTTTCCAAATTAGACCCCATCACGGAGCGTGACTGGGAGGAACATAGAATTAATTTAAACACTGGTAATAATTCAAAGTCAATAATTAAATTGGAAGATTTATTACAGTTTCTTAGGAATAAAGCTGAAATATTAGAGACTCTCATAGTATCACATAGCAAAATAAATGCAACCAGTGGATTTGAAAATAAAAAACAAACAAATAATATTTCCACATCTAAAGTTCATTGTAATGTAGTTACTAATAAATCTAACAATAAATCACAATCTAAGTCTACAAAGTTCTATAAAAATTGTTTAATGTGTAATGAAAAACACCCTTTGTATTCTTGTCAAAGTTTTCTTGATTTAAGTGCGGAAGATAGATTAAAAATAATTAAAGACAAGAATTTGTGTATAAACTGTATGCGTTCTGGCCATTCTGTAGGTACTTGTGTCTTTGGTCCATGTAGAAAGTGCGACAAAAAACACAATTCATTAATTTGTGAGGTTGCTAACTGTAAGGATAAAAGGTCAATGGCATCTAGTGAGCAATCAGCTGTTAGCAATTCAGAGCTTGACACTAGTAATATAACACATAGTAACTCCTTACAAGTACACAATATTCAGGCGGGCTGTAACAATGTACCTAAAGTTGTCTTACTATCAACTGCCATTGTCGATGTACGTGGCCAATCGGGTGAATACCATAAAGCGCGCGTTATACTGGATAGCGGAAGTGAACGTTCATTTGTTTCGCAATTTTTCATAAAGAAATTAAAACCTAAAATTATACAGTCCACTCAAAATATACATGGTGTCGGAAACTTAATAACACAGTGTTCGCAATCCTGTACTATTGAGTTTCGGTCACGAAATGGAAGTTTCACTTCGCGTGTTCAGTGTTTAATTCTCCCGCAAATATCATCAAAGTTACCTACAACAACTTTGAATATAAATCATTTCAGTATACCGGACAATATCACTTTAGCTGATCCAAAGTTTTACGATAGTCAACAGATAGATATGTTGATAGGTGCGGATTTGTTTTGGGAGGTTATTTGTGAAGGTAAAATGCGACTTATAAACGGTCCTTACCTTCAGAATACAAAGTTAGGTTGGGTCGTGTCTGGTTCAATTCAATGTTTAAAAAATCCACCTGTTAAAAATGTTTCATGTAATTTTACACAGTCATCAATATCTGATGATGATTGTTCATTAGATCAATCTTTACGCAAATTTTGGGAAATAGAGGAGGTGACCGTGAATAATAATAATATCGGCACCGACGAGGAACTCGCATGCGAAGAGCATTTTATCAAAACAACAAAGCGACTTGCTGACGGGCGCTTCTGTGTGCGAGTGCCGTTCAAGCGTTCGCCTGATTGCTTGGGCGACACTCGTACTCAGGCCGAAAACCGGTTTTATTCGTTAGAAAAGAAATTACTACGTAATGCCAAGTATAAACAAATGTATAGTGATTTCATACACGAATACATTGACTTAGGTCACATGAGTCTTGTTCAAACGTATAGTACACCGCATTATTTTTTACCTCACCACGGAGTGTTTCGTGAAAACGCTACTACTACTAAATTGCGTGTCGTTTTTGATGCCGGAATGGTGTCGAGTTCAGGTATTTCTTTAAATCAAATACAGATGGTTGGTTCCGCCATTCAAGGTGATTTAATTTCAATTTTACTTAAATTTCGCGAAAATAAATACGTGGCCTGTGCGGACGTCGAAAAAATGTACCGCCAGGTCTTAATAGACAATAATCAACGTGATTTGCAGCTTATCGTGTGGCGCGACGATCCGTCAGAACCGTTGAAAATATATAAATTAAATACCGTAACTTATGGTACCGCGTCGGCACCATTTCTTAGTTGTCGATGTTTAAAACAATTAGCCGAAGACTGCGAGCTTCCGTATGTTGCAGAGACGATTAAAAATAACTTTTACGTAGATGACCTAATTTGCGGATCGAACAATATCCATGATTTAAACGCAATTTGCGAGGGCACTAGTCACGTGTTACAGTCTGCATGTTTTATTTTACGTAAATGGGTTTTTAACTTTGACCGCGCGAACCCTAATGATGTGCAGAATGTTACTAAGCGACTCGCAACTGGCGATAACACTCAGAACAAAACTTTAGGTATTGGTTGGAATAATGCGTCGGACGAATTGAACTACTATTCGCAAATAAAATCAGACTCAATTATTATTAGTAAACGCATTATTTTATCGCACGCAGCCCAGATTTTTGATCCGTTAGGGTTAATAAGCCCGTTTATAACAATAGCCAAGACATTGTTACAAAAATGTTGGTTATTAAAACTAGATTGGGACGAACCTGTTCCTAGTGACGTAGCTTATATCTGGAACCGGTTTACTAGCAACTTATCTTCGCTTGGCAATCTACGTATACCGCGATATGTTATGTGTTGTGACCCAATACATACTGAACTACATATATTTACTGACGCCTCGCAGGTAGCGTATGGTGCCTGTGTTTACGTCCGCACTATTAATAGTGAATCTGTCGTTACGGTGCGCTTGTTATGCGCTAAGGGTAAGGTCGCACCTACAAAACCCACAACTATACCTAGGTTGGAGTTGTGTGGCGCTTTATTAGGAGCGCGATTATATTCCAAAGTCATTGGCTCTCTACGTTCTACAGTCAATAATGTCGTTTTCTGGACTGATTCCACCGTTGTTCTAGGATGGTTAGGTATGCCTCCTAATTTACTAAAAACATACGTCCAGAATAGAACGGCAGAGATCCATGACCTAACCAAGGAGCACCCATGGAGACATGTCTCTGGCAAAGATAATCCTGCGGACTTAGTGTCGCGAGGAGTATACTTAGATACACTTAGTTCTTCATCATTATGGTGGGATGGCCCACAATTTTTACACAATATAGACTTTGAAATAAAAAATATATCAAGTAATAATAACGTAAATTGCAACTCAGAGTTGCCCGAGTTAAAGTCTAATGTTATTTGTCACATAGTTAATCAGTCAATTGATGACAGTTTATTTCCATTTTCCAAGTTTTCTCAATATTCAAGATTGAAGCGTTCTGCTGCTTATTTATTTCGATTTATTTATAATACGCGCAATAGAAATAATAGGCGAACGGGCTTATTAACCGTCACGGAGCTCGAATATGCGGAACTTGCTTTGGCTAAATTGAGTCAACAAGAATCTTTTCCCGATGTTTGCGAGTCGCTTAGTAACAAAAGGGTTATAAAGAAAAATGCGCAATTGCTTAAGTTAAATTTATTTCTTGACAAAAACAATTTGATAAGAGTAGGTGGACGAATACAAAATTCCGAAAATTTTAATTTTAACAAAAAACATCCAATTTTATTATCTGCGAAACATTGGTTTACCGTGCTCCTCTTTCGGCATGAACATCTCCGTACCATGCATGCTGCGCCTCAGCTATTGTTATTTACAATAAGGGAATCTTGGTGGCCGGTCGCCGGTCGCAATCTCGCAAAATGTGTAGTGCACAAATGCGTGAAGTGTGCTCGTTTACGCGCGACCACGGTTACTCCGATCATGGGTAATTTGCCTCAAGAACGTCTCGACCCTGGTTATCCATTTATACGGTGCGGCGTGGATTATGCGGGACCGGTGTTCACGTTGAACCGTAAGGGTAGAGGAGCAAGGGTTCAAAAATCCTACATTTGTTTATTTATATGCTTCGTTACGCGTGCTGTCCATCTGGAACTTGTAAGCGATCTCTCATCCGATGCTTACATGTTGGCTCTCAAGCGGTTTATCTCGCGGCGTGGTAAACCGATTGAGATCTTTTCTGACAATGGCAGGAACTTTGTAGGTTTAATGAACGAATTTTCAAAATTCTTAAATGATTGTTCTGATGATATTAAAGAATACGCAACTTCGCAGACTATTAAATTTAAAATGATTCCATTTTATGCTAGCCACTTTGGAGGCTTATGGGAAGCTGGCGTTAAGAGTTGTAAGCATCACCTCCGTCGTGTAGTTGGCAATGCACATCTCACGTTTGAAGAGTACACTACGGTTTTAACGCAAATTGAAGCTATTTTAAACTCACGTCCTTTAACTCCCATGTCCACCGATCCTCTTGACCTTTTCCCCCTTACTCCTGCTCATTTTTTGGTTGGCCGTCCACTGACTGCGCCTGTGCCTGCCGACGTCCACGATGTTCCTGAACACCGACTCACCCGATATCAGAGGGTTGAGCAAATACGGCAGCACTTTTGGAGGCGTTGGTCCAAAGAATATGTGTCAGAGCTGCAGACCAGGAGCAAGTGGCAGGAACATAAAAATGACCTAAAAGAGAACACGCTTGTCCTTCTTAAGGATGATAATCTGCCACCGTTGAAGTGGAGCTTAGGAAGAATACTGAAAACCTACCCTGGGAAGGACGGTATATCTCGTGTTGCCGATATACGCAAACAAGACGGCGTAGTAAGGCGGGCATTTTCCAAGATCTGCCCGCTTCCTCTAACCGACAATTAATACTACAAATCAAGCCAAGGAGAGAGGCGTCATTCAACTTTGAAACCTGACGCTTTCAAGGCCGGGAGTATGTTACCACACTGACAGTCGTCAACTTCATTATCATTGTTCGTGCGACGGAACGCCGCCGTCGGGCGAGCCAATGGTGAGACCAGAAGTTATGCATAGACAACGCACACGCCGTGATTCGATTGGACAAGAAAAACTTTCGGCAGAAATGTCAAGATGGCCGCGGCCAATTTGCTCTCTCCTCGGCACGTCTCAATTAAAATATTATAAATGTGTAAGTACGCTTAATATCGCAGTGATTTCCAAAAAAGTTCAAGTCATAACGCCGTCGCAACATACTGTTATGTAAAAGAATACACCTACGCTACGGCATAAGTAGTATTTTGACAATTCCAAATTGCCCACGCAGACGAAGTCGCGGGCAACAGCTAGTAGATAATAATGGCAACTATTTTGATTAAATAAGTTTGATAAAAATTTAGATTTTCAGTACAAATCGGCAATTTCATACTTTAACCCCTATATAACTAGCTTCTGCCAGCAGTTTCACCCGCATCCCGTGGGAACTACTTCCCGTACCGGGATAAAAAGTAGTCTATAGCCTTTCTCGATAAATGGGCTATCTAACACTGAAAGAAATTTTTAAATCGGACCAGTAGTTCCTGAGATTAGCGCGTTCAAACAAACAAACAAACAAACTCTTCAGCTTTATAATATTAGTATAGATTGAATCGTTGCCTTAAAATGATTATCGAAATAGGTATCATTTTCCATAATGATTTGCTGATTTACAAGCACCTGCCATAAAGGTAACATATTTTCTTTTACATTTATGTTTGTCGTGTCTCCTTTGATCTAAAATAAAGAAAACTTCTTCAATCAAAGGAATGATACCACAAAGCCTTGCTTATAAATGTGGTATTCATTATTTCTAAGGGTGCTTTGGGTATTTTTCCGAGCAATCGGTTGCACTTGACTCGATCTTCGAAAAACAGTGTAAAATATTGACGATATTTTTCTAGACGTTAAAAAAAATTAAATTAACGCCTTGTTCTACTTAAATCATTCAGTAATTATGTAATTTAATTAAAGAGCTTGAACTGACTAAATCCTAATGAGGACGCTATAGCGAGTGGAAGAAAGCCTTAAATACAAAGTGTATAATCTATATTTTCACCATAAAACCACCATTCGTGGCTATTTTCTTGACCGTACTCAAATCTGGGGTCAGTAAAGCAATCTTTTACTCCCATAAATCTTAACCAGCCGCTGTCACTATAGCATTTTCTTTTACACATAGGTACATAAATCAGTGTTAATTGTCGGAAGTCCATATAGTCCTATGTCAACATTATAACTAATAAGTAAGGCCCACATAAAAATAAAATAAACTATATATTTCCCTTGGCTCGGAACTATTTTTCGCACTATGTAAGTACGGTAAAAAGCTTTTTAGTCGTTCCCAATTCCACCTTAATCGGTTCAGCGATTTTTAAGTAAAACAAACAAGCAAACAAAATCACTTTCGTATTTCGAATATAAGTAAAGGCTAGCCCCTTTCCCGCAGTATCACTCGTGTCCCGTGGGAACTACAGCCCTTATCGAGATAAAATACAACCTGTGTTACTCAGGAATAATGTAGCTGTCCAACAGTGAACGAATTTTTCAAATCGTTTCAGCAGTTTCAGAACGTTTAGGGTACAAAGAAACAAACAATTTTTTTCCACTTTATTATATTAGTATTGATTGATTAGTAAGAATTGCCTACGGAAGTACCACTCAAGAGGCCTATAGTCAGGTAGATCAAGATTTACACTATATGATAGCCGAGACCTTCGCTCGAGTCGGCTAATAGAAGTCATTGATCGACATCCGTACCTATCGACATAGATTCGATAAATGCATGCAGAAAGGACAGATAAGACGGCAGAACAAACTGTGCGGTTTCATTTACTTATTGGCTATTTCAAATAGGTGGCGCTTTTTTTCAATGTTCTCTTTTTTCTAACTAGCTTTTTCTCGTGCTTTGTCAAATTGGTTATATTATAAGGAAAAAACTCTTTATAATATTAGTTTCTATTCAGTAACTTCAGTGTTTGATGTGATGAACGTAATCGCTCACTACCTTAGAAACCTAGAAGAATTGAAATCCCTTAAGCCTTGAATTGAGTTGTTTATCAATTAATATTACTAATTCAACTTTAATACTATCGGTTAAGGGTAATTTAGTTTATAGCTGCTAATCTCAAATATTACATCGTTCAAACTATGTATTGATCAAACTAGCCAAACATCTGAACAGAACAGGTAACGATACAATTATTATCGGATAAGAATTTTTTATCCGCTCATATGCATATTAAATACAATTTATGGATACCGTGAAGTAGATAACTACGTGAAATAATTTTATAGGTTATACAATGTATCATAAAATATTATTTATTGGCACTGCATAAAGTCCATTAGATAAACAATATAAGATGTCGCTTACATCATATTTTAGATATATTCGCTTGTAAACAGTTGTGAAGCTACCTACAACCTTTGTAAAAAAAACCGGCCAAGTGCGATTCGGAATCGCGCAAGAAGGGTTCCGTACCATTATTGAGAAAATGAGCAAAAAAAACAGGTTTTTTGAATGGGAGCCCCCCAAAATATTTTTTTATTCTAGTTTTCAGTATTTGTTGTTATAGCGGCAACAGAAATACATCGTCTGTGACAATTTCAACTCTTTTGGGGTCCCTTTGGGTACGGAACCCTAAAAATGACACTGACACACGCATGTGCATCGACGAGCTTTTACCGGCGCTATCGGTGCTCTCAGTACTGAGTGTCGGGTGAGTGTGGAACCCAATACAGAAATACGCTTGTACGATATGACTATATACAGAAAGCACTGTTAATAGAAATCTCTATTCCAAGACAGCACGTTTCGCCGAAAACTTTGTTGTTAGAAAACATTGTTTGTAGACATCTCGGTACATAGGAAGCACTGTTGACGGAAATCTCTGTTCATAGATAGCACTTCTTGCCGTAAACTTTTTCATAGAAACCACTGTTTCCAGACACCTTGGTTCACAGAAAGCGCCTCTGGAGAAAATATACTAAATCTCGCTTTTCTGCCTCTCTATCCATAAAAAAAACACGTTTATTTCATACAAAAATGCCATTTTAATCAAAAATGAAGCAAAACGAACACATTCCATTTCCAGTGTTTGATCGCACATATGACATTCCTTCTTTATATATTCTATGAACAGAGATTTCCGTCAACAGTGCTTCCTATGTACCGAGATGTCTACAAACAATGTTTTCTAACAACAAAGTTTTCGGCGAAACGTGCTGTCTAGGAATAGAGATTTCTATTAACTGTGCTTTCTGTATATAGTCATATCGTACAAGCGTATTTCTGTATTGGGTTCCACACTCGTGTCGGGCATCGAACACATGCGTGTGTGAGTGACATTGTTACGAAAGTTAGTGCGTAGCTTTACAACTGTTTACAAGGGAATACACTTAAACTGTGCTTACATGTACAAAAAAAGAACTGAAGTCAATTTAACAGATTAAAGTAATTAATAAGACAGGACATGCTTAATTATGACCAATGATTGAGTCAAAGAACTGGTAATAAAAATGGAGGGATATCACCAAATTAACTTTACTTATCGTGACAGCATCCAAATAAGGACGTATTAAGTAATTTGTAACCCTCATTTCATGAATAAAATTATTTTGAAGACACTTCATTTTTTTTATTTAACTACATGTCAACTTTAAACTTGGGTCACTTTTCTGTATCTCGTTCCATTTATTCATTTCATTAAATTCGAGACGTGGCCCTGTCTCACTTCTTTTCTTCAGGCGGCCATATCATCCATATGACAATTTTCTTATTCTTTTTCAATATGTTGATGCTGTTTCTAAATCAATGAGTTCTACTTAAGATACTTCAAAAAGGATTAAATTAACTCCTTAAAATATCATTCTCCCAAACCAAACCACAAAATTTACCTATTCATTATTATTACTTTAAAATGATCAGTCATTTCGTCCTCCCTGCCTATTTCCAACATAAAAATTCAGTCCAATCCATTACACTACATAATCTATGCCTAGAAGTAGGAGCGGCCATTGTACACAAGTGGGCCGCTGTCTGCCGGAGCTGTGACGTCACGCATCTGATATTGTCGCTCGTCAGCCGATTGTGTCCAGTGGTCACACTTGACAGAATGAAATGGTGGACGATTACTGCAATTAGTTTCACTTAAGATGCTTAAAAAAGGATTAAATTATCTCCTTAAAACACCATTCTCCCAAACCTACTCTACCTAATTTTACCTACTCCCAATAAAAAGTTTCAGTCCAATCTGTCACACTAAATAATCTATGTCTAGAAGTAGGAGCGGCTATTGTGTGCAAGTGGGCCGCTGTCTGCCGGAGCTGTGACGTCACGCATCTGATATTGTTGCTCGTCAGCTGATTGTGTTCACTGGTCACACTTGACACAATGAAATGATGTGCTGGTGGACGATTCCTGCAATTAGTTCCACTTAGTATGCTTAAAAGAGGATTAAATTCACTCCTTAAAACATCATTCTTCGAAACCAAAAACGCACGAATTTTACCCATACCCAATATCTGTCCTATCTATCTTACTACTTAATCTATGTCTAGAAGTGGGAGCGGCTATTGTGCGCAAGTGGGCCGCTGTCTGCCGGAGCTGTGACGTCACGCATCTGATATTGTTGCTCGTCAGCTGATTGTGTCCAGTGGTCACACTTGACACTATGAAATGGTGTGGTCGTGGAAGATTACTGACCTATATTTCTTTTAGTAGATAATTTTCCTACTGCATTTTGAATATAGCCCAATTCACCCTTTGCAGCTTTAAAAATGTAGGTTTCAAGATTATGAGCTATTGCACATATTTGTACCTGGTTAAAACTTTCCCTAGCTTTAGTACGATTCTGTATCCTCGTATTAAGTTTGTAGGTATATGGAGGCAAGATTGGAAGCTATCTAAGCCCAAAAACACGCTAGAAGAAATGAATTTTACTTTTTAGAAAGAAAAGTTGAGATAACGCCTAATGAAAATGTGTTAAGAAAACGCATGCTATGCTAACTCCAATTAATTTAGCTTAAGGGGCATATTCTTCTTCAAATTCCAAGCTAAGGTAAATGAAAATGTTTTTTGACCTTTGTAATACTTATCACGCGTCCGTAGACATAGCCTATTAGTAGATATCTCATGCTCTATCTATTTTGTATAATCTACTTATATCTATGGAAGCAGATCAAACCAGTTCTGATTAAGATTCAATTAAGTGCCCATATCAGTCACAAGAATAACGCGTGGCTAAGTAATAGCCGTAGGTATCGATCGATCATAGCGTTAAGCAAACCTGGACCCGATCCTTGTGGATAGGAAACGATATATGTCATGATGAGTATCCCTATGTTTCGGAAAGCACGTTAAATTGATGGGCACTAGACGTCTTTTGAACATGGCAGTCGTTGTTACTGTTACTGTTACAGCCTTTTTATCGTCCCACTGCTGGGCACAGGCCTCCTCTCACATGGAGAAGGATTGAGCATTAATCATCACGCTTGCTCAATGCGGGTTGGTGATTTCAGACTTTACAGTCCAGGTTTCCTGAAGATGTTTTCCTTCACGTTTTTATCAGCCTTTAGTGTCCAAGATATATTTAGAAAGTACATACAAACTTAGAAAAGTTGCATTAGTACTTGCCTGGAATCGAACCCACACCCTCATACTCGAGAGGTTGGTTCTTTACCCACTAAGCCACCACGACTTTTTTTTTAGCAGCATGGCAGTCGTTACGAGTAGCTAAAAGCCAGAAAGTCTGACAACCAGTCTTACCGAGGAGTAGGTACCTATCAGGTTGCCCAGGCAACTAGGTTGAGAACTAGCTGCTGCTTAGCTTGCTGATACTTAGCTCTAACTGGTGAAACTGGACGCCGACCCCAACATAGTTCGGGAAAGGTTAGGCAGATGCTTATGTATGTGACCATCAGCCACCTGAACCTACTAAAGGAATTTTAAAATACTATTCCAAGATAATAATAATAGAATTTCCCTGAAATTACATGACTAATGGAACATAACCTAAATAATAAAGTACCTATGTACTCCAAAACAAGATAATTATGTGCATTCCAAATACAAATAAATAGTTCTAGAAATTATACTTTACTATTCCTCTTTAAAATTAAGTGGCCAGATAGAGTGAACTACATATGCGGATAGTTATTAGTCTACAGGACACTAGATTCTTTCCGCATTTTCCCGGTTTCCCGAAGGAACTACTCATCTTTCAGTTTCTTGTTGAACTCGCAACTGGATAAAAGTCATCCTGTTATAAGTTCGATTGCTTCTTTAAGTGCCAAATTACTCTGTTGTCAAAACGTGATTGAGGACCCATAAACTTTCACATTTATTGTTTCTAATATTACTTAATAAAGTGGTTGACGTTTTTATTGTGATGTCTATGACTGATTACAATTTATTCGTATTATACTAAGTTAGTAGTTTACCGTTTTAACCGTTACCGCTTTGTCACATAAATCATCCATCGGTCATAAAAGCAACCTATAATATTTTAATTTTCTGGTATCGGGTTGCCCGGGTAACTGGGTTGAGGAGGTCAGATAGGCAGTCGCTTCTCGTAAAGCACTGGTACTCAGCTGAATCCGGTTAGACTGGAAGCCGACCTCAACATGATTGGGAAAAAGGCTCGGAGGACGGTATGCAAGGATGCAAGTAAAAGCATGGAAAACGACTAGTAATCATTTTCCAAAAGTAAGCAAAATCCTTACCAAAAAAAAATGTGAATTGAATTGAACTCTGTCTGTCTGTCGGACTTTCTGAACTGATTTAAATGAAAGCTACACAAATAGTCTAGAGCCCGAAAAGGGACAAAGACTATTTTTTTTGGCTGTGGGAAGTAGTTTCCTCGGAAAGCGGGGTGTAACACCCGGTTAACATGAAGTTTAAAACAATTTACTGGATTCTAGAAATATCTAAAAATTATTTCGTCGGAAATTCCTAAAAAAACAATAGTATGAAGGTAATCAAATGTACAATGCTAAATTTAGAACTGGATAAAACGAGCTCTCGTTCGGTGAGTCCACAATTAACGTTCGTCTGTCTCATAATCCACTTACGGGGATCATTCACACCCGCCTAGATTTAATTAAACCTTACCTACGTTATTTAAGGGCTGGGTTGGGAAGAGCGGACAAGCGAGCGGACAAACATTTCTTTTTGTTGTTTCATATGTTTTTTTTTTTGTATTTTTCGACAAAAGAATGGAAGGGTTAAAAAGTTTTGTTTTTGTTTCAGATAGAAAAGAATCGCACTCAATTTGTAACTACTAGAGCCAGTACTAGATCAGAAGAAGCATATTTTGTGTGCGTCAGAGCACTCTGGTTGAACCTCGCTTTTGTACATACATATTTCCAAAATTATTCTGACCTATTTTTCTGAGAGGGCTGGCTTATTTTTCGAACAGAGAATTGCTATACAACGTCGCAATGCAGCCAGTTTTCTGTGGACGTTTCCGGATAATAGTCATCACTATTCTCCGTCTCCTTTCACAATGAACCTCTGCAAATTATAAAACAAAAACATGTCCTGTAGTTCTAAAATGAAAACTAAATAAAATTCAAACAATCAATCACCGCCATTCACACCATCCCCTAACCCTTAACCGCTGAGTCCGTCAGATTAGCAGCACCGTAGCGCTACCGTACATCACTACTGTAATATGACACGGATGTTACCGACACGTCATACGGTGTTACTCGATACTGCATGTTATTGTTACTGGCTTATGTTCTGTATTTGTGGATATCTGTTCCTGTCTGGTTTAAAGATCGATCGGTCACAAAAAAAGTAGTCATGATATAGATTTCTAAAAAGCTTTTTTTTTCGTGTTTCTTGAATTTGAAAGAACATTGGATGCTATATGTTGGTATTTTTTTCCTCTAAAAAGCTCAGGTTTTTCCCATCTAACAGATCTTAAACTTAGTCAAATACCCTGTTATTTTTTACAGTAAGAAGTTCTTCATATTGCAAGAGTAATTTCATGACGTTTCAAAAACAATGCCGAACCTGTTAGGTATAGATAGCCATTTTATACCTATGTAAACTGGAAACAATGCTTCGGTTCCTACCTGAAAATATCTAAGTCATTTTACAACACTGTAAAAAGGAATTTGAATACGTCACACCAAATAATTTATAGACACGATTACTTTTATATTTATTATACAGTTTTTAATTGTATTAGTATAGATAAACAAACGATTTGATAAGTTTTCCCGTGACTGACATATTTTTAAGTGCATACATACTCATACGTAACTAATACATAATAGAAACGTAGGTACCTAGTAGAATTTCACAATATTATGTAAATAAATATATGAGTAGGTACCTATATGTAGATACCTATATCATCGTCTAGACTGAAAATCTCGGAAATGTAACTTTTGATAAAAAAGTATGTAAGCTAGGTGTTTCTGGGAAGAAAACTTTGCAAAGCTCATGCTATTTCTTCTTTCTGTAAAGTTAAGTTTTCACTACTTATCCCACCTTGTTATAAAAATGTACCAGCTTTAGAACTAAGCTTAAACCATCTCCAACAACTGGTTTTATAATAAGGTGGATGAGGTTTTCTCTCTTAAGCGTGATGTAACTACCAGATTTTATGAAATTAAATTCCAATCATTGGGTGAACCCAAAATATTGTGGATTTATATTAAATATTTTATGGATACCCTATTATACCATACGGCCAGACGTGGATGACAAAATCGAGAAATGTTGACGATTTAACGATCTGGTCAAATTAACATAAACATTTCATGAAACGCAACCATTTCATGAAATGCTCAAGCTTTTCATGAAGTGGTCAAATCTACGATAAGGCTACGACATATATATAGGTCTAGACATAGGACAAGAATGTACATAGTCATAGATATGGGACTTTTTATGACGGAAAAAGGATATTTCATTATGTGCTAGTCGACTAATTATTATGACTAAAATCGTACGATATAAACTATTTAAGGAACACTTAATTACTTGGACACTTAAATGAATAGCCTACAACATGTCCTGATGCCCTTAGGGTATCTAAGTTCGGGAGTCAGGCGTCAGTGGCCTATTATCTAGTTCATATTACGTCTAACCTGAATATTGGTTATCGTCTTTGTGCTAAGGAGAGAACACAAAGCTAGATATTTTATAAAAAGTAGTTTTCTGATGTTTATATGTATTTCTGTGTATATTTGTATGCCTACCCATTTTATTCATCGTTCTCTCTCGATATAATTTAAGTAAGATGGTGCCAATGCTAGTCTTCCTACCACCACTATTTATTATTGCAAATCTTCTCATACCATTCTAATTTATTTTTATTTGAAACTACAACGTTCGTTTTTGAAAGTTCGATGGCATATCATGTCAAAGCTCTAATACAAGATCAGATTGAACCAATCAAAACTGACTAGATTTGCAGCATTTTTTACAGGACAAAATCTAATTTTAAGACCCTCTCTTTCAATTAACTTGACAGTCACAAGACGTCATTCTATTTTTAGCATTACCTAGTAATCTTAAATCGCGGATGCATGTGCAGTAGATTGCACTTACTGTTTATATGGAAGGCCGGTGCACCACTTAGGCGGTAAGATTTTTATTAATAAATTAGGTGAGCTGCGCGCGACGCCAACTTGAGATCAGATGTGTGAGACACATGAGCGGTTGGGATGGTCAACTTTAGGGGTGTACTTTTTGGTAAGAGTCAAGAGAAATAGTAAATTTTTGAGTGACGAACACCAACAATACTAAATGTAAAGTTAAACTAGAAGGTGCTATAAATGTATTGTTTCTGTAAAAAAAAAAATACACTTCGCTTATAAAATATAACTCTATAGAGTGAGACTTAATAGTTATAAGTTTGGTATTAAAAATTGGATTAACACAAAATCACGATCTTACGAAAAACCTGGGTAAATACTTCTTTCATTTAGTGAAAATCTTAAGATTGGACGCAGTAGACAGCTCAAAAGATCGAGACGTGAGAAAACAAAATGGGGAGGCCTTTGCCCACCAGTGAGACAATTCAAGCTAAGAAAAAAGAAAGACGCAGTAATCCTTTGTGCATTTACCATACTAGGCATATTGCATATAATGTCTGTCATTCCTCCCTACACGTCACAATGTCTTATAAGAGAATGCGTTCCTGACACGTCGCGATTGAACTGACGACGTAACTTTGCAATGGCGTTGCAGTTACGATAAAAATATTTTTGCTGGTTGTTTACCGTTTTAACAATTGAGGAGCATTAAAACAACATTATTATATCAATAATCAATGAATGTTATTACGTCGTCAGTTCAATCGCGACGTGTCAGGAACGCATTCTCTGAATGGCCGAACTATAACTGTAAAAACAATCTGCTAAGATATGAACTTATCTGTCAAGTCTAAGACTGCAAATTATCCACTATCGTCTCTGATCAATACAGATAGGAATTACCTATCTCATTTACAGTCATTATCAATACTTTATGCCTGACTTTAATTCAATTTTTATCTGAAATTTATTTTATGTTCTATTTTTGGACCAGGCATGTATAATGGTACGTACATTACGCCATTTATAATATTTCAAGTAAGTACTACTTACTTTGATAATTTCTGGCCAGTGCTTCAAAAGAAAAAAAATACTGTTCTGGAATATTCTATTTTTTATCGCACTTAAAAACTACCTAAGGAAATTAAAACGTCTTTCGATACTGAACTATAAGTCGCGATAACTTGTAAATAAGTACATTAACTTTCTAGCAAGTCAACTACCTCATACTGTAAAAGATGAAGAAATCATGAATATATTTTATCTCATACCGTCAGATTATGAATATGGTGAAATAATAATATGTACTTACAGTTTCTCTTCTCTCTATAGTGTGTTCCATAGTATTGTTTTTTTTTTAGAAAAATATTTAAAGTGAAAACCCTCTTAAAACTAGTAGAAAATATGCAAAATAGAAGTTTAATTTCGAAGGAAGTCTATTTGAATGATAATCACGCAAGCTCATCACCCAAGCCCTTTGGTCAATGAATAAGCAATCGTTTATCTACGAAACATGTTTGATGTTATAGATAAAAATAGATTATACAAATTAGCAGTCGGAAAAGGTGCGCACGCTTTTCAAGATAATATTAAGCAATTATCAAATAATACTCTACTAATACTGTCAAAAGAACTGATTTAAAAATGTACGTTCCAAATATGTATGTAGGTATAGAAAACGTTTTTTAATGATGCGGTGAAAATTCTAGAACGATGCAGATACATATATACCTATTTATTATCATAAATAAAACTTTATGCTATTTACTTTATTGTACCTATGTACTTAACTATGTGTATATGAGCTATGTATATGTAAAAGAGCTTAATTTTAGTAGGTACCTGAATAGAATGTTTGCAATAAATAAAATCGTAATAGATCAAAAATAAAGATAGTATATTGGAAACTGGAACAATCCGATCAAGCCTGATAATTCCCTGACTAAGATTTGTTGTTTTACAATTAACACAAAAATAACTGATTCACTACAAACGAATGTTTATCTATGAACAAGTAATTAAGTTATCGGTGCACTGCATCGCTCGGAAAATGAAAAAGATTTTCAGATTCTTTGTAGAAAACAGAAAAAGCAAATAACAAATTGATTGATTGACCTAATTTTATTGTGCATCGCTTTGTTTACTTTCAAAAGTTAACAAACTGTGTTCATGTTTTTGCGAACTTTCTTTCATTTTTATTAAACACCATAAAATATCATTATGTAACTTCATAGCAGAAGTAAGGAATTAGATATCCCTTAATAAATTAGATAATCCCCTACTATTGTTGTAATTCGAGTGACAGTTTTTTTACATACCCATCTACTCAAAACGAAACAGTCTCCAGTCTTACCACATTTAATAAAGTGTGTACCAATAAAGTGTTAAATATGAAAATGAAAAAACACAAATAAAAAAATGTATTTAGCAGAAAATTCACTTTATACAACCATACAAAATTTCCAAACATTAGTCGCGCATGCTCAGTATTGACAAACAGCTGAAGCGGCACGCGCCATGCCGTCCGTCGTTCCCGGCCGTATGTCACGAACATACCTATTATCACTCCAAACGTACTACGAGCCAGCTTAGTGTTGGCCGACCCGCGCGTTCGTACGCCCGATAAAAAAATGTACAACAAGACGAAAAAATGTATAAAATGAGCACTTACTCCAATTTGCGTATTAGTCGGGAAACGTGGGTGTGAGAGTGAACTACTGTTGTTGCAACAAAAAATAAATAAAAAAATAAATTAACAAACAAAAAACAAAAAGTGAAATATTTTTGGGAAAAATAAATTGAAAAAAAAAAAAATTTTGGAAAATGTTTGCGATATTTGTGTTGTTCGTGATCAGTTTGGCAGGTTTGTAAAAAGTTTTTATTTCAATGTTGTGAATCAAAAAAAAAAGCGAAAGACTAAGAATACCATTTGGGACCTCAAGAAACCAGTTTGAAGTTTATTAAAAAAAATATTTACCACCATTAAATACAAAAAAAATAAATAGTTTAAGTCAGTTCAATCCAGACACTTCTTTAAATCCTGAGGAAAAACTAGGTCAAACTTATATCATTATCAGTTAATCGAAGCCAAAAACTTAACGGAAGTATACAACTTAAATAGCTTAAAAGCAAGCTTTAGCCTTATCAACTGACTTCAAAAATAAAGAAAGAGGAGGTTCTCTATTCGGCTGTTTTTTTATTGATCTGTGTTTTTAATTGTTTAAAGATTGTCATTAACTAGGATTATATCAATGTAGTAAAACATAGCTCTCGGTTACAGTTTGTTTATATTAAGGTACTTACATAAAACTAAACAAAACGCTTCATACGCTATGTTGTGGTAAATATGATTTTTCATAAGATCAAGAGATTTCCTTTCTTTTTTGTATTTAATCCGTAATTTTATGCAAATCTAATTCGATGTACTTTTTTATTTACCATTATTTATTTTTTATTTACCCATGTACTTTTTTATTTATTTATATTTACATTAAGTATCTATTATTGTACTTTATTTTTTTATTGAACTTGTTTACAATATTTTTTATAGTAGATAATATTTGTTCCAAAATGCCAATATTTTGTTTCAGATTTGACTCTGCAGGCGGAATGGACCTATAACCGTAAGTTTTCATTGCACTAGTTGAATCATCACATCACTAGCATAAATAAAAAACTTAAATCTAATTAAGCCGGCATGCGACACTACGAAAAACTTGACCAAAAAATCTTCATCTAGACACACGGCAGTGTGTCCGCCAAGTTCGAGCAAAAAAAGTGACACACCGGCCGTGGGTTATATTACACGAACCATTTCGGGCCAAATTCGACCCCCCTGTAACTCAAAATCTATTTTATTTATGCGTATCAAATTTCTAGTATCTGTTGAGACCCCCTCACTTATCTAAAATACAAAATTTCATTAATATACCTATTGTAGGTCTTGAGATATTGACGTCAACGAAAATAGCTATTTTTACTATACACTCACTGACTGACTGATTCACTGACTCACTCATCAAAAACCTAGACCACTTCCAATGGTCGTATTGACTTGAAATTTGGCATGGAGGTAGGTCTTTATGTCAAGGTAAAGGAAAAAATCTGAAAATGGCCAAGTGTGAGTCGGTTTCAAAATAATGAAGATGTTTTATACCCGGTGTAAATTTATACCCCCAAGGAACTAAAACTACTAAATTTATCTATATTTATATAATATATCTTCGAATGGTCGTACCGATCTGAAATTCGTTACAAAGGTTTGTATTTAGTCAAAGTAAAAATCTGAAAACGGCCAAGTGTGAGTTACTTTCGAAAATAACGAATGTGTAACTTTGATCCACGAACATAATATATGATAACATGTCATGTCAGTCAGTTGGTAAATCTAGTCCATTTATTTAATCTAGTTCATTTCTTTGTAAGAAACATAGTGCATATAAAAAAGGCAAGTTTTAATAGAAAATTAAATACTTGATTCATTGCGTTTAGTAGGTTTATAACGGTGTATGAAAACTTGCCAAGTAACATCATTAAAAAGCAACTATTTTTAACTGAGGTATGTGTATGGAACTTGGTACTTATTCAGATCTCACTTCTTTTATAGGCGAAGCATTCCCATATTATCGAACTTGGCAGTCTTTCACATTTTTGTTTTGGGTGGGTCTCTTTTAGCCAACATCCGTTCATCCATTCAGCCAAACTTTCTTTATGTATCGAGAAAATAAGCTCGCCTGGAGACGATCCTGGATCTCAAACGAATTAGAGCATTTTTTCGACAGGAAATTTTATTCGAATCCATAAAAATTATTGAGGAATATTATAATTAGGATCGAAACAAACCTTAACAGCTTTTTTTTTAAATTAGATACACATTTATACAAACAATAAATCAACCTGTACATAAAAGGTACGAATTTTCTGAAAAATAACGCTGTCGTAGCATATTTTCAAAACTTCGAGTTCTAATAATAACTATTGATAGATATCGTACGACCATAGATAAGTTGTCTATAATTAAATCTGAATACCTATAACAAAGTTAATGAGTCATTAAGACAATCAATTAAAATATAAGGCGACGTTATTTTTAACATTAATGATAACAATCTTATTTGTTTACAAATGTCATCAAAGATTGCTTAGAAATTGATGACGAAAGCTATTGTTTTCTGATATGATAAAAAGAAATATGTAAGTTCGAAATCCGACCAACTTTTAATGGAACAGACCGCTTTTAAACGCACCTGCATTTTTGTGTAAACCAACTTGCAAGGAGAATAAGTGTACTGAAGATCCCCTAAAACTTTTCCCATTGTCTGCATGGTCAATAAATAACCCATATCAAATTGTAACGTTCTAGTCTAAGCTAATTATTATCTAGCCACGATCGTACAGAATAATAGACAGATCAATCTGTCAGACGTGATTTATGTTGGCAAAACAGCCCTAAAAATATGTCAAAACTGGAATTCTATGTAACACCAATGATGCTGTTTTTTACTCTGAACAATTTGAAATATATTTTCAGTCTGTAAAAACACCGAAAAGGGGCCTCGTATTGCCAAATTCCTTCTATTTAGTTTCTAAATCGCAGTAACTTTCGAACTATCCCGCTGTAATTTTACTTCACTTCCAAAATAATTAAGCCTGAAGATAAACTTAAATGACTTTGCGAAGATAAACGAAGATCATGTATAAGGATCACGCTTTTATTTTTTGATAATTCCCCAATTATGCAATTACTTACATTCTTTGCAAGTTATCAGACATAATCAAAGCTCATCAATTAAAGTTTACTTGATTATCTGTACTGTTGATCAATTAAACATACTGCATTTTGAGGCTTAAATTCTGGGTTTAGTAAACTAAGTACCTACTTATTGATACTATTTTCAATAATGCATTTTGTAAATTTCATTTTTTTAAACTTGCCTTTCGATACCTTACATAATAAGATCCTGTGGTAAAAACCGCATTCTGACTGCAAACTGCAAATGTAATGTTTGTTAATTGTTACTAATATTGTTCAATGTAATAATGTCAATTGTCTGTTCTAATATAATAATAACAATTGTTTCATTGTAATAAAACAATCTTTACACCATGTGGTGGCCTGTGACGAGTCTATGCGCTAACATCATATTATGCCATTGAATATTCAAATACATAGATTGCATGCTTTAATAATAAAAAAGTGTCCTTATTTAGAGTCTACCCTTTACCCTATAACATTTAATACCAATACCTGGTTCTATTAGTCACTTAGGTACTTCTTTCTTCTACTCTCAGTCAACAACACTTTCTTTCTTCAATATCACTACAGCACAAAAATGCAATACATATAAAGACATTGTTATTTTTTATCACAGAATTAGTGTACCATGCTACATTTTTCTCACTCAATCCTTTATCAATTCCTCCAACCATCACCTCTTCACCCAATCTATACTTACTTATTAAAACCTAATTTTCCCCCCGCAGAGGAATACCAATGGCCGGGCGTCTGCAACGTGGGGAAGCAACAGTCCCCCATCAACATCATGACTAACGAGGCCGTGGTGGACACGCATCAGGTGCACATACGAGGCCCCCTCGTCTTCAGGGGGTACAATGATGTACCTCTGTATGCTGTTAATAATGGACATACGTGTGAGTACAATTTTGATATTCTAGAACTTTCTTAAATGAAAAATTCGGGATTATTCTGAAACCCTATCATGTGGATAGCATGATAGCTCGTGGGACGAAGTTCATCATGTATTTTTTTCTCTTTTTTCGTACAGAGCAAACTTTTGCTAACTTCAACTATGTCAACTGTGAAAAGCGTAGGTTTTTCATATGAATATGCAGTTTTCACAGGTACCTGTAGGTATCTAGAGCCACAGTTTCGCAACTTTTTCAAACTTTTAATAAATTCTCTACATTTCATGTTTCAAAGCGATGGCGTGATATTAAAGTTCTACATTTTCAGTTCCAATTTAGTTTTCAAAGTACATTGCTAGACTAATTTACTAGCCTTCAACCCAATATTTTAAATAGACAATTTAATTGTAAATTACGGCTTTCTGAAGTCACTGCAGTTACCATTTTTTGCACCAAATAAACTAATAATGGCAATTTTGCAAAAAAAAGCAAAAAGAGCAGAAAATAAAAGATTTTTAAGCAGGTCAGCTACTTACCATTAATCATATAAAAAGTGGGAGGGCAGGAAAAGGGCAGAGGAAATTAAATGGATATTAAGTTCCGCTGTTACTGCCAAGAGAGTAAAAACCTTTCAGTGCTGGGTCCCATTGGAGAGTCCCCATGGAATATTATGTATTTTTTAAAGGCTGGATGTAGATTGCGTGCATAAAATATTCCTTATGGCTCTGTAACGTTATTAAAAATACAAAGATCGTGAACATTTTTTACCGTCGAATATGTATGAAAAAGATACATACTTCTGCAACTTTGTAGGCCTTGTTTAAAAAAACTTTTCAAAATTAATTCTGGGTCATAAGTCATAACAAAAACCTAAAAACTTACGAACAATTTCTAATCACAAAAACAAGCCTTTTTAAACCACTACTCACCAGTCTTACTTACTTATTCCCTTTTACTAAATATGCTCGATATTTCAGTGAAATGGTCAGGCGTGGCGGATGGGCCGGCGCCAATCCTGCAAGGAGGACCTCTCAGAGGGAACTACACCTTCCTGCAGTTCCACTTCCACTGGCTCTCTGAACACGCCATCGATGGAATGAAGTAAGTCAAAAATATTTAAAAAATATTGTATTTTATTAGGAAAACAAACAGTTTTACAATAATCACTAACCGTCGTACCACAAAAACTTTTAAACGTCTGTTGAACACTTGTCTAAAAAATTATGACGTTAAAATAAGGTCCGTTTTGCAGCCACACTTTTTTTAGACAAATTTTCAACAGGTGTTTAAGTTTTTGTAGTAGATGAGCATATAGAAAGACTTGCATATATAATTACTATCATATCTGTACATAGGATATGTTTAAGTGCTGTTGGAGTATTCTCGTTGGCGACAGGTACCCCGGGTAGTTGTAATATTAGAAGGTTATTTCACACTAAACCTCTGTTAATTTATGTAAATACATAGTTTAATTACGATGTTTGTTTCGTAATCTGAGCAACACTTGATTCAATATTATAAACTGATCGACTCATATTCATGGAAGAGTTTTCGAGACGATTATAATGGTATTAAATAAAATCTTTTCAAGATGATAAGAACGAATAGAATAATACTAAATATGAACACACATAATCTTATAAAAATAGCTAACGTCTACAAAACATTTATTGAAATACAAATATGAGGTTTTTCCACAAAGATCTTTTGTAATCGACCCAAAAAATACGAGGTATTGTAATCACGTTTTTTTAACATACGAGATTAATCCGAAAGATGATTTCAAAAGTAATCCAATTCGTGATACATAGCGAACCTTTTTTCACCTGAAAGCGTAACCTTCATCATTGTCTGCACTCTTTTCAACGGCTGTATCTTTTCAGCAATCTCAACTCTGAAAGCGCGACCTTTTACGTTTTACACCTTTTCATTTCAAGCTTGAAGCCTTTTTGTAAAGATACATGGATTTTCATTTAAACTGACCTTTGGGTGTAGCTATTTATTTACATTGAAAAGCAATGCATGCTGGTTAACCAAAAATATTAGAAACTTCATAATTTACTGAACCGTTTTTATGGGAAATCATCAAATGACCGCTCCCGCTGTGGTTGCAGGGAGGGAGGGAGTGTCAGACTCTTACTGACTAAAACCCATCATGTTCCTTCTTATGCACTTTACGTTCCAGGGCCGCGGTAACTCGCGCGAACAATCCCACAGCCCTCAACTATTGAGTCACGTGTGAATCTCTCGGAATTTTTGCTTCAGACTGTAATAATCTTAACTGTTAGTAAATTCCCAATTAGTAGATATTGTCTGTAGTTCGCAATTTATTAATTAGATCGATTGTAATTATCTTATTTAGCTATTAAGGTAACACGTGGTTTATTGAACAATTTATTGGTGGCTTATTGATCAGCAAATGACGTTTGAAGACGTGAAATAAATTCATATTTCCCTACCTTTATGTAGTTTGAGTTTATGTGTCTTTGTGATCCACACACAAGATGATCCACATGCTAGAAATGATCTTTTTCGTTAATTTTGATCCCACCTAAAACAAAAATGTGAAAGGCTGCCAAGTTCGATAATATGGAAATCCTTCGCCTATAAAAGAAGTGAGATCTGAATAAGTACCAAGTTCCATACACATACCTCAGTTAAAAATAGTTACTTTTTAATGATGTTACTTGGCAAGTTTTCACACACCTTGTTATAAACCTACTAAACGCAATGAATCAAGTATTTAATTTTCTATTAAAACTTGCCAAGTAACATTATTAAAAAGTAACTATTCTTAACTGAGGAATGTGTATGGAACTTGGTACTTATTCAGATCTCACTTCTTTTATAGGCGAAGGATTTCCATATTATCGAACTTGGCAGCCTTTCACATTTTTGTTTTGGGTGGGATTTCATTTATTTTTGTAAGGTTGTTTATTTTATTTTTTTCTTATGATTAAGTTAGTTAAGGAAATGTCTCATTTATACTATCTTTCAGATTTTTGAATATGCACTATGCTTCTTACAAAGAAATAAACTAGATTAACTAAATGGACTAGATTTACTAACTGACTGACATGACATGTTATCATATATTATGTTCGTGGATCAAAGTTACACATTCGTTATTTTCGAAAGTAACTCACACTTGGCCGTTTTCAGATTTTTACTTTGACTAAATACAAACCTTTGTAACGAATTTCAGATCGGTACGACCATTCGAAGATATATTATATAAATATAGATAAATTTAGTTCGTTTTAGTTCCTTAGGGGTATAAATTTACACTGAGTATTTTACACCTTCATTATTTTGAAACCGACTCACACTTGGCCATTTTCTGATTTTTCCCTTTACCTTGACATAAAGACCTACCTCCATGCCAAATTTCAAGTCAATACGACCATTGGAAGTGGTCTAGGTTTTTGATGAGTGAGTCAGTGAATCAGTCAGTCAGTGAGTGTATAGTAAAATAGCGATTTTCTGACGTCAATATCTCAAGACCTACAATAGGTATATTAATGAAATTTTGTATTTTAGATAAGTGAGGGGGTCTCAACAGATACTAGAAATTTGAAAAGCGTAAATAAAATAGATTTTGAGTTATAGGGGGGTCGAATTTGGCCCGAAATGGTTCGTGTAATATAACCCACGGCCGGTGTGTCGCTTTTTTTGCTCGAACTTGGCGGACACACTGCCGTGTGTCTAGATTTTTTTTAGATAATAAGGATTTTTGCTAGGCTACTTTAATGATTTAAATCACTTATCAAATTCAGACTAATTCATATTTTTACCTACCTGTTTAAAATTATGCTGTACCTCTTTGCAAAATACGTAAAACGTACTGATATATTAAATTTAATAAATTAAGGAAGTAATTATAGTATGTACAATCAGTGACAATAATCATTTAAGTAATTAAAAACGAGTGCATTCACCCACGTAAACCGGTCTAGGTGAAGTTAATTGTAAAACCTTGAGATTACGATAATTTATTTAACTTATCGTTCTATTATATAATTTAGTGTTTGATTATTGTTATATAACATTTGCAAATTAGGTTTTATTAATATTTTTATGATAAAAAGATAAGATGCTTCATGTATTATACCTATCAGATTTTTAACTTCCTTAAAATTCTTAGATATCACGAAAATCGTGTAATTAATATAGAAAAATAAACGTGGGTATTTTTTCGTCTTTGAAAACTTTACAAAGAATGTTCGACTGCTTAATTAAGTTTCCAAAATCTAATTAATAGTTGGGATTACACACAAAAGAGAGGTCAAGTTGTATCTTAGAAACTATTTCAATTGTAATTAACTTGCTCCCAATATTAATTTAGATGAAGAGTCTTGAATTTCTGACCATCCATGAAATAGTACCTAAATGATTAGACTAAATTAATATCCAATTGAATAAGGCTATTCAAGGGATAATCCATCATTGATAAAAATCAAGACTATGTGTTTTTATATATGTACATAAATGTAAGTAACTATTCAATAAACTAAAGTCTAAAGCCCAGTCTACACTAAAGCGGTGCGGAGCAAAATAGTTTTCAAACCACCAAAAAAATTCGTTCTAAGTTCAGGCATATAAAGTAAGATCCCTTGTTACACCATATTAAAAAGAAGTTCCTAATCGTAAAATATGCAAAATACTGTAATCGCTATACAAATCAAATCGTACATTATGTCACATAAGATAAGTGAGTATCATACCAGTTTGTACAAAGATTAGGTGTGTACTCAATGTCGGCCGACTGACATTTTATTTGTTCCCGAATTTTGTGCCTTTAGTGTACCGGTTTCTTTCCACGGTTTCTTATTGAAACAATGTCTTGGTCGTCCGTGTTTGCTTGTTAGGAACTGAATGAGATAGTATTTTATTCATGTTGTTTTATGGCACGCGTGTCTAGTTATGATTGAAACAGCCTGAGAGAGGATTTAGGGAAGGTGCGTGTCTGACGGAATATGCGTCGCGTATTATCGGTCGCGTAACGACAAAACAGACAAATATACGATAAAACATTCAATCATTCACACCTAACCGATAATGCGTTAGTGCAATTTCCGCCAGATATGAACCATCCCTTAGGGTACATTTTATCCGAATGCAGGAAATAGATCCCTCAGGTTCAAGCTCAGTGTAATGTGAAAGCCATAGTGATGACTGTATATTAATTATTTCATATATGTATGTTTAGTACTTAGTTACAGTTTTTATCAGGCCAATTAAAGAAAAATGCTATAATTACCTATGTAGTAGCTTTGTTTGTGTGTTTTACGACATCTATAAGATAAAAATGATATGTAATTAAATACCTGAAATGAGAGAAAGGAAATTCCAATTTACATAAACAGACGTGAAATATGAGTAGCAAGATATTTTCTATCTATTACGTGACGTGAACAAAATTAATGTAACTGATCTTGGAAAAACTGTGGGTATCTTATTTCAGAAATATATTGTTACTACAGAGAGATTTTTCATACTGCTATTAAACCCATGGGAAATTAGTAATTTATAGCTCCACCTGTAACACTACAGAAAAATATGTTAAATTATTACTGGCACTGTGGGAGCAGCGTGAGGGAGAGTGTTGGACTCATACTGACTAATGGACACACTCAGAGACGTTTAATGGTTACTTAAGCCATTCCTTAGTGAATGATTTCTTTGACAATCCGTCACTAAGGAGTAACTTAAGTAATCATTAAATGTCTCTGAGTGTGGGGTTAAGGCCCATGATGTTTCTTCTCGAGCCCTTTATGTACCAGGCCCGCGGTAACTATTTCGAACATCCCGCAGCAGGCAAGAACTATGCACCAGACAAAAGTTTAAGAATAGCCTCAGCATTTGATCAGCTGGCTAATAAAGTTGTTTGTCATCAGATACCCCCTGGAAGTCCACATGGTACACATCAAGACTGGTCTGACCCTCGATGAGGCTTTGCTAAGATCTGATGGATTAGCAGTCGTTGGTGTCATGTTCATGGTAAGTGGAGTTTTGAGGACAATTTCACCGACAGCCTTATGTAATCGGTAGGCTACTTATTCACCTTGTATCTCATTGGTGAAAATAAGCCTTAAATTAATATTAAAAAAACATGTACAACTATGTTTTACAAATAATAAATGACTTTGACTTTACCCAGTAGGAATTTAATAGACTGGCTAGAATACTTAGAACCAAAATTGACAGTCAATCTTTAATTTGCTCATTCAAACTGCACTGAAACATTAGCTCTACACTAAGTGCTTCCATGTCTTTGCTAATAAGCTAAAGTATGTCACTAAAACAATAAACTATCCCTTCTACAGACAAATAGGTACATAGGTATCTTAAGCATTCCTCTTCATTATAGGTACGGAATGGCTACGATAGTGGTCGCGCTCTGGAAGAAATCATACCAATGGTGCCCTACCTCGGTGACAGCTCACAGAACAAGACCGAGGTTCAGAGGATTGATGTTTCGTAAGTATCTTTGAAGCAAATAACTTTGGAATATGAAAATAAGGAAATAAGCTGAAGGACGATCGAGCTTCCGTAATTGTAAGAAGAATGTCAGTATGGTCAGACAGTCACTCGCTCTATGTAATATACAGCTCAGCTGCATCCGATTAGACTGGAAGCCGAAACCAACATAGTTGGGAAAGGGCTAGGTACATAGATGATGATGTTACTTGTAAGTGATATAACACAGAGAACAGAAACAGGTGAAAACTGAAAGAAATAAAAATTTGGTTAGGGACAGGATGAGGATGAGTTTTAAGAAGATTTCTATGAAATTACGTTTTAACAATGACTTGTCTAATCTGGGAAATCTTAAAGGTACAAAATTCGTTCTGCAGTAGCTAAGAACTAAGAACCTATTAAGGGACGGAAGACGATCGTGAAACTAATCGTTAGGACGTAAGGGCAATGGCAATAAACAATAGCCGACAGATTTTAGTTGCGGTTGGGGATTTACACATACCTACTGTCTATTACTATTAGAAAAAATAAATCGATTGGTTTTATTGTAAACATCAGAATAAGAAGGGATTTCAATGCAAATTTTCTGAAGTATAGTGAATCCAACTCCAATGTATTTATCACAGTAAATCGATAGCTGTTATAGATGTAATTCTCTTACAGCAGTTGCTCTATCCCTATCAATAATATTGGGGACAGCCGTTAAAATGTACCCAACACTTTTTTACCTTAAAATCTACCTTTACCATTGATCACCATGTTTCAATTAAAATCTTGTGTTCCACCAGGCGTCTGCTGAGCCATCAACCTCAGTCTTACTACACTTACCACGGCTCCCTGACCACCCCAATGTGTCAGGAGGTAGTCACTTGGATCGTTATGGACAAACCAGTTTACATCACTCCGGAACAGGTAACCATTAATTTCCATATTTAGATTATTTTTCAATATAAGTGTAATGTATCCTTCTTCTATTGTTTTTGGAAAATCTCTTTGATAACGTTAGTTAGTTTATGTATATTGTATGCGTATTATGAAACAGACACAATAGCTAAAAATCCTTATCAAAATTGTATGACTTTATTTACACTGTACTGCTATTCTTCAAATTTAAATAGCCAGGAAACTTACAGTCTTCTTTTCTCCCTAGTACAAAATGTTCACCAAAGTGGATGTCGGCGGTGACTTCAACTACAGAAGCCTTCAGCATCCCAATGGCCGTGTGGTGTACAGGTCTATAGCATCCTGTGCTTCCATCCTCCTGCCCACCGTCCCTGGCACACTCCTCAGTCTCCTCTCCTGCTTATCCACCACCCTCGCAGCAGGAGTCAATAAGGGCATCGGCATAGTTCTCAACGTCAAAAGGAAAATCTTCGGAGATACCGCCAAAAAGTGCATTAAGCTTAACTAGATCTTCAACCAGGTATTTAAGGGTTTTGAAAATTAGGAACTGCCAAATTTAGAAGTTAATTAAGCTGCCAATTAGTGAAAAGTAGTTGACTGGTAGTTTGATGTGCCATATTCCTATCAAATTGATATGAAGTTCAAACGTCACGTGGCAGTGGTTTTAGAAAGAAACTTTTAGGCAATATTTCGTCTCTTTCAGAGATTTAATGAAAAGTTCTAAAAGACGTTACAAAAGACAGTGTTTCTAAGAAACAAAATAAATTATATGTTTAGAAAAATTGTAGAATGTGTCTTCTAGGTGTGTGTGCAATAAGTAAATAAATTGTTTTCTATCGACAATAATACGACAAAGACATAATCAAGGGATGATAATGAACCTCTTTTTAAAAGAATGCTCTTCAAGGCTGTTTGAAAAACGCAAAGTCAGAATACGGATGTATTTATCTTCCCAAATCCAGATCCAGACGAAGATTTAGGCGTAATCCATAAAACACGTAATCGTAATACGTCGGTAATCAAAATGATATTAATTATCATTATCATAAATGTCATAATGACGTATTATTGTCGAATTCTAGTCATCGGCAATTTAGATTGTTCAACTAATCTAGCTTATTGTGCACCTGTTGATAAAAACGTTTCAGATGTAAGATTTCATTTGGATATCGTATTTAAGATCGTCACGCGATAATCTTTGTTCGAAAATTAAATTTTAATTATTAGCAACGGATAATTCTGGCTACGAGTACAAGTTAGAAAATGTAATAGTTATTTCGCATTTCTTGCCAAGTTTGCCTATGCTACATATAAGGCCAGAAAAAATACCTGTAGGTATGTGAAAATAAATGTTAGCGATTTAATAATATGTATTAATTGTCAAAAATCGCTTATAAACTGTGTCTAAATTGAATAGCAAATGACAAAATTTTACAATAGGTAACAAGTCTGTAAAAAAGTATAATCATATTTTCAATTGTATTATACAAAATGATTCTCTGCTAAATACAAATAATTTTAAAATTGTCAAATTCATAGGTAATTGTTCTATGAAGACAATCATGAATTACTTACTAACACACCTAATCTACAATAGAATGTTTATTTTATTCCGACTCAGCATAATTTAATAAGATTGCATCGAATTTTTGCATAATTAGGGATTATCGCTTCATTTTTGTAGCATCAGCAAATCAGCATATGCATGCATAAAAACAAAACAATAACATCATGCTAGGAATTATTATGATTAGAGTTTACGGTAATCCGCTGACACATTTTTGAAAACGTGTCTCAGTGGTCAGTTACCCACTCATAAAGTGCTCAATGACATAACACTGTAATTCTTTATCAAATAATAAATTATATCTCTATTATTATAAAGATTATATTATACACCAATAAATAAGATTTATTGGAACAATATTTTTTATTTGTGAATAAATTTCTGTTTATTTCATTGTAATTTATAAGTGCATAATTATGTGAGTTATTTAATCTGAATTGTATTATAAATTTTACATAAAACATGCATTTAAACAAAGCGTGGCTTAAAAATAAAAAGTTTACTGATGATATTCACAATTCAATTGTATTTATTTAGTTATATTTTTAAGATTGCATTTAAAATGTATATAAGAAAAATATGACAAGTTAAATAAATTATTTTAAGATTTGAATTACGTTCTATTTTAATAATAAATGTTTTATGATTCAAATAAATGAATTATTGGCTGTGAAAACTGAACGATTGTAGAATGTGTGGATGATAATTATGTTTTTAATTATTTTAAAATAATTGTACAGTATATCATAGTGTTTAAAGTTATTAAATAACAATACAATAGCAACTTATGTTTTTTTTATTACCCGTTTAATTTTCGTCAACCTTCGGTATAAAGCAGATTAAAAAATAAGTATCTGTGGAATGTAAAAGCTCGTGTACACTATTTGTTCTGAAATTGCTTTACCTACTTAATCACTGATGTAGGTAGGTACTAGTATGATAGACCAGCATGAACTGCTGGATTAAAAGAATCAGTAGATTAAAAAAATTGATAGTCCAGTTCAAAGAACTAATTCAGACACCTGCATTGGCTAGAACCAGAAAATACATATTTTCGATATTAAGTTTGACCCAAACAAATCTATCGTAAATTCGATCAAATTCCATCAATCAACACTAATCGGTATTGCATCAGTTTTCTTTGAAGTGTGATAATTTTACCGCAGTATGTAAGTACCTACCTACTTCCTGCCAATAATTACGTAAGTACCTACCTATTGTTAATTGCTTTCGTCACCTAAACTTTTATTTGCAAAAAAGTATGGGGCTTTTTTTTGTAACGACGTCAAAAATCATCAAATGACCCCTCCCGCAGTGGGTTAGCAGCGGTGAGGGAGTGTCAGACTCTTACTGACTAAAAACCGTCGTGTTCTGTCGTAGGCCTTTTATGTACCAGGGCCGCGGTAATTCTTTCGAATTATACGGCAGCCCCGGCCGACCATGGTCCTGTTGGGCCCCGCTAGTTAAAATTATTGTTAGTTTTATTCAACCGTTTCAGAAACTATCGAAGAAATTATTTACCTGGAGCATTTTAATACATGCCCAAAAGTAAGGATATATAATCATTAACCTCCTCCTTTTTTGAAGTCGGTAAGTGTTTACGCTCGTTAAAAGCTTATGTTTTTTGAAAATTATACTTAATGCCTCTTACAAACTAATTGGTGCGAAACTTAATGATAATGATTACTTACACTTAATCATTTTATCTCAACAACAAATGAATCATTGATAACAAATTCTGATTATTACTTAATAGATCGATAAAGTATGATTTATTGTTGTTTATAAGTCTACGACCTTTTTCATCGGCTTTACCTACCTTTTATGAAGACCTAAAAATTTCAATCGTACCTATCTCTTTTCATACCCTTCTCCTTGATTAGAATAGTTCTTACTGTTCTTATTGCAATCGGAGCGTCGAGCGTGTGTAGTAGTAGTACACAGTACACACGTAGATACAGGCACTTTCAATGTTTCTCATAGATATAAAACATTTTTACACCTTTCAATTTATCTTTTCTTAATTCCAGAAATTCCACCGAAAAAATAGGAATACATAATAAGCATTAAAATACCTACCCTTAACAAAACACACAAGATAAATAATGAGTCACAACCTTTTCTACTGCAGTGGTACGATAAGGGTCGTACCTAATGATCGAAAAATAATAATAATATGGCGTGTCATCAATAATACAAAAATTAACCGAACCGTAATTAGATGATAAAATAGTACTTTATTGTGATAACTTGCCAATCGCGTCTTATGCTTAAGAAATTAGATAAATTATCTCTTATTCGTTGCCTGACTAGAAATTAGTCTCATTTGTTCATTAGATTTTACTTTTCTACGTCTACGTTTTAAGTAGACAACCCTGAATGAGAGAGCTAGAGAGAGTCTATATTTTGATACCCGACGGAATAAGAAGGGGTGTTATAAAAATGTATAATATTCATATCATTTATTGCGTTCCACAAGTTGCACGTGGTGTTACAATAAGCTTACAGCTACGTACATTTATGGACCCTGTTAGGGCACAGTAAAAAGGGACACCATTTACTTTTTAACATAAATAAATATCAGTAGGTATATTTCGCTTTTTACACAAGTGGTAGATAATCAGGTATTTATAAGAACACGAAGAAGAAATATTTAATCGGTACCTAATTAAGTAATAGGTAGGTACTGCTATAAATATTCTATATTTAGTTCATACTGAATTAAAGCTTTCTAAATATAGACATTTATCATTAAAGAAACTGATAAAAGTCATATTTTATCTAATAAATACTTATTATTGTACTATCGAAATTATTTATTGATTTATTAGCGATAATAATCGCTGACGCCATATCCTTTGTGATTTCGATAAATAATAATTCAACCTTAAAAAGGTCGTTCCTTGAACTTGCTAAAATTTTTTTTATCAATATTATGATGGTTAAAGTTTAAAAATTTTGTATAAATTGTTACTCAAGTTCAGTGTTGATTTGCAAAGACATCATGGTCACATTCAGAATTTTAGAAAATCTAAACATATATTGCTTCTATAGAAATTATTTGAGTATGCATGATTGCTGCAACCGAAAATAGACCATTACTATTATAGTCAAAGTCCTTTTTTTACTTTTAAATAACAAATATCTTTATAAATAAGTTTTCTGGTGACATTACTGAGCACAGTGACGCGGAGGAATACATCGACGCCCAAAATAAATAATATTATTTTATACATGTTTTTACTTTTGTATACTTTTATAGTATTTTATTTTTTGTAAGATAAGTCGTTTAGTTGTTACGCTACAAAATAAGTCGTTTCTACATATATACATATCTACATGTTGTAGTTCACAGCTTCATCATGTTTCTCTTTCATTTGCCATAGAAGCGAGAGCGTAATCTAATATTTAAACACAATTTGGTTGCAAGCGCAATGCATATGAGATAGGCGTCTCTCCGAGAAAACTCTATTAAATATTTAACTGAATTTTGGCGGGTTTTAAACGTAATTTTGCTAAAGGTAAGCACGAATTTATAGATTTTGAGCACCGCACACTGCCGACTAAACATATCTAACTCTATATAGGTACCGATAGATAATTGGTTGAGGTTTTTTAAAAAATTAATCGTGGATCCAATCAAACATTAATCCGCTTTCTGATAGATGGCTGAAATTTTTTAACGTGTTCGTGACTCAGATCTGAGTCACGAACACGTCACACACAAAAAATTTTGATAGTCGATCTTATACCAGCCGGATACCTACCCTAGGGACACAGGATCACGATCTTAGCGCATGTAAGCGCACTAATATTTATCTCTATTGATGGCCCGATCAAACCTAAACAGTTTGGAGTCTGCTCTAAAGAATCATTCATTTTCATACATCGAGACAGTTAACCATATCAGTGTTCCTGCCATCTTCCAACCTTTATTCTACGAACTTCTTAGTAAGACGATCTAGGAATAGTCCCCTTGTAAAGGAGTTATTCTATTTATATAACCGGATCGTATCAGTATGGCAATTGTGATTGTCCGCAAGGATATGACCTAATGGCGACAGCGAGAGTGATACTTCCGCTGTACAATATCAAATTGTGTCTAGCAGTTACAATGAAAGACGTTCTAGTGTTTCTAAGGGATAAGGCAAGTGAAGCTAAAACGTATACTATGGTAGATGCTATATCGGGTGTGTCGTTCATAATCACATTAAATTAAATGCGTTAGTATACTGGTTAATATATGTCGATTAACACAAAGAAAAAAGAAAAATACGTAAAAATAAAAATAAATGAATTTTTCAAACAAAGTAAATAGAATAAAAATGTGCGAAAATTAGAACACCATATAAAAGTCAGTCATTACAAACAACTGAAATTCTCCCTTGAAAACTGACAACTGTCAACAGGATCAAAACATTCGATACTCCTAACTTTATCTCTGCTTTACACACATGATGTAAATTATGAAAACGAAAAATTACTCCTGTGGTTTACCACTGAAAGGATTAGGTTATTTTTTTTACAATTCGCCATAGAATATCGTAAAGTATATGCGATAGGATTTAATGTGATTGTGAACGACACACCCTGTATACTTACTTGTGACACATACCTAATTGATCTATTTATTTACCCTTGAATAACTTACCTCGTTTAATATATATTTAAATGCAATTCTTAAGGTTTTACGACACTTACACTGAAGACCTAGATTCAGCACATGCCATATTTAACCCAAATCTCAGGTATTTGCTTGAAGATTACCTTTTATTACTGGTTTTCATAGCTTAAGCGTTTAACCTAGAAAATATACATATTTAGCAACTATACATACTTAATTTTTTTTTTTTAGTTATGAAAGCTGATAAGATAACGCGTGGCATTAACTGTCTGTTAGTCTGCCAATATTTTAATTGAAGAAATATTATTCTTCTTACGGAAGAGTACCTACATTTTAAAATCCCAAAAATAAAACAAAAAATAATGTTCTGGGGCATTCCAGAACATTATTTTTATAGTAAAGAAAACGTAACTAGGTACTCTTATATTTTACTAGGCAGAAAGCAATGTGTAATGCAGTTTCCATAGAACCGAATATTTTTAACTTCTTAGACCTTTCAAAACTACTTAGAGATGACAGTTCATCAGCCTTTTTATCGTCCTTCCACTAGGGACGGGCCTCCTCTCACACAGAGAAGGATTGAGCGTTAACCACCACGCATGTTCAATACGTGTTAAATCTCCCACGTTAAACAAAATACCTAGTAATCCAAGAATCAGGTCACAATCTAGTCATCTAGCATCCGTTAGTGAAGATACAGTGGACTAGTTCAGATTTCCCGCCGATTACGACTAATGGTCGAGGGGACGAGATGCACTATCTAGGCGTTGTGTAGATTGAGATATGGCACGGCTAGAAGAAGTGAAGATTGTAGATTTTAATATAGATGCTTGCAGTCTTGAATAAAATATTTTTTGTTTAGGTACAGTTCTAAATTGTCTCTTTGTATTTATATTAGGTAAAGAAGGATCTTTCCGGCAAAACATAAGAACTTTTAAAGGGAAAGAAAAGACAGAAGGGAATGGAAAGGGGTTTTAGGAACTGACATACTTAATTTTTGGTTCTATGAAATTGCTGTTTTGCAGACAAATTTTAATTATGATTGACTGTATTGTTCTCGGTTGTTTAATATTTACTCGAAAACATGATCAACGCTAAAGATGGAGATTCATATCTTTACAAACACATGATGCACCTACTCGTATGTAAGTACGAAAAATGAAGAAGTAGTGATGTGAGCCTTTCCCAAACTAACAACTGAATCCATATTCCAAAGCAATTCATTATCAAATTTTTTACAAATAAGGAAACAATTTCTCGTGAAATTTTCCCAACAATATGAATAACAATAACGATTCTCTTTTGTGTTATTTTATAAACATGATCTTTTGTAAATCTTGCCAATGAAGTTTCTCATTCAGTATTATCTGGTGCTGAAGAGAGTCACGACAGTGTAGAAATGCTAAGGATTGTCTTCCTGTTGCCTTTGATAGGTATGTAATACTAATTAGTAATTATTTCTGTTACTGGCTGTTTCCCGCGTTTTTCATTCGTTTATGCGGAACCTAGTGCCTAAGGAATGTCATAGGCTACCTCTCACTCGGTTTCGGGAAGTGGTTCATCCGGGATTTTTGAGTACAGTCAGCAGTTGTAGTCGGCAGTTAGCATTCAAAACGTACCTTTAGGGAAAGTGATGTTTTTATGACGAGCCTATTTTTTGGCAAACCAGTCTTTTTGTATTAGTAAAATAACAAATGTCCTTTAGCGAAAACAATGAGACAGTAAGCGTATTGTATGGCATTGTTTAAATACTGTCATAGCAGGTATGCATAGTAAATAGTAAGTAGGTAAAATTGTTACGTACGTCAATTAGATTCGGTGTTTCTCGAGTGTGTTTAAAGACGAGTTTGTCCCGTGGTTACAGTCAAATCCTGAGGCATATGGCGAAATTTATACTATAGAATGTCGATCATAATTCGTATATCTATTTTACAGTGAAAACGCAATAGCCAGACACACTAATATAGATACCCTTGTACTAATATATTATTATGAGACATTTTGTATGGAAATAAGGACAATAGACTGAACAACATAATTTTTCGAACATTACAAAATTACAAAAGACTGCCCCAAAACAGGGTGTCCCGTTCACCACAAGTCATAGTGTTTTTATTCACAGAAATAGCGGCGGAGTCCAGCTCAGTTGCCACAATTGTAGACTATGAGCCACTATGGAGTTATGATGGTAAGTGTTTTTACTCAGCTTGTTCAAAAAAAATAATAATTTCGTTGTCACAGCCTAAAAACGTCCACTAGTGGACTAGGGGGCATCTTTATCTAGTGAACGTTTTTGGGGTTAGATGTGAGTAGGGAGATATTTGACCATACTCACTGCGCTGGGCCTGCGTGTTGGTGAGCGCAGTGTGGGATATTTTTTAGCTTCAGGGATGCAGCTGCCAAATGTAATGTTTAATATTAGTGAATAGCTGTCTACTTCTACAATTGGTTCTTTGGTAGATATTCGGAAAGCGCTCAATACCAGATACGCTACTGTAGGTTTCTACTGTTTGGTGTATATAGCTAAGCTAAGGAAGGCTTGGAGGAAGCCAAATCCTGCAGAAGATATCTACCTACCCATCAAAGGAAAAAGGAGAAATGACAATTCAATCATTCAAACTATTAGAGAAATACTATATTATGGAATGTAGGTGAATATTACACTGTTGCTATGCCCTAATTGATCTTTAGTGCCGGTAGTCCATATCAAAGGTTTACAGTTTCACGCTTATTAAAATAGTAATAGCGATTAAAGTTCTTTATATCAACGCTATCGTGTAATACCATGTAATTTTTTAAGCCCCGTTACTTTGTAGTGTAAACATTGCTGTTTTTTTACTTTCACATGATCTATATAAGGTAGTTTTATATATCTGAAAAAGTGGGAAACCTAAGAATTGAAAAGTTAAGTGACTAAGTCTTTTCACTTACCTACCGTTCTCTAACTCACCCATGCAGAAGAATCCAAATGGCCAGGCCACCACTGCCAGGAGGGTGGCAAGAGGCAGTCTCCCATTGACATTAAGACCAGTGAGGTCATCCCGGACTTCACGAAGATGTTCATCAAGTATGGACCTCTACAGTTCTCGGGGTACCATAGGGTGCTCGTCTCTGGTATCAATAATGGGCATACAAGTAAGTATATCTAACATCATACGACTCTGCAGTTACGAGATGATTGGCGTATCGACTGGACTTAACAACAGCTATCTAAACTATGTAGAAAATATAATTACCTAACTAGCTTCAACCAGTTTCACCCGTTGGAACTGCTCCAGGCTCCTGGACAAATGGTAACCTAAAGCCTACCTCGATAAGTGGTCTATCTGACGATGATAGATTTTTTCAAATTAGTCCTGATAATAGCGTAAGTACCAGTCAAGCATAGAAATAAATTCTTCACATTTGGAATTCTTTTAATAGATAAAGAAATGCAGGTACAGATTTTTTTTTTACACACTGTTACCCGCTAATGTTACATACACCCATATCACATGGGTTTTAAAAGTATATATTTTTTAACATCTTCGTCAAATCTTGACAGTACAATTCAGTTCGGAGGGCGAGGAGGCGATTCACCCGGTGGTCACGGGAGGTCCTCTCAAGTACCTCTATAGGTTGGAGCAGCTGCACTTCCACTGGCTTTCTGAACACTCCATCAATGGCGTCAAGTGAGTGTTCTTTTCTTGTATACCTTATCATCAGAAAACCGTATTTACGTTATCATCAGAAAACTTGTACCTACTGAGTTCTGTAATAAGCGCGAACAATCTAGTCCGACAGAAAAGTTTTGTTTTCTTAAAACGAACCTTTCGATAAGTTGATTTGATGAAAACCTAATGATGATGAAAAATAGACAATTAAGTACTATGAGATCCATACCTACATACCTATGCTAAGGTATTGGTTTTGTAAGGACTCTCAAATGTTCATGGCTTGAATATTTATTTAGCGCTGCAGCCAAAAGTCGTATTATCATCACCTAATATGAAGAGGATTTGCTAAAACTGTATACCTAATAAAAATACTATTCCAGATTCCCCATGGAGCTACATTTCGTTCACGTGAGAAGTGATCTGTCAGTAGTTGAGGCGTTGGGCAAAAGGGACGGACTGGCCATCATCTCCGTTTTTGGCAATGTAAGTTTAATTCTTTCCTATATTATTTAGAAAAGTTTTAGACGTCAGTATATCTATACATATACATACATGCTTCTCAATTATCGGCGTGATTAGTTAAACACTTGAGGGTGCAAATAATCCTTAAGATTGCGCTAAAAGGAAAGGTAAGTACCTACCTACAACAAAATACAAAAGTATAAAAAGAAAATAAAATTTAAATTATTTATTTACGAAAAAAGACAATAATTAAATAGGTATTTTTGAAATGCAAATGCAATGACGGCACTTTTACTATCTCTCGCCCAACTCTTGCAATTTTAAACGAGGCCACTTCCTATAGGTACCTAAAGTCTACATTTCCCTGCAGTTCATCGTACTTTTTTTCAAATGCATTAAAACATAAAGATAAAGATATTTATTATTGCAAATACGGGTTACAATGATGTTGTTAAATAAGGGTAAAAAGATCCGCCATATTTTACCAATTGGCATGCAATATAATATTAATAAATCAAAAATTATTGAACATAGGATTAAGAAGAAGAACAAGGAAAAATATAATTAGGATTAATAAAGTCTTTTTCATTTATGAAATCTAAAATATTATAATATACTTTACTGACTAAAAACTTATGCAGTACATTTTTAAAAAGTGGCAATGGCAGCGCTCTCCAGCTCTTTGGCAGTGTATTAAATATAGTTGGAGCCATACAGAACACACTCTTGCGCATAAGGGCTGTCCCTGCAGACTGAAGGCATATCCTTCCATTGTCTCGTCTGTTTCGGGGAATCAGTTCGTTTTGTAGCTTGAAACGACTGGGATTGCTTTTAACGAAGAGCGCCAATTCTAAGATATAAAGACATGGCAAAGTAAGTATCTTATATTTTTCGAAGCAAGGAACGCAACTATCAGTAGGTTTGATTTTAAACATAGAACGTATGCATCTCTTCTGGGCCTTGAACACCATTTCCCGTTCTGTAGAGTTGCCCCAGAAAATGACTCCAAAACGCAGATGGGACTCTGCTAGACCTTAGTAGGCTGTCAACAATGCCTCAACACCTACTATAAACGACAAAGTGTGCAAGGCGTAAGCAGCTTTACTAAGTTTCTTGCATAAGATTTCGGTATGCGGTTTCCAATTCAGTTTTTTGTCTATGTGAAGCCCTAAAAATTTTATTGAATCTACTTCTGCTATTGGTTGGTCATGAAAATGTATATTTAAATTGCTCTTGGTGTTGATCCGTTGACTGAAGTGTATTAATTTAGTTTTAGCAAGGTTGAAATAAAAACAATGTTATCGACAGTTCACTGACACTATAAAAATGCAATTAGATTAGTTAATTAAAAAAGAAAATGCACCGTTTACACAATTGTTTGGCAATTAACAGTCAACTGATAAACCATGTGCAAAAATAATCAGCTTTAGGTAATTAATTGCAGGTGCTCTCATTGTTTTGAAAAGTGCAAGAATGTATAAAATAAATAACAATTAAATATTGTCGGTTATGATTGCATTATGACCTTGTAACCTTGACACGTTCAATATGGGTTTATCAAGGCTATTGAGCAAGTTAATCATTTCTCTTTCAAAATTTCGAGGAAGTATTGCAGAAAAGAAGTAGCAATAAACAGTAAATATATGCCGTTGTTTTTTTAATCAAAGTTCTAAGTCTAAAGGTGGGTGACGCAGATCTAGGAGACTAGGCTCTACTTAATAGTTATTTGTTATATAGAGTGCAAAGTTGCTTTTTAACCGCGTGCTCAATTTTAATGACCAAGTAAGCGAAGGATTCTAAAATTGAAACACGAGTGTAGCGAGTGTTTCAATAATTAGAATCCTGAGCGATAGCAAGGGAATCAAAAGAGCACAAGGTGAAAAATCTTTGCACTCGAGTGCAACACGTAACTTTTCATCCCACTTCATCGAGGAAATTACTAAATGCAAAAATACATATGAATATCAAATTAAAAAGAAGGACCTACCTATTAAAGTTCATTTATTTGGAAACTCGGTTTAAAAATGAAACTCGGTTAAAAATCTGTGCAAAAACAATAATAAAAATTACTTAATTAATTGAATAATTAAATTAAGGACTATTTTATTTGTTTACAAATGGAGTATTGCACACGATGTTCTAAATTCAAATCACTTTGCCGCTCTAGAGGATAAAAACGGCTTTTGCGCTCAGATATCAAAGGGTAAAACTATTCTTTCCGAGATGGTGGGATGAAAAAATATTTAAACATACCTACATAGATTATAGGATCCAGTCTTACCCACTTCTATAAGACTTCTGCTCTCTAGTTAAAGTAACTTTCCCGCTCTCAAATTTGGTTCTAGTGCCTTCGAAATACTTCGAGACAGTCAAAATGTGTGAACAGATCACTGCGTATGCGCGGCGCAGCCATAAAATTGCTGACTTCAGAGTGACAAAGTTACATTACGACAACTTAGGACCTACAATAAATTAACATCACCTATTTTTTATATTTTTATGCATTTTTCTTGTAGGTAGGTAAGTACTCAATATTTTCAAATGTAGAAAATATGTTGGAAAATAAATAAATAAAGATATTAATTTTCTCGTGCAGGTACAAGCAGAGATAGACGACTTCGAACCCCATGTAACGGAGATCATGGAATACATTCCCCACCTCATGAACACCGGAGACAGGGTCAGCGGAGTCATCCTCGATATGACGTGAGTCCTACCTAAGTCACCCATACTAACACAATTTAACCCTTATCAATCGTTGTGATTGATCTGGGTGTAGGTTCCCCTGGGTTTCAAATAAATGAATTCTTGTATTTTTATAAGGCAAATGCTCATTCGGAGCCATTTAGGTATCAACATATTTGAGAAAGATGTGATCGAAACAATCATTATGCTCTCTCTGTTAAATGCAATAAAATATATTACAAAAGAAGGCTTTTTATTCTAGCTCTCCTTTTTTGTTTTTATGGGCTTAACGCGCTCAGGTCACTTATTGTATGGGTCCGTCCTTTGAATTAACTTCAAAGAGAAAGAGAAAAAATCAAACGACGATTGCCTATTAAAGATAGTGTTTCACTTGATACTACTCAGTTGCATAATATAAAATTAATTGCAACACAATTTTCATTCATTTGGGATACACATCATGTTCTTTAAAAGAAGCTACCAACTTGTAAGTAGCAAGGCATAATTAGCAATTAGCGTTACATTTGTGAAGCTACTAAATTGATCGAAATTAGGAAGGCATTAAGAACGATTGCCCCCAATGTTTGTCAAATTGATCACGGTTCCTTGACACATTATCTTATAAGTAGGTGTATAATTACCAACAATAGTTGGTATGTGATGATCTGATGTCCTCCTAGCCGATTATCGGCTACGGCGGCTGTTCTCATGTAAGGAGATTAGCCAACTGCGCAGGACATATTATAGTGCACAAGCATTTGCGCAGACACAGGTGCACTCCCTATTCCTTCACTCTCATAGCCCGATGGGACGGCAATCCGACACGACCGGAAAGAGATCAGGCGCAGGACCGACATTTACGTGCTCTCCGATGCACGGGTGAATCAATCACCAACTTCCAGGCTTCGGGCTGCTTTGTGAAAGTCTTCTAAAACCCACAAAGCGATTTCGGCCCGACTCGGGAATCGAACCCGAGACCTCGTGCTCAGCAGCCACACTTGCGACAACTAGACCAACCAACGAGTTGGTGTGTACCTAAATACTAACATAAGTAAAGTACCTAAAATCTAAAATTGGTTTCTGCGCAGCGACTCGCGCAATGTCTCGTCATGACAAAAAGTTTGGTGAGAACTATCCTTAAATTACAACGTTTCTTTAACGTACTAGTGACCCCGGCTTCGCACGGGTGCAATGCTCATACTCCACCATTTAATGGATGTTATTATAGGTATCTACATGTACTAATCCTTACTCTTCAACCACTCTTTAAAAAAAAACCCGCAACAAAATCCGTTGCATAGTTTTAAGGATTTAAGCACACATAGGGACAGAGAAAGTGACTTTGTTTTATTCTATGTAGTGATTAAAAAATAGACTCAAACCCGAGGGCAAAGGCGGTAAGTGAAGTCTTGAAAGAAGTACAGGTCCTTATGCTATTGTTTCAGGAAACTATTCAGTCCAAACAAAGAGTCGTACTACACATACTCTGGCTCCCTGACTTCGCCTGAATGCAATGAAGCCGTCATATGGATCATATTCGATGAACCTGTCTATTTGACTGATGCCCAGGTAACTCACTAAATTTTTTTTAAGTAGGTTGGTACTAAACAAAATAAGCTGAGCCCTATATTTTCTAGTTCCTATTTCTAAGAGCTTAGGAGGTCCAACTAGTACCTACTTGTTTATTTAGATGCAGAACAAAACAATATCATGTGGAGACCTATGCTATACCTATGTCACACCACATTTCGATCAAATAAATATATTCTTTGCTTGATCCCATTCAAAAATATAGCTATAAGGCTTTTTCATCCAGGTAAGAGACGTACATAGCTCCCACTGGATGCAGTCAAAACCGTTGTCGAAAGCCAGCTAAATAATAAAGTTCTAAAACTCTCTCTGCTTATCCATTGGACCTATTGGGCACAAAGATGCCAATATTTTTCCCCCTACCTACTGATACTTATGCGTTGTTTTTTTTTTCCTTTCCAGTACCGTCAATTCGGTAAGATAGGCGTAGGTCGCCACAACTTCAGAAGCCTACAGAAGATCAAGCATCACCTGGTGTTCACGCCGGGAGAGACCAGGATCCACATGCCACAGATAGCGGTCTTCTTCGGTGACGTTATCAAGTTATTCAGAGAATTCTTCAGGAAAATCGGGACGTAAGTCCTTTTAATACTGCCAAAAAAGAAGTTCGGTTAAGGAGGTCATCATATAAATAGGGATGAATATCAAACATCCATGTATGTATGTAGTCCAGTAGTTTTTGAGCCTATTCATTACAACCAAACAAACAAACAAAGTTTTCCTCTTTATAATATTAGTATAGATATTTGTAGAAAGTTTTATTTATATTGCTGACTATGAAATTTTAAAATGGCTGTACCTACTACATTTTAAGATGGCTTCCGTGGACAGCCTTAAATAGGGATTAATTTCAAAAAACTACACCCAATAAGAAAAGCAATTAACCTAATAATTTTATTTTCAACCTTTTGTTACTGGGTCAAGCATTATATAAAAAACCCCAAGTCATAGACCGCCTAATTCATACTAACTTTGTATTTTTTGTGTTTGTACTACAAAATTTAATTTCAGCCGCTTACAATTCAGTGTAAAATGAACAATAATATTATTGTTTCAGGTTCATGTCCAACGGTATCAAGAGTCGATAACACACAGATTTCAATTAGACATGTTATTGAAACTTCAATGTACCGACAGATTGGTCAACCAGATCAGATAGAAGTAATGTGCCATTTGATACAAATTGTCAACGATGATATTGCGCTGTGCCCAATTCAATACAAACTTTACATAAGATTTCAAGGGACGGGGACTTCTTTAGAAGAATAGTCCCTTATCGGCGAGATTCCACTAAAATTGTTCGCGCATTTATGTTCATGAACAAAAACTGTGTATTAGTCCACTGCTAGCATATGTTTGCGGACATTTAAAAAAGTACCAGCCTTAATGCTAGGCTTGAACAGTCAACTTTCGTCTAGATGTTTGTTTAGACCTGTCATTCGGGTCTCTTAAAGGTACCTTATTAAGTAAGGAGTATATTTTTAAGGGTATGCAAAACGATACCAATGAAGAAAAAATCGTATTTGTTACGTTGTTAAAAGTATTCGTTATGTTCATATGTTGTTAACTTTAGAGTAGGTATAGGAATTATTATAAAATAAAAATAAGCTATTATTGTTAAATCTGTTTTATTTAAATAATATTAACAGCCGTATCTACAGTCTCACGCACACATTCATACATTTGTCAACAGTTTTTGTCTAAATCGAGTTTTGTACACAAATATCACTTTGAGAAATAAATACGTTCCCTTAAAGCGTCTTCAAAAATTAGGCAAATTAATTTGAGGAGTTAGTTACATAATTTCTGACATTATATTATACTCCTAGATATTTATACTAATTTCATGAAGATTTTTTAAGAACAACATATTTCTATCAAACAATATTTGTAGACAAAATTCATAATTTACATCCAAACATTGGCTAACAATACCAACATTACGACCAACCCATATTTTTAGACATAAGTACGAGGGTAGTCACAAACATTTGATATTGGCACCCAACGTGGGACATAAGATCCCATTGTAAACCCAAGCATAAAAATTAAACTAATAAATTAATATTAATACGATTTTGTTTCGAACTAAAAATGTATGGTAACCGCAGTTTTAACTAAAATGTGTGAAATACGTATTCAAAACATTCGATCATATAAAAGCATCGATTTAAAGTATTTATAAAATTATGTATCTGTCTATATCAACATAACTCTATGGATACTGCTATCTCGTTTTGCTACAAAGGAAACGAAAGAGACAAAACATAAGTTCAACGTTCGTCGAGTTGTGTAATGTAAGATTTTTCATAACAAAAGCTATTATAATAGTTACTTACAATATATTTTAACAACACATAACGTTAGAAAATAAACAAAAAATACATATTATACAATAGTAACAAAGAATATTTCAAGTTATTACCAGTTTTTTTCCAAGTCTAATAGATTTGCCGCTCTGAAGTTATTTCATGCCTTGAGGTTCTCAATTCGTTGGAATCTTTTGTAAGTAACTGTTGATCACTAATAGCCCACTTTTTGCCAACTTCAGACCGGCAATATTAATTGACGAGAGCTGTTATATTTCTGATTGTAATAAAGGTAATTTTAGCGTACTTCTTTGAATGCGGTTTTCATAATGTTTTCGTAAGTCCGGAATATTAAATCTCGTTTAAAAATGCGTTTTTTAGGCACAGTTGTAGCTTCGGCAAGTGTCCATTGCCTAAGTTTCGTGGGCATTGGCATCAGTAAAATAAGCACGGTCAGCAGACAAAGCTTATATATTGATGACTTTGTTTTATCATTTTCAGAAAAGAAAACTGTTCAGTGTTTTCTATGAACCCTCATTCAGAATGTATTACTTTACAAGTCTCTTCTTAAGCAAGAGGGAAGGGAAGCATCCTAATTTCATCAACCAAGATTTTTATTATTAAATTTTTCTGCTGACCATACCTTCCACCGGTGAAAGTAGCTACACACGTTCCGTTCCACGCAGTTACCATTAGACATACATGTATTAAACAATATATAGTACAAACAATATATCTACAAAGGCCTACGATTGGCCGTGATTACTAACAATTAGCTTTAACTTTGACTCTATATATTGTACTCTGCTCACCAGCTTGTCTTTTGGGTTGAATTCTGTGTATGGAATCTGGAGTACTTTGTAGCCCTGAAAGGTAAAAGGGAGTTTTAAATTTATATCAACCTTAAGTTAACGACGTAAGGTCTTAATTGCATTGCACATTGAGTTGTAGTTTTAAGTATTGTATTTCATAGTAATCGAGCAGCCAGCTGGGATCTAGTATCAAAAGGGTAAGCTCAGGTATTGAACTTCTTGAGGTATTGAGTCTTGATGAAGATCGTTTGAATAGAAGGTCAGATTTTTACATCCATGATATTGACAAAACTAAGTATTCTTTGTTTGTACTGCTTTCGCGTTATGGCTTCAGTGATGTAACCTCAATTGTTTTTTTATATCGAATGGATTGGCAAAGTAAATAGTATCGGAATTGCCGATTTAAACATGGCAACTTTTCGCAGATTTTTTGTAGATTCAGTAACTCAATATCTAGCAAGACACATACCATTTCGTGCTTCTAACATTTTTGGCATGCTTTGAACTCATAATATTATTCACATAGTAAGATTTTCCAGGGAGTACCATACCTTAAGTTCGAGTAGCCTAGTATACAGCTGGTTGACGCCAAGCGGTGCCGTGGTCTTGCGCGTCATGTCGTGGTAGTCCAAGCCTAGCACCGCTATCCGGAATACGCTGGAAATATTGCAAATTTTAATAAATATAAGTGAAAAAAATAGGTATAAATTAAATCTTCTTCATATGAAAGAATGTCCTGTTAGTTACACAGTTAGAAACTAGTACATAATAGATCTCTTACCTTTTGTTATTTTTAGCTTTCTCTAAAGGAACAGGATGACATTTGGAATCCACGGCAAATTCTGCATCTGTGGACAAAAACTTGTAATGTATTTATTGACTTCGAGCTGTTTTACTCGCGTCCTCTATAAACTACTTCCCGTAACCTAATAAAATATAGCCTTCGTATATCAGCCAGGGACAGCCTTCAGTAAATGGGCTATTTAACCCTGAAATATTTTTTCAAAATAAGGTCTGTACTTCCTGAGATTAGTACGTTCAAACAAAAAAAACTCTTAAACTTAACAATATCAGTAAAAATGACACAAAAATAAATAACCAAATTTCTTACCATACAAGAACCCCATACCGGAATTGCACTCTCTTTTCAAAAACGTCTCCGCAGACACAAAACTCTTGAAGGTGTCCATAATGCTCTGTACATACAAGGACTTGTCCTTGGTGTGTAGTACCGGCACCCCGACGGAGATGTGGTCGGCCAGGCGAGGGGAACCGGGATGGGCGAGTGATAGGTACGAGTCTATCATCATCAGCTTGCGACGGGCGGGGATTGGTATTTCTGAAATGGTAGAAAATATAGATTTGAGTATTTTGTTGAAGTGTCTTTATTTTACTCAGTTTACAGAAAGATTAAGTGGTTACGGATACAGATGTTTTATCTCACAAAAGCTGGTGAGCTATACTTGTAAATGTACCGACGCACCACAAAATCAAGGTTTCTTTTTCAAATTTTACCAATCAACATTGAACCTTATACTTTAGAGATAAAGATCAAAATATATAAGTTTGACTGATGTAGTAACTTTATGTGCTGGCTTCTGGTCTGCATACTGTTTATACTATGTATAGGGCCATAGCCTTGTGTATGACTCACCCGCTTTCGTGAAATAAAACATCATCATATAAAATATCCAATAAAATTGTGAATACCCCATGAATCTTTGTCATAGTGAATTCAAAACTCGCGGGTGACAGTGCCATAACTATCTTTTGAAGGAATAAACAATAACTATGTAAATCAATAGAAATATTTATATTTAAAAAATATTCATAAATTGCTTACCACCAGCAGACAGCAACTTGTCAATGAACTCAGGCTTCAGCGTGGACTCCAGGTGATGTTTCTGAGCTTTGTTCAGCGTCAGCAGTGAGAATACTAGGTCTAGCCATGATGAAGACTTCGACATCTCTTCTTCTTTCAGTGATAGAGCTGTCTGTGAAGATATTTTGTTATTAATTTAATTATTGTTTGTAGCAATCTTCGGAGTTAGAGGCACCAAGACCAAGGCTATGTTTGTGTGAACATCTTCAGAATTAGCCTTGTTAAGCCCACGGTACCCACATAGTTGTAGGTATGATTTGTTTTTGAGGGTTGCCAAAAATATAAATTCGAATTTCAGGCAACCCACAGAGTTTCAATAAATTGGGTTTATGATTGTGCATTTTGAATCAAAACATAATAAGTAAACAGTGCCAAAACTATAAAAAAAACAGCCAAACTTGCAGACAAAACTTCAGTCGTGAGTTTTACTATTTCATAAGGAAACACTTGTGGTGAATGTACTATTTAGCTACAACAAGCCATTTGCATACCGCACATTGGTCAAATCGGCGATTTGACAGCTGAAACAGAGTGCCTAGTGCGAGTTTTGCAAGTTAAATTTTTCGATGCGAAGATTATTACACCATTGAATTACGTAGCACTTATCTTTGAATTGTTTATTTAATAAAGACTGTCATCGGTACTTGGTCGTATTACAGTCGCGCTCACTTTTGCGAGTGTAAACATTATTAACCGGCAAAATGAGTGAAGATGTTATACCTAAGTCATGTGACGCAGCATACGACTCTTTATTTCAATAGAGTTATAATTACGGATCGAGTTGCGAACGCTCAAAAAACTCGGAATCAGCACTCAGTTCGTTTAACGTAACATCTATGTGAAATCACTCACTTCAAGCAACGCCGAAGTAGACTGGGTAGGCGGTAAATAATCAACAGTTGCCATGGTAACCACAGCGGACGCGATATCAGTCGCCCTACAGAGCTGTATGTGGTTTTGTAGCCAATCGGCAATCGCTGAGAGGACTGGTTCGTGTCGGTATTTCAGAAGTCCTAGGGATACAGTGATGGAGTTCACGACTGCTGACTTCTCTTCGTTTGAGGGTAGGCAGGTTATTACGTCACTGAAAAGGAAAAAATCAAAGTTAGGTAGATTTACAGATGAAAGTGGGCACCTCACGACGCTGACGTCTGAAAGTGCCCTTACTATTTTCAGATTAAACCCTTATTTCATGTTTATATATAAGGCAAATGATGGTATAGTTAACAAAATCCGCCAATTTTCCATTTCATTTTGAAACTTTCATTGTTCTGAAACACTTACAACTTCAACTGTGATTTATCACATCAATGAATGTGCCTATAGTTCGGCCATTCAGAGAATGCGTTCCTGACACGTCGCGATTGAACTGACGACGTAACTACATTCATTGATTATTGATATAATAATGTTGTTTTAATGCTCCTCAATTGTTAAAACGGTAAACAACCAGCAAAAATATTTTTATCGTAACTGCAACGCCATTGCAAAGTTACGTCGTCAGTTCAATCGCGACGTGTCAGGAACGCATTCTCTGAATGGCCGAACTATAGCTATTTTTTTAATTTGTACACAGGACGTGCATTTTATTTCCTTTTCCTATTGATGCTTTAAATTCAAAACTATCATTTTATTGCACTTACTCGCATATCCTATCAAGTAACACAGGATCGGGGAAGTTAAGCGATGCCATAGCGTACAGGAGATCAGCTGATTTCTTCAGGTCAATGACCTCAGTCTGGTTGGTAATGTTGTGTGAGAGAGCGCGGAGGAGCGGCGTGCTGCGCCGGCCTTTTTGCTGAAGAGCTTTCATTACCTAGAAGAATTTAAAGATAGTTTTTTTTACAACTTGAATTAAACTTATAAATAAACGCAAGTGCTTGTAAAGGCCTAAATGGAATAAATGATTTGTCTTCGATTATCACTACGCAAAAAGTGTGAAATAATCCATTGGAAATCAGGTGCAGGACTCTTTTCAACACAATGTCCTGGACATGGGTAAAGACTGCCAAAACTATAATACACTTCTGGACACAACTATTGGCCCACCTTAGAGTTTAGGTTTCGATGGCCCCTACTGAAATATGATTGCAAGATTGAACAAAAACTGTTGATGCAGTTTTAAACCTGATACATTTTACCTTCTTTTTCGATCGTATTGTTTTAAATTTGAATTCAGAATACCACAAGACATGGAGCTACGCCTAACGAGTCGGATATGCGCCTTGTTAAAGGCAATTGATTTTTGAATAAAAAACATGTTTTATCAAATAAAGGTTTAATTTAATAACGCGTGTTGCCTCCATGGGCATCTACCACAGCTCTCATACGATTAGGCATAGAGTTTATCAACCGCTCTATGAAATTTTGAGGGATCATCTCCCATTCCTCTTCTATGGCAGTTTTCAAGTCCTGCATCGTCTGGGCAACTGGCTGACGAACCCTAACACGTCTTTTTAGCTCGTCCCACATGTGCTCAATGGGGTTCATGTCTGGGCTTCTGGCTGGCCAGTCCATAACTGTGATGTTCACATCCCGAAGATATTCCCTGACGTTGCCGGCTGCATGGGCTTATGCACTATCATGCATAAAAAGGAAATTTGGGCCCACATAGTCCGCGTATGGTATCACGTGAGATCCTAAGCACTCACGAATGTACCTTTCAGCATTTAATGTTGGCAGCCGTGGTCCTGTAACAACCTCAAGTTGAGTTTTGCCGCTCGCGGATATACCGCCCCAGACAGTCCATGAGCCACCGCCATAAGCAACCCTCTCTTCAAAGCAGCATTGTGCGAAACGCTCTCCCTTACGTCGGTAGACCTTCTTCTTTCCATCATTGCCATGTAACACAATTTTAGACTCATCAGAGAATAGTACACGGCTCCAATCTTGTTGTGTCCAATTTAAATGACTGCGTGCGAAATGAAGGCGCGCTGTTCGGTGGGCTCGCGTTAGTTTGGGCCATTAGCTGGCTTGTGTGGTCCCATATCGCGTTCTTTTAACTTTCTCCGGACAGTTCGAGCGCTCACAGATACTCCGTGAAAGTCGCGAAGTTGGTTTTGTATCTCAATGGAGGTAAGGTGACGATTTCTCAAGCTGTTCGTCACTATGAATCGATCCTGCCTTTCAGTTATGACCCGAGATCGTGGCCTTCCTTGGCGACGAACAAAGCCGCCAGTCTCTAGGTACCTCCGATAACCATTTTGGAACGCAGATCGACTTAAATTAAGTTGAGCACTCACGTTTCTTTGGCTGTGTTCGGCCTGAATAAGTGCCACAGCTTGGGCGGCGACTTCAGGTGAAGTATCCATAGATTATTGATAGAACCTCACCTTAACGTTAAGAATAAGTAATGTTTGTTGCAAAACCAAAGATATCAATCACTTTTTCAAGAATTAAATCCAACTAAACCAATAAAACCAAGTTTTCTTAGTATTCGATTGTTTGATATCAACAAACAGGCTCCAAATTGTCTTTTGTTTCTTTAAATTCTGTGTTCGAAATTAAAAAAAAGACTATTGAATGAAATTGTGAATGTGCTAGGTTCAAAACTGCATAAAAACTTTTTGCTCGACCTAATATAAAATTTTAGCTAGGACCAAAATACAAGGTGGGCCAATAGATGTGTCCGGAAGTGTATTTAGAAAAGAATATCATCAAGGATATACAAAAAAAATCTCAAGCTTTTTGTTCCATGAAAACTGATTGCCTTTTGTAAATGAAAAATGTCTGGGACATAAAATTAAATACTACATAACACTAAGTAAGTTGATTAGTCTTCGAACATTCTTAAAATGAATTACAAATATAGAACTCAGGAAGCTTACTTTGATCATCTGTGGCAAAGTCAAGTTTGTAATCAATCTGGCAGCCTCATCATCACCAGTGATGCCCAAAACTGTGCTCAGATCCTCAGCCATCGTCAGGGAACCTATTGCATGGGTGGAGGAAGATCTGGCCAATATACGGCACAGCTTGAGGAACCGGGCATCCTTTTCAAAGTCCGCTAGCTTGACTTTGCTGCTGGTTGTCCATTCTGATAATATTGATACCATCTGAAAAGGAAATTTGCATTAAGTTTTTGGATGTTAATAATAAAAAAATATAATTAAGATTGATGTTTGGATGTTATTTACTTTGATCTCTCTCCGGTCCTGTTGGATTGCTGTCCCATCGGGATATGAGAGTGAAGGAATAGTGAATGCAACTGTGTCTGCACAAATGCTTGTGCACTATAATATGTCCTGCGCAGTTGGCTCATTTCCTTACATGAGAACAGCCACCGTAGCCGATAATAGGCTAGGAGGACATCAAAAAAACTTTTGCATGCAACTACTACATTAAACTAGGCTTATGCCAGAACTGACCTTCAGAGCATGTCTCCGTGACACAACAGGGTTTTCAGCGACCACTAGCAGAGTATTCAAATCTGATGCATTGGTTATCTGCTTCTCAATCTGCGCTAACCGATTGTACTTCACGGATTTTGGACTCGGTTTGCTTTTCTCGACTGGGTCTATATTGTGTAGGGAGGCAAATGCTGCTGCTACTAAACCTGTAATTGTACAGAATTTTGTTTAGGTAATGTGGCTGGGTGTTTTATTACATTGATTTGTATGAAACATCATGACTATCTGCGCCGAAAACCTGCTTATTTCTATAGTTACGATTAATTGTGATGAATTAAGAACAGATCTGAGGGTCAGTGGGTCGTCTTGGGGGCGGAGTTAGAACTAACCATACTGTTCTGTTTAAAACCTATTAATGCAGAAGCAAAAATCGAATAGGAACTTAGTGAGAACGGAGAGGAAAATAACTAAAGATTTACCTGAATTATCCTTGTCATCGCCAGTTAGACCTTCAACCTTTTTATCAGCTATGTTTGTGGATAGGTCCAGCTTCTCAGTTTTGAACACTGTAGCGCTGGGGCCAGAGTATTTCCTCACAACTGCCCTTGAACCTAACCTCCAAATCAGTGCCCCGCTTAATTTCAACATCTGTGACCGAAAGAGGATTATTTTTATACACTTCTTCACACAATGAACTCCAGCGAACCATCTAATGCAGTTATTTATGCGTTAAAATCTAATATTTGTGTTAAAAATACGTAAAAATCGACTTCTTACATCACGACTTCAAGCTATGATAATCAATACTATATTTTTGCTGTTTTACAAAAGATGTAAGAAAATATGAGCTATTAAAGTACCTTTGAATATTACGAAAACGACCTGAAAAGGAAAATTGCAGTTTTTACAGCATTTACAAAAAGCAAAATTATTTATCTTTTTGACAATGGAATTGCAATGTTGCTATAATATATTACAACTGCGATCGTCAAACATTGTTAACTAAACGTAAAATAAACGCGTTTGACATGTGACCACAATATTTGTAGCAGTTCCGAAACGTTTTCTTAATGTTATCTGTAACACTAGTGATGTTCACCTACAATTGAAAAACGACTATGTTTTCAAGTTGCTTATTTCTTATTTGTTTAAAAGTTCAATTAATTTGATCAGACTTAAAAATCAATTATTTTTTTGTTTATTCTTTGTTTCTTTTCAATTTTCTTTGGAAAGCATGGTCATAAATTATGTTATTATAAATAAAATTCGTTATCAATTTTGATCTCACTGAATTTGAATTGAAATGTGTCTCATCACTAGTCCAGAAAATTGCAAACGGCGGTCGTGGGAGGAAGTTTTGTTGTGATATTTTGTTGTTATTTTTACCAAAAACAGTGAAACCGGCATTGAAAATCATGAATATGGTAAGTAAATTCACGTAAACGCCCATAGTATCAGCATTATTTAGTGTAATCAACAGATTAGGATTAAAATAGTTACCGTTTTAGACCTATGAGTCTGTACGAATTTGAATTGGTTTCCTATGAAATTCTGTCTTATTTTTAATTAGAATGCTATGAATGATGTCTTATTTGCATGAACAGTTAAATTCTTACGTCAAGACAGGCATGATCAAAGTAAAAATAACAGAAAGCATGGTTATAATGTGTTTTACAAAACGGTCATATATCTCCTACCTTCAGTTTATTGATAAATTAATTACTACCGGCGTTTCGACGAAGATCTTATCGCGTTTGCCCTTTTGCTTCTTTCAATGTCCTATATCTCAGTGATGGCATAAGTTTTTATAATAACAAAGCATAAAAAATACTTCATGTTGACAAAGGATGATATAATTATAGATTGACATGAACTTGAAATCAATTTTAGTAACAATCAATATTATACCCTTTCCTCCTACCCCGTTATTAGCAGAAGCTTACCTCCCTTTGTTTCAAAACAAATTGAATTTATAGCCTAATATATCTGTGAAAGCCTTTGGCAATTCTAAATGTTTGCTTACAAGAACATTTTTTAGTAAAATGATTTGCTAGCAGCCCAAGAATTTGCGAATACTTTCCACGTTTAGATTTTCTTGAATGTGCGACAACAGTAGCCATTCTCAAGCATTTCAAAGTAACTTTTTCCATAGCATAGCACCACATCGTACTACTGATCTGTGTTTTTATTCTAATGTGAAAGGATATTGACTTATAATCTCTTATTGTGGGTATAACTTACAAATTTAGACAGAGGCTACCTTGACGGTAATTACGTTTTACTGAAATTAGGTTCTCAAATTAACTGAAATACCATTTTTCTTTATATGTTACTTGTGTCCTTCCTAGTAATAAGTATATTGTATGTATAGTATTGCAAATTTTTTGTAGTAAAAATGAGAAAATCCTCAACCAATGGTTATGCTTTCACTACCTACTATAACAATAATACTGGTCCTATGTTAGTAAATATAACAAACATACAAAGCTTTTATATTCATATTTTGAGTGACTCAATAAAACAGGAGTTATGCATGAACATAGATTGCGCTAAGAGCTAATTTCTCACTGCCGAAAATAATGACTTACACGCACATGTGAAAACAATTCTATCTAATCAGGTTAATCACTTAGCATTCAATAACTGGTCATATCCAGTATTTTGTAGAATATGTAGCTTTATTAAATAAGCCTTCATTTGTGTGTCAAAATAAGCTTAAGATTATTTTTAATATACTCATTTCTTTATACCCAAACTGGTTGGGACAGGAGAGTGAGGAACCATTTTCAAAACTATGGCGTTTTCTTAGTGCATGTTTATCTTGGGTATGATATTTCCTATTAGATTTTGTACAAACTGATTCAGCTGGTAATATAAAATTGTACTTTGTATTAAATAAATAAATTTGTTTATTTCACAAAAATTGGACATACACTAGTAACATACTTTTTCAACATGTTTCGTTGCTTAGTTAATTACAGTGTTTACGTGAACGGTACCCATGTTGGAATTTAACTTGTGTTATGGGTACCAGTATTGTTATTGTGTGTGAAGCTAATTTATTTCTGTTATAATGTGTTGATAGCAAAAACTTGTATATGTAAGAAACACTTTTCTGAATAAATAGGTGACTGCCAAATCTTATCTCTGGTGACAATCATATGATGATTGTTATTTATGCGTATAAAAATAAATGTTCTTATCTCAATCTTACAAAATCACTACTGATTTATGTTTATTGATTAAATTACAAATTACACTTGCGTTACATATTTCTTTAAAAGATTTTGCCATGCAGGTCAATGTGCATTTTGCAAACACTAAGTTATGAAGTTACTACTTAAGGAATGTAGTAAATAAGGAATTAGCCCATTCGCCCACGATTCTACAAAGAACTGAAATAAATAATTAAAATACACCTGTGTTGCCAACAACAATAAATATAAATAACGCCAAATCAAAGGGCTAATTTATATCCGTCAGGCCATGCGTCACTCTGCAATCGAAAATAGACTATACACCTATTCTGTGAGATTTTTATTTATAGTGGGATGACACAACCAGCTAACGGTGAGTTGCACCGTTTAACTATAACGATAACCGAACCATTTTCCGTTGTCAAATCGCACGATTTGACCAATGGGTGGAAAGTACACGGCTGGTTATGGTTTGTGTTATGGCTGGTTAGGCTGCGTTCAGTCTGACTGTCAGCCGGCGAATGTCAGCGTCTTTGCATAGCGTCGTTAAGACGTGAACGAAAAAGTGAATAGGCATATATGGAAATACAATAAACTGCGTAACGTTCGCTCTCATTCGGCAACTGACAGTTAGTTTGGTTTGAACACAGTCTTGAAGTTAAATGGTGCAACTCACCCTTAAAGTTTGTAGTACAAGATGGATGGGAAGGGCCTTCTAATTTACGTTAGAAGTCATGATTGTCAGCAGAGATAGGAATTTGGGCAGGTTTCCATATTCTTGGTATTTTCTTTGATTGGATTTTTTATGTCACATACGTTATCCATCAAGGCTAGCTGATATTCATGTGTAGTATAGTAAACAGTAAATATTTAGTTATGATGGTTCATGAGACCAACAGGTAACAGACGGACAGTTGTCGACGGGCAGACTTAATAATGGAATTCCTTAGTACCCTTTGGATGCGGAACCTCAAAAAGTATGTTTTTAAAACTTTGTTAGGTTTCACCGAGAGTTACCTAACTACGTAAGTCCTAGTGACTACGTAAAGTAAATAGGTGAGATGTCAAAAGGTCCGTATACTTCGTAATAACTAATGAATTAATTAAACGTAAACATGTAGATAGCTGGTACTTTGCCAATTATGTATTGCGAAAGCAAGAGTTCATTATAATTGGATGGAAATCTATCGACAAATTATAGATTATTTATTACGTCTCTGGACCTATTATAACTTTATGTATCTTTGAGGAGAGCATAATGAGGACCCACCATTTTAATTTGCCTTCCGAAGGAACTCGTAGTGACGAGATGGTCCCATGGACTACTTATACCGGGCGGATGGTACTCACGTACGAGTATCTTAATTTTAAAAAATAAACTTACAAACATTCAAATAGAGAACCTTTTTCTTGTATCGAAGTCTGATAAAAATATCCCTGTAAATAAAAGGTCGTTTGTATTACATGTAATGTAATTAATTGTATTCAAAGTTAGTCTTGTGCGTTCATCGTATATTTTTACGAAATTCCTGACTTTTTTCTTGTATTTTCACTCAGTCAATCAGCACAAAGTTTACAAGTGAACAATAATTAGTAGTATATGTTAACACGTTGTTTCCAGGCGGGGGCTAAAGGCGTCGGTGCGGCTCGCTGAGCGCGCCCCGCTCCGCGCCCCCTCCCGTCGTACAGGTGAGAAACGAAATTATCATACAAACAATACTAGAAAGTAGAATTTTTAATTTTGAGGGTGTGTTATTGATAAAGATCATTATCACTTCAGCGTTCTTAAAAATGACGCGTAAAAGTGATTTAATGTCCAACTTGCAAAATAAACGATTTCATTTCATTTCATCTCATTTCATTTATAATTTGCTGATATTAAGTATTTACTAAAAACTTAACGCTCAATCCTTCTCCGTGTGAGAGGAGGCCTGTGCCCAGCAGTGGGATGATAAGAAGACCTTTGCAACTCGACACTTTTTAAAGATTGACTATGGAGTTTGCCAGTTCTTCTCCATAAGCCCCATTTCTTGGTGCAACTAGCTTAACTTTTCGAGAAAGCTATTTTATAGACCTATTTTAAATAAGAAATCTTGAGTTTGAAGTATCAATCACCACCCTATATACCTATCCAGCTAGAAGATTGATGAGACGAATTTCTTTTCGAGGGAAGACCGTGATCTTACTGTAAATGGCTTTTAATGATAATTTATTGACCAGGTACTTCGTGAGGTGTTGTTAGTGCTTCACTCGTTGCTACGGAGTTCAGATGGATCGCATACCGGCTTACATTCATAGGTAAGTTACACATACTTATCTTCTAGTTTACTCCAGCTGTAAAGTTAATTTCAGACCAAGAATAAGAACAATTATATAAGAAGACCGATCAACTTCGAGCTCTTTTTCTTCCGCAGTTTAGACCCATACAGCGTCCAAATGGCAAAACTGTCCACATAACGTGGGCAGTTTTGCGATTACCGTTTCAGTATTTTGGGAAACGTACAAATGAATAGAAGAATCAAGGTTTTGTTAACATGGAATTAGTTATTGTGAATAACACTGTTGTTTATATCGATGTATGATTTTACATCACAATCGTTATTAAGTTCTAAAAGTTCTCACAAAGATAAGCACGTTATAAGTACAATTATAATTAAACTCCTTATCATTCACTTGGATAGATTCAAACTGTTTATCTTTGCAATATTCTGTAAATATACAATAACACTTTTCCTATTACGTACGTATCCACGTTATATTATGAATTAACCTGATCTTCGTGTATTGGATTCCTGTAGGTACCTGTAGAATCCAATCGTGTGTTTTTCAAGTCGATCGTATTCCCAAAGAGTGGAAAATTTAATAAAACCGTGAATTGATGAAAGCAATATTTGATACTTGAGGAAGTCCACAGCGTTGAGGGCTGAAATCTTATAAGTGAAGAGAAGAAAGGTGAATTAATATATGTACTTATGTACTTACTAAGTTGTTTACCAGACTTCGCGCTAGTTAAATTCACAGAAATTCGCTTTTCTGTTTACTAAATATTTAAAAATCGCTTAGCCACCTTTTTTAAGCTTAAGCGTATGCAAAACATAGTTACCCACCTTCCATAAAACACCCTAACTGCACAATGCCTGCATTTCTACAACTTTCGAGGAACAAAAATAAAATACGAACTCGCTTCCCCCATTACCATTCGCCGTGGTCGGATCGATACGAAGCCGCTTCGATTCCCGACCCAAACACACCCGGGTAAATATTCCCCATGGGTAACAGACGTGTGGGGAGACTTGTGATTGACATTTCTGAACTTTTTTTATGGTGTTAATAATGTTGCCATTAACTTGAGTGGCTTTTTGAATGGTAGGTTTATTTGTGTGGTTTGATTGTTATTGTTGATAGGTCAGACGATTTTTATACATTGGTGTACTTAGTAGCTTTTTGAACCTGTGGCTTGCTCTTTAGTCTTAGAGTTAAAGAATGTTTAATCCAACCTACGCTATGTTCTTGGAATGTTTATAAACTACGCCCACTTGTATCTTAGAAGTGTTTCCAAACATTTGTAACTTAATAAGTCTTATACAGCAGTATAGAGCGATAGATGCAATATAAAATCCTGTAAAATAGCCTCGATGTAGTGGCATTACGTAAATGGACGGCGCACCCCGGTCTGTCAATCCTGCTACATGTATGTACTTGGTAAATATTTTATTTCTGCATGTAGTCCTTTTGTAGCTTTTTTATGTCGATAGTGAAAGAAAATCGAAGACAGAAAGTGTGTCTTTCTTCTTGGTTGGATTTACAGAGACTGACTAGACTTAAATTCAACTATCAGATAATTGTTGTAGAAAGGTTAGGTTTTTACGTTCCCTTTAATTACACATACTAATTAAACAATTCCATGTCAATTATCATTCCTAAAACAATTCAAACAAACATCGCATTTAAAGGACACCCCACTGTGTCGAAATAACAAATCCCATGTTTTTGTACTAAATTAATATTAGGATGTCTGCACATAGCTTTGGGGTGCAAAGGGATCGTGCAGCAAAGGGGAAATGTTCGTGCAATCGTGTTGAACCCTGCCTTATGCTTTAGGGCTATATTTTTTCGATGAGGAATGAAGGTACTTAATCTTTTCTGCAAATTGGAAATGTCAGCTTAGGCTCGTAACGTTTTAATAAATGAAGAAAGAACTATAAATGCGTTTATATTGAGATTTTATATAAAAGTGTATCTCATTTGTAACGTTTTTATGAAACTTGTGACTTATGTTACAGACGAATATAATGGCGAAGTTATCTTTTTAGAGGCATACTATTCGCTACTTCCTCGATTTCACTTGTGCCTCTGATGAAAAACTTATTTTTCATTTACTATATAGATTTCAATGTTGACACAGCAATATCATGCTTGAATAGCGTTATTTTCCTACGATTCTGTATTTTCCTTTCTTCCTTTAATCTCAACCTACTATAAATCTCACCCTTCCGCATTCTATGTAATACTAGCCCCCATACCCCCGTATCCTTTCTTTACTATGGAATAGTGAACCTGCTAACACACAATCAATGGTTCCCATATATCAATAGGGGTGCTAATGATGGGATCGATTCACGTTGATGTAGGTACGACTGATAGCTTTGTTGGGGATCGGAATATGTGGTGTGTTTTGGCATTAGAGTAGTTTTCCTTTGAAATGGTATGGGGAGAGTTATAGAAAAGCGATTTTGGAAGTGAGTTCTTGGCGATTTAAATGAGGACTGATGTAGCATAACAGCATAATTGCAGATCATGTTACCTTTCAGAAAAATCATAATTGAATGTAGATATTCTTTTTATGAAACCTCTTGTCTGTATGTAACAAAATTCATGCTCAAACCTATCATAAAAGTTACAAGTCATGCTCCACTGTAACAATCACAAATTACCTAACCAAACATCACCATGAAATATTAAATCTCTCTGCCAACACATTACCCCTAAAAGTCATTTAGCCCCATCATTAATATTTAATTTCCCACAAACTGTAGCGCTATTCAAATAACTGAGTTATCTCCCAAAATACTGGGAGAGGAAAATTGCAGCGCGTAGCAATAGGGAGGGAAATCTAATCTCCGTGCAATAAGTTGTAATCCCCTACAGAGGGAAGACCTCCGGAAGAGAGAGACGGTTGGGACTTTCGTCTTGCAAGAATGATTACTGTCTTGGCGTTTAAACGGTAATGGATTTCAAGTAAGCGAATGTAAGTCGCTTTTTGGGGGCAGAAGTGTTGCTTGTTACAAGAAATATATCGAATACGACTTCTGAAAATAGACTGGGCTATTTTTCAATTTTGTTATGCTTATGAATTACTTAGAGGTTTGTGATCTCATCCCTGGTCTGTAGCATGTTTTACATTGTCAATTTAAACAAACATTTCATTTTAACAACTTTATTCCTTAGCTCTCAAGCAAGAGAGGGTACGAACATCTTTATTTCTCACATTTGTCCTGTTAACCGTACGGTTTAGCGAGATCCCGTCGGGTCCCTACACATTTATCAAAAGCAACACTACACAACCTATGTATTCACGTGCGAGCCAACCGTGCGGCTTCCGACGTGGCCACCTACCTTTATACCAGTAAAGCTGGGATATAATGTCCTTATTTTTTTGAGAAAATTATAATTATGCGTAGGATCATCATCTGCCTAATCTTTTCCCAATTGTGGTCTTGTCTAAGCGTATACAGCTGAATGGCAACATTTAAAAACACTGCCTGTCGAGACACCTCAAGGCAATAAAACTGATTGTCAGGCTTTCTGGCTCATGACTACCTGTGACGACTTCCAAAGATGTGCTATGTTATAAATCTAAAAGAAACGGTCAGCTGCTATATCTCCAAATACGGGAAATAATTGTCAAATAATTGCAAGCTCACTGCAGCAGAACTATTTTCCAGTAGAAAACTTGTTCGTTTTTCAGTCGTTCCAACTTTTCAATTTGCACAGTTTTCAGATGACTGAACAAGTTACACGTGCGACCTAGATCTGGAGTTTGTCCATTTCCATCTGAGTCGTAAATAAACATTTTAGCTTATGTAACTAATGTAACCTTAGTTTACGTCACAAATGTAATTTTATTTAGATGGTGAGATAACTACGTTACTAACTATCAGTAGGTAAATATACCTCCACCATTTACGGCTGATTTCAATGACCTATTAGTTAATGTGCCTACTGGAAATAGGAATCAAACAACTTGTTTGAGGCTAATGTCAAAATTCATAAACAAATTGGCAGGTTATGGAAATCCAGCAACAATCAAACAACGATTTGATATAATCAAGTGACATCCTTAAAAACCTGTAGCAACTTGTTACCGTTAAATTGTCTCCTGATCGCCTAAAGTTAACTTTAAGCGGATAATGCGATAGCCACGCTTGACAGAGTGATTACCGATCGACCTTTCAGCAACTAGATCTAATCCTCTTATAAGTCTCTATTTGGTAACACCGGCTTTTCAATCAGACGACTTAAAACAAGCCTTTTTGGGTTTTGTTACAAATCAACGAACTTATTTTGTATTGCCTTAATGTGTAATGCACCAGTCTAATCCTCAGATTTTTTGATAAGTTTCTTGATATTTTCATCCCAGAAAATTGAAAATACATATTGTATTGAGTTTTCTTAGTGGTCTCATGTGTTCTGAGCTTTACAGCTCAGCTTGTGGTAATTAGAAATGGCGCTGGTGTATTGAAGCTCGAAGTTACGTACTTGTCGAAGTATTCATCCAAAGAGAAGGTGCTAATTAAATTGATTGGATGAATACACGCTAGCTTGTCAGGTGTTTTAATTAAACTTGCTTCCAGTTTGTACAGGTTTGATGAACCACCGTTCTCCTTTGCCTTATGATGCAATTTACCTACTTCTTGATAAAATTTTGCGAAGTACTCTATTAAAAATACAAGTTGAAATAAAATTCCACCTGGGGAGCTTTGAATTTTAAAATACAACCCACAAAATGGCCCTTCACGCTACGAAGGAGTGCCGTAACAAATTCCCTAACACACTTGCCTCGATTAAACCCTACATAGTGATTATAAATGAAAGACAAGCAGTTCCTTTATGCAAAGCGTCCTTATTACAAGCCGGACAGCCACTCCTACGCCTCAAATAGTTCTCACACCCACATAACTTGCAAAGTCTATAACTTATGCAGACCACAACGTTTTAACACCAAACACAGAATTGCTTCCGTTCCTAATATTTTTGCTCTGTCAACTTCTGTTTGCCTGGTGGCTTGTCGCTTACTTTAATAGCTTTCACCGTCTGCTCTTCGATAGCAATTTAAGTTATCGATGTCTGGAACGTGAATTTTAATCTGTTTAGTTTGTTGGAATTTGAATCGTATAGTCTTAAGTGATTGAAGCTGTTGGTAATGTTGGTATTCCAATTCTGTAAATGGAGTTTTTTTGAACAGAAACATTTTTGCATATTGAAGGAGAAGCCTGTTTTTTTCCAATTTTTTTTTAACTTTGTTGCAACCTGCAACTGGGCCAGATACGACCTGGAATCAGCTTCTATCATCTGCGAGTTTCTCAAGGAGCAATGTACCTCGAATTTTTAGTAGGTATTTATTTGCACGTTTCGTGACACTCGCTCATTGCATCACGTCAGTTTAATCTTTAATCTAAAATAGTTAGCCTCATCAAAGTGACTTCTAAATGCTGCAACTCATTTAAACATTTTTCATACCGTCATACACGTCTCCCGTCGCAAATCCCATCAAATATTCACATGGCAACATTTTACGGCAAGTCGCGAAACACTGGGGCCAAGCTTCCGTTCCTAATATTTTGTTCTGCGACGTCAGAAATTGTTTATGCACAGCATGTCGCTTCCTTCGGGGTACGTGCAGTGAATTTATTTACTTTGTGACGTATCATCGCACTTATGTTCTTTGTATTTGCCTTTGCAAACTCCATGGTGCATGCTTTACCAGAGTCCTTTCAATTTTTCTTGTCCTCTGCCCATCATTAATTAATATCTTGACCCCCACTAGTCATTGTCTAGTGTATTGTTGTAAAAAAGTTATTCCTATAATGTTAATCCCACACAATTTTCTCTTATCGTGTCTACCAGTCCCGGATGAAAGATTGACATTTTAGTCCCAAAAGTGGGCGGCATGTCAAACCTAAAAGTTTCACTGGAGTGCTCAACAAAAATAAATAATTACTCTAATGGAAACTGACTTGTAGGCGGGAAAAGAAGAACAAAAGCACCTGTAATATTAAAGAGTATAACCCTACTTAACTTATGAACTTTATAGACAAAGAACTTACATTACTTATTATTCTCTACGACCAGAAGTCTGCAACTTCTAATTAAGATAAGCCACTGAAGCTCTCCGGCGTTCTTTCATTCGTGTAAATTAACAGCAACAATCACAAAATGTGCTCGGTTCAGCCATACAATAATCTTTCCTCCTTATTGTTCGGAAATCCAATAGAATTGAATTAATATGGCTTGTGTTACAAACTGATTTTGTTGGTTTCCCTTTGTGCAATATTGTTATAATTTATCCTTTGATTTATTGTTTTGATTCTATTGGTTTGTTATTTATTTTATAGCTTTCTAAGTTAACTCTTATTTATTACAATTCATCAACATTATACAAAACACTAGCTTCTGCCAGCGGTTTCACCCGCATCCCGTGGGAACTACTTCCCGTACCAGGATAAAAAGTAGCCTATAGCCTTCCTCGATAAATGGGCTATCTAACACTGAAAGAAATTTTCAAATCGGACCAGTAGTTCCTGGTATTAGCGCGTTCAAACAAACAAACAAACTCTTCAGCTTTATAATATTAGTATAGATGATCATTAAGTAAACTATCTGAAACACACAAAGCAAAACTAGCTACAGCATTTCATAAAACAATTGACGTCTAGACAATAGCGGTTCCCCAATCCAAATTAACTAATCCTTCCTAAACCGCAGTCAAATAACAAATCCAAACAGTTAAAGGCCATTCCAATCCCAATACTAATGTAAACAATAGACTATCCTTCTCTAATTACAATTAGTGTGAAAGCGAGCTACCTTGGGCTTATTGATTGGACAATCCGGCTCACGTGGATGCTGTGGCTGATCGAGTCACGTGGACTAAGGGGATGGGGGTTGTGGCCAAACAGTAGGATGGAAAATTCTCAGAATCTTACCAAATAGACCCATGTTTTGAATACTAGGGATGATTAATAAGCACCCTGAATGCAGAAATTAAAACCTTTGAAGGCAAGATTGAAAGGAATGCTCGACAAACCTCAATTAAGCTTTTACAGGCCACAGTTCACTGAAAAAATACAAAATGGTAGTTCTCTAATTGAAAATGACGTAGTTGATGAATATGCAAACAACATATGACCCAAAGGAGTAATAGAACATATCCGGATGGTTATATTGGCGTGATAACAAAGTGAGTTTAATGAAAGCACCCGGTAACAGCCTTCTGAGCGAAACAACGCCCACCCTGGCGTTTATACCCCCATTCAAGTTCACTGCGACCGCACCTCATCCCTAGTGTTTCCCCAGATTTTATCGCCAAACTAATTTCCACTTTATGCGTTCAACATAAGCCCGATTACTGAACGCGCGTCGTAACTTCTTGCGACGTTTCAAAAGTGAACGGCACGCGTTTGTCGAATAATAGTGGGATGGTGAAATTACAACTTTATGTGGGTGGACTGTAGGTTGGTATTGGGTCGTCTGTCGCGCGCACTTACGCAGCCTCCCCTAGGGTTGGCACGGTCGATCCTTGCAGTCGCGTCGCCGGCGTTGTCCGGACGTGTCCCGGCGCTGAACACTTTTATTTTCATAATTAATCAACAGTAACAAAACAATCCACTCTCTCCTTCCTCGTGGAAGGAAATATGTTGGATTTGAATATAACAAAATTATTTCGCGTTTTTAACTCGCGCAGTTAATTTCGTAGAGAATCAATTTTTTTAGTATTTTTTTCGTGGTGACGATGAAAACTTGAATAGTGAGAACTGCCGTGGAAGTTATGTACAAAGGATGTGATGTGTTTAGTGCTAAAAGAAAATTTAATAAATCACAGTGACATCGGTGGTGTTCGCGAATTTTCTGCAATATATTCGAGCTTAGTTTAACAGGCTTAGTCGTTAGGGAAACAGTATTATTTTTTATTGAGGAGTCTTTTACAAAGAGGTATTGTTTGGTGATTTTAATGTATTGGATATCGTCCTGTGTCCGCTTGTAGTTAGGACCGCATTATGTGACAATGCTTTTGTCTTTGTGAGACAAATACGCTTCGGTACTGCAAATGACTACAATAGTTTGCAGGATGACAATTTGATGCACTAAATTGATTGTGTACAATTCAATTTGCCTAGATCTGAACACAGTAAAATCACTTCAAATCCTGTTATGAAACGCTTGCAGTGAATAATTTTCTGAATTGAAACACAAAATAGAGTCGAATCGCACAAAGGTTTAACCGCTAGCCGAAGATTGATAGCGTCAGTAATAGATTCAGCAGAAAGTTCGCGTTATAAATAGCTGACGTAATCACTGTCTAATCGCATTGTCAAGATATGACGTCACAGACATTATTTTGATAAACAGACGACTAACGGTGGATGGTACAGCACTCAGCACGACATTGGCAATGCCTACATTTTGGTATGAGCAAATATTTGTCCTAGACATGCACTGGGTTTTGTGTAAACTTGTCATTTTTGTACAACGGTAGATTTTGAAAAACGTGTGATTCACAGATAAGTCATAATATAAAAGTCTCACAAACATTGTGTTAATCCATAGTTATTTCAATCTTTAAGTTGAATAATGTTTTACGTATAGTCATCAACATTCCTAACAGTATTACGATAGGTGTACTTTCTAATATAAACATTTTCCATTTCATGAATGGTTCCAGCAATCTTACTAGATTATCAGATACTGTACGAGTACAAGTAGTGGCGTTACATAACTCGCACGATGCAGCCGGCACCCTACACGATTCGTCGGTTTCACCAAATTAAATTGTTATAATTTTCCTTTTCAAATTCTGACACTTGCACCGTCACGCCCTTTTCACATATGAGTGATTAACTTAAATCTCTATGTTCGTTAACTAATGATTAAAGTATTTACAGGCTTCAAGGTTTCCGTAGGCGATTTGATGCAAGTAAATGGAATGTAGGCAGGTCTTAGCCTAATGAATGATTCATCATTTACCATCTATAGTTCATCCTTCACCAAGCCAACGACAACAATGCGTGTTCATGTCTCATTTAAAGTTACATAGATTAGATTGTCAGAACAACCATGTTTTTCTTTTTTTTTAATAGTGATGCATGAGACATGACCCATCTGCACGCCCTAAGGTCACAGTCATCCGTAACTGAATATCTCACGCAAAGTTTATTTGATGAGGAAGCTCCATCTAATTTAGCCCACTTAAATCTATGTGAAAACCACTGATCACTTTTGATCCGTCGAATGTTCGACAAGAAACGATCTCAACTGTTAGAAATGTCTGCCTATCTAAAATTTTACTGCCTTGTCCTTCCGTTGCTTACATAAACTTCGACGCATCCTTCGCTACCCAATAAATATCGTAGCCTATAAAAACCAGCTTGTTGAACACATCCCCAGGTTTGTCAATACGAGACTGTTTACCGACGCAATGCGCAAGTCTGCCCGCGACCCTGGCTAGGAGCCAGAATATCAGCTGATTTGGACTCCGGGTGCCATGATGGAATTTTTATATCCATTGTGGTGTGATCGGAATTTTTCTGCTGGTATTACTGTCGATGTTATATTAATGGGTATTAAAATGACGGTGGGGTATGCTAATTCAATTTTTGTCAGATTATGTCACTTGGTTTGGAGTCATAGTTATTCACATGGATCCAATGTGAGTGTTCAATTTGATCGAAGTGTTCACCTATGTTTTATTTATGCGAACATTTTATTCTTCAACATGTTTCGAATACGTCAAAAGGTTTAATTTTATTAAAGTTCAAAAATTATCACCAATAGGAAGCTGAAAATAATTCATAGTCATTATCATTTCAATTTTCTCCTTTTTCAGCCGCCATAATTGCGATCGAAGCACTATTTTCACCGGGCGACTTTCTAGAAAAAGTCGACGCCATTTTATTAACCACTTTAGCTTCCCTTTCCATTTCCTTTATATATTCTCTTAAAGTAGGAATTAACTGCAAATTCGAATAGTCTCTCTATAAATTCTTTGGGTATAAAAGTGCGGTCGTCGCGACGGTATAGTTTTTACTGCAGCTGTAATACTTTACGTGTAATAGCTATTAGTTCAACGCCCCTGGGTGGGCGCGCCTGTGCCTTGTCGTAATTAAAAGTGCCTAATGTCATTATGATCGTCCTTTAAGTTTTTTTCAGTCAGTAACTACTGTCGGCGTTGAAAAATACGCTTGAAGGGTCGATGTTTTCGAAAAGATTCTTTTAAAGTTACATTCTTTCTTCGCTGATTCTTCTTGCAAAATAAATGACTCAACTTGGCTGAAAACATTTAGAATTCATGGCAGTCAAAAAACTTGGCACGATCAAACTTTTATCTAAAAAGTAAACTAATCGTATCATTTTCTTGCCAAAAATCTGAAGATAAGAAACTGGCGAAAACTTCAGACGTTGAAACATAAGCAGATTATAATAAATCTAGTTACGGATTACTTTTAAACAAATTCAGGTGTCTTAAATTGCCGAAGCTTAATTACGGCATAAGGTAATGTATTGTTGCTGGTCTTATCGGTTGCTGATTGACATGCTTCAACCCACCGTTTTTTTTTATCTAGGTCTGTACACTGTACACTAGCTTCCTACTTATAGTATCAGCCTTGGAACATTGGAAGGCATATCTAAAGTTGACATGTACAGTTAATTATGTAACTAATAAATAGGATCTAAACCCAGTCCCTGATCCAAAATTATCGTACCAATCCATTTTATCGATCATCTTTTTTGATTGACCTTCTAAGAACAGTCCTGAATTAGACAAACTTTCTTCCTGTAATATTGCAAATCTTAAAAAACATTTCAAAATATTACCCACCAATGCATTCAAATCCCGATTTCTCACACATACACACCACATACGAGACAGGTATCACATGATGTACGATTACCAATAGCCGGATCATTCAGAGCGTGGCGATGTCGCGCAACCTCGATACGCGAGCCACTTCGCACCTGCACCGCAATCTTGTCTATGGTAATGAGATCCCAGAGATAGGAAGGTTTAACTTCTGTTCTATTTGGACTACCATGGATTGGCAGATTTTTGCTATCTTTGGGTGGTTGCTTTTTAAAACAACGTTCAAATATCAGGGTTTTTAGCTAGTCAGTCAGCCCATGTTAAGAATACAGGCCTTTTCTTGGATTTGCCGTATTTAAGTTTGGGGTATTAATTGTAATCTTGTCGCAATTTCTCTACACAACAAAAACTCCAGTAATTAATCATGTTGCCTTTTTTCTAATGTTCGACACTTGGTTACCAACAATATCATCATCGTCGTCTTAATTACAACACGTCACAAGACAACATCTTACCAATATCATGTTACGTTTCAATTTCATGTAACTGTCATTAGCTACCAATCTGCCACTCACGTACGGAGAAACTACAAATTAATTCTGTATTACAATGTAAATGTTTAATCTAGTCACTACTCTAATAGCGATCGCCGATTGCATATCAATTGCATTCTTCTTTAATTTGTGACCATCGCTTTCTAGTGTTACCTCATGTTACGTGACAGATTAATCATGTTTTTACTACAGATGACAATTATGGAAAAATTTACCATTTACATAGAAGTTCTGATGCTAATTTTAGTTATTATAGTTCGGCCATTCAGAGAATGCGTTCCTGACACGTCGCGATTGAACTGACGACGTAACTTTGCAATGGCGTTGCAGTTACGATAAAAATATTTTTGCTGGTTGTTTACCGTTTTAACAATTGAGGAGCATTAAAACAACATTATTATATCAATAATCAATGAATGTTATTACGTCGTCAGTTCAATCGCGACGTGTCAGGAACGCATTCTCTGAATGGCCGAACTTTAATTATTGTTATTAAATTGTTGTTGTTATTAAATTGGTTGTTGTTGTTATTAAATTGGTTTGACTAGCATTATTCTAATCGTGTGTTCCGTGCACGCATTCTGGTAAGAAATCAATATTGATTTCAGTTTTGAAGTTAAGGAGAAAGGATATTATAGTACCAATCCGTAATATTATCATCCGTGTTGATGTGGGATTACAGTTTCCAAGTAAGCCTCTCACTCAACCCCATCATCTGTTTCTATTTCGATTGAACACTGTACAGATGCACTGGTAAACGAACCCGCGTTAAGTAAACATAATTATATCGGCTGAAACAATATCCCACCATATCGGCTTGCGCATGCGGTTGCATGCACGCACGCTGCGTACGCGCCGCTCCGCGTTCAGTCTGCGCTCCACGCGGCCATTGGGCGCACAACCGCCGCCATTACTTTCTACATTCAAATTTCGAACCGCGTTCGCGAATACGAAATTGTTACTGTGTAATTATTTAGTTTTAATTGGTTTTTATATGTGAACATGGAGAGTGACTAGACTAGTGATTTTAATCATCAGTGTTTTTTTTGTTTTAACTTTTTGCAAACAAAGCCCGCAGGGTTTAATTGAATCGTAAACGGGCAGAAATCGCAACATTATCGGCGGAATGCGTAGAAATCGTTCTGCATGAACGGTCCAATCGAAGACCTATCATGGAGGTAACCATCGGATAGTGAACTAGTGTACCTTCGGTGATTTCAGGCATCACTGGCTATTGTTTTATGGCTGATGCGTCGGTAGCCGTTAGTACGCTCCTCTATATTTTTTACCACGCACTGGTGTTTACTAACTGTGGTCCACCGGTCCATCTTAAAATATTAATGTTTAACACTCATTGAATCATTAGAACTCTCATTCAACGTAGCGAACACTTAAAATCCCACAAAAGGGAGCATCACGGATATTCACGGCATTTTTCTAACAAGGAAAAGCACTTTATAGAATGAAGACATCTCGAATACGAGTTTAACTACCGGATGTTTACCGTGGGGGTGCATCTTGACGTGCCACCTTCCAGTTACGGTCACCTTGTACCCTAACACACTAACAATAGGGAGTATAATTCAGTAGCGAAGTGTTTATAGTACATCAGTCTTCTCACTTCTAAATCCGTATTTCAGGAGCTGGATATTCGGTAGTTAGGATCTAAATTTATGTTTCGTTCCGAAGTATTAATGAGTCCCTTAGTGTGGGTGGTAGCCATGAAGACGATGTTTTGAATGCAAGCGATGATTAATTTATTGATTTATGATATGAATAGCCTGTGAACGGCTTGGTTCAGTAATATTTTAACAGCTCAAAATATATTATGAATTGCTTACCGTAAATTACATTAAAATTATCAACAAAAAAGTGTTCGTAGAGACCCCATTATGCGGTTGATTGATCAATTTTCCTCAGTTATTCTCGGACAGCTTCCGATACAGTAATAAGCCCTACAAACCACATTATGTAAATAAATCATCGAATGTTTGTTAAACATCACTAATTATTGGTTTGTTTTCAAAACATGCAATTATATGCCGACAACATGGTACAATGTGTTAAGCTTAAAGCTTGTGGCACATTATAGCAGCACGGCAACAGCACGGCTGCAGCACGGCGTCGCCTCGAATTAAGACTACGGCGAGCGGACAGCGCGCCAACCACGCGCTGTCCGCTCGCCGTCGGCGCGCCGTCCGCTCGCCGTCGGCGTGCCGTCCGCTCGCCGTCGGCGCGCCGTCCGCGCGCCGGCCGCGAGGTGTAAGCTTGCTGTCACCGCAAACTCAATATTATTTTAAGACGATTATGATTGATGTTATGATTGAACACGACGTAATGACGTTGTTTCGCTGCCGGCTCGGAGTCGGCGGGCAATTAGCACGCCGTCGGCGCGCTGTACGCATGAGGACCGCTCGCTTGCAGCACGCGGGCGGCGAGTCGAGTTGTGTGGAAGCGGCAAGCACGCTGACTGCTCGCCGTTGGCTTTTTCATATTGACATTACGAAATATATTATAATATACACGATTTAATGCTCTAAATTGAATGACAACTTAAATGCTGGTGTGGAGCCGAGCTGTTGCGGTGCTGCTGTAATGTGCCACGTCCTTTATACTTAACGATGTTGAAATGACCGACCTTCAAACTTCACTTCTGCCCACGAGTCCGCCTAAGATGGAACACATTATGAGAACATTAGGACTGAATCACTGTCTTGAATGCTAAACTAAAGAATATATCAAACAATGATGTACAATGGACGTCAATCATCTTGAAGATATGTTTTATCCTTAACCTGTCCTTATGGGTGACCAAGCTGACATAACGTGAAGCAGGAAAAATGAATTAGCGAATACTTTCTTAATAACATCCAAATCACGACATGACAGGGGTAGAGGCAACAAAGATAAAACTAAAGCTAAAGTATCACAGCATAATAAAAAATAATATGAACAATCTACAAACAAAAACGATTGCGATTCCTCCATTCTTTCAACTAAACGGCGTCAGAAAGTGAACGCAGACCCAAAACCTTTGACACAGATAGAAAATTATATCCATTACACGAAGTGGCTAATAAATTTCCACCAGTGAGCTTCGAGGTCACTATCTACTCGGAACTTAATGGATAATACCGGACTGTAAATATTTTCACTATGACTGATATGAATGAAAACAATTTGGCAATACGATAAGGTGTTTCCTAAACAATGTGTAAAGTGTTTGGACAATCTTGTTTAATGTTATCTTTCTATAATTAATCTGATATAACTGTAATTATTTATAGTTCTCTATAATTCCTGCGTTATTATTATTCATTTGTTCTCTATTGCAAAACCAGGAATTACCTCCCGTTATTCAGTCTTCTTATGCATATTACTTTCTAGCTAGAAATAATTATTTTTGCCTCATATTCTTTTGTCTAAAGTTTCTAACGTATGTTCTTTTTGTTGCAATCCAGTCTTTCTACTACTTTCAGTAATTACAATTATTTTATTCTTATTTACATTTATATCGTGCATTCTAACATCTATTAGAGCATAGAGCCTACTTGCATCACGATCAGAGTTTCTCAACTTGTATGATTCTCAGTATTACTGTTTATGGTGCATGTGCAATATTAATGTGTAATCAGCGTCATTTAGTGCAGCGATTGTGAGAGCTCTTGCAAAAAATACTTGATTTATTCTTTGAGGACATTCGATTACGCGTGGCCAACTGATTCTACGGTATTTGTTGGTCAGTTATGAAATTTTTATACATGTATAAGTTCAGCTTCATATAAGTATGTTATATTATAGTAGTAGTGTTTTTCATTATTATCTATCTTCTCATCAATATTAATATCCATGTTCATTGCGTTGATTATTTTCATTATCAGTGTATATTGTGATGTTATTGCTTTAGTCGTGTGAAAGTTTTGATGGGATCACACATCATCCTCATAATATCTTTGTCCTTAATAGCATGTCCTATGTTAATGTTCTAAGCTATTTCTATTATTAATTACTTCTTTTTCTTCTATAATAATGATGTGAGTCATCATTTTCACCGTTGTCAGATTCGGTATATCCCGAAGATAAAAAAATCCATAATTTCAAAATGTTCTTGACCTACGTCCACCTAAAAATAAATAAAGCATTACCTAACTTGTTACAACCAGTCGGTGGAGTAATGACCGTGCTCGAGTAATTTCACTTATAATTAGTGTAGTGAGTCACGTTCGGGAATAGAACCGGCGCTATACAGTAAACAGGTCAGCTCAGTGAATAAGGAGTTATGAGCTCGGAGAGAGCACATCTGTGCAACAATTGTTATTGTTCCACACGTTTTTATAAACGCCTCATTTAATTTGTACTTATTAGAAGAGACTGTTGCATGTGGCTTACAATAAGGAAATAAAAGAATAGCGATGTTTCTTGGTGAAGTGACTTTTTTCAGTCGAGCGGCATATCAAAAGTTAAAGATTGAATATCAGTATCTATTTCATGACAATGTTCTAACAGCGTATTCATGCATATTTAGTCTACAATGAGGTATTATTTTGTAACTCGTTGTTACCAATGTTTTTGTTGAGGCTTCTCCCAAAAAAAAAATGTTGAGTATCGATATGGTTACATGACAATGCACGTTATTGTAGGTAGATCATATGTTGCTTTGTATTATTATTGTTGAAGTAAAAGAAAATCTCAAGTGAGCTAGTTAGAACGACAAGCATGTGTAGGAAGAAAGTGGGTTATTGTGGTCGTTGACAATGAGACAAAGCTGTCTCATCATTAGTTACCGCTATTTTGCTTTCTGCGTAAACGCATGTTGTGAGACGTACGCTAATTTCATCAAATTCAATACCCTTTTCAAAAACAAAAACATTAAATAAATAACAAGGTTCAATAGGTTATTTTAGACAGAAGCCTTCATTGTTCATCCGTGGATACAATTATATTTGGATTTGAAGAGACTGAAATAGCTTAGAGATTTCCAAAAATATCATCTATCAATATTTCAATGGTTCAAATAGAACCATCACCATGTCACATGGTGATATAAGCTGAAATAATAATTCTATTGAGAGCAATAGCCTCATCGTTAAGTCCATCTGTTTCCAATTCTCATTGAAACGTGTGATCTAAATTCAGTATAGGAGATCCATCATCGGAGTGTTCTTCAAAAGCGTTCAAAACTGCAGAACGTGCTTTTGCATTAAATGGATATTTCAGGGCATCATTTTTAAAAGCATTCGATTCGGGTATTGGATTTTTAAAGTTGTCTAGAAGTCGGCAACATTCTACATAATGTCCTATATTTTCATGTTATGTAGTTATAGTTTCTTTAATATATAATCATATTGCATGTATAGGTACGTAAAATATTCCATAGCTGATGGCTGCACCAATCTGCACTGATGCATACATTTGCATCTTAATTGTGGTTCGAGGGTTGCATCTTGTGGTGATGGAATGGTAGCTGGGTATTAATGCTGCATATTATTATAAAATAAGAATTTATGAATAACAGATTTTTCACGTCTGTGTTTTCGTCTTTTAAACTGCACTCTCTACAATACCAACGTTTATGCTGTATGTGAACGTGGGTCCTAGTAGCTTCATGTACAACTACTTATTTTTAATACTAGCGGGTTGTCTAATCAATAAAACATAAAAGCGACATTGGCAATGAAAGCCCGGAATCGATGACTATTTACAATTCCAACGTTACGATCACGAAACATGTAAAATATGTAAATCATTACGTTTGTACTTGTTAGTTTAATTCCTGAATACTATTTGCTTTCTATCTATTGGTTAGAAAACTGCTTTATCGATGCAGATGTTCCATTGGCTGTTTTAATAGCGCTTTCTTTTCGCGGTTTTATTTCGCACAACGGCTGGCAATATTCGCTTCTTCTTCGTCTTGATAACTTAAAACAATATTTTCTACGGTACTTTGATAATAGTAATGTTGATTACTATGCTTGAATAGTCTTATGCTGTCCACATTTACAACGCCCTACCAAAATCTGGTAGAATTAATCCATAACACTACCCGTCAAAATTAATAAACAGGTATCACTTTACAAACATGTGGCATGACTCACATTCAAATTTTATAGACAGCTGCACTTTTTGTACCTTTTAATTACTCCTTAATTTAGCGCTCTAAATATACCAGAAGATTATCAAGTATAATACATGAAATAAATAAAATAAAGCTCAACATATGACTCATGCGCAGGTGAGCGTAGCGTCTGTGCGTCTGCGCAGACCGATGACACATAATCGTGTTAACATACAAAATCATCACTCGCTCAGTCTAGATTCTAATTTCTCTCAACTGACGAGGTTCTAAAAGATTTAATTTAATAAAAAATCTGGAAGATAATTTTAATGGAGTTTTTCACTTGGCATATACAGTTTTAGATGACTGTGTTAGTCTCTCCTGTCCTTTGTAAGGATCACAAGACATTTATGTAGAACACGTAAAACACATGCAGATAGGATTTCTTTTTCGTAAATTACTTCAAACTCTTCAGTTACTGTGACCATGTAGGCACTAGCATTACTCTCTTACATTTTAAAGAGATTTCGGTAAACTCGTGAATGTCCGTTGAAAATTCTCGTATTTGTTTTACGATGTCTGCAAACTTTGTTCAGCATTATTTAGTATTCTGGTAATGTCTTCTCTGGCCTGCAATTCTGACCCAGAAACATTTTAGTGTTCTGAGCCGGTCATTGCTACTTGAATAAGATCTATATTTAGCCTTTTATTTAGTAAGATTATCTTTGTAACTCGTGATCCTAGAAAGGCAAAGGAAATAAATGAAACAGCTTTATAATCGATAACGGTTCTATAACTAAGCTTGCCTAGATTCCAAAGTTATAAATCTTCGTTTCTACATCTCCTACCTTACATATTGATCATTCCTTGCATTCTATGTTAATCAAGTGTCTTAGTCTTGGTATGTTTCGAAGTGATCGTAACTCATTCTCTTAGCCACTGGCATCTGTGAATACGACATCAGAATTTCTATGTTCCTCTCTGAGATTGTAGCAACGTTTTATCTAACATGTACTGAATTGTCAACGTGTCTTACATTTTGACATGTTGCATTAGCAGAATTGATAGTACTTGCTGAAAGGTCAAACTAGATTTTGTGCTGCAAAAATTCTACTGGTTACCATCTACTTTGGAACTGGTAGATTTATATTCTATAGCTGCAACACACAGCTCACATTCTATTATTACCAAACTCCTAGGTCTGGCACTACAATTAATCTTAAACAATAACTTATAAGATCTAAATAGTTTTGCCCTCAATCTGTCTTGCAATGATAACTGGATTGCTCTAGTATCCAGGTCAGTGTACCTAGGCGTTTAGAGTATTCAACGCCAAGTTTATTTAAATGTGTATCATAGTTTAGAAGTGCGTTAGGCTGACGCATGGATTTATTATTGTAATCCCTGGTAACTCAGGCTTCATCGTTTGATACTGAAGCATTTTATTTGGCACAAAGGCGAAACAAAGGTACACCTAAGTTTATTGAAGAGCATATTTATTTGGTATGACGCATAACCACTGCTTCAAGTAACAAAAAAAAGGAAGATGTAAGAAATGTAATTCTGTTCAACATGATGGCATTGGTGAAAACGATATATAAACGGTATATCCATTTACATCTGTCACCCATGTGACCAAAATTATAAAAAGAGCAGATTCTTAAACTAAGTATTCAAAACCCGGTGAATCCTCTGAAGTCCACTGAAGTTTTTAAACTGAGCACTTATCCGAGCCTGCGTCACGATCGGTCAGATAGTTGGCAGCCCTGCGGTATGCTGTCACAATTAGTCACTATATTGTGATCTGTGTTCAGATACTTACTATTCGCGTACTGATAACTGATACCGCCACTTAATTGATATGGATGGCTGGGAACGTGCCTATATCAGTGACATGTACTTGTGTTCCATCTATTTTCGAGGTCCTTTGGTAGTGCAGTTTGGTAGTGAAGTAGTGCTAGAACATCACGTGCCAAGGGTATGAAATTGACGACAGTAATTTTTAAAGCTGAGAGAATGGTAGGTCTAAGTGGGATACTGAGTGAACCATTTTAAGGTAGTCTAGGAGAGAAGAGAGTGAACTTTAGACCTATTTAGTCTTTAAGGATTTGTGTGGCTAATATTTACATTAAACATCCGTCAATTTACAATATCGTGTTACTTCCTTCGTATTCCTACCATTGAAAGTGTTATACATTTCCAATGTCACACATTAATAGCTGTTGCCACCTTTGTTATTACTGGTGTGAATTATCCTTACAATACAAGTAATTGTAACCACTGAAGTAATGGAATTCATTACATTGATTGGCACATCATTGTCTTACACACCCACCATTATAATGGTGTATACCTAATAAAATAAGAAACAGATTGCATAATAATCTTTGCATAATCCTTCTATTTAAATATTATAACTTCCAAGACTTGCAGTGGTTTCGATGTAGGCGTTTCTAAGAAACAGTCACTAACCAATTAGTCCAGGGACCCAGGATAAAATTGTAGGACTATTTGCGCGAATTTATCTATTGTCCTGGTTTCCAATCGATTGACCAGTTTACCTACCAATTAAACAATTGGCGCTATTTACTTTAGACAAGATAAGAATACGGGCGGAAATGTTTCACAACTCACTGTTTGCAGACCTAGTTTAGGCAAAGATTAAATAAATTTCGAAGCATCATTTTCAGTTAGAAATTGAATGGTAATCTAAACGAACATGTAATGTATTCGATTCCTAAATACATTCGAAGAGTAGGGAAATAAACTTCTACTAACAATTAATCCTAAGCCTTGGCTCGATACTTGGGTACTTAAACCCCATCGTATAGAGAAGCCCACGACACTTCACTTAATCCCTTAAAAGGCTTTACGATCCTATTTATACTAGAAATGGTTATTCAAATTATCGATACGGAATCGATTCGTCGCCCACTCGTATCAAAAGATGTAAGGAAGTTAGTTGGCTTCCCTTCATCTATAAGTAAATTGTACGCAGACATTTTAATAGCGGACAGTTTTCTAGGTTCCTGTCGACTCGTTATGCCTAGCAAAAAACCGGTTGTTCGCCAATCCGCCCACACGATGTTGTAATCGATACATATCTCTAGTATCGATAACCACAGGGTGTCGTGAGCATGTCGTTAAGTTGATTGTCAATCATTGAGCGAATCGCTCCGAGCATCGACCGGCTTGTAAACCTGTTACCTACATCAGATACATGGAATGGAAGCAGGTTGGGTGTAATCTAGTTTGTAGCAGATTGCCAGCGATTGTTGGCTGCTGCCATCAGGTGGACTGGCGCTGAACTGGATTTGTTGTTGGCTTCTTTGATCTACTTATCTACCCTTTGATGAACGAGGTTCTTCGAAAAGGGCGATCCTTTTATTGAGGTCAGCTTAAAAATTAATAGCAATATTTTTCGTTCAATATGTGGTAGTTTTGATCGTAACCTTGACTTTCCTGATTATTAGTCTTCTATCTTAATTATATCGGTAAAAGCATGTGATGCTACTGGTCTAGAAAGCATTCCCATAACTGCAGCAAAGTGACGTTATATTAGGTCAACTGAGCAACATTATCCGCATGCGACTGTATGCGGACAGAAACCGCGCGACCGAGTCCGATTGAAACCTTAAACTGCTTTTATATGGCGACCTATTTCACGAGGAAAACTTTTTCTTATAAGAAGATTAAAGGTTTAGAGCTTTTATTGGAATTGTGTTCCATTATTTTTATAAGATTTCCGCGTCTATTTGAGATGTAAGTCTTAATAGCCTTTTCGAGAAACCAATAAAGTTTTCAGAATCTACTGCTAATTTCTGTTCCTTGGGAAGACATGAACAGAACCCAAATATAAAGTGGTCTTTGATAAAAACTAGAGAGATATATTTAGACATATTCACCTGACAAAAAGTCGTGGTAGCCTAGTGGGTAAAGAACCAACAACCTCTCGAGTATGAGGGTGTGGGTTCGATTCCAGTTCAGGCAAGTACCAATGCAACTTTTCTAAGTTTGTATGTACTTTCTAAGTATATCTTGGACACCAATGGCTGATAAAAAGGTCAAGGAAAACATCTTGAGGAAACCTGAGTCTGCATTGAGCAAGCGTGGTGATTAATGCTCAATCCTTCTCCGTGTGAGAGGAGGCCTGTGCCCAGCAGTGGGACGATAAAAAGGCTGTAACAGTAACAAAAGTACCTGACAAAAGCAAAAATGTTAAAAGTGACTATCATTTCAAAGAAACGTGAACTAAAGAATGAGACCAACTAGATTGAAATATGCATTAGTAATGAATGATAGCCTGCAAGTCACACGAGCGGTGCAGTGGCCTATATTTCTATACGCCTAGACTTCTTAACTAGCTATTTGCTATCGGAAATTAAATATTGTTTGCTTGCACATAAATTCTTACCGTCTTACCACAAAAACTTTTTAACGTCAGTTTATGCCTTGTCTAAAAAAATGTCAAATTATGACGTTGACATATGGTTCATTTTGCAGCCAAAATTTTTGTAGATAAGTGTAAAACAGGGGTTTAAGTTTTTGTAGTAAGGCCATTAATGATTTTGCGACGTCTAGGACTTACTTCAGTGGTTCTGTTATTTTGAAATGTATTATGAACTGATTGCTTATGCTCTTTCATCTATCCTGCTATACATATATTTTATTAACTTGAAATTCATGTGTTTGTTGTTCATTTCTGTCACTGACTTACAAACATTTTCAGAAAAATAATGTTCAAAATACAAAGAGTATTTTGTATTCGTAACCTGATCTTCCATTCGAAATTCTCCTTACTGTCTCATAACGTCATGAGCGAACTATGTCGGGTATTGTTTTAAGCACTCACTACATTATTATTTATGAAGCAGAGTGAAGCGAAGCGGCGCCAACAATGAGCTATTGATTGCGTTCAGTTTTTGTTAATTGAAATGTTACTCAGGTTGTAGGTTTAAGCTTTGTTGGGGAAATCGTGATTCAAGGCAACATAATATTATCAGACTTAGTAAAAACAAAGTGAGAGCAATATCTATGTATGCTAAGGGCAGACTGAATCCACCAGAATAAAAAATATCAGTAAATAATGATTAAGTATCAACTGTGACAAATGTCGCAACAAAACTATTATCGACTAGCACAACCGTAACATAAATAGATACGCATCTTTCTGAGAAAAGTAACGCGAATTGTTGCCAATTGAAACTATTGCACAATGCAGTAACTAGAACTCTTAACCAATACCTATTTATTACATAGACATTCTAAATCAAAACAACAGGCCTCAAATATTGAGCTCATCCCAATGTCAGATTCAATAATCACATTGCATACAAAATGCATCATCGTACGCCTACGTAGACGTAACACTTCGGCCTATCATTATTACATCACGCAATCCAACCTGGATGAGTCACTCAGTGGGCGATGGCAACCGGTCCCAGGTAGAATGTAGACCGTTTTTACCGGCCCTATTGGGAAAATATTCTGCACGTTTTGTAATTTGCAGCTCACTAAAGTAACTCGTTTTAAGTCTATGCCCTTATTTGTGAGGTTCAATCAGTTTCATCAAAATTATTGAATGCTTACTTATACTTAATGGATCTTTTTTTGCTCTTGAGTTTGAGCATGTCTGAAGTGGATCGTAGTCTCCACCTTGACTAACAGGCTCTGTGTTCATCATCATCATCATCTCAGCTATAGGACGTCCACTGCTGAACATAGGCCTAACCCTTAGATCTCCACAGATACCTGTTGGAGGCGACCTGTGTTCATATTACGAAGTTATTGATTTAGTTAACTTCGATGCTTGAACAGTTCAATCATATCAAATTGTTATAAGCATTCCGTAAGGTGGTCGCTCAAAGACATCCAATCCAAACACCGCTTATGATTCACGCGCATTATTTATTACTATATAGGTAGGTACTTTTACTTGCTAAACGACATCAGTATTTTTTTTTTCATATTAAAATTACTTGCCAAGATTTCTGAGCACTGATAAATTATTCACGGTCTAATTTACATCTATATTATCTCAACTTATTTGCAATGTTACAGAGACTGATACTTTATACCGTGACAAATAACTCGGTATTGTCTACCGACAGTATTGTCTGCGTATCTCTGATTACATCTATAATTATTATTTCAAACTACACTCGGATTTTACTTTTAGTTACACTTTACTTTCACTAAGCAATCAATTATACGGAACGAAATGCTCGCAAAGGCTTGTCAGAATTCTATGATTTATACCATCTCCGCTAAGTGCTTGTGGAAACGTGTATTTTTGTTATAATCTTTGTATTACTGCGTCTTTGTTTAATGTTGCATATAAATGTTTATCGATCTTTTACTTCACTGTCTGTTGTTACAAGGTTTCTCATAATCTCATGCTTACCTATATTTTATACGCAGTTCAATAAAATTTCAAACGGGTGAAAATGTGCTTAACTCAAGTAACATTTTCATAAATGCAGATTATGATTCCAGTCACACGCGGCGTTATGAAACGAAGCCAGATCATTAGGAAAAGGAAAAAGATAAAGTTAGATGCTAAACTGTTAGTAATGATAATATAACGACTTGACGCACTAATGAAATGTTTAACACCGGCTTATTACAGCTGCTATTGATACGAGGAAAAGTTTATTTACATAACCATAAAGAATCACAGAATACTGAAGCCTGGAAGAGGAACTTGAATGATGTATGTGTACAAGTTTTAATATCTAAGAACTGCTAAATCGCAAATGAATGCACCAATTGTCTCAGAGACAGCAAATGATATTCATGTTCTCAGAAACTCTGCTGCATTCAAACATATGAGAATATATTGAGGTATAAACCAATTGACCTGGACGCGAAAGGACAATGGGCGATTCCGGTCCAAATGTCCACCACGAACGAGACGTATATGGCTAGATAGCCCATTAAATATAGAACATTTTTTGTTATGAAAGTAAAAAAAAATATAATGCCAGAAAAAAGTTATAGCAAAATCAAATAAAACATTTTATAGATTTTTTCAATTACTTTTCGTGATGTTTGATTTTCATACTTCTGTAACTTCTGACAAATAGAATTGTTCATTATTAGAGAGAAGACACCACCAGTTACATCGAACTTTCTTAGATCCAGGAACCGCTGAGTATATTCAAGCACTTCTGGCGCCTCTATTGGTTAGTGATTCGTACATCCATCGGGCAAAAAAATATGGGCTGTTTACATGTAAATGTGCCTTACTCATCTTAGTTTTAGATAAAATGCGGAAATGGAAGTGGAATAAAATAAAAAATAATAATGATAACATAAAAAACTACCGAAAATGAAGAATACATTTTTGGCTATAACTTTTTTTTGGCATTGTTTTTTTTTTACTTTCTTAGTAAAAGTTACTCTAAATTAAGTGGACTATTTAATTATATAGGTCTCGTTCGTGGTGGACATTTGGACCAAACTTCATACATTCTTGCCCAATCTCCTTTAAACGCGTCCAAACCGGCGCCACTTAGTTACATCACTTAGTAACTAAATCTTGGTCCTTTCCTTATTATTGGCCCTATTAGCCTTAATGTCGTAAGAGTATGGTCCTTTTACCTCGCCCACGTCGTCTTGTCTTTCTAGACCTAACTAAACATTGTCTTGGTCATCCCACTCAGCACAATTTGTATGCTACCGAACCTCCCAAATCCTTTTATAGAGCTTAGATGAAGGCGTGCGGTCAGTTATATTCATATTTGCATACAAATACGTTGCGGCTATTTTTTTTTTCGTTTGTATTGTTGCCATATTTAAAAGAAGCTTTTTATGACCTTTTGATTGCGTCTTGTGATTTTAATCTATATATTTTATTCAGGTTCGCAACCAATGATATTGATTTATGCCAATATTGCTTTTCATCTCCCTATCTGGAATCGATATCGTATTTAACCATAGTGTGTTCTATTTCTCCCTATCACTGAACGTAATGGCTAAGCTGTAATTTATTGCTCAGAATTGGTAGCTCTGGAAAACAAACATTTGCCTTGGCATATCAAAAGAACTCATCGGAGTTTTCGCAGCATTACGCAGCAAAACAGTAAGTTATCTCCTCCCATCGATCAGCTACTTCCGAGCCCGAAATCCAGGCCGCGGTTTCCTTTCAATCTTCATGCCATATCATCATGATTGTCCCTATGGTACTTGACCCCATCCGCATCGGAAATTACTACCACTTCCATAGGAACTGAGGTCTGACAACCTTTTATGGTTATTAATGACTGTCTTGATGGCTGTCGAATTTTTACATTATCTTCGCTGTTTTAACTTCCTCTGTCTCAAGGTTGTTTATAATGTAAACAGGATTAGGTAACAGTTTATGTAATGTGCGTTATTAATTTGTCGTGGCCTCGTGTATTAGAGAATTATACATGTACACGTTTTTAACTTTCTTTATTTTACGGCTCGTTAACTTATTTCAAGCAGTCACCGCCCTAATCATTTGCGGTATTTGAAGAATTATGACTCTGATTGTGATACTGACCTTTTTTAATCTGCAAATATTTTAAAATGGAAAGGCTTAATTTGATTTACGGAAGGTTACATTTTCCCATTTCGCGAGCTTTTCAGCTCTGGCCACAGAGTGATATAAAAATAGACAGTGTAGTGGCTTTTAAATTTACAATTCACCGTAGTACTATCCACAGAATGATCATTGCGTTCGAAAAAACAAACAATCAAATAAATTACACGCAATCGCAGATATACGTCTTCATCGTGCGTACGATATAATTGCCACTATTACCAAGGCTTCTATTATTTCTATGTCAGTAAGGTCATAATCTGTGTACTTTGCTATCTTACTCTCACTTGTTTGAAAACCAATTTTACTATCATCAACAAATCATAGTTGATTTTTTCTAGAGAAGTGTGTTAGGCTTTTTATTGACACAAATACAGAGTAAAAGTCATTCGTACCAAAGGACCATGTTTTACGATTTTTATGCAAGATTAAGTTCCAGCATTACATCATGTTATTTGTGTAAGTACTTACGATCATTACATCATTTCAGACATTTCCATATCTTAAAATCTTATCTTCTACATTAATTACATGTTCTTCAAAAACTTCAGTTGCTTTACCCTGGTATTATCGTGCCTTGTCAAAACGTTTTCAAAGAGCATTCCTTGTATAATATCCAAAGCGTGGGAGTACCTATTATGAATATTATAATCTGTACGTAATACTTAGCTATTTACTTTCATTTTTAATGGCAACACTTACGATGCTCATCGCGAGGTAATGTGTCATCTTTCACTGTCAGTTTTCTCTTGTTTGTGTTAATTAATTGAATTTAGAGTAGGTTGTTGACCTTAGCGGTTTTGTGAATGAATCTAGTTGCTTGATTTTTTTATATGTTTATCTAATGCTCTATTGAAGATGTGATTTAAAACAAAACTGATAGAGACAATATATATATGTTAGAAATAACACTGATGATATGACTTTGGAAATCAAAACGTGGTGATTACCGATTAACGATGGGACAAATTTCATGAATGTCGCAGTAGTTCAAACACTATCAAGGTTCATTTCAACAATCAGCCAGGTGTATTCAATCCAATTACTTCAGTGGGTGGAAATTATAGTCCTTGGAATTCCAACACAGTTTTTGTCAATAGTTTATAAACTATAATTTGCAATTCTGTTTCTTAACTAGGCAACTGATACAATTAGTTTGATAGGGTTACAAAAAATATTGTCTTTGTGCACGCAATAGAAATTATTTTAATTTCGTTTAATTGGATACGAAATTGTTACCTCCAGTAACTTAAAAAATACGTCAACGAAAGTAAATTTTTCAACAGTCGCAACAATCGTTCCAAATTAAACCTTGCTATTGAAACACCTTTACAGGACAAATAAATATCATGTGGACCCATCAAACTGGTCCTTCAATCCAAAGTAGAAAATTATTTGATTCTCTTCACACAAAACTTACCTATGATATCCTCCTAGCCGATTACCGGCTATGGCGCCTGTTCTCATGTAAGCAGAGTAGCCAACTGCGCAGGACATATTATTATAGTTTCCTGCTAAACTTACCTACCCATAGGCCCTACATAACCATTCTCATATCACAAGAAGACAGTTTAAAAACTACCTCCTCACCGGATCAAGGAACTAGTAATATGCAAAGAATTTCTCGTGAAACAAGATTCGCGTTCACACAGATGGATTACACGTTACATTCATTGTTACACTTCTTATGACATGACAGGTACATAACATTTCGTAACTCTATTGTTATTGTATTAGGTAATACATTGTTTCCGCCTACATTTTCTGGATTTTAGTGTAGTGTTTTAGTTTTTATATGCTTTTGTTTTGTTTAAGGTGTTAGAATATTATGACCTTCTTGTGGGTCTTCATTCAACTTGATGTTTGTTAGATCATCAATGTGATTGAGAATGGGTTCAAATACCCAAATAGATACCACTTTAGTTTATGTTCCATCTTCTTTTATTATTAAGTCTTTCAGGACATTTCCAAAATCATCTTAATTAGCCTTATTTTATGAGGCTAACATAAATCAAACTCCTGAAGCGTAGGTTTCGAATATAATATTAATTCCAACAGCTTTATTTCAGTTCCTATAGCTGAACTGATTAGTAGTAATGACTCGTTTGCGTGAAAATGTTTACCACAAGTTATTTCATAAACTAGCAGAAGTAATTTACGATGTTCATCTTGCCAAATGTCGGTGTTACTGTATCTTAATATTATGTCTTTGAATAATGATATACTACAATATTCCAGTCTGAAAGATGTAGAAGGAATACATGAAGATTTATTGAAAAGGTTCTGACTCGTATTTTTAAAAAAACCTTTTCGGGCATAGCATTTACATTACTTATTGAAGCCACTCGACTTAATAAATATGGTAATACCAACATTTATGATTCTGAGATCAACGTGCCTACGGTTTATGATTTTCGTAAAAAGTAATATTCACGCCACCAAGCACTTAAAATATTTTACCGAATTTTATGAAATAAATTGAAAATTTCACGCATAAGTGTTACAAGTACGAAAAAAAGTATTTATATCGACCGTGACTTATTCCGTACTAAACCCTTGACTTTTAAAGCTTGCCAGCCTACGGAGGTCATTTCTACATAAACATTTAATCGTTAATACATCGTAAAGGCTAGCTATCGGAAACTCGTAAAAAGTAATTATTTTCTCCGTTATTTCACACGTCCGCGTTACTATGACGTACATAGATGTCGTAAAGCGACATGTGTTCCTGTCTACTGAAATGTTTATTGGATTTCACATTGATGCTATTTGAAATCGGCTCTGAAATTATACTGGAGGAAAACCGTGAGCTCAAAAGTAATGGGACTGATGTAAAATTTAATGATGTAACGGACATTGGAGACGAAAAGTTTCGGAAATCTAAAAATTTGTCATAATAAGGTCTGATTATACAGTTCTTTACAGTTCATATCCAGATCCTAAAAACTTGTGAAATACTCTACATAGTAAGACTCCTGTTACCAATTGAAGACAAGGATCATCACACAATAACCGACACGAAAACATAAAGAATATAAATAAGCGCAACAGTGGAACAAAATCCGGTACAACACTCAGAACAAAATTGTACTCAAATCAAAATCCATATCAATTAACTAAATAATCCATTCTCCAAAGAATCTGAAATAGCGTGTTCTGTCCACACAATGCGTCTCAACATGCTTCATTTTGGAATGCGTTAAGATGTAGACTATCTGAAATATGCTCATCAGTGGCTAAGAACTAATTGCCGTCTCATTGTTAGTCGGCATTGACGTCTTTACGATTATGTAGAATTTGTAAAAACTTGCCATTAAACATCATTAAGACAAAAACGTCTCATTAGAATTTAGGATATTTTTTAGATCGCTGTTTTTTTATATAGATGACTTAGCAACATGTCAGAGGTCGTCACGCAGATTTGAGGAAAACAAACTTGTGCTTGCGTTGTCCAGTGTCTATTTTAAGAAGGGTCCTGTTAATACCACACAGGTGTACCACAATTTCATGCGGTCTCCGTAACCCAGTTATTACGACAATAAGCCACAGCGGCTCGTTACAGACGTACAAAGACCCAAGGGACATTTATGAGCTCATGTTACGTAGACATTAGGGTACCATTTCCATTTACCTTCCTTTAGAAGCCAATAAATTCTGGAATATTCGAAATACACTGGGGAAAATAGGATACTCTTTTGCTGTATTTTGAAGTGGTATTTTAGCTGAACAAGCAGGGAAGTTACCGTTCATAAAAGATGTCGTATTTACAAAACTGCTTATATTAATTTAGTTATTCACAATATTAGATTTGTCACAACTCACAACGATCAATCAAGAGACCACACGGCGCGCGCGCACCAATTTGCGCTATGTGTGGTCTAGCTTTTCTAAATTAATACTATGTTTGTAGTTTGTTCTGCTAGTGAGTTTGCGGTGGGAGGTAATGGCGTTGGATAGTTATATTAACTTTTACTATTTGCTTTCTGACGATGACAGACAAATTGTTCAACTTATTATATGTAAGCTAGTCAAAGTTGTTCTAATACTGAAGAACCTATCAAAAGCTCGGTATCGTAAGGCTGTTTTCTTTATTCAGTATTCTTAATATCCTTCCCACTTGATCATAGATATATTGTAGATATAAAACCGTCCCGAACCTATTTCGTATTCTGTAACTTTTCGCAAAAATAAAACCTAATGCTGCCAAATGTTCTAAATTGTATCTAAACTCTAGCTATAAAATTATTCATTCTTGTGCGAATAAAGAACTTAACTTCGCTGTTATTGCGAAACGTATTCCCAGAACAAAATGGAGATAGCATTCATTTTGAAGGTCGCACACCGGAGCCAAGAATACGAGTGCCGCATTGCAGCCTAGATGCACTGACCCGGCCGGTGCAATACTAAGAATTATATATAGGTTAACTGTCGATTACCTATGTTACCGTGTCGCAATTTAGCAATATGTACTACACGAACAATTTGGAACATGTGGGATGTGTCCTGCTTTTGATAAACAGCCAAAACCCATTGTTAATTCTAATTTTATAAGAAGTTATGTACAATTTTTCGTCTGCGTTAAATCATTCTGAAATGTCACTTCTAATTATGATTGCTGGACGCAAAAATCACTAGATTGCTGTCGTAACTTTTCTCGAAAGCATGCGGTTTATAATAGAGAACTTCTGAAGTGAAACTTGAACTCAAACCAAAATAAATACTTGTAATAAGAAGTTGATTGACATCTGTTCGTTCGTCCAGTCATTGACACTAAGCTGGAACATTTTTGACTCCTAAATATAGTTTCAAGTGGTGTTCTCTCTTATGCCTTGTATACGATTGAATCCTCTGATATTTCTTTATCTGACATGAAGTCCACTTAATATCCTTAGTAGTAAAAGGATCTCAATATCAATCTGAAAATATACATTGTTGACTGCACAAAACATTTCATTCAAATAGTTTTCCGGTAATTTGAAACTGTACTGTCACAATGTCTATTGCTGGGCATGATTAAATGTTCGTCTTTGAAATGTTCCTCTGTATTGGTTAATTACAAACTGTTCATTTACAAAAAAAGAGAAAAATATTTCTTCTATCTATTATATTTTTATATTATGTTTTATTTTGTATGTTTTATTATGTTGTATGTTTTGTGATTATGTTTTATTTTTTGTAAGATTGCATTGAATTGTATATGGAACTAATTTCCGAAATAAATGATTATTATTATATATTAACTTGTATGTCTCTACCAGACCTCGGGACTATAGAGTCCCGGATTTTTGGGAGGCGAACGTGGGGCCGAAGCCAACACGCTGAAGCCCTTTTGAGACAACTTTAATGAAATGGTGACACAAAACCGACAATTATCCCTGTATACACTATAGAAATGTACCCAAGGACAATCCCCGGTTCTGTGCTAAACTATTGCTAACTATGGATGAAAACTACTTGGGCTATTGTGATGGGATGCTAGTGGACTAGGAATGGGGATTATTATTATTATATTATTATTACACAAATATATCCGTTGCTTTTCCTCATTGCAGTCTCAATAACTATCAATTAAGTATATTTATTGATTTTGAAATTCTATTACACCGATAGTTATACAATATTACTTAGTTTCCACTTTCCCCGCTCGAAGGAAAAATATTGTTCAACCGTTTATCGTCATAAGTTGTAAAAGTCTACAGAAACTATCCGTTGTATTGTCTGAATAATGTTTATGTTCGAAGACAATGCACTTAGTGATATTGCTATCTTGAACTTAGTGGTATGCTACAGTCTACAGTGTAGTCCCGGACTGCACTCACCTTATCAGGTATTGAATGGGCCTTTGTTTTCTGTTCTATCTTTAATTGAAATTAATTCAATCTATCGTTGTTATATTTTACTTTGTATCAGTATGCAAAGCTGTGTTGTATATTTTCTATTGTGAACAATTATAACGAACTCTACCAACGACTATTTGCAGTTGATTACCTTCGACGGAATCCTCAATCTTTTAAAGCCATGGTATAGGTACATGTTCTCCTAGATAAGTTTTATCTTATTCTCTAGTACTTCCATCTTGTTCTTTCTAAATCTAGATACAGCCTGATGTTTTACCACATTTCTTCCACTTTCACTTTCCTATCACTTTGCAAGCACTGCTCGTGTTTAATTAGCGTGGTAAAACGCTTTGAGAAATACTTTTTCATTTGATGATGTAAAAGTATTAGTTTGCCAGAACAGAACTACGGGTTTCGCGAACACATTTATCAATTTGAAATACACACTATTATTTTTGTCGTTCAAGAAAATGCATATTATTGCAAACTCGGCGAGACAAACAGACCATTATGTCATGTAGCAAAATGAAATGCAACTCAGTCCTGGCCGGAGATACATTTTTGCGTTGCCTTCATCAATGTTATCTATGTAGGTGGCATTGAAGCCACATAACTTCTTCATGACATTGCAGAGAAAATAATTATATGACACATGACATCGAGATAAGAATTGATACATTGGTTTGCTTCGAAGGAAAGTTGACAATATCGAAATAACCATTTAGATTTTTTACAGTTTGAAGCTCACGCCTGCAAAATTCAGCAGAACTAATTGAGCATGAAATATAAGATGTCAATAAACTCAGTGACGATCGCGTTGATTTCTAAGCACCTGCAATAATCGGTGAACGTCCTCTATGCACCCCATCCATCAGTGGTCTCGACCATACCGGTCTAGACGGGCCGTCTCACTCCAATTACAATAATGGCCGGGTGCATCGCGAAATTCCATAACACTTTCACCACTGTAAGTGGCTTTGCTTTCATGTGCCTAATGGCTAGAGAGTATGCTCTTGTTTTGTTTTATTGTTCGAAATGATTTATGTTCGCCAGCTTTTTTCGCGCTGTTCCATGTTACTTGATGTTACGTCAAATGATGAAGTTTTTTCGTTGTTATGTGATACGATAAGTTATTGTTTTGTCACACGCTTTAATTCTCACGCTAAGTAAAATGAGAAGTAATTATCAAAGTGCCGTTTGGTAGGAATTTAAGAGCAATTTGTGCGGAACGTATTTTTTACCAGTTTCTTTACTATAGAGCCATCTAAATCCTTAAAGAACCCTCGTTCTTCCCTAGTATTATTTACAACTTCCACGAATGCTATTATTGCATCGTTCAAATCATTAGCGGTTTACTTTGCGTCTCCGAAAACTAATATGCGTTCTATTTTTATCGTTCCCTCTTCCTGTACGGTTGTCACAGATCCAAATCCGTCATTTGTTCTCAGACGTCTTTCTCTGTCACTACGTGGTTTTAGAAACTGCGGGATTCTACGATTGTTTGTTAAACCTTGGAGGGTTAGATGACAGGGCCTATCAATTTCAGTCGCCAAAGATGTTATTTTTGGAAACATTGTGAATTGTTTGTCAGTTACTAATTGGGCTTTAGTGTTATAAATGTTTGCATTGTCAGGCTTTCATTCATGTTTATTCGTGCAGTATTGTTCATGCCAGATTTATCAATGCTAATGAGTTTACTGGCAAATATTTGTACAATACTATTTGCAATTTGCATTGTTTGCGTTCATTGACCACTATAGTTCGGCCATTCAGAGAATGCGTTCCTGACACGTCGCGATTGAACTGACGACGTAACTTTGCAATGGCGTTGCAGTTACGATAAAAATATTTTTGCTGGTTGTTTACCGTTTTAACAATTGAGGAGCATTAAAACAACATTATTATATCAATAATCAATGAATGTTATTACGTCGTCAGTTCAATCGCGACGTGTCAGGAACGCATTCTCTGAATGGCCGAACTATAATTGCTCATTACCATGGTAACCGTTCCAACATACCAACATGTGCAATATCGAAATTGGTTTTATATCTCCCAAAAGCAGTAAATCCATATTCGCTGGAAATACGTAGTCAAATAAATCTCGTTTCATAATGTAATTTATTGCGATAGGTTTCCATAAATGTAAAATTATTCCACCACGAGGTACAATAAAGAGTTGCAAAACTGCAGTTGCCGGTAAGTTTCGACTCGCAACCTATTTGTGAGTATAACGGCCATATATTGTTGTTAGGTACCTAGATTTGGGTTTGTGGCCACCTTATTGCTCCTACGCGTGTATACTAGAACCTCGTGAACGAAATGGCTTAGAACGGCTTTTTGCTAACGTTTTCACTTACGTAACTAGTTCGACGACCCAAACCGTTTTTGGTCAACTGTTTGTTTATGGTTTTTGTGATTGCATCTCACCTTGAATTTAACGGCTGTCTGCCTTTTGCCTAAAACTTTATTGAAAAGTAATGGGAGCTTTAAATTAATTAGTTATACTCCGCCCACTATGTCAGATTGACCGTTTATAGAAAAAGCGTTATTGGTTTTATAATGGTGTGTTGACTCATCCGCCATTTTTATAGGTGTTTGAAGCATTGTTTTTAGATCAGTATCATCTGCAGGAGCTTCATTCAATGTTTTGTTTGCTTATCTGTGATACGCACATTTCCACTTCTTTATGTACCTCACATGTTTTCAGGGAAACTAGTCTTACTGTCAGATTAGCCACACCCTGCCGCTTGAGTTGAACAAGATCTGGTTTCTTCTACCTAGAATATTTCAACGCCTAAGCAAAACGTTTTCATTTGTAAAATAAAAAGAAGTTTTTGCAGCATCATCATTGATTCTCCAACAGGGCTTGAAACCGCGAAGTAAAGAGCCATCGAAAAACCGTCGAAGTACTCGCCAACTGGGTCGAGGGTGGTTGAAATAACTACCAAGTTGTTAGCTTACAACCCTTCGTAAGAGAGCTGAAGTTAGGAAATAAATCTTCGAGTCTTTTGTTGCGAAATTGGAAGTAGAACTCGCTATTGAATGTGAATGAAATTTTCTAGTTTATAACTTGAATGAATAATGCTATCTTATCAAAACATGTCAAGGTTTCCTTTAAGTCGAATTTGATGACGAGCATTTCATTCATATATATTACATATTCATACTCGAATTAACATTCAGTTAATTCGAGTATTTCCGAATTGGTAACGTCAATACCTAATATAATTGTTCTGGCTTGACGCCAGGGCTGAGTGCTTTCTACTGAGTCGTCACTTATCTCCGGTTGTGCATCATCGACAGCTTGTCGAGTGCTGCTTCTTTTTATGGGCCAAGATTTCTCAACAGAACTTTGGAATATATTGCTCCTAACTGGAATATTGTAGCTGTAAACTATTGTCATTAGAAGTAAATATTTCGAAAAGCAAGTGTTAATTTACCTCTACGTACTAGAGTTTATCGCTTTCTGAAGAACGACGCGAACAGAAACATAATTATATATTGTAAAGTGCTGGTTAGATCACAAATAGGCCACAAATGAACACAAAAGATTCAGTACGCTATAACGAAACTTAATATTTTTACCGTTAATTAAAATCCTCGTATCTCTTCAAGTAAACAGAAACCGAAACATACACGATAGCAATTACAGCAACATCTATTCGCAAGGTTATCAAATAGCATGCGCATGGCCAATTCAACCTCTCTGTTAATAAGGCTTATATTACTACATTGTTCTACCTATCTAGGGAAAAAGAATAAGTAATATTAGAAAAATAAACGGTTGTATGAAGGACTGTCACCAGACTTAGCACGTGTGCCTTGCTGTGTTGCGGTTTGAAGAATATGTGTGCCAGTGTCATTGCAGGCATGCGAAAACTTTTTAACATAAAAACGCACTGCGATATTCTAACATTGCAGATGTGAACATAACTGTACCCATAAAAACTTAAGAAAACATTCATATTGATTCAGTTTATCAAATGAAAGCATATTAAACGTTCCCTCGTTTATGTGCGCTTAATGTATGCTCTATAAGACCTTGACTTAGTCCAATATAAACAGATAACGCTATTTCCACAATACATTTACGAGCCTGCACTTCCCAACTGTGCGCCAAAATTTACGAGTTCGTATGTTTGACTCGAACAGTTTCTACCGTGTTATAATTTACTACAGTGTAATGTAGGTAAATACAAGCTTACTCCTAATTAGCTTCACCGTGGCCTGATTAATACGCTACAAGGAACTCTACAGTACACTATCTACATGTTTACTATCTACATAATTTCATTCACAACTTTATTTAAAGAAAATGCGTAAAATACATCATGTTCTACACATATACTCTGTACAATGATCGTCGCAGTTTGGCGCGCTTCCAAATAAAAGAGCCGAGAATTACAGACCACTATAATAAAATTTAAACTTGTACCTCCCATGAGGGCCCTTCTAAATTCGCCATAGTGTTGACCTAATTCGCTTTCAATCTGGAACGATCCAGCGATGTTTTGTTTATTCGAGGGCAACGCTTTTATAATGGGATTTAGTGTTCGCTACAATGATTTATGAGTGCCAAAGACTAACCTTACTATGTAGAACACGGTGGTATCCAATACATAATCTCGACTACCAAAGCCAACACCACTAATACATGATCCTTCTAGCTTTTAAACATTATGAAATAAACTGTAAAACAAAGTGCTAAACAAAATGAGTTCGCGGGACTATTATAAAGTGTCTTACATGAACAAGGGGGCTGATCGCTCCAGGGTCTCGGTAGACCATGATGTTCTCGACAACGATACGGAGTTCAACGCGAACCAGTTCAAACTGTACGATGACTTCACGACGGACCTTCGGATGTCCTTCAATCCTCTCCGACGCAACTTCCACGATATCACCAGGACTGATATGATGAGGAGGAGGGGAGACCCCAACGATTCTGGTGTTGACATGGAAAATGGAAACCCTCTTGAAGATGTGTCAACTTCTAACGATAGTGATTTGGTAAGTATTTAATACGTAGGAGTCGTCGTAGTAAGAATGATTTGGTTACTCGTTTTATTTCTTGTTTGAACTGTTAGCCAATGTGTTTTTTTTTACCATGAATAAATATGCGAATTTTGTAAATCCTTTCATGCGCTTTAAATCATGCAGCCATGAAGTTTCTCGTTCAACTGGTTACATTTATCTCGTTTGGCTTCGAAATAAATGGGTATATAAAAATTGCAATTGGCTGGAACTTTTAAATTGAACCGTGTTTTTCAACTTAATTTATATGAAGTATTCATAACAGATATTGACTTTCGTTTATTCTTTATTCTTGGGATTGTATAAAACTTATTTTATTTCCATTTAAAACTATTTGATGAACCAATAGTTCCTATAAATGCAATCAATGCCATCCGGGGCGACGTCCGAATACTACAAAGTACAATTAGCGATGGTCGGCGCCATACCATTGTGCTCACCGGACGGTAGCGCCTCGTCTAGCCATTGTCCGGCCAAGCCAATGGGCAATGGCAACTTGAGACAATACTCTATGACACAATCACTTCATTTGGAAGGAAAGGGGTACTTTGTGGGGTCATTGAATCACTTATTTGCTGTAAGATCTATCTGTTCCTTCAATATAAATGTTACTTGATATGCAGAATGTCATTTCTAAGAACCTTATTCTGTTTATGGCAAACTTCCTCAATCAGCCCACAATTATGTATTTAGACTAATCAAAACAATAAAGTCTTTAAGACGCTCTCAAAATTGCGTGCTTTAAACTCATATACCACATCCAAACTTGTTACATTCCCATTAAAGTGACCCGATTCGAACATTCGCATCTTGTTTCATAAAACTAACGATCCAAGGGGAACTTGCTAATAGGACTTTATGACGTAAGCGGTAACACTATTACATTGTAGACCGTGACTCATTGTGATGTTATACGCATTATCTCCATACGGGTGGCCAATGTGGTCATACGTGACACACAAATGTATTGCGTTTCATACTGGTACAGCTTAATTAAGAACTAGATTTATATTTGGTAACATCATCCATAATGTCTGCACGATGAACCTTGTGAAGAAGATAAATAGAAGTGCAATATATTTTTCTTTGAAATGGATGATTCATTTTACCGCTAACTGCACTTCATTGAGTCTCATCACATTAGGTATTCCAACCCCGTTATTACTAGCCATGTTGACTGTTAATATATTTAACTGTAACTTATATTACGAAGGCTTATTTAATCACTTAGCACAATATCGTCCATAAGTATTTGCTTCGGAATTAAGGATATTGCACATATGGTCTCGCACAACGCACGCGCCACTTTTCAAGCCAGGCCAACCGGTATTTTAACCCGTCCACAAATAAATACGAAGTTAAGTACGCCACGGTTACGTTTCGACCAACTGGCCTTGACCATACATGTAATTTAAGTGCAGTATTCATTTCGGGCAACATTCATCAAGCATTACCTCACCACTAGGAGTCCTTAACCTTGACTCCGTTACCCTTAAATAGTCTGGTATTTAATTTAGTTTTTTTTTCCAATTGTTGCAGTTGGAGAACGAAGTGATGGTAGATCCTTGGAGCAGCATGGACTCCTCGAATTCACCGTTAACTGACTCCGGACCCTCGGCAAGTGAAGACTGCACCCCTTCCACTTCGAGTGAGCCCCATCGCGGGCCTCTAGATGCGTCTTCCCCTCTTTCGCCTGACTCGCGCCGCATACCCAACCCAAAAGACACCAAAACCAAGATTGCCCCCAAACACATTCCTCCAAAATCTTCAGACAAGGCGCGTTCGCGAGAGCTTACCCTTGAACTAGAGACCCTAGAGCCCGATCTTATTTCACGCCGGCCACATTTTCTTGACGAAGATTACCAACCGCCGTCCAAATCAAACATCGAATGCCGAATCCCCAAACCGCACTTCCTCGACCACTCACCGTCGCCTGATGAGTTTGATGAACGTAGTGACATCACAAACCCGAACTTCCTAGACGATGATGTCGAAGGCGACGACAATAATGCACAAAAGAAGGCTGGTGCTCTACCAAAGCGACCACAGAAAAACCAGCCTTCAACTTACTCCAGCTCTGAAGATCGGCCGCATAGAACAAGTTACCGAAGCGCTTTACATTATGGGTTAGAAAGTGCGGCACGATCGAGTGAGCGGGACAAAAGGGCTTCCCAACTATACAGAGGGACCTGGCCAGGAGAGCGCGATGTCTGGACAGGTCATGATTCCGCCAGCGTTCGCAGTTTCTCTAGTAACGGTTCCGCAGAGGGGGCGAGACCCTCATCTAACTTAGAAAATAAAATGGAATGCGTTTGTTCCTTAATTTCTCTATTAAGTTTATCACCAGAAAACAACGCAGACTTAAGCGGACCTTTGTTAGATATGAGCCGATCAGTTGAAAGTTGCATTGCTATGCGGCAAGCAGGATGCATCCCGTTACTCGTTCAGTTAATACATTCGAAAGTCCCTAGAGAAACTCGAGATCGCGCGGCGAAGGCGCTTCGTAACATAATCCACACACAGACTGATGACAAAGCAGGGAGAAGAGAAGCCCGAGTCTGGAGGTTGTTAGAACAAGTCAGAGAGTACTGTTACGTTTTAGAAGATCTCGTAGAAATGAGGAAAGAAGGAAAGGAAGTTATAGAAGATGATGCGACCAAACATCCGAGTCAGAGTGTAGCAGCTCTGATGAAGCTATCTTTCGATGAAGAGCACAGACATGTGGTGTGTCAACTGGGAGGATTGCAAGCGCTGGCTGCGTTAGTAAGCGGTGACCAGGCGGCACACGGCAGCAGAACTGATGACAACACATGTCTAACCATGAGGAAGTACGCCGGGATGACATTAACGAACCTCACCTTTGGAGATGGCAACAACAAGTCCTTGCTCTGCTCCTTCAAGGACTTCATGCTGGCTCTGGTTGAGCAGCTGGAGTCACCGAACGATGACATGCGACAGGTACGTTACCTTATTCTTAGTCAGTAATAATGTAGGTTAAGTTTGGAAAAAATCAAATAATCACAAAAAAATATTCATTTTGCAGGTAACAGCAGCTGTTCTGCGAAATCTTTCCTGGAGAGCAGATACCAACAGCAAGCAAGTGCTGAGAGAAGTAGGCGCCGTCAAAGGTTTGACTAAAGCCGCAATGACGTGTCAAAAAGAAGCCACGCTGAAGTCAGTCCTCTCAGCGCTCTGGAACTTGACAGCTCATTGCTCAATGAACAAGGTAGCCTTGTGTTCAGTTGATGGAGCTCTAGGGTTCCTTGTGGACATGCTCAGCTACAACTCACCGACGAAAACATTAGCTATAGTGGAAAACGCAGGTGGCATCATGAGGAACGTGTCGAGTCACATCGCCGTTCGAGAAGATTACAGGCAAATTCTCCGCGAGAGAAATTGTTTAAGTGTCTTACTGCAGCACCTCAAGTCTCCGAGTCTCACTGTTGTCAGCAACTCTTGTGGCACGCTATGGAACCTGTCCGCGCGATGCCCACAAGACCAACAATTCCTATGGGACCACGGAGCGGTGCCGATGCTCAGAAGCCTCATCCACTCCAAGCATAAAATGATTGCGATGGGTTCAAGCGCAGCCCTCAAAAATTTGCTCAATTCCAAGCCTGGCAAGACGCACATAATCTCTTTAGATACGACGGCTAGAAATATGAATCTTCCAGCACTTCCAACCCTGGGAGCGAGAAAGCAAAAAGCTCTGGAACAAGAATTGGACCAAAACCTGGCCGAGACATGCGACAATATTGAACCGGCAACGTCTCCGACTACAAGTAATCGGGAAGAAAAGAATCTGTTCACAGCCACTGAAAGGCAAATCGCCATGAATTTAGAGCGACACAGGATGACGTCTAGTTCGCCACTTATGGGTACGCTGACTTCCCAAATATCTTTAAGTCACAGCGCACATTTGGCTAGCTACTTGAGCTGCAGTAACACGTTATTGAAAGGTGCTCTCGTCACTCGTTCAAACACGGGCAGTGCGGGTAACGTCAACAGATCAGAGAGCAAGGATTCCGTCACCAGTACTCATTCAGACTCCGTGTTCGAAAGAGTTATGCGTCCTGGCAAAGTGCCAGTACCTACGCCTCGGAACAAAGACCTAGTGAAGAGTGAAACTTCCAGTGAAACGTTTAAAGGATCTTCGAAGCAACACAAAGACAACTCTTTCCTTCGATATCCCACTCAACCTCCAATTCCTCCTCCTAGAAGTACCACAGAAATGAGAACAAATTATACAGAATCTGGTTTTGACGTCGACCAGGATTCTTGCGACCAGCCCATAGACTTCAGTAGGAAATACTCGGAGACTAAAAATACCGAGTCTGAGGTTGAAAAGCCAAAGGCAGATAACAAAAAGTATTCGAAGAAAGACAGCCCCACCACGTTCGGTGATTATCAGGAGACGGATTTAGACCAGCCTACGGACTATTCGTTACGTTACGCTGAACACCAATCGGAGACAGGTTCAGACTTGTCCGAGCCGCCTGGTCCCTCCGTCCACGAGGACACCATCAAACATTTCGCAACTGAAGGCACTCCTTACGAAACTCCTGCCATCTTCTCAACAGCTACTTCAATGTCAGATTTGAGGGTTATCGGGAAGGACAATAAGAAAGCCGCGACCACTGTCAAACCGAATCCTGAGGCGATGACGCATTCTGACGAAAAGGACACTTGTTCCATCGAAGACCCGCCGAACATCGACAACGACAGAGCAGCTTCAACGCCCCAACCTATCTCTGTGTCCGAACCGATACCTGAGAAACGAGAAGATTTTGACAGTAAGTTCAGCTCGGGGATGATAAGTCCTGAGAAGCCGGTGAACTATTGCGATGAGGGTACTCCTGGGTACTTCTCGAGAGTGAGCTCTTTGAGCAGTCTTGGCGAGCCCACTGAAGAGGACTGTTTAGCTAAGAGGAATGCTATGGCGACCATCAACGTGGACCCAAGTCCTCCCGAACAAAATACCAGCAGTTCTGCTAAGGACAAAGAAGGTAATTACATCTTAATAAACAAACAATATTATGAAAGGAATTGTGAAGAGCAACGGATATGACAAAGAAAAACATTCCCATCCGAGCTTCTTCTTAACTTTCTCTTATTCCAATGCTTTTTTCTTCTTATCCATATCATTATCATCAATTTCTTCGAAAAGGGCTAATTTATCAGCCTTAGGTACCTACTTGTTTTATTTTTAATACAATGTAAACATGTAATTTTACTTACTTGAATGAAATCTCTCCAGGTTCAAAAGCAGTGACTTTCGCAACGGAACCTGTCTCCGTGTGCACGGGTTCTGAGCCCGCGTCGGCTAGGGCTTCGCCCCCGCCGCAGCGCTTCGTGGAGGACACGCCGCTCATGTTCTCTCGCTCCAGTTCGCTCGGATCGCTCCCTGAGTGCTCGCAGCAAGATGACCAGGGCTCTGTGGTGTCTGAAGTTAGGTAAGATACACAAGATATTTAGCTGTAAAGTACACAAGGTATATTTAATGTAATTTGAGTGCTGTTAACTTTTTTGATGCCAACAACGTAATTAACTCGATCGTAATAACGTATATTCGGATCACTCGGAACACTTTCCAACATATTCAAATAGTATAACCAACAGTCTTATAAAGTTTTCTGTCTTAAATATAAGTTTGAAACTAATAAAGCTTAAGTAAATATGGACTACCTGAAAAATTACATGAATAAAAAGTAAGTGTTAGAATGACGAGTGATAGGAAGGAATGGAAGCTGAAGACATGTTACACCGACTCCAAATAAAATTGGTAACAGTACAAGAAGAAGAAGAAGAAATATGACGTGTTTATCATTGTTCCAGCCGCCTAACATCAGGCTGCATCTCCCCGAGCGAGATCCCCGACTCGCCCGGCGCCAGCGCGCCGCTGTCGCCGCGCGCCCGCGCCGCGCCCGCCCCGGGCTCGCTCACCGCCATGTCCACGCCGCCACAAGGTACATTATCATCATCTCTAGAGCCTTTTCCCAACTATGTTGGGGTCGGCTTCCAGTCTAACCGGATGTAGCTGAGTACCAGTGTGCCACAAGGAGCTACTGCCTTTTTAGACCCAACCCAGTTACCCGTCCAACCCGACCGTTAGACTGGTAGCAGACTTACTGACTTCTGACTAACCGTAACGACTGCCAAGGAAGTTCAATGACAGCCGGGACCTACAGTTTAACGTGCCAGTACTTGCCTGACCTGGAATCGAACCCACACACTCACACGTTAGAGGGTGGTGCTTTACCCACTAGGCCACCTAGACTTATAATGGCGTCCACGGCGGATTCGGCCGATTTCGGCCACGGCGGCTGTTCTCATGTAAGGAGATCAGCCAACTGCGCAGGACATATTATAGTGCACAAGCATTTGCGCAGACACAGGTGCACTCACTATTCCTTCACTTTCATAGCCCGATGGGACGGCAATCCGACACGACTGGAGAGAGATCAGGCGCAGGACCGACATTTACAATAGCGTCAAACTTATAACACCCCATCGTTTTTGACGACGACCTCTGTGGCGCAAAGGTCACCAAGTCGGACTGCCGAATCTGAGGTCCCGGGTTCGATTCCCGGTTCGATCGACATTTGTGTGATGAGCATGCTTGTTGGTCGTGGTCTGGGTGTTACAATATGTATTTATAAATATGTATATATGTAGCTATATGTAGTTTATCAGTTGTGTTAAGAGGACGAATTGGATTTTTTGGCGCCAAGGATCTCAATTTTTCTCAGTAAATACAAAACGGATCAAAATACAACTTGGTTACCTGAAAGTTCATGATATAAACCTTATTTTGTTAGACGTAGAAACATGATTAGGTAACTTTTATAACAGAGAAAAATATATCAAACATACCTCTTTTTAAAAAGAGATTCACATATTATGGGCAAACGGGACCGATTTAAGCCTCTTAACTTTTTTAGTAGTTGAGTATATACATACTCTTTAAAATTGTAGAAGGATTTTTTATTAAATTATCATTTCTAAATAATAAAATTACAAAACCATTCTGTCGCTTACGACTTTTAGTTATAAGCTAGCGCGCGTATTGTTATCCTCGCCCCGCTCAGACGCTCCGACCCCTTTTGGCGCCTTAGATGCGCGTGCCGGTTATGGAATTATTGTTGACCAATTCGTCGCCTTAACACCCATAACACAAGTTAATTAATAACTTAGCGTGGGGCTAACCGACCGTGTGTGAAAAGGTGTCCCGACATTATTTATTTATTTATTTTTGCGTCGGAGGTTAAAAACAAAGTCGCTTACTCTGTCCCTATACCCATATATTATGTACAAGAACAGATAACAAAATACATGGTCTTTAACAATGTAAATCTTTTGCCTTTATAAAATATTTGTATGATTTTCGTTACTATACATGGTAGAACATAGACCTGAATTCTTCAAGTAAATAGGAACGTTAAAAAAAACCTGTACCGTCTTACCACAAAAACTTTTAAACGTCAGTTTATGCCTTGTCTAAAAAAATGTCAAATTATGACATTGACATATGGTTCATTTTGCAGCCAAAATTTTATTAGACAAGTGTAAAACAGGGTTTAAAGTTTTTGTAGTAAGGCCCGTAGAGTCTTGTCATTCTGATGAATGATTCGCAATCATTGACAAATAGAAACTGATTGTACCAGCGAAATTAATATAAAAGGAAATGATTATCTTATCTCTTACGTGCTTCATCAGTTAAACCGATTACATACAAAAATGTTTGAAGAACGTCATAATATTTAAATCGGAGAGAGAGTGCACCTGTGTCTGCGCAAATACTTGTGCACTATAATATGTCCTGGTGATCTCTTCAGAGAGACCAACAATCGGTCCGGTCGCCTATATTAATATTATATTTTTTGCTTTTCTTAGACAACAGTGACAAATATAGTTCAATATCGTATATCTACTAATCTATATTGTTTCAATTTCTCAGAGCCATGTGTAGGCTCGGTGTTTGAAGAGCGCGTATCCCGGTTTGTGGTGGAACATACTCCTGCGCAGTTCTCAGCAGCCACCAGCCTCTCCAGCTTGACTATTGATGATGAGCCAAAGTTGCCCAAGGTTAGTATCACAATTTTGTACAGTCAGGAAAGTAGGCTCAATAATTAGAGGAACAAGTTACCCTGCCTAGTCGGGGGTATAAGCCAGCATGAATTAAGGAATATTGATTTTAGAAATGGGAATAAATGTGTTCTGAAACTTGTCTCATACATTTTAGACAATTTAGACCTTAACTTCATATAGTAGGTTGATATGAATCTAGAATTGGCCTCAAGGTAGTGATTGGCAGGATTTCCAAAATTCGTTAGTTGCTGAAGTATTGTTTCTGAAAGTGTCCACTTCCTTGAAAAACTGCCAATATCAATTTTAAAAAATATTTTGTATTATTTTGCAGCAATCGTTGAAATTATTACCAAGACTCACACACGAGGAAGAGATCGACGCATCACCGAGCAATAACCCAGATGACGTATTACAGGACAACAGAAATAGGTACGAACATTTTCTTTGATAATGACGATTGATGATTATAACATCCTGTTATCCTTCTTCAGGGCTCGTAGAAAGTTTCTCCACTTCTTTCAATCTTGAACAGCGAGTATGATGTGCTTCCAACTGAGACCAATCAAACATTGCCTATACATAGTTGCACTTTATGTTTTTTGTTAAACTTATATGGCCAGGCTTAGAACCAGCTGTAATTGAATATATCAATGTTTCTTTTTTCAGACACCAAATGCGGACAATGCGGTCGTCGAACACAGTTCCTATTGAACCTTTGAGAGGTAAGATATCTTGTAAAAGAACTAGTTAAAATATATTAGAAACCAGCTCTCAGTTTTCATCCTCGTCCAAAGAGAACTACGTATTTTGCGCACCCTGATGAAAAGTGACTACTTTGCTATAGAAATAAATAGAAGATTGAACTTTAGACTAAATTCCAAGGTAATACCAAAATAATGGCTTTACTTGCGCATTTTTAATGTTTAAAGTATATTAATATGGTTATTTTTTTCTAGGAACTCAAACCCCAGGCGAAGTATGCAAAGTATACTTCACAGAAGACACACCAGCCATTTTGTCGAAAGCCGGCAGCAACTCCAACCTGTCCGCTCTGTCCATCGACTCTGCGCCCGCGCCGCAATTGCACGACTCACGTGATTTGCACGAAGAAAGCGATTTGCACGACTCACGCGATTTGCACGACTCACGCGATTTGCACGACTCGCGCGATTTGCACGATGCGCATGATACGTCTGATAGCTCGAATTTGAGCGATGCGGGTGATTTGTTAGAAGAGTGCATACAGAAGGGTATTGCTAAGGTAATTTGTTATAAGATCAATAATATTCAAGCAATCCTTTGATATATTGAAAAATGTTGTTGGTGCTAAAACAGAGTTGGCATCTTTAACTGCTTTTTTTTTTTCAATTTAACATTAATAATTACTTTATTTCTTTACTATTTGTGCTAAATTGTTTCTAAGTAAATTCTATTTATCTGAAATTCGGAAGTTTCGATCTAACTACATATTTTTTTTTAATCTCAATAAATTGAGTTATATTGCAAAGAAAAATCTGAATAAAAAAAAATATTTTATCGCAGAGGATTATTTTACATATGTATGCGTAAGTAAATTTTTTATGTTTTCTTTATTTACAGGTGGTGAAGAACAAAGGGCCGACTTCTGACGTCAACTCGTACAGAGATGAAGTTTACGTAAGTCGATATTATTTACTAGTGAAATATTTGAACCTATTCTGCAACTTGTACAGTGAAATAATGAATGATTGTGTATATTTACAGAGATCCCTGCCACCATACTTGCGTTCTTCGACGGAGACGGTCAGAATGTCTCATGAGTTCGCCAGGAATGTTCGGGACAGGTGAGCGATATACACATCAGTATACTCGTATAGTTATCGGCACGGATATTGAGCTCTCGGCGGAAGAGTGGGGATCGCTTTGCACACTGTACACATAAGGTAAGAAACCAATAAATCGCTTCTGCGCAGGTGAAGGTCAGGGCTCAATATCCCTGCCGATGATTATACCTTCATGTTAATTTTACTTGGGATCGGCGCATGTCTCTTTCTTCCTTGCTTAAGACTGCGCCGAGCGAACACGGCGCGCGGAAAATAGGTATTTACTGCGGCGCTCTAGTCGTGTGCGTCGTTACGCACACAACGACAAGTTCGCTCGGTGGCCGCTTGCGTTGCATGGCAGAAGTGAGTAAGTCAGGATTTTTAGAATTTGAGTGACTGAGTGTAACTTAGAGTTTTTACATTTTGAGTGTATTGAGTGAATTGAAAAGACGAATAATGAATATTTAGACGGTTCTGTGTAGGTACATAAATCCGATTAATAAAACTAATCCTATTAATATTATGAACGTGAAAGTTTGTTTGGATGAATTTTTGTTACTCTTTCTCACGAAAACTACTGAACGGATTTGAATGATAAATCTCGAAATCACCTCCCAAGTTAAGAAAAATCGAAAATCACCTCCCAAGTTACTGTTGGGATCTTTAACCGCTGAACGTATAGCCTGAATTTTGGTTTGGTAGGTGAGTAAGTAGGTAAGATGGGTAGGTTGTTGTAATAAAACCAATCTGTAATTAAAAAAATCTTTAATTACCTGACGTAAAACAACTTGATAAGAATTTTACAAAAACATACTTAAAGCGCAGAGAAACGTGGTTAATTTATTATACAGGTTGTAACGGAGAGTTGTAGTTTTTTTAAAATAAAAATTGAGAAATCAAAGGCATTAATAAATGTCAAAAAAAAAAAGTTGATTTTCCAAATTTGTCATCAGCTGACCAAAATTTGTACCAGTAAAAACCAGTGAGAATACAATAAAAAGAAACTGTAAAAGACACAAGAATGTATCAACCTCATTCAAAAAATATAATAGTTATTTCCAACCACAAAGATACGTTACACAAAAAAAAAATGCACATTTGCATCTCGGACTGAAGACTGAACTTACGAATTTTGGTGCATAATGGAAGAATGTGTTCATGTGATTTATGACGCTTTCCTTTTGCGTTTTGTTATATCTTTAGATTCTAATTTTCGTTTATCTTTTTGATTGATTGCATCAAGAATATATTTAGGTTCCCTGATATCCATTTGCCTATCTAAGCGAGAATCAAGGATTTCAGGCAGTAAGCAATCAAAATAAAAAGCTTTCAATTTTTCTTCCATTTTACACCAAAATTCTTTGTCTTCCACAATTAGTTCAACCTTCATGTCTACTTCAGTCCAAACGGCAAATATACATGTTTTTCTTTGTGTAATGTGAAGTTGTCCTTGTGCTTGGAAGTACCAATCATGATTTTTATTTAGATTCATATTACCTTCCTTGTCTCTTTTCCAAAAAATAATTTTCTTTTCTTTTATTCCATCGTCAACACTCATGCCTCTGGCTGAATAAGGACACTTGATTTCCACAATTTTGTCCTCTTCTACAATACCATCCGGACTTGCTCCTAAAAATGGTAAATCTTTGTCTATAAATAAACCACACGTTCGTATGGGCATTCCAAGATATAGTTGTAGTTGTTCACGTGCAAGGTGTTCATTGTTTTGACCGTGTTTTATTGATTTCACGTGATCTAAATTTTTTTCAGTCACGATACTTTTGACCAAAGGGCCGCATTTTATAAGCCCTCGTTTGCACACTTTCCCGAAAACAGATGCCGTCAGCCGCAGTTTCCGTTCCTGACGCCATTCCATTGAAACGGCCTGCAAAATAGTTCGCCTTTCTAGTGCTTGGCGATCTTTGTCGGCTAACGTTATATTTTTCAGGTGTTCACTCTTGGAAAACTCAAAATCGGCCTCACTAATATCTGGTTTTTCGCAAGAATCGCCATAATTTTTGTCGTTCCCACTAATAGTAGGCTTATACGTCATTTTAGTAAACGTTTTGTGTACTCTGCGTTTTGCTGATGCCAATCTTTTGAGATTTCTCTTGGTTTCAAGACGTTTTACTAGTTTGTTTGGACTCTTGAGTAAAATTTTTTTATTCAGGTATGACAGTGGCTGTCTCGAATTGAATGAGACCACTGATGCGGCACATCGTCCAGCATACGACTGCCTGCCTGAATAATTAATTCTCTTTCCGCCAATGAACTTCGCTATGATGCTATTGAAAACTTCAGCAATGTTGCTATTTACGTTATGCATCAAGCTAGTAGCGTTATTCACTAATCTGGAAGTGAATTTTAATATGGCGGAAAATATAAAGCCACCGTCTTTACTTTTCATCATTGGTACCAGATTTTCTTCTGTCGTCAACTCCCCCTCGGTCAGTTTTTTGCAGTAGTAGGATTTGCATGAGCTATGATTTCCAAAGACGTGGTGTGGCCCGTTTAGCAAATCCTGCTTCAGTTCCAGAACTTTTTGAGAAAAGGATTTGTCATCTTGCGCATTTATATATTTTACAGCGCCAGTAACTGCACGCCTTAAACGCAGTATATTCTTCTGTACAGCTTTTCGGTACCTTAATGGGTAGGTTGTGTTTCTAGTGATCTCATCTAATTTTGTGCAGTAATTTCGCAATAAATGATTAGTGCATTCAATTTTTTCCACTAACATGTTGCCATACGGTTTTGATTTTTCTATATTTTTATGTGTACTTGCATCACCGTCAGCTATCAATCTTGAATAAATTAGTCCATGAGTGTCTTTTGAAGTTTTAAAACCTTCAACCAGAGCTGTTGATTCCATGGCACTTGAAGACCCTGTGTAATTTTTAAAGCAAACGTGTTCTGGAATCGCATTTTTTCTGTTTTCCGCTCTAGCACAAACCATGCAATACTTATTTTTAACTGCCATATATAAAACTTTCTTTGTCCTATAGCCTATTATTACTGCGGCACCCGACAAAGCATTGTAATTCTTGCGATAAGATCTTTTTGACCAGCAGCCATCAGCAACCACAGTAATCATCGGCACTCCGTTCAAATCTACTTCCCCGTTGAGAATAGCTAAATCGTACTCTTCTTTAGCTGCTTCCTCCATGCTTTTTTCTTTAGCTAATTCCCATAGACCACAGACCTTGGTATGGCACTTGGCGTATAATTTGTCAGACATACAAGGAATGTCAAGGGAAGCTGAAACCTGTTCTAAACCAGAAAAACCCGCTCCTATGGACATAAAACTGCTGACAGCGTTATCGTTCAAGTTGAGGTCTGTAGGGTTATCTGGTTTTTTACAATTTGTCAATTCTAGTCTTTTTCTACACATTCGGCAAGTAAAATAGAATTTCGATAGAAACCCTTTTTTTACCTCTTTAATAAGTTTTAAACAACTCAAATTGCAACCCAGTGGGGAGTTGTGATTTGCAATTTCTCGCAGTTGTTTAAAGAAATATGCGAAATCAACTATTCTATTTCCATGTATTATGATCTCGTCTTCATCTTTGATTTCTTCTTCTATCAAAATTTCTGAATCTGAATCCGTATGTTTTGGAGAATTCTGAAATGAAATAAGTATATTGTTAGTAGTCTCCAAGCTACAGGCAGAAACTAGAACTAAGACACGTTTAAAAATCTATCTAAGAACAATTAACTTACTTCGAGATAGTTGCATTGAATATTATCACTAACTGAAGGTTCTTCACCAATGTATAGGCAAGGTTCTTCACCAACGTGTTGGGGAGGCTCTCCATTGGTAGGTGTTTCCTTAAAAGTAATAAGTATAGTTTATGAGTAACTAAGAATATGATAGCTTATACATCATTTTTAGTATATGCGAAACCTAAATATAGTTTGTTCAGAATCAGTAACTGATTCTATTCCAATAATTTTTACACCATGTTATGTTTTTATTTCAACAATATATTAATTAAATTTTATTAAGTACCAGTTAATTACAATACAATCACCGTACGGTTAGGTACCTATTGCCAAACTATTATCACGAGTGTATAACACAGTAGACGCTATTTACGCGGGTGTACCGTGAAATGGGCATGTTTTTGAACAGACAACCTAACCTGGTTGTCTGTTCAAAAACATACAAGCACACACATTCAAAATATACAAGCTTATAACTTTGTGATTTTTTATGATACGCTTTTAAAACGTTTGTACATAGATTCTTTACACAAAAATGTTGAACACGTGTATCAGGTTTCGCATAAACAAAAAATAATGTTGTAGATAATCCATGACTCCTACTAACAACAGTCAACACGAATTTCTTAGAAAATTTTGGTCTGCACAATGCCGACAGTCAAGTTTATTACGGGCTTGAATAATAAAGCGACAAAAGAACACATCTGCGCTATTTTCATTAATTTTGGCAACTTAAATGGTATTTTTTATTACTTGTTGTCGTTATTGAGAGTGGATGTATTTTTATGCAACACTCGTTTTTGACCAAAACTCAAAGTTAAAACGTATCATAAATGTAACTTACGGTGTTGGAAGAATTTCCAGTTTCATTTTCTTTGTTATCATCAGTAACGGATCTCCTAAAAAACAAAACGAAATATTTTGTAACGGACCAAAGCTTCCAATAAAGTAAATTCGCAATAAAAAAAAAAATAAGAAGAAATTGTTCCATCATTGTGGAGTAATGACACCCTAAAAATATCTATTTTGGATTTTAAAACTTATGTCAGATTCGCAATCGCGACCCCCAAAAACCTATGACGTGATACCCATATCGAATGTTTGCTAAAAAGTAGCATCCACTATCTTGAATTTAAAATTAATGTCAAATTTGTAATCGCCACCCCCAAAAACCTATTACGCGACACCCATATCGAATATTTGACAAAAACTAGCATCCGCCATCTTGAATTTTAAAATTAATGTCAGATTTGCAATCGCCGCCCCCAAAAACCTATTACACGATACCCATATCGAATATTTGACAAAAACTAGCATCCGCCATCTTGAATTTTAAAATTAATGTCAGATTTGCAATCGCCGCCCCCAAAAACCTATTACACGATACCCATATCGAATATTTGACAAAAACTAGCATCCGCCATCTTGAATTTTAAAATTAATGTCAGATTTGCAATCGCCACCCCCAAAAACCTATTACACGATACCCATACCGAATATATGACAAAAACTAGCATCCGCCTTCTTTAATTTTAAAATTAATGTCAGATTTGCAATCGCCGCCCCCAAAAACCTATTACACGATACCCATATCGAATATTTGACAAAAACTAGCATCCGCCATCTTGAATTTTATACTTCGGCCGTTCAGAGAATGCGTTCCTGACACCTATCAGTTAGTCACGACTAGTGATGGGCACAACATAACACTGAGTTCGTTACCGTTCCTTCAAAATGAACCGCCGCATTATTTTAAGATTATTTTCGTTTTAAATTGGCGGAATCATTTGTTTTATATTTTAGTTATTTAAGTGGAAACCAAAAAAAGGTAATATTCATATAATAAAATTGTTTTATTTATTCTTTGTTACAAGTACATTGAATTGAATGTGCGAACAGAATATTAATCAGACTCCGATTTGCTTGAGGAGGTGGTGTCTTCATCATCATCTTCGCCTACATGTATAATTATATTATTATCAATAACAGAATCAATCCTGATATCTCGGTCTAACAAAAGCCGGGTAATCAAATAAAAACAGATCGAAAACACTTGAAAAACGTGGTCTATGCGCACGAAACGACAACGGACGACTGTTTTAGCGTCACAAAATGGCGGCCCATAACGCCATTTGGGGTTACCATTTTTAATCTAAGTATAAAAATGCGGTTTGGTCATAGTTTTATTTTTATATTTCATAAACGTTATAATTAAGTCTTATAGTTCATTATTTTCCAATTCTTAAAAAGAAAATCAAAACGTATTATTTTATATTATAACTGTATAAGAACAGATTACGATACTTGCCTGTTATTTTTAGCACAGCACTACAAAATATAAACCGCTGACATAACCTTGTAATAGCGCAGTATAGATTTAGAAAAATATTGTTTACCAAGTTATTTGACACTCAGTTTGGCACAAAATTATAACATTCATTGATTATTGATATAATAATGTTGTTTTAATGCTCCTCAATTGTTAAAACGGTAAACAACCAGCAAAAATATTTTTATCGTAACTGCAACGCCATTGCAAAGTTACGTCGTCAGTTCAATCGCGACGTGTCAGGAACGCATTCTCTGAATGGCCGAACTATAAAATTAATGTCAGATTTGCAATCGCCACCCCCAAAAACCTATTACACGATACCCATAACGAATGTTTGACAAAAATTGAAGAAAAGATTATATCCGCTATTGTGTTATAAAAAAAAAAAGAAATACGTACTTTTTCCGAGAACAATTTATTTTTCGTAAATTAGCGCCAACTTTCTTCTTATAATATTTTTCCTTAAGCTTTCCCATTTCACTAAAACAAAATTTTAAAAAATGTTACAAAAATATGCATTGAATAGTATAAATAAAACATAGATATGCACAATATAATAACAACACAAAAAACAAAAAATATGACTTACCTTATTCAACAGTTTGCGTTTGCGTTTGGCAAGGTATAAGTACACAATAGATCGCGAAGTATCGTAATCGGCGCGTCGCTTCCCGATGAGACGTGACCACTCTCCGAGCTCTCGTGGACGACTGAACTTTCGGCCGGTGTACGTTGCGTATGATTCAAAACAGGGCGCGCAGCGGCCCAATTTTAAACAAAATAATGTCTAAAATAACCAAGCTACATTTTCGAAAATGTTAAAACGACAAATTGTAGTATGATTATTATAGATTGATATGCATTAAAGTTTGTGAAAAAATGTAACAGTTTACTATCAAAATTCAACTAAATACGAACGTGCTATTTTAAGATTTTTGTCCATGTTTACACATTTTTCTTATTTTAACTAGACAATAATTATAATTTTTGCCAACGATGAATTGTAAACACATTCATAGTGGTGCTCAATGCATATTTTTTATGGTAATTTTGATAATAGTATTGGTGATATCCCTTTAACTGTGAAGGCCGTTTTGTATTATTTTGCACTACGCAGTCTTAACTATCTGATGTCATTTATCTAGTCATCGTCTCTCACGCAATTCAATTTTTACTGTCCTTTCATATAATCCATCTATGTTCATACTTAAACGTTTCTCCATCCTAGTAAAAGGTAGGTAGTAATAATTGGCATTTCCATACGTACTTGTTAGGAAATAAATGCTAAATTGATGTTACAGTAGGTCGGGCAGCTCGAGTCCGCCGCCGCCGCTGCCGCCCAAGCTCACCCATGCGCCCGCGCCGCCCAGACCACCAGCACTTGATGATGGTAAGTTCTCAATTAAAAAAATAAGTACCTACGTAAAATATAATGAGATTAAAGAAAGACTACCTATATTTAAAAAAGCCATAGACCAAATACATTAAATAAAAACAAATACTAAGGTTTATTAATTAACGCTGACGTTCCAGGAGCGTGAAGGTTACTTTTCTGTTTTGTATGCATAAGTGACATCATAGAAAAGTTGTGCATGTCGTTATTAGTTTTTTGAGCCTAATGTAATTTTTGCTAATGTTTAAAGTATTTGAAAGTTATTTTCATTGTTGCAGGTCGGAGATATGAAAGTCGTCTACCCATCAAGAATGCAAGCAGCTCACGTGATCGACCACGAACAGCGGACGTAGCCAACCTCGCTAGAAACGACTCACTCTCTTCCCTCAGTCTCGATTCCTTCGGCTCGACCGACCGCGAGATATTCGAGGAAACAGTCAAAGCTGGCCTCTCCAGCGTCAATCCTAGAGCTAAGTACTGCACAGATGAACGTACCAGAGCTCATTCAGCCGAAGGAGTCGCCGATACTTCGCGAAGGGACCGAGTACCAAGGTCTTTAGACCGCGCTTCCATGAGGACGAGACATGAACCCGAACAGGGCAGCATTCGCAGCAGTCGAGCGAGACGGCGACGGTCACCGACGGGTACAGCAGCAAGGTTAGAACGTAGTACGTCATTGTCGTCGCTCAGTAACGAGTCGTTTGGTTCCACTGATCGGGAGGTGTTCGAGCGTAGCGTGCAGCGGGGTATGGCGCGAAGGCCTGAGGCGCGGCGCGGACGCTCGGACGACCGGCTGGAGGCGCGGCGCCGGCGGGGCGCGCTGGCGCGGGTGGGCGCGGCGCGGGCGCTGCTGGAGGAGGTGATCGCACGCGGCGCGCGCCGCCCCAAGACAAAAAACGTGCCCCCGCCGTCTGCGGGGCGCGCGCCCGCAGGCGGGGGGGACAACCGCGACACACCTGGCTCTGACCGCACTAGCGACACGCCTAGCCAACACCCGCGCGTAGCTAGTGACGACACGCGTAGCGACCACTCGCGCGTAGCCGATGACGTCACGCGTAGCAAGGACCACCTGATCCCGCTCCCGTGTGACGTCACGCGTAGCAATGAGCAGCTCGCGCCACGCTCGGCCGACACTACTCTATCAGATCCCGAGCGCGACCTCGACCGTTCCAACGAGTCCTACGCAGATGTTCCCGACGACTGGAGCGATGACGGCAAAGACCACGCAGACGGCGGCACTCTTACTCGACACTCCAAACAGAACAAACTCGAGTGGACAGACATTAAATACACCACCAAACCACTGGACGATATACCTCTACCAGACGATATCTCTAAACGTGACACCGACACGTGGAATGATAACACGTGTCCTGATGACGTCACCTTCCCAACCATCAGCGGTTCCGTACATATGGTGTCTTCCATCCGAAGCGAAGTAGCCGACCATAACACAACGTTACCCGACTTGCTAGAAAAAAGCGAGGTACCACCCACCATGGCGTTCTCAAGGCCAGACTTGACCAACAAACTGGAGTTGGATAGAGAAATACCTCAGTCTCCAATCGTCATGATAATGGATACCGATTTAGATGCTGATCGACTGATGTTGGACAGTGTACCTGAACCTAGTTTCACGTCCCTTGTCGATGATGGCGAGCAGAAGTTTGACTCCATTCTTTCGGCTGCTATTGAAAAGGAAGCGGCAAGATTGGCTGCTCAACTGAAAAGTTCTCACTATGGTATGGAGAACAGTGTAACGTCACTCACTTCCTTAGACCTTGACAACGTCAAACCGCCGTCGAACCTCGGCAGCTTGTTGTCACTCAGTGCATCAGGCCAATGGGACGAAACTTCCCAAATGTCGAAGAAATCCCAAAAGAGTAGGAAGAAGTCTCTCCCTGTAGCCTTGATGGTGAAACGAGCGCTCAGTAACTCCATGAACCAGGGCAGTTCCGAACATTTGGACAGCAATCCCGTCAACTTCCTCGACAACGTGAAGCCTCCATCAGAAATGGAGAACATTGACATGGAGAGCAGCATGATCTCCGTCTCCAGCATAGTGTCGGAAGTCGCGGAAGTCAGGGACCGCACTCCAATAGTCTTCGACTTCAAACAGCCTATACAAGACTTCCCCATGTGCAGTACTTTCACTAACGTCTTCCATGACCTAGACAAGGTTAACCCGCCATCATTGTTCGATGAAATTGCTGAATCTACTTTAGAACTTGAACCCACTACTGCACAACCAATGTACGACGATTGCGTGTCCACTTTAAATGTAGTCACTGATATTCCATCAGGATCTGAAAACTGTACGCCCATACCTTCTGATATGAGCAGCGTGGAATCTACGCCAAAGAGACAGAGAGATCCCAAATACCTGACTCCTAAAGAAAAGAGGCATGCAGCTAAGGACAGATATCAAACCTACACTATAACTGATACAGTCGCCGAAAACGACGTTGTACTGGAAGTTGAAGAACCATTCGTCACATGGACCAAGTCGGAGAGCGATAGATCCGACGAGTATGTCACGGCCACTTCCGAAATAAAGTCCAGAAGGAAATTAAGCGCCAAACAGAGGAGATTGGAAGACAGAGCTAGGTACCAAACTCAAACTGTTGATATTAACACCATAATGCCGCAAGAACCGCCGCAGAAAGTTGTAGACCCACACTTAGAGAGTTTAAAACAGCGGCTGGCGGCTAAAAAGACCATGAAACAAAAGCGAATAGAAGACGCTGAACGTTTCAGAACAAGGACGTTAAGTGAAGACATACCTCCTTCACCCACTTTCGTAACCAAAGACGCAAACTTCGAAAATGTCGAGACGACAACTGGTTACGATAGCTTGTCATCTAACGAGCTGAACCACCAACAGATATCGGATGACAGACAAGATGACGACGTATTCTCACGAGAAACTGACAGCGGGAACAATGAGGATGACTTCGAACTCAACTCCACACAAATGCAAACTTACACGAAGAGCTTCAGAAACTACTTGCCCGTCATCGAAAGCCCTGCAGCAGTCGACATGTGTGTCGTGTACAACCTAAAAAATATAGAAATGACCGCGTCATACAAACGCACGATACAAATGCAGTGTGATAAAAACCAGAACCCAAGCAGTAGTGACTTCGCGAGCTACGAAGGTGATAGTAATTCTGAAGATAAAGCTCATTCGGAGTCAGACCCGGAGACCTCCCGGCCTAAGCCGAAAATTATCAAACCCGCTCGACGTGACGAAAGTCTTGACTCCAACGATTCGCTTGAAAAGGAGAATGACGCTCCTAAAGCTATTAGAGGCAGAAAGAAGGCCATGTATGTGTCTCCATACAGGCGAAATGTACCCGCGGCTCCTAAAAAGCCCGCGACTCCGCAAACCAAAGTAGCACCTAAGAGTGCACCCCCAAAACTCACAAACCCCGTCAAAGCCCACACAAGTGCCAAAACGCCTAAACCTTCCGTTTCTAAAACTCCTAGTGCAAACACTTCCCCTAAAAAATCTCTTCCGAAATCCCCCACTAAGGTGCAACAGAAACCTATATGTATACCTCCTGTTGCCACCAAACCGTTACCTTTAGAACGACAAGGAACGTTCACGAAGGAGGACAGTTCTGTGCCTACTCAGGACTTGCCTGTGCCAGTCCCGGACAAAAAGACTGCAGTTCCCAAGGCAGCTAAGGCACCTACGCCGAATAAAAACAACACGTCTCCTTCACGACTTCCGCAGTTCAATCGTACGAGACCACCACCAGCTAAAGCTAGCCAACCCAAGCCTTCCACGTCTAGGGTCACTAAGAAACCCGAACCGACCATGAAGAACTCGCTTTCGAACCACAGCCTCCAAAGCAATGAAAGTGGAAAGACCATCACCATAGCTTCGAGAAGCTCTCGACAAGGCAGCACTTCTAGTGTCAATTCCATACAGTCTTCTAAAACTAACTCAAAAGACATAGAAAGCAAAATAGCAAGCTTGTGGAAGAAAGTAGAACAAGCAAAGAAATTGCCGGCTAAAGCTGAGAAAAAGGTTTGGATAGAAGCTGATAAGGAACCTCCCAAACTTATCAGGAGTTCGACCTTTGAAGGGCAGCCGAAGGCCTCTGTACCTTCGGCTCCTAAGCAGAAATCTGCTATAGGTATACGAGTGTCACAAATACCTAGTTTAAGGCCAAAAACTGTACCGAGCAAACCCGCAGGACCAGTGAACAGTGCTAAAAAAACAAATACTAGAGTTTTCACCAGGAAACCTGTAAATGGACAGCTAACATCTTAAATATTAATGTTTTATGGAGTTTTAATGTTCTTAGTGTTATGAGGTCTGCCAATCAAACAGCCGTATGACTCAGTGATATACAGACATAATTACGATGTATTAAATGTCGATTAATTATATAACATTTGACCTCATGATTTGTGAAACCAGTGAAATATAATGCATTGCAATTTTTTTGCTGTGGGGCCTACACACTGTTGTGTGAAACCGGTCAATTAAAAAGTAATATTGTAATACAATGCATTGACCTTCTCTATAGCAAAATATATGCATATGTGTGGGTGTTTCACACGTACACTAAGTTCTATACTGACACAATAGTATCTGAGTTTGATTACCTTGCTGGCTATACTTAGCTTCCTTTATTCTCAAAGCCGCATTGATTGCTGAAATAAATATCGATTAAAACAAGTTAAATAGGCGAACATTTACAAATCGAATACCCACATTATTGTTAATCTATTACAATAAATAAATTATCATAACACTTCAAATGTTTGACAAAATAATATTCTTATACTGGCTTACTTATGAATGTTGTCAAACCTTTGAGTGTGGTGCAGTGGTACAACTAATGTTATCGTCCAATATGGTTATTATAGGAAGGTTTATCGAATTCCTTTTCATCGAATATAAGTGCAATATTGATTAAGCTATACTTCACTAACCATCTTTCAGTTTGATCGAATAACCTTTCTGACGAGGATGAAAGTACCACTAGCTAAATTAACTTTAGAGATTAATTCTTGATTGTGAATTGTTCTGGAGAGTGAAATACCAGTTAGTGACCTATTTTCATTATTTCTTTTACATTTCTTTTGTATATTTGTTGCATTTATTCATATTTTAGAGATTATATGTTTGATTATCCTACGACGGATCCTATTATTTCGACTGCAATTTTAGTTTTATAAGGAGATATATTGAAAAACATAGTCACAATTCTTTTTCTACTGGCATAATATTATTATTTACTGTTATTTCGAGATCGATGAATAAACTACAACAATATATTTTAGAATAACCTATAGGACTTAACCCCAGGGGTTTTGAGTCAGCTTTATTGAAATCTATTATAGTTTATTGATATATCTCGATGTTTAATTATCATAAGTCGCGTTTTAACTGCCCGAAAGCGAAAATAAATGTCAACTTTTTTTGTAAAACCTTTTCCTAAATTCTATTTCCAGTTTCACACTGGATTTTTTAGTGGAAACATGATGTTTTCTTACTAGAAATACTACTGTGTGTGACTACTAATATTGTAAATATATCCCCGCTAAATTATAGTTAAGGTTAACCGTATGCAATTTGTATATTTTTTCATAAAATTAACAACGGAAATGTCGTTCGCTTTGGAGTAAATTGAGGCCTCGCCGCTCCGCGCGGCACCAGGTTACCTGTCCCGACGGGCAAGTCTCATTTTTACGTCTAGTCAGTATGTTAGATAAACGGGATAAGTAATTTTGGCGTAAGAAACGTAATTTTTACAAATGAAAGTGGATCGCATCGATTGTAACAGTAATCTTTAGGTTATTATTTAATTAACTGGCTTCCTGTAGTTAGATCGCATTTACGGTTTTCACTTAGGAAATATACATCGTTTCTGCAGGAAAATCGATACCTCAGTATTTGCGGATCTGTTTATATTATGAGCCTAAATTCTTGTAATTTAACGTTTAATCGCCAACATTTGCTTTTCTTTCATTCAGAGTAAATTATTAATTAAAATTGTACAAGTAAAACATATTTAAAGCATCTAAGCTAAGGGCACGTTTCCCTGACCAATTGCAGACGAATTCCATTACAGGCGCAGTGGAAACGCGACCTCAGTATATACCAATATATAGTTATACATTATTACCTAAATAATCATGTTTAAATGTCATGATTAGTACTGATTCCTTTATTATACGTAGATTAGTAGTCGCATAGATAATTTTCTTTACTATCACACGATGTAGCGAACGCATCAGTTTCATGTAATAAGCCAGTTTTATATAGTTGAATAAAATAGTTATAAGGTGCGTAATTTGATGGTAAATAAAGGATAATTACCGCATTTTGTGTATTATTTTTAACCAAGAAAAATATTCTCCTCAGCCACCAGTCACCAGTACCTTAAGAGTTCCAGTTTACTTGCTAATGTTTTTTTTTTTTTTGTAGATGCTAAGAAAATTCAGAGGGTTTAGAATTGTGCAAGTAAATAAAACATCAATTGAACTAGTCAGATTGTATAATGTAATGTATAAGGATCAATAATTAGTTCCATTCAGATTTGAGTAGCGTCCTACATAAAAGGAAAATTATCTTGCACACATCAAATCGTAGGTACATATTGATTATAGCAATAATATAACTGTAAAACCTATGTCCCTTATAATTATTCTGTTTAATAACGTACAAAATATATCAATGCGTAAATGTAAAGTTACATCGCAATAATAACAAAAAAAGAAATCTATAATTACTGTTATCCATGGAGGCATGCAGAGGTAGTTCGGTACATTACTTATGTATATCACCCAGACAGAAGAGTGTGAAAGTGCAGGCGGTCGCCGTCCACCGCTGTGTTACACTCCAACTTTCACACTTTTCTGCTTAGGTTTTTAGTTTAGTGCTAAATATATGATGTCCATCAGGATTGAGGAGCCAGTTTTTGTATCTTAATGAAATTTTGTACTTATTTAGTAGTACGTTAAAAAGTATTGTAGGCTCAATCTTGGAATTTGTAGTATAATAGTTCAAAAGTTATATGAACACAAAGGTGGCTCCTCAATCTAAATATTTGGACTGAGGAGCCACGTTGGAACACAGAAAGTATACGATGTACATTCTTGAAAATTTTGTATGATTTAGTAGTAATTGAGCGCAATGCGTACTAAAAATTGAACTCCAGTACCTTTAATATTTAAGAAGATACAATACTTTTAATGTGGCACCTTAACCCATACGATGAAAGTGTGAATTCCCATGAATCGTAAGTGGCAAATTCAAATTACACCCCATAAACATTTAGTAGTAAGTGTGTCTGAATTTGTAGTACATAAACAAAGTAGTAAAATTGAGTGAATTTTGTAAAAATACGTATTTTAAGTGGCTCCTCAATCCTGACGTTTCTGAAACGAGAAAATGCTTGGGTTACCTGAAATCGGAATGGAATTAAAAAAATAAAGACACTAACATTTAGTATAAATTTCTACTAAATATACATGCACAAATGAAAATTGTATGTATTCAATATCTGATAAAAAATCATCTTTTCCATTTTCCTTAGGACGTCGCTATTAAGGGTGACCATGTAATGTGAATAAAAATCAGGATAAATAGGTAGGGCGACAGATAAAGGCGAATATCTGTTTCATATGTAATGCTGTCATTATTAAAAAAAATGCGAAGTATCGAATTTATGGACAATGAAAATCAAATCCATTACCACTACGAAATACTAGGCAGTACGGTCGTAACATTTTAGCCTGCCCTAAGGGCAAAAAAAAAAACCATTGCAGGCGCGTTTTTTGAATTTGGAACATTACATCGCTCCAGCAATGTTGAATGGCAAAGCAAGTTTATTAAATACTTTATTAAGTAAGGTTATTAAATACTTTTGTATTTAATAATATTTTGTCATTCACGAGGCGGAATAGCCATAAATGCGTTTGTCTACAGAGGTTTCATAAAAAATTGGCGTCAAAGCTAAGAACTACCTATTTATCCTGATTTTTATTCACATTACATGGTCACCCTTAATGGCGACGTCCTAAGGAAAATGGAAAAGATGATTTTTTATCAGATATTGAATACATACAATTTTCATTTGTGCATGTATATTTAGTAGAAATTTATACTAAATGTTAGTGTCTTTATTTTTTTAATTCCATTCCGATTTCAGGTAACCCAAGCATTTTCTCGTTTCAGAAACGTCAGGATTGAGGAGCCACTTAAAATACGTATTTTTACAAAATTCACTCAATTTTACTACTTTGTTTATGTACTACAAATTCAGACACACTTACTACTAAATGTTTATGGGGTGTAATTTGAATTTGCCACTTACGATTCATGGGAATTCACACTTTCATCGTATGGGTTAAGGTGCCACATTAAAAGTATTGTATCTTCTTAAATATTAAAGGTACTGGAGTTCAATTTTTAGTACGCATTGCGCTCAATTACTACTAAATCATACAAAATTTTCAAGAATGTACATCGTATACTTTCTGTGTTCCAACGTGGCTCCTCAGTCCAAATATTTAGATTGAGGAGCCACCTTTGTGTTCATATAACTTTTGAACTATTATACTACAAATTCCAAGATTGAGCCTACAATACTTTTTAACGTACTACTAAATAAGTACAAAATTTCATTAAGATACAAAAACTGGCTCCTCAATCCTGATGGACATAATATATGAGCCTACGTCTTAAAACAAATCCCGTACAGTTATCGAATAGTAGAAAAAAATGTAACAGCGTTTTTATTTACAATTAGAAGCTTGACGCACAAAAAATACAATTTCTTAAAAGTATACATTTCATGTCAAAAGTTTCAAACATCAAAGCGAAAAAAGCTGCTTTTACATTATCCTTTCCACCTAAGAACGTAGTGGACCATGATTTGGCCAAAATAACTCAAATCGAAGGTTGCTATCGTAAGCTCGATAAAATCATGGCCGACTAGTTACTGGCCTAACGTGTTGATTTAGGCCAATTACATATTTAGACGACAAGACTCTGATTACTACATTTTAAATTCAAATTATCAAAACTTCATACGTGAAGACCAGGCCCTATTGGGTTGGTCCAGGTAGTACATTTGCTATTTACTCTTAAATCTGATAAATTTCAATTGAATACACCCTATTCTATGGGTATTTAAAAACAGTCTTGTCGAAAAAATAAGTTCATTCACAAAGAAAATCATTTTAGTTAATGATAGGTGTCAAGGATAAAATTGATCACAGAATTATGTACAAAATATTTTCACAATACCAAAATGCGAGCCAAATAAACCAGTAGGTACGTAACACTATGTATACTTATTATGCATTTTTACTTGTTTAAACCTCTAAAATAAGAGTTTTGAATTAAAACGTAATTTATTTAGCTTACTACATGAAACATCGACCGGGTTTTGATAAACTTCACAACTGTGCCTTACTTGAAATATTTCCAAACATTTCTACATATTTTACTGTTAAATATTTATTTGAAAAATATCTTTTTTAAACTTTGCTATCGGCGAATACGTTCATATCAAAATTGTCCGTCCTACTCGTTCTGCAGACTGCCAACCTGTGTTGGTATCGTCTGGTCCTGTCTAGTTAACTTTTTACTTTCCCCAGCTCGTTTGAAATGAACATAGTCTGCAAACTTTACTGCTTCACAAAACGAAGTTTAAGGAATTCGTTTTACTTTTTATAGTAATACGTTATGTATTACATTTTAAACACACATTTATATTTACTTTATACGTATTTCTCAAAATTCGTTTTAGATAAATCCCTGTAAGTATAATCGTAACCCGGCCTGAAAACCTTATATTTTAAGACAGATTTAAAACGGTACCTATACTGTACACTTGTTGGGTATTGGGGTAGTATTGTGTAGCCATCATGTTTCGGGTGCGATGTGTCGCTTACTAATCGTTTTTTAACACTTCCGTTAAAATAGAACCACAATACCCTGTGTTCGACTATAACCTAACACCTAAAAGCTAGGGACAAATACGGTCGCAAAGGGTACAATGAGAGAATTTCGGGTTAGTTTCGTCACTCAGTCTCGCTCCGACGATCTGTTCAGGTGAGGGTCTTAATCTTACGTTAATTGGCTCTTTGAACCCCATCGGTTTAAAACCGTAATCACATTGGTGTTCGTTGAACTACGGGAGTGTAGTCAACCTGAATTTTACTGGTTTCATGGAGAAACAATTTTAGAGTTCATTGCAGAGTAAGAATAAGCCTAGGAGTGTTCTGTCAATGGCAGAGAAGTATTGATGTCAATACATTTTTGGCCATCGACCGAAATTTATTGAACAGGCGTTCAATTTATACCGCAGACGGATCGTGGGATTAAGCCCTGGAGAATTTCTGCTTATTTAGATCAACTTATAAGGGGCTTGAGACTTCTAACCAGCTTCGCACTGGTGCCTTGCAGGGCAAGACAAAGTACTGATAACGCTATGCGCTTCATAAAAACTCGTTTTGTTTGTATCTTCCCAAGGTGCTACTAGACCCTAACATTTGTAAACTGTGCTCTATTTTTAATACCCTTGTTTTATAAAACTACTTATTCATATTTTTAATTCTTCTATTATAATCGGCAAGATTTCCGCGAAAATATACAATTGTCCCCTTTGCAACAAATTTTTAACATCAAAATGGTTTTTTCATGATTATAGAAGTTCGAAATAAGTACTATTTATATTGAAATAATGAAAGCCTCAGGTGAGGTTAAAGACATCTTATATTGTATGTGAGTTAATGCTATTATATTATAACTGTCGTAAGCTCGCACGGAACTGACAGCGTTGTACGGACCGCGCGGGGGAGACGGATTTTTCTTTTTTTTATATTATTTATAATTTAGACATAACAGATTTACAAACACCGACCACGACAAAAAGACATAGAATACTGCTATCATCGACTTGGCAAAACTTGTACAATTTTAACGCCACATGAAGATTATTTATACTATGTATTTTTTTGTTTCGTCGCCCCTCGCGCGGCCGCCAAGAGGAACCAATCTAGCGTGGTTATTGGCCGCGCCACCACCGCCCGGACAATTCCACTACGAGTGAAAATGCAGACAAAAATAATTTACGTTCCCTGTCCGGTCGGCGTGCGCGCGTTTAATTTCGTTTTGTTAATTTCCTTGCACGGGATCCGCGATCCGCTCATGCTGCCGGCCTCGGCCGGAGTGTGTGATCGATGCAACTCTGCCTATACCTTGTGCAGGTGATTCCAGGCGCCAAATACTTGCTTCATTGTTAATTTTGTCGTTTTCTTGTCAAAGCCTATGATTATCCGATAGCTACGCCGTTTTTCTATTACATTAGTTTGCTTTCGTTACGTCTGACTTTATTCCGCATAAATCCCTGACTTATAAGTCGAATTTCAAGTTCAAAGAACTTATAATACCTAGCAGTCTTTGGATATCTTTATCACTAAGACCCCTCTTCCTCATACTTGTAAATAATTCTCTCCAAAATATATTTCGGAGTTAAATATTTTTTCTCTTTTTTAACATTTACATCAACATTTTAAGTTTGCAGCTTGATTCTGCTTAAGTAAACATTGTCAAGTTTTTATTTTTTTTGGTGTGGAAACACCGATTTCCTTTCAATTTAATTAGAATGCTCTTGCATCTATATGTTTTGTAGCAACATTACTTGTCTATTACCGAATGCTCTGGCGGCGGGCGGCCGCCGGCTACTCGCGATGTTTAACGGTTTGTACTCACTCGTTACGTTACACTCTCTAATCTTAACACTAAATATACATAAAAAATATCACAGCACTATCGATTCACTTACACTAAAATCACGACGCTTGGCGTCGCGACTTCCGAATAAAAAAATAACAATAATAATAAAGGAATCGAAATTCAAATGCATGAGCACACCGCCGTTGGTCTCCGCGATACTCCAACACCACGTGGTTGGAACCAGCCAACCACGGCACAACGTCCTACTCAAGTAAATGCGTGTCAGTCAATAACATACTTTAGATCTTACACGAATCCCTGTACAAGAGAATAGCACATAGGACAGCATATACTGTCACCGAACAAGAACCTGTGCAGAATGTGCGGCAACACACTTGATGACTACTCACTCATCTGGACTAGAATGGACTTCAGTTCGAAGCCCCACGATTACATAACTCGAGCTAGCTATACAGCTGACATCCAAAAGCAGTCGAGATATATTCCTTGCCTTCCATTCTCCACAATCCTATTCCCTAGAACCAACGGCGGCCTCAAAAAGCGTCGAAAATGCAAGTGCCGCAAGTACCAAAATATTTACAAATGCAAATAATTTGTTCACCAAATCATCTTACCCTAACTTTGGATCATAATCATCGAATATAATACAATATTGGAACCGAATAGTTTTTACTGCAATTTAAAGATTTTACTGGCGTCAGGCGACGCATGGACTTTATATACACGGCTCCTATAAAAAAAAAAAACGACTCGTTTTGCTCGCAAACGGTGGAGTGCTTATTCCATGAGGCTTATGTCAAAAACCTACCACCCATAAACAAAACGACTCGTTACTTTTACAAGAACCGCGCAAGAGTCGCGTACTGCGAACGTCAGGCGAGCATGCCATGTCTCATATTACTAAGATATTCGAGATGGAGGCTCCGTAGCCAGATAACGACCATTTAAACAAACCATTTTAATTCTGACATTGGTCGATAAACATGGCAACATTATATGGTGAAACATCGACATGCACCCATCACTTCTAGCCCGCAGTACTCGACTAGGACTCGCGTTCTCGTCGTTACATGGCACATCACTACATACTGTTGTACATCTGAACGAGGCATACGTTTAAGCAACAATCTATATCGATAACTTAAACAACTAAATGAGGTAGCATTATTATGAATATGATTAAAGAACATTAACCAACTAATGTTTGGTGGGATCTATGTTATATAAATGTATATATCAACAGTTACATTAAAATATTTCCTATGGATTACTGAGGTATATAGTCGTTTGCCTGAGGTAGCTGTGTGGTCGGCCGAGCGGGTCCCACTAATTAATGTAATCTTTATAATTAAACATCTATAGGTGATTGAACCCGCTTGACCGGAACGAATACTATTAAATCATTAAAATCTACTATTAGTGTGGGTGTCGCACGTTATAGCGTAATTGCACTTGGTTGTTATTGCGTATTTGGATGCACGAGAGATGTTACTTGAATGTTTTGCTCACATTGCGTTAGAAATGGTACTATGAAATAAAATTTACGGCCGGTAGTTCTCTGAATGTTTCTATGAGGTGTATGTCAATCAAATACGAGATACTGAGCAAGTGCAATTACGCCTTTGGCATTTCTAGTGTAGTGCGAGAGTGTCGGGGCGTTTAGAATATGTCGGTCTTTAATATGGAGAGTCGATTGAGTTCAGCGTCTTCGAAGACGCTGTATACCTTCGTGATGATAGGCTCCCAGGCGTCTGCTGGCGGCGCCTCCACGGGCGGCTTGATGGTGAGGCGCGGGTCGATGTGCGGCAGGTACTGCTCGTCCAGGTCGATGACCCCGCCCGACCACACGCCGGACGCCACGTTGAACTCCGGCCCGTACTCCGCCGGCACCAGCCCTGCAGGCTCCTGCCCGGCCAGGCCCTGTATGTCTTGCCCGGGCAGCAGCAGCTGTCCGTCTTGCCCGGGCCACGCCTGGCCTGCAGGCGTTGCTTGATTGGACATTACTTCTGTGGAGAGCTCTGAAATCATAGTTCGACATTTAAAAATGAGTCTAATTTATAAATTGATTCAACAAAAGTGGAAATACTCACCAAAATCAATAAATGTGGTGCTGTTAGCCGGCAGCATATCAGTATATTGTAGTGTATCTATGTTTTCAATAATGGAACTTTCATTGGAGATACTCCAATCTCTCTTTATGATGGTTGGATCAATACTGTCCATTGTACTATCATCTGACTCAGCAAAACTGTGTGTCTCTAGAGACATTTCTGAACTCGTAGAATCGATTCCTGACTCGATTTTCATTTTAGTGTCGCTATTATCGATTACAGTGACTGGGACTTGTTCAGGAGTAGTTTTCATTATATTATTAAAGGTTTGTATATCTTTCTTGGGTATGTTGTGTATACGGCGCATATGTTTGTGAAAGTTGGGGTGGCTGGCGAAGGTCTTGGGACAGACGGTGCACTTGAAGGGGCGGTACCCGAGGTGGATGTTCATGTGCTGCTCGAGCACGGCGGCCTTCATGAAGCCCTTGCTGCACACACTGCACGTGTGGGTTCGGAGAGCTGAATGGGTTTTGGAGTGTTGAACGAGACGAGAGCGTTGGTTGAAGACTTTGCCACAGACTTTGCAGACATGGAGGACTGACTCGAAGTGCGTGGGCACGTGCTTGAGGATGAGGTACTTCTCGCGGTAGGTCTTGGGGCAGACGGGGCAGGCGTAGTGCTTCTTGCGGTGCACGTCGAGGTGGCGCTCGGCGGCCGCCAGCGAGCTGAACTGCAGCCCGCACTGCCGGCACCAGTTGTCCAGCGCCGAGCGGTGCGAGCGCTGGTGGAACAGCAGCTCCTTCAGAGATTCGAACCTGGACATTATAATAAAGTCTTATATTTTGATACGACAAAACCTAAAAACTTATTTGCAAGAACAAAGAGACAGGTTACATAGTAAGTCTACATACAACAGCAGTGGAAACCGTAAAACGGCTTCGAAAATAGTTATTTGCTTATCTACAACTTGGTCCTGCTACATGATATCAACATTTCTACAGGACAGATAAAACCTGATAACATAATAGACTCACATCTCATTACAGCCGTTCTGCGTGCACCTCAAAGCACTAGTAGCATGCACAACTCGGGTGTGTTCACACAATCTCTTAGCAGACTTGAAGCCGTAGCCACAAGTGCCACAGCGGAATGGCTTGTCCCCGGAATCGGCAGAGTGGAACGCCTCAGTGTGAGTCACCAGGAGTGACAGCCGACAGAATGACTTGCCGCAGTCTGTGCATCTGTGGGTGATGAAGAACTGGCATTTAAATATTGCTTGATGTGAATTTAGAAACATGATACTATGTAAGCTCAAGAAACATTTCATCATTGACCCATCATCAATCAAGGCCATTTTCTACTACTACTACTTTCTCTACCACTAGTATATCCTTTAAAAATTCGCAACATTAATACGTTAAACACGATAGGCACATAATTCAATCTATAGTGTACACAGTATAGATAATTTAGAGACAGGAAGGATCAATCAAATTCACTCAGCCCTTTTAAATTAATAAACTCAAGTTCATGAGTACACACAAAATAAAACTGCATATACAGCCTTGGCCAAAAGTATTGAGCACCTTACAAATTTCACTAGATCACGGTAATTATGGGAGAAACCCGAATCTATCGTTGAAGTATTCTTTTATCGGTTATCTACAAAGATTTTAAAACAATGACTTATGCCGCAGCTGACAATAAAACACCTGGGTGCAAAAAAATGTGCAAGGGAAATCACAAGTAGAGATTTCCAAAACTGTGAAATGTTCGCGCCGATCCGTGCATTATGCTATTCAGCGATTCTCTGATACCGGATCACATCAAAATAGATACGCGGGAAACGCAATATGGTTCGTAAAGATGCGAAACATTTGGAAAACTGGTGATTGCAAATGCGACGGGAAAATCGGCATACTGCGGGCGACACAAAACAAGAAAGTATGCCTAAAGGAAAGGAGCACAGTACCTGTTGTCTTCTACGGCGATTTCTTGTACGAGGAGCACTGCCACAAATAAAGTTCAACACAAATCACACCAGTTTTCCACTCAATATCGATTTTTGTATCGGAGAGAGACGTGAGCTCTCGCGCGCGTTGTCAGCCATTGATTTGTTTGTTATGTTGCACACACGACTCAAGGGCGCTAGTGTCGCCTCTCGCTCCAACGAATGCGTTGAGGTATGTGCGGGAAAAGGAAGGGAATAGGATTGCAAACACCAGTGAAATTACCAATATAACAAATTATGAGTATGAAAATTACCGCGCAACCATTCCCCCCGGGCTTGAAGGGATGCCTTCAAGAGTTGAAGCAATTTACGAAACTAAATTATTTATACGATAGTTGTACTACGTAAGTATACGAAACGAAATAACAAAATGAAAACTAAGTACCTATTTTGCCTAATCTACCTAACTACTAATAAAGTTTTGAATAACGAGCTTGAAATTTATTGATTGGGCAACGGGCATAGACGCACGACGGGACGCAAGTAGGATCCAGTCGCTGTCTTTACCCGAGCGACACGAGTCACTCCGGTGGAGTCAGGGAAAACCTCCTCAACGACACCCAAAGGCCAGTGTAGTGGAGGGGAATTATCAGTTTTAAGAACGACGACCGTGCCGACAACGACTGGATCCACCGGCGTGTTCCATTTACGACGCGATTGCAATGTGTGAAGGTATCCATTTCTCCAGCGCTTCCAAAACGATTGTACTAATTTGTCTAACAACTGGTGTCTAGTCACGGTAGATTTTGTCTCTACTTCTTGCGCCGGTAAGTATTTTAAAGGCGTAAGATTCAAAAAGTGTGCTGGAGTTAAAGCAAGTGGTTCCGAAGGATCACTAGAGAGTGTCCTGCACAAAGGTCTCGTATTCATTACAGACTCGACTTGGGTAAGCACGGTACTTAATTCTTCAAACGAAAGAACAGTATCTCCTACAGTACGATTTAAATGCGACTTTAAACTTTTGATATTAGCCTCCCAGTTGCCGCCGAAATGACTGGCAGTGGGGACATTGAGCGACCAATCTATACGATTTTCAGCTAACATATGACCAAATTCAGTATTATGATGTTTCGAGCAAAGAAATCTATGAAGTTCCGACAGTTTGCGTTTAGCGCCTATGTAGTTAGTCCCGTTGTCTGAATAAATTCTACTAACCGGGCCACGCCTGGAAAGAAACCGTTTAAAAGCGTCCATAAAACTAGCTGTGCTGAGATCACCAGCCAGTTCTATGTGCACCGCGCGTGTAGTCATGCAGACGAACAGACACACGTAAGCCTTGGTGGAACGAACACCTCGACCACGAGACATGGTAACTTTAAACGGACCAGCATAATCCGTGCCCGTGTGGACGAACGGTTTAGCAGATTGAACAACACGGCAAGAACGATGATCTGCCATCTCAGGAAAGTTTGGCTTTGGTCTGAGCCGAAAGCAAGGAAGACACTTGTGTACTCTACTTCTAATTAAGTTTCTAGCAGAAAGTATCCAATACCTTTGACGTAAGAGTGACATCAGCAAATCAGGACCTGCGTGGCAATTAACCTTATGGTGGTATTCGACAAGCAAATTTAAAATTGGATCCTTACTTGGAAGCAAGATGGGATACTTCCTATCATAATTCAAATCAGAGTTACTTAGACGGCCTCCGACTCTAATGAGTCCGTCTTTGAGGAACGGTTTCAAGTGTCGAATAAAAGGACTACAATCCTTGCCTTCCCCGAGTCTGACGATCTCAGCGGAGAAATAATGAGTTTGAAGTTGGCGAAGAACGAGTAATTCAGCGAAGTCGTAATCCGACGCTGACATGCGATATCTAAGAGGTAACAGTTTAGTAAAACGACAAATGTAAATTACCACACGAAGTAATTTACTCCAAGACGAAATACGATCGGCCAAAGAAAGAATGAGAGATCTTTCATTTGGTGTAGCTAGCAACGAATGTTTCTTCTCTTCAGGTGCTTCGGACACGGAAGAGGGATTGAAGGGAACGACAGGCCACTGTGAGACATCCAAGTGAGCCCAACGAGGACCAGTAAACCAAAGCGGATGATCAATAATTTGAGAAGGTGTGAGTCCGCGTGAGAGACAATCAGCGGGATTGTCTGTACCGGACACGTGATACAAATTTTGTGGAGATAAGTCATTATGTATTTTAGACACTCTGTTAGCCACAAAGGTGTTCCACCGATGGGGCGACGAATGTACCCAACAGAGTGCGACCGTAGAGTCCGAAAATGCGAATATATTACGAATAACAACGCGGTTTTGACAAGCGACAACGACATTTTTTATGAGTTGAGCTAGCACAAGTATAGCACATAGCTCAAGACGAGCGAGAGAAACTACCTTCTTAGGAGAGACTTTCGATTTAGCAGTTAACAAGTTGACAGTATTACCATCGCTGTTTTGAACATGGAAGTAAATAACTCCACCATATGCCTTTTCACTAGCGTCCGCGAAAGCTAAGATAGTGACGACACTATCGGCGACAATACCTAGGTGACGTGGGATTTTTATACGACTGAGCACTGGTAGCTCTTCTTTAAAGCGAGTCCACAGCCTGACGATATCTTCAGGTGGAGTATCATCCCAATCACAATCGCACAGCCAGAGCTGTTTGATGAGAAGTTTAGCATACAGGACGACAGGCGCGACGAATCCCATGACATCCCATATTTTAGCGACACACGACAGTATTGTGCGCTTGGTACAATGGTTAGCTGGAGTATTCACCTTCATGCTGAAATGGTCTGAAGTAGGTGACCAACACAAGCCGAGTACTTTATGTTGGTCAGACTCATCAAATTCTTTGACAGCCGGCAAGCGATGAGAAGGAGGAATCGAGTCTAGTACAACTTGAGAATTACTGGTCCATTTGACTAACTCAAATTGACCAGCTTTCATGAGACCTATCATTTCTGAGGCGGTGGAAATGCCTTGGTCTTCCGAGGAAACGGAATAGACAAAATCGTCCATATACAGACCTGTAGCTACAATTTCCTTAGCTTGAGGGTAAGAATCACCCTCATCCTCCGCCAACTGCTTTATAGTGCGCAGAGCATGAAAAGGACTAGACTTAAGTCCAAAAACGACACGATTGAACTCATAAACCTTTAAAGGTTCTTGCGGCGAAAAACGATACAAAATGCGTTGGAAACGACGATCCGATTCTCGGATTCCGATACTGAGAAACATTTGACGAATATCTGCGGAAAGAGCGATCAAAAACAAACGAAAATTAACGATAATGTTAAACAAGTTCCCTTGTAGGTTTTGACCACCATACAAGAGATCATTAAGCGAAACGCGGGTAGAAGTCTTGCAACTACCATCGAGAACGACACGAAGCTTGGTAGTGATCTTGTCATCGCGGATCACACCATGATGCGGAATGAAGTACGAAGCTTCCGAAGAGACAGAATCTGTAGGTGAAATGTAACCCTTTTCTAAATATTCGAAGATGACACTGTCATACGCGACCTTCAATTGTGGAGAAGCCTGCATTTTTCTTTCCAAGCAGTAAAACCGACGTTCACTTACTTGACGCGAGTTCCCAAGGGATTCGACTTCACCCTTGAAAGGTAAAGCAACTACGTAACGTCCGTCACTATCCCGAGTGGTAGTGCGGGTATAAAACTCCTCACACAATGTGTCGTCCGGGCTTAGTATGGAGGGAACATCCACCTCCTCTATTTCCCAGAATTTACGGACAGCGGAGTCCAACGGGTCCGTGGTACAACAATACGATACAGTCGACTTACTATCAACGCGTACTGGAGCGTCACCTACAATTACATAGCCAAGGACAGTTTCTAAAGCGAGAGGCGAAGCATGCGGGGGCTGTCCTTGAACTTTGTTCAACAAGAGCAAATGCGGGAAAATCGAAGCGCCGATTAAAACCTGAATCGGGCCTGATGAAAAATATGTATCGTCAGCCAACGGTAAGTTTTTGAAATTATATAAAAGAGAAGCATCAACCGTGGCTGTCGGCAAACGTTCGGTAATTTTATCTACTACCAACGACTCTAAACAATAATTTATGTTACGATTGAAACGAGAATAAAATTTAATATTTACGGAACCCTGAATCATTTTACTCGAACCCCCTATTCCCTTTACGGTAGAACAAGAAGGCCTATTATTTATGTTCAAACCTAAGCGTCGACAACAATCACTAGTTATAAAGTTACTTTGAGAACCACTGTCTAACAATGCACGAACACTATGTTCATTTCCATGCGAATCTACGATAATAATACGAGCAGTAGCAATGAGCACCGTAGTAGGGCCCCGATGTTTACTCTCGGTATGATTTTCGGATAACGAACACAGCGCGATGTCTGCGCGCGGGGGCGCGGGCGCGGGGGTAGTGGTCGCTACACTCGATGGCAGCGGCGCTGCTGTAAAAATGGCGGGCGCAGCGGCTGGCTGCCCGGCCGCGGCAACGGCGGCCGGTGGCAGCCCGCGAGCCGCGTTTGAATGGGGCGAGTTACTTGCCGCGTGTTTACTATCAAAGCACAATAAAGTGTGATGTTTGGAATTACATTTTTTGCAAGTAGATGTCGACCCACATGCGGAAACACGATGACCACTACTTAAACAATTTATACATAAGTTATTAGATTTTACGAATTTAAAACGTTGATCTGGTTTGTAACTATTAAAAACCCTACATTTATAAATGTAATCATGCTGCTCGCCGCATAGACTACACGCGGATGACTCAGCCGAACTAGACGTATAGGCATGTGTAGTAGTAGGTTTACGATCTGCAGGTTTTTTATTGTTGGTGACCCGAGCAACCGATGATGACGTACGTTCCAATACTTTTATGTGGTCACGAACAAAACTATCCAATTCGGAAAAAGACGGAAATTCAGAACTATTAGGTTTTAATTTACGAGTGCACTCAAAAGTACGACCCGTGTCTAAATCGAGTTTTTTAAGAGCGACATAAAACAAAATAAAATCAGCTCATCCTCCGAGCCTTCTTCCCAATCATGTTGGGGTCGGCTTCCAGTCTAACCGGATTCAGCTGAGTACCAGTGCTTTACAAGAAGCGACTGCCTATCTGACCTCCTCAACCCAGTTACCCGGGCAACCCGATACCCCTTGGTTAGACTGGTGTCAGACTTACTGGCTTCTGACTACCCGTAACGACTGCCAAGGATGTTCAATGACAGCCGGGACCTACAGTTTAACGTGCCATCCGAAACACAGCCAATGGTGTCTAAGATATACTTAGAAAGTACATACAGACTTAGAAAAGTTGCATTGGTACTTGCCTGACCTGGGATCGAACCCGCGCCCTCATACTTGAGAGATTGGTCCTTTACCCACTAGGCCACCACGACTTTTCTAAAACAAAATAAAATCAGCGAGGTCATCAATTTGTAGGTTTTTCAACGCAGCTACAGACGAAGCGAATTTATCTAAAAATAATTCTAAATTATTAGGGGTTCCTGAAGGAATAAGTTTAAATTCAAATAACTGATCTAAGTATGAAGTTGCTTGTTGACGCTTGTCCTCATACCTTTTGCAAAGTGAATCGAAAATAATAGAGTAATTATCCGCGGAGGGGGTAATACCCGCGCATATTGAACGAGCCTTGCCTGTCAACTTTCCTAATAAATAATATAACTTCTCACAATCAGTCAGAGAAATATTATTATGTACGGCATTACGATAACTAGCTATGAATAAAGGCCAATTTTTAATATCTCCGTTAAATTCGGGTATTTCGATGGGAGGCAAGCGGGGTGACCTTTTGACCTCGGAATGCGACTGAACTTGCAGTGATTTCCCTGCTCGCTTTATACGGCCTAAAAGGTCTTCGAAAGAAGAAAGTGCTTGATAATTGACAACATAATCAGGATTTAGTTTAAGCTCGAGGGCGGCAATGTCGTCCAACACACTTTCGAAATCTGTACGCAAAGAATCTACTGTTTCAAGGTCACACAGGAAGGATTCCCTAGTGGAATCTTGCGAATCAATGTTTTTAATTTTATCGGCGATAGTTTGCATGCGAGCGAATATTCTATCACGTTTAGCTATCAGCAGCTTCAACGATTTATCTACCAGTGCCATTTTAGCGGCCTACGAATTACGAAAACTAAATGAAATACGTATTGAAAGCGACTAGAACGTGGATATCTATCAACTAAGTAGGTACCTAGGCACCGGAGTACGTGTGTACGTGTACTATATTTGCGGGTTTAGCGAAATTCAACGAAATAAGTACGTGAAATACCTATCTTACTTTTCGACGCGTAAGGTAGGTACCTACGAAACAATGCGGGTTTGTCGAAAACGACCTAATGAATGGCTAACACTGATTCTAAATACTAATCCGGCTATGCAGGACCAAATGGTTACGCGGGAAACGCAATATGGTTCGTAAAGATGCGAAACATTTGGAAAACTGGTGATTGCAAATGCGACGGGAAAATCGGCATACTGCGGGCGACACAAAACAAGAAAGTATGCCTAAAGGAAAGGAGCACAGTACCTGTTGTCTTCTACGGCGATTTCTTGTACGAGGAGCACTGCCACAAATAAAGTTCAACACAAATCACACCAGTTTTCCACTCAATATCGATTTTTGTATCGGAGAGAGACGTGAGCTCTCGCGCGCGTTGTCAGCCATTGATTTGTTTGTTATGTTGCACACACGACTCAAGGGCGCTAGTGTCGCCTCTCGCTCCAACGAATGCGTTGAGGTATGTGCGGGAAAAGGAAGGGAATAGGATTGCAAACACCAGTGAAATTACCAATATAACAAATTATGAGTATGAAAATTACCGCGCAACCACCGAGTATGGGCGCAAACGCATCACCATAGGCCGTCAGGATCGTCAGTTACTGAGAGAGTCATTAAGAAATAGGAAAAAAACATCTTCAGAGCTCGCTGCTGAGTTTTCAGAACAAATGAAGAAAACAATTTCTGCTCGAACTACTCATAGAAGGCTTCAGGAAGCTGGTCTGAAAGGCTGTAAAGCCAGGAAGAATCCATGGCTCTCCGAGAGCAACAAAAAAGCTCGGTACAAATGGGCCTTACAACACCGAACTTTCACTGCTGAAGATTGGTCAAATGTTGTGTGGTCAGACGAATGAAACTTTGAGGTGAGTAAGTCAATTTAATGCCCTCACAAAATATAAAATGGTTTAAATTCTAAACGCATAGAGGAAGTTCTTTTTATTTCCGGAACTCAATATTTTTCTCTTTATTGCAGATTTTTTGTACACCTGCGGGCCTAGCATGACCGCCATAGAAACAGCTTTTGTCTACCGGAGAATCGACAAAATGACAGATTGAAGAAAGATTTCTATCGATCCGAGCATGGCGATGTTTGACATCGAGAAGAGAAATGTTTCTTTTCTTCATCGACATGTGTCTATCGCCTCGAGCATGACGACTATATTTTATCTACTTTTGACATTTGGGAGTAGATATAACTTTCTATATGAAATGTCAAATACTCTACATCTCATCGGACCTAGACAAGAGTAGACAAGAATATTATTATAATTTTAAGTTCTCAAATAGCATTTACAAAGTATTTCGGGGTCCTACCGTCGTCATGTGGTCAGTTTTATGCTGAGAAGAATCAGTGTAAAGCTCAAAGAACGAGCTGTACGAGTGTTAGGCCTCTCGACATCGAAAACGTAAATGTGCAGAGATGATGCAGTATTTGTGCCAGGAATCTGTCTCCTATATCTCAGGGTCTGCCTGTTCTTGTCAATGTAAGTACCTACAGTCTATTTTATTTCGTTGTGCTTTCCAATTGTTATCAACCAAAAATATGACAAAGTTTTCGTCCTTATAGATAAGGTTTAAATATAGAAAAATCTATTCACTTCATTTATTATTGTTTCTAAGATTATTTTGTCTATTATGTAGGTATTGCCCTTCATTGCAAGAAAATGATTAAACAGAAGAAAAATATTTAACAAAGCCTTATTGTTGCAGGTTCTTTGCTCGGGTCCTGCTTAGGTCATTAACAACATTACTAACCACTGTTAGCAAATTTTTTAAACAATTTGTTTTTGCAGTGAATACAAGGTTAGTATACCTAATATTAGTTATGACCTCTATTTCAGATTGTAGATACTGAGTGCAAAATACTGAACATAAATGCCAATTATCGTGACAGAGTTCATAAACAATCAATTTTCAATAGTTCTCTCATTAAGAACGAACTGCGCAGGCTATATGACTCTAGAATTGGACAGTTTTATCTGCTAAGAAAAAAATTACATTTTAAATAAACAACCATTATGATTTTAATATTCACATTCTTTATTAAATAATATAATTTCAATAATTTATAATTTGTAAACTGAAGGCCCAGCTGTCATTTAGCATCCTTTTTTTGTAATCTGAAACAAGAACACAAAATTAAATTATCATTCATTTTCAGGGGATTCTAGTTATGCGTTAGGGTCTTGGCTCATGACACCAATAATAATGCTGATAATGTATCACTATCAGTATGTTATTCTTTTATAATACTGTAAAAACTCTTTACCAAACACACAGTTATTTTTTTTTGCAGGGTGCCTATGCTACAAGCTACAACTCTTCCCAAGGAAAGGCAGAGAGAGAGAGACACACTAATGACCTTAGTGGTAGCTTACTACAAGCTGCAACTCACAGAAGAGCAACTATTATGAATATCTTTGTATATCAACAGTTCTTCAAACCATACAGACAGAATTGAGTTGCTGGGGAGTTTGTTCCACCGCTTCTGCTGCTGATTTTCAGCCTATTTTGAATAAATGACTATCTGTAGCCTTAATTTTATGTAATTAAACCTTTACCTCTGTGTAAATGATTGTCTCATTTTATTTTTTATCTTAAGAGTTGTTGCTTATATTATATCACACAAGCAACAAATAGGTACTATAATTATTATTGCCATAATTATATTTTGACAACAAAGCATGAGAGTTTTGCTAGAATGAAGCCAACAAGTCTGGGGAACTATTACTAGTAAATGAATATTATTTAAAGACACTTACTAATAGAATATTTCTCGTGTCAGCATTGTATGCCAAGAACTCGTTCTTTTTCCATATTTTTCAGCAGCTTTTGAATACTGACCCATTCTTCTTTGTCGTGGCCTTCTTTTCTCAATGGATCGCGATACTATCTTCTCTGTTTATTGGATGGGACTTCGTATGCTGTAAATAAACAGTTTTTGTAACGGCGAAAGTAAAAACACTTCGGGCAATAATATAGGGAAGCAAGATAACAGTGAGGAACACATTGAACTGTGCATGGCAAAGTTTTCATCAGGCAATGCCACCAATACCACCATTTATTGAGATTATTATGTTATTTTCCTTTGTTCTTTTCATCGTATGTATGGATAATTAATTATTGTTCGTTTAGATTAATTACACACAACTATTGGAATAATCAGTACTTTATTTATTTAATCACAAAATCTACTTACTTTTTCCTTGCCGCAGTAGTCACCAATATTAAAAATCAACAACTTAAATTAATATGTAAAATCAACAACAATAATCGTTTTTTGTAAACAAACAAACATCAACCATTTTAGTTCCACAGATAAGAAATAAGTTCGATGAATACGTTTTGTTGTTGCTTTGAGTTACGTGAGTTTATGTATAGGTTCATGCGTGAAAAATAGTGCATTGACACATTTTTTTGGCTAACTAAACGTAAATTCATCGCAGAACGACCCATCACTAGCTACTTATCCGTTGCTATGGAAAGTCTTTCTCTTGATAGAAACGCGAGTCTACAGCTCGCGCCATGCTCGGGTAGAAGACATGTCGAGTGGGAAAGAAAGAGCTTTGTCGTTTCTTGGTAGAATAGAGATAGAATCGCCATGCTAAGGTCGCTGGTGTGACCTTTGTGCGTCGCCGGGTGGGCGAAGAATTTAAGCCAGAGTGTGTGGTCCCAACCGTAAAACACGGCGACGGCAGTATAATGGTCTGGAGTTTCATGACCGATTCTGGAGTTGGCGAAATGTTCGTGTGTGAGGGCCGCATGGACTCGTCTAAGTACATAAATGTGCTAGAAACTGCGTTGTTAACCGAAAAGTTTCGTGAATGAAGGCTCAGTTTTGTTTTATTTCTATTTGATACTCTGCATAAAACTGAAAGATGTCATGGGTGCTCAATACTTTTGGCCAAGGCTGTATGTATAATAATCGCATTGCATTATAATAGAAAATAGATACTCACTCAAATCTACCTTTGGTCATATGATCATAGCAGTGGTTTCCAAACAAATGGTATTTGTCATACTGCTTCCCACAAATGTTACATGAGTAGACCAGTGGCTTATCTCCGTGTTCTGTAGTGTAATGTGTGTCAAACTCTATTCTGTTCTTGAACAACTCGTCGCAGTAGTTACAGAGGACTCCCCCAAGGATGTCAATAGAACAGTCCTCCCCAATTTTGGAAGTAGTAATGTCTTCATCCGTAAGTACTTCGCCAAAGTGGATAGTGAGATGTTTGGCAGCGTCCAGCTTGTTGTTGGTTTGTTCGTTGCACACCGGGCAGGAGTACACCGTGGTGCAGTGCTTGTCTATGTGCAGCTCGCACATGTCAATACTTTCTATGTGATCCCCACATTCTTGGCAATTGTATGGTGGTTTCTCCTTCCCGTGTACAACTTGATGGGTTGTTAGTTCCTTTTTGGATGGAAAGCTACAAAATTTTGAATTTGTTATTTTGATAACTATTGAATGAAAACCGAACATTGTAATAATCAACTGTTGTGGTAAACTTACTGAATTTGGCAAGTTTCACATCTGAAATTGTGAGTAGCATCAATGTGACTGTTTAGAATTGATTGTTTTGAAAATGTTTTGGAGCAATGTAAACACCTGGAAATAAAGACAATACCATTATATTTCTATCTTTAAATACATATACATAGAATAGAAATGTTTTTCTCTTTCAATTCTAAAATGGATCCATGAATCATTACAATCTGTGAATTGGATGACAAGAAATGCATGACTCAGATGCTGAGCCTATTTATATATAGCTCAATTTTATTGTGTGAAAGATCAGATATTTATGCTTTTGAACCACAAAAAAAATTATAAAGTAGATTTTGCTGACCAGTTTACTAATTTTAACCCTTTAAACAAGTCAAGATCATCATATCTTGACTGACAGTACCATCACTGTTAGAGACTTGTTGAGTAGAAGAAATCAATACTGACCTGTGTTTGTTTTTAGCAACATGAGCCAAGTAGCAATGGTTGCGGAAGCTGGGGTAGCCCGAGAACTGCTTGCGGCACACAACGCAAGTATAGCCGATATCTGCGTCGCCAATGTTGTGGTCCACATAATGCGAGTCGTAGTCCTTCTTGTTCCCGAACGTGGACTGACAGATGCTGCAGAAGATGCCGCCCACCAGGTCGATGGAGGTCAGCTTGCGGCCCAGCGCGCTCTCCAGCCGCTCCATGTCTAACCAGCCCGCGCCCTCCGGCTGAGTCGGCGAACCCATCACTACCGCCATATGCTAAGTATGATCCATCTATTACGTTTACATCGGTGTCAAATGGCTCTAGGGAACGCTGCTATTGCAAACATCGTATTATAATTTAATTTGCGGCTACATGTTTATTGTACGGTTTATTGCCTGAAAAAAAAAATGTCGGCATGAGCAATCGTTGTGACCTTGGCCATTGTGACGGTAACAGCTTGTTCTTATTACTGCCGGTAGCCGAACACACGTATCTGAACATCATTACGTGGCTATTACGATTTACATTTCTCGCCGCGGCGACTTCATACGGATTAAAATTATAGGTTGTTCAGCCATTAGCACAGAGGAAGCACTTAACACTTTAGCACTAAAAATATCATGCAATACTCACAAATTTAGGATGTAAACATATAAATGAGTATCGGACAACGTCCCCACACTACATTTTATATCATAACAGCGAAAATAAACGATACACTTTAATAAAAACGCAACGCCGGATAACAAACAACGCCAAGAAAACGTGTGGTTTTTGATTTTCTGTCGTTCCGATAAATAGATTCACTACATTTTTGGGCATTACAATAGGATAGCTACATACATTTTTGGGAAGGAAAAGTGAAATAACTGCCAAGTAATGTTAAAGATTGTACAAAGTTTTTATCTGGAACAAAATTCAGAACAGACTAAATAAAAATCAATGAAATGAATGAACCATGAATGAACCGACACCGAGGAGGTCGCGAACCAATTCGTGCAAAAATGACCTATGCTCACTAACTTACTTTTCGTCATACAACTAATTACACACAAGCATAATTTGCATACCAGCAATTAATAAGTAGTAAAATTTAGGATGTAAACTCAGGGAAATATCATACAACATTCATACATTCAAGAAGCTGTTACATGTATAGTTTTATCTTTACTTTGCTTACGATATAGGTAGATCCATTATTGATTTGTTGGTTAAAAGCTTTGAGAATAAAAATTTTCACCATACCCTGTTTTGTTGTAAAATATATTATGGTATTTTTCGACTTACTAATGAGATTAATTAAGTATGCATCGCAGATGATCGGAAGTGTTTTTTTTTAATCTATGATTGTCAACAATTTTGTTGTCAGTCAATGTCAAATCGAGTCAAGTTCAGTCAGAAAAATAGCGATTTGTACCTATATAATGTGTAATGCGAGTGTAAATTAATTAATTGATAAAAGAAGGTGATAGGAAATAATATTATTGAGTAGATTACTGCCGGTCCTCGCTAAGGCAAAATTCTGAAATCCGCCAGTGTGAACGCTATGCTAAGAATAAATCGCTGCAGTTATTGAAGTTTTCACGATTTTCTCATTCTTTCAATGTTTACTATTGATTTTTCCTTTTTTTTACCATATTTTATAATGTTTATACCGTTACACAAATAGTAACTGCGCTTTTATGTAAGTAACATTGATTAAATAAAATATGCGTTTTAAAATATGTAAGAACACGATACATTTAACATTTTCAAAATAAGAAGTAGAAACTAAAAAAAATATAAGTAAAATACATTGGTGGAACTAGTAGAAATAAGCAACAGTGAGGGTTTCACACCGTAGTGTTTTGTAATCAATGTCAAACAACAGTCTTGGCGCGATGCCAGTGATATTCCCGAAATAGTTTACGCCGGCGTGACGAGATTTTCCGTTTACTCAACACTGTTTTATTCTATTGAAATTCCAAATGATGGATCGACACCATCCCCTCAGCGCGAGCTTCCACGGCTCTATGAGGAGCAGAGACTCCTCATCAACAGTTGGCAGCGATGCAAGAGAGAAAATAAAAGACTGTTTCAGAAAATTCATAGCTTTTATGTTTACACAAGTGGGTGTCGGCGCTCTTGTTGTTTGCTACGCGATCCTCGGCGCGGCGGGCTTCATGCACATTGAGAAGGACAGTCCGGACAAGCAGCTGGAAGAAGTGAGGCAGTTACGAGTGAACTGTGCAGAGGCTCTGTGGAACATTACTATAACCAACAACCTGTTCAATGAAACTGCTTGGGTGATTAAAGTGGATCAAGTACTTAAAGTGTTCCAAAACAATATCACTCAGGCTATCCATACAGGATACAATGGCAGGTCAGCGGAGGATATATGGTCATTCCCGGCAGCTCTTATGTACTCCTTATCAGTGTTTACAATGATTGGCTATGGCAACATTGTGCCTAAGACTGTTTGGGGTAAGATTGTGACAATAGCATATGCCTGTTTTGGGATACCAATCTATGTGTTGTACTTCTGCAACATGGGCAAGGTGCTAGCTCAGACATTTAAATGGTTGTACATAACTGCCCACGAGTGTAGTAGACGAGATGACACTTTATTTGAAGATGGAGAGATGCAGCCCGTCAAACGTAAGATTACGGTGCCATCAACAGCTTGTTTGTGGGTGATATCATTCTACATATTGACTGGAACAATTATGTTTGGAGCGTGGGAGAAATGGAACTACTTGGATTCAACATATTTCTGTGTAATAAGTTTATGTAAAATTGGTTTTGGAGACTTTGTGCCGGGGGCTAATATTGCTGACTCTGCAGGTGGTTCTCATTTGAAGCTGGTCATAAACTTTATCTATGTTCTGCTTGGTATGGGTCTAGTCGCTATGTGCTACAACTTAATGTGTGAGGATGTCAGGGTGAAGGTCAGGGAGCTTCGAGAAGACCTCAAGAACTGTCTGGATGATATAACCCTCAAGATCACAGTGTGCATGAATGATACAAAGTATTATCATCAGAAAAACAGCAGAAATGTCAAATGACATGTCATGTGTTTATGTGTTAATGACGAATTATTTACGAAAGTATTATTTTTAATTTTATGTGTAGATGTAAGTCCAATGTAATATTTTCTTTTTAAAATAAATAAATGCATTTAATATAATTTTGTTTTTTATTTCCCTTTAATATATATTTTCTTAAAATAGTGCAGGATTTGCAATAGGATCACAACTAATGAATTGACTGTATACCTATAACCAATACAGTAGTTTCATAAGCTATAACTATCCATGCCTAACTCTTCACTCGAGTATTCCCATTGTGTTGTCCAAGAGTCACAGTTATATCATCGACTCGGGGAGAGAGTTGGAGGTGCTTACCGGACTCTTAACGGCTAAAACTACCCCTATGTCTCTACTCGCACGTGCGTCCACGGGAATCCAAATTCTTCCGCAGCTCCACGCTACTGGACCCAGGTCATATTGACCTTACCTCTATTTCTGCACCTCAGTGGAACAGCGACAATCAGCGTGAAGGCCAGGATGCTGCCGGTGCGGCTGCGGCGGGTAGCGGGACACGAGGGCCGCGCCAATGATGCGCTATTCCAGCCCGCGACGCGCGCGCCGCCCCTTAAACAACATACGCTTGTGTTCTTTGGGGGTGATGTACAGGTATAACTTGTAATTTAACTATATATAAGGTGCTTTAATATTACCTGCCAGGACTTGAGTGGAGGGTAGTATTGTGTTTATAGATTACAATAGTAAAGATAAATAATTTATTATTTTATTTGTCATATTTTTTTCATACAAAAAAAAATACGTATAAATTTGACTTAATTTATTAGTTTAAAACCATCCAGTAGAGTTGCGCGTTGCCACTATTGCAGAACAGATAGAAAGAGATAGCAGTTGTTTTCATTGACGAAGCGACACTACGCGCGTAATTTGTGAACCACGTTATGCAGAGTAGAGCCAATGTTAATTTAACTTGTTTACTGTCTCAAATTGAATTGACTGTTCCGGGGAACGAAATTTCTTCACTATTGTAATCTATAAACGCAATACTACCCCCCATTCAAGTCCTGGCAGGTAAAATTAAAGCACCTTATATAATTCTTTCACCAGCGTCTCGTGGGAACTATTTCCCGTACCTGTATAAAAAGTAGCTTATGGCTTTCCTCAATACATGTCAAGTGCAAACACTGAAAGAATTTTCCAAATCGGACTAGTAGATCCCGAGATAAGCGCATTCAAAAGCAAGCTAAGAAACAAACTGATAATTAAATGAAGGTAGGGGTCCTATTTTCTTCATCGTTGGTAAATGCGTTGAACAAGGAGCAGTTACGCTACTTTTGACTACTAGGACTTGCAGCGTTTCCAAAAACACTCAAATATTTTCTATGGTCTCAGGACTACCCAGAAGTGATGCAAGCACACCGTGATAACCGGAACTACCTGAAATGGAACTTAGAGAATACGGTCCGGATGCTGGGACACAACTTCCCAACTAAACACATATTGGCTGTTAGACCTTCTAGGTAAGTCTTGCTTTGACTCATTGAACATAGATAACGATGGAGACGGAGAACAAATCGGTTGGATAACGACGGAGTTGTGCACGAACCAAAAACCTATAGAATTGAGAACGTCATCTTTTGGGATACTTACGGACGATAATTATAACGATAACCAATCGTAGCCCAAAGTGAAGCGGCATTGGTCAATTCATTTGCTGTCATTTTTCATGTTTTATAAACAAGGATTTTAATCCGTATTTCCGTATCCGTATTTTATATTAAAAATGTTATTCCATCAAATAACCGACCGCACTCTCAGATTCCGTAAATAAGGTCTAATTTATCTTAACCCTTGAATCCCCAAACCTACACCCAGAAATGTTGTTTAAAAACCACCTCTATTCCTCAAACAATAAAGTCGAAGTCAAACCCTACCAAGATTGTCTATATAATTGAAGTAGATACATCGGTGGTTACAGGATAGAGTACAAGAGTTTCAGCTGTTACGACAATTTTGTGCCGAGCAACAACGCGGGCGTTCCCGAACACACTCCCACACATAACGCCTTGCATCATTTAGAAAGGTCAGTATTCAATATTCGATGGTTAGTGGGTAAAAATAACTTGAAATTTTTGAGACCTTTAAGTATAATTTTTTTAGGCGTTTTTAGGGACTGGCGGAAATGTCAATGGTTACATAAACAAAAATATTTTTTATTAAAATTATCTAATATAGTAAGTATGTAGCGTAGGATTTTATCTGATTATCTTAGTTCCAAAAAATGCTTTTTCATGCAAAATTGATTATTTTAATCTCACAGTCGACCTTTCTGATAGTCATAAAATATGATAAAACAATAACTGCTAGTGACGTAAATTGATAGTAGGTATTTACTATGGTATGGTTGGATGGTAGGTAGGGTTACGTCGATAAAAAAAAAAAAAAAAAAAAAAAAAAAAAAAAAGGTATTTGTATCCTGTATGTAAATAAACACCTTTGATAGGTCGAACTGGCTTATTCTAAGGCTAAGATTATTTGAATACGCTTGAGAAGTTATCAAGGGAGAGTTTCACAATTTAACTAAAACGATAACCAAACATTTTCAAATTGGTAATTTGACAACAGAAAATGGTTCTGTTATAGTTCAATGGTGCAACCCAACTTATTGTCTTTCCCACCACAGTCATTAGCTCGATTAAACGAAGCCTGATCAATATAGCTTATATTTCACGCATTAAAAATATCATTTATCTTTTGTTTCTATTGCAGGCTTCTTCAAGGAGTGAGTAACAGGATAAAGAGCTTTTCATCATCAGAGCTGATTGAGGCTTTATCCCCCGTCACTCTGCCTGAAGACATTGATATTGAAGATTTACATGTAAGTCTTATTTGTATGTCTGTCTAGCATCCGCCAGTTGTTTCACTCGCGTTCCATAGCATGAGTGTGTCCAGATAAAAATTAACCTGTAGCTAGCTTTCCTCGATAATTGGGCTTTGTAACACTGAAAAAAAAAAACGGGTGCCGTACGGTCCTCCCGCCCTTATCCCAATTTTATTCGCGGTCGGCGCAGCATGTTTTCTTCTTCCGTACTCTTCTATCAGTCGTCATATCACAAGTATCGTTTTTTCTAGCCATGACTTTCACACAATCTATCCATCGGTTCTTTGGTCGTCCCCTTCCTCTACATCTGTCCACATTGATACTCATACTATAGCTATATGTGATGCATCTTTGATTTAAATACTGTTGCATATTTAACTTCATAATAGGTATTAGCTTCCTAGTTACTACAACCAACAAATAATAAACGTTATCGCTAATCGCAAATAAGCATGAAGTATTTGACTACATAAAATTATAGCCAAGGACTTTGAATACTACGTTTGTTAAGATTTTTACCAAGAGATTATTGATTTATCAGAAGAATGATAGCTATTACTCCCTTATGTACACTCCCTATGTACTTCTCTATGTTCTCCCATTATACATATTCTCCCTCCATGTAGTATACCTATGTAGTATGTGCTCCTTCGTACATCTGCCAACTTGTTTCTTATTATTATTTATGGGAAATCATCAAACGACCTCTCCCCCTGTGGGTTACCAGCGTGATAGTGTCAGATTCAGACTGACTAAAACCCATCATGTTCCGTCGTAGGCCTTTTATGTACCAGGGCCGCGGTAACTTTTTCGAACAATCCCGAAATCCCGGGTATATCTCCCTACTTAAATTTTGTCGATGGGAACGTAGGTGAATTTTCAGCCAAATCGGTGGGGGTAGGACAGGTGTATGTGAGTATATGAGGATCTGTGCAGACAGCCATTGATCTTTTTAAACCAATAGGTTTGATAAAGCTAAACTTTTGTCTCCAGAACTCGTCAATCCACCCATCTTCAGACAGTAGCAAGTGTAACGGCAGTGAGTCAGAGGCGAGCGGCTCTGCTGTCCCCCTCCTCGTGCCGCATAAGCCGTGAGTAGGTTTAGTTCCAATGGATGTTGTCTGTCACTAAACACGTTTGTTTATTCTGTGCTAGTTGGGTGTGTGTGTGTGTGGTGTGTAATGGTAGGTTGTGCCGTCATGTATTAATGAATGACGATGAATACCAGATGTGATTGTGAATAATCTGTATGTAAAGAGCAGTAATTTCCTTAGCAATTCTTTTAGGAAATTGAGACTTTTTTTCTTAAAGAAATCGCAGACTACAGATATGACTATTATAAATCAACAATATTTATAAGATCCACCAACTATCCAATCCACAATGGCCAAAACGAAAGCCGCGTCAAAAATAGATCCATCTCGATTTACTGCCTATGGTTCAACATACAGGAATAAATTTAAAGCAGTGCACAAAAAAAAACTGGTGGTCCAGAATCATTAACAGAACATATCTGCATCATAAGTAAATTTTTTTTTTTTATTCTTTAGTCCGCCCTAAACTCAGCAAAATATGGATACCAACTATTCTTACGCGCTTGAAGCAGCGCTCCCAACAGTAAACCGGTTTCGCGTTGCCGCCGTGCCTACTATGACGACTGTGACCGTACAATTACGACCGTACTATGACGACGGTTACAAAATAAACATCTTTCGATATCAATAACTTTTCTTTTTTGTACTAAAACACGACAAAATAAAATTTTACTTATCTATAAAACTCATGTAACTATAAGTTGACAAAGTTTGCGCACTGGATAAAATTCATTCCTGTATAATAGGATTCTTTTCTTGTGTCAATACTAGAAGTTCTCTTTTTGCAATATTCTCCCTAACAACAAAATCATTACTTACAGTACGGAACCAGACCCACTCTGGTGGCGTGACAAACTCTCCCTGGACGAGTCTCAGCTGACGCTGGTGGGGTTCAGCAAGGGCTGCGTGGTGCTCAACCAGCTCATCTACGAGTTCCACTACACCAAGACCCTCACGCCAGGAGACTCGCATATGATGAGGTTAGAAGAACAATAAAATTTTCAAAAATGATGTTTCCTTCTCATCCTAAGAATAAATAAATATAAATTAAAAATAAATACTATTCGGATAAAATATAGCTTTTGTCGCCTGGGGATGTTGTATTTCCAGGAAAAAACTGTTACATATGTATAATTATATTTTGTACCAAAATGTTTCTATAAGACTAGTAGCGCCCTCCTTTGGTTTTTTTGTCATGTTTTGCATGTGTCCAATAAAGCGTCAGTCAGGGGTACTTAGTTGGCCGGGTAACTGGGTTGAGGTCAGACAGGTAGTTGCTCCTTGTAAAACATTGGTACTCAGCTGCATTTGTTTAGACTGCAAACCAACCCTAACATAGTTGGGCAAGCTAGGCAGATGGATGTAATGTTAAGACTATTTTTCCCCCTAGGTTCATGGAGCGTATAGTGGACATGTACTGGCTGGACGGCGGCCACGCGGGCGGCAAGAACACCTGGATCACTTCCCGCAGCCTGCTCGAGACGCTCACCAGGCTCAGTTAGTACTTCTTCCCACACCTGCGTAAAATATATATAGGCTATAGCCTCCCTCATCATCATCAACATCATCATCAGCCTATCGCAGTCCACTGCTGGACATAGGGCTCTCCAAGTGCACGCCACTGAAATTGATTTTCGGCTTCTCGCATCCAGCCAGCCTCCCTCAATACATTCAAATTCAAAATCATTTATTCAAACTTGGCTGCAAAACAGCGCTTTTTGAATGTCAAAAATTTACAAAAAACAGCCCCCAAAACGCCCAGCCTTCACCACTTCCTATGTGTTTTTACTGAGAAGAAGTGTCGTAACAAACTCCCAAGCAACACATGTCTGTAGGTTTGAAGAACATTTCAACAATGTTTTATGTATAAACTGAAATACAATGTATATATTGCAGTATACAATATTATGCCATGTAATCCAAACTAATATTATAAATGCGAAAGTAACTCTGTCTGTCTGTCTGTCTTTCTGTCTGTCTGTCTGTCTTTTCTTCACGCCTAAACTACTGAACCGATTTGTGTGAAATTTGGTACAGACATAGTTTGAAACTTGAGAAAGGACATAGGATAGTTTTTATTACAAAAAAAAAATAAAAATAAAATTATTCCGGACATATAGCGCCATCTATTGGTCAAATCAAAAATCTGCTGGTAGTCACTATTCCACGCGAACGAAGTTGCGGGCAAAAGCTAGTAAATAATAAATGGGCTATCTAACACTGAAAGATTTTTTTCAAATCGGACCAGTAATGCAGCCACAGCTTTGTAACAGCTGCAGAGGTAGATTGAAAAGGCTTAGTCTTGCTTCATTCAAGAGTCAGTCAATAGTCAACCATTAGATATCGTGGTTCTTCGAATTATGTTTAGTAACATCGAAGTATCCTTCTTCAACGGCCGTAGATAACTTTTTTGGAAAGCCTTTTAATATCAAATGTTTATAAAAAATATTTCCTTTACAGATGTGAACGTGTTCATCCACGTGAGTCCTTACCAAGTGCAGGATGAAGGTCGGCCGTGGATCGGCAGGGAGGAGAAGGCATTTACTAGTCTACTGAAGAAACTTGGCGCTAAAGTAAGTTGTTATTAGTTATTGTACTAATGAGCACACCAACAAAGTGACTACTTAACATGAATATTTTTTAAACTAACATATTAAATTAAGGCCTATTTACAACAGCAAGTTTAACGTCCCAGAAAAACGATTGTTTATGGGTGGAAACAGCTGTTTATCGATAAACACCATAGCAAGATAACAAGCAGGTTCCACGAAATAACGGCTTCATATTTATTTATTTATTTAAGAAAATTGTGGTATAAATGACCGATGACGTAATCAACTGCCTGTGTAATTGGCCCTAATTATGTAAACTGTATAAAAGTTGTCGTTTAAGCAACCGAAGGCCGATTACTTAATCAACTTTCCGTAAAATTTACCCTATTTATGTATAATCACTTCTCTCTGCCAGGTAAACAGATATCTCCACGACCAGCCCGGCATGACGCACTCACTGAACATGCATTTCGAAGTGCTCGCCAACTTCAAGCGCATGCAGGACAGCATACCGGCAGGCATGCCTGATACCTCCGACGAAGATATTTAAACTACATACTTACATACAGAAAGATTTCGTTTCGTTTTGTTTAACAAAACTTTTCCGGTAAGTTTTTGTATAAACAGCACATCAAGCTACTCCAATGTGTTAAATCTATTGTATCCAATGTGTTAAATAAATTAAGTAAAAAAATAAATCTATTGAGAACTAAATGATAAGCAGAGATGTTATACCACAAGATCTCCTAAGAAAATAGCGCGCCTCATTGCGGGTGTTCGGGGGACGAGGAACCTAAACGCCACGTTAGTTGACCTACAGTCCGTTAGTTGACCTACAAGAAGGCGCTTAACTTACCTTCTTTATATCCTCTCCGCTCCGCTCATCTTTCCTTTCTCCGTGGTAACGTGGTAATCCCAATCAACATTGAACCTTATTCTTGAGGAGATAAAGTTGAATATCTATTGAAGAAACTTGACATATTGTAATAGTTTGCTAGTTAGATGTACTGACGTTTGTACACTAAGTCAGGGTAGAAGGTTTATTTCCCTAGGAATTTTGAAAGTATTATTATTAATTCTGTAATATGTATGATGCGCCATTCTTGTGTATTTAATTTTAGAACTGCCAATGAATGCCATAGGTTGCTAAATATCACATTATTTATTTTCATCGGCTTCAGTATGTGGAAGAATGAAGTATTGAGTACAATATTTATGTTAATTAAATTAATATAATATGTATTTGCGCTAGTGTTGTGATTATGAATGGTGTTTTCCACACCCTTATAACGTTCCACAATTTTATCAAGATTCAATAAAATTGAAAGTATGGGATGGGAAATAAGAATGAAAAAGGTTGTAAATAAAATATTGTGAAAATCCAAGACTTGAAAATATATGCAATACCAATGATTTTTGATAATTGCTTGGCAGTTTTTGTTAGCCCTGGCTAAATAAGCCAAAGGCCTAGAAGTTAAGAATTATTTTTTAAAGAATAGTAGTTTTTTAGTAGTTCTACTATGTATAAAACCGAGTTAAAAACTCATTTTATTTGCGAGATATCCTCTCAAGAACTGAATTTTAATTTATCAATAAAATATTTGTTATGTATAAGTCATAGACAAGAGATTATGTTCTAAGCGGGTCGGATATGCACTTCGTAGTGTAAAAAATTTACGATTTGCTATTTTTAGAAAGAAGTTGCCAATATTTATGTACGATTTTACTGTGTATTTACCGTAGTGCTAAAGCGAAACTCGCTTTGTTTGTGATTATTAGTCATTCATCACATCCTTCCAAGAGTCGCATTTTGGATACCTATATATTATATATGTATTTATATCGTAAAGGTACCCTTTTGGTCCATTTTATGGTGCGAACGTTTGTCGTCGGCCGCGCCCCCCTTTTCTCGGACATACATCTCTTTATTATGAGTATTGACGTATAGTTATCGGCACGAATCTTGAGCTCTGACCTACATCTGCGCAGAAGTGATTTATAAGCAAAGAACCAATCCCGAATGACGGCTATGACGCGATGCACTGCGGGCCAATCACCGATTTAGCCCGCCCCCGCGCCTTCATACCACAAAAGGGACCCAATAAATTACGTCTGCGCAGATGTAGGTCAGAGCTCAAGATTCGTGCCGATAACTATATCTGTCGCGAACAACACTCGTGTCGAAAGGGTACCTTTACCCCCAATTGCATGACTGCTCACTAAACAAGAAGACTAATTATGGTTAAAACATAGTTCCGTCTATGACTGGCAAGTTTAAACAATGTTTTAAAACTATTTAGCGGCAACTATGTTTAGTAAGTAGTTACAACTTGGGCTTTATGATTAGTTCATATTGACTTCCAAAATAATTTGGAAGCTGCTGTCATTTTATGGAGTATATTCAACAGTTTAATTTCATTTATACGGTTATGCACTATATAGTTGCAAAGTTATTTAACTTGTGTTGAACTTTTTTACTTGTTGTATATACTCCACTATAATAATGTATCAATATAAAACCGTGTAAACACGAGTAAGTTATTTTTCAATATCTTTACAATTATATATCATAGCTGGAGGCTAGGCTGGGCCTACTAGCTACTTTCGTTTGATAAGAAAAACATGTTTAGGTTAGTGAAGAATTCATGTAATTCAGTGTATAGTGTAAATAATTGCTTTAAAATCGATATTTATTTGGATAGAAATGAAATTGATCTCAATTTGATGAATAAAATTATTTTTAAAGCAACCATTGACTGTCATTATTCCTCCCTTACCAAGATTTTTATATTGACTGGGCTGCCAGGTAAACTTTAAATAAAAGTGTAGTTTGCTCTTTAACAGTTTAATAAGTAAATTTATTCGTATAATAACTAAATACAGTAACCAATGTACTACAAATAAACCCGCTCGTATCCAAAACAAAATGCTACAAATTAACACTCGCCAGGTGACACACCTACTTGCAGTGTAACCTTCAGAGCAAAGGACACAAAAACTGAGTCAATTGAAATGTTTGCATTTCATTAAACTTATAGAACAAAACTAATCTAATCGTTACCAATAAACTTAATATTTAAATTAATTCGTGCCAAATTGTAACCCGCAATTAACAGTTGCGACTCGCTCATGTTACTCTGTGGGTGACACTGCAAGCAGTTTTTACAAAACCGAACATAACAACGAGTGGACAACAGACATACTGACCTACACGTACATACATAGAGAGGAATGATTTAATCCATTGATTATTAACATAATTGATTTCAAAAAAACACAGAGATTTAATTATAGTGATACTGGTGATTACTACGATAAGTTATGAAAACTAAACTACGGTTTACAACAATAAGAGTTATTTTAAGTTTGGTATATTTGAATAATTATGTGTAGTAGTTTAGTTTATATGGTGAGGAGATCTATTGGGTGGCTAGCAACGACATACAGTTTGATCTGAATATACACTATATGATATAACTACATTAATGCACTTTTGAGGCAGAATGCTTTATCATAGGTTGAAGCTTACACAGAATGTTATCTTAAATTAATATTTGAACTTAATTAAAAATACCCTCTTCATATTTAACATATGTAGAGGTTACAGATTTTTTAACCAGTATGTAAATTTAAAACGTAGCTGCATCAAGCAGAATTTCAAACAAATCTAGAAGTTGAAGTAATTCATAAATGATTTTCTTCAATTCCAGTTATTTAAAACATGGATTTGCGTATTTCGACCTTCAACATGATGGAGAAAAATACTAAAATGTGTTCTACAATTACCAACCTAAAAACCACAAAAAATTACTCACTGGTCAAAAACTCTGTTCTGAAATTCATTTAACAAAACCACACAAACCATGCAAGCATCATCCTACACCATCTATCCATCTCTTTACATGTTCTCAAACTGTCCGTCCTTGTCTAACAGTAGGATGTTAGGGTTTTCCTTCTCGAACTCTGTAGGTTTCCTGAGACGTTGCTGGTCGGTCCACTCGCCCTCGGCGGCGCCCCATTCGCCCACCTTCTCGCCTATCACGTCTATCTCGTCTTTAGCTCGCTGCTTCTCCACCTGGGACATGGAAATTGGAGATATAGCATTCAATCATTGTTACGCTAACTTTTTGTATGATTATATGATGCGATGATATTACAATGCCATGTTGACATAGAATTGAGGAAAGGAGGCACTAGGAACCGTAGGACAGTTATGCTATTGCATCATATGCAGCTAGGCTACTAAATTTTGTAGTGTGGCAGAAAGGATGTTTGAACAAGCTTGACTTCACATGAAATTTCGAGCAAAGTTAATTGCAGCAACAGTTGTATTATATGTAGCTATTTCTCTAGGTTTCATATGCTTTCCAGGGATCTTCACTTCTTGCAGTACCCAGATAAAATACAGTCTGTCACCCAGGGAAGTACTATCCCAACAATGAAATATTTTTCAAATCGATTGAACAGTTTCAGAGCCTTTACAGTACAAACAGTTTAGAACTTTAGTAAGATGATGCAATTTATATTCGAATTTACTGTATTAAGCAGATAAATGAATTCAGTGTAATGTGTGGAGCGAGAGTGCTATTAATAAGTTCGCGAACCTGTTACCTCCGTGTCGTGTTTAGCGAACTTGTCGAACATGTTGGCGTAAAGTTGCTTCTCCTTCTGCTTCTGTTTGGCGATCGTTGACTTGCACACTATTATTTGGTTCGCGGCAGCCTGGGATAAAAATAAATAAAAAGGTTTATTATGTGCTGTTATTAGTGCACTAAATATGTATAGGTAATGTAAACGAACATAAAGTAGATGAAGAATTATCGATGGTGGGTCGTTATTTGAAGTGAAAGTGTCACCCAATGAGCAGTGGTTCAATAATGAAATTGTAAGTTAATAAGAGGAGAAAATGCAAGTTGCACAGAAATGGTGCAATGACAAAAATTTTAAACATTTAAATAAGACAATTTATAGCTATGTCATCCATTTACGAGAAATTTGCAGGGTCTAGGTGTGACAGTCTAGAAATTTAATTATGAAGAATTGAGTACTATGGTAACTACCTTATTCTGTGGTTCAGCCTGAACAACTTTCTCAAAGTCTTTCATGGCGAGTTCAGCTTCCCCGAGGCCTAACAAGGCCTGCCCTTTCCTAAACAGGCCCTTGACATTGTTCTCATCAAACTTGAGGGCCTTTAGAGCGTGTTCTTTGGCCTCGAAGTGGTGGGCTGGAGTGACCTTTAGGTAGACTAGGGAAAGGTTCAGGTGAGCTGATAGGAGTAGTTCTTTTGCTAGGTTGCGGTTCTCTTCTGTTTCGCTGGTGTCTTCTGGCATATCTGGAGAAGAAAAGAATATTGTAAGGAGCGTTTTATAGGATTTTTGTATGAAAAATGCAGCTTTGAGAGATCTATGCTTACTTTCCCACTACTCCTAGTGATATTAGAACCCATTTTCATGGCTCATTACTAAAGTCATTTTATTCTAAAAGCCTAACAACCAAACCCGTAATCCTAAATATTAATAAGGATTCAATAACAAAATATACAATTGGAAACTAACCTTCAAGTAATGAAGTAACTCTCTTGTACATCTTAATGGCCAACTGGAACTTGCTTCCTTTAAAGTAGTTGGTGCCCTTCTCTTTGAACATCTTAGCTTGTTCCACCTTCTCGGCGCCATCCATGGACCACGCCTCTTTGGTCTTCTCGAAGTTTGTTAATTTCACTATGTACTCCACTGCAGAATTCGGTGGTACACCTAGATCGGCATTCCCTTCGGATTTGAAGGCATATTTAGGTTGGATGGTTAACCTCGACTTTTCTCCTAGAGCGAATTTTTCCAGTGCTCTTTCGATTCCTTCGCAAACTTTGTGTTCGCTGCCTTCTCCGAGAGGGAAGGTGACTGTTCTCGTGTCGAATACTTTGCCGTCGGCTTGAAGTCTGCCTTCCAGTTCAACTGTTGAGGAAATTAAGAAGATATTGTATCACAAAATGTTTTTAAATATCCAAACTTGATTGTTTGTACAATTTACCATGATCAATACCCAACTTTCGATCAAGTTTCAAATATGTTTAATTAATATAAAAAAACTGGTTGTCCATAATCTAGCTGTCACCACATTCACATAACGTTTATTTATCATAATATTGTGTATCACATTTCAGCCTATTCAGAGCGTCAAATGTGCGCCTAACAATAAAATATCATGTTGCTGTCAGTGAAGGGAAATGCAGCTTTTGTATTGAATTGAAAGCAATCCCTCTCTGTGAATAAAGTGAAAGGAAGCATTGTATGGCAGATATTATAGTTTACATGTTGTTTGTAATGATTTTCTTGAATTACATGTTGAACCTGGAATCTAATTTCTAGCTTGAACCATATTTTTTTCATATATAGCAAAGACAATTTCTAGCCTGAACCATATTTTTTTCATCTATGACAAAAACAGGTTAAGATATCGAGAAAAAATACTGCTGTAATCCTGCTTCCTAAAACTTATATTTCAAAGAGTATGTATGTATATTTGTTAGTTACCTACTCTTTCACCCAAACAGTACTCAATGGAATTCGAAGAAACTTTAAATTTTTTGAATGTTAGCTACAAAATCGTGTAAATAATACCTGTGACCATAGCGCCGTCATTGGGACCGTCGTTCCCGGTGCCTTGCTCGAGGATGTGACGAAGGATGCCCTTGTTCTTGCCAGGAGACAGGTCCTCCACCTTCCAGTCTATCATTTCGATCTAGACAATGGAAATGTAGGTTTAGATTGACTGATATTTTCGCAAAAACCGAAAAACACAAGCTGGTATTATTCTTTGCTTTCCTGGCTTCATTGAACATTAATTGAAAATAAAATAAACTTATATATATATATACAACTTAAAACTAATACAGTGCATCAAAAAATTGCTCCTCATCACTGTCACTGGGTAATGTACCCAAAAGACTGGCAGCATTGCCACGTTGGATGGCAATGCTCAACCTCTGTGCGAAATAAAAGCCAGCCTTTGGGTCCCGGGAAGTGTCAACCAGGCGCTGGGAAATATCCCTGGCAAGAAGGTGCGCCCTCGGACCCCACGGCCCTAGAGTTTCAACCCCAAACGGCTCAAACATGTAATTGCCTATAAGGTTACTATATTTGCGCCGCTTGAGATTCTCTGCTTGTGCAGCGGCGGAGCCAGCACAACATGCAGTTCCGGGAAGGTGAGATGGCGCAAGAGTGTCGACGCATGTCGCGTCCCACACTAAAGTCCTACCCACCTTCCACGGAAATAGCGACATGCCGTCTGGTCTCTTGCCATCGTCGCGTGCCAAGCCATTTGGTTCGAGTACGGCTGGCACGCCGACGGCAACAAGAGCGCGACGGATCACGTCGTTTATGTTGGCATGTCGTGGTATGCGGCCGGCACTCCGGCTGCACGACAGGCCGTGGTGACCGAGGCTGTTGACAGCTTCCCCGCAGTGGCAGCGATGAGGAGAGCAGCATGGAGCACCTAGTCGGAGGCAAACGGCGAGTCTGAAGGTGGTGTCATCAAACATGGTGCCTGTGTTTGAGGACGGAAGTGCAAGAAGCCATAGACCCGACTCCCATTCACCCACAGCCAGTAGGCGCGCTCGCTCTGCAGAAGTAATTGACGTATCGATTAAACTTTTCCGTATTACTCTGCAGAGCGGCTCATCCCACTGTCTCTGGGAGGACAGGTTGGCGGGTAAGTCGGTGTTCGGGCATGCGACTTTCCAAGCATTTAAATGATGGATCTATTTCATCCGTTCCTTCAAACAGAGGAGCTTCCAAAGATGTTAGGGGAAAGAATGAACATATGTGAAAGATTTTTGTCATCAATATTAGAACAGGTTAAGGCAGAGGTTTTTAATTATCAAAGCCTTAATTAGTTAATAATGGTACTTCATAAAACAATTCACATCTTTTGCAATGCAAATAATAAGTCAACAACTGTCAATGTATTCAGATGGTATAATATAAATAATAAGTGATTAAAATCATTATGCATTCAGCATATGTATTATGCATTCAGTTTTGCAAATTTATCCTTGCATATGGTCCCGTTGGTCACAGGTTATAGTAATTATTATGATTCCCTGAAAAAGTGACCCATTTCAAATCTATGCTTATATTATAAAGCTGAAGAGTTTGTTTGTTTGAACGCGCTAATCTCAGGAACTACTGGTCCGATTTGAAAATTTATTTCAGTGTTAGATAGCCCATTTATCGAGGAAGGCTATAGGCTACTTTTTATCCCGGTACGGGAAGTAGTTCCCACGAGATGCGGGGGAAACAAGTCTGGGGGAAAACAGCCTAGTGCTATATGATATTATGTCAGAACAAAAATGCCCCGCTCAAGTAGTTTTTTCATTTACATTATTTTAAATACACTTCATATTTATGTGAAAAGGACAAATAAATATGCAAGGAACTAAGTTAATGCATAAACAAATTTACAGTTGGTTTGTAACCACTTCCTGTAACCGCTGTAACCTCTATCATTTAGTTATTCATATCATTCCAGGACATTTGTGGTTATTTGAGTTTGTCAAAATAAATAATAATTCTTCAGAGAGAAGCATAATGTTCTTCCTCATGTGCAAGAAATTATTCTTCCTATCTTTCTACACCATTTTTAAATTTTTGTGGATTTAGGATGTCCCATTTTTGTTTTTTAAATCACATAGTCACCTTATGATTGCTCAATGAGAATATGCAATCATTTAACATATTTATTCCATAATTATGGCAAATTCAAAGACAAATTGACTTTAAAGGAACTTACCTCAAACTGAAGAGTAGAGTTAGGTGGGATCTTGGGTGGGCTGCCAGCACTGCCGTAAGCATACTGTGGGGCACAGGTCAGCACACAGACCTCTCCCTTTTTCATGGTAGCCACTCCGATGTCCCATGCTTTGATTACAGACCCTACAGAAGAGTTTGGTATGTTAGTCTTTGGCACCATGAATATGGAGCATACTGTAGGTACAACCTGGCCACATGTAGTATGCGCAAGAGAAAAAAAAAACTTTTCCTATTCTAATTTTGAATTTGTGTTCTAATAAGACATCTACATACTGTTGTGTGTGTTTAGATTACTTTTTGTGATTTCTTCAGATTACGATGACTCAACAAAATCTAAATAGAAATGTTATTAAACACATTTTTCTTTCTGTATTCAGTCATGAACTTTCAATCATTTTCATCATCCTATGCTTCAGTAAATTTTAATGAAGGTAGGATACTACCTTCACAGTGTGGTTTTCAAGTTATAAAACAAAGTATTTAAGGAATTGTAACCCTTCAAGCATTTGATTACTAGTCTAATGATAAATGTGGAATCTAATAATAGACTATACTCATAGATAAATCGATCAAGGCGGCGATCAAGAGGTCAAGAACTAAATAATTATTAAAATAAAACAATTACCTTTGCCCAAATTGAATTCGAAGGGTTCATTTCTGTCTCTGCTGGAGTCGAATTTGGTGCCGTCCAGCAGTGTTCCTGTATAATGCACGGTGACCTGACATCCTGCGTTGGGAGTATCAGTTCCCGTACCCTCCTTGATGATTCTCTTCAAAACACCGCGGTCACCAGTCTTGGTGATATCAACACCTTCATCGACAGTCATTGTGGATTATATTACTTTCTAATTAATTTAAATTGATAAACTCGTAACGCAACACGTTCGGCTGCTACGGCTTATTTTATACAAATTGATTATTTTTTCTCGAAAACTCGCAGTCACACAGTGAGTCGCGCGCCGGTCCGGATTTTTTTGAATGAAATTGTACCACAGATGATACACGAGGAAGCGTGGTTTGTTCTTTGTGGAATTTTCTAGATTGACTGTTAACTGTTTGACACCAAGGCTTTTGAGCAATTTAATAAAACGTTACATTTATTTAATAGCTTCACTCCAATTTTATTGATTTCAGACATCTAAGATTAGATCAAATTATATATTTGTCACTCTGAAATTGAAAATTGTGTTTAGTACAACGAAAATTAACGTTCATGCCAGTGTCACTCTCTTTTCACCCTCCTAAAATTATGATAAAGCCAACTAGCCAACTTATTGGTTACTTTCATTTGCCAATGTTAATTTTCATTGGTATCTATTCATGCCGCAGACGCATATACAAGGGTTTAAAATACACCAAAACAAAAAATATATTTACAATTCATTTATTATGAGGTTTCAGTCTTTAGAAGTTAAATTTTACAGAATATAATATGTACCTGACTTAACTTGCAATAAAATGAACCCATGGGTAATCCTTACCCTTGGACTACCCATACATTAAATGCTGCTGTAGCTTACAATTTTAAATAAATTATGCACAGCAATTCTTATATGCAACTAATAGCACTTAGACCTAAATATTAACAAAGATCTGCCTTTTCATGGCTTCATTTAACATTTTAATTTTAGTGAACAATTTTATATTTTTAAACTATAATCTGTTTATAGCTAATATATTTTTGCATTGCATAAGAGACTTCATAAAAATGGTACTTCTGTTACAGAATAAATATGTACACCTGAATAAATAGAAGCAAAATGTAACAAATAAAAAAATAATTTAAGCTGCGGAATACAAATGTTATCATTTTGAAACTCTAGAATTATCTACATATCTAATCAGCGGTTTTACAAACATAAGTCTTTATATACAACCTGGATGAATATTTTAACAATTGTTAGGGCATTTTGTTACATAATATCTATAAAAGTTGGGTGAACTTTGCGATAATAGTTTTTTGGTTGCATCAGTCTTCCATTCATCAGAACCATCACAACAATCACAGATACCATCGTTTACTTGACTAGATGGAATTGTATTGAGGGCTACAGGCTTATTCCTGTATTGAGTTGCACAGTAAAAAGTTCCGTTCACACAGGCACTTGTGCTCGGCTCGTCAGTACCATCTTCACAGTCACAGAAGTCATCATTCACTTGCTCGAAAGGTATTTTCTGATCAGATTTTAAGCACTTGAACTCGTTTTGGTGATTTGGTCTGTATTTCAACATATGGTTGTACAATACACCATGGAGTACACCGTTTGTGTTTATAAATCTATCAGCCTCGGAACGCAAATGCGTGTACGTTTCTCCTTTTTCATGTTCCATATCTAGGACTGGAACAACTCTGTTGTTATTGTCGGCTTCCGAAGTTATAGTTAAAAAGAAATACAATTGATACAAAATGAAACATATGATCATACAAAGAGTTAGTAATATAATGTTCTTCTTTTTTTTAAGTCCCATCATGCCGCTCATTGAGATCTAAGCACTTTCACTGTATCACACAAGAATTCACTGATAAATAAACACGGAAGAATATAGATTTACATTACAAACGGTAACACAAAACATCCGCAAGGCTGACCTCTGTTTATACTGCATCTTGCTCTTTTTCAACATGATAAAAGAGACAGAAAGTAATTTAGATGCATCAGATGTGAATAAAAAAGTTGGAATGTTTTGAAAGAACAATGACAAGTGCAATCCAATTTACGCGTACGCAACCACAAAATCAAGTAAGAACAAGAACGGAATCAGAAAAACTAATGCGTAAAAGTAAAAACGTCTCAAAAGTCAAAGTCAAACATAGTGACATGTTTGGTTACGTCATGGACGGGTAAATAAAAAAATTACGTTTATTGACGAGCGAAGAATTATTTGGTGAAAAGTTATTGAAAATCATTAATCGTAAATCTAAATCAATGTGTGAGAATTAAGGCCATCATCATGGATTTCTTGACGGTGGACCGTCAGGTGTCTACCTCTTCGGAGAAAAAGGGGGATGAATCTGAAGCCAATGAAGATCTTGAGGTACACTACGTTCTTATTGGTTTTTGTTATTTTGGTCAAGTTTCCAATTCAAATCAGTATTTGTGACTGGCTATATTCGTCCTGTTAACTCGTTTACTATCCTTTAAACACGGCCTTCGATTATTGCTTGTCACAGGACGACAGACAACAAATTTTATTATTTTCCCTTATCCTAATTTTAGATTCTTGCTACTAAATACAGTAAACAACAGTGATTTTGAGGTAGTTTCCAACAACTATATAGTCTGAAATCACCAACCCGCATTAAGCAAGCGTGGTGATTAATGCTCAATCCTTCGCAAATAAAAAAAAGGCTGTAAAAGTAACAGTATGTGTATGTAGGACCTATAGAATGTAATCTTGTGGTTGTTCCCAATATTCTATCTATTCATTGTTTTGCTTTGTTAGGAATTTCTTATTACTTGTAATGGGCTAATGTCTAAGTTCTATCTCTACCTTACTAAGCTTCAATTCTATCCTAGGTGGACAATTCAAAGAGTGTGCTGCTCAAGATAGCGACCCTGTATGCAGAGCAGCTGATGAGTGATCTGATCTTGGAGGTGGGAGGAGTTGGGTACCCAGCCCATCGGCTCATACTGTGTGCCAGTAGTGAAGTATTTCAGGTATGCATTTATTTGGAAACTATTTTTAAACAGATTCTGGTAATATTTGCTATTTAGGAGTGAAATAAGGACTAACAGTAAATATCGCAAAAACGGGCCAAGTGGGAGTGGGGTTCATGGCAAAAAGGTTCAGTAAAAAAATCTTATTTGCTGTATGAAGCCTTTTCAATTCTAGTTTTCACTATTTGTTATTCTAGCTGTGGACATTTCAATTCTTTATCATGGGTCAGACGAAATGGACATATGGTGAAGTCTTAGTAATAGGGCATTGTTTTACTTTTTGGGTATGGAAACCAAAAAAGGAATTACTGGTTAAGCTTTATTTTACCATTTTCAGGTGATGTTGATGAACCGTGAGTGGAGCGAGTGGCGAGAGAGTCGCATCGTGCTGCAGGAGACTCCCACTGCTGCATCAGTGTTCCCACACTTCCTTAAGTAAGCCATGTTATTAAACAGGACTGTGGGAATGTTAGAAAGAGTTACCGCGGCCCTGATACATAAAGGGCGTAAGAAGGAACATGGTTGATTTCAGTTAGTAAGAGTTTGACATTCCCTCATGCTGCACCCATACTGGGAGGGGTCATTTGAGAATTTCCCAGCAAAAAGAAGTCATCTGGTTATTCAGATTTGTATATGTAACTTTTTAGAATAGGATAACTAATTAAACTAATTTATATTAGTTACCTTTGGATAACAAGTTTATTAAAAAACCTGTTTGTTGTTCCAGGTATTTTTATACTGGCCAGATTAGAATATCACATCATACAGTGTTGCCAGTGCTATCTCTTGCCGACAAGTATAATGTTAAGGTAAAGAATGCTTTGAAAAAAGTTATCTGTATTTTTTTTCCAAATTACCTACATAACTTATTATCAACTAATGTAACGCCCACCCTTCACCACTTCCAATGTGTTTTTGCTGTGAAGTGGCGCAACACACTCCCCAGCAACACATGTCTGTTTATTAGGTCTGTTATTTACAAATTATCTCGTATTTCCTTCAGGATCTAGTGACGCTCTGCCTGGGCTACATGTCGCAGCACATCGCGCAGGCCGCCAAGCGCGGGCAGCTCATCTCCTGGATGCAGTACACCATGGCGTGTGGACATAATGACGTCGCTAAGGTAGGAAATAAGCCTACCGGATTTGCCCGGTAACTGGGTTGAGGAGGTCAGATAGGGCAGTCGCTCCCTGTAAAACACTGGTACTCAGCTACAACCGGTGAGACTGGAAGCCGACCCCAACATAGTTCGGGAAAAGGCTCGGAGGATGATGAGATGATGACAAAATAATTGCAGTTCTTTCTGTTTTTGAAGTAGGTAAATATGTGTAACAATAATTGTGTACATTTTATTTAAGCAATTTCGTGCTTCCGTCCTAACTAATATTATAAATGAGAAAGTAACTCTGTCTGTCTGTCTGTCTGTCTGTCTGTCTGTCTGTCTGTCTGTCTTTTCTTCACGCCTAAACTACTGAATCGATTTGTGTGAAATTTGGTACAGATATACTTTGAAACTTGAGAAAGGACATAGGATAGTTTTTATTACAAAAAAATATAAAAATAAAATTTATTCCGGACATATAGCGCCACCTATTGGTCAAACCAAAAATCTACCGGAAGTTACTATTCCACGCGAAAGAAGTCGCGGGCAAAAGCTAGTATTACTATAAACAGCCAAGCCAGTTTAGAAGTTAACGAATTTTTGCTTTTGTAATTCTTGATATAAAAAATTGCAAATCTTATACTGCAACTGGTTTTGACGATGTAGAATCTATCCTTTCTTGGTTGTAACCACCAACTTTGTTCGTGCAGGAATGTCAGAACTTCGTGAAGTGGAACTTGGAGTGGGTGTGGTCTGACAGCGACCTGAGCGAGCTGGAGGGCGAGACGCTGGTGCAGCTGCTGCAGCAGAGCGACCTCGTGCTGCACAACGAGATGAGTGTCTACCGGTGAGTGTCGCTAGAGATGTGACACCAGTGTCACTAGTGTGTAAAGAGGCGTTTGTGAAACAGTACCCTAAAAAAAACTCCCTTTCTCCACTTCTTTTGTTAGTCCAAATCAAAGTTCAAATTGGATGTCAAATTTCTTTCATCATAAAAGCAAAATATATCTGTCCATGGAGGTAACCAAGGACAAAATATGTATCAAATACATTAGTTGGTAGGTGGTGAAATAATGGATGCGGGGTTGTTTGCGCGATTTAATGCGGCCCTGATACACAAAGGGTTCTAGGAGGAATATGGTGGGTTTTAATCAGGAAGAGCCTGGTACTCTCTCACGCTGCTAACCCACAGCCAGGAGGGGTCAAATAATAAATTTGATTTTTACCATGAGACAGACTGTGTGAGGCAATTAGGTGTATATTTTTTGGTCTTCAGAAAAACAATACACCTGTCTTTGGTACCTACATGCATATTATTTTTTGTAATACTCTTTAGGGTCATCATCTCCTGAGACTTTCCCAACTATGTTAGGGTCGGCTTCCAGTCTAACAGCATTCAGCTGAGTACCAGTGTTTTACAAGGAGCGACTGCCTATCTGACCTCTTCAAAAGGTCCTCTAAGGGTCTAATCTTAATAACTGCTATGATTTCTTCCAGCTTCGTAGTTCGGTGGTTGAACCAGCAGCGCGAGCGTCTCTCGGCCTCCGACTTCACGGAAGCCGAGTTCAAGACGCACTGGGAGTCTCTCGTCGCAGCTGTCTTCTCTCATGTCAGGTCAGTTATATAGTTTGCTGGACAGATTGAAAATATTATTAGCTAATATGAAACAAATCTATGTATGTGGTTCGAAATTTTTGTCATCATCATCTCCCTTGCCTTTTCCCAACTATGTTGGGGTTGGTTTTGTTCAAGTTTTATCCTACTGTTATAGTTATCGGCACGAATCTTGAGCTCTGACCTACATCTGCGCAGAAGTGATTTATTGGGTCCCTTTTGTGGTATGAAGTGAGGCGCGGGGGCGTAAATATTATAAATGTAAAAGTTTGTAAGAATGTATTCATTTATGTATGTCGATGTGTTTGTGATTCTTTCACGGTTAAAGTTCCTGATGGATGCTTATGAAACTTTGCTTTGGAATAATAGGCTACTTTTTATTTATGTGCGGGAATTAGTTCCTGTAGACAGACAGAAAGAAAGACATTAGAGGAAGTCTGAGTAGCGCCAGTTACAGAAAAGATGAGAAGTAGAAGATTGTCGTGGTATGGGCATGTAATGAGGAGGGATGATACGCATGCAACAAAGTGTGTGCTAAGTATGAATGTAGATGGATGGAGAGGAAGAGGAAGACCTAAGAAAAGGTGGATGGAATTGCCTGAAAGATGACATGAATAGGAAGGGAGTGAGTGTCAGTATGACGAGTGACAGGGGAAAATGAATGACATATTGCGCCGACCCCAAGTAAAATTGGGAACAGGGCATGAGAAAGAAGAAGAAAAGAAGCCAGACAGAAAGCTAGTGCTCTTCACATGTTTACTTTCACAGTTATCATAAAATTCTACTGTTTCCCCATCAGATTCCCCATGATGTGTCCCAACCAGCTGGCTAAGCTGCTGCTGTGCCCGCTCACGCAGGAACACAAAGACTTCTTCATGGAGAGGATGGCCATCGCCATGAGCTACCAGTCAGGTAACGAGTAAATATGAACCTTAATGTAGCAGTTATGAGGTGCATTTTCAGGTTAGTTTGAAGACAAAAAACATATTGATTTGATTTGAAAACTGTAGGAACTGCAACGTTAGAAAAATAAATGGAGTATACGAAATTGGTTGTGCGATCTATTGTCCGCAATCTTTTGGGTATTAAAACCGTTGATGTGTGTCTACATCGCTCATTTCATTTCAGTATAGCTCGCTCATTTCCCGCATTTTCATAAGCATCTCGTGGAAACTACTTTCCGAACCTGGATAAAATGTAGATAGCTTTTCAGTAGTGAAAGATTTTTTTAAAGCAGTTCAGTAGTTGCAGTAAACATCTTATAATCGAACTAGCTGTTGCCCGCAACTTCGTCTGCGTGGGCAATATAGAATCGTCAAAATACTACTTATCCCGTAGGTGCATTCTTTCACGTGACAGTATAATTAGGATTAGCACTTAGCAGTCGCATAGATTCATTGATCAAGGTTGTGTTGTGGATGTGACCATTTATCTAAACAAAAGAAGTAAAGTTTGTGACGTTGTTCAGCCAATTCGGAAAATTATTTTACAGGAAACAGCTATAATCTATGTCTACATGCTTTGAATCTGACAAAGCTGTCATTTGTACATTTTCTGCAGCTGCTGTGACTAATCAGAAGCCAGAAAGTCTGTCAGTCTTACCATGGATATCGTCTTGTGTAGTTGACTGGATTGAAGATAGGTAGATAGGTAGTCGCTCCAAGCAAAATATTGGTACTCAAACAGATTCGGTGACTGGAAGCCAACACCAACATAGTTGGGGAATAGCTGGATGGATGATAAAATGAGTCATCATCATCAGCAGGCGCATAGGGTAGGATAGTTTCACTTACTCATGGTAAGGCTGACCCCACATTAGGCGTGCGCGATCCTCGGGCGTGTGAGTAGCGCGGGCGTCGCGAGCGCGCTGCGTGAACGTCGCGTTTTGCTGCCCTGCGGCATGTGTGAAGAGTGCAAGCGACGCGCTCGCGGCGAGCACGCGGCGCTCGAGTTGAGTTCTTACCCCTTCGCCCGCTATCCCCGCCGCCCGCTAAACGCCTTAGCAGTTAAACGTCAAGGAGAGCGGCGCGTGCAAGCCGCGAGCGCGCTGCAAATGCCGCAGGGCAGCAAAACGCGACGCTCACGCAACGCGCTCGCGACGCACGCGCGGCGCCCGCGCTACTCACACGCCCGAGGATCGCGCACGCCTAATGTGGGGGATGCCTAAGCCGGGACTCCACCGAAATGTTTGCATTAGTTCACGAATAGGCAAAATGTACGTATCTGTGAGAGTCCACTTCATGTGTTCGTACTTGAAACCTGCAGTTTTGCCAAGATTTTCAGAATGTACGCTCGCAATTTGTCATTTCTTGGTGGAGCCAGCAAATCAAAAGAAACATAAGTGTTGTATACTGTGCGTCACTACCGCACACCGGGAAAATTTCGCTCTTGCGGAGGACGTTCATATACCATATTTTGTGTCACACGTAAACAGGACGACAGTAAGTATCCACCGAAACACTTTCAAAGATCTGATGAACGAACAAATCAGACCTGACTTGGTCACCTGGGGCCAATCAGAGCTCTATGAAGCGATAATACGCTTTGGCTCCTACTGTTATTGTGGTTTCTGAAAATTTATTCACCTCATTCAACGATGAATGTAATTCTGATGGTACTATTAAGAACACTTGCTTAGCGCAGAAGCTGACGTTGACAGGCCGACTCTTTTGACTTCTCGAATAGGATACCATTGGTTTTTGTGCAATGCACACCTGCAATGCATTCTGGATTAGGATAGGATATAGGTGGATAGGATTTGCAACAGAGAACAATTCTGTCTTTGTGATTAAATGACATCAAACGTAATTTTATATAAAAGGTGTTTTTTTAGACTTGGCTCGGATCTTACTGAGACTGTTCGTAATCGTGAACAGTGTATTTGCGATCAGAAGTTGAAAGTAAACATGTCTCTGGTATGCGGCGCGTAATTTGTACGTTTTCAGACGCATAAAGCATTTTACGTGTGTATGGTATTAAATCGAGAAAGCTCCCATTTCTTATCTGCACTTTGTATCTGGGCTTGTTTTTAAAGCTACAGAATCCTACATTACCTACCTCACGCTTAGCAGCGCTTGCGAGAGATAGATCCTCGTTTCTTCTAGGATTAAGTTTACATATTTTGCATCAGAAAAAATAATTAAGGTCTACTTAATACTACTCACTCAAAGTAATTTGTTTTAAGGCCACCACATTAGTGGAAGATAAGCTAAACTATGTTTATGAAAAAATCCTGATATGAACTCCATCTGTAACTTTAAATAATAATTAATTGTTCCACTAAAGTCATCATTTTTGACATAATGTTCAAAAAATAATTTAGATGGCACCGTTTTTGGCCGAGAACTATTAATTTTCCTTTCATCAAGGTAATAATTATAGTTGGATTTTGATGTGGCACGGCAAACTTACAAACACTATTGAAATGTCTATCGAAAAATTACACTTCGTGTTAAAATATGGTGAATTACGGAAAATACACAACTCCATCTGTTGAAATAATAATCCTCTATAAAGAATGTATGGTAATATTGTCATTTACCACCTCGCTCCTTTGACAAATTGATGATGTATTTTATTTACCACAGATGGAGCTACTTTAACCTTGGCTAAACAAAATTTTCATATTTTTTTTTCTTCCGAAGTTACTTATAAAGGTGTGATTTTCTGTGTAAAGATTAATAATAGGTCGATCAACTAATATAAGTACAACATTCAAATGTACAGTTTTGACAAATAGATTGCGTGTCGTAATATTTTACATCTTGAATTCACAAAATTAATCATATCTTTTGATAGAGTGAATCGATTTCGATGAAACAAAAACTAAGTACAGATACCGGCACGGATATTGGGCTCTCGGCGGAAGAGTGGGGATCGCTTTGCGCACCCGTACGCATAAGGCAATAAGGCAGTAAATCGCTTCTGCGCAGGTGAAGGTCATGGCCCGATATCCGTGCCGATAACTGTAATACCCCAAGTTACGTAGAATTTTTGTATATAAGCATTGTCTGCATTTAATTCGTAGATTTTACGTGAATCGCGAACAAACAAACAGATAAACAGACAAACAGACAAAAATGATGGAAATGGGTTCTGTTAGTTATCCTTTAACATACTGGCTATTTTTTTTGTCAATTTCTGCAATGTACAAAAATTACTTTTCTACAGATTTATTATATGTATAGATAAAATCCTTTTTCAACTGAATTCCTAGAAAGGCGGAAGTATTCAATTCGGATGATTTTTGTTTAAATTAACATACACAAGTTCTTTTATATAGTTAAAGTCAATTGAAATTAAATAATACAACACAATTCGTAATTAATAACTAAATCTCTTTAACCAGGTCAATACGAACGCGTATCAGAAGTCCAGCAAACCGAAGCCGGCCGCATGCTATTCACGCCCCGACTCTACACCGAAGACACGTGGGGCTCAGTGTTAGCCGTGGACAACTTCCACTCGCTGCCCTGCTACCACACCCGGACCTTCATCTTCAGCACGAGACCCTCGATAGCTGATGTGGCTCCTCAGGATAAGCTGACGGAGTGGACGGTGGATTTGTACCCGAAAGGGGTGTGGTTTAGGAAGAGCTTGCTGATTGTGTGGGCGGGGACTTATGACGTGAGTTTTTTTTGGCTTTTAGGTGGTTTTGGGTGGTGGCGAAAGTTTTTATTTGTGTGATATGGCGTTTTCACACTAGCGGATTTTAAGGGGCTTAAAATCTTAGTTCTTTATTTTTAGTTCTTACCGGATCCTACGGGCGGTGTCCGTGAGAAATTCAAAGAATTGACAACTGTGGAAGTGTGCCCGGTTGGAAAATAAATAAAATACTTGACCCTACAACAACTATCGGTATAAACAATGATTGATTTTTGTCGCTCCTAATTCGTCGTGCGTAAAAATCCGCTGGTGTGAAAGCGGTTTTATGCTTTTAACTGTTAACATTATATAAATGCAATTCAAAAGTAAAATGCAGGGGTAAGGTCGAATGTGTTTTGTTGTTTATGTATAATGGCTGTTGCTTCATTACTTCATAGTTCATACACTTGTAAGTATGAAAATAGCTTCCAAATGTTTTGGGTATCGATGTGAGGTCGTGTTTCACGACCTTTGAGTGGCCAGTTAATAAAAATAACATTATTACCATTATTACAGTAGTTTTTTTTCAAATCCGTAAAATTTTGCCAATCAATATTGAACCTTATTCTTTAGAGATAAAGTTGAAAATCTATAAATGATATAATTTTACATAGTCAGAGGTGGTGAATCAGACACTCAGTGTATTGTAACATGTATAGATTAACAGTTTATTTCGTTTTCTTGCGCGAGCCGTTTTTCCGAACGCGCGGACCCAAAGGGAGGGTATGTACGGTCATCACAAGTTATTGTTGAGCCACCAAGCTTTTCTCAAGCCTATTTTCTTGCATTTTCATAGATATTTAAGTGATTTTAAAACTTTTTTTTTCATTACTTTCACATCTTATCTTCTTCAGTAATTTGTGTAATAAGGCCAGATATACTTTGAAAAAATATATGTTTTTTTGGGAACATAAGCATTAATATTTTTTATACTTATTTGCTTGCTTTTAATATTTTCTGATGAACATTGGTGGATCAACAATTTCTTGGTTCGATTGTATGAATGACAGGCTTTTTATTTAATTACATTATCATGGGTTAATAATGTTATTAGTAAAACACATAAAAAAATCTTTAACGTTAACTTCTGCAAAAAAAAAAACCGAAAGCACTTGAGTATGAAAGCGAAATAAAAAGATGGAATAAATGTGATCATTTTATTTATTTATTGCTTATATACAGTGCCTACTGAAATGCGGAATTTTGTTGATCGAGATTATTTTCAAAATTTTATACTAAAAGGCTATTTTGCTAACTTGCAGTTACTTAAATTCACTGAGCACGCTTGCATCATCTACAACCCGTATCGCATACCGAAATACACTTATATATCAATCAGACATTCTTAAATCTGCTTCTACAATTCATGATTTTTTATATTCCAATAACATATATATATACATAGCTTACTAGACACTGAATTTTGACATTAGCCCTGTAGTAACGTCAAAAACCTATTAGTAGCTAGTAACAAAATCGATAGATAGATATGTGATTGAAATATGCATAACCAAATCGACGGTTAAATATGCTATTGAAATCATCAGTTAAACACTCGATCAACAAAATACCGCAATTCCCTAGGCACCAATCACCAATTCCTGATGACCTTCTTTCTCCAGGTGCCGGAAGTTGTATTGCGGACGGTGCGGATATCTATCACGTGTCAGAACTGCCCCGAGTATACTGTTAACCAGTATGGCGAGACTGAGCAGTTGGAACCTGATGTCAGGGTTAAGGTTAGGAGATATAGATAATAAATCATTTGTTCAAATAAGGCTAAAAGTGAGACATTTTTGAAGGTCAATTTTACAAAAGACCAACCTTCACCACTTCCTATGTGTTTTTGCTGGGAAGAAATAAAAGTGGAACAAACTCCCGGAGAGTTACAATTGTGAAGTACTGGACATTGTCCGTATGTTGATTTTCACTGTAGATACATACTATTTTCAATAAGAAAAGGCTCTTAATACTTAATTTACTGACCGTCTCGTCACGTCACGAGAGAGAGGACGAGTTTAACAAGTAACATAATCAGTCAGAGTCCGTATATCGGTAACGTTCTCTATGTTGATTGACATTTACCATAGCGTACTTATGAAAGAAACAAAATAATATAAATAACAATAATGTTCTGTTTCTCAGATCGGTATCCTAGTGTGGGGCGTTCAGAAAGGAGTAGAACATGTGTCCTCCGTCGTGGAACGAGTGCATCGGTTTTCACCACAAAACAGGTACAATTTCTTGCTACTTGCTGCTTACTACCTTTATTTGCAGGTGGTTAAAAAAATTTATGTATTTTCTATATTTAATTTATTTACTAAGGCTCCAGGTTCGGTTTTTTACCCGGATGGGATGCAGGAGAAACCTCTGGCAAAATCTAGTTATATTAATATCAAGACGCGGGAATCAGCTGGTAACTAATATATTGATTTGTGACACTTACCGTCTTACCACAAAAACTTTTAAACGTCAGTTTAAGCCTTGTCTAAAAAAGTGACAAATTATGACGTTGACATATGGTTCATTTTGCAGCCACAGTGACTTTTAGACAAGTTTTTTTTAGACAAGTGTAAAACAGGCGTTTAAGTTTTTGTAGTAAGGCCATTATTCTCAGGCGAATATTATACATTTAAATAAAACTACTTTTACCATATGGTCACGGGCAGGGCAGGCGGGCATGTTATTATAGTATGTATCAATACATGCAAGCTGTAATACCTATTATTTTTAAAAAGAGTAACCATGGAGTTTCTTGCCCGTTCTTCTCCATAGGAAGCTACTTTTGGAATGGAAAACTAGAATCAACTTTATTTATATTTTTTGACGTTCATAAGTGCTTGTGAAAGCCTAAATGAAATAAATGATTTGACTTTGACTTTGACTTTGACTTTGACTTTGGGCGACCATGAATGCTGTTAAGGATCCGAAACGTTGGGATTAAATTTAATATTAATATATCCGCGATAAAATCCGTAAAAATAGTTTTATTTAAATAGTAACTTAGGTATATTATTTTTTTGTTCCAGAGTGCTGAACATAGACGGCGCCCTGGACTTCGACGAGCTGAACACGCCGCTGTACTCGCCCGCGCCCAAGCGGGACCTGTCGCCCGCGCCGCCCACGCACAAGTACAGCGCTTGTAACACGTATGTTATACATATATTTCAGTATTTAAACTAATGTGCATTCCTTATTATTATGTACCCACCTAAGGAGTATATGAAAATAAATCTCCTTACTGATTTACTATGTAACTGAAAAAATATTCATAACTATAATAGTGAGTCACAGCACATTATTCTTTATAAAAACTATTTCAAAACGATTATCGATGCCGAATCATAAATTCATTTATAAACTGAATGAATCAAGCTCACTGTAGCTTAACGTCATAATGCACCTCTTAAATTATTTCAATGAGGGCTACCGCGTATGAAATCGTCGCTAGAGGCGCTTGTGTAGCGTGAGGTCTTCGCGAGGGTTTATATTTCTAATTAAATTAATATTGTGAATATTTAACGATACTTTAGATTAATTATGGCAAATACAGATCAGGGTTCTATAAATGTCACTGCTTTGACACCCTTTAATCTTTCGGAAACTTATGTTCGCATTTCTTTTTCGAGCAAAACGGCACTGCGCAACACTGTGGCATCGCCAATACGTTCACACAATAGTTCTATTGTATTACATATGATCTAATATAATCATCTAATGTAGATATAAGTTTTAGCGCTCATAATACGAACTTTGATTGCCATAGTTTTAGACCTCACGCTACAGTTGCGCCATCTGGTGAAACAAAAAACGGTAGCCCTCATTATCTTGAAGGTCACTCGTGACGCGCGTAAAACAGCTAGATATATGTTTCTTCCAAATCGTTTTTCATTATTTTTTGCAAAGTCATCGTACCCGAATTTCTGTGGCTTCTTTACTATCATTTTACTTCACCTCTTTCTTCATTACATACATACTTTCACAGCATATTTCATCAATGTTATTTATATTTGCAGTGGCAGCAAGCGTTGTTCCAAGTGTTCGGATACCTGCGACTTCCCCGAACCGAAACATCTGTTGGGTCCTAACAAGGATCAGCTGCGGGTAAGTTTAAGAATAAAATACCCAAATTCACCAACAGCATAAACGTCAGATGTCAAACTTTAAATCAATTGTTTACCATGAATTTAACATAAGTTTTTTTTTTTTCAATTTAAGTAAATATTTTATTGACGACGTTCTGAAATAAACTTTTAGTACATTCGGAGTATAAATATAGTATATTCGGATAAATGTAATTTGAAATATTTACTCATCTGAATCAAAATGAAATGAATGAATAAAACATCTCATTCGTCACGATAGGGATGGTCAAAATGCAGAAATCTAATGCAAAACACCACTTAATGTGTTATATAAAATTGAGGCCGAAACCAAAAGGGGGGGTTTTCGTGTAAGTGGTTAATTTCTTATTTTTATTTAATTTAATTCCCAGATACAAGTAGTAATAGTTCCTCTAACGGACTACTGCCACGTGAGCTCGAGCGAGGCGGCGCAGGGATGACGTCACAACATCGCGCACTCGCTCTGCCGCCCCCCCGCCACGCATGAGTGAACGAGATGCATATATTTCTCTCAGTTACTGCTTTGCTGCAAGAGACGAAGGTGAATAGATGTTGGTGAGGTATGCTTGTTAACTCTGCCTTGCTTGTGTAATTTGATCGTAAATAGACGAAAACCTAAGACAATCCTAACTAATATTAGAAATGTGAAATTTGGTACAGACATAGTTTGGAACTTGAGGGAAGGAGGTAGGATAGTTTTTATTACAAAAAAATATAAAAATAAAATTCATTCCGGACATAAGCGCCATCTATTGGTCAAACCAAAAATCTGCCGGAAGTCACTATTCCACGCGAACGTGTCAATAATATAACTCATATATCTGAATGGCACATGTGGTACCTTATATCCATGTGTGGCATGTTCCCTTCGGGACGCGGGTAAAACCGCGAGCGATGCGCATATTGTTCTTTCATATATGCCGTTACACAAACTTTCGCCTTTATATTGTAAAAAAGATATTTAAAGTGTCAGTTATCTGACAGTTAGCAGTGCTATGTGCCTGTAGCCTGCCTAAAATTTCCGTCAGATATTGCAAACGAAACCTCTGAAACCAAAACCATGATAAAAACTGTCAGAGACTCAGTAACCGGTAAAACTGACCATAAGATATGTTTCCATCTCTGTCTTACTATAGTTATTTGGCCATTGAAAGAAGGTGACAAGCATACTTCTTAGCAATTAACATCTTTGTCTCGTTTAGCCACTGAGTTTGTTAAGTACATTAATTATTAGAAATACTTTTACACCATATTGTTTAAATATGTTTCGTTGAAAATATTAAAATATTTTTTTAAAGAATTTCAAGTATAAATTATATTATGTTAGCTGAAAGAATGGTGTAAATTATTTTAGTTAATGAATAGCAAATTTTGCAAAAAACCCCGGTGTGTTACCGGGTGATTTTGGTTAAGATTGCTAGGTTCATTTTATTAGCCTGATAAGTTAGATAAAATATATATGTAAATTATTATGTATGACGAGGGTAGATAAACGACTGGATTAAGGAAGGTCTATTTGAGATGAAAAACTCATAGTTCAATGTTTGTATGGTTGAAGTAAGGATTTTAATGTGTTATATACTCACTGTGGGTCGCTTCACTTACCTATAATGCTAACCGAACCATTTTCAGTTGTCAAATCGCCGATGTGACCATTGGGCGGCAAGTATACGGCTGGTCATGGTTTGGTCATAGTTATAGTTAAATGGTGCAACTCTCCCTTACTGTATTAATATTAAAATTCTAGAGTAATCAATGACATTAATGTGAGGGTTCAGGCGCTTTTTACCAACCATATTGATGTACTTAAACACATGTGTCTATTATTGTCTGAATTTGATCGATTTTCAAGTCTGTATTAATAAATTGAATTACTTTGGCTTTGTTATAATTTGTATCATAATCAATTTGCTATTAAAATCGATGTTCTTGAAATAATTCGACCATTGTCACTATTGAAGAACAGTTGTGTTTTTGAGCCCTTATAATTATTTGTACATTGTCTGGTAGCTAAACCTAATTTATATTTGTTAAAATGTTATTGTTCTCGATGTAAACCTTTTTGATGTAATATCTCGGTGTTGGTTAAATTCATGAGTGTTGCCATTCATCAAAAATAATAGTATCACATTATAAGTATAAAATGATAATTGCGAATGGATGAAAATTTAATTTAATATAATAAATAATGTTACATAATAATTCAATCAATGTAATATGTAGATAAATTTATTGCAAGCCTAATATTTATGTTGTAATATTCCGTTATTTGGGGTCTAGTTTTTTAAACCTCTTTTTATATTTCTTAAAATGTTTTAGGAGCTTAGGTACGCCGAAATAATATGTTACGTAACTTTGCAGCGCTCCATCTATGTGTAAATAAATTGTTTTTAGTTTTAAAACAGTGGTGTCATTTATTTATTTATATTTGTATCAGTTCCATTTCAGTTACATTGGAAGACGAGCGTACGGAGTCCACACATCTCTCGTTGACACATAAAATAAAAAAAGAAATCTTCAATGTCAAAGGAATATGGAGATTCTTACTGTTCATTATAATTAATAATATTTTGTATCATCATTTTATTGAAGTTGTCTCAAAAGATCTTCAGCGTGTTGTCTCCGGCCCCACGTTCGCAATCTGAAAATCCGGGACTCTATAGTCTCGTGGCCTGGCCAAGACATATGATACCTAACAGAACCAGTTCAAGCAGGTTGTATTTGCTATAAGTTTATAATTTACAACTCTTGGCTTAGAGCGTTTAAACTAAACTGGATACTAGCACAAAATGTATAATTTTTTTCATGAGTTACTTTCATTTGTTTTACCTAAATCCGCTGTTGAAGAAGTCTTATGTCCATTGTTAAGATAGCCGATTATTCAGTGATCAAATGCAGCCTACAAAACTTTCATTGTAAATCCCAATCTAGGTGAGTGAACATTACGTGAATTCTATATTTTTAATTTGGTTAAAAAGTACTTTGTGTCCCAGTTTAAAAACTCTTTATCGGGTGTTCCGAGAATTCTCGATTGATCGTCAGTCGATGGATTGATCGACGAATATCGATTCATGGCATCAATCGGTAGTTCTGGCAACACCCTAAGTTATGCTGTATGTCTGTGTATGGCGATTATCACACTGCCCCGCATGATGCAGCGTAGTGCGTGGATGCGTTTTTTTCCGTTGTATGGTAATATCTCCGTTTGTATGGAAAACACGCATAGTCCAACACACTGAAAATGCATCCACGCGCGTTCATGCGGATCACGCACATACATGCGGAGAAACACGCACCCCCCGCGCGTAGGTGCGGGGCGAGACGCAAGGTATGGCACACTGAATCCCGCAATGCCGCGCGTGATTTTGAATGGGCGTGACGTGTATATTTGAAAATGGAACTCGCTGTGCGTGAATTTACAAAACGCACCTACGCGCGTGAGTGCGTGAAAAACCCGCACGATGATGCAGATCTGCACTCCCGCAGGAACGCGCGTAGGTGCGTCGACACGCAAGATGCAGCGTGATGCGGGGCAGTGTGAAGATCACCTATATGTGCAATATATGTCTTATTACACTGTTCGCTGCAGTATTATTTTGTCTATTCGTGCGTAATTTGTTGTAAACGTTTGGACTTGAATATTATAAGTTTAAAATATTTTTAATTTGTTTTTTTTTTTGTCTCAAATTAAATTAAAACCATTATTATATGTATAAAGTATTTATTACACAATTGACGATACATGTAGAACGTAAAATAACACAAAGCTCTTCAATGTAAACAAACCTTAACATATTCCGTACAGAAAATTTCAAAAAATGCCAAGCAATAGGAATACACGATATTCGTCGCTAAACTGACTATGTAATTAAAAATATAATCATTTAACATTTATTGACAAGCATGGATTACATTCATGACACCCATAGTTTTAAAAATACTCAAAATTTCATGATTTCAAAAATCTTACAGTAACTTGACTATAACATGACTAAGGGTTAGTTTGAAAAACGTCGAGTTACACCATTCTACTATAACGATAGCCAAACTATAACCAGCCGTGAACTTGAAGATATATAGGATATAGCTCAAATTGGCGATTTGATAACTGAAAATTGTTCGGTTATCGTTATAGTTAAATGGTGCAACCCAATGTATGTATTACAAGCGTTTTCCGTGTGACATTTTAACATTCACGGACCACGGACTTGTTTTCAAACTTAGCCTAAACCAAAATGATTCTAACTTTAAAATACAATTTTTCATCAATATCATAGGCCAAATTGGACAATTTCGAAGCTCTTACCACTAAAATGTTGACTGTACCTTAAACTATGCTTATCTTACGCAAATATACATAGAAACCTTGTTTCGGGGCAAAAGCACGTTTAAAAGCGGGTAGACGAATGTTCAAACAATACAGTTGCAACTCTGTGTACCCTCAGAGGGTGGTCATTTAAAGGAGATGGCCAAAAAAATCCCAGAGTCGACAGAAACTTCGTATGTATGGTTTGATTCAGTATAATTTGTAGAGTACAAAAAGTATTTCATGTCATCTAAAAAATTAAATTATGAATTTAAAAAACCCCTGACCCAAAAAAAGTACGCAATTATTATGACAAAAGGTTAAAAACGCTAAACCCTATAAAAAGCAAAAAATAACTTTTAACACTACGTAAGTACCAACTAAAGCATGTCAGACTAAACAAAATTTTGTCGTGTCGGGGGACCGCTCTAATTATCTAATTAAGATTCGTGTTTTTTATATACGTATACCTATCATTTGATTTATGTGAGTATTTTTGAAGGTAAAAAGCGGTCCCCCGACACGTCAAAATTTAGTTAAGTCTGACATGCTTTAGTTGGTACTTACGTAGTGTTAAAAGTTATTTTTTATATTACTATTCGCATGTATAACGTTAGTATACCATGTTTTTTATGGTCCTTTATGTGAATAATCTTTAAAATCAACATAAATTCAACATAACCTACTTTATCTCGCTGTGGCGGCATATTGGGCTGACGTAGTGTAGTCTCAATATATGACATGTCATCGACACGAAAGAAGAAGAAACCAATTTTTGTGAAAATATGGTTAGCTCCTATACCCCATGGATTTCAGGCTTGACTTTTTGGCACCATCAAAGGTCTATTATAATGAACCCATCGGTACCCATTTCGTTGCTGTCGATTCTGGGTTTTTTACTATGAAAATTTGGTCATCTCCTTTTGAATGCTTCTTTTATATATTTTTAAATTAAGAGCAATTCCTTTTTATTTATTTGTAAAACTGCCAGTTACGGTCATTTTCCGATTTATATTATCGCGGAAAAGAGACCATAATACCAATTAGTATGAATATAAAAAATGTAGTGAGGCCTCGATAGTTTAAAACTGGGTTCAGTAAGATCTTTAAGACTTTAACTATAATATTCATCTTAATTAAAGGTAACGCCTAAACTTCTTAAGATATAGTGTATCAAAAATAATCCGTAAAATTATCATAAGAGAGTACAAAGAATACATTTTAAAACTAAATACGTTTGCACCATTATTATTGAATAAAAAGGAATACTTTTAAGTACTACGCTAACTTGAGCCTTCACTCGTAATACGTAAGATATAAAAACTATTTCAATTCACATTGGATGGAATAGTAAATGCAGAATTTCGAAGTTTTAAAAAAAAGCAAAGTGATAGATTTGCTTTTTGGTATTCACAGTCTTCAATTCCTTAATAAATAGACTATGGTTAGTGTCCAAAATGTATTTTTTTTTAAGTTATTGTCACAATTTTTATAAAAAATACTATTCGGAAGTTTATCTTTTGATTTCAAAACGTCTCACTTGTTATCACAGTGTTGCATTAAAAATATGAATCGAAAATTATTAGGACCTTATAGATTTTAAATGGTAAAATAATCTTAGAAGATTTTTTGAAAGCGATAAGCACACACTTTGTCGGCCACATAGGGTCTATGGACATCTATACACTGAATATTTATTATATACCATTATTTGATTACTTGCAGTAAACATTTAAAAAGCGACATCGCCAGGAGTTTCGCAGAAACACATATTTGTTGATTAAATACTGACTAATCATATATCATGATGTATTAAGATCTACTACACTTATGGCCGATTTCAACACCTCTTTACAAGTACCTTACACCATACATGAAGGACAAATTCATACAATTATATTTATGAATTTATCTGGTAAATAGTACAGACATCAACCTACGCCAATCTGTCAATTTTTTTCAATAGATTCTCAACCTTATCATAATAGTAGGAAGGTTAATATTCGATTGATAAAAATAGACAAATTCGAGTAAGTTAACTGTACTTAAAAGGTATAAAACCGGCCTTTATACATCTAAAATGTAAGTTATACTTGAGAATAACTTGTGACCGAATATCGCTACAACATATCTTCGATGCAAGCGGTAACGTAATACAATGTGCATTTTTTTCAAAATTTTCGTAATGTATGTAAAATGGCTGTCGGTTGATACAAAAGTATTTTATTTATTAGGTCATAGGAGCAACTCTTTCGGGAAGAGGTTCATGGAAGCATAATCTTCGAGTACCTGAAAAAATTATGAAAAAGCCTTTAAAATAGTTTTATAGTGAAGAAAAGCTAGGATGCAGGCATAATTATTTTAAGGTCGTCACAACTCTCCAAAATAAATTAATTCTTAGGCTGTCCGCCGACATCCGATAGTCGGCGACTGATTTTTTGAGCAAAATAGAACACACTAATAGCAATAGTGCAACGCATACGTCTTACAAACAATCAGTCAGAAAGTCCTACAAAAATCAGCCTGATTATATCCTACAAATCTCTCGGGAACATTTGATAACAAATTATATGGACAGGCTGTCAAATCAAATCAAATCATTTATTTCATTTAGGCCTTTACAAGCACTTATGAACGTCAGAAACTATAAATAAGGTTGATTCTAGTTTCCACTTGCTTAAAAACATTTTCAATCATTTTAATTTCTTCATAATGTACGTTATCCGAAATGAGAAGAATAATAATACCAACCTCTTTCAAGTTATCCACGGTAGGCTTGGGCACGTCTAGCGGCAGTAGCTGCCGCAGCCTGCTGCCGTCGAGACACAGCTGCTTGTTGAGCAGCAGCTCAGCGCCGGCGGAGGGCTCCAGCGGGGTGTGCTGCAGGGAGTACTTGCGGCAGACTTCGGCCCAGGCGGTGAGGTGCTTGTCGTTCGCTTCCTCGGCTACTGATGTTATGTCGTTCTGGAAATAGGTTTGTAAAGGTTAAAGTACGTAATGTGTAAGGTTTCTATGCATGATGTAATAACTGTTGGCATCCCAAATAAATGAGTTGAGGAGTAATAAGGAATATGGTTTGTAACCAAATTGGTGTAACCAGTTGTGAATAATTGCCTATTTTTTAAACAACTTCAAAGATATCTTATACTTTTTCGAAGAGATTTTTTGATATTTTAAACTAGCTATATTATGAAAAAGAATTACCTTAGCCAGCGTAGAAATAGCAGTCCCATAATAGTCATGATTAATCTTGAATATATCTGCGACAAGTTCAGCCAGCGAGCCTTGCGTGCTATCAGCCTCGTCCACCACGTTGAAAACAGCGCGGTTAGCGTCCGGCCGGGTGCCTAAACACCAGATGGCACGGCAAACGTCACGGACGTGGACAGTATTCATCTTGAGGTCAGCTGTCCAGAGGAGCTTCATGGTTTCGTTTAAGTGTTTGTAGATACCGCCGTATAGGAGGCGTGGTGCTGTGGGAATAAAGTTATGTTGAGTTTTTTGAACTAGTATTGTAGTGGTACTATGGTATTAGATAGTAGTACTAAAAAAGTAGCTTATACCTTCCGCTCTTATATTATATCATACATTTTGGAATGCAATAAAAGATGTGCACAGTCTGCTAATAATTATGACAAGTAACGCGAATGATTATGATAATAATAATATCTAGTTCGTACAGAAATAAAACATTTTGTATTTGTACTTTGTATGTAGTTAAGTTATGCACCCATCAAAAGCGCCTCCAGTAATAAATAAATTAAAGAAAAGAACCGAGTTTTTTCTAAAGAGAAAAAGAATTATGTGCCGAAAACGAATGTAAAACGGTAAATACATGAACTTACATATGTATGTTCGGTGCAAAAGTGGATTACAGAACACGGTGTACGTTTAATTGTGCGTGATAATCCACTTTCCTTCATAACGGCCAGATTAGAAGACTTAACATTAATTACTGACCATAACACCAATTCACGCCATTCTGCAGTTTAGCAAACTGATATCGTGATGTTTCAGTATTTTCTTGGCAGATTCGTTTTTTGGGTAAAACTTGTCGTGCGGTGACGGTAAATGGTTATAACACTCATTTATGACGTACTGACCATTTTCTTTAACTTTGTAAGTGGCTTGCATCCTACAGCTACTATGTCGCTTCTGTGTGTATATTTTGTAATCTAAATAAAAATACTCTACCCGGGGGCGGAAATGTCACTCAATTTTTAATTGGTGTATCGTACTCCTTCCGATAAGCTGAGTGAGTGAGTTAATAAAAAGTCGGTAGCCTAAATTCATATTTTCGCTTGTAACATAAGAGCCATAAGAGCCTAAACTCCTGAACAGATAAAAACTGTTGGGAAACTACAATAACCCCACATAAAAACGGCATATTATCAGGCTTAAGAAAGTAGTTGCCACTGGACATAAGGTAACGCGAGTAACAATGTATAAAGAGAGATAGAAAACTCACTCAAGCTCCTCCTATCTCCGACTCCATACACGATGGCTGGCCTGATGATGGTGTAGTTTAGCTCAGTTCCCATGTTCTTGAGTTCCTTCTCCACTTTGCTCTTCATCTTAGCCTCGGTTGTCCATGGTTCTACTGCGCATTCTTCTTTTTGTGGCTAAAATAAATAATAATAGGCACCTTATTACGAGACAATAACAGCCAGATCACAGCCAACAAACATGTTCGTCGCACAAATATTGAGCGTACGCGGAATCGCACCCGGGACCACCAATTCGGGAGTTCGGTCACAAGGCACACCATTAAACCATTAAACGACATAAGCCGTAGGTTTTTATTGAATTTGGGTTATATTGTAGCTATGGGGGAAGGTTAAGAAAGAGGGTTTCGAAAATACAGCCTGACATTATTATGATCAAGGCACTTTGTGTTCGCACTAGGAAACCCAATTTGCCTTGACATATTGGGATATGACATAACTGCCATAAAACTTAAGGAAATGATTGATTTCCGATAACTTACTTGAAATCAGTTCTTGCTCATTTAGGCTGAAAGCTTTAGAGAAATAACATGGCTACATAGCAAAACATGGTTCTTACTTCTACGAAATTCTTTCAAATCTTTCACAGGAATACCACCTAACCGCGCGAAGAAAAGCTAAGGTGTCGTGTGTAAATCGTCATACATTTCCAACACTAAGACCAAAATGCATTTACTCTCAACAATGACGTCACCCAATCTTCTCAGCCCAATGACGTCATTCATCCAATGTCACCACAGGACCAGTTTGACGAGTACCGCCGGAACTGCGCCAATTATCGCTCTCCGATAGCTGCGTATCACACAGCTTCGAACGACAGCTTTTATGGATGTCGTTAGTTAACGAAATTTATTCATTAATGTAGCTTCGTAAGTGTAGGGAGGGCTTATCAATTTTGTGGGATGGTTGTATTAATTTTGTTAGTAAGTACATACACATATGGGTGATATTGCCGTTGAGTTCGCTTGCAATGAACAGCCATACGAAAATGTTTTTTTGGTTGCTTTAACCCGACTGCCAAGATTTTGGACATTTGATAATATTGAATTTGATAATTGAAATAAAATAGGGGCTTGTGTGACCAGGCAGCGTTTTTTTTATCAATTAACAGTATACTATTGGGGCAGGCAATTGTAAAAACCTCTCTGATGATGGGATGAATGAAAGCTCTGACCTTATGATCCCACCTGACAAGTGACAAAATATACGTTCAAGTTACATCATATGAAGGCATCTCATCTTGTTGTGACCAGCACTCTCCGAAGCAAAAAGTCTCAAATTCAGTTAAAATAAAGCTCACCTTATCACTGCTATGCATCTGCCCACTAGATATCTCCACCAGTCTCCCGACCTTCAGTTTGGCGCAATGCTTGGCCACATTGGTGCTCAGGGTATAAAGACCTTCCGAGTAGACCGCTTCAGTCTGCCCCACCCGGGTCTCTCCAGCACAGTTCACTACCAGGTCCCAGGGCGCCTTGTCGCCAGGGTCTAATGCTGATGCACATGATGCTGGAAGGTAATATAGGTATTTTAGTAAAGAAGATTTTTGAAAAGGTGGAACTACTATATGGTTAAGGTTCTTTTCATCCTTTTTTTTTAAGTTATTCAAGCCTACAGACAGAGATGGGTGCCTGGGGAGTTTGTAGCGCCTTTTCTTCCCAGCAATAACGTAGTGGCGCTGTCTTTTGTAAAATAAAGGCACGTAGCTTAGATTCGAGTAAGTAAGTTCTGGCCCCTTAAGTTTGAAATGTAATACTGATTAATAAGATGCGAGACGACTATGTTTATTTTTGTGATCCTGAAGTTCAAAGTATTTAGGTCTTTCATGATGGTTAAATGACGACACTATAAATTCTCACAATTACAATACCATCAAGTTCAAATAATGACAGCAGCCTTAGCATCAACATCTACAGATTTTCTCTCACCTATGAAAACCCTTCAATAAATCAAGACATTCCCACGCGTACAATAACAAGCTACTTAATTAATAAAAATAACGTATAACTTATATTCAAGGAAACACGTACATATGTGTGCTGAGCCCATGATAACAATACCTGTGGCTAATGTTTATAATATTCATAACTAGGAGGTAACGCATTGTATGCACAAATATGAGGCCGTGTGGAGTATTGTCGGCGCCACGCCGAGTTGAATTACATGTATGCGTGTGATTAAGACTAAGGATATGGGAGTTTCAGCATTTTTTTTTGTTACTAATGGAGGAATGACAATTGAGAGTGGTTTAAACTACGAAAACCTAGAGGTTATCGAATATTTACGAATATCGGGGCTTTGGACGTCTGAGAAATTTTATAACAAATGTTCAGCCAGATTTCATTACTGCATGTCTCATGTATCAATGTACATCTGACGTCAAGCAAAGGACCTCATCATCATGAGCTCATTGTGGTAAGTTGGTAAGGGACAGTGGGTTTTAAGTAAGTTACTTCAGGATCGTAATTTTTGTTTTCTTGAGGAAACCTGGACTTTTAAAGGTCTGAAATCGCTAATCAGCTTTGTGCACGCGTGATGACTAACATTCATTTCTTCTATGTATCCTATAGTGGGACAATAAAGCTGATGTTGATGATGGCATTACCATAGCATTTATTTCTGCAGTAGGTATCTATTCAACACAATGCCATAACTAGATCTCAATACTGAGAAACACAACATTTTCCTGCATACCTTCCTACCAAATATCCTCATTGCTTTAGCCGTAACAATTGGACTGTTTACTACCTTATTACGATTCAATGCATGCGCCTGAGTCACTGAATATTAAGTCGCAAGTCAACTATACATGCTTGTTATAAATTAGACTTATTTATCTTTGCTTGGGATATTTCCTTTTAAAAGTCAATGAGCAGAATTTTAATTTGGTCAGTGTGAAGCTAAAATATTATTTTCTGCTTTAGAGATCGTGTTTCTGATTTAAATGAATTATACTGATATTATAGAGCCGAAGAGATTGTTTGCTTGGCCGTGGTAATCTCGGAAGCATTGGTTCCATTTTTGTGAGTCGTGAGAGAAATGTTTTAGTGAGCCTATCTATCGAGTAAGGGCTACTTTTTATACAGGTTTGAGTAGTTTCCACGAGACGAGGACGTAAGCGCTGGCGGTAGCCAATAGAACAGAAGGAATAAATAGCAAGTGATAGACATGGGAAGAAAAAGTATTTAGGTACTTCTTTATTCAAACTGACCGATTCAGCGATTTACCACACGTTACAAATGAAAACCTTACGATAAGCCTGTAACGGAGAAAACCTTGATGAAAAAGTCTATCTAACAAAAATAATAGGTACAATCCCAAAGCACGCCAGTCATAAATCTTAATATAAGTAACCTACATTAGCACTACTATTACTAACTCACGGAGCGTAACCTTGCAGACTTTCACCTATCTGATGAAAATCAAAGTCAGTACTTATTGTTCAGTTATAAAAACTGCCTTTACAATTCCATTTATTGTTAACAGAAATCTGATTAAGGATAGCAACATGATTACAGGATAAACGCAGTATGTTTGTTGAGAATTATTTTGCGGAAATATGCAGAAATGGGAACTTGTTTCTCCCTCAAAATCCAATGGAGTTATTGACGTTTAAAAATTGCCTGGACTCGGAAGATATGGACAATTTGATTTGAGATTTTGATAAAGGTTTTAAAATTCTCGCTATTTGCACACATATTAAGTTAAAGTTGGGTAAAGAAAAACGTCTCGTGCCTTCATACTTACTCACTTCATATTGCGTTTAAGTCCCGATTGTTTACAGGTAAATATGAAGAGATTTCAGATGAAAACTAAAAGTAATTTATTTGGAAAACTTCAGCCTAACTTTTACCTATCGGCCGATGGTTGCAAATTCCTTAATTAGGTAAAGAACTTTATCATAATCCACCATAACATTTGTCACTTGACTTATGTTGTTTATAGGGAAAATACATTTTTTCCTTGTGATTAGACATACCATGCAGACTTGTGTACTGTTTGCCTATTATTTATATACGATTGAATCAGTGCAAAGACAATGAAATAGGTGTTTGCCAAATTCATAATAGGTAACCATTTGGTGGAAAAATATGATGATTCACACTGAAAAACAAGTAATAGTAATCTATTTTAGAGTAATGAGTGTCGAGGAATTTGTGTACTATACATCCATGCATTCCGGGGAACTATTCCGCGCACTCGGATAAATGAGCTATTTAACACTGAAATAATGTTTTCAAATCGGTACAGTAGCTATATAATTATAGAATTTTGTGAAGCACGTCAAGTGTCACTTCCATTCACATTCGTTCAGAATGTTGTTATGTTAGTTAGTTTTTTCTATTTATATTTAGTATGTTTTTATAGCAGTATATTATATTTTATAAATATATATTACACACTTAGTATGTATATACTTAGTTAAGGTTACACACCGATTGACGTCACATGTTAGTGTTGGCCATCGCTGAAAACCAGCGCCGCAACTCTGTCTCGCATAGGGTCGCTGCATATGCTGAGCGAGGGCCATTTCGCGTGATCGTGACGCATATTTTCCTTTTCCCATTCTCTTTTTTTTTTTCGTTTTCATTCCTGTTTTGTTTTATTTTTGTGAGCTTTTATATGTATTCGTTTTTGTGTGTGCGTCACGAACGCGAATAAACGTTTTGATTTGATTTGATTTGATTTGATTTACTTGGTGAAAATATCGCGTTATACCAGAAACCTTTATTTGGGGTCAACGTGAAACTTGCTATGACGATGACGATGTAGTAACACTGAACTCTTGCTAAACCTAAAGAAATTATACATCGCCTAGTAATGGAATAAAGGCTCTTGTAGGAGGGAGAATTTACCTAAAAAGCACCGTTTAGTACATCTGCCAAAATAATTTCTACAAAAAAAAAATGGCCCACTGTTCGTGTTATTTGACCGATGTACGTCATTCGCGGTCTAGTGCACACATTTACATGTTTCTTTTTAATTTTGCAACAACGGGTTCACGCGACGATAACGGACACACAAATGTTTCGAGTAATCTGGGAGCGGGGTGACTCATACCATGCGAGAATGACGAACCCTCGCAGATTTGATTACCTACAAAGTTAATTTTGAGCGAAATCTGTATCTGTATATAATACAACAAATAGCTGTTTTGAACGGATTCGTCAGCGTCTTCACGCACTCGTATAAAAGATAGTCTGTCTATAGGTATAGCCTTCCTCGGTACATCGGCTAACAAAGCAAGCTTTTTAAAAATCGGTCTACTAATACCTGCCATAGAGAAATAGATCACAGGGCAGCAAATGATATAAGCAAACTTCTTCAGCTTTATAAAATTTGTATACTTAGAGAAAAGAGGTCTTATACCATCTGATCTTCCAATCATGTACTTAATTTCTCCATTTCAAATATAGAATCGCAATTCAGACTTATATTAAAACCTTTTCGTTGTATTTATTAACAAAAGCTTTCACAACGCGTTTGCTACACCACTAATGGGCAGCATGTGGACAACCAATATTCAGCCATGATATTTTCAGCAAATGTCAGGGTGAAAGGTCGAATAGCGTATAATACCCCCTCGAAGGGCGTGGAAGTTTGCCTGTCTGCGGCATTGGTATTAAAAACCGATTAAATATACAATAATGAGGTTCTCAACTTAGTTTTGGTGCACTTTTCTTAGGTTGTGGAGTAAATACATATGAAAGTGCGAATTATAATTTTGTCCATGAACAGACTTGGTCTTATGTAAGGTACTTTCATTGCTGAGCGTTCGGGTTTCAATCGAAAGAGCATGTATATCCAGGGATGTCCATTAGAAAGGTTCACTCGTCTTCGTTCAAGGTCGTTGAGATGGGGTCACGTACAAAATACATTAAGGGTCAATTCCCACTGAAAGAGCAGCGGCCGGCAGCGGCCGGCAGCGGCCGTAATTGCAAGGGATTGAGCGCGCGCGCGGCGGGCCGCGCGGCGCCGCGCGGCCCCGCACCGCGCCGCGCTCTTACATTTTCCGTGCTCTTACGGCCGCTGCCGGCCGCTGCTCTTTCAGTGGGAATTGACCCTAAAACTTTGCCAAAGAACATTGCAGGTTCAATAGGTATACCTACAAGTTCAAAAGATACTTGTAGTTTCGTTTCAGCACAGTTCTTTATTTAAGAACTAGCTTTCACCAGCGGTTTCACTTGTGTCCTGAGGGAACTACTTCGCGCACCCGTATACAAAGTACTTATATCCTTCCTCGATAAATGGGCTATCCAACACTGATAGAATTTTTCAAATCAGACTAGTAATTTCTGAGAGTACTTCATTCAAACAAACCAATTTTTAATTTTGATAATATTAGTACTTATGTACCTATAAAAAGTATACAGATTCAATTTGTGTATTCGGTAATGTTTTCGCTTAAAGAGGCTTTAGATTTACCAAATCAATGTTTAGTCTAGACTCGTATAAGCAGAGGCCATAGTACTGCAGGTTAGCGACCGTAAAGCCACTTGAATCCTTACTATAACTTAATATTATAAACACGAAGGTAAATCTCGGTTCTGAAGGTAATTCCCTATTAGAACTCCTGAAGCGATCTTCGAGAGGTTGATGATAGCCCTGAAAAGGCTATAGTTGTGCGTTGCTATGGCAAGAGCAAGTACCTAAAAGCAGTCGATGTACCTTTAGATTTTTGCAATCTTTTAATCTCTAATGTACCATTGGGGATACTCCCACCTGACCACCACTACGTTCCTTTTTGCTTTATCATAAGAAAAAAAAACACTTTCTTGCTTTGCCCTAATGATCTTAAACAAACGACATTATGCTTTCATATACATATTCCTAGAAGGTTAAATCTGTATAGAGTGTATTCCTATGAATAGCGCCGTAGGATTTTGGCGCAAAAATTCACCAGTGGTTAGGCGGAAAAGCCCGCGGCAGTAATTGTAGACCACAGTAAGGCTACATTAAATACCTTTTCGTTGATATTACCCATAGTCCATAACCATGACAAAAATAACGTTATCCGTAAATTAAATATGCATGCATGCGCTCACGCAACGGCATGCATGAAAGCATGAGTAATTAGCTTCAGAATAATTAGGCTGGTATTACGAAATCTTCTGTCTCAACTATTACGGTAATCGAGAGGTTGAAATAACATCCTATATTAGTACATACTATCAAACTGAAGTCAAATAGAAAGATACAAGAAAGGTATGGTGTTGGTTCGTCCCCATAAAGGTACCGAAACCACTAAACCAATCTGAAAAGTGTTCACATGTCTCCATATGTAGATCCTCTGATTGGATTCAAAGATGGGTTCAATTGTATGTTCTACGATGTCATTTCCATTGTGTTTAAGAATAATATAATTTACGTAGCCTTCCAAACTATGTTGAGGTTGTCTTCCCATCTAACCGGATACATCTCAGTACTGGTGTTTTATATATGTATAGAGCAAATGATGTTCAAGAATGTTTTACAAGCCAATTAAGTAATAAGTCACAGAGATAAGAGGAGACAAAATACAACAATATGGAAATGAATCATTCGGCTACTTGATAAGTTCTGATAACACGGAGGCCACTGCAGAAGTTAACTGCGTTGAATTTATTTGTGGACAATACATAGTTGCTGTATTCATATTGTTACACTCTAATTATGGTGCTAGGGTATTTTTTCTATACTATCAATTGAAGAGGGAAGATTTGTATGTGTATTTGTTAGACGAATTTTGTATAGTATGAGCCCTTTTCTGCGGTTCTAATTATGTCCCCAAGACTAGATAAATTTTTAATTTTACTTTATTTGGGAGATGAACCGACACAATTACAAATGTAACGTAAAGTATGTATATAGCAAATACTGAATCCAGACAATGTTTCCATAGATTATTTAGACTATCCCTGGGTTACACAGGCTATATTTTATAACTAATATACTATTAACATTCATGCCTAGTGCAGTGAGGATGGTATGATCAGTAGATTGTTTTAATTATGGCATTAGTGTTTAATAATATTCTTCTTCTATGTTATTGTAACACCGATCAGGAGTAATTTAAATGTCATAGTTATTATGACTATGTTTATTTTTGGTGGTGAGATTATGCTGTTTATGTAAAGCAAAAAGTTTTTATCTTATCTCTCTACATGTTGCTGATAATGTGAAAGTTAAAATTGATGTTTTGCTTTGGCTATGATTTTGGTCAACGGTAATGAGATAAATTTTAGCTATTTTGTTAAAGAAAATTAGGTTTTTTTTTTTTACTTTATAAAGTTTGAAATAATTCATAGAAGTCCATGTACATTTAGCCAATTGAATGAGACAAAAAGCCAGCTAATTTTAAGTGCATGAGCTTGATTCAATAGATATAACAAAGATACGTTTGGATTTTCGGTAGCTCATTAAATCACAATTCTTATAAGAATCATATAAAAATTAAATTCCTACATAAAAAACTATTTCTTTATTAAATTGTAGATAAGTAATACTTACTGGTATTAATGAGGTTCGCGCTCTTGTACTCAATACGGGGGTCTTCGAACACCTTCGAGTGTGTCGGGTTCAAGAAGGCCAACTGCGGCGGAGTTTTGTCCACCACCCGCAGCGCGCTCACCAGGTCATTAGATATCAAGTATTCCACCAAGTTACGGCCGATAAAACCGCACCCTGAATCAAAACCACACCATCAACCGAAAGCCTTCGAAAGAGGATGACTAACACATAGGACCGTTACGAGAATAAAAAAAAACACGTCACTTTAAAACAGGGAAACCAACAAAACAGTTGAAATTCATGTGGTGCCTACTATTAAAGTAGGTCCTCGTGAAAGAAAATATTTACCTCCTAAAACCAGAACTCGTGGTTTTGAATTATCACCGGCACAATCAGACATTTCGCTAGCCGTTTCACAAAAATGAATGACAGTTAGAGTTTTGACAGATCATCCGACAGCGACTGAATTTGAATGTTACCAGTTGCAGCACAGAACATATTGAGTTGCAGAGTTATTTTTATACTAATTTACTTGTGAACGGAAAAAGGAATACAGGGATTGTCTCATTGACATATATTCTAACGATAGACAAGAACATCAACATCAATCATCGAGCTTAGAATTATAAGGAGACGCCGTTTTGATATTGACGTATCTATAGTTATATAAATATGAAACAAACTATGCAACATAGTTCTGTCTCACTCTTTCTAAGCAGATAAGTGTATTTGAAAACAGGGACAACAATATTTTTGTGATTGCGTAAAATGGTGACATTTACTTTTGAAATCCTTCTGCGTGCCATATCTGGCCATATATGTCATGGTAGTTGTGCTGTCAAATAGGTGCTCTTCGTGACTTATTTTTGCTATTTTATAGAATATCACTCGTGTTTACTTTTAAGACTTTACTATTTCAATAGTGAAATAATCAACGAATATGCCTATGTGTTGTATTGTGAAGTGTGGTGCTAGGAAGCACCAAAATCAAGCTGGATTGTCTTTACACAGGTTAGGAACCTATTTTTGCTAGAAACTACATAAAATAATTCACATTTTATAAAAAATATGTTACGGGAACATGAATTGATGGTGAAAGTACTTATATTTTGGTTTATTTCTGTATAAAAACCTATATTTAGAAATAAATGTTGTTTACAATAACATGTTATATTGGCATAGTGCTGTGCAGTTGTCATAATAGTATCGATATAATATCCACTTAATAAGTCTGCTTTTACAAATTTTAACATCAGAACTTACTGTCCCTAAGACACTGAGCCCTCAGAGTTGTGTATTATTTTCAACAAAACATCAGTTAAAAACATTTTGATTAAAAAGGCGTATTATAAAATTCAGGATTTTAAAGACATATTTTATTGAAAATAATATGTTTTGCCTTTTTATTTTCACATGATGCTTCTACGGCGACCACGGGCACGGCAGTGCTTCCGCACAGACGAGCAAATCGGAATGCAAGTTGCAATGTTTGCTTGAGAACTTAGTTACCGAGTATAGATTTCGAATTGTATAAATATTTTTTTCTTAGCACTAAAATTGTTTTGTACAATCGATTATAGTTCGGCCATTCAGAGAATGCGTTCCTGACACGTCGCGATTGAACTGACGACGTAACTACATTCATTGATTATTGATATAATAATGTTGTTTTAATGCTCCTCAATTGTTAAAACGGTAAGCAACCAGCAAAAATATTTTTATCGTAACTGCAACGCCATTGCAAAGTTACGTCGTCAGTTCAATCGCGACGTGTCAGGAACGCATTCTCTGAATGGCCGAACTATAATACATAATTAGCTCCATTTGCATTATATAACTTTCTTATGAATAGCTTGAAAACGATTTTAAATTATTGTTTTTTTTTTAAGAGAGTATCCTTATGGCGTTTCTTGCGGATTCTTCTTCATAGGACCGAATCTTTGGCACCCTGCAACTAGTCTGACGTGAAAGAACTTTCATAGGGCTATTTGAAATAATAAATAATTACTTTGCCTGTTTATTTTTTTTTTTCAAAGGTATCACCCTACTGAAATGACTCCTCCCATTTGGTTGATGTTGTTGAGGTTATTAGTATCAGTGAAGTTAATGTGATAGTTAGTTCTATGACGAAGAGATTATTTATACTCGGTTATTTTTATGCACCCAGTAAGACTCGTACATACTTCTAACTAGAATACAATATCGATATTTGTTGAATCCGGTAGCGGTACAACCCTAGTAATGGCAGCCATTTTAGTTACGACTGCAGACTGACAGTAGGTGTGCACCATCGAGCTTAGAATTATAAGGAGACGCCGCCGTTTTGATATTGACGTATCTATAGTTATATAAATATGAAACAAACTATGCAACATAGTTCTGTCTCACTCTTTCTAAGCAGATAAGTGTATTTGAAAACAGGGACAACAATATTTTTGTGATTGCGTAAAATGGTGACATTTACTTTTGAAATCCTTCTGCGTGCCATATCTGGCCATATATGTCATGGTAGTTGTGCTGTCAAATAGGTGCTCTTCGTGACTTATTTTTGCTATTTTATAGAATATCACTCGTGTTTACTTTTAAGACTTTACTATTTCAATAGTGAAATAATCAACGAATATGCCTATGTGTTGTATTGTGAAGTGTGGTGCTAGGAAGCACCAAAATCAAGCTGGATTGTCTTTACACAGGTTAGGAACCTATTTTTGCTAGAAACTACATAAAATAATTCACATTTTATAAAAAATATGTTACGGGAACATGAATTGATGGTGAAAGTACTTATATTTTGGTTTATTTCTGTATAAAAACCTATATTTAGAAATAAATGTTGTTTACAATAACATGTTATATTGGCATAGTGCTGTGCAGTTGTCTTTTACAAATTTTAACATCAGAACTTACTGTCTCTAAGACACTGAGCCCTCAGAGTTGTGTATTATTTTCAACAAAACATCAGTTAAAAACATTTTGATTAAAAAGGCGTATTATAAAATTCAGGATTTTAAAGACATATTTTATTGAAAATAATATGTTTTGCCTTTTTATTTTCACATGATGCTTCTACGGCGACCACGGGCACGGCAGTGCTTCCGCACAGACGAGCAAATCGGAATGCAAGTTGCAATATTTGCTTGAGAACTTATTTACCGAGTATAGATTTCGAATTGTATAAATATTTTTTTCTTAGCACTAAAATTGTTTTGTACAATCGATTAATACATAATTAGCTCCATTTGCATTATATAACTTTCTCATGAATAGCTTGAAAACGATTTTAAATTATTGTATTTTTTTTAAGAGAGTATCTCCTTATGGCGTTTCTTGCGGATTCTTCTTCATAGGACCGAATCTTTGGCACCTTGCAACTAGTCTGACGTGAAAGAACTTTCATAGGGCTATTTGAAATAATAAATAATTACTTTGCCTGTTTTTTTTTTTCAAAGGTATCACCCTACTGAAATGACTCCTCCCATTTGGTTGATGTTGTTGAGGTTATTAGTATCAGTGAAGTTAATGTGATAGTTAGTTCTATGACGAAGAGATTATTTATATTCGGTTATTTTTATGCACCCAGTAAGACTCGTACATACTTCTAACTAGAATACAATATCGATATTTGTTGAATCCGGTAGCGGTACAACCCTAGTAATGGCAGCCATTTTAGTTACGACTGCAGACTGACAGTAGGTGTGCACGTTTTTTTCGTGACATTTCCTGTCCCTATAGTTATATGTCAATGGTGTGCACGTTTTTTTCGTGACATTTCCTGTCCCTTTATTTATATGTCAATGGATTTCCATCGAGCTTAGAATTATAAGGAGACGCCGTGTTGTTATTGACGTATCTATAGTTATATAAATATGGACGAAATATGAAACAAACTATGCAACATAGTTCTCTCTCACTCTTTCTAAGCAGATAATTATATTTGAAAACAGGGACAACAATATTTTTGTGGTTGCGTGAAATGGTGACATTTACTTTTGATATCCTCCTGTTTGTAGGTGCGTGCCATATCTGGTACACATGTCATGGTAGTTGTGCTGTCAAATAGGTGCTCTTCGTGACTTATTTTTGCTATTTTATAGAAAATCACTCGTGTTTACTTTTAAGACTTTACTATTTCAATAGTGAATTTATCAACGAGTATGCCTACGTGTTGTATCGTGAAGTGTGGTGCAAGTAAGCACAAAAATCAAGCTGGATTGTCTTTACACAGGTTAGTAACCAGTTTTTGCTAGATTCTACATAAACTAATTCACATTGGATAAAAAATATGTTACGGAAACATGAATTGATGGTGAAAGTACTAATATTTAAGTTTATTTCTGTATAAAAAGCTATATTTTGAAATAAATGTTGTTTACAATAACATGTCATATTGGCATAGTGCTGTACAGTTGTCATAACTGTATCGATATAATATCCACTTTTATAATTCAGCTTTTACTAATTTTAACAACAGAAGTTACTGTTCCTAAGACATTGAGCCCTCAGAGTTGTGTATTATGTTGAATAGAACATCTCTATTTTGTTATTTACTTAAGTACTATCTTTTCATCGCGGTATTACTCGCGTTCCGATGGATCTAATTCCGTACCCGAACAGTAATAGCCTATGCCCACCGGGTAAAGTGTAGCTTTCAAATCGGTCAACTTGTTTCGGAGCCTATTCAATCCAAACAAATAATCAAAGTATAGATAAGTTCAAGTTTTGATGTTCTTTAATTAAAAAAACATTTTTTGCAGGTTTCCTATACGAAATGATTTAAGGACAAAATGGTTAGAAGCTATTGGTGAGGAAAATATTAATCCCAGACATAAATATTGGTTTGTCTGTTCGCTTCACTTTGAAGATAGTTGTTTTAATAGAACACTGGATATCTTAAGATTACGTGACAACTCTGTTCCCACATTATTTTTGTTAAGTCTTAAGATAGTTTTTTTTTTTTTTTTTTGTTAGACAAATCCTATGTAATTACATTATTAGTACAGTATATCTCTCCGTTCAATCGTTATTAAAGGAATATTCTTTTTTTCAGACACCCAAAGAAGGCCCCCAGGAGTCGTTGAATAGCTTGAAAACGATTGTAAATTATTGTATTTTTTTTAAGACAGTATCTACTTATGGCGTTTCTTGCGGATTCTTCTTCATAAGACCGAATCTTTGGCACCCTGCAACTAGTCTGACGTGAAAGAACTTTCATAGGGCTATTTGAAATAATAAATAATTACTTTGCCTGTGTTTTTTTTTTTTTCAAAGGTATCACCCTACTGAAATGACTCCTCCCATTTGGTTGATGTTGTTGAGGTTATTAGTATCAGTGAAGTTAATGTGATAGTTAGTTCTATGACGAAGAAATTATTTATACTAGGTTATTTTTATGCACCCAGTAAGACTCGTACGTACTTCTAACTAGAATACAATATCGATATTTGTTGAATCCGGTAGTGGTACAACCCTAGTAATGGCAGCCATTTTAGTTACTACTGCAGACTGTAGGTGTGCAGGTTTTTTTCGTGACATTTCCTGTCCCTATAGTTATATGTCAATGACATCAATACAAATAATGTACCCGCTTAGGTCGCCTGTTGACATCTTGTTGACGTATTGTGACATGTAGTCATCCTCATTGATGTGAATTGCAGAAGTGACATAATATTTTCGCTCGTATTTTGCCTACACTCTTCATTACTCAAAAAGTTTATTTATATCTAAGTGAATTCAAAATCATGTAATATATTAAAACCAGGAACTTATTGTTAAGAATCTTTGAATATTAATTACGATGTTTTTTTTCTTAAAACTAATAAATCTTAGACATGAAATGCACTTCGAGTGTGATGCATGTTTGTTATTGGATGAAATGAATGGATATCGATGTTTATGAGAGGTATGGCTTATATGTCAGAACTACATATGTAGAGTTTTTAAGAATGTGGGGAAGCCCGCACCGGGATAAAATATAGCCTATGTTTTTACATTAGCGAAATACATACGACGTCATATTATTTTCTTGAAAGTAAGAACCATGATAAAGTAAAGCCTGTTTTCATTGATATTTTACCTACTACCAGTTTTATGGCACATCTGTTTCTGCATGATTTGTATAATCTATTTTTAAGATGGCGGGAACAACAAATTAATGTATATTTGTAAAATTGAATTATAAATGAAAAGTGTGATATACGATCGTTGTAATTGCATGAACAGCGTGTAATTTTACTAACTTGACTATCGAATAGATAATATATGTAAGTTTATACCTTAATATGTTTTTTCTATTTTACAATTTGTCGTTTCATAGACATCCATCAGACGCAGTGTCAAAATCGATCTGATTTGCTATGCACAGTCTGCAGTGCATTTCAGTGTGGTAAGCTTTGCAGTGTGGTATCTATCTATCTATCTATCTATCTGTCTATCTCCTTCTTCTATATAAATAAAAATGAATTGTTGTTCGTTAGTGTGATTAAAACTCGAGAACGGCTGGGCCGATTGAGCTGATTTTGGTTTTAAAATGTTTGTCGTAGTTCAGGGTAGGTCTAAACGGTGAGCAAATAAGGAAAAATTGCGAGTAAGATTCCCGGAACGGGAGTGATTAGACAAAAACCAACTTACGGAATGCCGCAGAACCACAAGAGTAAAGTACTAGGACAGCATAATTCACCGGAGTATAAGTATACCAATAACGAAATTTCGATGCAACTGCTCACCATGTACCAGGGCGGCAAAAAATACATCGGGACACGGGTAAAACCGCGGGGAACGGCTAGTTATGAAATAAAAACAACATTTTTGGATACCATCTTATATAATTATTTAATAGGAAGTAACAGTATCATCTGCTTTGCTGTTTCCTATGTAGTGTTCGGCTTCCAGTTTAACCGCCTGTTTTACATGGAGCGAGCTGCCCATCAGATTTCCTCAACCCAGTTTCCCCGGCAACCCGATACGCCTTGGTAAAACTGGTTGCAAGAATTTCTGACTTCGTATTAGCCTATTCTCGTACCTACAGACCGCATCAGGAACTTAAAACTAATGAGTTTACAGTCTCCAGTCTCCATTCAACTTCACAACTCTTTTTCCTACACTTTGTAAAATATTATATTCTTATTTATTTAGTTCTTTAGGTATCTCGGGGTCTGCAGCTTCTTCGTTTCGTGCAACAACATTCTCGTTAATTGTTGGTTTCGCATCTGGTGGCAGGAGGGTTGCAACAAAGAACCCAGCTGAAACAAAAGTATTTACATGAATTTCATATTTCATACTACCTACATATTTATAACTACTTTGTTTTTGTCGTGAAAGAGAGGCTATATATATTTGAAACTGTTTCTGCACAGTTTGCGTCTTTGTTCTACTCATTTATTTAAAAAGATTCAATACTAAATATAATTTCGTACTTATCACGATGGTATTATTTTTTTATATTATTTACATTCCAAGCCAGGAGTGGACTATACAATATTTTTTACTTACACATAACTAAAGCGACATATCCATACAGCATGGGCGTGCAGTGGTTTCCTAGGAGGCTGGCGATGATCTGCACGCTGAAGAAACCAGACCCTCTAGCTACTACCACCGACAAGCACGTCGCCATACCTCTGTAATTATAATAAGAGTTAATAAAACATTGCACTTTCAATTCTTTACTTTTACAGTGTCAATTAACTACATTTAGAATTTTTGCCTTCACATTACGAGAACTATTTTTATTAAAATTGTACTTATTAATTAAGTACTTCTTAAACCGTCAGTCGCACAAAGCTCCATTAAAGTTAAAGCTTCAGTAAACCTATTGCTAACACTTTTTATCTTGTTGACAAAGAAAGAGTCAGCAATAGATTTAAGGAAGCTTTAACTTTAATGGAACTTTATGCAACTGACGGAAAGAAGCCTTACTGTAAATAAATAAATGCTTGTTTTGAAAGAAAAAAAAGCTCTAGCCAGACTCGATTGTTATGATGAACATAAGAAAACCACTCACCTTAAATGTGTAGGATTCAACTCAACCAAATAAGTATTAACGTTTCCCAAAATCTGGGCGACATATAAGAACATGAAAAACAATGCTATGCTAAGCATTGGTACTTTCACGTACAGTAGCATCACTCCGCAGAAAGATGATACGACGAACACTGCCAGAGTTAATTTTTTCTTTCCTAGAGGGCCCACGAGGAAGGAGAGTGTTATCATTATGATTGTTGATACTAAGGAGTATGTCAATGTAGCATAGAGCGCTTTTTTCTCAATAGTGCCTGTGCATTCTGTAGATGCCTAGAAGAAAAAAAAGTCAAAATGTCACAAAAATGTACGTGCCATTTTTAAGGATATGCAACATTTGTAACACTTGATTCCGTCTGGTAAGCAGGGGCCCGATTCTCCTAATTTTACTTAAGCGACATACGATTCATTTTCGACTGAGATCCAATCACGACTCAGTTACGATTGAAGCGAAGCGATTGAAATAAACGTTTTTATCCTTTTCTGTCATTTAATAATAAATCATTTTGTCTGCAAATTATTAACGATTGCAATATGATTGTAGAGCAAACTACCGTATAGACCAAAATCACCAAAATGGCAGACCAATCGCTAACCAATCGAATGTCGATGGAATACGATTGGTCTTATATTAGTACCAGAATGGCCGATATGGTTAAGACTGCTATTACGATTCAATTTCTATTCAATTTTGACATTATCTTAGGAGAATCGGGCTCAGACTGTTCAAACGCAAAAGTTTTGAATAATTCGTTAAGTATGGTAATAATAGTACACAGTTATAGTGAATAGTATGAGTGCATACTACATATTGATGCTACCATTATCAAATATAAGGCTGTTTGTTTAACTTACAGTGCTGTTAGAACTACTTGCACTCTGACTAGCCACTTCGCAGAAAGTGCTGCCATAATGGTGTGAGCTGTCTCCGTCAGCAAAGTATGCGTTTGTCATGGTTGGCACCCACATTGTAAAGCCCGTTGATCTGGAAATACATAATAATAATTTTTATTTCTCCAAACATTAAATTAATTAATGATAATAAAATAATTAAGAGCGGTTTGATATGTACTTTCATGATTAAAAGTCCCGAAATGAAGTTGCCAGTGTACAAAACAAATTAGTAGAACAGAAGAAAAAAATAAAACAATGAGGTCACATTATATTCGTCTACATTAGAAATACTTTTGGAAGTCATCGTTTGAGACAATGATCTTGTATTGATGAATCATTGTATCAAATAATATGAAAGGTAACTTACGTCATGTAAGCTGTTAGTAGTAAATAGTAGAGTATGGCTGAGTTCTTCAATAGTGGAGGTTTGAACAGAGGAGCGGTTTGGTTCCACATTTTCTTCACCAAAGAAGTCTCTGTACTATTAGCACGGGGCTCATCCAAATAAACAGACATTACCTGAAAATTAACATGAAAATCAGTAGGGTAGGTTATTTTGCTCGCTTGCTTTGCTTTTTTACGGAGAATCACTGACTTCTAAGTTACAGGCCTACACCTAGTTTAGGAGTCAGGGTACCTCATATTGTTGACCTAAATAAACCTTTATGCTTTTATAGTCATAGTTCAACATTGTAAACTTTGTGTGAAATAAACTATTTATTTATTATTTATTTATTTTTGGGTATACATTTTTGTATCTCGGTATAAACTACCGGGTTTTTTAGATTAGCACGGGCCGAAGCCAAGTGCTAACCTATGTGAATGATGAAGGGAGATGTGCTGGATTGTTAGGTGTGTTTTGAAGTCTTTGTTGTGTGTCTGTTGGGATTGATATAGTTGTCTGGGTTTCACTGTCATTTTGTAAAAATTTTCTAACGATTCGGCAAGTGTTCAAGATGGCAGCCTTTTGGAGGGTTCGATAGGTGGTCGGTGCTAAGTCCAGTGTTTTCAGCGACTGATGCAGTTGCTTTGGAATTACACCAGTCGCTGAAAGCACTATGGGAATAATTGAGACACTGCCCAATCGCCACATACGGCACATTTCAATTTTAAGGTCGGTGTATTTTGATAGTTTTTCTGAAATGGTGTGTTGCAGGTTGTGTGTGTTCGGTACAGCAATATCTATGATTTGAGCGGTTTTGTTAATTTTATCTAGCAAGGTGATGTCCGGTCTGTTATAATGTACTGTCCTATCAGTGAGGATGGCGCGATCGAAGTATAATTTATGGGTGTTGTTTTCAAGAACTATTTGGGGATTGTATTTATAGTAGGGTACTGATGGTGGGGGAATTAATTTGTATTTTATTGCAAGTTTTTGATGTATGATGTTAGCAATCTGATCGTGTCTATGTTTATAGTCGGTCTGCACTATTGCTTTGCATGCTCCGGTAATATGCTGGATATTTTCAGAGGCACTGCTGCATTTTCTACAGATATCAGTCGGGATAGCGGCTCGCATGATATGCTTCTGATAGTTGCGTGTTTCGATAACTTGGTCCTGAATGGCTAACATGAACCCTTCAGTCTCAGGGAAGAGATCTCCTCGCCTTAGCCATTCGTTCGACGCTAATTTGTCGACGTTTTGCTGGTTCAGGTCGAAGAGATGTCTTCCATGTAGTGACTTCCGGGCCCATTCTGTTAATTTAGTCAGTCTGTCAATTAATATTTCGTTATTTTGTGGCATCTTATCATGCATGTTTAGTGGTGTGAGTTTCCGGTCATTATGAGCTATTGCTTTGTGTAGGATAGAGTTAGTGCTTTTTGAATCAAAATATTTTCGGAGTATACTAAATTATTTATTTATTATTTATTTATTATTTATTTATTATTTATTTATTATTTATTTATTTATTATTTATTTATTATTTATTTATTATTTATTTATTATTTATTTATTATTTATTTATTATTTATTTATTATTTATTTATTATTTATTTATTATTTATTTATTATTTATTTATTATTTATTTATTATTTATTTATTATTTATTTATTATTTATTTATTATTTATTTATTATTTATTTATTATTTATTTATTTATTTATTATTTATTTATTTATTATTTATTTATTATATTATTTATTTTAGTGTCTATCGATCTGTGCTTACCTTGCTATTTTATCTAGGTATCTGACGTTTGCGTAGTTTGTTTCTATTATCATGAATTGTTACATTATCATTAAAAATAGAGCAAATAAAAAGGCTGTTTAATAGGCTACACAACCCCAAAACATTGTATAGCTTAGATTTGTTCTTGTCATCAATCACTTGATGTGATTGACATTGCGAGAACCGCTTGTTCGTTTATAGCTCGTATCAGGAATAAAGTTTATTTATTTGCATCGTGACTAATGAAAAAAGCCGCTCGTGTGACTCAAAGATTTTTCGTCATAACGATAATCATGTAGGCCAATAAATCAAGGCATCAATAAAGATTAATTTATGTACGTAAGGCACAGTCATAGCATTCAAGATTCATATACCAAAACATTATAAATAGGTAGGTATAGTGCATTTGCTAAAGGTAATAAGGAACAGTATTGATTTCTGTTTTGCTCAAGAGAATAATTATTTTTTATTGATATTAATATTGATAAGATGCAGATATTTCTTCTCATATAGTAACCGACTTTATACGACATAACAAGCGAATAAAGTACTAATTAAGATGATGATAACCATACTTACAGAATAACCACCCTTCTTAGAACCAGTGTTGCTCTTGTGTATCGATTTCAAAACTTCCAAAGCCTCATCATGTCTGTCTTTACTGAGCAAGAATTTGGGACTTTCTTGTAGGAATATAGTGCATACGATTCCTAAAGCACTCGGCAAGCAGATGGCTTGCATCAGCGACCTCCAGGGTGTGTATGCCACGCCAAGCCAGGATATCTCGTAGCTGAAGGATAGCGAGAATAACGGTATGGCAAAAGCTGTAAAAAAGTAATAGATTGTTATTTTATTTAGACGAAAATTAATTAAGTGAAGAAATATGTCTGGTAGTTTTTTTTTTAACAAACAAGGAAGACTAATATAAATATGAATTTCTTATATAAAAAAAAATAAGACTGTCAGCCTGTTCCATTTGTCAGGGCAAAAAGTTAAAGTGCTGAAAAGGAGTTACCGGGGCATAGGTATTCAAAGGGCTTCAGAAAGAACATGGTGGATTTTAGTCAGTAAGAGTAATGTTTTCCCACCAAAAAAAGGTAGTAAAGTGAAATTGACTTACAGCAAATCAATAACTGCACGACCATTGTAGCGCTGGCCATAAGGAACATAAATCTACTGCGATGCCTGCTGGGCACGCTTTCTGCTAACAGCACGAAGGCCGCCGCGTTTGCAGCTGATGAGCTGTAAACACAAATAAATATAGTTAACCTTAACTTTATAACAATCATAAACTACTTCTATACTATACGCTTCTTATAGCTAAAAAATAAAAGTAACAGTTTTGTTTAGAAAGTGTGGCGGACTTTTGCCCAGTATTGCCATACTTTAAGTACTTAACGCTGTCAACTATGGTAGTTTTTTTATCACATATTAGAATCGATTAATTATCGGTGCATTGACGTGTAATTAAAGAATATTATACTCACAATGAAACTGAAAGTAACTTTAGAGTGGCCAGCAATGTGAAGTTAGGAGCCATGGTAGCTGCTAAGCTGAGGGCGAAACCTACTGGCATGGCTATCAACAGTGTGGTCCTCCGACCTATCGTGTCTGCGCAAAGTCCCCATACATATGAGGAGATTATTACACCTGGAAAACAGAACATGGAAAATTATGTATAGGCCTCTTATGTACTTTCTTATGTACACCCTTATTTAGCTCCTTATAGACTCTTTTATGTGCACCCTTGTGTACTACCCGTATTATGCTTCCATATCTACTACCTTATTTAGGTAGGTACTCCGCTTACATATTCCCTTATGTACTACCCCGTATGTTCTCCTTAAATACTTAACTTATGTACTCCTCTTACATATTTCCCTCATTTATGTACTTACAAATGTACTCCCTTATGAAATTCCATTGATACTATGGTCCCCATGAAGGCCGGATTCTTTTTCGATAGTACCTATGTAGGTATACTATCGTATATGAACCTTCGAACAGTAGAAATATTATCCAACCTCTTTAACCACTTACCTATTAGCGGTATAGCAGACAGCAACCCCTGTTGCATGGTGTCCAAAGACATGTCGCAGGCCACAGCTGGCAAGACCACGGAGATGCCGAAGATGTCCATGTACATTGCCACGATCAGGAAACAGCAGGTTATCAGCATGCCCACATTGTATTTGCCGAAACCTGGTAAAGAGTTAGCAGCACAAATATATATTAAAATTTCAGTCAGTAAGTAAAGTCCATTACAAAATTACAAAATACTTTAACACATTTCTTAATAAACGCAGCCAAGTTTAGCGACTTCTATAATTTTTGTAACTTGTAATTCTGTTTTCTAGATTAGACATTATTTTGTTATCAGTAATTTATGCACTTACATTACTATTTTTGTTTCAGATTACAGATTTATAGGAGAGATGGAAGTACGAATAACGGGATGTCATTGAAATGCATGAATCATCTAAATATCAGCTGAAAACTGAACAAGTGAACGTGAAGAAATACCTCCGCGTAAGTTCTGGAGCTACTTATTAATTGCATTAAAAAAAAAAGTAGTAATAGGAACTTCTTTGATAGCCCAATTCTGGCAAACAAAAGAAAATCGGCGTTTCGTCGCAATGTATTGCGGAAGCCATAGGCTAGTGATATCGCGGGCACAGCTTGAAGATAATATACTATACCCTGACTCTGAATTGACATTAATTTGTACGTAACAATTGACAACAATTTGCGTTCGTTTGGCTCTCAAATATTAACATTGGGATCTCGATCTCGGAAGATTTTTAGTGTTGTCTGAGTAGTGTCGTAACAATGAATAGGCAAAATAACGAAAGCAGTAGAATCGAGCCCCTGGCTTTCTTTCAAGTCTACCCATTTGTTGATCTATTACTGAATTAACCAATAGGCATTATAGAACTGAAGAGTTTATTTGTTTGTTTGTACACTCTAATCTCATCTCAGATCGCACTTGAAAAAATATATTATGGTAACGATAAGTTTCTTTTTATAAAGTCGAGCCAAGGCGAAGACGCGGGTCAAACTGCGTGCGGTCGTACTACTTATATGACGTATATTATTTAGTATTAAGGTCTTTCATGAAATACTGTATTCTTCAGTAGAAAGTCGTGATTTTATCCACGTGGGTATCATGTTGACACTGACCGACAAGCACGTGCGTACGTACAGTAACAGTGCAAATGGCTCCAATCGCTGTTCTATAGACTATAGAGTCATTGTCTATAGAGATCAATGGATAACGTGATCTGTTCCAAGTCATTATAAATTAACTAGCTTCTGCCAGCGGTTTCACCCGCATCCCGTGGGAACTACTTCCCGTACCGGGATAAAAAGTAGCCTATAGCCTTCCTCGATAAATGGGCTATCTAACACTGAAATAAATTTTCAAATCGGACCAGTAGTTCCTGAGATTAGCGCGTTCAAACAAACAAACAAACAAACAAACTCTTCAGCTTTACTCCGTTCCCTACAAAACCGATGATGCACAAACGCAAGTCATTCCCATGATGGATAGCCATAAGAAAAGTTAGATCATAAATGATGGTGATGACTCGATAAAAATTAGCTTGGAACTGGGCACACATCTCTTATCACTACACGTCTGATCGTACATCGTACGATTGTAAGATAAAACGTCTAGTCTAGTGAACACTGGTTATCGAGTTTGTTTAGTAGTTCAGTAGCTTATGTTAACAATGGCGCAATTTAACATTAGATATAAAGATAGCGAGAATAAGGAAGTAGTTCCGTCCAGGACTTAATAAAGCTTTATGGGTAGGTAAGTATTATTTTTTTATAGATTACTTAAAGGCGCACGTGTTTTAAAGCATCATGTTATAATTCCATTTACTTGGTTGAAAAAAAAAATCGTAAGATTAGCATTGCAGACCTTGGGCCCGGATAATTTTTAATTACATTCCTAGCTTCGTTCATTTATATGGATGATTATTTTAGTCAAGCTCCATTTTGTAAGCGAACCATGCTAATAAAAAAAAAAACTCACCAGTGAGGTCCAACGCCTCGTCAAAAGAAGTTTTCTTTGAGACTCCATCCCCTATAGTGAATGTCATTTTAGAAATTCAAATCTCAAATATTCGATTTTTAATTTTCCAAATTCAAATTCTTCTCCCGCGCTATTTTACGTCAATTTTTTTAACTTTTTTAATTTTGCGTAACTTTTTTTGAATACTCTAAAAAGTTTTGAATACGAGTGAGAGACTGAAGACAGGAAAACCGCAGTGAGTGCTCGGAAACGGCGCTCGCTTTAAATATAGTTTGTTGTTAATCAGCCAAACACTGATAGGAAAGGAAAACCACGTGGGAATCGCGTCGTATGACTCTCGAAGTTCCGCACACAGTCAATAAGACATTTTCCACTGGTCTTCCAAAATGGAAGGACGTTAACTTGACTTAAGATATAATTTTTTGAGTTGGTAAATGTTTTTTTTTACAATTGCTCAGAACATTTGAATTAAGATTGATATTATCGAGCAAATTTTATTTCCATAGGCCTTAAATATCTCACAGCTGGGCAAAGGCCTCACCATTTTATTTCCGCACTCTGATTAATCTTTCAAATGGTCTCTCTTGTCTGTGTGTTAGGCCTGTGGTTAGGCGGCTTATATTTTGGGGTCCTATCCCCTGTACCTATCTATGTACCTTCCTAATATTGCTGCCAGGTGTCACCAAAATCCATTCACTACTTTTCTCGTAAAGAAATAACAAAAATAAGTTAGAATACAAGTATTGTGTAAGGTGGTCTTTGTGTTTCCCATGTTAATTAATGTATTTGGTAAGTAGTTTATCGTGTTACTTAATTTTAAAACAAATTCTTAAATTAAGACGCGAACGTGGAAGAAACTGTCTTTATTTTTTGCTATCAGTTTAACAAAAAAAAGTGTAATAAGTTAAAAAAAGAACATGTTTTTGGTAACCAGTTTAATCCAGTTGTAAACTAAAATAATGAAATGGTAACGTCGTAGTATCGGAAGTTGGATTTTCCAATGATACAAATTGTGATAAAATCACTCAATGAATAACCAGCTCATATCGATAACTATATTGTACATAAACAATAATTGTTTATTTGCGGTAATCGACAATAACATTTTTGGGAAAGCCAAATGTGTAACTATCACTAGAAATGTAAAGTCACGTTTGATAAAAAATAGTAAAAAATCGCTTGTTCCGACTCACTATGCAATTGTTATCGGAACACTGAATCATTCGTGTGTCGGATATCCGTACTTACGTACCTATTTATTTTTTGCTTGTGTGTTCCCCTTTTGTTGCACTCGAATTGTTGTGATGCAATTTGCAATACAGTGTAACAAAGATGCGAAGTCGACTGTACACTGTAGTTTATATTCTATTGACGTGGTTGTGAATGCCTTAATTGTATACTGAAGGGATTGTTCAATTAATTATTTAAGTATGTATAATTGTCTCTATGTATACCAGTAGAATTTCTACTAGCGATAGTTTCCTGTTAAAAATCCTGATGAACATAGGTATGGTACAATTTATTTCGGTGTGAATTAGGTGTTTCAAGTGTGAATTAGCTGTGATTGTAGCATCATAATAAATATATATATACATATATATACCTATTATTTTATTTCTTTCTATACTTCTTGATACTTAGGTACTAATATTTTAAAGAGGAAAAAAGAGAGAAAGAGTTTTTGTGGATAAGCTGAAAAGCTACTGGATCGATTTCAAAAATTCTATCACTGTTGGAAACGTTCTTCCCGAGTAATATAGGCTGATATATTATCGCTGTACGGGCAGTAGTTCCCACGGAACGCTGGTGAAACCGCGGGAAGACGGCTAGTTTTCAAAAAATTTGCTTCTTCTTCCCAGCAAAAACACATAGGAAGAGTTCGAGTTTGAGTTTAAAAGATTTAAGAGTTTGTTATCTTTTTCCTTACAGATCGACTCAATCCAAAGGTTGTCTGGAAGAGATCGCTTTTAGTGATAAGACCGCCTATTGTACTCGTCTACTACTTGTCTGTTATGTCCTTCTATGTTTGTTATTAGTGTACAATAAAGAATATTCTATCTATCTATGTATCTAAAAGAGTTTTCAGAAGGCACTCATGCAGTTTTGTTACCAAGTTCAGTCTTTGTTAGTCATGTTTACGTCATTTGTAACCGATTTCTGTAGCCGTCCGATCAATATAGAATAGATATTGGAAATAATCGAAATTCCCGGAAAGCCAAATATTGGTGGAGAGCTTATTCCAAATACAGTTTTAGAAGTCCCCATCAATCCTATGTGTGCTTCAAAAGAAACTTTTTTTTCGTAAACGGAAAGCTTTATAAAAAAAAAACCTTAGACCAAGTTGTAAATCTCAAAATTTGGTCCTACGATGTTTTCGTTAAAGTTATCATTCGTGAGATATTGCGATTAAGAGTCCTCGCATAATATGTACCTACATAAAGCCACGTATAAACATATCAGGCACTTAAGATAAGTAGATATAAATACCTATCTGTGGTATAAATACCTATCTGTGTCTCATTTACCTATACCTACTATCCTGAAAACATTTATTGAAAAGACAGTCCAAGATAATTTACAATCAGCGCAACATCTGTTTCCAAACGAGATAAAACTCAACTCGTGATTAAATAAACTCAAAGAATAAATTGACACGCAACACATACTTGTATAAATATAAAAACAAATATTACACAAAGATTTCGGTGAAATTAACCAAACATTTGAAAACTATCTGTGTCTCGCGATTTTACGAGCACGTGAAACTTACGTCTTTATTCGGCTCGTTGTTTGATGCTGAAAGCCTTTTCCAATACTCTATCTGTTTTGCTTACTAGAGATAGTAATGATATAAGAAGGCATAGGATAAGCATGATATGAAAGAATTTTAACATCCCACAGGCGGTTAACGGCGCGCCCCGTAACGCCGCGGGCGGGGCGTCTTCAAACTACCAAAATAAGCTTTATTTATACTGAGGTTTTGTGTTACAAGGAAAATGGTTATGTCTGCTAAGTACCTATGTACTTAAATAAAGTAGGCATTTTTACTAGAGATGAAGATCAGCTGTCAATTGCAATGGATTATCTTATTTGTAAACAAAACAATAAGCGAAATCTTGAATGGAAACAGCTGATTATCTCTAAGCCATGGGGGTGGCTTGGGGGCGCATCGCTCTGTCTCATTCTTACCTTAGGGAAAGTCGGACCGCTGTCGGTCCCTTTCCCTCGCGTCGTGGAAAATCAATAACCTCTTCGTAGAATCTGCTCTCCTGGTAAATATGACTAAAATGGCGGATCCGTCAACGATTTGGACTCATAGAGGGCCTTAGCTGTCGCTTCGAGGACCAAGGTTTTCTGTTCTAGCAAGGCCTCTTGAATAATTATTTTCTTTATAACGGAATGAGCATTTTCTTAAGGGGTAACTAGAGTACGTACTTTGAGTACACTTTGTGTAAACTCTTTTGGAATTTCCCTACAAACATAATTGATTGAAAAAAAGTAAATTTAATTGCTATTGAACATTATGACTATTCTCATACTCGAAATTGACTTGCAAGTGGAAAGACCATTCTGCTTGGAAAATTGCTTGATATCTTTTCACCGAAGTTTCCACGACATCTGGTTTACTAGGCGCACAGAGGTGCGAGGAATTGGAAAAATTCCTTTCTTCAGCAGGGCGTAGCGGATCAGGAGCTACGAATAAAATAGAATGGAGTGAAGATTGTCTATACTTGAATTTGCAGTGACGAGTGACCACCTGGGCAAATTTCGTTCATTCTCTGTAAATGTCGTTAGCTTTTTAAATAACTCGATAAAGAAGTCACACGTACTATTTGCTTTTATATTAAGTGGTTATACAACGCTATCTACATAATATCGGGATGCAAATGTTTGTGCGTAAAATAAATACTCAAAATATTTTTATCAGCTGTTCTAATTTTAAGCATGATGTTATGATTACTTTTATGCCGTAACTGTCTATTTTACTTCCTACATCAATGTACAGCGAAGGGGTCGTGAGTAAGGGGTGTGAGAAAATCGATGCTAGACGAATTCCGCGCATGCGTACTCTCCCCGTCTTGTCTGCGCGCTATCCCGTCGCAACCCTATCTTCTAGCACTTATGGTCGCCTGGTACCGCCGCCCACAATTCTGAAATTTTCCTGCCCTCGTCGCCAGGTTTCCCGGAAGTGAAAACCTTCAGTTTCCGCAATGTAGGGCGGTACAACATTTTCACGACTGAAGGCTCTCTGAAAGCTTCCTCGGCTGTATTCCTGAAATATTTTCATTGGGCGGGTTTTGAGGTTAGGTTACTGCGCATCTAGTTTGCGCAGATCAACAGGTCTAGTATTCTTATGAATGAGTGAAATATTACGCAACTGAATGGTTCATTCATTTGAGTTATTTGAATCTTTTATTTAGAACAATGTTCTTAAATGTTGATTTAGTAAAACCGGTGAGTTATTTTTGGGAAAAGTAGACTAGGAGACTGATAAAATTCGTATCGTAATTAATTATGATGAAACTTTTCACACTAGCAAATGACACATAAGAAAAGGTACTTTACTCGGGATACAGTAAAATCAAAAGCAAAATCAAAAGTCATTTATTCAAACTTGGCTGCAAAACAGCACTTTTCGAATGTCAAAAAAATAAATTTACAAAAGCCAGCCCCCAAAACGCCCACCCTTCACCACTTCCTATGTGTTTTTGCTGGGAAGAAGAAGTAAAACAAATACATATTTTATTATCAATTTTTTTATTTTTAATGCTTTGAATCTTACAAATAATTAACAGAAGATATTTATTATGGCAGTATGACTTCATCTTCGAACAACAAGCTTGCTATTTGCATTTCGTCATAATTTATCAGTTATAATCTGTTACGACGTAACAATAAAAAAAAAGATAGTTACATTCGTAATAATTAAACGTGTTTTGGTTCTTAACTCTAGTGAGCATTAGAACATTCTCACTTTCTTACTTCTAATATCGTATACAATCTCTTTAAATACTAAAGTTATAACTTATAACTACTCAACAATCTTTGGTTGTTAAATAATTATATTCCTTCAAATAAAAATCAATTAAACTAATATATCTGATCACTTCATTCACATCTGATGGGGCTACCGTAATTGGTCACCAGTTGGCGCTACTATCGCATAAAGATTTACAAAATGTGGGTCAGACGGCATATCCATATTGCACAATGGTCATAAGTAATTAAATATAAACGGTTTTTTTTTTTAAATTTCAACACACATTTCTTCTGGAAGTAAAATCAAGCGTGGTAGCCCTCATCATCATCATCATTTGTATAATAGCCTTCAATTAACTATAGGGTCTTAGGCCTATCTATTGGCGATGAATAAAACCTGCTTTCCCTAACTAATTTCAGTAACGAAAAGGAACTCGGTCCCATTGCCAATAAACAAGTCCTAAGACTTATTTCGGAGTATTTAATCTTCAACTATCGTTTTCTTCGCAACAGAATTAACTAGTTCTGTCCAGTTCCATGTTTCTGGTTTGAACCGGTTCATACAGGTTCGTGGGTCTCGTTTTGGGTAGATTCCACTACGATTTTCTTATGTGGGATCCTCTTCTTGTTCGGTAACGTTAGGCAGAATAGCGAATTTACTGGAAAGAAAAATACATTATTTTAATCATACAGATTTGAGTAAATATAGTTTAGAGAGCTAGAGATTTTCTGCTTCTAATTTATATTCAAAATCCTAATATCAAATGTGTTTGTACTTATATATACAAAATATCAGTATATTTTAAAACCGCACATTTCGAAGATCAAATTACAAGAGACAGCCCCCAAAAACACCCGCTCTTCTTGAGTTCCTGGATCGTGCTCACAATTTTGACCAACAAACAAAAAGAACAAAACGGCAGATTTTTTAGATTAGCATAAGTTCCCAAAGTCACACATCATAACTATTAAAGAGATGTAAAAACTTACCAATAATTATGGATCCGAACAGATAGAAGCCGGCTCCGCAGTTGACTTCGAGGAACAGTCCGATGAGGTTGGAGCCCACCATGGAGCCCACGCGACCCATCATCATGGACAGGCAAATCGCCATCGCTCTGGAAGATATTATGTAGCCAAATATAAGTATTAAAGGTACTATTAGACAGATTAATGTGTAGGAAAGAAATAACTTATGAGTAGTCTTAAACAGATCAATGTCTAGGAAAGATATTATATGAATTCTATTTATCTAGATTTTTCTATTTAAATACCTATAGGGCAAGTGTGACCAAAAACTGTGTTGACAGTATAGAGGTCAAGCTTTGATGATCTAGACTTTTTCCATTGGTTTTTCTCATCTCATAATCAAGAGATATAAGATAATTTCAGAACTTCACAATAAGCACCTTTTACGCAACGTACTATATACATTACACATACAATATTTTAACAAAGTCATCAAATACGCATTAAAAAACGTAACACTATTGGTATACGTAACTCACCTAAACTTAGTAGGGAACAACTCAACAGCCACAGCATTCATCAACCCAATACAGGCTCCAGACATCTGGAAGATGGCAAACAGCACCACCGCTAACTGCTGGTTATAAGCCAGGTGAGCACAGATGCCGCTGATGCCCGTGAAGCCCAGGATCACCACGAGGATCGGCTTCTTGCCCACATAGTCTACTAGGAAGCCTACGATGATGTACATGGAGGAGAAGACCAGGCCAATGTAGATGGAGCGCTCGAAGGTTGAGGTGTGGATTGTGTCGTCGCAGATCTGTGGGGAAAGAGTGGTGTTAAGTAAGTATAGTAAGTAAATATAGGATGATTAAAAGTATCTATGATTTACAAAATGAGAGTGTGAATTTCCTAGAGTTTGTTTCCTAATTTGCACCTTAATTATTTTTCTGAGCAAGCTGACCCATCCTGAGATCTATGGCACTAAATTGACTAATCGATACGTAAGAATTAACTATTCATATCCTATTTTATATAGTTATGCCTAATTGCCTACCTTTTATCTTTACTATCTCTATTTATCCTTACTCGAAGACTAGACTGAATTGCCAAACGCTCAACAGAGAAGGCTAAAGCCAGTGCGACATAAGTACCTACATAGGCATCATTTTTCATTATTTCTTTTTCATTCTCGGGAAAGATGATTGTCATTTAAAAAATCTTATTTTGTTCTTACTATAGTGCCATTAGATACAGCATCTCTGCCGGCGTCGAGTACATCACAGATCTTGGTCTCTCCACCCTCGTGGTTCGCCAGAGAATTGAGGATGGACGGGAACCATACGTAGAATCCGTTAGTTCTGAAAAAAGAAACATAAAGTCTATTAGCAAAATTCAGTTCAATTGATATTGATGTTAATAAATAAGTAGGAGGTATATCAAAGTCACTACAACATAAGTGTTTGTTGGTAAATGATAAAGTTTAAAATGTCGGAAAATGTTTTCTATCTAATTATATTATTGTTTTTACCAATTCAACAATTGATATTTTGTTCCTCCGAACACCTTTGTATCCTTTACAACAGTCAACATCAACATAACTTACGGTCGTTCCCATTATTCTAACCCATGTATAGTTTTCCTTTAGTCGTCCTACAATATTATTGTCATCATAAACTGTTCTTACGTGGCAAATATCCCGAACTGCACGAAGCAGGTGAGAGCAGTCCAGGGCAGCAGCGGCCTCTGGAACAGCGGCACCGTCTGCTCCTTCATGGACGCCCAGATAGCCGCCGCTCCCTTCACGTTAGATGTCTTCGTCATCTGGTTCTCTATTATTAGGGAGGTCACCTGAAACAGGGAGAGGATATTTGAATATAATGGATTTTGGAGAAATAAAGAGCGTCTAATGTATATGGATCCAAAGCCCTTGACACAGGTTCCAATCTTTTGCAGTGGGCTCACTGACTGGTTTTAATCCATCCAGGTTTCATCAGGGTTTTGTCAGTTAAATACAAACCAGTACTTTTGACGTAGGCGATACCCAAATATAAATCTACCTGTCACAGTATGCCAACTTGCTAATTTATTTTCGCAAGGCGCTAATACTCAATTTTTTCATATCTTTTTATCCGCGAAATCTATTCTTTTTATTTTCTTCTTTTGTATGTCTCAATCAGACACAGAGTCCCGGATTATTGGAAGGCGAACGTGGGGAAGAAACCAACACAATATTATTTTATTATTATATTCGACATAATTGACACTTACAGGAAAACTGTCCACCTCCATCTTCGTATTTCTATAATAGATCCTCTTCACAACTTCCAAAGCACCATCATAATCGCCCGTCGCGAACAGGAACTTGGGGCTCTCGGGCGCGAACAGGAGCAGCACGGAGCCCAACGCGAAGGGGATGGCACAGGCCACCACCAGCAGACGCCACGGACGGTATTCAATGCCCAGGAACGGGATGGGGTATGCGAATTCTAGGGGCAGGATTAGCCAGGATACACCTGAAAATGATTTGAAAAGATTATTAGTTACAATTCGTGTGACTGGAGATCTTTATGTCCCAGGGCTGCGGTAACTCCTTCGAGTCATCTGGCAGCCTCGGCAGCATTTAGCATTCTAACATTGAACCTTCCAGGAACTTCATAGTGGACATGGAAGTCCCAGTTTAGGTTTAGTTTCTAGTCCTTTTAAGGAAGTCCCTAAAAATCGGTAAAGCTGATGAGTAACCATTGAGTTCACAACTTACATGGCAGTATGACCGTGCCGATGCCGACGAAGGATGATCCGAATGCCACCATCTTGTCTCGATGACGCAGGTTGTTGAACTCGCCCAGGTATGTGTACACGACAGCTGATGAGCCCGACATGCTGAAAATGCAATTTAGAAAACATTAGTTTCTGAAAATCTTCTTACAGCCCGCTGCAAAAATTGAGTCGGTCGATAAATACGCAGTTTGATTGCGGTTATAAAACAGTAAGGAGATGAATGATATTATAACGATTATAACGATCAGATTTCAATTCTACTTAAAAGTTTGATTGAATCCACGATAACCTTCAAACTATCAGTCAACCATACACAAGTTTTATTTAGTAAGTATGAAATATCTTTTTAAGTTTGGGTTTTAATTTCTTCCAAGCTTCTCAAAAGCGAACTTTATACCTATATTAACTTAGGTATACGAAATCAACTTACAATATAGCGGACAAAAAGACCAGCACGCCGAAAGAGATGACCTCAGGTGCGAAGCTAGCGAAGGCGGAGAAGACGGCAGATATGATCATAGAGAACAGCATGACTGGTCTCCTGCCCTGCGTGTCTGCCAGCCAGCCCCAGAAGTACGATGTCAGGATTATAGCTGGAAAGATACAGTAAATCGTATCATGATCTGAACGTGTTATATTCATATTGTGTGAATGTTTTTTTTTTTACTAGCAGAGATTAAGATAAACTGAAAAGATAATGGATTGGATCGCATTTTCTAGATTCCTATTAAATTTTAGGTCTTTTACAAGACTAACCAATAAAGTTTCCCATGAAAAATTCAAGGGAACTGTCGTATTGGTTAGTCTTGTAAAATACAAGGGAATTGTCGTACCTATTGGTTAGTCTTGTAAAAGACCTACAATTTAAAAGGGATCTAGAAAATGCGAGAAAGAGGAATGTTGTTCTTTCTGCTCATGATCTATCAGCCAACTATAACAACCTTGATGATGACAACTGTTAAAGCAGTACTCACCTAAGAACGGTATAGCAGACAGCCAGCCCCTCTGCTGCAGCGTGAGCTCCAGGTCACACTGCGCCGCCGGCAGTATGTAGCCTAACGCAAGGCTCTGCATGATCATGCCCAGCAGGATGACGCCTGACATCAGCATGTGCAAGATGTTGTACATGCCGAAACCTGGAACAATCACGTTAATCTTATTACAGGTGAAGTGTACGGTACACACACGGTTGTCCAAAAGGTAGAGCAAATTAATTGTTTAACAAGAAGGGCAGATGGTAACCTGATTACGGTTTTATGGATGCTTTTTTATATACAGACTTTTATTCGGGTATGCGAAGTAGAACACTTCAGGGTGAATCCACGGAAATCTTAATGATAGAGAGAGATGACAAAATTATGCAGAATGAAATAGAAAGTAAGCGTAATGACGTCCCAAGTACTTAGCTCTCATTCCACTTCGTCAAAAATATGTAAAAATGGAGTCAGAAATGATTCAGGACATTCTGTCTGTGTATGCACACACAGGATGTGCGTTATATTTATTTAAATACCTAGATAGTATGAGACATTGTTCAATGATAAAGTTCAACAATTAAATTAATTACTTATTTGTACTTTAGCTAGCATGTTTATTAATTAAACGTTTTTTCAACAACAGTTTTGTTGACATTGTTTTCAACATCTCGTATCTGAGAAGATATTTCGACACAACTCAATGTTCTTGGTCTCCTTTTAAAGTTTATACAAAGATAAGGATAAATGGGCATACCAGTACTTTAAAGAGGTGATTATCATTCGTCTAAAACCAACAAACCTCTGAATTTATTTTAAATAAATCACGCCGAATGTAATAGCTGGGAAACTTTACAGGAGAGGGGAAAATACGAAGATGAGAGACAATCTAAAAAGCTCTTTTGTTACGTCAAGCTAGTTGCACGGTTCCAAGGAGTGGGTCTGGGTTTTTGCAGTATGAGTAATTTGCTAGACCTATGACGTGCAATGCAGTTAATTTCAAAAATATCTATACAACTAAATCAAGTTTATCTTGAGCAAAACAACGTGACGCGAAAATACGATACGACTAACGTGGAAATGCGTAACAAAGGACCTCGCTAGGAAACGTCTCAAATGACACGGTTTTAAAAACCTAGGGATATCTGGGGATAAATCATACTTTTCCATTCACCATTATATATAACTTTGCAGATTAAATTATTTATTTAATTCCATAAAAACTACAGCATCCTTATCTAATTAAAGTAACAAACAATTGACAATGACTTATCTTGTCATCTCATCAACGGTGGGGTTTCCCTAATTACGATGTTTGACTTAACAGTAAGTAACAAGTCAATATTACAGTATTTTATTACGCATATTACTTCTCACAAATATTTGTACAACTAAATATCTTTAGGTGGTCTTGTTAACGTGATTTTGACGTCAAAACGTGCTAAAATAAAAAGAAGAGACTTGTATTATCGTTATCTGCCAACCTTTTCCTAACTGTTGAGGTTGGCTTCCAGTCTAACCAGATGCATCTGAGTGACTAGTGACCAATTTTAAAAAGAAAAGATATATGCAAATAATAAGAAATTCTTTATGTATCTGTCATAGTAGTATTGCGATAAATGGTATAATTCTTCTTCGGTGAACTTTTGTGATGAGACGATAGGTTTGATTTATTGTCAGTTATTGCAAATTTAATTGCTTGTCTACAAATTAACATGTCATTTACCAATCTTCCGACTACAATATATTTGTAATGTATTCAACATTTATTTATATTTTTATGCTAAGGCAACTAAAAGCACTAAGGTATTTCATTTGGTCCTTTCAGCCAAAAAAGTACCAAGCGAAAGTTTATACAATATAAGTAACTTTCATTCTGCATTTACATACCTACTTTTTACACGACTCAGACTGGACCCTAGTGTGTTGTTAAATGTGTTTTGATTTTTAAGAGAACTGTCAAAATGTGATTATTATATTTTTGAACTGTTTCGTAAGCAAACAGATAAGTGTCACATACAAAATGGTCCTTCGAGTCTACGTTCGGTATCAAATATCTTGAAGTTTGTGAATGACACTGTTAGTGCATCAATATGCATATTCGTGCTATCAGTTATTGTCCTCGATAATAACAGAGTTAAATAGAGTAAATAGGTAATTAATATTAATCATTGATTTGTCTTTGTGTTAGTGGGTCGCGAATGCAGACTTATCTATTGGCATTTAAATTAATATGTAGTGATTTTAACTATTATAGATACTTTACTTCCTTTTAATTTTAAAGACATCAAGTAAGGTCAACCAAGGCTTCTTGCAGTCGGTCCGTGACGTGGATGAGTTCCGCTTTTCGGAAGGCACTATAAACTGGTTGGTCCCGGCTGTCATTTGAACATCTTTGGATTCTCTACGGATAGTCAGCAGATTGAAAATCTAACAAGCAGTCTTAGCAAGGGGTATTAGGTTGCCTGGGTAACTGCGTTGAGGTAAGATAGGATAGATAGTCGTTCTATGTGAAACACTGGTACCTAATTGGTCGCAACCGATGAAATTGGAAGTCAATTCCACCATAGCTGGCAAAAGACTACGGCAGATAAACAAAAGACAAACTAATAAACAAAAGAGAACACGTGCTAATTTGTTTTTGTTGAGATTGATTATTGCGTTTAAATTCAAGTAAAAAGGTACTTTTTATTTATTTATTTACACACACAGAATACAGAGAAGAAGAAAAATAGAACAGATAGTACAAAGGCACAGCTTATTTCATTAGAAATCTCTTCCAGCTGGCCCGTTATGAGAGAGTTAGAATAGAAACTACTACTTTTAATGCTACTATTTATTTACGATACTAGTGCAGCTGTGTGTTTCGTCATGCTTTACTTTGTATGACACACTATCTAAAGTTAGAGGGGTCAGATGGTCAGATGCTCAGAATTGATATTTATTTATTTATTTATATAAAGGACTATATCTTGACCGCATTTGAAGTTTTTAGGATTTCGTAATCAAAAGGAGAAACGTCATCCTATTAAGTACTAAGACTTCACGATCCGTCTAACAATAAACACTGAAAACTAGAATAATATTACAACAAACGTGACTTGGGTTGTCACGTTTACGCATATAATATGGGGCAGAAGCAATAAGGGTGACCAGTTACAATGACCTGTCCTTTGAAACGGGTTTGCTTAACACTACTGATTCTTTCCTCAAGTGGTTTTGGTTTGTTTAAGTTATTGGGAATTCAGGATGCTTTGTTGATCTGTTTTAGTAGGAAACTTGAATAATTTAGGTGCAACTTTTGTTAAGTGTTGGTAAGAATTCGTAAGGTCTTTTACTTTTAGTGACTTTTTGGAATTAAAAGACGAATTCATATGTGAATCGAATTCTTTTAATAGTAACAAATATCAAGAGCGGACAAAAAAGATAAAGTGAAGTCTGACCACCAAATAGATCTAGCCAATGTTTCCCACAGCCAATTAAAAACAATGCGAAATAATAAAGTTCGCAATTGCAATCAATTAAAGAGCTTATAAAACTTATGGGTTAAATATGTCGGCGCGTATTTTATATGAACTTGTCTCAATAAACTTAGATTAATATGATCTTTAAATAACTGAACTTTGTACGGTCTGAATGGAGTCTAAGTAAAATGACTGTAGTCTTTATGATGGTACTTATTATATATCTTATATCTAATTCTGCAAAACATGTTGTTTTTGTAGTATATATATATTATTGCTTACTAGTGTTTGTCAATGTTCTTGTTATCTGGACAAAACAGCTGTTACTAGAGTTTATTATAGTATTATGTAGACATTTGTGTTACATTAACTGAAATAGTTTATAGTTTAATAAAAAGGTCCGAAAGTTACTCTAATTATCTGAGATATGTTTTTCTCTGCCACTCGGTCAGCAGATTAATTTCAATGAGAAGATGTTAATAACATTCTCATGATAATTAATTAATGAATGCGTATTTATGTTTATTCAATTATAACGTCTCAATCCAGTTAATCTGTTTGCTAAACAATAATATTATAAATTGATTAAAGGGTAGGTAAGAGACTTACCCGATAACAACATGGCGTCATCTAGGGTCACAGCTGTCTTGTCGCCTTTCCCGCCACTTTTATCCATAGAGCCGTTCATAGCCATCTCTGCTTCTAGAACCTGGAAAAAGAGATTAGTTACTTTAGTAATCTATGGATTATTTGAACCCGGGCCCACAAATATGTTGGGAGAATAAAATTCAAACACTGATGGAGTAGAAACCCAAATACTGAACCCCGACGGATAAAATATACCAAGCGTATAAATATATCGAGCGTATCCCAATTCTTGTGACGTCTTCTAAAGCTAAGGACGAACATATTTGGGTCCTTCGATCCCATAAAATACCACCGGACAACACAAAAACATTTAGTGATTTTTGACACAAACTCCAAGCTGTGATTAACGAAAATAATAGCTTAAAGCGTGTTTCGTGTAGTTTAAGCTGTTTTGTGACTTTTCTGGTTTCAAAGTTACCTCTCCGTCAGGGACTACATCATAGTCATATGGTTTTTCTGCCGCCATGATTAACGGCCTTCAGTCTACTCGAAACCTAAAAATTTGAACGTGATAATGTGTCGGTTCTACATGTCTAGCCAGAGTTGAGTCGATGGCATGTATTTTTTTTTTATACTAAATATTTTATAGCTATTGTCACTCAATCACGACTGTGGATTAATGATGCATTTCGTCCTTTTTATAGTGGCTTAATTGAAGTATCTTGTTATCATGTTTTGTTCCAATTATTGTTGATAAATAATTGATTTGCAAAAATCCTTGAGTGATTAGTCTTATCAGATGGTTGGTACCTACGTTATGTTTGCCATCTCTCTGAAGTTTTACGATACACTGCTTAGTGATAATTTAAAAACATCGTTGATTGTATTGATTGGCATTTGTCCTGTAATTTATTAGTCATTCGAGGAAAATACGAGATCAAGGCAGTAGATATTTGAGCTAGGGTTTTATTTCAAGTAGACAACTTTCAATTGGATTTACCGCTAAAACCATTCAAGGCAATCTAATTCTGCAAACTTTAGTAATTTTAATTTGAATTGTATTAGAAATGTGTTTATTATTGTGTCTATGTGTTAATTAAGAAACGTTGTTGGATTAGGACACAAAATAAACCACAAAGCGATTGTTTCCATGACGCGAATCGTCAAAGTATTTCTAAATAATTTGAGGTACCAGTTTCTTTAGTTTATGATTAAGGAAAAGTCAATGACCGCCAGGTAAGCAGGAAACCAGATTATTATTACGTTTGACAATGCAATCTGCACTATGTATTTACAAAAAAGTTAAACAGATGTTTGTCACGTGTTTAAGGAAAATTCTCTACGTAAAATTTTCTTAAACACGTGACGAGCGTTTGTAGTAACACTATTATGGAAAATCCTTTAAAGATGGAAGACAAAAATTATATAGGTGCATAGATTTAATTGAGTTTGAATTTAATCACTTTGTGACGTATATTAAAGATGTGACGTGAAGAAAACTTGCTCAGCAACAAAATTATATCAAATGTCACCTACAAATAATGAATTAATTACCTAAAGATTATAAATAAAATAAAATCAGATGAGTAACGGAGGTATTAATATCAGCATGCCTTCTTCGCGATATCATATCGTAGGCGTCGGAATTATTTATAGCTGGCAAAGTAAGGATTATGACGATTAAAAGCTTAAAAATGGTGTAAAGAGGTCTGCAGTTACTGGGCAACGAATTGATTTATCAGAACTGCATATTATTATTGTTTTTTTTTGCTTAGAGTTCAATGCACTTATTGTCATTCAAGAATTGGAGTTATCAGTGAAAGAAATTGTTTATTAATTAAAGTTAATAATGATAGTAATGTTTACGGTTCATGTGCAGTGAAAGCATAGGTACTATTTGGGTAGTCAAAATATTCCTACGATGTAAAAATACCCTTCTTGTGGGAATAACCCATGCCACTGGGTGCAGCGTGAGGGAGTGTCACTGCCACACTCAGAGTCATTTAATGGTTACTTAAGTGGCTCCTTAGTATAGATTTAAAAAAGCTCACTCTCAGAGACACTTAATGATCCGTTACCATCCCTTAATGACAATTAAAGTTAAGTACAGCAAAACCTTTACTTAACTTTCTAATGATTGATTTTGACATTTATGTTTAAGGTTATAAAAGTAAATAAAATATTTTAAAAAGTCTCAGGAATAGAAGTGTTTGAACAATAAAGTAAAGATGAGTGATTTGCTTGACTTTATTGATTTTGTAGACTATAGCAGAAGGTTTGGAGTAGTGGGGCCAAATAAGAAGCCCAGGAGGAGTAACATTAGAAGTCTATGGGAATATAAAAGGGTATTTTTCTTTCAATGTTCAAACAGTCACTGGGACAAACTTGGAATTTTATGATCTAGTAGCCCGTTGGCCTGGCAGTACCCATGATAGTTTTATTTATAACAGCAGTGCAAGTAAACAAAGACTGAATACTGGTGTGTTAAAAGGGATAATTTTAGGGGACAGCGGGTATGCAGTTAGCAATGTGGTACTGACACCGTTTTTATCACCAAATTCAACTGCACAAGAAAACTACAACAGAAGCCAAATAAAATATAATGTGGAATATTGTGGAAAGATGCTTTGGCATTTGGAAAAGAAGGTTTCCTTGTCTCCAACTTGGCATGGGCATTAAGATGGATACAGTTGTGGCTGTTATATGTGCTTGTGCGACACTGCATAATATTTCTTTACAGGTTGATGATTTGGTTCCAAAGAACTAGGAAACTCCTCATATTGAGAATGATGATGTTGTCCTGAGTGAAAGGCGTGAAAGCACAACCAACAGCAATGGATTTTTGGTGCGACAATCTATAGTTGATAGATTTTTCTCATAATATAATTTTTAATAAATAAAAATCCATAAAATAAGAGGAATACTTTTTTAATTGTTGAACAAGAGGCCAATTATGTAGTACAAAGTTTATTTGACTTCCTCGTTGATCTAGTGGTCGCAAGCGCGGCTGCTGTGCTTGAGGTCTCGGGTTCGATTCCCGGGTCGGGCCGAAATCGCTTTTTGGGTTTTCTTAAACTTTCACAAAGCAGCCCGTAGTCTGGAAGTTGGTGATTGATTCCTGATTGAACTCCTGTGTTATACTATCCCATGCTGCTTGTTTCTTGGCGACTGACTTGCCATCTGTTATTTAAGATTCCACGATTGGTCTCTTTTTAACTAATTGTGCTAACAAAGCTTTTTCGTCCGCCGTGAAATTAGCCACACGTTTGCGTGGTGCTCTTGTTCCTGAAGACTCCTAAAATGAAACAAGCACAAGTTAAATTCTTCAAATACATATGTGCAGCTACTAATGTACATAGAAACGAAACTTACCATGATAATATGTTAAGATAAAGCTATTTATTTCAGAGCTTATCACACTTTTCCACACACTTTTCTTTCCTGTCGGTTAACGGAACAAGAATTTTAAATGTAACCTTGACACTGACAGTACAATATTGACAGTGATACCAGAAAAAAGTTTTCATGTACTTTATATCATTTACATGAAAATAGGTGTTTTTACGTAAAAACGATCCCGAAATTAACAAATTCTTATTTCTATTATTGATATACAAGGTTTTATAATGTATTTAAATAACAGTTTTTGCTACTTAATAATTTCACATTTTAAGGTGCGGCTACACCTTTCGTTTATCGATAAGCATTATCAAAGACAATTTGACGATACTCTGCCCTACGGATACTTAAAGCTGTCATTAACTAATGAACCCTTAAATTTCGTCTCTGGGATGTATCGTTCATTAACAGATTTAATGATAATTAGTTAAGGATTCATTAAGACTAATTTAAGTATCCATTCTGAGTGTGGCAGTCAGACTCTTACTGACTAAATCCCACTATGTTCCTTTTTAAGCCCTTTATGTACCATGTGTTTTAGAGGATGCTGATTTTCTAATACTGAATGCTGTGTAGGCAAGATTTTTTTGTTTTCAAAGAATAGATGACGAAAAAGGTTTTATTTATTTTCTTTAGGAATAGTTTAATTAACACTCCTTCATAAATTAGACATAAAATATGACATTGTCAAAAGGAAAATGTGGCGAAAAATCGATCTAACAGTATTACGCAGTTTCCTAAACTAGATAAAAATGGCAAAATTAATTTATGATCCCCCAAAACGATGTTAACGGCTCACTTTCCGTGGCCTATAAAACAAATACGTCCAAAAATGAGTGAGCTGGCGTGCTACATAATTTTACAGCCTTCTTGTGTATTCATGGCGTCATGCTGATGACGTTAGCTTCCGTATTACCATAGTGCTTTAGGACGTAATATGTGCTCTCTTAATAAACCGCTTTTGTAGAGCTATAGGTTTATTCCTTCTAGTGTAGAAAGTCGTTAGGTCGTTGGGTTGGGATCTCTGGGCCCAAAAAAAATACCTATCTCTAGAATATTATGAATAAGTGGCTTATCTGGAAGAGATCACTCTTAAAGTCTGCTTTTATGTCGTCCAAAACTCGGGTCATGTTTTTCTTCATTGCTTATTTCAGTCTTAAGTTTGGCACGATAAAAATAAAATATGACATTATTATTCCAATTTTTAATGTGTAAAAAAATCGCAACAATCAGCTGTTGTATTAATGAAGTTAACAAAATGCTAACAAATCTTGTTTGCATCAGGTATGTCAAAACACGTCAATGTTCAATAGATACCTACTACTACTACTACTACTATATAATAGGTATTACTTTGAAATATCATCTAGAGAAGTTAGGTGCTAACTTGACCCAAAACATCGTCGGGCGGCTCTTTGATCCGCTCTTAATAAATTTCTAAGCTACAAAAGAGGTTGATCTCTTTAACCTCAAGCCTATGATACCAGTGTTTAAATTGCATCACTCTTGACCCTCCGTAGACCAGGTAAACATAATATTATCGTAAACTTGATATTCAGAACGTGCAAGGTTATAATTATCGAATAAACGGCTAATGCACTTTTTATTATTATCAATTTCTATTTTTAACATGGACTTTTATTCAAATAAGTTTGTTTTTTTTATATGGCAACACTTATTTTAATTAAAACCCTTTGCGATGTTTGTTTTTAGAATTTCCAAAATGTATGCTCCGCGACTCAAATGACCAAAAAGGTTTTACCGTCTTTCAACAACAGTCATTTTAAAACAATGTGTGAGGTTGTCGTTTTATTTTGTTTTAGATTTAAGTATTTGCATTCCATATTCAAGGATATATAAATTTTTTGAATTGTTTTAAGTTCTTTTTACGGACTGCTATTTACTCATTTGGCAACATTTTACACAACGAAGTTTGTGATTCGTAACTTTATTGCAAATGAGTTGTGTGTTATATTTAACCGTGTCAAAATTAGGTAGGTAAATAATGAACAATTTAATGAAAACTAAGTTTTTTAATAGCTAGGTGTTTTAGGGGAATTTACTAGATTTGATTCGGACATGTTTTCATATACCTCTCGAATGTTTTATATTACACAGTGCGACATAAGAAAAAAGTGCTCCAAATGTCTTAAGTCGGACAGTTACACTTAAGGGCTTGGTCAGGATTGGCCGCTAAATATCTGTAGTTGTGTTGCAAGTAGCAATATGTTCTGTATTTGTATGAAAGAAATGGTTCATTCGATCTTAATTTAAATATTTTTCAATAGCAGCAACATAATTTTGAACGAACTAAAAAATAAATAAATTCATCTGACATTCCACTCACGGCCGACGTCAAAGAGTGTAAATTTGTGCGAATCAAACAGCGAAATAAACAATGAATAGAGGCAGTAAACGCTAAGTTTTCTTATAAAAATCTATATAGAATTACTGAGAAATAAGTGTAGATTCCGTATTTAGTAATTGTTTTTCAGAAAGTGATGATTATATAGGCGAAAAAAGTAACGAAAGTTTAGACTTAACATTTTTTTTTCCGTAATGGCCGTCGTGTTATGACATGTTTTGCTACAAATTCTCGTAAATAGTTTGAAATACATTTAAGTAGTCAGCATATTTACCTATAAACAAAATAAAAGTAATATATGCTTAAACCATCACTTATTGACATCATAATTGTGTGTCAAAGAGAAAAAGTCGTAAAAACGTTAACGTTACTTGCCAGGCGTATGGCTGCCGGCGAACGCCGCGTTCGCAAAATTTTTATCGGTTGACAGAATAAGTTGTTGTGTCGTGTAAATACTGTATTTAGTAGTGATATTTAGTATGTTATGAATGTGTAAACATATGTGCCATCGTATTATAGTGTAGTTTTAGTGAATATATTTGCGGTGAATAAATATCATCAAAATGAAAACATATCACGTCACAGGAATGTCAGGTCAGATTTATTTCACTACGTATCAGTTTTGTTAGATAGAAAAACTAATTAGGATTCCGGGAAGGTATCATTTATAATTTATTATTATCGATTTAACGGTATAATCTTCCTTTTTCTGAAGGCCTACCTAACGTTATTGCCTTACTCATAAAAGCGTTAGCATTGCACGTAATGTGCTGTACGGAGGTTGACAACCGAAAGGCTATTTCCTTATTTTTTGTACATCAAGTCCTATCATACGTGACGCGTTCGGTTGTTATCTTTATTTTTCAATCTATTTCTTGGTGTTATATTATTATTAGCTCATTATTGTTTATTAAACAATCTTGGATGATTTCATCAGAATCACACATTGCGGGAAGGTTACTTAGTGCCATATGTATGGTACCTACATTATGTATTCAATACATTCGATTATTAGACTCAGTTGGCCTAATATCCTAGTTGTACAAGCTATCTGCATATTATTCGTCTTATTTATTGATTCACCCATGATAATAATTAATCCTTAAAACTTATTGGATTATTTTTTCTACGGCTTAGTAATAGTTAGAGCACTTTTCATTGAAACCACAGCACATAAAAAAGTAGGAACCCAAAAAATAACATTATTTCACTTTATGGTAGGCACCTATTCTATTTTCAAATTCATGTCAAAACACTGCTTGTTTTTAACTTCCAATATATTTTTTTTATTCCAGTCAGTACCTATTATTTATGTTTTTTTTTATTCCATTATTTATTTAAAAAAAAAGTAATGACGTGCGAGTACTCACTGAGGACTAGTATGAGTTGGGAGCGCGCGCGGTGCGGTGCATGCTACGCCACTGAACATAACACTGATTGCTTTTGACTGTCCCGCGCCTGTTTTATTTCGGTAAGTATCGCCACATCGCTGACTTCACCAAGATAAGGGTTTGTGAACTGTTTCGCGTGAACTTTCGGCGCTTTGGACGTACGGGGTTATCGTGGACGGAATATTTTTCGATTTTTTTTTGGAGATGAAAAATAAATATTCCTTGACGTTTAGTTGTCGTGGAGATAACAATGGACTTGGATACACGAAAGCTTTTTTTTAATAAATAAGAAAATATTTTATTTCAAAATTATGCATCATTGCTAATCAAACTTAGGTTGACGATCTCTATTACATCATCAGACCATTGTGTTGTTTGAAGGATTTTATATCTCAATTTTATTTAGCCTATTATCAATTTATTTTACGGATCCAAGCGAGAATAAACACACAACTCTTAAAACTTTGGAACTCTTCTCTAATAAAAATAAAATTATATTGTGAATGCCTGAAAAATGTTGGGAAAATTCACATTAAAAATATCGCTGTAACTTTTAACTTAGTTACCTAGTCTCATTATTATTATCTACTGGTCCAACTCACTTTTAAAAACGAAGAACTGACATTAAACAGCACTCGTTTCCCACTCATGACATGACACACTCAAATATCTTGTGAAACTGATTAATTTCGAAAGTCCGGCCGATATTTAATGGCTGAACATCCGACTTCAGATAACGGACCGCGGGAGGGCTGTATCTATCGACTTGAACCTCGGGTCAGGCTTAACTGATCGTCTGGGTTTAATTATATAAGTTTGTGTAGCTAAGCCGGGTATGAGATCATTAGGTTCATATGTTAATCACTATTTACTTAAAAAAAAGAACAAATAATCAGCCGTTTTATTGTCCCAGTATAGGGAAAGGAACCATCAGCTGCCTAGCCTTTTCCCAACTATGTTGGGGTCGGCTTCCAGTCAAACCGGATGCTGCTGAGTACTCTTTTAAAAAGAGCGATTGCCTAACTGACTTCCTCAACTCAGTTACCCGGACAACCAATTCGCTCTGGTAAGACTGGTTGTCAGACTAACCGGCTTTTGACTACCCGTACATCTGCCAAAGATACTTCAAAAGCTAGGCCACTACGAAAGTGATACAAAATCAGTCGAAAAATTAACCATTCTGTCTATAGCTGTAAGTCCCATAGAGTGTTTGAATTTGTAGGTCTTCAGAAGTCGATACTTGGTAGTTATAAGCCAGATCATGAAAGTTGCCTGACAAAGGTGTATAGTTCCCCAGTAACTGGGTGGAAGAATTTAGTTCAGTAGTCGTTCCATAAAAAAACTGCTATCGATTAGAATTTTAAATCTATAATTAATCTAATATTTATCTATATTAATATTATTCTTTAATTAAACTAATCTATAATTAAAATAATTGGAGAAAAGCTGGATCGTAGAACCATGGAGTTAAATCGAATACCTACATATTTCCTGTAGAGACATTTGTTCGTCAGAACACCCATTTTAACCCTTGCTCGTGGGAATTCCAATCTGCTTTATCAGAGGAACCCGTGCAAAATTATACTTACATAGAAAATTGTAGTAGACTTACCGGTTTTAAATCGCAGTGTTGTCAGTTGCTCTTTCATAATATTTTAATCTCCTTATGCTGGTTTTCCCGTAGTTAATTTGTGATAGATAAAAATACTCTATGTTCTTCTTGTCACTGTTTGTGCCAGGTAAACATGCCACCATATGACAAACATGGCCATTTAAATTACCATAGACTAGTTGTTTCTCGCGGACCGCGTTTAGACCGCAATTTATAAACGCACTCCCTTAAAAATATCCAATGCCTAGATTTTAAATCGTCGCGTCAGCCGAGAGACGTCGGCTGCGGGATTGTATGGCTGCGGGATTTTTCGAAAGAGCCTCGGCCCTGGTGCATAAAAGGCCTACGATGGAACACGACGGTTTTTAGTCAGTAAGAGTCTGACGCTCTCTCACCGCTGCTAACCCACAGCGGGAGGGGTCATTTGATGATTTTTGACGTCGTTAAAAAAAATAAAGCCGAAAGACGTCCAATACTGGACAAGATCTCCCCCAAGGTTCGCGAATCTCGTCATTTCACATTCGATCTCGCAGAAAAACTCTTGGCATAGACCTCTCCATTGCTCCGATTAACTTTGAGATTCCTTAGATTTTAAATGATGAAATTCAAATGGACAGAAATATTTTCTATCTTATTAATGAATTGCACGCCTGGTTTTGATAAGGATCCTAGCTAAGAGAATTGCCATGATCTTTTTTTTATAAAATATTTTCTAAGCATGTCATTAGGCCCTCATCTAATCCACGTTAGGAATTCTTAGTTTAATTTCAAGGTATTTCATAAATCCTTACTACTTATAGTGAGTTGCATTTAATTATAGGTAACGATAATTTACGACGATTATATAATGAAAGGAGTATTGTGACGCTTCCTACTTAAACAGTGTGAATAGTGCCCATTCGTTATTGCTTTACCATGTTTTAAATATTATTAGCTAAGTTGTTACTGTATAAGTCTCAAAATGGTTTCATGTTTAATGTCATGCACTCCTGTAATTTGCACAATTGCTTGTGCATTCAATTGTTTGATTATTCAGTTTTTGTATTTGAAGTAGTCAAATCACCGATTTAACCAATGCCGTTGTAGTTAAATGGTACAACTCACCCATATTATTAATTATAAATGAGAAAACAAATATGTCCTTCTATCTATCGCGCTTCCACGCCAAAACTACTGAACCGATTTATACGAAATTTAATACATAGATACATAGTCTAGAACCTGGGATAGGACATAGCCTTGTAATTGACACACGCTTTGTTCTACAAAGTGATTGACATCTTTTTTATCTTCTCTATTACCTATTGTTTGTATTACATGATATATTTACACCTAATGATTAAAGTTTTGTTTGTCAAGGTGTTGACAATGCAGGTATTTATTTGTTATTTATTGTATATTGTTTAGTAGTTCTATGATTTATTGCTGCCTACTTTTACCCGGTTACTGGATGTGGTCCGCCTGGGACTATAAATGAACTGTTACCTAACCATTCGTATGAGAATTATTCTTGAACATACAAAATAATTATCCCCAAAATGCACTTACGTTTTGAGTTGCAACATTATTTTTATCTTTAAGTATCACAAATTGTGATGAATTGAGAACCTTACCTAGATTTTTTGTATAGGTACGATTTAAAAATATCTGGCAATCAAGTTTTATTTTTGAACTCTGTAATTAATTTCTGCTCACAGACGTGTTTATTTATGTTCCATTAAAATGCTTACCAGTAAACAAGTCTTTTATTGTGATTATAGACCGCAGTGGGTCAAATGTGCGTCATTTGATGGGGTAGGTTAGTTTTCCGTTCGTTATATATTAATTATCATAATATTATGTCTTAGATTAGATGATATGCACTCATGCACTGATCACGTCTTTGGCACAAGGTTGAGCAAGTTAAAACGGTACACATCTAATACAGTTATTTTAAACTTAAATGGCATCTTATAAAAACTCAAATAGGACTGCATTAGATACTGTTGGGGATTGAGAAATTAAAAAAGCCACGTGGGAGTCGGACTTTCGCTCGATGGTGTTCTACACTATTACAATTTTATACTCATGTATATAGCTTTTTTTTGTACCCTTAAAGGCTCCGAAACTGAAAAGTGGAAAGTCACACAATCTCGAGAATCATAGGCTATATTTTTTTCCCGGTAATTGACGACAACGACAGCGCGCGAAAACAGCCAGTAGATATCGAGAAAACCTGATTGCTCTCTAAAATGAGTTTACATTAAGTTCATGCCTATACGTATTTTATTTATTATATCGTTACCTAACTTTCGTAATTTTTACATGCATAAACAACTTGCACATTAGCTAGATACAATCAGCCTTTGTTATCAGCCAGACGATTCGTCGGTAGATAATTATGTTATGAAAAGACAACATATGGTAACACGGAACTCCGTAACTACGAGGATAATCGGTGACTATCATTTTTTTTTGGTAATTAATTAAATTCGAAACCCTTGTGAAGGAAAACAACTTGAGGAAACCTGGACTATATAGTCTGAAATCACCAACCCGCACTGAGCAAGCGTGGTAATTAATGCTCAATCCTTCTCCGTGTGAGAGGAGGCCTGTGCCCAGCAGTGGGACGATAAGAAGGCTGTAACAGTAACAGAAACCCTTATAAAATCAAGTTACTGTCGTTATTTTATTATTAACACAGATCAGATTGTAAAGATGTACAGAAAACATATTAAGTCAATAATTTATAGCATGGATGGATGGTGTGTGTAACTATTATATCACTAACATATTTCACTTTTATCTTTCTGTCCGTACATTATAAAAACGCTGCCGTCATTTTGTGAATAGATAATTATTATGTCACGTTCGTGTATTCTTTTAGCTAATTCGCTATTATATATAACAGGGTAAAAAACGTGCTGATGAAAGTAATTTAATACTTTATAATCTACGTACGATTATGAATAAACTACTTTTATTATTAAGTAAGAAGAAGATGTGCCGAACTAAATGACGCCGAAAATTATTTTGTTTTAGATAAAGAATATGAAGAATTTTAGGTCCTGCAGATGCCACTTAAGTGGAGTAAAGTAGAGTAAAGAAGCAATAGAATTTCGTTATTGCTGAACGAAGGCATTCTATGGGTTGTTTAAAAACTTTTCTGATCCGCTCTGCTTTGGTGGGATCTGTTGTTCAATACGTATTTGTTCTTGCTTACTATTATTAGCTTGAGTGCTATGAACAGGTATCCTTTTAACTATCATAAAGATACTTAAGTGTTGAGCTAGGTATCATTATAACACGTGATTTTGATTACTCAATGAAATTATACGCCACTTTTGGTAGCAAATACAGAGATACCACAAGGTTAAGAAAAGTCGCCGACGCTGCTGATGCCTTAATTACAACAATAAACTATCTAGATCAATCAGAATAATGTAACGGATATGAAGAGGTATACTTACTGGAAGTTCTATAGCCAGTGTTTCAGAGGATTTTCAGAAAGCAGTTGAATTGTATGACCAGGATTCATCTTTGACAATCGCTTCGGTTTATTAGTACCTACATAGCTAGAAATTTCAGGAATTAGTCTTACCAAGGAGTATCATGTTGCCCGGGTGTGTGTTCAAGGATTCAGTTCCATGTAAAACACCTGTAGCCCTGGTACCTCTTATATGCAACCGGCTACCTACCTTTATACGTGCAGTTATATATGTTATGGACCATGTGATTAATTCGGGCATTATAAATAATGCCCGAGCATTATGAATAATGTCTAGCTTTATCGGGCCAAGTGATTAATAACTATCTTAACTTCATTATTTATCACATCGCACGGGCATTATTATATTGCTACATGACAGCTGGGCAATTTGATAATAAAGCTATATATTACGCGGTGCGAGGGCGGGGAGGGAAGTACGCATGGCGTGACACGCTTTGACCAATCAGAGACAGCCATTCTTAATTTTATTTTATGTTATATTTTTAATATGACTTTCCTTAACATTTATATGCAAAAAATAGTGGATTTTTAAGGCAGAAATCCTTGTGAGGAGGCGCCCGGGTGTCAACACTGTGCGGACAGCCCCGAGGACACGGTGGACCACACAGTCCAGGAGTGCCCTGCGTGGGAAGAGCACCGCCGGGTCCTAGTCGAGGCTTTAGGCGGCGGCGACCTCTCGCGTCCGGCTCTGGTTCAGGCCATGGTCCGGGGCGAGAGGGAATGGGATGCCGTCGCCTCCTTCTGCGAAGCAGTCATGCTCGAGAAGGAGGCGGCGGAACGTCAAAGAGTTCGTCGCACCTCTCATCCCGGCCGCCGCGCTGGACCAGGTAGATCACGGGCGCCGGGTGTCGCGAGACGACTCCCGGCCACCGTAGGCGTGGGTCTGTGGGCGGTGAGTTCGGGTGGCTCACTCATGTCTATTTTTAGGCAACAGACCCGTGTCGGTGGCGCGCGTTGTTCCACGCGCTCCTCAAAGAGATGTCAGCAACCCCAGCGGGGCCCGTCAGGGCCAAGGTCTGCCGGGGCTGCGGGATTGTTTGAAAGACCGCGGCCCTGGTACATAAAAGGACACGACGGTCAGTCAGTAAGAGTCTGACACCCTCACCGCTGCTAACCCACAGCGGGGGGTCATTTGATGAAAAAAGGCAGAAGTCCTTCATAATTAATCCAAATCATGAGGCTGATTATTTAAGTGGTTTAATATTTAGTTTATTTTAAGTTAAATGGCAATAACAATAAAAAAATTGAAATTAAATATGTTTGTATTACTTTTCCCAAAACGTCACGGGTAATATGTACGGTGCCCGGTCAATTTGCTTATTTAAATAATTATTATTAAATTGCGCTCTCATATTGGGCATTTTTCATAATGACCGGGCATTATGTATACTGCCCAATTTATCACTTGGTCCATAACATATATATGTCACCGTAAGATTACAAACATCGTTAGATTACAATCTATCTCGAGAGATTGTAAACTGTCGAATTATTGTAAACCGTAACACCTGATTGCAATTTAACGCATTATTTTTCGCTATATTATAATCTATCGATGAGAAATTGTCAAATTGTCAACTGTCCGAAAGCTCTCCCTGATTGGTCAGTCTTTTTGTAAGATCGAGAGCGATGTAGAGCGGTCAAATTGTCAACTGGCGTAGAACGGAATGCATCTTGCGCGCTGATTGGTAGAACGTCAAAAAAGACAATGTTCTTTGCAACTCCCGGTGTCACAGCTCTTTGACGTGCAAAAATAAGTGACGGTTTAATTTTTTATAAAATCAAAAATTGTACTTAATTTTTAAGACTCAAATTACACACAATTAAAAATTGTATTAAAAATTGAAGTTAGTGACGAAAACGAATCGCTGCAAAACCGACTCCACGTAGTCTTGTCTGCCCTACCCCTAGAGTGCAATTCAAAACCGCGTAGGCGCGGAGGGGCGAGGCGGCCTGCGAGCTGAGGCGCAGGTAGTTTCAGCGCTCGCCGCCGCGGCTGAGGCTGGCCGTCGGAGCCGGCCAGCAAGCCGAAGCTGCGGTGGTGAGCGTGAAAACCATCTGCGACGATAAGCTCGCATGGGACCGCCGGAGCCCCGCAGCGCCGGAGCCGTGACAGAAGTTATGCTTGCTGCAAGTTGCATGCTTACTTCCATGCTGGGTCAATTAATATGGGATGTGTTATATTTTAAACAAAAAACTCAGTAGGTACGAGTTAAAAAATTAGAAGGTAAATAAATATTTTTATGATGTCATTTAATAGTATTTAAGAAGTTTACTGTTAGAATGCATGCTACAAATTTAGATGCAAAAAAATAACCATCATGCTGAGTTGTATTTAGAGTGGAAGATAACTCGTGGCTAAGATAGTATTATTTAGATGCTCGACGCTTTATTAATTGTGGCTGACTTAGTAATTTAGAAGGCAACATACATTTTTGGGGGCGAATAATGATATTAAAAAGAAGCCTGTTTAATTAGCACCCCTTTTATTTTATTTTTAAATATTAGTTTGTATTTGAAGACAAAATACCTAACTGTATTTTTATAAGAGTTATTTTTATATAAATTTAATACTTGAAGAATTTTTGAAGAGCATTTATTTTATTTAACTGACACCTCTATTTCATTCCTAACTCTACGGGAACTCCATGGGAACAGAACGGCTGGTCGTGATTGGTCGATCTTACAAAAAGACTGACCAATCAGAGAGAGCTTTCGGACAGTTGACAATTTGACAATTTCTCATCGATAGATTATAATATAGCGAAAAATAATGCGTTAAATTGCAATCAGATGTTACGGTTCACAATAATTCGACAGTTTACAATCTCTCGAGATAGATTGTAATCTAACGATGTTTGTAATCTTACGGTAACATATATATATATATATATATATATTGTACTTATGCTTTTTTTACTTTACACTTAAGGTAACCTTAAAATTTAGAGCAGCATATTTTTACTGCATGTTCATTTGTTATCTAAAGTTTGGCAGGAATTACCCTTTAAAAATCAACGACATACATATTTTTAGCTACTATTATCTTCCAATTACATCGTCTATGTCCAATTAATTAGTCGATAATCTTTAGATAGGTAATTATTATACCCTCGTTACCAGTCTTATATTTGAGGATACGATTCATTTAAGTGATTAAATTGGTATTTCCGAATACCTATATGATATTGCTCTTTACGTTTTGATACACCTGTAATTAGTTTAGGCATATTACACTTATTACGTCAGTGTCAAGTTTCATTCACAGCAAGATTTTTTATCTACAATAGGTCTTTGAGGCTCCATAAAGCGCCAGATACTAAGTAAATTGTTTAATCTTTTGGCACATAATGTTATTTCAAATGTAGGTAGAGAAGAAAACCATGAGATGAGAGTCGAAAAACCGACATCTCTTGTTGGTCCTCCATTTTCGTTTACACTCAACTTAGTCGATCACTGCTTTAATCCGCATAATATTGGATAAGCAATAACGTATGAGTTGTAAGATCATACAACCCGGGTCCACTATCTTAAGGATTATTTTAATTATTGTCAGTATCGAATTAACGGCTTTATCATTATACACATTGGATTATATGCATTTTAAGCTGTAAAATCATGCATGCAATTAAAGTGGCCAAATACGTACAAAATATCTATGCAATATTGATATAGGTAACTGTTGATAAAAGAAAAAGTGTTGTTTCATGAAAGAATTTATTAACTTTTGATAATGCTGATTCACATTATTTATAATCATTTTACAGCCTTATATCTATCGTTACACGTAATTGTTTGTCTTATGAACTAAGTATAAAAGTACAAAACATTTCACAAGTCCATACCATTTAATTTAACATTGGTAATCACAAATAATATAACAATAATTTACACTCTATTGCAACATTTCATGAAATTCAAACTGTATTGAATCTATCTTGAAATCATACCTACTCACCAATTAATTTCTTTGTAATAATAATATTTTGGTATCTCAAAAATATTAAATTACAAAGAAACTAAAATAATATTGGTCCTTTTAACCGAATGCTATATTAAATGGAATGTAAATCAATAAATAACTAGTTAAAGCATCAACTGTTTCTGTCAACTTCTTGTGGCTTCGTCACTTGGTCTGGTGGTAGTAAGAAACTTAAGCCCGCACATACTGTGGACAAAGAAACATTAATTAAGTAATTATAAATGTGTCAAATATTAGTATAGTAATACCCAGTGGCACCATTTAACTATAACGTGACGTAAACTTGTCGCCCATTGGTCACATCGGCGATTTGACAACTTTAAATGGTTTGACTATCCTTATATGCAACTCAATGTGAACGTTTTACTAAGATAAATCTTTCACGTCTTAAACATTAGTACTGATAAAAATTGTAGGTTAATCGGTTTCCGATAATAACAATATTTGAGAGTTGTGATTAATAAGAAAAACAAAAGTAACGGTAAGGTATGCAACGAGCACAAATTACTTAATAAGAACTAGAATGAAGCTAGTTAGTTGTTTGTGCACTTTCAGGGCACTGAACGATAAAATTATGAATGTGTATTCGTATCAAACGGTGCAGTGTCTACCACCTACGCAGTAGGTACAGATTTATCTAAGTAATTAATAAAATAAATTCCTATATTTTCGTCTGTTTACCGAATGTGTTATTTTTATAAGTATATTCCGTTTTAATCAACATCGTAGTAATCAGGAGTCAAGAGTAAGTTGGCCCAATAGGTATAAGACGAAGACCTCTTCTTATACAAAGAAGGTACGAATATTCACCACCACCTTTGACTATTCGTCTATACTAATATTATAAAGCTGAAGAGTTTGTTTGTTTGTTTGAACGCGCTAATCTCAGGAACTACTGGTCCGATTTGAACAATTCTTTCGGTGTTAGATAGCCCATTTATCGAGGAAGGTTCCCACGGGATGCGGGTGAAACCGCTGGCAGAAGCTAGTTTCCCGTAAATAAGGAAGGATCGTATCTCGTAGTTAGTAGTCTTATATATCTTTGTATAAGTGGCCTGAACTTCTTTCCTTGAACATGCACCAAAATTCTGACAATAACAAATTATATAAGCTTTAATAACATTAGTGGTACGGATTTATGAAATCTGAACGTCAGTTGTCACGTGATAGTCACTCTAAATACCAACCTACTCATTGCCAATACTGTATGCTGCAATTAAATGTGGGCTGTGTGTCAATTAATAGTTTGTTCTTAGACAAAGTTATTAAAAAATAAAATAGGTACATCTTTAGCAGTTCTAGTACCTATACCGACAAGGGTGGCCAAAGTTCAGCAGTGGACGTCAACGATGTCGAAAGATAGAGTATTATAAGGATGGCAGAAAGTGATGATGTAGTGGGAGAGTAAAACTCAAAGGAAAAATAATATCGTTCTATATTATTTACCTTACTCACTCTATTAGGATTAGGATCATGAGATAAAAACTAAAAAATATGAATTTCGTTAAGTAACTTCAGGGTAATAAGTAGTCTTAATATACATATGTAGTGTACTAAGAATAATAATTAAAAAACTCATTGTTTTCATGTTTTGAGTACTGGTTTGACGTCATACAATTTTATCACTGCGGCAAGCGGGGGTGTGACCGAAGCGTGATACTTTGTCAGGCTCCTGATAGGCCTAAGATAAATCCTTAATGATATTAAAAATGAAGTAATAACTTTGTTTTTCAGCCGGACTTTGACACCAAAACTGCTAAACCAACTTAAGTGTTTGGTACACAGCAGAGCCCGAGAAAGAACATATGTAATTATGCTACTTTTGAGGACAGCAACTATAATAAAGGTATGTGTTACAAACCTCCTTTTTGTAATTTTTATGAAAATACCTAAGATAGAAATGCTCTTATGTTTGTTAAAGAATTCAATGCTGGTTTTGTTGCGAAATGCGGGTGTAATCGCGTGTAATGCTGGTTGGAAATTGTTTTTTTTCTGTTCCTTTATTGGATAGTCTACTGTTGTTAAAACTATACATGTATTGTTTTATTGATCTAATGCAGTTTAACTAAGGAGGGCCATTTAAAAATTATATCCTGTATCGCGAGGGCTTCCGTGTCTACGTACCTATATCTTCTGCATTTAAAGATCGCTAAAACGTCAGCATACAGCCTTATTTCGCTTTCATTTAATATTAAGTACTTAGCTCGCTAAAATAATAAGAGTTTCCAACAAAATAAAAAGCCCTCTTAAAATCACAAAATTTTCCTCTCACATGCTAATCAGTGAAAAAACATTTCATAATAACCTGAAAAATTTACAACCAACATAAAAAGTTGTTTGATAAGTATTACAATATAAATGCTTTGTTGTAATAGATCAGCGTGGATACAGTGAACAACAAGATACGAAATAGAATAACTTATTCAGACTTTGAAGACTGCAGGAGTCCGTTTTATCATTATTTCTGGCTTTAGATAACATACGAACTCACTCAGCTACTATGCAGATATTAAAGTGCTTCATTGATAAGACAAATAAGTCAAACCGCACGAAATCACGTCATTCTGATTGTGTTATCTAGAAAATTGGTAATTATGGATAGCGTGTTCTTTAACGATAAACATCGGTTGGGATAAAAATAAAAGGATGTGCTAATTTTGTGATTCGATAAGATGTAGGTAGTAAGAGTGGATAAGAGGTGTAAGGGTGCAAAATAATTTCGTACTGCCCCAATTGGCAACCTCACTTGCCCGTAGTGCACCCTGTTGAATAACGGACAAGGGTCTGGTGACTGACTGGTGTGGTGGCTGTATAACCACCACATAACACCAAGTGAGATATTAAATGCCTATCTTGAAGATGGGCAGCAGAATCCCCGAAGCTAGAAAAGACCTAGCGCTGCGCACACCAACACTTATGCCCAATGCGGTTAGTATGGGCAAATCTTAGCATATTGGGGCTACTAGTATTTTCAATCTGTTCTTCTTTTTCTTTCGTGTCGATGACATGTCTTATAGTGAGACTACACTTTGTCAGCCCAATATGCCGCCACAGCGAGAGCACGGCCGGATGCGCTCAGTAGGTCCTCCCGCGAGCAAGTTTCAGGGCACAGTGCACATGCGATGAGGTGTGACATGTGTCATAAAATTATGTTTAGGGAAGAAGTGATCTGATCTGATGTGATGATACCTCTTTCGTGATGAAATTATCTAATGCTTACAAAGCATTTTAGTGCAGTAGGCAGACCTGATAATTTTTCATATCGTGTATTCTTACGCATGTCATGCAATTATGATTTTGCAAAATTATTACCTATCATATCTTACATGAATATTAGGCCAATCAATAGATTGAGTTTATTATCATAATATACACATAGTTATCCTGATATACTCGTATGTTCCTTTATGAAGGATTGTCACCGTTTTTCTATATAGGTTTTTGTTTTTTTTTCCTCTTTAAGTTTTAGTGCAAAGAAATACAAAGTCTTTTTGGGTATAATTTGGGAAAAGTTTTTCCACAAAATACAAAAACATGTGAAGTCATTTTAAACACAACACACTTACATTATTCGACGAAATAAGTAGGATTATCGCGTCAATGAAAATCTGTCATGTGATAGATAAAACAATTACCTATATCCTATAGTCTATTAGTAGCCTGCTAGTATTTATCACTATGATAAGTAAGTAGGTACTATAATTATTTTCGATAGTAGCTCATTCGGTGATAATGCCTAGACTAAGACTACGAAAAATAATACTACTCTTGGAATATCAGACTCACTACCCTTTAATGTTATTTTAGCTGCACCCATTAATATGTTATTTGGTGTTCTAAAACGCCGTAGATGTTTCAAAAAAATATTGTAGTTTTTACGTCATTGCTCCTAGAATATTCTACTTAATTGTTTCACCCGGTTGCGCCCTGTTTGTAATGGGATAGTATAGCTTCCCCACAGTGAAAAAATTTTCAATTTGGTAATGTAGTTTCGAGTTTCTTAACGATACAAACAAACAAACCTATATAGAATAGAATAGAATAGAATAGAATATTCTTTATTGTACACCAAAGAAACATAGACAAGGACATTACAAACAAATACGTGTGAGTACAACAGGCGGTCTTATCGCTCAAGAGCAATCTCTTACAGACAACCTTTGGATGGAGTCGATTTTAAATAGATAGATTAGGGTAGTAGGCGTACGAATAATGATTAAATAGTTATATATACAAGTATAAAATAAACAATACATACACATATTTAAGGATAGTTGGATGGGAGACAAAAATATAAATATAAAGAAAGTAGAGAGAGTGTTAAAGATTCAGATAATAGTTCTTCACCATACTCTTGAATACAGCGAGTGACTGTGCGCGCCTGATAGATACAGGCAGTGCATTCCACAGACGAGTTGCTTGGACAACAAATGACTTGTCATAAAATGTCGAGGAATGCACATGTGAAGATGCCGATCTTCAGTTTTAAATTCTCTGATGACCTTAGAGACCGCGAATGCGTGTCACATACAAACTCAAAACGATCTTTAAGATAAGAAGGGGTCGTAGGGTGAAAGAGAATACAGTACAGTAAAGAAAGAATATGAGCATTCCGACGAAGTCGTATAGGAAGCCACTTGAGTTAAGTGCGAAATTCTGATACATGATCATATTTGCGCAAGCCAAATATGAATCTTATACAAACATTTTGAAGTCGCTCAAGTTTATCTAGTTGGTCCACTCTGAGGTCGAGATAGCTGGCATCGGCATAGTCAAGGATAGGAAGTAAAAGAGATTGTGCAAGCGCAATTTTCGTGGCAATGGGTAGAAAATTCCGCAGCCGTCTCAGTGATCCTGCAGAAGCAAATAATCGTCTGCTGATTTCCTGCAACTGTGGTTCCCAAGACAAACTGCAGTCCATGAATATCCCCAAGTTCTTAACCTTCTTACTGAAGGGTATTTGGACACCATCAAAAATGACTTGCGGGAGACGAAACCAGTCAATTCTTGATACCATCCGTGAACTGCCGATAACAATGAGCTGGGTTTTAAGAGGGTTTACGCTTAGTCCATAGCACCTACTCCACTCAGCTATTTGACTTAGATCTTTATTTATGGCCTCAATTGCTTCTGTAAGTTGATCCAGTGGAGCCTGTGAATAGATCTGGAGATCATCTGCATAAAGGTGATAGGAAGAAAGAAGTTTATTAGAAATTGAATTAATGAACATTGCGAAGAGTAATGGGGACAACACGCCACCCTGCGGCACACCAGCAGTCGTTTCACACCATGAAGAGTATTTATCTTCAATGCGAATACGTTGCCGGCGCCCGTACAGGTAACTATGAAACCAATCAATGGCCGTTGGAGATATGTTAAGAGAGCAAAGAATACCAAGCAAAATGTCAAAATCAACGGCATTAAACGCATTGCTGAAGTCCAGCAGTGCAAGTACCGTTAATTTCCCATTTTCCATGCCTATAGCATAGATTATAGATAGTTGAGATAAACTTACAGAACACGAGTCCAGCGAATCCATAGAAAGTGGCCATGCAAGCCGCGCTGAGAGACACGCCGGCCGCATTGGCGCCCACCACCGACCCTAACCGGCCGAACATCAGCACTGCGCCCACTGCTGTGCCCCTGTGGAGAAGATAAGGTTTTAATTTGATCCTTATAGTTCAGTGTATTTTCAAGTATTTTTAGTAAGTACCAGTATTTTAGCTACATTGCCGGGTAACATAAGTTGTGTCACTAAGGAGTGAAACTGATTGTTGAATTTTCTGGATTACATATATTATAAAAATATTACTCTAACTATTAGAACTGGTATCAACTTGTAGACAGCTTTCAGGAGTATCTTTCTTATCAGTAAACATATTTTCAGCAATAATAGATATTACGTCGTCTAGCTAATTATGGTGAAATATTTTTCGCATCGGAAAACAGATTAGTGTTCCAAATCCGGTGTTAAAAAAAATGTTGTTGTATGATAAGATGACTGTCGATACTGAAACTTTCGAACTTAAAGAAGAAATTCCATATTAAGGAGATCGTAAGTTGAATAGTTTTGTTGATTGAAGTTGGTTTATTAAATATTATACGTATATTTACAAGCTCTAGGTGTATTATATAGTGAATATGAATGAATGATTTTGTCGGTGGTTTTACAAAAAGGCTGCAGTATAATTCTGATAAACCATTAAAATTGATTAACCTACACGTGCCACTTCGGGCAAAATCTTATAATAATAAAATGGATCGAAAGTACGCATAGCTAGGAAAGTTTCGAACACCAATAAAGATTACCAATAGATTTCCCAATAGATGTGAAAAATAAACATATTTAATCCGTCCTGTAGTTGTTATTCGGAACTTCATATCTTTATAGCCATATTATTTGGGATTATATTATAAACTTGTGCGAAACAGTTGACGACGGAAAATATTTACTTTCGTATATTATGGTAGCTTTATGCTGTAAATTGTTCAGGATGCTCGAATGACGGAAAACCCAAGGGTATCTGACTCACGTGTTACAAAGAATTTATTTGATGAACCATAAGTTAAACGAGTTTGCTTGGATTTCCTGTGAGGTCTCGTTAAACATTTCACTATTGATCTATACCCTTCAGACTTATTTACAGCCTGATATGTAATAAACATTTGCCTAATATCAGGTTCCTGTAACAAGTAATGCTTCCTATACCTAGTTTTCGAGGAACCAAGCATAGCTCGTCTCTACAGCCTTCTATTGACTTTATTACTTATTGGATACTAACACTTAAACATATTACAGTACAACCACAGTTTAAATATGTACAACTCAAAATATGTTTATTTTTTGGTACGATTCTATAGTAGTAAGTAAAGTAAATAAATGACGAATAATTACCTCAAAGTGGTAGGGAATAGATGTACCACATACGCCGTGAGGGGCCCAATTCCGAGGGCTGTTAACTGCAGTGATGACATTGCTATGCCTGCCAATATCCTGTTGAGAAATAAAACTCTGTTTAGATTTTTCATAGTCATACACAAACAGAATAAAGAGGATACATTTGCCTTTTTTGTAGGTATCCCTCCAAAGCGACTGAAACGATTTGAAAAACTCTTTCATTGCTGAGAAGCTAGACTAGCCACAAGTAGCATGTAAATATAGGCTTTATTTGTCGGGATACGTTTCAGTTTTACCATAGCTAGAGTTATGTCATCATCATCCTACGAGTCTTTTCCCAACTTGTTGAGGTCGGCTTCCAGACGGCTTCCAGTAGAGTTATCTATACTACTATTATAAAGAGGAAAACTTTGTTTGTTTGGTTGCAATGGATAAACTCAAAAATTACTGGACCGATTTTAAATATTCTTTCACCATTAGAAAGCTATATTTTCTGCGAGTAACATAGGCTATATTTTATCCCGGTGCGGGCAGTAGCTCCCACGGGACGCGGGTGAAACCGCGGGAAAACGGCTAGTGTATCATAAAAATCTGCTCGTAATCAGAGCTGCTTGATGTAAATTAAATGTCATTTGTATCTGGTAGTGAGTATCGTTCAATCTTTTTATCATGTATATCTTGAACTTATTTAGGTATAGCATGATATAAAAATTATTCGCCCTTCAAGATCCCCTGTACTCTATCTACATATGATATGAATAAAAGGCTGATAAAAATATGCATTATCATTTATTTTTTAAGTATCTTTCTCAGTAATTATAACCTATCTTCTACTTTCTGATTGCTTATCCACACTATTGCACGATATTTATCTACAAGATATAAAGGCCCTTTATATCAAAAACAGTTTGTGACGTTTTTAATAATATTATCGTCAGCGAAAACACGGACTTTGATTACATGCTGCAAAAGTGAAAAAAAAAGATTTCAAAACAAATGACACGTCAGTGACGTCACGCACGAAATGAAAGAGACAGACTATAAGTGAGAAAGAGTAAGCAAATATTTAAACTAAACAAAAGACATGCCAGTGACGTCATGCAAGAAATGAAAGGGATAGATTGCTATGTAAAAAAGAGTAAGTAAACAAATCTATAATATAAAAATGAATCGCAAAATGTGTTGGTAAGCGCATAACTCAACAACGCCTGGACCAATTTGGCTAATTTTTTTTTGTTATGTTTGTTATTGTCAGGAGAAAATTCTTATGAAAAAAAAATAGGGTAAAGTAGAGAAGTCAGTTGACGGGAGCGAAGCCGCGGGCAAAAGCTAGTGTTTCAAAAAAACAAAAGACATGTCAGTGACGGTGACGTCATGCACGAAATGAAAGAGATATAGTACTATAATTAGACAGAGAAAATAGAAATTTGAACTTGGAAGTAATTTTCAGGAATTACAAGTCCCGTACTTTTATGACTTAGAATGCACTTTAAGTTTGAGGACATAGGGTTGATATTTATTAGAAGTTAAATTAAGCTAATCATACCTGTTAGTAGACAGCCCAGCAATGAGACAGCCGACGCCCACGACGATGAACATGGTGACCAGTAACGTCTTCTTGGAGAGCGGGCTGAGGGAGCCGCCCGTGACGAGAACACCGTACACTATGGTGGTCACCACCATTATGTAGAATGTGTGGCTGGACATCGAGTCTAGACATTCTGATGTTGAAGTCTGGAATAGAAGAAATTATGACGGTTCAGTTAAAGCAGGACATGAGGTAAGGTTTCACCGGCGTCCTGAGATAATTCCTTAGAGGTCTTATTTTTTTCTGTATACAATTTGGTAGCCGACCAAAACCGACCGAGTCAAAGACTAGGATGCAAAAAGCAAAATTTTATGCAAAAAAAAATCATGATTTCATAATCGAAAAGTTATTTTAATCAGTAACAAGCTATTGACACCTTTTTCGGTCAATTATAATCAAAACTGGATTTGTGTAGATACGTAATTAATTCATTTACTTAGTAACGTGCCTACTTTCGCACGTGTCATAATCTTCGTCTTCATAATAAATCATCAGCTTACGGCATCAAATCTTAAAGCGATAGTACAAAACTACCGACCCCTACATGGCGCTATAATTAGATTTAATACAAGCTGTTAAACAATAAAAATATATCAGTAGATAACATTATTGTAATGTCGCGTGACTTTATTCTGACGAACCTACTGATAGGAATCCATATTGTAAATGGAGTTTGTTGCCCGTTCTTCTCCATAGAAACCTACTTTTGGAATAGGCAACTAGAATCAAACTTATTTATATTTTTGCCGTTCATAAGTGTTTATAAAGGCCTACACGAAATAAATGATTTGACTATGACTATATTCAATAGTAGGTAACTTTTTCTGCATGTCCCCCTTATTACTACTACTTGGTCTATTTGGCGCCTGATAAGTATATAGTACACAAGCTGTTCCAAGGATACAGGCTAATCCTTGGAACAGCTTGTGTACTTAGTATAGAAATGTTAAATGTTACTCACCGAGTTATCCACTTGTCCCATCAACTCGCAGACAGTGCCTGTAGTCTCTGGACTGCTCATCACTTTGTTGATGGTGTCCGGAGCGAACAGGAATAGACCGTTGAGGCTAGAAATAATTTTGTGTCATTAGTTCCTGCCATTTTTTAATTTCGTTTGAATTGATGCGAATCGAACGTATGAGCGAAAATTATATTTGGTGCCAAACAAGAAATCTGGTGAAACATCTACCAGATTTCCACCACAAACTAAACAGGCCAGGTAATTCTCATAATCAGCGTCTGCAGACCACGTTGTGATAAAATATGGCCGATCATATTGCCAGTATACGTATTTTTTTGGGTATATAACGTTATGTGAATGTAAAAAGTGTGTGTTTCAATTATTTTTTTAGGTGGTTGAGGATTGTTTTTTTAATTGTTTAATTTTTAATGAACCTGAAAGGATTGAAGGTAATTGGATATCAATTACCTTTAACTTAAAATTCAAGTGTGAAAGTGCCTTACAAAGAGAACAGCCCAAACATGAGGAAGGCAGTCAGGGAGAACCACTTGAGATGCGGCGGCCGCAGCAACGCAAACGCTGACTCCTGTTGCGTCTTCGGCGCGAGCGCACTCTCTGAGCCGCGCTGCTCCGAGTCGTTTATGTCGCATGGCGTCTTTAGGGATTTTACCTGGGAATTGGAGGTAAGTAAGATATTTAGATAGTGCATTAAATAAGTTTGGTAGGTTCATAAATATTAAATAGAAAAGGTCACTGCGCAAGATCGCAAATGTGGCAATAGTCTCAAGATGGACGAAGCCGTGTTAAGGTAGTGTTAATGTTCCTTTATATAAATTATATTTAGTCCCAGATTGATCTTTGTATTTGACGCTATATAAAATATGCAAACATGTAAAAAAAGATAAACCGTAAGTCGTAAGGATTACTCAATCCCTTTCAATAAATACCATTTAACTGCTTGTATCGGTTATTATAAAACAATAGAAAATCAATTCTCACGTATCTATTGCGGCATACATAGGGTAAGGGGAAAATCCATCAAAATTTCTAATATTCAACTATACTTACACAAAAACTATCTTCAGGCAGTCCAGTATTGACAGTATAAATCTTCCTCAGTATAGCCAACGCCTCCTTATCCTTGCCCCTCGTCATGAGGAACTTGGGGCTCTCATCAGCTACCAGCAGGCAGAGGGCAGAGATCAGCAGAGGAGCAGCGTACACTGCCGTCAGGAGACGCCAGGGTCGCAGGTCTATGATGCCGAACTGGTACTGCCAGTCGTATGACAGAATTAACCAGGCTAGACCTGGAAATGAATGAATATATTTACAAAGTCAAAGTCAAAGTCAAAGTCAAAGCTCTTTATTCTGTGAACATAGGTAGGTTACAAGGTGTTGGTATATAATGTTTAGTTTCACTATGCCCTGCTCGTAGAGCGTACAGATATAATACTAGTTACTTAAAATTACCTAATACTAGTTAAAATCTATATGGTTACTTACATTAATCTTTCTAATATGTTTAATTATCACTAACAAATCTTACTAAAACTATAATAAATCTAACAAAACTTATAATATCTCTACTAAACTTATAATAAATTTAACTACCTAACTATCATCTAAATATTCTGAAATTGCATAATAAGCCTTATCAATTAAAAATGTTTGTAATTTTTTCTTGAAATCATTTAAATCTAAAGTTTTCAAAATTTTTACAGGTAATTTATTATATATTCTGGTAGACATGCTAAAAAAACTTTTATCAAAAAGCGCGGTTTTATGTGGTAATGAACTAATTTTTAGCGCATTTCGCCTGGATTGCAGTTTTGCGAACATATTAATATTAGTCTTGACAAAAACAGCTACCTCATAAATATATAAACAAGGAAAAGTCAATATTTTTAAATTTTGGAAATGAGGCTTACATGAGTCTGGTACATATATATTTGCTATAGCACGAACACATTTTTTTTGTGCTTTAAATACATAATCAGCATTAGTGGCATTACCCCAAAATATGACACCATATTTAAGAGTAGATGCCACATAGGCATGATATGCTGTTAGTACAACAGATGGATCCACTACCCTGGCTAATTTGAATAATGCATATGAATATTGGTTTAATTTTTTGCATACTGTATCGATGTGCGTCTGCCATTTCATGTCGTTATCAATCCAAATTCCCAGAAATTTGGTGCTGTTCACCTCTTCAATTTGTGTTTCTTTATATTCTATATTTAGGGAATGTTGCACTTCTTGTGGATACGTGACAATTTTAGTTTTTTTTAAATTAATAAGTAAATTATTTTTTCTTAACCATTCTATTAATAATTTGAGGGTAGTGTTGATAGCGGCCTCTAACGACTTAAGTTCTTTTTCTGTGAAAATGACTGTACTGTCATCAGCAAAAAGAATCATTGGATGCTCTATTGATTTTGGGAAGTCATTAATATAGATAAGAAAAAGAAGCGGCCCTAATACGCTTCCTTGAGGTACACCAGAATGCACTTTCCTGTAATCTGAAGGGTAGTTTTTTACTGTTTTGCTAATAGGACATATGTTATCTATTTCTACTCTTTGATATCTGTCGGTTAAGTATGATTTTAACAGTTTGTGGACATTGCCTCTAACTCCATAGTCATATAGTTTGTCAAGGAGGGTTTGGTGATGGACATAATCGAAGGCTTTAGTCATGTCCATGTATAGCGTAGCAGTAGGAGTTCGATTGTCGTATCGTGAGTTACATTGTTGTATCGTGTAAAATTTTAATGTTCGGGTAATTTTTTGTCTTCCTCAATATTGTTAGCAAACATTTGTGGACCAAAAAATAATATTGTACGTATCCACAACAATGTGCGAGTCTACAGTTAGCAAGTGTTCGCAGACATTGGTCGAATTCGCCTGTAGGGTTTTTAACCTCCAAAATGTAAGGCTTATGAACTATAAGTGTACTTAATGTGGCGTAATTGGGCTTGACTAGCTGTGTTTCTGGGTCATATCATATCATGATTTTTCTGTTATCCAGAATTCCTTTTTACTATAATAAGTTATATGTACATAGACATCTGTTTACTCACCAGGGCTAATGAAAGTGAGAAGATTGATAAGTCCGTTGGTAATGAGCACCGCAAAGTCCCGGCGCCTGCGCGGGAGCATCTCCGACACGTACGCGTAGCCTAGAGACGACGGACATGAGATGCTGAAATAAAATATGTAATTTTTAGTGTGCAAGCATTACTACACATTTTTTATATTTCTTCAACAATATAGAGAGCTTTAAAGAAAGAGAGATACTACTTACAATAACGAGCAAGCGAACTTGAGCAGCGCGAAGCTGACCAGGTTAGGCATGAAGGCAGCTGCGAAGGCCATCACGCCAGATACCACCAGCGAGCCCAGCAACACCGGCTTCCTGCCTAGCGAGTCAGCTGCGCGGCCCCAGAATGGTGCCGTTAGGATTATACCTGGAAAGATATTGCATCACGCATGTTATCGCAAACGGTTTAGTTTCATCAACAATAGTGAGTTCTTTTTCGCAAGTTATGTGTAGAAGCTCCAATCCTTCTCCATGTGACAGGAGGCCTGTGCCCAGCAGTGGGACGATAAAAAGGCTGAAACATGTGTAGAAGCTCACTGTAGGCTTCCCAATTAGGGAGAAGTACTATATACAATGTGTACCATAGACAAAAGTATTTATCTGGCAAAGAAATTAGTTTTTTGTTAAAAAGTAATAAAATTTCAATTATGATTTATTGTAACACCATAATTGTCTAAAGGGCTCCAGAAGGAATAGAGATGAGTTTTAGTAAAGTGGAAGTTTGACCTCTCAAAATACACAAAGCTGGAGTGGTCATCTGATGATATCCCACAAAAAAGAGAAAGAAATATGGATGAGACTCATAAACGTCATAAGATAAGAAGGTCAGTTACATGAAATCGTTATAATCTCTTAAAACATTATGAATTTATTGTTTGCATATTTCAGCTACTAATAAAACGTAAGCCAAAAACAAACTTACCAATATTAGGTAAAGATGTGAGTATTCCCTTCAGACTGTCTGGCACGTCAAGGTCGCAGGACGCAGCTGGCAACACGAATGCTATGCCAATCATCTCAATGATGGCCGCGAACAGAGTGAACAGCATCAGGAAGTTGTGTACGACTTGGTATCTGCCGGTGCCTGTGGAAAATGTTATAGGTTTTAGCATGAAGGTGTTTTGCTATGTTGGAATTTTATAACCTTTCTTGGCAATAGTGTAAAAAAAACAAGCTGTAATAAAGACTAAATACTTGACTATTTAAATTGACTATATCAAATGATTTGGTGATCGTTTTGTGACGGTGTGGAATAAACGTTTCTCGACTGCATATCGATCGTCTCACCTTATCTGGATGCATTTTTTATTTGGGATAACTGTTCAAATTACTGTGTAAATGCCGACATAAAAGTTTCATATATATTAATGGAAACCATTAAAACCAGAGCTCATTTATCTACGACTAATAACTATCGAACTTGGATAACAGCGACTGGACTTTATCTAAACTAGACATTAAACAAATTCATGAACTTATACCTAACTATATTAGATTACAGCTCTTTCACACTACCTAATTTAGCCGCGCGTAGAAGTTCAGTGTCTCTATAACATCCCCATATTAAAAACCTGTCGCGCGGTTTCAGGTATCAATGACTCAGTTATTGTCAATTATAGGCCGAGCGAATAATTCGCTGGTCTGAAAGCACTATTACAATTATGCAAACTACCACCACCAACGAACCACTCATTTGATTGGTTGTTTACAAGTCTACATTTTACATCGTAAACAAGTCATCCAAGTTCCACATAAAAAGATAGCGCCTATTATCGTATGTCGAGCAACACGTCAATTAGTGTTAAAGAATATTATGACAGTCTTGTAATAAGACTATCGTAATAATGTTGTGTAAGGTGAGTGATCCTGTCTATAAATAGGAAATTATCAACTTTCTCTGAGACGTAAGAGAAATTGAGTCTGGAACTTTCTATATGTTATTGAATTACTTATTTAATAAGAGAACGCCTGTTGAATATAATATAGCGATGTTTTCGGGAGATATTTGGGCAGTATCGCTAAAGGAATTTTTTTGGAGAATTCGTTCCCGGCTATTTATAATTCAGGTCCTATATTTTCTGAGTATGAAGTTATTGTATTTTATCAAAAATATGGTGTAAAATGTTGGAGCAAATAGTCATTTTCAGCGTTTCAGTAGATTCTGCACGCCTGACAATAGAAGTATAGCATGAAGTATTTAAACCTATTGTAAATCTCGGCCGTGAAGAAGAGATGGCACGATTAGATAACTTTTCTTCCAACCGGATGAAGATAACTATTTATCTTAGTGGAACAATACTCAGGTATTCTAAAATTAGGTACCTATTTGTAAATACGACATCATACAAATATTTTTGTCTTGACTATATTACCTGAATCACACATTAGGTACATACTGTTACTGTTGTTACAGCCTTTTTATCGTCCCACTGCTGGGCACAGGCCTCCTCTCACATGGAGAAGGATTGAGCATTAATCACCACGCTTGCTCAATGCGGGTTGGTGATTACAGACTTTATAGTCCAGGTTTCCTCAAGATGTTTTCCTTCACCTTTATATCAGCCATTGGTGTCTAAGATATACTTAGAAAGTACATACAAACTTAGAAAAGTTGCACTGGTACTTGCCTGACCTGGAATCGAACCCACGCCTTCATACTCGAGAGGTTGGTTCTTTACCCATAGCTTTTAGGTACATGGTAGCACATAATTAATAATCATAATTTTCTAGTAACATTATGTGCTCTTTGGTCTCTTAACTACTAGTTGTTTTCCCGTAGGTATTCGCATACCCAGATGACTGTATTTCTCAAGGATAATATAGGTTGGCCTTGAAAGGTGAAGTCATTATGAAAATGAGTCTATTATAGGTTTGAGTTTTATTACAAGCTTTTACATTATCCCACCTACATACTTTCTATAGGAGATAGATTGATTGTTTATCACCACGCATGCTTAAGGCGGAATGTTTATTGCAGACTTGAAAGCCCGGGTTTCCTCGAGATGATTTTTTTTACTTTTACTCGGAAAACACAAATAACTTAGAAAAGTTAAATTCGTCCTTGCCTGACCTGGATATTGAACCCACACACTCGTATTTGAGAAGCTTTAACCGTAGGCCATCACGGCTACACTTCGGTTTGTAATTTTTACCACAAATACAGATTTGATCCTTTTATAAATTCCTAGACATAATAATATTATTATACTAACCAGCAAATTCCAGTGCTTCTTCTAACTCCGCCTCCATTTTGGGCGATTGATGCATGTCATCAGGCACCATGCTCGACATCACCTCATGTCGCATATTCACGTCCCTATTAAACACCATCATTATAATTAAACAATAACATAAAAAAACAATAATATTCCTTCACTAATACTTAAAAAAAAATATATAGTTCTTGCCTTTTTTCAAACATTTTGCTCCTATATTTTCTCGGAGCAACTGACCCTAACTGTAGTAAAAAATATATGTCCTCTATGTTAATCCGTCAATGTATATATCATAATACATTAAAGTCTTTCATGAACAATGACCGTGGATAGATAGGTCTTCGAAAATTATCTTCGGAAAACTAGGGCGAAGTTACACAATCGTTGATATTGGTTACCACATCTAGATTATGATTGTAAACTAATGTTTATCTTGGTGTAACCCTGGGTTAATGAGTCGTAGTTAAGCCTAGGACCTGTGGTCTTTGGACTGTCCAAATGTTATGTCTGATACCATCATTAGGTCCTTCAAAAAAGGAAATTGATCAAAGATATTACGAAATTGATACTGCTCCTGATTAGGGAACTAAGTAAGTTTTGTATAAACAGACCTTTACAAATCTCTGCGATAATCGAGATAAATCGACAATTTGACACACTACATATCATAATAAAATCAAACAGTGATAGGTTATCAAGCCAATATAATATTCGGGAAATGGTATGGCTGAGCAGAGCACTCTTGCTGAAATCAGCCCTCAAATTATTTTTTTCACCGTTGGTCTGTAGTTTCGAAGATATCTTCTCTTAAACACGTTACATGTTAATTCAACCGCGCGCGTTATTTCGCGAAAAATAATCATGAGTGTGCTTCAGCGTGAGTCTACTCCTAGGATATGTTAGCATATAAATCTTGCTATTTTCCAAACATTTAGGAAATGTTCACAGACGACTTGTTGCCTTGCAGAGAAACCTAGCCTTAACGTAAACTCCTACATGAAAGGATGATCTTAGTTTTTGACTGTTTAACCATTTTAATTTTCTCAATCCTTGCTACAATGTTCTGTAATCAGAATAGAATCAACAATAAGTTTGACGTTATGGCGCCAGACACTTCTCAGATAATGCGTTCATTGTTATGCAATTTTAATGGTAGGTTATAGCTGTTAGATAATATTTACATGCCTAGTCTGAGGTTAGGGACCTGACATCCTGGCAAATTATGAGTCAAGCTTGATATAAATCGAGGGTGATTGTTTTCTTCTAAAAGTGAGGGTTAGTGGTATCATTCAACTTGATTCAGCTATAAAGATAACCATAGCAGCAGTCAAATCGCTGACTAATAGTGTTTTATTCTACCAATTTCACTGTCTTTTTTTATTTTATATTTAATTAATTACTTAATTTATTTCGACACATTAGTACATAGAGCGCAAAGATTTAATTTCAATTTTCTTACTCAGAAGAAAATCTGTACCTACGGATCACGTGAAGAATAATTTTGGAAATCATAAGTATCCGAAATTGTCTAGAAATAAAAGAATTTTCCTATTGACTCAGATCTGATTAACAGCTAAAACAAACGGAGTTGACAGCGGCAAGTACACACAACAAACATACAATATTTGGTGGATAACATTATCTTCTCCATCGGAAAAATACCGGCGTTAGCTCATCTTGTGTACACTGTGACGAGATTATATACTGTCGGATTTATAAATCCTAACAAATATTACATAATGCGAAAGTGCCTTTATCAGTCTGTGTTTGTGATTCAGATAAAATTTGAATGGTTTATGTATAGACGCGGCAAGGTAATTCACGAACAAGACTTTTCAGCAAGCAAATGGTTAGGATGAACGCCAACATTTTCATATCCTTATTAATTTTAGAAATACGAATGCAACTCCGTCCGTTTTGTTCGACTTTCCTGGCAAAGCCAACTATTTAAAGTTTAGATCCCGAGAAAGGACACAGGATACTTTTTATTCGAGCGTGGGAAGTAGTTCCCTCGGAAACTATTTAAAAGAGGATTTAGTTTGCTATCGTATGAATACAAACCTCTTTATCATATTCGCATGGAGAAAACTTATGCGTTTCCTTCCGTAAAACATGGTCACTTATTCACTTATATTATTCCAGAATAATGTTACTCAATTAAATAATAAATATCTCAAACGCCAGCCACTTCACACAGATGTCAATAAACTAGCGATTATTCTTATTGCACGACAATATACCACTGCATCCTCCCGCGAATGAGTAACACTTACTTTAAATGTTGTACTTAATAATAATCTTATAATTGTCAATAAGAATCACCTAATTATTCAACAAAGTAAATAACATTTGAAATATTCCCACTGACTAATTATTGTGGTAATTGCATTATCGTAGGTCACTGTTAGGATTGTAAGGATAAACAAATAAATGCACTAGATACGGGTGATTTTTGTGGGAAATTTACATTGTTCAAGCTTGATTAAATTGGGTATTAGTCATAAACACAATTCAAGAACATTATCATGATAAAAAAATTTAAACGACAGATATTGATTTAAAAAGTATACCGCATCAGAAATTATATTTTTTTAAACACACATAGTGAAAAGGGGATGTCTCCTACAAAATACTATCTATAAAATCTCATAAAGTAAGAAATTACATCAATATATCAGTTGTATGATTGACGCTTTAATAGGGATTTAAAAAAGGCATTTGATAAGCTTCATCATATAGTTTTATCACTTGCATGCGTTTTATTTAATTGAAAATGACATTCAAAATACACAAAGTTATCACGGTTTACAGTGATAATCAATGTTAACAGCAAAAGAAAATAAATAAAATTCTTTGACGATATTTTTAGACGGGATTTCGCAAGGACCCATTTTTGGCCCGACATTGTTAAGCTCGAGCTCTTCGAACCTAAACTTTCTCACTAATATCTTGTTAAAATAGTGCTCAGAAAATTATTTTATTTATATTAAATTAATTTTGAAATACATAGATTGTCCTTGAATTTTAATACTTTGTTGCACTAATGTCTTCTATAATCTAAATACTTGTAACCCAAGGTTATAATGCCGATAAATAGGCAATCCCTTCCACTTAATAGGAGATTATTTCACTTACAAATGACATTATTAAATCAATAGTGAAAAGTCAGATAAATTCCTTGGCCTTCACCTTAAAAATTGATAATAAGTCTTTGATATTCAGGGTTATTCAAATGCAGCTGACGGCATTTTTTTTTGTCCAGTCAGCAAAACTTTTTGCTGAATGATTATTTATTATAAGTAAAACTAACAATAGCAGTTGTCAATAAATTCGCAGTGCATATTAGCTAGTTGCCGATTTTTCTGCTCACGAGCGAGCTATATCTAATGTCTCTCTTAAAACAGAATCATAGGTAAGCCAACATTGTAGTACAATTATTCTAACTACATAAAAAGCAATATATCTTTTACAAAAAAAAATCCCTTTATACCTAAAGCTTAAGTCAAATGATCTATAAACAACTACCTTCCTTAGAAAAACCACGGATTCTGTGAGAAATTCTATCACAAACTTCACAAACGAGCACACTGCTTGAAAAAATACTAAAAATAATTATACCTTTCACAAATTCACTTCCCGGTACACAAACAGATCAACAATTGTTTTTGTTTTCAACCAAGAAGCGATAACACTTAAAAGTAATTTGCCACTACACAATTGTTTACACTTTATTATCGCAAAAATATAAGGAATTTATTTATCTGTCCCTTGCACTGTTCAGTCCGTCTTGTCCAACACTATAGTTCGGCCATTCAGAGAATGCGTTCCTGACACGTCGCGATTGAACTGACGACGTAATAACATTCATTGATTATTGATATAATAATGTTGTTTTAATGCTCCTCAATTGTTAAAACGGTAAACAACCAGCAAAAATATTTTTATCGTAACTGCAACGCCATTGCAAAGTTACGTCGTCAGTTCAATCGCGACGTGTCAGGAACGCATTCTCTGAATGGCCGAACTATAGGTACTATGTATTAAAGCGCTAGGCTTCGTCTGGTCACATACATGTTCCGTATACGTGCTTCATCGATAATTATTCATAATGTTTACTATTGCTTTCTACACAAATCATTACGTTCTATTTAACACTGCTTCACATACGTGTTATTTTTCAAATTTTTCAAGATACTGGGTTTTGTCGTGTTTGCAAGCTAGATAATCTAAGAGCAGCCAGAGGGCAGACGGTTATCGAACTATGAAAACGAAAGAATGTTTCAGGTAAAAGTGGTTGGATTATATAGGCGTCAGTTTACTCGGAAATGACTCAGTGAGGAGTCACAGTATGTATTTATTGTTTGAAACAAGCAAGAATAAATTTATCTAGGTACTGATGAATTGCTCAAATAAGGGTATTTACGCTAGAAAGCAACAAAGCCACAGGAATCTTGCCATTTTTTTACATCTAAGTCATACCCAAGAGGTTGTATTACTTATATTTATATAATTTTCATATCCGTAAATTCATCATCTTCTATAAGGACAAACACAATTTAATAGTTGGCAGACACAGTACTATCCATTTTAAAACATTACAATTACCTACTTGGGATGCTGTCTTCTTGCTTGATCAAGACCAAATGTAAGCCACTAAACTTGATCTGCTAAGAGCATCATACAGACGGACAATAATCACTAAGTTTTATAATCATTATAATCACTATCAGTACCTACGAAATAATCTTAATTGCAATAATATCTGAGCGTATGATTCAAGTGGATTACCGTCCATTTCCCTACGAGTGACACTTATCTCATTGACTTACAAACCGCTATCAGGGCATCTTTTGTTTTTATGTTTCAAACAAATTGCAGCTTAACTTGTAATATGGTGTACTATGCATGATCACTTAATGTTAAATTATTTTTTATTTGAGGGGAAATTCTTCAAATGAGACTTTTGCTGACTAAAATTCACTACGTTCCTTGGGGAGCCCTTCATGTTCTTACCAGCGCTAACGGTAATGGTAACTCTTTCGAACAACCTCGCAGCCTCAGCGAGCTAAATTAATTGGTCTCATATTTTAATTATCATATATCATATATAATTATCAGCCATAAGAGATCATCCTATCTACTTACTTAAGAATCTCATAAAAAATATATTCAATTTGTATGTTGGTTTACTAGAGTTTCAGAGATGTAACACCGTAGGGTCTTCGGACTTGATTTACCCATTTTCTTTTCATCACGTGCTCTTAGTAAAAAGCGAAAGGTAAAAATAGTTCTTACGACTCATAATAAGAGTACCTATGTAATACCTATCCTATGAATCAAGTGTGAGATCATAATTCAGAAAGTAATCTATTCAAATACTTACGACAATGTTATGTCCGCAAATATCTCCAATTGTCACTTTAGGCGTTAAACTCGATGACAGATTAACAGATAACAATTTCAAAGTCAGACAAAAGACTTAAGTTTATAACACTGATGCAGGATTAAATCTCACTGTTCTGACTTTTGGACTATAAATAGAAGTTACAAACACACGCCCAAACCAAAAAACTTGGATATTCTGGAGGTTCTTCCAAATATCCCTTAGGATTCGGGCATAGAAATCACTTTGAAGATTAACAGTCAGATTCTGTAGGTACATCGCTTACAGTATCTTGAAAATCAGGATGCAGTGTCACTTTTTGCCCAACTTACAAAAAAGGACGATTAGATTTTCTCTCTACATTCACTATAACAATAACACTTTTGTTCTATAACAAAACTGGCAATTAAATAGAGATCGACGATATTATTTCAATGCAAATTGACAGTAGTGAATTCCAATAGCGACTGGTCGTTTTTCGCTGGCTCACTGCGAATAGTGTTCATGACCTTCCAAGAGTTATCTGTTTGGTGTAAATACGTAGGGGATTTTCTGAAGATGACACATTTGAAGGTGCTAATTATTAAGCAGCGGTTATAGCACTGAGGTGAGAGATTTCAGAAAAGAATATGTTATTTGGTCTTGGGCTGGCTACCACGTGCTAACCAAATGTAGTTATTTCCAAACTAAGCTTAGGATACCATACTTATCTTGGTTATTGGATTCCATAATGGTGGAAATATAAATTAGTTGTAGTAAATTATAGACCCCGATGGACTCGAACAGAGGGAGGCATTAAACGTGGATAATACAGCGCCTACCAATATTTAAAATGATTTGGTTATAAATTATTATTATTAAGTAAGTCCCTATTTCTTATTTTCATTTATTCCTATTGTGTTATGGGTAAATGTAATACATAATGCCAGATACTCCTGAGAAAAAAAAAAATGAGATGCGCTAAAAGACTAACAACTATAAGAAACTATAGTCTGTTTTTTAATCTCGTAGACTAAATTGACATTTGCAAAATGTCAAACTTACAAATAATGTTGCTAGCTTTTTTGTACAGTGTTGTACTTACGATACCGGTTTGTTGAATCGTAACTTTTTATCTATAATAGACGAATTTAAGATTCATTCAAAGTTTTATATTTACAATTCACGTACGTACACACGGCTGCACGACGTGCTACAAACTGCCGGGGATATCTGACCACGCAACTCCATGCGTAATCATCAAGAATAAGCCCATTATTTCAGGATGACTTATTGTAAAAAAACGTGCCACATCACTATTTAAGAATTTGCAATAGACTGACCACACTCGTAATGTCAGTTGTCTACGAGATTAAAAAACAGACTATAACTTGTGCTCTAAAAATTGTAATCCACCATATTGACGAGAACTATAGATACATGAATGTACTAACAGTAACAATTGCAAGTACAATATTGTAGTAATGCGGAAGAGAATGGCTTGATAATAATAATTTACTGAGAGTTAAGAGGTCAACTGGCCATCTTGAAGTTCGAGATCGAAGTTGTTCAAGAGTATGTAAGTGTTAATTGGTAAGGAGTATAATTTTGTACATAAGGATACACGAGTGGAAATTATTTATTTATCAATAGGAAAAGTGGGTTTCCCATTTACGTTTCGTCTGTATTTGACAGTGAAACAATTGAAACGTGAAGGAAAGATATGAAGGCTATATTTTGTAGGCAAACCGGTTTGTGCAGGACCATGGCCCATAATCCTATTTAAATTGTTGTCTATATGTACTGAAAACTGCGAGGTAACTAGTTCTACTTATCTGGTTACGTGAAGATTTTAGCAACAATTTAAATGGGTGAATTTCCCGGGACCAAAAATTGCGTGGCATCGATGAAATCGGTACTAGAAATCATTGTTATAATATTCATATATTTTTTTCTAAGAAGGTGAAATAGTAATCTATGTGTAGCACTAAATATTTTGTTAATAGGATTAATTGGTTCTCCAAAAAAAAAAATTAAACCTCAAAATCTTTCATTGCCGTGTTTGTCCACACGTCACCTTGATGTGTACTAGACCTTATTGATGAAAATGTATTAGTTATTTATATTAAAACCTACTTTTATTTGATTCGTGAATAGTTAAAGTATTGTTACGGAATACATTTATTCAAATATTTAAACAATACAACAAATGGTAAATAAAAAATAGTTTGTCTCAGAACTATCATTCATCGCCATGTCCTAAACATATTTGAGAATATTGCTTTTCCTAAGGGTTTGCGTCCCTCCCGCTATGCGCTAAATGTTGCATATTAGTGGACGTCAAGTGTTCGACGTGGAATGACGTGTGCACGTGCCTGCGTTTTTGCGCCATAAATGAAAGTATTCAATTTTTTTATTACTGGACATTTTTTCTCTCATCGCCGTGGATAGGTCTAACTTCTGTTTGAATAAGTTTGTCCTCTTAATTGATCATTCGGTACAATGCCATTTATCTTATGTTTATTTGTGATGTGTTAATTACTGTGAATTATTAACAGATTTTTGGTTTTTTGATGTTTTAGCCTTGATATTCATCGCCGCGCTCTCATTTCCGTGGTTTCCGTGGTCAAAATTTGCTATGGCAATGAAAAAAAATACACGGCAATGAAGAAATTTTCATCGCCATGCCTTGTAAAACAATTTCGTTTCATTGCCGTGGCCACATGTTTCATTACCGTGACTTATGTTTTCATCGCCACGGCATGATTAGGATAAAAAAACAATTTGTACTATATACAGTCAACTACAAAAAGATACTACAGTCAAATTATAAACATAATAATGGATTGATTCTTTCTAGAAAGCCAAGATGCCTAAACCGAAACTATCGGGAGAGGAGAGAAAGGAAAGAAAAAATTGTCTGAAAAAAAACGACGTGAAAAGTTCTTTCATTGCCATGGACGCACGTTTAATTGCCGTGTATGCATGTTTCATTGCTGTGGCATGAAAATTTTAATCTTGTGTATCTCGTTAGATTTTTAAGCTATCTACTAGATATTAAGTAAGAATACATATCTTATCTAAAACTTAAATAAACACTACTTTTTCTTGTTCTAAAGTTGAAGAATAAAAAATCCACGGAAATGAAAATTTTATTGGACCTGTTGAAATTCACCCAAATATAACCTGTGATATAACGATCGTTATCACATAGCAATTATACAAATCTTTTTTGTCAAAGACTGATACTTCTATCACATTTGTTTTGTAATACTTTGTAATTAAGACTACTTACTTACTGAAAATATATTATTTAGCAGGTTGATAGGTACAGCTTGTCAGTTTCAGGTCAGGAAAGCTGTCCCAAGGGAGATCTGTGAAACAACCAATATGAATTTAAGTACGTAACTATTATTTAACGTTAAAGCAATCCTTTTTCCTTTAAACTGGTCAATTCTTGAAGAAGTTATATGGCATCAATATTTCTTTCTACATTATGCTGTATTGCAAAAAAATTGCGAGTAAATACATCGCTATCGCTCCGCTTAGCAACAAAACCACTACCGAAGTTGTCACAATCAATCAATGCCATAGTTTGTAAACACAGGTTACTACGAAACAAACTTAATAGGTATGTTACTGTAATAGTTCGCAAACTAATCTCGATATTCACAGCTCACCAGGATGTTTGGCTAATCCTTTATTAGCTCATATTGATAATCACTGCTATTGACCGGAGATTCCGCTTGGCAAACTATCAATAGTATGTAATCCGTAATGACGATTATCGCCGCTTTATGCTAAGGCTGCTTTTCCACCAGAGATGCGCTATCAAGCTTTGCTACATTATGTAACACCTTAGTGGTGACCGTTTCCACTGACAGTAAGTTATGTACGGTAAGAGTAAGATGTTCGAACTATGTGCAATAAAATATAAACCGTCACCGTAAAATAGCCTCTATAGCAAACATCCATAGCAACCCTTTATAGTACTCTCCTTCTGTGCCTCTACAAAAACATATCAGAATCTGTTTCCACCGATACTATGCTATGTGTACTAATGAATATGATTCATCATCATCATCATCATCTCAGCCATAGGACGTCCACTGCTGAACATAGGCCTCCCCCTTTGATCTCCACAGATACCTGTTGGAAGCGACCTGCATCCAGCGTCTTCCGGCGACCTTTATAAGGTCGTCTGTCCACCTCGTTGGTGGACGTCCTACGCTACGCTATCCTAATATATGAATATGATTGGTGGATATCAAACGCATCCCTGTGCAAAACTGCCTAAGTCAACTTAAGTGTCGTGTGAACACGACACCAATTTCTGAGCCGGATCGGAGTTTAGCAGGATACAGTTTTATCACAATATAAATAGATCTTCAAACCGAATGCACGTGTGAAGAATGAACTTACATGTTAATTATATTGTAACTAAATTGTATCCTGCAAAAAGATCCGTCTCCGAAATTGATGTTTCCATAGCGTTAGTTGCTATGCGGGTTTATATTATGGACTTCCAACAACTTTACCCGCACCCGAAAGAATTACTTACTCCAAGATTCGGATAAAAGTCTGGAGACGGACTTTTCAGTGTGACAAACAATTTCATTCTCGAATTTATTGCATTACTTACAGTGAGGATTGCTTGGTTGTGAGTAAAATAGACACCTTTGGAGAAAAACCATTGTAGCCAAATGCAACCTGACCACGTCCACTGCTGGCCACGAACCTCTGTCATAAGGGTTGGATAATAAATAGATTAAGAGGCAGAGTAATAAGGATACGCATCCCTTTCATAGGTTTTGAATCTTAAAACATTATACTTACCTACTAGAGAAAATTAAAATTTTTCCACTGTCTCGTGCCAAACGCTGTATTTACTTACTAAATCTCTGGTTTTATTTGTGTTGTCGCTCCGAATTTAAACAATTTATTTACTTTTAAATATTTGAAGAGTATCTTTCTTAAATAACTATTAAAAAATAAATATACCTAAACGCTACAGTTAGTCTTGGTCTGCGTGATGGTCATGTGCAAAGATCCACTGCCTGTAACGTATGTACTCACCTCACAGGCGAGTCGATGGCAAGAAAAAGACGAATGAATTTTGTTTTTTTTTTAATATCCAGTGTTTCGCCACGTACACGGCAGCAGAGCCAGGGGGTTGGATAGTGTAGGTGTTGGGGCACGTTGGGCAGCTCAGAAAGCGCCGCATCGTTTATGGTAGGTGCAGCACATGGCAAGCTTAAATGAAACTGGTATTTCAGCCGACCACAAAATAATTCTCCCAGAAAGCTTCTGTTTCATATTAATTTTGATTCACAGATACGACAAATATCGATTTATGATCAGAAATAAAAATCCCAGTAGCTTCAAAAACGTTATGGAATTTAGTTCAGGACTACTCTTTATTTGCTTTCTATTTAAATAGATTGTAATAGACAGGTACAAACTGCGGTTGCCGCTATATAGAATTCTCTTATATTATGTTTTTTTTTATGTGCCTCATAGATCTTGTGAATTACTAGCCACTGAAAAATATACTAGTTTGATCAGAAAAAGCTGTAGTAGGCTTCGGTTTACTCGTCCATTTAATTGACTGTAATACTGGCGAAACGTACAATGTGTAAGTACATATCAAAGTAAATTCAACAGAACCGACAACTACGTAAGAAGATGACACTGGGCTTTTATTACATAAAGAAGCCGAAGTTTCAGAAGTTGCCCCACTATTTGGTAGAGGCAAATGTACTGCACTAATAAGTTGCTTGGTTAAATTGACTAGGCTCACCATTTTCATACAACTACAGACAGATAACGAAACAATGTATGTTTCTCAAAACAAGTAAATAGGCTACAACAAACAGGTTATATTACTGAAAACAAAACACATCAACATTAGGTGTAACATGTAGTATTGTAAGTAAGTATAGTTTGTCAACTGCGCACCATTTTCTCGTCCTTCGTAAGTTCAGTGACACAAACAGCGATCTAGTCTCTCGTCCTATGTGAGATGAATGCTACGTGGTGCGGTGCGAAGATTTCAATGCTGAAATACTGTCAAGTGTTCAAGTCAGGGGTTGGGGTTTAAAGAGTGATGCGGGATTGATCGAAAGATTTACAGCTCCTAATCGAGGATTCATCTCAAGAGTTTCCACACAAAAAAGAGCAGAGAGACTGTAACAACTCCTGAATTAGGAAAAAATATACCGATTGGACAACTTCAAGTGCGGCACTCAACATGTAACAAGTTTTAGCGAGACGATTCTGAACTCGTTTCCTTATAACCGAACCGATTCAAAGCACACATAAAAGGCAGTGTTAATATTGGATACTGTCTACTACTAATTACTGTTAGAGAAACTGAAAAAATCTAGTTGCTACCGGCCACCACCAACGAAGCAAAGCTACACACACACCACGCAGGACATTGTCTCTCAAACAATACTAGAAACTACTGTATACTCAAAGATTTGCACGAGACCCCCCGGACGAGATACGAACGCTTATTTGCTGAACAAACATGTATAACTTATCTTAGTCGTAAATATTATTTAACTACTACGTTAAATGGACAAATGTGACAGTATCTAGATGTTACTATGACTAAAAATATAGAACAGTGTTATTTTTGGGAAAAGAATTTTCCATCGAGGTCAATTCAGAGTGTTGATTTTTCAGCGCCAATTTGTTTTTTGGTCAGGTTTATTGACATCACGAAAAGTTAAAATATATGCATGTACGTGTATACTAAAAATATGAATAATACCATTATAATATTGGTCTTTAGAAGTAGTCTATAAATTAGGTACTTGATTTTTACTGGAGGTCCAAGTTCAACAACAACATAAACGTTAGTTTTCTTATAAGTTATAACCACTGTTTACTATGGATTTTCCTCTTTCAATTTTCAAAGTAAACAGTTGAGTAAAGAAAAACGAACATTCGTGTTGTCGGTGAATATATACATATGTAAGTCTACTAAATTGGTTAGCTGGACTAGATGGGCAGGCCAAAAATAATTGAAAGGCCAACCGGGAGTTGGAGCTAAAATTATTGCTGACATAACTGGAAGGCTGAGTTTGTTAATACATAATTTAAAATTTAACATGCTTTCGTAATATGATTTACATAATTTGGTTTAAGGAGAGGTAATTAATACAGCTCAGTACAACTAGTAGGTGATTCTAATATACTTGCAAAATGATTACCCTACTTAGAACATGTTTGGCCAACAACTGCCCTTTAATCAACATCATTCGTTACTGATATTCAAGGGCAGCAGCACTATCTTTCTGTTGGCATTAAAATGTATATATGTAGCTATATGTAGTTTATCAGTTGTGTTAGCACCCATAACACGAGTTAATTAATAACTTACCATGGGGCTAACCGACCGTGTGTGAAAAGGTGTCCCGACATTATATAAAAAAAAAAAAATATTAAAAACAATTCGTCAATTACTCTCGTGTCTTAATTAGTGGAAATAAATTCAGAATATTATTTAATTCTTCTGAAAACAACTAAATTCAATACTTTATTGAAGTTGAAGCTAGCGATAATTCGTTTGTCTCCTCGCTTTCCATTTTCTCCTGAATCTGAAACATCCTGTAACAAAAGGCTCCAGCAGTCCGAAATCTAAATAATAATTTCCTTCGCTACACAAACAAACTTAATAAAATAAATAAAAAAACCACCACCAGCTGTCAGGCGTAACCGTATGTAAACACCAGCTAGAGCTCTCTAACTATTTGCCTACATCTCTCTTAGCTTTTCCGCAAACAGCCTAGAACAAACTATATACTTATAGAGAAGTAACCATGGAGAATAAAATTACTAGGAGATGTCATAACGCAAAATATCCTAAGAAAGTAGCGCGCCAAAACTACTTTCTTAGGAGTTCGGCGGACGAGGAATGTTACTAGCCCCGGTCTCACATACTTTCTTTGGAATCCGAAAATTATTTATTTTATTAAATAAAATCACCAATCAATCTTTGTCAGATTGGTTTTGATTTGACAAGGAACCCGAACGCCTCGTTAGTTCTAGTAACTGATCTGACCTACTCTCTACTCTGACCTACCGAACGTTACATTGACCGTCAGGTCCCCAAAATACAGGCAGTGGCTAGTTTGGGGACCACAGAACTTTAAAAAAATGTCTACCGTAGAATAGTTACAGAGTGCATACTACTTGGAATTGCTTTAGCCTTTAGCCTTTGTAAATGTAACTGTGGATCAATAAAGTTTATAAGAATAAAAAAAAATGTCCTCTAAAAAGGCGCCTGAACTCAACCTTCTCTGTGACATCTCCGTTATCTTTCCTTGCTCCATGGTAGCAACGAATAACGGCGTAACGATGACTACAAACTAAGATTTGAGATAATTTCTGACGTATTTGTTACAATATAATATATAAGGAGAGCAGATGTGACAGTACCGTTATAGGACATATCGTAGTAGACGCAGCCAGTGCGCAAGAGTAGCTGAAATCGCAATATATTTTAATTAATTACAGTTGTAATCGGATTTTTTTGGTAAGGCTGCACATATTAAATGAAATTTAAAAGAATATAAGATAATTAATATAATTTTAATTGATATTTTAGAAAGACTTTATTGGTTTTTTAGAAAAATACCTTTTGGGAAAAAAAGGTGACAGCTTAGTAAGAGGTTGAGTTCGATGCTCGGGCAGTTATTATTGTTTTCATCAGTAGGTAAAGTTTTTAATGGTTATATGCCATTAAAATATGGTTCATAAATTACACATAAATAAATTAACCATCTTTACCATCTTTTTTATTGACGAAAATAAGTAGTTTTCATTCTAAAAAAAAATCATTCTTGTGGAAATTTTCTTAACATAGTTTTCTTCTATAATGCAGTCTTCAAATTATTGCCGACGAATTATCTTACTCCTGATTTTCATTCTTTAACATAGATAATTAATATCATATAAAAAATGACGAACTTTTCCTAAATTAAGGTCCTTAAAAGTTTCAATATTTATTTCCACACCGATCCGTTATTCTGATGATTCTTTTTTTTATAAACGCTTCATTTTCTTCACGCTGGGATCCAATCCGCGATAAATGGTTCAAAGAACTAATTAAAAATGATGAGCAAATCGAAGTACCTCTGCCTTAAATTAGGTGATCATCACACCAATCAGTGCAAGAAATATCTAGTAACATCAGTAGACAAACACAGACATGAATTAAATTTAAATAAACGTAATTCCCATGTAAATATTTTATTTACAATGTCAAATTCCAGTCTGTTCTGCCACATTCCTCTCGAATGAACGAAAGTTAGTGTAGTAATATTACTCTACTATTGTAATTTGGAAGTTTTCATCAATTCCTAATTAGTTTTCAAATAAAATTGACGTAGATGCATTATTCCTGGACTGGAGCATTCGTATCTAAAAAGCATAAAATCGTACTCACAAAGCCCCACTCTTCGAGCACAAAATAAATTATTCAGGCGAATACCAATTGCAAATTTCGGATCAAAAGACCAACTTTAAACTGAAAAGGCTTGACTTTATCCATATGGACAAAAACCCTTTATATTTTTAAAGAAATTAAAAAAAATATACTTATGAACAAAATCAATTTGATCAATATAGGGAATTCCAATCACGACTTCCCTGACTCAGTTTACAGAAGATAACCAATTTATAATTGTACTCAAGGTGCAGCTACTGTTGACTCTCTTATCAGATGACGTTTCATCATAAGCCGTTGCATTAAAGTGCATTATGCATCTGACAATGACAGTCTGGGAACTAAAGTTACCTCTGTTTTGTTTGCAGATACAACAATGTGTAAGACTACTACCAAAGAGTTTGAGGTCGTGGAGACGGGGAAGAAGAAACCGTACACTGCTTCTGTTGAAGAGGCGTTGTCTATGACTGGTTAGTATAGTACCAGAATATATTTAGGTGCCAGACTTGAAACTATAGCTTAGTTAGAGTAATTTGCTACCGAAAAAGAAAAAATATTTAAGAAATATTGACATGACCCTGGAACTTGGTCAAGAGACTAATAAAGGAGGAGTTTGTTGACTGATGAAAATAGTTTCACTGGTTTCAGCTGTCCTTTCTTTCTTCTTTCACACAAAAATCTCTCATTCGAATTTAAAGCACCCCAATTTGTTATCCAAGTTATCAACCAGACAGTGACTTGCTAATTCAGAAACAATTTGGATTAGTAGATAGAATATAAGACCTCATATCTTATCCTTACGTCTAAGTCTCGTCTTTCGTCGCCAATGGGATCCCTTTGAAACTTTTACCAAACACCATAATTGTCCTCAGGTTTCGGCAAGTACAACTTTGGTCTACTACTAGTATGTAGCTGGACCCTACAGGCGATGGGTATGGACATGTTCGGCACCAGCTTCGTGGTGGCGGCCGCTGTCTGCGACCTGGAGCTCACGCTGCAGCAGAGAGCGTTGCTTACTGCTATGCCGCTTTTAGGTAATATGGAGTTTTGGCAAGAATAGATAAGCACTAGACTTGAAGAGATTACAGGATATGGACAATATGTATAACGGAAATAAATACTAACTAGAGTCGACTGCACTGGGATCAAAACAATGGGTTCTTGAGCTGTTTTATGAAAAGGATCGTTATTCATAGTCAGACATTTGGATATAAAACCCATTGATAGCCATGTGGTTTTATGGATTCAGAGGACTTTGATGTTTGATGACGAACGCTAAGGTGTTGTTGCGCATCTTTGTTTAGGCTTATTTAAATGGATATTATCTCATCTTTATTCTTCTATCTATCTTACCGTAAGCTCTTTTCCAGGCGTGGTGGCAGGAGCTCAACTCTGGGGCTATGTTTCCGACACTAAGGGTCGGAGACTGACCCTCGTGCTATCCATGTCAATCGGCTTCGTGTTCGCAGCCCTCAGCAGCTTGTCTCCAAACTGGCAAACCATGGCTATTCTTAAACTGATCTCTTCCACTTTGTAAGTATTTAGGTTGCTGTGCCCGATAGGGTCCATAACTGTTTCTATTTATGTTTAGCCACCTTGAGCTTTGCTTGCCATGTCTTAATTAATAACGAAGTGATTTTTCAATATTAACTTTGGATTTTTGTAACCTTTGTATCTATTTCTGATTTGCGATTATATTATAAATGGACTTTGGACATTAGACCCATATTTAAATCGTTAATCGTAAAACAATATATAATAAACAGATTATCGAAATCCCCAGAATGTGATTGGGTCGACATTCGCAAGACAGAAAGAGAATTGAATAAGTAGCTTGGTTAAGGGAGTCCCAAAAAATAACTTTTCATATAAATAACACATCAGTGATCTTCAAATGTTATTTAATTAAGAAGTGGGAGGCCCTTTAAAACATGTTTACCAGAAGTTATACGTATTGTAACTAAACAAATATTATTCACAAATTCAGTTTTTCCCACGTTATCTGAACTCGTCACATGCAACTACGATGGAGCATCACGGAATATCACGCGACAACTGTCTCCTTACAAAAATAGCGCCTTTCTTAAGCTTAAAATAACATGAAGATATTAGAGGAACGGAAATATACAGATATTTTCTTATTTTTAACTCATTTTTTCCTGTATTTTGATTAAAAGTGGAATTTTGCACTTAGGAATCTTAATAGTCCTTAGAGGCTTATTCTCTAGTAACAATTGTAGGTTTCTGACGACTAACAGCATAAGACAAATTAATATCAATACATGTACTTATGATGATTAATGTTTTCCGAATCTGTTAGGGCTTAATAAAAGAATAGGAAAGTCTAAGATCCTTGTTCCGACTTTACACTTGTTAAAACCGTAAAAATGTCAAAATGTCGTGTTGTGTAGTCATGGAAACCGCTTTCAGATAAATTAGCGTCTAGACCGCGTAACAATTTTTACGATTTTTCCTACCGATAAAAATAGATTCGAGACGTTTCATAATACTATATGAATAAGGCTCGCGTCACAGACTCGACAGTGAAAATATACGTCATGGAACTTACGATATCCTTATCATATTATGCAAAGATTCTTGAGTAGCAAGTATTTATACAGAGATAACAAAACCCCCTGGCGAGACAAAGAGATAACTGATAAGCAAACAATACAGTCTATTTATATTAATGTCAATAGTATGCTAAAAGTAAATGGCGAATATGTGGCTCGATTTGCATTTGTTTTGTTGCGTTTTTTTTAAATATTGGAAACTGACCTAGAGTAACAGAATTTGTGAATTAAGAGCAGACTTTTTTTGTCTCATGGCGGCTGTGCTAGTGTATGGTTCTAGGATCTATTTACGTGTTACATTTTTGGGATTTCCCAATCGTAATTACTTTGACACGAGATTTAGTTATTTGTTGCCACTGAACACATTAGACGGAATTAAGAATATCCTTGCAAATACATCAACAATTTTCTTTCGTTTAACAAAAACTTTTGGTTTATTTATTTCTTCTTTCGGTGGCTCTCCAAAGTCAAAAGTTATTATTTCATGGAGACCTATTACAGTTTCTTGCGAATCCAAATTCCACAATTTGTATTATTCAACAATCTGCCTAATATATATTATTTAATCTTCCCTCAGTACTTCAGCTAGCAACTCCGGCGCCTACACACTCCTAGGAGAGAGTTGTTCTGAGCGCGCTCGCGGCCGTGCCATGTTGCTCTGCACATGCGCTCTCATGTGCTCACAGGCTACTGTAGCTGGTAAGCAAATGTTACTTACTAGCTTTTAATTTTGGTAAATGTTTTATCTAATAGAGTCATTCAACTCTCATGCAACTGTTAAAGAACTTGTGAAAGCACCGAGTGTAATATTGACAAACGTTTTTTTTAATGCATATTAACTAACTCATCAAGACCGACAGCATAAACGTCCGTTTTTCTCAAAACTATTGCTTACTATGAAAAATTTTACAGTTGTTTTAGATAAACAAACATTAACGTTAAGCTTAAAAATAAAAACATCCGAAAAGATGTGAAAATCCTTCTTTTTGGGAAGTCGATTAAAATAATTAATCTCAACCATAGTTTTAACTCTCAAAGGATGACCCAATAGAAGCTGCAACTATGATTAAAAATTTCACCATTCTAACAAAATACCTCATCTTCCAGTATTCGCCTACCCAATTCTTCCCCTCGGCTTCGCGTACCACATCGACTTCCTGGGCATCACGTACCGTCCATGGCGTCTCCTAGCGCTGGTCATGTCTCTCCCCTGCGCGGCCACTGCGTGTCTGCTGCAACTATTCCACGAGAGCCCCAAGTTCCTGGTCTCCCATGGACGGCTGGATGAAGCCCTGGATGTCCTGAAGAGCATCTATGCGACTAACACTGGCAATGAGGCTGATAGTTTTCCTGTGAGTATAATTTGAAACACTACCGTTAACATAAACTACACATATTTAGATTATTTAAGGAGAACTAGACAGGATCATCAAAAACTAAAAAAAACCTTACGTTGTTATGAAAAGATATTTTTTAGAATTTATTCTTTCAGATCCAGTTGTTTGTCACATATCTCATGGCAATGGCAAACCTTTTAAATAATGTTGTTCTTTTTCCAGGTTAAAAAGCTTTTGGAAGATACTGAGAACCAGTCCACCGAAGCTAAGGTTTCCTTCTTCAGATCTGTTTGGCAGCAGACCGTACCTCTCTTCAGAGCACCGTTGTTGAAGGAGACTCTCAGGCTCTTCTACCTTGTTGCTGTTATTTACATGACGTGAGTATTTCATTAATATGAAGCATCATCATCATAACAGCTTATTGCCGTACACAGCTAAACGTAGGCCTCCCCCCAGTGAGTGCCAATGTAGATAATATTGTAGTTAACATCCAGGTCTTGTTCATAAATACCTCATTAACTTAATTGATTTGCAATTTTTGTCTAATATTTTTCAGACAATGCTAACTAATAGTGACTGGTCCTTCAAACCAGACACTAAAACCATCAAAAATTCATACGATTTCTTTTCTTTTTCAGTGGCAGTGGCTTCATCCTCTGGTTGCCCTACATCATGAACAACCTGTTTTTCGTCTTAGAAGCCGGAGGTGGTGATGGCATGAACCTCTGTGCAGTTATCAAGTACCCGTCTGTTGCTGGATTTACTAGTGGAAATATGACGGTAAGAGAAAAAATAAAATAATTATCCGTATACCTAACACTGACTTTTCAGCAATACAGCAATCAATCATTTTGATTACTATCATATTGATAATTTAAGCAATTACCAAAACTTGCATGGTAACTATACAATGCAGTCAATGAACACACACATCGCGATTATCATACATGCTCAAATTATCCGCCATAAACATAATTACTTAAAATGACCTCATTAGCTAACAAAAACGCACTAAAAAAATCTTCTTATCCATCAAAAAGTACATTAAAACCATAACCTAATATTCACTTTCCAGGACGTAGAAATCTGCGATGACACGATCCAGAACACAACCCTATTCTCCGCCATGACATACGGCGCCTTAGCCAGCTGCTCCAACCTGGTTCTCTCCCTCACCTGTGGCAGTCGGAAGCGGCTCGCCATGATCTGCATCATGACCATGTCTGCCATAGCAGCCGTCCTACTGAACGTGGTAGCCGTGCCGTTAGCTGGGGGAATATTCTTCTTCTTCTTCCTCATGTGTGCGCTGTCTATGGGCATCTTGAGTGTCTACTTTGTGGAGCTGTATCCGACCTCTTTGAGGTGAGTTTGTTATGTTTATAATAGTAATGGGTAAATTATTTGCCGGACCGATATTCATAGTTAACTTACCCACCTTGTAAAACACTGGTATCTACTCAGCTGCGTCCGGTGAGACTGGAAGCCGACCCTAACATAGTTGGTAGGGTTGGTCGGGAGATGATGATTTACCTAGCAAGGAGGGTAGCGTAGTTTACCTAACGTAGTTTACGTAACTTATCTATCCGTTGTTTTACAAATTAATGGATAGATAAGTTGTAGAAAGCCACAATAAGCCGTTATCCGTGGTATAGGTGATTACAACCTTTATCAATAATCTTACTTCCGATTGATTAGCAAAACAATGGAAAATCTCTAGACAACAAGATAGTAATTTTATGAGCAATGCATATATTAGGTATCGTTGCCATCATATAGCAACAGGCAAATACTTGTTCGTACATGAAGGAGCTTATAGAAAATTATTGCGAAATCTTCCTGCTTCAAGGCCTGATTGGTTCATGAGTTTTAAATGAAATAGTTGATGTCTCATCATTAGCCATAGATAATCTATAGGTAGGGTGTGTCATTGTGGCATATTAATTTGAATTTCATAGTAAGATAACGATAATAATGGTTATTGGTCTAGTGGGTTAGTCTTCATTACTCATAAGGATGTGGATTTTTGTACTTCTTTTTTTACCGAAAGTACTCGACAGTAATAAAAAAAAATAAAAAATAAAAAACATAGATCACATGAATTAGTAATTAAAATGTCTCAGATGTTGAGGTAAAACAAACTGTCTTAATAATAACATTCGGATAAACTAAGTTAATCTAGGCTAATATCTACATACAGGCAATAATAAAATAAAAACAGTTCTAATTCTAAACATAGGGACCACCCGAACTAGGTTTATTTAAACCTGTGTTTCAGGCTATCAAGAATATCAAGAAGTAATAGATCTTCTTTATTTTAAATGAAATATGTACACTATATTTACAGCCTTAAACTACTTAGGTTTCCCTCGGGGTGAGGGAAGTAGTTCCTTCGGGAAACGGGTGAAACTGCTGCAAGAAGATAGTTATGAAATATTCTAATTAAAATAGGTGCTTGATTGTTTCTTTTTGGATTCTTTGGTTCTTCATATTTACATGTGTCTGTTACAGAGGGATGGTGTCTTGTCTGTCTGTGATGCTGGGCAGACTGAGCGCGTTCTTGGGAGTGAACGCAATAGGAGCCCTGATCGCGACCAGCTGTGAAGCCACTTTCTACGGCTGGTCCTTGTTATTGATGAGTAAGTAATTTAACAATACTATAGTTCGGCCATTCAGAGAATGCGTTCCTGACACGTCGCGATTGAACTGACGACGTAACTTTGCAATGGCGTTGCAGTTACGATAAAAATATTTTTGCTGGTTGTTTACCGTTTTAACAATTGAGGAGCATTAAAACAACATTATTATATCAATAATCAATGAATGTTATTACGTCGTCAGTTCAATCGCGACGTGTCAGGAACGCATTCTCTGAATGGCCGAACTATAATATTATAAAGAAGACTTTTCGGTTTATTTGTTTGTAAAATCTCTCCGACACTACTGATCAGAGTTGAAATATTCTTTCACTGTTGGGAAGCTAAACATGCGAGTAGCATTGGCTATATTTTGCTATTGCAAGTGGAAGTGGGTGAATATTTTATCCGGATACAGAAGTAGTTTCAGGTGAAAAAAAAGGAAACAAATCGTTTGTCATATTTACCTAAGTTAATAAAATATCTCGTCGATCAATACTTATTTAGACACATGTCAAAAATAACTTTAATCGTTCTTAAAAGATTTAAAAGATTATTAATTATCAGATAACTAATTGATTGACTAATTTCAAGGTTTTACATAAATACACCTAGCAAAGTACTAGATAGGTACAAGTTTTTCATACAGGTTTTTTCTTGTATTTTATTGACTTTTAAGAACTTTTATGACTTGGACGTACAGTACATAGAATGATATTTTTGACGTTCATAAGTGCTTGAAGGCCCAAATGATTAGATTTTTTTTACTTTTTTGACTGCAACTTTGAATTTTTTTGGTCCTTTTCAGGTGCAATAGCAGTGGCCTGGTTCCTTCCTCGGGACAAAGCTCCGAAGCAGTGAAGATCATCACCTCATTGGATCTCCAGAAGACTGAAAATACTTACTCTTAGTTACTTAGTATGAATGAGCTAGAATGATTTGTTCCCATGGAGAACAAAATGACTAGCGGAGATGTCATAACACAAAATTTTCTAATGCCAAAATGCAGGTGTTCGGATGACGGAACATTACTAACTCCACCCTAACACACCTTCGTTACAAGCCGCCCATTCTTTTCAAAATAAGACCAATCTTTGACAGATTGATTGATACAAGGAACCCGAACGCCTCGTTTGTTCTAGTAACTGATCACGCCTAACTTAAGTTATATTGATCTACAAACAGGCGCCTGACACCTTTCTTATGGCATCTCCGCAATGTTTCCTTCCTCCGTGTTTGTTCCTGAAAAGCGACTGACTGATAATTTTATTGAATGCATTTGTTTAGTTTTTAGCAATCGTAAGGGTAGCTTAGATATCTCAAAATGTTAACTGTAACACACGTGTTATTTTTAATTTTCTTGTTCGATACTGTGTTTCGGATGGCACTTTAAACTGTAGGTCCCAGCTGTCATTGAACATCTTTGGCAGTCGTTAGGGGTAGCCAGAAGCCAGTAAGTCTGACACCAGTCTAACCAAGGGGTATTGGGTTGCCTGGGTAACTGGGTTGAGGGGGTTAGATAGGTCTCCTTGTAAAGCACTTGTACTCAGTTACATCCAGTTAGACTGGAAGCCGACCCCAACATAGTTGGGAAAAGGGCTCGGAGGATGATTGTACTCGGAAGATTGTGAGATAGGTAACCTGGATTTCAAAAGCCTAGAATAGTCTCACAGTCCTGCGGACTAATTTAATGCTCATTCCTTCTCTGTGTGAGAAGAGGTCTGAGCCTCTTCTGTGTCAGATTATTATACAATCTTTATTTGTAGTTAAGCATAAGTTGCGTTATTTTAGTTTTAATGTACCTGATAAGGTCTTGAAATTAATATATCTACGTAAATGTAATAAACATTGTGTTTATTGTTATAATACATATGTTATATGTTTTTTTATTTAAGTGATTATTGAATATTAATTAAACGGACTGTTAATATACAATCTTTTTTGTTTGCCACTTGGAGAAACCTTTGAAGTTATGGAAAGATTCATAGATTTTAAATTTATATAGATTAGACGGCACTTTATAAGAAATTGAAAACTAACATTTAATTGATAACATAAAACAAATGGTGTGTCATCGTGTGTCTGAATGGGATAATTGCTATTAGGATTTTTGCATATCTATCATACTCCGTTTTCCTTAGAGTGAAAAAATCGGATATGCGTTTGTACTCAAAGAAACCATGAGCTTGTTTTCTGAACTTGAGTTATGAACTTAAAACCAACGTAATTGAATCAGTAACATTTTTAATTTAACTGCATAAATTTTTCTGGTAGAGACAAAAGTAAACTTAGAAATGCACTGAGTCAGTACTAATGTATCGGCGTGTAACGAAACCATAGCGCGATTCAGATTCTCACTCAGAAGGTACAGCGCCATCTATTATAGGTTTCGACCTAAGTATTATAATGACCTAAGATATTTAACTTAATTGCATGTTTAGCTACAGTGCTAGACGACCATAGGTACTACTATACCTATGTGTAAAATATATGCGTTTACTCACTTACTGGGACATTCGAGTGTGGTTCGAGTTGGGTTTAATCAAAATGCTTGTCAAAATAGAGAATTTCAAAAAAAGAAAGTGTCTAATTATTCCAACTCTGTTTCTTGAGGTTTCATCCACGACCCTGTGGTATTACTATCATGTAACCTGGCTTATAAGCAACCAGTACAATTTTACTAATAGATATCGTTTCCTTTTGAAAATTCTTGCGCTTAAGCATGTTCTCGAAATGCGGTGAGTTCGACGTTTAGGTCAGACTACTTATGTCTCGTCGTGCGTGTAACGAAACCATAGCGCGATTCAGATTCTCACTCCCAAGGTACAGCGCCATCTATTATAGTACAATAGTAAACATTGTGCGATCTTATAGGTATTTAACTTAACATCATTTTTCTGTGGGACCATAGTACTACTTAAGTCGCCGAAAACCGAAGATTTAGACATATGAAAAAGTTATTGGTTTTATACCTTACTGGAACATTCCGTTGTGGTTCCGTTGAAAATACCAAAAATGGCTGTCGATATAGAGATAGAATTTCACATTAGAGAATGTGTAGTTTACATTTAATGATTTCAAATATTTCTCGGGGTTTCATCCACGATCCTGTAACTTGGCTTGTAAGCTAGGCTACCAACCAGTAGGTACAATTTTACTCATATCATTCCAAAGGGAACGATACTCCAAAAATAGTATTTGAATTCAAGACGGGTTCGAAATGCGAGCTGTCAGCGCTCGTATTCGTCAGTACTTATGTCTCGTCGTGTAACGAAACCATAGCGCGATTCAGATTCTCACTCCCAAGGTACAGCGCCATCTATTATCGGACGGATATTCCCAACTTAGTTGGGAAAAGTCGAGGCAGATGGTATAGATAGGCAGTTTTAATGCAAAGCCACCAACAAAATGTGCTGATTCAGATTATTATGACCAAAGACAAAATATTTCTTATCTTTAGACCTCTTTGATGACAAAACATTTCCGATATCATGGAAATACAAAAAAAAAGTAATTCCGGGGCTATATAATATATGGCTGTCTTTTTTATCACAGATTATATCCCAATTGTTTTTTACTGTTTTTAGTAGAAGGGTGCATTGCTTTTTCATTGTAACGCCAGCTTCTGCCAGCGATTTACCTGGATCAAAAGTAGCAGATAGCCTTCCTCAATAAATGGGCTATCTAACATCGAAATATTTTTTCCGATCGGACCGGTGTTTCTTAGGCCGCTGCCTCGAATTTTGCGGGCAGCGGGGCGGCAGCGGCGGTGGCGCGGGAGCGGGGCGGGCAACGCATACCTGTTCTCGAAACTAGCGGGCAGGGGCCCGATTCTCCTAATTTTACTTAACACGTTCATCGCGGAAGCTCATTTATGCATCTAGTTAATATGACGCAACGAGATCTATAAGTTCTCGTCGTGATCCATCAGGAATTACGCAACGAGATCCAGCAGATCTCGTACGACTCAGTCACTTCAAACCCCAATAGTTTTATGAAATTTGAATAATTTTATATTTTTTTTGTATGTGTAGGTAGGAGATGAGCAGACCTTTCAGTAGGTTTTCACCGCCTCAAGTTATGTCGAAAACAATAATGGAAAATTTACAAAATAGAAAAACGAGAACTTTTGGATCTCGTTCTGCACTAGATAGCAAGAAAATGCGAGTACTTTTAGATCTCGTTTTGCAGATATTGCATAGTATCGATAAAAATATGGTGATGAGAAACAATACGACCAACAACATTATCGATAAAATTAATCTTTGATTATAATACTATAGTGTAAGGCATTAGAAACTTATAAACTATTCAATGCAAAAAATGTCAATGTTTTTCATTAACACATTAGTAAGCTCTTGATAAGAATGTCCAGTACTTGGGCTAACACAAATATTTTCACTGCGCACTCCAGGAACACGTTTGAACACTTTTCGTAACAGAGTGGAAGATTTTGGAGATTGATTATTTTCATTTTTTACGTTAGGTTCTTCGGAAGAACTAAAAGAAAGTTCTAAAATTTTTCGACAGCGTTAGCGATTCGTCATCCTGATTATAGCGTAATTGATATGCACACATCGAAAGTTGACACGACACTAATTATTTTCTTGTGAGGATTCGCACGAGATCGCTACGAGATCCTTTAGTTCTCGTTCCGCGCTAGATGCAAAATATCACTATTTGGTCGCAACAAGACCTATTAGATCTCGTACGTTTTCATTCATAAAAATACTACATCCAATGTACCTAATGTGAACAAAAATATTTGTCTCACTCTATCAGTAAAGAAACATACAGAAATATCATTTGCCGAAATGAGATGGACATAGGATTTCACTTGCGCGATACTAAAACGTCACAAACGAGAACTAAAAGGTCTCGTTCCGCGTTGAACGTGTTAAGCGCCATTCGATTCACGTTCGACTCGATTCGACTGAGATCCAATCCCGACTCGATTACGATTGAAGCGTATGTGGCATTCCGCTATTTTTTCTTAGAAATAAACGTTTTTATCCTTTTCTGTCATTCAATAATGAATCATTTTGTCTGCAAATGATTTACGATTGCAAAATGATTGTACAGCAAACTACCGTATAGACCAAAATCACCAAAATAGCAGACCAATCGCACACCAATCAAATGTCAATCGAATACGATTGGTCTTTTATTAGTAGCAGAATGCCCGATATGGTTAAAACTGCTATTGCAATCATATTGCGATTCGATTTCTATTCGATTTTGACATTATTAACTTAGGAGAATCGGGCCCCAGATCACGCGGCACTATAGCAGTGTAGTGTTGTGTTCTGTTGTGTTTGCTGTTCCATATGGGTGTCCTCGCAAAGATGGCCGAAATAATTAGCTCTTGCACGTCCGAAGACAATTTGATACGTCACAAAAAAAATGTATAACGCGCTCCTGCGCCGCCGCTGCTGCCGCCCCGCTGCCCGCAAAATTCGAGGCCGAGGCCTTAAGATTAGCGCGGAAAAGTAAATAAATACAAACTCTTCTGCTTTATTGTATACATTGGAAGATTTTTGCCAAAAAAATATGATGAGTGATTCTTCAATAGATAATTTATCTTAAACATAAAACGATTAGACCTCCGTGATATTTTTGATAATAGTAATTTTTTGAATGATCGACTTTGACTAATGGCCGCAAGTTTTCTCACAAGATTATTCTATAGCTTGAAAAACTTCCGCTAATAAAATACCAATTGATAAATGAACTCATTAATACTGATTAATATGCAATAATCTGATAACATTTTATAATAAAGGCCCTTGTATAATGTTGTTTTACAGAACATTTGCTTTGACAAACAAATATAAAGATAGGTATCAATATGTAGGCTGTTTCAATACCTCCGTCCGACTTAGGACGGTATTAGGTATCAGTAGATGCTAACGAGATGAGATACTGGGGAAAAAGGCTCGGAGGATTAGTAATAAAATGTAATAAAATGACCTACAAATATCACATGGCAATATGGCAATTCGCGAGGTGCGAGGAACTCAGTCAATAGAATCAAAATAATTGGCTTCTCGTTTTATTGCACTACTTAAATCACGAAAATGTTTTTTCTGAATGTGAACAATTAAGCAAGTCAGGTGTTAACAAAACAACAATCAATTAAAACGGTTTTGTGGGGCTTAGCTTAATGTGGACCTCCTTTTTTTGTAAAATAAATATCTATAAAAAAGGGAAAATTTTAACGGTCTAGCTATCGTGGTTCATGAGATACAGCCATTGACATATACGTAGTACATATATATCGATGGATACAGGCCTGGTGACCGGACGAACGGACGGACAGCGACGTCTCAGTAATACGGTCCCGTTTTACCCTTTGAGTACGGAACCCTAAACTAGATCTGGAGCTACATATGACATAAGATTACCAAAGTATAGGACTTTAATAATCTTACACGGTAGCCGTAAAAATTGCAGTTATTACGTGACGCCAGAAGCGTGGCCATTTCTACCAATCTATCATTAATTGTCATTCCGATAATATTATAGGTGTCTAGTCATGATTGAACTTATTAATTAAAGCCATATTATTGATTCACAATTGCTTATAAATATTACATTGAAAATTACACCTTATGCAACAAAAACAAATGTTATTTTACTTTAAAAGCTGCTGCATGCGTGACAAACGGAAAATTTTGGAAATATCCTTTCACCAGAAATGTATATGAAAGCGCGTATGTCACGGATATGTATGGACCATGGCACACATGGGCAATCACGAACATAGCACATGTTGGCCACGTCAAACTTTTTGTAGAGAGCAGACAATCGGGCCGATTTTTTTAGGGATGCTCTTAATAGGATTTTCTGATCGACGTGTAGGACGTGTGTTATATTTTTCTCCTACAAAAAATCGGTCACTGATTTATCGGAAGTGGGCAGCCAGCCTTATTTATCATTTTAGTTGTCAGCGGGGTGTCGCGGGCGATATTATACTAAAACCGGCCAAGTACGAATCGGACTCGCGCACACAGACGGTTCCGTAGCATTATTAATAAAAAAGACACATTCATTTCATGTATCTAGTTATCACGGTTCTTGATCCTAGTAACAGATGGACGGACAGCGAAGTCTTAGCAATAGTGCCCCGTTTTACCCTTTTGTGTAAGTTTAGGAAATCTAGAAAATAGCTAAAAATGCACATAGTTTTTGGGGGCATGGCATGAAAACAGGAATACAAAGAAGCTAATTTCACGTTTTTGAGCAATACCTAGCATGTGAATACATGTATGTAGGTACTTGCGTCATACAATGGCATGTAGGTAATGGAATAAACATCATCAAATGATATGGATTATTTATCATTGCCATCATCATTAAGTTCCTAAATCGTTATCACTATGATAAAATATATTATATTAACGATGAACAAGCACAAATCAAAATGTGTTTAATCAGGTACTTTTTTGTTCAAACATAGTAAAACGGCTATTTACAGAGAAACTGAAAGAAAATCATAAAATTTGCACCTTTTGAGTATACATCTCTGTTCCTCACGGAAATGGATCTATTAACCGACTTCTCAAAAAGGAGGAGGTTCTTAATTTGGATGTTATCTCCGTCATTTTATAACCCTATGTTCTTTTTAACACAGATCTAGAAGACATAGTTCTAAAACTCTTTCGCCATAACCTTTATCTAATTACTTTGTCTCTCATTGTGCAAGTAGATCACGGAACTTCGGCAGAATTAGAGATAGCTTTCACACTAACTGTGCTCATATCATATCATCAATGCATTGTCATCTAGACACGGCAGTGTCAGCCAAGTTCAGAAAAAAAAAGACACGCGGTGGGCGGGGACAGAAACTATTTTAAACAATTTCATTTAGGTCTTTACCATTTTCAACTTTCTTTGGTATCAACTATCATACGTCATAACTTTTCTAGATATAGTGGAATTTTGAGTTTAATAAATATTTATGGATAGTTAACCAATAATAGTAAGTAGTCATTAGGTAAACATAATGTAACAAATACACAAATAGCGACCGATAGGCAAATATGGAATGCTATGGTGGAGGCCCAGCAGTGGAACAGCTAAATCAAATAATAATAAAAAATGTAACACAAAACAATAAAATATTTTTCATTCACTGAAGCACATTTTTAAACTTTACTGAAAGTAAGGGTTAAGGATGTCAGATAGGCAGTCGCTCCTTGCAAATCACTGGTAGTTAGCTGCATCCGGTAAGACTGGAAGCCGACCACAACATAGTTGGGAAAAGGCTCGGCAGATGATGATAACTGCACGAAACGGTTCATGGTAGAAGCTAAAAGGAGGTGTTTACAAATGCGGTCCACAATATATAGAGTACCTCGAAAAATCTAAGGATTTGGGTAAAAATAAAAAACATAGCCAAATTAAATTAATTGGATCATTGAAAACTGTTTTAATTATTTTTTTCTATTTCTTAGTATGGTGTACAAAGAGTAGGCTGGGGCTACATACATTTTGAAACATCTTCTTTAAATCAGTAGGACAACAATGAAGTGACGTACATTTCTTATCAATAATTAGCAAGTTCCTTATCTGATGCATACGCGATATATTTGCGAACTTGGCTTGACTTTACATTCATGTTTTGGTGATATTAGTATCAGTATTATCAATTAGTATTTAATAGTAGCATGGCTCCCCTTTAGTTCACACGTCGCGGGGTTGTCTCGAAATAAACAGCTTTAAAATAAATAAATAACTTAAAACAAAATATACTACATTAACTAAACAGGTACACTAATTAAAAAGTACTTATATAAATTTAATCTAATTCTATCAGTCAATTAAAATATTTATTTATTTATTTTAAAGCTGTTTATTTCGAGACAACCCCGCGACGTGTGAACTAAAGGGGAGCCATGCTACTATTAAATACTAATTGATAATACTGATACTAATATCACCAAAACATGAATGTAAAGTCAAGCCAAGTTCGCAAATATATCGCGTATGCATCAGATAAGGAACTTGCTAATTATTGATAAGAAATGTACGTCACTTCATTGTTGTCCTACTGATTTAAAGAAGATGTTTCAAAATGTATGTAGCCCCAGCCTACTCTTTGTACACCATACTAAGAAATAGAAAAAAATAATTAAAACAGTTTTCAATGATCCAATTAATTTAATTTGGCTATGTTTTTTATTTTTACCCAAATCCTTAGATTTTTCGAGGTACTCTATATATTGTGGACCGCATTTGTAAACACCTCCTTTTAGCTTCTACCATGAACCGTTTCGTGCAGTTATCATCATCTGCCGAGCCTTTTCCCAACTATGTTGTGGTCGGCTTCCAGTCTTACCGGATGCAGCTAACTACCAGTGATTTGCAAGGAGCGACTGCCTATCTGACATCCTTAACCCTTACTTTCAGTAAAGTTTAAAAATGTGCTTCAGTGAATGAAAAATATTTTATTGTTTTGTGTTACATTTTTTATTATTATTTGATTTAGCTGTTCCACTGCTGGGCCTCCACCATAGCATTCCATATTTGCCTATCGGTCGCTATTTGTGTATTTGTTACATTATGTTTACCTAATGACTACTTACTATTATTGGTTAACTATCCATAAATATTTATTAAACTCAAAATTCCACTATATCTAGAAAAGTTATGACGTATGATAGTTGATACCAAAGAAAGTTGAAAATGGTAAAGACCTAAATGAAATTGTTTAAAATAGTTTCTGTCCCCGCCCACCGCGTGTCTTTTTTTTCTGAACTTGGCTGACACTGCCGTGTCTAGATGACAATGCATTGATGATATGATATGAGCACAGTTAGTGTGAAAGCTATCTCTAATTCTGCCGAAGTTCCGTGATCTACTTGCACAATGAGAGACAAAGTAATTAGATAAAGGTTATGGCGAAAGAGTTTTAGAACTATGTCTTCTAGATCTGTGTTAAAAAGAACATAGGGTTATAAAATGACGGAGATAACATCCAAATTAAGAACCTCCTCCTTTTTGAGAAGTCGGTTAATAGATCCATTTCCGTGAGGAACAGAGATGTATACTCAAAAGGTGCAAATTTTATGATTTTCTTTCAGTTTCTCTGTAAATAGCCGTTTTACTATGTTTGAACAAAAAAGTACCTGATTAAACACATTTTGATTTGTGCTTGTTCATCGTTAATATAATATATTTTATCATAGTGATAACGATTTAGGAACTTAATGATGATGGCAATGATAAATAATCCATATCATTTGATGATGTTTATTCCATTACCTACATGCCATTGTATGACGCAAGTACCTACATACATGTATTCACATGCTAGGTATTGCTCAAAAACGTGAAATTAGCTTCTTTGTATTCCTGTTTTCATGCCATGCCCCCAAAAACTATGTGCATTTTTAGCTATTTTCTAGATTTCCTAAACTTACACAAAAGGGTAAAACGGGGCACTATTGCTAAGACTTCGCTGTCCGTCCATCTGTTACTAGGATCAAGAACCGTGATAACTAGAAACATGAAATGAATGTGTCTTTTTTATTAATAATGCTACGGAACCGTCTGTGTGCGCGAGTCCGATTCGTACTTGGCCGGTTTTAGTATAGTATCGCCCGCGACACCCCGCTGACAACTAAAATGATAAATAAGGCTGGCTGCCCACTTCCGATAAATCAGTGACCGATTTTTTGTAGGAGAAAAATATAACACACGTCCTACACGTCGATCAGAAAATCCTATTAAGAGCATCCCTAAAAAAATCGGCCCGATTGTCTGCTCTCTACAAAAAGTTTGACGTGGCCAACATGTGCTATGTTCGTGATTGCCCATGTGTGCCATGGTCCATACATATCCGTGACATACGCGCTTTCATATACATTTCTGGTGAAAGGATATTTCCAAAATTTTCCGTTTGTCACGCATGCAGCAGCTTTTAAAGTAAAATAACATTTGTTTAGAAGCTAAAAGGAGGTGTTTACAAATGCGGTCCACAATATATAGAGTACCTCGAAAAATCTAAGGATTTGGGTAAAAATAAAAAACATAGCCAAATTAAATTAATTGGATCATTGAAAACTGTTTTAATTATTTTTTTCTATTTCTTAGTATGGTGTACAAAGAGTAGGCTGGGGCTACATACATTTTGAAACATCTTCTTTAAATCAGTAGGACAACAATGAAGTGACGTACATTTCTTATCAATAATTAGCAAGTTCCTTATCTGATGCATACGCGATATATTTGCGAACTTGGCTTGACTTTACATTCATGTTTTGGTGATATTAGTATCAGTATTATCAATTAGTATTTAATAGTAGCATGGCTCCCCTTTAGTTCACACGTCGCGGGGTTGTCTCGAAATAAACAGCTTTAAAATAAATAAATAAATATTTTAATTGACTGATAGAATTAGATTAAATTTATATAAGTACTTTTTAATTAGTGTACCTGTTTAGTTAATGTAGTATATTTTGTTTTAAGTTATTTATTTATTTTAAAATAGTTAACTTTAAAAAGTGAACTCAAAATGGCTGAAAACGAAGTAAAAGTTGTAGACGAAGTAAAGTCTTCAGAAAAAGTGACATTTGATGAAGCTCTTAATCAGTCAGGTTTGTGATCTCTTCTTTTTAAAGCTACTACAAAGTATCCATTTACCAATTTGTATACAAATATTATTCTAGAAGATGTTGCTTCTTGTCAAATAGTAATAAGATTTTAAATTAATTAAATAGATAAGATAACCAAAAAGTTTCGTCTTGTTCTAACAGGTCAACGAGAAATACCTACTCTAAATGTATTAATAAAAAAATTAAGTTAAGTTTTAAACTTGAGGTTTTATTAACTTTCCAAATTATTTCTTGTTTAAACTTGCCTCCTCGGCATTCATTGATTACTTAACTGCGCAATATGGTGATATAATTAAGGATCAAATATATATAAAAAAAAAAACAATTTTGTCATCTCATTATGAATCAGGATGAGATAGCAAGAGATATCAAGTACAATATCAACATACAAAACATTGTTTAAGTATGAAATCAAAGCCTAAGATTAAATCGTTAGTTTATGATAAAAGATAATTTGATAATTGGGAAGCCGTAAAATATGTTCAAGGTTCGAAGAAAAAAAAACATTTCAAACTATCCGCGTTCCAATTGATTTTGATGACGTAGGAGACGAGCAAACCTTACCTTTCGAAATATAAGCAGCTACTAAACACGAGTTCATAAAAAAAATACTTCAGTCAATTATATAAATCATCCATTTCCGAGAGATTTCCACGTAAAAAAAATCTGTAAAGATTTTCGTAGGAAAACTTATTCATTTTAATTTGGATAGAATTGCTTATTTACAAGTTTCTTCCTGAAATCCGAGAGATTTATATTCATTTTATAAGTGAAACCTGAATACCTACATCCTTGAAAAGATGTGACGTCCACCTTCCTACGTCACCTTTGTCCACGTATTTAACACTGACCCTTCTATTCCAGGATTCGGATTATACAGCTACATAATGACATGCCTCACCGGGATAGCAGTCATTGCCTACGTCAGCATAGCTTACGCCAGCACTATCATAGTACCGACTAGTGCCTGTGAGCTGGAGACTACTATCAGTCAGCAGGGATTGTTGGCCTCTGGACCTACTGTTGGTAAGGGTTTTTGTTGGACTTCTAAGAGACGGGTGAAAGCTTGTGATGTGTTAATGCCAATTCTTTTACTAAGACCCACTGCTTGGAGCCGTGTAACTAACTTGAAGAACTTATTATAAGTAGTTAGAAAATGAACTTAAGTTTAAATGTATAAAGCATGTCTGTGAGGGAGCTGAAAGTAGTGAAAATAGACTTCGTGAGTTTATAACGGTATCAGTCACTAAGCATAAAGATAAAGCTTAAAATTCTCAAGTACAAACCCTTTGAAACTTATTGAGAAACTCCTCCTTTTATTACGAAAGTCAAAAACGCTTTTGGAAGTATATGTCGCTCTTTAACTCGGTGTCTTTAGATTGCTGCAATATTTAATCTGTCACATATAGACCGAATTGTTAATGAAGATCTACAGCGAAATAAATACTTATTCTGTGCTCTTTTCAGGATCAATGATTGGCGGTTTGATATGGGGCTACTTAGCCGACACTCGCGGCAGACGCAAGATGATGTTGGTGGGCCTGTTCAGTGGCACCATATTCAACCTCATCGCCAGTATCTCTGTCAACTGGGTCATGCTGCTGATCATCCAGTTCATCGGTTCGGCTTGGTAAGTTTACCATTATATTTGCACCAAATCTTGGAATCGAGACAGTGAACCGTCAAATGGATTTTGTATTGCATATTAAAACTTTAACCAAACCATGCAATCAAAGGAGTAGTTATAAAATTATAAGAAAACGTGAAGACACAATTTCTGATGTTAAAGTATCCAATAATGCTGTCTAGAGTACGATACAACAAATTAACTCAATAGGTTAAAATAAAAATATAGGTAGAAAAATGTATGTAAAATGTATACGCGAAAGTTTTTCTTATTCAGACATTATCTAACTCAAAACTGTTTTTGTTTACAGTGGGTCTGGTTTCTACGCTATGTCGATGTCACTTTTAAGTGAAAGTGTTCCTGTGGCCAAGCGGAACCTGGTCGTCTTAGTAGTCTCCAGTATTTTCATGCTCTCTCAGGGTCTTATATCAGGTAAGATCTTATTTACAGTAATCGCATTTATAGTTCAAATCCACTTCCAAGTATGTAGATTCATAGGTAGGTTTCATCCGCGTCCCGGGGGAACTTCTTCCGCGGAACTATGTTGCCCGGAGATAATGTACCTTCCCAAATTGAAAGAATTTTTCAAATCCACGTAAAATAAACAATCAAATCTTTTCTTATTATATAAGTGTAGAAAAAAGATCCTTCATTCGGAACCTAAAACTTATTTGAAATCTTTAAATTCCAGGATTGGCGATACCTATAATTCCGATGCCCTTCTCCCACTACCTCCCCGCTCTGGGCATCTACTGGAACTCCTGGCGGCTGCTGATAGTGATCTACTCCATCCCCAGCATCGTCTCCTTCATCTGGATGTTCTTCATGCAGGAAAGCCCCAAGTTCGTGTACCAAGTCAACAAAGACCCTGAAAGAGCACTTGAAATCATCAGGAAAATTCATAGGGTCAATCATTTGTTTTCGAAGGAGGAATTCACGGTAAATACTTTATTTTATACAGGAATGAATTTTATCCAGTGCGCAAACTTTGTCAACTTATAGTTAAATAAGTTTTATAGATACGTATATTTTTATTTTGTCGTGTTTTAGTAAAAAGAAAAGTTATTGATATCGAAAGATGTTTATTTTGTAACCGATTGCACGGTCACAGTCGTCATAGTGGGCACGGCGGCAACGCGAAACCGGTTTACTGACGCGAGCGCTGCTCCAAGCGCGTAATAATAGTTGGTATCCATATTTTGCTGATTTTAGGGCGGACAAAAGAATGAAATTTTTTTTTTACTGATGATGCAGATATGTTCTGTTAATGATTCTGGACCACCAGTTTTTTTTTTTGTGCACTGCTTAAAATTCATTCCTGTATATTACTAGCCATTTTCCCGCGATTTCACCCACGTCCCGTGGATACTACTGTCCGTACCGGGATAAAACATAGCCTATGCTAGATGAGAAGAGCGTAGCTTTCCAACAGTGAAAGATTTTTTTAAATCGATTCAGTCGTTTTGAAGAGGGTATAAATAAAGAACCAAAAACAATGTTTTCCTCTTTATTATATTAGTATAGTAGTGCAGTCATTGAAGCATTATTGCTACGATTTTTTTTACTGTGAACCGATTTGCATGAAATTTTGGAATTAGGTTCATCTTACCCTTAACTTCAAAAGTGAATATGATTTGAACTCCGCCACCCCCCCTGGGGGTGGTTGCCAGCCCTTCTTTGGGGTGAATATTATTTTTGCAAAATAACCTCGGATATCGATAGAAGACCTAATTTTAAGCAAAAGTTGTCTTTAAAGTTTTAAAAAAAATCCAATACTTTTCAAGTTATTGGCAATTGAAAATTCGCAATTTTTTCACGTTTTTCATCGGTTTTTTGCAAATATCTCCAAAAATATACGTTTTATCGAAAATGTATAAAGAACGAAATTGTAGCAGGTAAAACAACGAACAATTTGTTTTTTTTATAAAATGTCCTAAGTGCAATATTAAGCTAGATATTAAAGATCAAAGCCGTTTTTTATTTTGTCTGAAATTTAATCGTTGTGGTCAATGCCATGTAGCGGCGAGTAGATGCATTTTATACATTCTAATACAAATGGGTTTTGTAGTGCTTGAAATAAGCTTTAAGATGAGCACTATTAAAAGGCTTTTCCACGTAAAATAAGTGAGCTGTATTGCAAATAAGGGGAGCATCTTATATTTTTTCTTTTAAATCAATGGGTTTCATAAGTGCCATTTCCACCAAAATTAAAATTAATCGTATTCCGCCTAGGATTAACTTTATTATGAAGAGTTTGATAGATAGTATCAGTTTGGCTGCTTCAGGACAGATATTTTTCAAAAAAGTCACGATTAACGAAAAGAACAAAATTTCAAATTAAAGAAAAACCCACTTGTTTTTCATAATATCTCAAAAATTACGACAGATACGTATAAAAGTGTACTGAAAAAAAAATTAGGTATTATTCTGACAAACAATTTGGTTTGTTTGTTTTTTCTGTCGAACAAAAATTGACGGAGATATGATTGTTTAAAGAGCGCGTGGCAGCGCAATCACAGCCTCTCTTAAGCCCTTTAACCCTTCACCGTTTTAGAAAAAAGTTCTTTACTATATATTGCAATGATGGATGTTGTAGCTCTCTTAATTACTTTTACAGTGGTTTTTTATAAATTGTGATAGCATGAAAATTGAAGGAGTTATAGTCCAAAAACTTGTCATATTTTTTTCTACTTAGTAACTGAAAACTTCGGAGTGTCAATATTTGGAGCAATGTGAAAGTAGGCAGTATAATAAAGAGTCACAACTATTGTAATGTGTATATATGTCACCGGAAAATAATAAAACTCGTAAATTGATCAACTTACTAAAATAATAGATGGCATAAACTACGTCGATTAAATTTCAGACAAAATAAAAAACGGCTTTGATCTTTAATATCTAGCTTAATATTGCACTTAGAACACTTTATAAAAAAACAAATTATTCGTTGTTTTACCTGCTACAATTTTGTTCTTTATACATTTTCGATAAAACGTATATTTTTGGAGATATTTGCAAAAAACCGATGAAAAACGTGAAAAAATTGCGAATTTTCAATTGCCAATAACTTGAAAAGTATTGGATTTTTTTTTAAACTTTAAAGACAACTTTTGCTTAAAATTAGGTCTTCTATCGATATCCGAGGTTATTTTGCAAAAATAATATTCACCCCAAAGAAGGGCTGGCAACCACCCCCAGGGGGGGTGGCGGAGTTCAAATCATATTCACTTTTGAAGTTAAGGGTAAGATGAACCTAATTCCAAAATTTCATGCAAATCGGTTCACAGTAAAAAAATTCGGAGGTTAGACCATATTTTTCGCTTCAATGACTGCACTATAGATAGATATAAGCATGACATCTCAATATCAATCAAGATGCCCCAAAGATATGTATTTTTGTATGGGTTTTTAATAAATCGTGCATTTTTTTCAGGTCACTGGAATCGTAGATCCAGAAGTAAATGAGGTACCTGAAGAGAAGAGTTCAATCAAGGACCAGATAGTGCCGCTCTTCCAAACCCCGCTTCTGAAGTATACCATCATCGTGATTGCGCTCCAATCGTTCAGACAGTGAGTACACTTGTCCTTGCTAAGCGGTGCTATATTTCACACACTTTTATAGCACTTTTTAGTATACTCTATAGCTCTATGGTATATATAACCACAACAGAGAATCGGGTACTGAAATTCATTCTATGAGTTACTTGCTTATTCCGCTACCATCAAGTGTCCTGCAAACAGTATCCTGTCATCTTTATCTGCCTAGCCTGTTCCCAACTATGTTGGGGTCGGCTTTCAGTCTAAAGCGGATGCAGCTGACTACCAGTGTTTTACAAGGACCGACTTACCCGACCTCCTCAACCTAGTTACCCGGTCAAAGGGGTATTGCTCTTGTAACGACTGCCAAATATGTTCAAATGACAGCCGGGGCCTACAGTAACAGTTATAGTGCCCACAAAATTACATATATCCTGTATGCACAGTTGAACTCATGATGAACCGTGAACATTAAATTCCAGAGTTGCAGCGTTCTTCGTGTGGCTGCCGACCATCTTGAACCAGTTCGTGCTCATCGTGGAAACTGGCGAGGGAACTGATCTCACCATGTGCAACATTATCGACATGGAGACACCCGTTGTTGTTAGTATCTTTTATTTTTATTTGTTTATCATCATACTTACTTAAATAATTAAAATTAAAATACATTAAAAATAAAAAATAATTGAACATAGAGTTTATCTGGTTTGTTAAGCGAAGCTAAGCATAATCCTTTGACTCGCCTTCGAATTTTATTTGGAACATTACAACACTCACTGTGCCCTTCAGTGGGGCGATGACCGATGATGAACATTTACAAGTTATTTACCTACGTGTATTTTCTCTCGTTATTAGGAGGATTCAGTCCCCTGTGCCCTGGACGAAACATCTCTGCTAATAGTGTTGGCTTTCACTGCGCTCACATTTATCGTCAACGTCTTCCTCACCACGGTAAGCTACATTTGTTTTATATTCTCGCTTGTCTTCTTGCACAGAATAAAGACGTATAGTTATGAAGGTACCTATTAACGTACGTAAAATTGTCACTCATATACGCATGTGTATCGACGAGCTTCTACCGGCACTACCGGTGAAAGCACATCGTGCATCGAGCACATGCGTGTGTGTTTGTGCATAGCTTCACAACTATTTACAACAGAATATAAGTAAACTGTGCTTCGTGTACACATATTGCCTTATGTGTAATTAATTCTCTAATTTTGAACAGATCATTCACAAAGTGGGTCGCCGCAACATGGTGATCATAATGACAGCCTTGAGTGGAATATGCGGTATTCTGGTGAATCTGATCCCCAATGCGGTCGCCAGTCTCATAATGTTCGCCATCTTCTTGACCGGAATTGTCGTCGTTGGCTTCTATACTGCCATTACCGTGGCTGTGTTCCCTACTCATCTTCGGTAAGACCTTTATCTTAAAACCGTTATTTAAAGTATTTTTAAATAGTAGTGTGTAGGCACTTGTCTGTGCAAATTCTCGTTCACGATAATATGTCCTGTGCAGCTGACTGATCTCCTTATATGAGAACAGCCGCCCATGGCCGAAATCGGCCTGGGATCTGCCTATTATCATTTAACATGTACTTACGAACTTTTTTTATTTTCAGTGCGTTAGCCATCGCCCTGCCCATGACATTTGGACGCCTCGCGACCTTCGCTTCTATACAAATTCTGAATCTGATGTTGGCAACCAGCTGTGATGCTGGCTTTTACCTCTTTGCTACTCTTTTCGGATGTGAGTAGCTTTGAATTTAAGTTGATTTTCTACGTAAGATTATGGTTTACTGGACTACCTATTATGTGCATACTACGTAAAAATAGTCAAACTTTTCCGTAACGCACGTTTAGCGACTGCATGAAATCGGTTGCTTGATATTTGAGAGCGACTAAACGTGCTGTTGCCACTTCGATTTTAATAGATTGAGCTGCTTGAAGACGCAGATAACTTTCAAAACGTACCTTTAGTTTTGCATTCAAAATCAAAAGCAATTTTTTTTTTTCATATAGGCCTTTGCAGGCTCTTATGAAACGTCACATTAATTGCACGGTTCCAAAAAGTTGGTCTCATGGAGAAGAGCCGGCAAGAAACTCCATAGAGTGTCTATGGAGTTCTCTATATAGTTATGGTGTCTCTTTGGATTGTATTGATTTACTGTTTACCTTTCACTTGCATTGTATAATTTTATCAGCTTACTATTATTATGTAATAGAACATTCTAATCCAAACTAATCCAAACTAATATTATAAATGCGAAAGTAACTCTGTCTGTCTGTCTGTCTGTCTTTCTGTCTTTCTGTCTGTCTGTCTGTCTGTCTGTCTGTCTTTTCTTCACGCCTAAACTACTGAACCGATTTGTGTGAAATTTGGTACAGACATAGTTTGAAACTTGAGAAAGGACATAGGATAGTTTTTATTACAAAAAATAAAAATAAAAAATAAAATTTATTACGGACATACAGTGCCATCTATTGGTCAAATGTCGAGCTGTTCCTATGCTCCGTAGATAGATGGCGTTAATCGCGCAATGGTGTCATTACACGTGTTCGGTTCATGTTATTGTTTTAATTCATCCTGCGGGAGCGGGAACTTCTCAAAAATCCAGCGAGATCGGGAACTATGTGGGTAAACCCAAAAATCTGTCGGAAGTCACTATTCCACGCGAACGAAGTCGCGGGCAAAAGCTAGTTACATAATAATACCAAAAATCCGGGACTCTATAGTCCCGAGGTCTGGTAGAGACATGTAAGCTGAAATTATACAATGCAAGTGAAAGGTAAACAGTAAATCAATACAATCCAAAGAGAAAAGAAAAAGACGTTTAATTGCCAGGGAAGCCACACTTGGAGAGATGACGTACCTTTATTTTGGATCTGGTAGTAATTCACGTACACTAACTTAATCTTTTATTAATTTTTTATAGCATCTGCGATTGTCGCGTCTTTCCTGCCTGATGACCGTAAAGCACAGCCAATCGTGCTAGAAAAGAAAGAAGAAAGTGCTGAAAATCCCGATGACACACAAAAAGCTTCAAAACTATAAAGTTTTAAAGATATGATAAATTATTTTAAATGCGAAATGTATAATTAACCTCTTGTATGTCGCTAATTTATTGAAGAATAGAAAATCAATTGTCGCGCGTATATCTGCACTCCGACGTACCTACAACGGGTTAATGATAAATATATGGTCTCTTAGATTTAAGCTTAATTTATTTATTATGTCGACTCTGTATTATTTATTTGTATAGACTAAGTATTAAAATATACCTAAGTTATTTGTTCACATAAAGTTTGTTTCAATTATAAGTCTAAATTAGAACAAAATAATTGCAGAAATAAAGATCGTGTGCTTATCTTTCGATCCTACGTGTTACTGTTACAGCCTTTTTATCGTCCCACTTCTGGGCACAGGCCTCCTCTCACACGGAGAAGGATTGAGCTTTACTCGACCCTACGTGATGGAATGATAAAACTTATACTTCAGGAGGCACACCACACGCCTCGTTTTTCGCGAGCAGTATCAATCTATAAATATAAAAATGAAACCGGCTTTCCGTTGTCACGACATAACATGAAAACAGCTTGACCGATTTGGTTGAAAATTAGAGGGGAGGTAACTTAGACCCGGGAGAAGGTTTGGAAGTTTTTGTCACCATCCGGCTACGGGACGCGGGTGATTCTGCGGGCGAAAGCTAGTTATCAATATTACACAAAGACTGCAAACGAACCAATACCTCTCGTTTTGTGACCATAAATAATGTATTGATCACAAAATAAAACTTCCATAAAAGCATCACAAGCTCGAGTCTCGCGATCTTAACCTTATCTATCAATACCAACTTCAAGACTACGAACCACGACGAACGATGGTTGGTGATTGATTCACCCGTGCATCGGAGAGCACGTAAATGTCGGTCCTGCGCCTGATCTCTTTCCGGTCGTGTCGGATTGCCGTCCCATTATGAGAAGGAATAGGGAGTGCACCTGTATCTGCGCAAATGCTCGTGCACTATAATATGTCATGCGCAGCTGGCTGATCTCCTTAAATGAGAACAGCCGCCGTGGCCGAAATCGGTCGTGGACGCCATTATCTATCAATAATACAGTTCCCCACTACCCAGGCCGATAAAGGTGCACAATTACTAAACTAAATTATATCCGAGTCACGATGATTTGCACCTGAGTTCAAAGTCCAATTACATACATGTACTTTTACTATGAGTTCAAGGTCCACATTGACGAAGTCCACAAATACCACAGTGTGAAAACGCCGCAAAAGGACAGACAAATAGTTTAGTTACTTTCGCATGTATAAAATAGTGGGGATTTCTAAATTAATTTACTAATTGTAATTTGAATTTGAACTCAGATACATCGATTCTGAAATCGAATTAATATGTACTCTTATTTAGTAAGTCGAATGATCGAATCACTACAAAATTATTGTTCTAAGCTTTTATTTCTAACAAGGCTCTAAAGATAAAGATAGATTTATTTGCAAAAACAGGTGTAGGTAATAATATTACATGGCTGTGATCATTACAGGCTAGCCGTGTAGCGACGGCTTAAGAATACATATGTCGCTACCCCTTCTTCCAGTGGGTGTCGTAGAAGTCGACTAATGGAGTCAAAAATGCACCGAACACCAGTGCGAGAGAAGGAAAACTCGAAAAAAACCCTCTATCAACCCGTCTGGTCAGCGTGATAGCAGTAGGCTAAATACCTCTATGAGCAGCACAAAAAAGCCACGGCCCCTAGTTCTCGGCAGTCCCGCTATTCCCGGTCATGGTGGCGACCGTGGTTACGGCGGGACAGGGGGTGCGAAGAATCTCCGGGTTACGGGAGGCCACCAAACACAACTGACTCTTGCGACGTACAACGGCCGCACGCTACGGCTTGACTCGCATCTGGCGCAACTCGAGGTGGAACTTGGGAAGATTAGGTGGCACATATTAGGGTTATGTGAAGTTCGAAGAGAGGGGGAGGACACCATAACCCTCGAATCAGGTCACCTAATGTACTTCCGAGAGGGAGACCAACAATCCCAAGGTGGCGTTGGGTTTCTGGTTTATAAGTCCCTAGCTGATAACGTTGTTGAGGTGTCTAGTGTGTCGAACAGGGTAGCGTACCTTATCATAAAGCTCACCGACAGGTATAGCCTCAAGGTAGTGCAAGTGTACGCACCGACCTCGACACATTCAGACGATGAAGTGGAGGATATGTTTGATGATATATCAAGGGCCCTCCACTTCACTACAAAGACCCATTACACCGTTGTCATGGGGGACTTTAACGCTAAAGTGGGAGTACAGATTTGCGGCGAATCGGCAGTAGGATCCCATGGATTTGGAAGCAGGAATCATAGGGGGCAAATGCTCGTCAACTTCCTCGAACGCGAGGGGCTCTTTTTGATGAACTCCTTTTTCAAAAAGCAGCCCCAAAGGAAGTGGACGTGGCAAAGCCCCGACACTATGACTAAAAATGAGATTGACTTCATCATGACGAACAAGAAGCACATATTCAGAGACGTCTCCGTGATCAACCGGTTTAATACCGGGAGCGATCACCGACTTGTCCGAGGCTCTCTGAATATCAACTTCAAGGCCGAACGTTTCCGTCTGATGAAGGCCAGGCTCCGACCAACACTGCTCCAAACCATGACAGGATCTGAAACGTTCCAGTCAAATCTGGAGAACCGATTTGCCGCCGTGGAAACCACAACAGACGTTAACCATGAATATGTGGTTCGGATCCTCAGGGAGGAAGGTTCGAGATTCTGTAACATGTAGCGTAAGGGCAAGAAATCAAAGCTTTCGGAAGAGACATTAGGGCTTATGAAGAAACGACGTGAAAACCCGCCTATCACTTCGTCAGCTAAGCGGGCTCTAAACCAAGAGATCAACAAGCACGTACGACGCGACCTCCGGTGCTCCAATACTCTTGCCATTGAAAGAGCAATTGAGCTGAATCGGGGTCAAAGGTGTTCGTACAATCCCTTGGAAGAAGCCACTTGACGAAGCTGACCACAACAAGTGGAGAAGTCGTTTCTTCGGTGCCGGCAGTCCTTTCGGAAGTGGAAAATTTCTATGGCCGGTTATACGCATCGCATGCATCTCGACCTGATCCCGGAAATGAGGATTTTAGAGCCACATTAACACGCCATTTCACCGAAGATCTGCCAGAAGTCAGCAGTGGCGAAATCGAGATCGCTCTGAGACAGCTCAAAAATGGAAAAGCCCCTGGCGAGGACACTGTCGGTACGGCTGGTTCACAAGTTTAAAGTCGCTCAGCGGGCTATGGAAAGGGCTATGCTCGGCATTTCTCTGAGGGATCGCATCAGAAATGAGGTAATCCGTCAGAGAACCAAGGTCATCGACATAGCCCACCGAATCAGCAAGCTGAAGTGGCAGTGGGCTGGCCATATTAGCCGAAGAACCGATAACCGTTGGGGTAAACGAGTTCTAGGGTGGAGACCACGCCTCGGCAAACGTAGTGTAGGACGTCCTCAGGCATGGTGGAGTGATGACTTGCGCAAGACGGCTGGCAGGAGCTGGATGCGAGAAGCTGAAAATCGATCTCAGTGGCGTGCACTTGGAGAGCCCTATGTCCAGCAGTGGACTGCGATAGGCTGATGATGATCATTACAGGTGGAATGGATATTTTGTTTCAGCATGTTTGGCCATGATTGGCATGCAAAAAAGGTATTACTATTTCGTTAAAAGCTATTAAGCTAATCATGAGTTTTTTCTTAACAGAATCTTCACTGTATTTACAATGTACACACCTAATATTTTACTTACATAGTTCTTATCAATTTATTTATTTTTATTTACCTAGGTAGATTAGATTCTTATCGTAATTGGTGAACTAACAAGAGGTTTGGCAAATAACAGATAAAATATCTAACAGACTATACATATGCCTACAAAAAAATCTTGCTCTTTTAGTACGTTTTTAGAAAATATAGGGAAACATTGTCCCTACATATTTATAAAACCAGATTTTCACTTAGTGCCATTTCACCAAGAAGATAACAGTCCCATTAAGTAAAACAGCTGATCATCATAAATTCCGACCCCCACAGGTTTGAGACAAACATAACATTTCAAACTTGGATCACTAAGGCAAGGTTTATCAAGAAATGAATAATACAAAACAAAACGTTTTGTAGTTAAATAGGTTGTATTTTAACCAACCAATCACTACCTACATAGTATAAAACAAAGTCGCTTTTTCTGTCCCTATGTCCCTTTGTACGCTTAAATCTTCAAAATACGCAACGGATTTTTATGTGTTTTTTTTTAATAGATAGAGTGATTGAAGAGGAAGGTTTATATGTATGATAACATACATTAAATAGTGGGGAAATACGGTAATCCCGTGCGAAGCCGGGGCGGGTCGCTAGTACGTAATAAATTATTGGTGAAATTGACTATTGTTTCAGTTAAGCATAATAATGAAACAGTGTTTATTTTTAAGTGTGTTCATTGATAAAATGAAAGTATTTTAATGGTAAATGAAATAACCATAAAATGATAATGCATTATTTATCACCGTCATCACAATTACAATAATATGATTATCATTATAATATGATAATGATGATGAAGCAAGAATCAACTTATAAGTATTACATAAGCGTTTTTCAGCTTAGCATAATAAAAATTACTAAAAACTTAAGCCCATATAATATTATATATATGTAGGCACATATTATGTACATTTAAAATAGAACTAAATACTTTTCAGTCTGATTAAGTTTTATAAACTTATGTGAAACAAATGAAGAGTAGTATGTACCAGCAATACCATAAAATAGAAATAGGTACCTACACTCTTTTCTTGGACGCTGAGAATCGTATTGGCCAGATAAAAGCGAAGGCGACAGTTTATTCCACAGTTTTGATATATTTTATTAATCTGTCTTGCTTCCCCAACATTATGGGGTCGCCTTTCAGTTTAACCCGATCAGATGAGTTCCAAAAACAAGATACCCTTTTATAGTGAAGCTCTGACTACCTTACTGTTGCCATTGCCTACAATGTAGATATACAATGACAGCCGGGACCCACATTCCATTCACAGACCGACGACGCGACGCAGCAACAAGAGTTGTTAGTTAGTCTTGATCTTACTGATATCAATAATTTAAGATTAGAAAATAAATACTATATGATAAAGAGTGATTTATTATCCAAATTATGTCTGTCATTTTACAAGTCGATCGCAGATATTTGCAAATAATTCAAGATAACTTCAGCATTAGGGGTGTGATATCAAAACAATTTGTTGTTATCTAGGCACGGAAGTGTGTCAGCCAAGTCCTCATAAAAATAAGACACGCCCTCCGCTTGCTATGGGCTTCGTTACTCGAACCATAACGTGCTACTTTTAGCCAAATTAGACAAGATATGAATGTGATATAACTAGGCCTCTAAATAAAATTAGATAACAGTAGCATCATCTTCATCATCCTCAAATGAGAGAAATGGAAGCTGACCCCAACATAGTTGGGAAAAAGGCTCGGAGGAGACAACAGTAGCAAACCATCACAAATAGTGCAACATGGAACCAAAGTCAAACGTGATATGATAAAGAAGTAATTTAAAGAATTACTGTGTCTAATCGGTGCTTTATTTGCATTCCTTATCTTTTATTACCAGAGGCTTTATCTGATGTCGTTCGCAAAATTTTACGAACTTGGCTTAAATTTTTCCCTCATGTTATTAGCGTTATAATCAATATTACGTATCAATTATTATTTAATATCAATATGACTCCCTTTTAGTAAACAGGTGGGGTCGTCCAATTAATTTGTGTTTAAATAATAATTTATTAACGAAATAAGTGTTCTTTGAATTAAATTAGTTTTAAGTGAAAATCAAAATGGCTGAGAAAAGTGATGATCAGCTTTCTGAAAAGGTGTCATTTGACACAGCCCTGGATAGAGCAGGTTTGTAAATATTTGTTATTTTTTAATCTTTATTCGTTAAATGTCTTCATTTGAGCAAGCCAGCTATTAACAAAAGCCTCAGTTTTGTTGGCTTTGGAACTGTTTAGAAATATTCAGTATTTTACTATAGCAGAGGGCCTACGGTAGACGGAGATACTTATATGCCTACGGTAATTTGTAAGAAAGTACAGATTTCTCATCAATCCCCCTGCTTACTGCCTTACTGATAGTGTGACTGAACATATGTCCAAGCTAGCTAAAAGTGTTGCATAAAACTAACTTATATCTTACATATTTTCTCTTTACATTTTTACCTTTCTCTCCACTTTTATTATCATCTTCTTATATCTTTCTTGTTCCAGGTTTCGGACTATACAGCTACATAATGACATGCCTGACGGGCGTGTCAGTCATATCATTTGTATGCATCTGTTACTGCAGCACTATCATAGTGCCGACCAGTGCTTGTGAGCTGGAGACCACTATCAGTCAGCAGGGATTGTTGGCCTCTGGACCTACTGTCGGTAAGTCGAAGGTTTTATTTTATAAACACCTATTACAGGATCTTATGAAACGTTCATAGCTGGGTGCACGGTTAAAAGGAGTGGGTCTTATAGAGAAGTATCAGAAATAAACTCCATAGACACTCTTTTCAAGCAGAAGTTTTTAGGATATTTTTGACTTACACTTTAGGTTGACTCCGAGAAAATTATACAATGCAAGTTGAATTAGAACGCTACTTACATGATGATGAATGAACATGAAAGATCGTATAATCAATCAGATATTGATTATAACAACGGGAAAATAGAAGCTTCAAAATGTAGATTCCGTTCTGTTTGTTGATAATATGTTGCTAGTCATTTGTTCCACTGCTAATTCCCAGCAAAACACATAGGAAGTGGTGAAGGATGGGCGTTTTGGGGTTATTCTTTTGTTTTGACGTACATGAAGTGCTGACCAACCAGAGTAATTTGAATGATCATTTTAAGTTTATGAAACCACGGCTTCCTTAGATCTTGTTTATCTATCAGTTATCCATCGTTAAATACCTAAAACTTCCCATGAATTAAATGCCGATTACATGAAAGATCACATTATCTGACTTCATAGGTATAAAACGCATATCTGCATGATATCAAAATTTTACAAAAGATCAATGTAGGATGAATAGCAAAAAGTCACAACGAATGACGTTTGTATCTGATGCACAGAATGATTAATTACCGTATATAAGGATAAGAAGAAAGCATCATGAATAATCTGCCCTTAGAAAAATGGTACCCGGGATATGGAATCATCCCAGAGTTACCGCGCCCTGAAACACGAAGGACCATAGAATGAGCATGGGTGTAATTTAGTCAATAAATATTTCTGACTGTCCCTTACACACTATCTGCAGTAGAATATTTGAATTACATATTTACTAAAAAAGCAAAAGAAAATACAATTAACACAAGTTACGCACAAAAGCTAAATGATGATGATGAAGCCTCACATCGGCGTATCGCTTAAAACAATATAGTAATTTATGTAGTGTAGTACAAGAAAATCAAACAGTGCCAGGTACTACAAATGAGCATGTGTTAACTGTTTTCAGGATCAATGATAGGAGGTGTGGTTTGGGGTTACCTAGCAGACACTCGCGGTAGACGTAAGATGATGTTGGCAGCTCTGTTCGGAGGCGTCGTGTTCAATCTCATCGCTAGCCTCTCCGTCAACTGGGTCATGCTATTGATCTTCCAGTTCATTGCTTCGTCTTTGTAAGTTTTCTCATAATTTGCTCTAGGTACTCATAAACGTACTTGGTACTCAGCTGAATCCGGTTAGACTGGAAGCTAACCCCAACATAATTGGGAAAAGGCTCGGAGGATGGATGACTCATAAACGGCCACATTCAAACAAATCTGACCCAAAGAGTCAAGACCAGTGAAGACATCGCGTGTCGCGCAGAAGACGCGCGTTACGACGGAAAGCTGGCCCGTACGAACTTCGAAGTTCGGACTACATTCAAAATAAACAAAAGACGGCAATGCAAATTAAGAAGTTCTGGATGAAAAAACATTCGCTTTGTAATGAATTGTTAAATTAGTGTATTCACGTTGTAGTTAATATAGAATTATTTAACACTAGCTTCTGCCCGCGACTTCGTACGCGGATCCTGTCCCTTATGCCAGCCACTACGGGGTCAGCAAAATCAAAGATCTGAATCGTCTGATATTGAATTTTAAGGGCCCGTTGACTTGAAAACAACGGAATACGCATAGCCATTAGAAATGTTCCATATATTTAATTTTTGTACTTTAACGGCAAAAGCACAGCAGACTAAACAAAACGCTGAGAACTGAACCGCAATAGACGTGACCATAGGGATAAAAGTAGTGATTCTAATTAGTCCGCATTTAAGTTGTGTGTGGCAAAAATATTACACGTATTATTACGTAAAAAAACATTAAATGTTACTGAGATGACAAAGTCGTGATGACTTAGTGGAAGTCGTGGTGGTTTAGTGGGTAGAGAACCAATCTCTCAAGTATGAGCGTGCGTCTTTAATTCCAGGTCTGGCAAGTACCTGCCAATGCAACTTTTCTAAGTTCGTATGTACTTTCTACGTATATTTTGGATACCAATGACCGTTATTTGGAGGGGATGTTAAACTGTAGGTTCCGGCTGTCATTGAACATTCTTGGCAGTCGTTATGGGTAGTCAGAACCCAGTAAGTCTGACCAGTTTTACCGAGGGGTGTTGGGGGTTGAGCGGTTAACCGGGTTGTGGATGTCAAATAGGCAGTCGCTCCTTTTAAAACACTGGTACTCAGTTGCATCGTGACTGGAAGTCGACCCTAACACAATTGGGACAAAGGCTCTTGAGATAATAACGACAATAATAATGAGATATAAGCATCGCAGGATATCTGAGGCTGATGACGGGGAGTAGCGACCCCGCGGGGCATAAATACTGAGTTCTCCAGGGAGAGTATACTGTCCCCCATCTCCGGCCGGTTGGAGTGAACCATGACGGGGATAGGTCTCACGCCTCTGGCTTGGCTTGACCATCCAGAGTGGAGTCGCTTGAGCAGGGTTAGTAGCCCTGCTCGGAGGATAGGTGCCTCGTGGTAAGTGACCCACAGGGAGCGCGTAATCTGCGTTTAAAATCCGCCGAGGTATCCTCACACTTCAGCCGCTCATGACCCTGTTGCCCTTTTGTTGATATTCAGTGACAGATTCCCGGGGGCCCAGTAAGTGAGCTGGCGATTCTCCACCTGCCATTTTTACATGTATCTAATACATTGTCATCGGCAGGAGCCATAGTTCCCGTAGTTTCCCCGTTCCTAGTCCATTAGCATCCCATCACAATAGCCCAAGTAGTATTCATCCACAGTTTGCAATGGTATAGCACAGATTGTCTTTTTTTTAACGACGTTCACCGGGGATTGTCCTTGGGTTCATTTCTATATAAATTTCTATATAAAGGGATAATTGTCGGTTTTGTGTCACCATTTCATTAAAGTTGTCTCAAAAGGGCTTCAGCGTGTTGGCTTTGGCCTCACGTTTACCTCCCAAAAATTCGGAACTCTGTAGTCCCGAGGTCTGGAAGAGACATACAAAATAATAATGAGATATAACGCAACAAAGTCGGAGAGTGGGGGCTCGTGACGCCACGTCTAGGTATGTAAAATTTGTACTAAGCAGTGACTTAACACAAAATTCAAACGTGTTATATCTTCGTTATTATTTGTTTGTGAGAAGGAGAAAAGAAAAAATACGTGTCCATTATTTTAGGGTTATCTAAAAGACGGACTAATTACTTTTTTTGATTCACCATACCTATTTCATAACATTCATTTCTATACATTTCAAGTATAGTATTGCTCTTGAAGTTCCACATCAGGTGTTCCAGATCTTCGATGCTTATACGTCAAAATAGAGAGTGCTTATCAGATTGAACCACTTTTGCTAAAACGTCATATCTTTATAAGCTATAGTCTAGCTGGGCTCCTGGGTTTCCACATCAGGTGTTTTACATCTTCAATTTTTATAAGTCAACAGAGAGTGCTTATCAGATTGAACAACTTTTGCTAAAACGTCATACCTCTATATGTTATAGTCTAGCTGGGCCCCTGGAGTTCCACATCAGGTGTTTTAGATCTTCAATTTGTATAAGTCAATAGAAAGTGCTTATCAAATTGAACAACTTTTGCTAAAACGGCATACCTGTATATGGTACAGAGAAGCTGGGCTCTTGGGGTTCCACATCAGGTGTTCCAGATCTTCAAATTTATTATCTCAGCTGAAAATGCTCATCACATGAAACAATTTTTGCCATGACACCATTTTTGTATCTCTTATAGTTTTGTTGGTCTGTTGGTGTTCTGCATCAGGTCTTCAAGTTTCGAAGATAAATTATAGCCTATATGTAGACCAGGCTTAATACTGACACAACAAAGAAAAAATCATTGAAATCCGTTCAGTAGTTCGGAAGATTAGCGTGTACAAACAAACAGACATACAGACATACAGACATACAGACATACAGACATACAGACAGAATTTTTTTTTTGGATTTGTGCTCCATTACTGTTTCTAAACCCCACCCAATTATTATTTTTTTAATATATTCAATGTACAGACACAGTTTTTTTACAGATTTATTATATGTATAGATTTTCTTTATATTTTCAGTGGCTCTGGCTTCTACTCAATGTCGATGTCCCTGTTGAGTGAAAGCGTTCCCGTGGCGAAGCGCAACTTCGTTGTGTTAGTAGTGTCCAGCATCTTCCTGCTTTCACAGGGACTTATATCAGGTACATACTTTAACCACAGTTTGAATACTTTCTCTTGTAAACAGTTGTGAAGCTACGTACTAACGTTCGTAACAATTTCACTCACCCACGCATGTGCTTGATGCATTACACTCAGTATCGACAGCACCGGTGCCGTGGGCTTATGCGTTAGTAGGTACCTTCACAACTGTACATCTTTATTCTGTGTTATAACTATCTGTACCTGGTTTTTCAAGTCTTACCTAAGTCAATGGATTATCAACTCTCAACTTATTTTAGAAACTAGTGAAAGTCGTCTGCTCTTATTTTAAGGTTTGGCGATACCAATTAGTCCAATGAGCTTTTCCCACTACCTCCCCGCTCTGGACATCTACTGGAACTCCTGGCGAACACTCCTGGCGCTGTACTCAGTACCCAGCGTCATCACGTTCATCTGGATGATATTCATGTTGGAAAGTCCCAAGTTCGTGTACGTCAAGGGGGATACACAAAAGGCTTTGGAAATACTCAGAAAAATTCACAAAGTCAATCATTGGAGATCGAAGGAGGAGTTTACGGTAACAATTAGATATCATCTTGAAATAAATTTTATATACATTTCTTGAAAACCGCCTATTACACGAATGAGCATTTCACAATAGGACTCCCTTATGTACTCCTCTTATGGACTCTCTTATGTACTCCTCTTATGGACTCTCTTATGTACTCTTCTTATGAACTCTCTTATAAGAGAGAGAATATAAATGTTCTCTCTTATGAAGTCATCATATGTACTCTCTTGTGTACTCTTTTGTGTACTCTCTTATATACTCTCTTATGTACTCTCTTGTACTCACTTATGTACTCTCTTATAAACTCTCTTATGTTCTCTCTTATGAAGTTATGTACTCTTCTTATGTACTCCTCTTATGTACTCCTCTTATGTACTCTATTATGTACTCTCTTATGTACTCTCCTATGTACTCTCTTATGTACTCTCTTATGTACTCTCTTATGTACTCTCTTATGTACTCTCTTATGTACTCTCTTATGTACTCTCTTATGTACTCTCTTATGTACTCTCTTATGTACTCCTCTTATGTACTTCTCTTATGTACTTCTCTTATGTACTCCTCTTATGTATTCCTCTTATGAACTCTCTTATGTACTGTCGTATGTACTCTCCTATGTACTCTCCTATGTACTCTCTTATGTACTCTCCTATGTACTCTCCTATGTACTCTCTTATGTACTCTCTTATGTACTCTCTTATGTACTCCTCTTATGTACTCCTCTTATGTACTCTATTATGTACTCTCTTATGTACTCTCCTATGTACTCTCTTATGTACTCTCTTATGTACTCTCTTATGTACTCTCTTATGTACTCTCTTATGTACTCTCTTATGTACTCTCTTATGTACTCTCTTATGTACTCCTCTTATGTACTTCTCTTATGTACTTCTCTTATGTACTCCTCTTATGTATTCCTCTTATGAACTCTCTTATGTACTGTCGTATGTACTGTCGTATGTACTCTCCTATGTACTCTCCTATGTACTCTCTTATGTACTCTCCTATGTACTCTCCTATGTACTCTCTTATGTACTCTCTTATATACTCTCTTATGTACTCTCTTATGTACTCTCTTATGTTCTCTCTTATGTTCTCTCTTATGTACTCTCTTATGTTCTCTCTTAGGTACTCTCTTGTGTACTCTCTTATATACTCTCTTATGTACTCTCTTATGTTCTCTCTTATGTACTCTCTTATGTAATATCTTATGAACTCTCTTATGTTCTCTCTTATGAAGTCATCTCATGTACTCTTCTTATGTACTCCTCTTATGTACTATCTTATGTACTCTCTTATGTACTCTCCTATGTTCTCTCTTATGAAGTCATCTCATATACTCTTCTTATGTACTCCTCTTATGTACTTCTCTTATGTACTTCTCTTATGTACTCTCTTATGTACTCTCTTATGAAGTCATCTCATGTACTCTTCTTATGTACTCCTCTTATGTACTCTCTTATGTACTCTCCTATGTACTCTCTTGTATACTCTCCTATGTACTCTCCCATGTACTCTTCTATGTACTCTCTTATGTACTCTCTTATGTACTCTCTTATGTATTCCTCTTATGAACTCTCTTATGTACTGTCGTATGTACTCTCCTATGTACTCTCCTATGTACTATCCTATGTACTCTCCTATGTACTCTCCTATGTACTCTCTTATGTACTCTATTATGTACTCTCTTATGTTCTCTCTTATGTACTCTCTTGTGTACTCTCTTATATACTCTCTTATGTACTCTCTTATGTACTGTCTTATGTACTCTCTTATGTATTCCTCTTATGAACTCTCTTATGTACTGTCGTATGTACTCTCCTATGTACTCTCTTATGTACTCTATTATGTACTCTCTTATGTTCTCTCTTATGTACTCTCTTGTGTACTCTCTTATATAATCTCTTATGTACTCTATTATGTACTCTCTTATGTACTCTCCTATGTACTCTCTTATGTACTCTCTTATGTACTCTCTTATGTACTCTCTTATGTACTCTCTTATGTACTCTCTTATGTACTCTCTTATGTACTCTCTTATGTACTCTCTTATGTACTCTCTTATGTACTCCTCTTATGTACTTCTCTTATGTACTTCTCTTATGTACTCCTCTTATGTATTCCTCTTATGAACTCTCTTATGTACTGTCGTATGTACTGTCGTATGTACTCTCCTATGTACTCTCCTATGTACTCTCTTATGTACTCTCCTATGTACTCTCCTATGTACTCTCTTATGTACTCTCTTATGTACTCTCTTATGTACTCTCTTATGTACTCCTCTTATGTACTCCTCTTATGTACTCTATTATGTACTCTCTTATGTACTCTCCTATGTACTCTCTTATATACTCTCTTATGTACTCTCCTATGTACTCTCTTATGTACTATCTTATGTACTCTCTTATGTACTATCTTATGTACTCTCTTATATACTCTCTTATGTACTCTCCTATGTACTATCCTATGTACTCTCCTATGTACTCTCCTATGTACTCTCTTATGTACTTCTCTTATGTACTCTCTTATGTACTCTCTTATGTACTGTCGTATGTACTCTCCTATGTACTCTCTTATGTACTCTATTATGTACTCTCTTATATACTCTCTTATGTACTCTCCTATGTACTCTCTTATGTACTCTCTTATGTACTCCTCTTATGTATTCCTCTTATGAACTCTTATGTACTGTCGTATGTACTGTCGTATGAACTATCGTATGTACTGTCGTATGTACTCTCTTATATACTCTCTTATGTACTCTCTTATGTACTCTCTTATGTACTCCTCTTATGTACTTCTCTTATGTACTTCTCTTGTGTACTTCTCTTATGTACTCCTCTTATGTATTCCTCTTATGAACTCTCCTATGTACTCTCCTATGTACTATCCTATGTACTCTCCTATGTACTCTCCTATGTACTCTCTTATGTACTTCTCTTATGTACTCTCTTATGTACTCTCTTATGTACTGTCGTATGTACTCTCCTATGTACTCTCCTATGTACTCTCTTATGTACTCTATTATGTACTCTCTTATATACTCTCTTATGTACTCCTCTTATGTATTCCTCTTATGAACTCTTATGTACTGTCGTATGTACTGTCGTATGAACTATCGTATGTACTGTCGTATGTACTCTCTTATATACTCTCTTATGTACTCTCTTATGTACTCTCTTATGTACTCCTCTTATGTACTTCTCTTATGTACTTCTCTTGTGTACTTCTCTTATGTACTCCTCTTATGTATTCCTCTTATGAACTCTTATGTACTGTCGTATGTACTGTCGTATGAACTATCGTATGTACTGTCGTATGTACTCTCTTATATACTCTCTTATGTACTCTCTTATGTACTCTCTTATGTACTCCTCTTATGTACTTCTCTTATGTACTTCTCTTGTGTACTTCTCTTATGTACTCCTCTTATGTATTCCTCTTATGAACTCTCCTATGTACTCTCCTATGTACTCTCCTATGTACTCTCCTATGTACTCTCTTATGTGCTCTATTATGTACTCTCTTATATACTCTCCTATGTAGTCTCTTATGTACTCTCTTATGTACTCTTATAAACTCTCTTATGTTCTCTCTTATGAAGTCATCTCATGTACTCTTCTTATGTACTCCTCTTATGTACTCTCTTATGTACTTCTCTTATGTACTCTTCTTATGTATTCCTCTTATGAACTCTCCTATGTACTCTCCTATGTACTCTCCTATGTACTCTCCTATGTTCTCTCCTATGTACTCTCCTATGTACTCTCTTATGTACTCTCTTATGTACTCTCTTATGTACTCTCTTATGTGCTCCTCTTATGTACTCTCTTATGTACTCTCTTATGTACTCTGTTATGTACTCCTCTTATGTACCCTTTTATGTACTCTCTTATGTACTCCTCTTATGTAAATGAAAGTGCCGTAGCTGCAGAATCTCAGCTCTCATTCACCTTAATATGACCGAGTGATTATTTTAGTTGTGATTGGTACCTATATTATGTTTTCAGGTGACAGGAATAATAGAAGCAGAGGAACAAGTAGCTGAAAAAAGTTCAGCCAAGGACCAGATAGTACCGCTGTTCACGAGCCCACTCTTAAAATATACTATCATCATCACCACGCTCCAGGCATTCAAACAGTGAGTTAAACATCTTTTAAGAATATCCTCTGTTCCATTACATGAAAAAGGAGAGAAAAGTATTGAAACTTTCGACATATGCATATGTCTAAATTGTCATATGTCGTCTGTATAAATTGTCAATATACAAAGCCTGGGGGGGTAGGGGTCATAGACATAATATTAGTAAACAGGACTGCGCATATAAACCCAAAAAACGAGCCGAGTGAAACAGTTAGTACGGAGGCTGTCTGTCCCTTTCTAATAGGGTGACTATGAGATTAAGCTATGTGAGACAAATTCGAATTTGCTAAGATTATTAAACGCAGATTGGTATTGAAGTTTTAACTTACGCAGTTTGTGACCTTAAGATACTTATAAAGGCTTTTAATAATTAGCGGGAATTAGCAGTATAAAAGCAGGAAGATTCGAAGTGAAGACTGTTTTTTTTGTATTTCTACTTCATATATAGACTGCTGAGCCATTTATGTCGCCTTTCTTCATGTTTTGGGAAGCTATAACAATAGTACAACAGTTTTAAAATCCATCAGCCATATTTTCACTCATTACAAGAATTCATGGGCACCCTAGTTGTTTGGTTTACGAAAATGTTATTATTAGCTAACCTGTGGAACGACATATTGCAACCACCATAGGATTCACTTTTACAAGTATAAACGCAACACTTTTTCACCATTTAAATAGTTTAAATAAATTTAATACAAAAAATATAAACAAAATTTTAAATGCTGATTACGCGCCAAGAATGTTCAGGGTTACCGCTAGAAAAAAAAAAACAAAATAAAAACTTATGTTGTTTATGTTTTAAGAATAATAATTTATATAAATAATTTATTCGTATAATAAATTAATGCGATTTTTATTAATTTGTTGACTTACAATTGTTAAAATAAGATAAAAATATATGTGATTCAATTGTTTTCTTGGGAAGACAAAACTGTTGATCACAACATTTTTTTATGCTGGCAAGGTGTTAGAAAGAGACAAACGACCTCCGTTCTAACTATCCCTCTTGGCTCGGATTTGCCTCTGTGTATTATGCAACAAATTGAGTACCTTATTGCGTTGGAATAGAGTTCAATTTCGTAAATATATATTTCGAGCGTGCGCAATCTTGTTTATTATATTACATCTATGGTAGGGGCAGACCTGGGTAACTGGGTTGAGGGGGTCAGATAGGGCAGTCGCTCCTTGTAAAGCACTGGTACTCAGCTGCACGCGGTTAGACAGGAAGCTAGGTGATGGGGGGAGGGCGGGGGGGAGGGCAGACGTAATAATATGAGAGAGTGTTTGTTTGGTTGAATGTGCTAATTCCACGAACTGCTCAGATATGATAAAATATTTTTTTTGTAAGACAGCCAATTTATCAAAGTAGGCTATAGACACTCAGAAAATACCCTAAAATACTGAAAAACACTAGTCAATGTTCAATAAACAATTGTATTGCAGGGTGGGAGCCTTCCTGGTCTGGCTACCGACCATCGCAGATCAGTTTGTTCGCATCGTGCAGACTGGCGAGGGCAGTAACCTCACCATGTGCAACATTATAGAAATGGACAAACCAATTGATGTTAGTAGAATATATGTTACTTTGAGCTACATATATACTGCTTTTACTTACTCCGTTACTACTATTACTTAAAAATGCAAGAGAGTCGGTTACGGTGGTATGGCTACGTAAAGAGGAGATAATTTGGCTTACTTCATACCATCCCTAGTCGAAGATCTAGGGGGCACGGCGGCCCCAAAACGAGATGGACAGATGAAGTCACGAAAGTCATAATATAGATGTCATACATAGATCTTAAAGACGGAGTGAATTGGAGGAGAACGATGCCAAAGGACACCAAAAGCTGACCCCACCACAATGTGGGATATATAGCCAGAAAAAAAGAAGATATTTTAGCAGTTCATACATTAATATGAGTTTTTCTTTATGAATAGGTTGATGCAGTTCCGTGTGCCCTGGACAAAATATCTTTGTTGTTAGTTCTGGGCGTGGGAGCGCTCACTTTTCTGGTCAACGTCGTCCTCACTACGGTAAGCAGCATTTGTTTTCTTATCTCACTTCTCTTCTTGAAGGCTATCTATGTATATTCTAGATCTGTATCTTCTTTCATATATGTACGTTGAATATCCAGTATTCCACCGACAACCCTCTAAATTTTAAAACGAAAAGTTGTACCAGTGTGGATGTTTATTGTTTGTCCCTCTTTCACTTAACGACTAATGCCATTTACCACTTAACTTACCAGTAATCATTTTACAAATCAGAATAACATACGAGCTACTTTTTACCCAGTTGCTGGTAGTCATTTCTTCGGAAAGCTGGTGAAAGTGCTGATCTATGATCTATATGCTTTATCATCTTTCCAGGTCATAAACAAAGTGGGTCGCCGCAACATGGTGATCATAGTGACAGGCGTGTGCGGTGTGTGCGGGATTCTCATCAACCTGGTGCCCAACGCGTACGGCAGTGTTGTGCTCTTCGCCATCTTCTCAACTGGCATCGTCGTCGTCGGCTTCTATACTGCTATTACTGTTGCTATTTATCCGACTCATCTTAGGTAAGACTTTTTTATAAAGCCCCTGTACGTGGTAAACTTTTTATTATAAAAAGTTAGATCAACACATTGCTAAATTGCTGGCAATATGTTGCTGACACATTACACGCTGCAGAGTTGTGCTTGTTTCTAGCCAACAATATTTCCGAGCTCTTCCAAAATGTTGATGAAAATTATGTTGAACAAAATTTTCCTGTAACGATTATTGTACATACTTGCCTTTGATATTCAATAAATTACATCTTTAATCAAATATCTACTTCATCAAACACTTGAAACACATTTGCCATTTGAATTTAAATTCCTTAGAGATACATAAACAGTTCGAATTATTTCATAACTTGTCTTATGTTTTTTATCTCTTGAATTGAATAAACCTGTATTTGTATGTGTATTCTGATTTTCCAGAGCGTTAGCCATCGCACTGCCCATGACTCTGGGACGTATTGGGACCTTCGCGTCGATACAGATTCTCAACGTAATGTTGGCAAATAGCTGTGATGCTGGTTTCTACCTCTTCGCCTGCCTTTTCGGATGTACGTATCTCTTTATTTCAGTGTCCTTTAAGTAAGGTTTACACAAGAAGATTGCATGTCGCGCAATTTCATCTCGTCATCATTTGACGACTGCCTGCTTCATGCATAAAAACAATTATGACTTTATCTATAAAGCAGCAGCATTTTAGTCTTTGTACCTACATACTATATTGGATGCATTCGACGAATGACAAAATTTTTCGTTCTCGTAAGATACTTGCTCCACCTTATTATAAAACGTGGTTTTAAGAAGAACCCGTTTTAGTAATAGGTTTAGTCCACTAACTTTGTTCGGGACGGTAGTTTAAACGTGGTACAAAAGGTGATACTTTTTTAAAACCATGTTTCACAGTTGTTATAATGGTTATTAATGTTTCAGCATCGGCAATTATAGCGTCTTTCCTGCCTGATGACCGACGACTACAGAAACCCGTGAATGAAAACAAAGAAGAAAATGTTGAAACTTCCGATGAAAATGAAAAGCTGTAAAAAATGTTACGGTTAAAGGTGTGAAATATGTAAATAATAGTCACTTATGATTAAGTTTATTTATTGTATTATATAGTAAAATAAGTGTTTAATAATTAATCTTTTAATTGTGTTCTTAATAAAACATGCACAAATAGTGGAGAAGTTATATTTATCCTTGTTTAAGGAATACATAACCAAACATTGGACTTGAATCTAACCGAACTCCAGAAAGCTCCTTATTCAAATAATTATAGACAGAGTTCATTTTGTACCTACCTACACATGCCTACGCACTAAATAATTACGACTCAATTAATATTAGTTACCGCGGCCCTGGTACATAAAAGGCCTACGACGGAACACGACGGTTTTTAGTCAGTAAGAGTGTGACACTCCCTCACCGCTGCTAACCCACAGCGGGAGGGGTCATTTGATGTTTTTTAACGTCCTTTAAAAAAATCCGTTCCTTCAAAAAACAATGAGCAATTTGTGATCATTTATATTGCGACAGTACGGCCATAGGCGAAAGTACCTTCTTGTGTATCTCCAATATCATACACATCTTTCACTTAGAAAGCTGTAGTCATCAAAGTTACTGTACATGGTCCGCTGCAAAAAAAAATATCAAATTAATCTATCTACGTAAAATAAATTATTTTACTTGAAAGAAGAAAAGAACGATAAAAATTTGTTGACACAACACAAGACAAACTGTATAGAGAATTTAGACCTCAGAGTAACCGAGAGTAATTCTCAAAAATTGTCCTTAGGCAGGGAATTAGTGTTGGGTAAAACTTAACATATGTACTATTTTTTTTGTTAACAAACTTTTATTTATTTACATATTAATATGTATATCCTATTTATACACATTTTACATAACCTACCTAGTCTAAATATTTACAAAAATAATAAGGAAAATAAAAACTATGCGTCAAAAAACTCATCCGCATAGCTGTCAACGGGAATCGTGCCCAAAACGCTGGCTGCATGCAACGCTGAATGGCAATGCGTATTCTTTGACCGAAGTATAGACCAGCCCTTTGGTCATGAGTGGACTCCACTAATCGCTAACATATGTACATTAGTATTGTTAGCATTTAAAACATACCTTCTTAGCATAGAGGGAATTCTTCTACACTACCAAACAACTAAATATCTACCTCGTCTTTGGACTTCCCAATCAATCGAATTCAGATTACAGGTCTTATTTTAAAGGCATTGTCATAATGAGTAGGGCAGTTTTCGATATCAAAATCTTAACTTGACTTGACTAGGTATATTGATAGTATTTGTACTTACATAATATTTTGCATTATGCTTATCTATTTGTATTTAAGTCATTGAAGATTTCATTTTTATCATTTGTTGAACAAACAATAAGGTTTCTTACATAAACAAATATATTAACTATCTTTATGGCAAAAAACTTATTCCTAACTTATTAATACGCACGCAGTTAAAGTAAAGAAAACCCTATTAGAACATTAAACAGTATCCATTCTATATCAGTGACAAAATGAAGAAGCTTTAATTCTTAATGTATGTAAACTAATTTTTATCATTTTAATGAGATCTGGTTATTAATATTGATATTAAAATTATCTCATTATACCCAATTTCCTCATTTGATTGATCAATCGAAGGTCTTATACAGAAATACGGTAAAAGCAAGCTTAATTCTGCATACTGTGCTGTATAATAAGTACGACTAATTGTACTTGTATTTTCTTCTTAAGTAATTGCTTATATACCTACTCTAAAGAAGCAGAAAACCGCATCAAAATCGTTTAAGCCAAACTTGAGATGATTGCGCACAAACATACAGGTCTTTTGACCTGTACTTTTTAACAATCCCATTACGTAAATATAGTAAGCCTAGTGGCTAAATCATCTGCTACCTGTTGATTTGTTAGTTTACATCGTGAATTATAATCCTAGATTCAAAAAACAATAAAATCATTAATTCTTGCACACATATCATTATCATCATTATGGTGAAGCACCTTCTTGTACATATGACATGAGCACTATGTCCTGCATGGACAGTATAAAATCCATAATAATAAGCCATATTTTGATATCACAAATGAGACTAAGCTGGTCATTAGCTGGTGTTTCCCAGCAAAATAAGTAAGATAAGAAACAAACTCAAAGGTCAAAGTCGAAAATCTAAAATCTTGAATCCTATCTTCTCTTATGAGTGAATTTCCCGAGACCAAAAATCGCGTGGGATCGATGAAATCGGTACTTAAAATCATTGTTATAATATTCTTATATTTTTTCTAAGTAGGTGAAATAGTAATCTATGTGTAGCACTAAATATTTTGTTAATAGGATTAATTGGTTCTCCAAAAAAAAAAAACTCAAAATCTTTCATTGCCGTGTTTGTCCACACGTCACCTTGATGTGTACTAGACCTTATTGATAAAAATGTATTAGTTATTTATATTAAAACCTACTTTTATTTGATTCGTGAATAGTTAAAGTATTGTTACGGAATGCATTTGTTCAAATATTTAAGCAATACAACAAATGGTAAATAAAAAATAGTTTGTCCCAGAACTACCATTCATCGCAATGTTGCATATTAGTGGACGTCAAGTGTTCGACGTGGAATGACGTGTGCACGTGCCTGCGTTTTCGCGCCATAAATGTAAGTATTCAATTTTTTTATCACTGGACATTTTTTCTTTCATCGCCGTGGATAGCTCTAACTTCTGTTTGAATAAGTTTGTCCTCTTAATTGATCATTCGGTACAATGCCATTTATCTTATGTTTATTTGTGACGTGTTAATTACTGTGAATTATTAACAGATTTTTGGTTTTTTGATGTTTTTGCCTTGATATTCATCGCCGCGCTCTCATTGCCGTGGTTTCCGTGCTCAAAATTTGCTATGGCAATGAAAAAAAATTCACGGCAATTAAAAAAATTTCATTGCCATGCCTTGTAAAACAATTTCGTTTCATTGCCGTGGCCACATGTTTCATTATCGTGACTTATGTTTTCATCGCCACGGCATGATTAAGAAAAAAAACAATTTGTACTATAAAGTCAACTACAAAAAGATATTTCCACGTTCACCTCACAAAATGATAAACTTACACACACACCACTCCACTCTCTCTGTCATTTGACACTCCATCACACGATAGACATTCAAACACGCACACACACACCAACTCACATGCACACGGACTCACACTCACTTACTCACTCACTCACATTTACTTACTACAGTCTAATTATAAACATAATAATGGATTGATTCTTTCTAGAAAGCCAAGATGCCTAAACCGAAACTATCGGAAGAGGAGAGAAAGGAAAGAAAAAGAATGTCTGAAAAAAAAACAACGTGAAAAGTTCTTTCATTGCCATGGACGCATGTTTCATTGCCGTGCATGTATGTTTCATCGCCGTGGCATGAAAATTTTAATCTTGTATATCTCGTTAGTTTTTTAAACTATCTACTAGATATTAAGTAAGAATACATATCTTATCAAAAACTTGAGTAAACACTATTTTTTCTTGTTCTAAAGTTGAAGAATAAAAAATCCACGGAAATGAAGATTTTATTGGACCTGTTGAAATTCACCCTTATACGTAACTTGTGAGCGAACTTGAGCGACTGATAAAATTTTATCAAGGACTTTTATGTATTTATTTGCATCACGCGATTCAATAACTATCTTTAAGACGTAATATTTTAAAGTCAAAGTAATATAAAAGATAATCAAAGGATTAATATAATACCAGTTTTTTATGAAGATTAAAGGCCTTACTCCTAGCATGCTAAATGATAGCACCATATCTAATTGCATGCCAATAAGCAATAGGCAGAACATAGCTAGAACTTTTAACCTCCATAAAACTGGTACCACCTTTGTTCTATGCAAATAAATGTTTCTTTCTTTCTTTCTTGTAAGAATTTATTTTTTTCACCATCGCCGCATATGCTGCCAGTACCAATGTAATGGCAAACTAAATTTCCTTACTCATGTCAAGCTTTACCATTCTCATTTACAATAGATTGTCGTATGATCGACTCCCCAAAAAGGAGAGAAAAACTTCACAAACCGAACTTAAGCACGAGTTCGGTGTTTCAATAAGTTTGACATAAAAGTGCGTAATGTTTTAACCTAAGTTTAATTTTTGTAATAGTATCCCATTTGTGATTTTACCTAAGATTTCTATAACTTTCTTTTTTAAACGTATTTTTAACCTGTAATTGGCTCTCTGTTATTGTTATATTGGCGGTTGATTATAGGTACCCATTTACCTATAACAAAATAAATAATACTTAAGTATAATAATTAGTGTTTACCTGGTCCCGGACCTTAACTTCAATGCTATCAAAATCACGCTATTAATTCTACTACGAAAGCATTGATAATTTCTATCTGCAAAGAATTAAGGAACGTCATTAAAAACGTCAAGAAAAAGAAATACTGTATGAATAAAATAAAAAATAAATAATTATAATTGCATAAGTTGATACAGAATGCTATGCAATAGCTTTACCGCGGCAGTCCCCGAGTGCCACACGTATTTTATTTTTTGGTCGGGTGAAAATCCTCATGGACTTCCCTCCACCTGGGGTCGGTGGAGGAGGTATGCCGGACTCTTGCCGGCTGGGGTTTTCATCCCCCAACCCAGTGTTGCTTCCAATGACCTTTTGTCGATGGCACAGGTATCGCTTAAGCATTCTTCTGCACCCCCGACAGGTATTGGCCCGTCGGATGTTCAAAGGCGGGCCCCGTCACCCTCTGTGGCCGTCACCCAGCGACCACAGCAAGCTCCACTAAAAGAGGCGCTCGCAACACAACGCCACCGTCTCGAGGCCTGTTTCTGATCGGACGACAGACGCCCCTAGTCTGTCGCCCGCAGGCCGCGCCCTTTAGTGGCCGGAGATCGGACACTAGGGTGGCTACCCTAGTGTCTTACTACACTTACTACAGACGATCAGTCTGCTCATTATCTCCCTTTCACATACCTAAAAACAAAACATTATTATCTTGTCATAATCCCGCATGACGAGAATTTCGTGAAACCTGTACCTAATTAAAAAATGGATTGGTGTCGTGAGCAAAAAATCGTCAGAGACAAAATATCTCAATACTTTTTGATAATAATTTAGATAGATGTGATCCCGGAACTATGTGTGTGTAGTAGAAATAGTGCTGGTCATGCATTTTGATACATCTTCTACGTAAGAAGATAATCAGTTAATTAATATCTACAAAGATAGGTAATGAGTTTCGTCAAGATCTTAAGTTATCACTGGCTTTACTACACAAAAGCTCACAACTGGGCGAAGTAATTGTTTGCTGCTAATGCAGGGGCCCGATTCTGCTAAGTTAATAATATCAAAATTGAATGAAAATTGAATGGCAATAGCAGTTTTAACCTTAGCGGGCATTCTGCTCCTAACACAGGCATTATTTGCTTAAAAGAAGGCTCCTATCACCAACTTATGTTCAACTTTTAAAACATAAATAAAGAATTTGTATTTTTGTATTTTGTTGCTATCTACTAATAAGACCAATCAAACTCCAACAACATTTCATTGGTTTGCGATTGGTCTATCAATTGGTCTATACGGTAGTTTGCTCTACAATCATATTGTAATCGTAAATTAAATGATTTGAATACAAATGCAGACAATATGATTCATTATTGAATGACAGAAAACGATAAACACGTTTATTTAAAAGAAAGAATAGCGGAATGTCACATACGCTTCAATCGTAGTTGAATCTCAGTCGGATGTGAATCGTATGCGAAGTAAAATTAGCAGAATCGATCCCTGATTTAGAATCACTCGCTGTCGAGAGTATTGAAGGCTCGAAATGTAATCTTGCTTTTCCTAAAATTAACAACAAAAAAATCTTACTTTACCTATATACCTATTTAATCGTGTAAATAGATTGTTATATTTTTGTGTTTTTATGTTTCGTGAGATAACATAATGAAATAAGAGAAATCGAAGATACGAATATATTATCGCACTTTTACATAACACATTAATAAAAACACATAAACTGTGATAAAATAATGTAAACATTCCGTCGAGTTAATAAAAACTGTATTTATGATGCCATTAACCGAAGCAGATTATTACTATCGGAGAATCAATCTTATCAATATTTTTAACACATAAAATAAATGGGCGGGAACAGTTTTCATTAGGAAAAACTAGACGCTATTATTAACACTCAGATTAAGAATAAGAATATTTATTTGCATAAAAACATGGTATAAAAAGGTGTTACAGTAGTCTAATTTGATCACATGTTTAGCTAAAATAATGTAGCATGCAAAATTGTTCTTGAATTGTAAAAAAAATACTTTACATTTTATTTCGGTAATTCCAGAAATTCTTTGACACTATAGAAATTATTCTCATTCAACTATTTGTGCAGTTTTATTTTGAACTGTCTTATATTTAAAGTTTTAATTTGAAAAGATTAAGAAAATTAAAATTAATTAATTAATTATCGCATTTTAAAATAACTGAAGAGTTCAGAAGGTCAAAATGTCTCGAAGACAGGATTTTTTATGAAAAAATGCGGTGCGCAGCTTGTCTATATCTATCTATAAGTATATATAAAAATGAAACCCGCTTTCCGTTGTCACGACATAACATGAAAACGGCTTGACCGATTTGGCTGAAAATTAGAGGGGAGGTAACTTAGACCCGGGAGAAGGTTTTTGTCACCATCCGGCTACGGGACGCGGGTGAAACCACGGGCGAAACTCTCTACACTCTATATTCGTAATTTTCTATATTCTGCGGAACACTCTATATTCGTAATTTTCTATATTTTTTCAAAAAAATTAATGTATTGGCAAAAAAAAACAATGTTGATGGACAGTTCCACTCTCAGGAAACATAGATAGAGAACAAGCATCAAACAGAAATGCAGATTCATCTAAAATATTAGTAAGCTTAACTGAAAAGGTATAAGACTAATCGGCCTGTAATTTGAGACATCTGATGGATCTCCTTTCTTGTAAATAAGAATGGTTTGTCCATTGCTCTTGCACTTTCCGTTCTCTCAGGATTCTGTTGAATAGTACGGTAATTAAGTATTAGTATTAAGAAAACGTACAAAGATTAAGGTGTAATATGAAAAAAAAATCTTCTTTTAAGAATGTGTTCTTATCAATCTATAGTGTTTGTCGATAGTGTTTTATACCTGTAGCCAGAAAAACCTGTTATATTTACAGGTGTATCTTCTTCATTTTACTTATATCTGATAAAAAAACGGCTCGGGTAAAAATAGGATAATGTTTCAGAGAACCACTAAAAAAATCAAGGACATCATACTGAACCTTTATATTTTTTGCAAAGCGCTCTTGTAATTAACATTTGCCAATAAATAGATAAGATAAATTATTTTTTAAAGGCAGACACAGTTAGCGTTTTATCGAAAAGATATGCGAAACAATGTGTAAATATTATGTATACAGCATGTTGACTATGAAGTTTGTTTATAATTGTAGAAATAGAAGGGAAGATTAAAGAAAAAGAGAAAGATATACTCCTTTAACACCGTTAAGTAGCACTAATAGTTCTATTCGAACCACGGAGTAAGGAAAGAGGAGCGGAGATGCCATTATACACCTTGCATGGTCAGGCGCCTTCTCGTAGGTCAAATACTTACGGTGGGCATAATGACCAAAACGGTCAGTTACAAGTGAACTAACGAGGAGTACATAAAATGGGCGGGTCTAAAGAAGGCGTATAAAGGCGGAGACAGTAACGTTCCTCGTCGCTAGGGCTGCCATCCGTCCGGGTTTCCCCGGATTTGTCCTCGTTTGGAGGCCGTCCGGGGGCCGTCCGGGCGGGGTTTCAAGAAGTGTCCGGGGAAAACCCAGACACTTTTCATGTAAGGAAGCACCTCATTGAATTTAAGTATATGTTAATAGTAAATGGATTACAAATTAGGTATTATTTTGTTTAAAAAAAATCTTACTCGTTCGGGGAAAAAATGCGATTTACGCCAAAAGTCCGGGTTTTTTTAATGTTTGTCCGGGTTTGGCGAAATTCGAGATGGCGGCCCTACTCGTCGCCCGCATTTTTGCGCACTCCTTTCTTGGGAGATTTTCCGTTACGGGATCTCCACTAGTCATTTTGTTCTCCACCATTGCAACATTTTATCAATAACAACAAAAAGTATACTAATAAGGACCACAGAGCTCATAAACGGAAAACAAAAAACAATTTCCATATGTATTCATGGCAATGCATCCAAGTATTGTGAAAACTCAATTAGCTGAACAAGAAATCGACGATTAGTGTACACTTGCGTGCCAATGAGACCTTGGATTTAATTCAGGATTTCAGTGTGTAAATAGAAGTCGAGTAGAGGAGCGTTTCCTTACAGTGCCTTACAGTGTATGATTCTTTGCTAGTGTGACGATAAAATGTGTGAGTGTGTGCGTGTGTGTGTGTGACCGGCCCGTGAATGAGTTACCTAGAGTGCTATACGTAATGAGTTTCTCCGTGTTTTAGAAGACACGTTAAATTGTGGGTCCCGGCTGTCGTTACATTTTTGACAGTCGTTAATGAGAAGCCAAGACCTGTCTTACCAAGGGGTATAGATCACCCTTGTTACTGTGTCAGATAGGCAATCACTCCACGTAAAACACCGATACTCAGCTGCATTCTGTTTAGAATAAATACAAGTCGACCAAAATAAAAACATAGCTACTTAGGAAAAGGTCAGGAAATTATGTGTGTTTATTATTCAATCGATTCAATGAAAAGTAACTCTATCTGGGGCGACGATCTCTAAATTATTGCGCTCTTATTTGCGGGAATTAGTGCTTAAACTATTCATGAACTTAAACTTTGACTCCTTCGCTTATTCGCTTATTTTATATTTTACAAAACTTACGTAAAATGCTTTCCTTGTTTATTTTTATTTGATTTGTAAATAATTATTTATATTATAAAATGAACAAAGTGCCTTTAAGAATTTTGCGGGACTGAACCAATGTGAGAGTTCAATAAGTTACGGACTTTGTACTTTATCGCAATCACAGCATACGTCAACTTTTATACGAAATGTTTTATTTTAAATAAGTGAATGCCTAAACATCCTGATAATAATAAAATAAAGTCTCAAAGTTATTTAAAATATTGTTTTATTGATTACTTATTGGACAGATCGGAGATGTTGAGATAATTCGAGATAATTAGCACATTAGTGCTATGCTATCGGAACAATGCGATTATCTTCATATGCTATCAGTATTACGCACGCATTAGTACTTTATATTAATATGACTCCCCTTGTGATCACACGTGGGGTTGTCCAAAATTATCATTAATTTTAATTTATAATTAAGAAAATTAGGAACTAAAATACTTTTTTTTAAGTAATAAGTAACCGTTGTGTAAATTATTTAACTAAAAAAATATATAATAACTAAGAATAAGTGAAAAAATGGCGGAGAAAAACAATAATATGGTGTCCGAGAAGGTCCCCTTTGAAACTGCGCTGGATAGAGCAGGTTTGTGAAGTTTAAAAGTAACCAATATTTTTGTTTATTACATACATTGCGAAAGTAAGTATAACATTTCATCTCACTAATAACCAATAATTCATCGTTGATTGTACCTTTTCCAAACGTTCATCCGGAAAGTGGACACTTATACCTGCAAATACCTGGTTCTACTTTGACTGTAGGTTTTACAATAAGTTTCTCGGAGTTAAACAGTTTTCTTAAAAATCACTAAACATGAAAAAATATCCCTCATTGTATGATAGCCGTGGATGGAGAACATAATAATATTTATTTTAATAAAACATAGAAGTTATTGGAGTATTAATTTACTACTACGGGTTCCTGCCAGCTAGCACGTAGTCTGGTCCTCGGATCCACAATAACAAAGGCTCTTTGACACTCCAGCCACTGTCTGGGGCCTCAAGGGAACCCTTCTTCTTAGACACATACCTACTAGATAGCTAGATGCTAGTATTGTGCCCATACAACAGTGAGATTTTCAATATAAAACTATCATTATATAGTCTTAATCTTTCGTTGATTAGATAGAGACTGCTATACTGGGGGTCAAATATTTAACATTACGGCATTTTCAATACACAAAGAAGAAAGTTTCTGTTTTACTATTAAATTGTGATCCTGACTTTACAAAGTATTTTAAAATAATAAAAGCATTAGTAAAATCATTAGCCTGAAAAAATGTAAACTTCGACGTCCATAAAATATAGCTTTTTATACAGTAAAGAGTTAACACGGAAAGAATGTCGGTCTAGTAATATTGTCACTCATAATTCGGTTAGTAGGTACGTGTAATTAATATCAGAAATGTGACTCATGTTTAAAATTATAAATAGAATATTATAGGTAAATTAATCACTACAGCTGATACGCTCGTTCAGAACCTTACGGGCACCGACTTGTTCTTATGACATTTATAAATTTTCATCTTCTTATCTGAGGGCACGGCAGTGCCCCAGCCAAGACTCGAGCAAAGCGGGCACGGCCGTACCATCTTTTCTCGGAGCGTTTCGCGGCTATTTCAGCCCCCTGTATCTTCCATGTGAACAAAGCTAGGAGTTTAGGTTTTCGATGACCAAGAGTAAGTATTAGAACAAGCTCAGTCTCAAAATTACAAGACATTTGAATAAATAGTTTACGAGTTATGAGCGATCAAAGTTACACCATTTTGTCACTGACTCACTGACCGATCATCAAAAGTCTAAGGTACTTCTAGCAAACTTAGAACCTTCAAATTTGGCACCAAGATAGGTTATTAGCTACATATAAAGGGAAAATTATAAAAACCTTAAAACTTAATAAAAAATAGGAAACAAATTTATATTTGCGGTTTTTCAAGAACATTGTGTATGAATTTTGACTGCATTGATAACTTTGTTATTTATTTATGTACAAAATGTTACTATTTGTTTTATTGTTACGTAGTGTGGTATATTGTTATTATGTATTAAATATTCATACATATGAATAAAAAAGCTAGGTTAAAATGAAATGAATAATGATAAAATCTTTCATATTAATGCAGTGCGATAAATACTCCATGCTCGCTCGATAGATGGCGTTGTCCTGGTCTAAATCGCGCTATGGTTTCGTTACATAGCTTAGTATAAGTAGTACTTAAAAAAAACCGGAAAATCGACTGGGACGCCTTCACCAAGAAACTGGAGATCACCACGCCGACTCGGCCTATCGTCTCCCCCGCGGACGTGGACGGTCTGGCTGAAGAGGTCACCGTTTGCATCCAGAGCGCCTTAGATGAGGCGACAACTGTGTCTCCGCAGGGGGCAACCGCCTACCCCCCCCTGCCGCGCCACCTGCAGCAACTGGTCGCCCAGAAGAGGCGCCTACGCAAACGGTGGCAAGTTACCAGATGCCCGACGGAGAAGGCCGTCGTAAACCGTCTCGCGGAGAGAATTAAGGCCGAGCTCAACGCACACCGCAGCGAGAGCTGGGAGGCCCGCATCGACGCTGTCGACGGCGACTGGCCGTCTATACACAGACTGTGCCGACAGCTGTCGAACACCCCAGCTCCAGTGCGGCCGCTGCTGGACAGCGGCGGGGCACTTAGATACACCGCACCAGACCGCGCGGAGATCTTTGCCGAGCACCTGGAGCGTCAATTCCGCCCGAACGACACTCAAGACGCAGAACACGTCGCAGCAGTCGAGAAACACCTTGGGGACTACTTCGCATCGCCGATAGCCTCTGAGGAAGACCCTATTTTCTTCGCGCCTGGCGCAGTCAGACGCGCCATCCTCCGGACCAAGCTGAAGAAGGCCCCCGGTGCTGACGGTATCACCAACACAGCGCTGCGCCACCTGCCGTACCGTATGGTTGCGGCCCTGGCGCGCCTGTACACGGGGATACTGCGCACGGGGACCTTCCCCCGCATATGGAAGGAGGGGCGCGTTATCATGCTGCCCAAGGCGCAGAAGAACGTGCTGAAGCCAGAGAGCTATCGGCCCATCACTCTCCTGCCCACCATCTCCAAGGTGTTCGAGCTGCTCCTGCTGCGACACCTCACCCCGCACCTGACGCCACGCCCAGAACAGTACGGGTTTCGGGCGGAACACAGCACGACGCTCCAGCTGACGAGGGTACTGCACCACTTCGCCAACACGGTGAACAGGCGTGAACACGCGGTTGCAGTATTCCTCGACATGGAGAAGGCTTTTGACCGGGTCTGGCACCCCGGTCTCATATACAAGATCTCCACGTCGGATACGCCCCGCCGCATAACACAGGTGATCTCCAGTTTTCTTTCAGGACGCACAATACGTGTGGTGGTCGACGGCGCGCTATCAAGCGCGCGCCCGGTGAGAGCGGGAGTGCCGCAGGGAAGCTGCCTCTCGCCCGTCTGCTACTCACGGTACACCGACGACATCCCCTCGGCGGAGGACTCGACACTTGCGCTGTATGCTGACGACGCCGCGTACATCACAACGTCGATGAGCGCGAAGCACGCGATCGTCAAAATGCAGCGTGTCCTCGACCTCCTCCCCGAGTGGCTGTCCAAATGGCGGCTGTCGGTGAACGTGGGTAAGACGCAGGCGATCATCATCGGGGGCGGCCCCGCACGACCACCCAAACTGGCACTACAAGGCGCCGAGATCGAGTGGTCGCCCCGGGTCAAGTACCTGGGCGTCACCATCGACCGGCGCCTCACCATGGCTGCACACGTCCGGCAGGTCGCCGGTAAGGGCAGGGTAGCCCGCGCCTTGCTCAAACCAGTGCTCTCATCTCGCCTCCCGCTGCGTACCAAACTGGCGGTGTACAAGACGTACATCCGGCCGGTACTGACGTACGCCGCCCCAGCGTGGTTCGCCCTCACTAGCGAGAGCAGCCGCAAGACGCTGCGCTCACAGCAGAGCGCATGCCTGCGGCTCATCGCGCAAGCTCCTCGCTATGTGAGGAACGACGTCCTCCAGCGGGACCTTAAGATGGAGAGCCTGGACGAGTTCGTGCGCCGGCTCAGCGAGGGCATGTTCGCGCGTGCAGACGCATCTGCTTGGCTTCACGTCAAGCACCTGGCGCCCTTGCACGCGCGCCCGCCCGACGCTAAGGCCTTACCGCGCGACCTCCTGCCGGACGTGCCGCCACCACCGGACTGACGACACCCGAGCTGGCTGCACCCATCTACACGCAGCCAGCTCACACAACAGACACTCCACACACACGATATACACTCGGCGAGCGTCGTGTGCTAGGTTAATATAGGCACGACGCAACCCGCCACACAATCACGACTCCACAACATTGTACTCACGCAATACCGTGTCGCGCAAGCGCGCACACGGTGGCGCACACACTGAGCGGCGGTACACACACATACAAGCCGCTCATACATACATAATCGGCCCGTCGGCTGGAGCGTGACCGGCTAGCTCTGGAAGCGTTACAGTCGCGGGTCTAGCATACCCGTTGTGCAGGGGCGCAGAGCCGGCGTCTCTGTCGCTGGTCGTCACCCGCCGGGCCTCCCCCGGGTAACCGGGGGTCTCACCTGGCGAGGACTGACCGCCGAGACGCCGTGAAGAAGCGGCAATGTGCTGCCGCCAGCGCACCTGCAAACAAACACACGACATATTAACACATAGGGCAGCGTCGCACAAACGCTGTCCTAACCTGCCGCGCCTACACCGGCAATCCAAAGACCTGCCCGTAGTAACGGGCAGCGATTGGACCCCGCGGGAAAGGGGCGTAGCCCCGCGGCCCGCCAGCCGCGCCCCCTTGCGGGGGCGCAGCGACAACCCGAGACCGAATAATTCCATGTGATTGCGCCATCTACCTCTGAAATAAATCTCTTTTATTCTTAAAGATATTCGATTCAAAAATTCGTCAATTTCGAAATTTTTTACTTTATTTAAAAAAAATGTTGTTTACGTGCTACTTTAGAGGTGTACATATTTAGTTTGTTATATATTTAGTTAGTTGCATGTAAGTTAATTTAATTTGTTACATACTTAGAGAAGAAAGATACCTACAAAAAATAAATTAGATCCCACCAAAAACATTAAATGTAAAAAAAGCCAATCCTCTACGCAATTCCTCCACCGTAAAAAGTTTTGAGATCGCATAGAAGCCAAGTCCTGTTCAACTTTATTTGTAATAATAAATCAATATTTTGTGACTATATCAGTAGTTTTGTTCACATTACAATAATATTGTCTTGGCCATGAGCACAAGTTAAAAGTCGCTCCTCGTAATAATGTGTAAATACCATTGGATTGATAAATTCTATATGGACATGATTTTACGATTGGACTGATTATGGACTGATTGGAATTTGAGATCACCATGGACTAAACATGCGCCATAGTACATGTGCAATTCATTGATGTTGGATGATTACTGACTGTCGGTCATTTAGTAACAATTGAATAAATTCAAAGTATTTAATTCTGTGATATTAAACTTCATGTTTGACTTTCACCTCTCCAAGATATGCTGTATTATATTTGTAGTTTATTGTGCTCATGGCCAAGTCAATATTATTGTAAAGTGAACAAAACTACTGATATAGTCACAAAATATTGATTTATTATTACAAATAAAGTTGAACAGGACTTGGCTTCTATGCGATCTCAAAACTTTTTACGGTGGAGGAATTGCGTAGAGGATTGGCTTTTTTTACATTTAATGTTTTTGGTGGGATACTATGTATATCAGAGAAGACTTCTTATAACTCACACACTGCAAACTAAACAGCCCGCCAAACTCAAACTCATTAATTAAAACTTGTCAGAAATTTACAAAGGACAGCCCCCAAAACTATTACCTTCCACCACTGCCACGGCCCACAGTTAACTAACCATTGTTTTTAAGAAAATGTAAATCTAATCCAATCAAAATTTTTATTCTGATCGTTGTAATGTGCGTAGATACCACCATTCATCCCTATACTGATTCATGAGCCTGAAAAAAATATCGACCGTCTTAAGACTTAAGTTTGCAGGTATCTAATACTAACTTAACTTTAATATTCCAGGTTTCGGGCTATACAGTTACATAATGACAAGTTTAGCTGGGTTTGCGATTATATCGTTTGCATGTGTGGTGTATGCCAGCACTATTATAGTGCCGAGCAGTGCGTGTGAGCTGGAGACCACTACCAGCCAGCAGGGGTTGTTAGCTGCTGGACCTGTCGTGGGTAAGTTATTAAACAGTTCTTAAGCCAAAGTTCACTGATAATTTCTTAAAACAACTGTTTCCTGCGAGATTTTAGATTCAATTTTCAAACCAAACAATTGTTTTAAGAAAAACAAACGTTTATGTTGTCGGTGATCTTGGGTCTTAGAAGTTAATGGAGTTATGACAAAAAAGTTAAACGAAGTTTAACATGCTTTGAAATAGGACAATGTTTAAAGAAATGTAAAGAAATGAAGTTTCACAAAATTGCTAAGTATATAGATACTTCAATGTACATATGTAGTACATATACGAACCTACTTATTTAGACGTTAAAGAACAGACCTTTTTCTAGTGGCGTAGAAGTTTTATCAATGCCTTTTGCTAATTATTTTGAATGAAAGTTATCATTAATATGCTAATATCAGGATATGTACGCAACATATCCTTTTGACTATCTAACTTATGTTATGTGGCGCGAACTGTAAAGCATAATTAAGATCATAATTGTAACGTCTTCCAGGATCAACCCTAGGTGGTATAATGTGGGGCTACCTGGCAGACACTCGCGGCAGACGCAAGATGATCCTGGTCGGTCTTCTCGGAGGCATTACGTTCAACCTCATCGCCGCCATCTCAGTCAACTGGGTCATGCTCATGATCTTTCAGTTTATTGCTTCGTTGTTGTGAGTAAAAGTTAAATTATTTCTTTAATTTAGGCCTTAACAGATCCTTGTCAAAGTCCAAAACCCAATTGCATGTAGAATGACACTTAAAGAGACTAACGGAGTGAAAAGGCAACATCAAATTATAACGGGGTTTGTTTTTAACCGACTTCCCAAAAAAGAATCGAATTAACAACTTGTAGGATGTTCCGAATTCTATTCTAATTATTTTAAAGTATATAGAAAAACTCTAAATACATATGTATTTCCATGTGCGTTTAAATGATTCATGAAAAAATAAAATGGATAGCCTCGTGTCACAGTGCAAAGTGTGCGTGCGTCTATTTATTTTAATCATCAAAAACTTTCAATGATATCTTCAATTAAACTACTATTTTCCAAAAGATTTGTAGACATTTCTAGTCACACCATTTTAATCAAGGGCAATATTTATTTATCAAAGGTAGGTACGAGAATTAGCAAACAAATCACAGAATAGGAAACAAAAAACTGTTTTGATTAGCGATTGTCTACATTTATCTATAACGTCACATGCAAATAATTTAATCAATTATATAATTAGCAAAGACCTGATAATAGTAAAGATTATTATTTTAACACGCTAGCCTAGATCAAATCACGCCTTAGTACCAGTCTAAAACACCGGACACATAAAATCGATTTTATCGAATTTTGTGAATGATTCAATGCTGTTTATCACACCACGTGTTGAACATAAAAATAAGTACATACGTATATTACTTTTTTTTTCCGACGTCAAAAATCATCAAATGACGAAGCGGGAGGGCCGCTGTGGGTTAGCAGCAGTGAGGGAGTGTCAGACTCTTACTGACTAAAAACCGTCGTGTTCCGTCATAGGCCGTTTATGTACCAGGGCCGCGGTATCTCTTTCGAACAACCCGCAGCCCCGGCAGGACATACATATATTACTTGGTTAACGTTAATTTGAAAATATTAACCTTAAACAAAGCGATTTCTGTGACGTGACTAATACTTTGTTTACCTGTTTCCACCAATCGCAATTTATGATACCATGTTAGTTGCAAAAGATAATTATTTTTACCTTACAAAGAACATGATAATTGTAGATAGATACCTACCTATCTAAGCCGATATTGCAAAGTCTGTATCATAAAGAAAACGATCACTTTCAATGTTATTACATTACTTCAGGAGGTAAAGTAACCTAGATAAGTCGTAATAGCTTAGTGGGTAGAGCACCAACCTCTCAAGTATGAGTGTGTAGGTTCCATTCCAGGTCAGGCAAGTACCAATGCAACTTTTCCAAGTTCGTATGTACTTTCTAAGTACCTATATCTTGGATCAATGACTGACAGTGTAGGAAAACATCTCAAAGAAACCTGGACTATATAAAGTCTGAAATCACCAAACCGTATTGAGCATGCGTGGTGATTAACGCTCAATTCTTCTCTATGTGAGAACAGGCCTTTGTACAGCAGAGGAACTATAAAAAGGCTGATGACGATAAGGGGGTAAAATCGTAACTATTGGTAAAGCCATGCTATAGGTAGGAACTTAATTACCAAGATCTTCTATGAAAATATTGTTTCATTATTTTCAGTGCCTCAGGAATGTACTCCATGTCCATGTCACTTCTGAGTGAGAGTGTGCCCATGGCGAAGCGAAACCTCGTCGTGTTACTGGTATCCAGCATTTTCATGCTTTCCCAAGGTCTTATGGCAGGTGAGATAAATACATCCTAAAATGACGTCCAAACTTCCTAAATAAAGTTTTCGTTGAGACTTGTCGCCAATCTTGCAAAAATCGGTTATGACAATCGAGGAAGAATTTGTACATAGCAGTATCAGAATCTGATAACGCAATGTAACTACGTTAAAATAATCACATGTACATACACCTAATATTACATGTACAATTAAGTACATTCTATGATTCATAAAAATATACTTCGAACCTATTCGCGACCGCGCTATTTCTCCACCAGTCAGTCAAACATCCTCAATTCAGTGTCTCTGATGCTGGGGCATTGTTTCCTATTCAGAGACAGGACAGCGCAAAGCAAAAGAAGTTCTATTTTCAAAATTTTATTTACACAGCCAGCAATGACAATGTGAATGCTAGGACCAAACAAAAAAAAGGTTCCTTGAACCAACACCAGCAGAAACAAATGAAGATCTATTAAGATCGTTAACTAAGCCCATGTTCATCCTTCATTCCAGCGTTGGCGATACCTATTATCCCACTGAGGTTCTCCCACTACCTCCCCGCTCTGGACATCTACTGGAACTCCTGGCGAACCCTGCTGGTGGTGTACTCCGTACCCAGCATCGTCACGTTCATCTGGATGCTGTTCATGAAAGAGAGTCCCAAGTTTGTGTACGTGAAGGGAGACGAAGACAGAGCGATTGAAATCCTGAAGACCATTCATAGGGTTAATAACTTGAGGTCGAAGGAGGAATTAGCAGTAAGTTGCAGTTCATATCTTTTGGCCCTAACATCAGATAAATTCGGCAGTACCGTATTGTCATATGAAATTCATACAGCTAATACTCATGGTTCTACGATCCTTTGAAGATAGTTAAATTAGTAACCACACATTCCATCCGTAATAAAAGTTAGTTAATAAAAAATCGTATTAATAGGTAGGTCCTATCTACAAAACATTCTTCTTCTTCGGATATTATAATTTACTTATCTGCTTTTCAGGTGAGTGGGCTAATCCAAGAAGTCAGTGCCACAAGTGGTCCGAGCTCAACCAAGGACCAGATCGTGCCGCTCTTCAAGACGCCGCTACTGAAGTACACCCTCATCATGATCACACTCTTCACATTCCAACAGTTAGTATTCCTTTTATTTCCTACTTATAGTAAAGGAAGGTAAATTATGCTAAAATTATGGTCCTTTGATACGACATGATTGGACAAATTGACACTGCAAACAAAATTGGGACATCTTTAGAATGTCCTACTGGTAATGTACAGACGACAAGAAATCAAGCTACTTCAATCTGTAAAATTATCCCAATCAACATCGAACCTTACGCTTCAGTCATAAAGCTGAAAATCTTTTTAGAGTTTTGACAGAGTGTCTGTACTGTATCTTCTTTAATGACATTGGGCATCAACCAGCAAAAAAGTAGAAACCGTTCTAATTCCTCCACCATCATGTTCCAGGGTGGGAGCCTTCCTCGTGTGGCTGCCGACCATCGCCGACCAGTTCGTGCGTATCCTGCAGTCAGGGGAGGACTCGGATCTCACCATGTGTGGTATCATCGCAATGGAAGCCCCAGTTGATGTTAATAAATATTTTTGACCAACCTGATAGCCGTTCAGTCTTCATATTGATGAGAGACTAATATATTTTTGAAGTACGCCAAAGAGATTTATCCAAAAAATATCTCTTTGTTCGGGAGATATTCCACCAGAAAAGAAGTAGCCCATTCGAAATAAGCATCCATTATTCGTCACACATACCTACTCATTTATTAGAAAAAATAAAATAAAGATACAATTTCAATTCGTAATGATTCAGTTTCCACTGAGAAAAAAAAACTAATTGTTCTGCGGTTAAAATATGTTTTTCTTTGTTTTCAGTTGGATGCAGTTCCATGTGCCCTGAATGAAACCTCTCTGCTGATGGTGCTCGGCGTGGGAGCAGTTCATTCTCTGATCAACATAGTCCTCAGTATGGTAAGCGTAAAAACATATCGTATCTATCAGATTTTATGTTTTCCTTATATCACATGTTTTACTGTTTAATAGTCACACATCTTCTCTTCTGATCTTAAGCGACTTGATCTTCACCATTTGCGTAGTGTTCTCAAATTGGTTTCCATTCACAAATATACACATTACCTACAGCTAAAACAAGTTTTAGGTATCTAAGTAAAATTATTACCTAAGAACTTAAACTTATATCTGTTAACTATGTTAATCAAATTCAGGCCATCGGTAAGACTGGTCGCCGTAACATGGTGCTGGTAGTCACAACCCTGTGCGGAGTAAGCGGTATCCTGGTGAACCTGGTGCCCAACGCGATCGGCAGTGCCGTTCTATTCGTCGTGCTGTCAACGGGTATCGTCGTGATTGGCTTCTACACAGCCATCATCGTTGCTTTGTTCCCTACGCATCTGAGGTAAGGAAATAATGTTTAGACAAAAGATATTTGTGTCCCTAACCTTTTTATTGACCCCTCCCACTATGGGTTAAAACCTATCATATTCCTTCGTAGGCCTTTTATGTACCCACCAGGGCCGCGGTAACTCTTTCGAACAATCCCGCAGCCCCGGCAGGCCTTGGCCCTTGTTTGCTGACTGTCCTTGTCGTCTATTCAGGCGGACGATGAACCACCCGAACTCACCGCCTACGAGAGTCGTCTCTAACCTCTGTTTTACTTCATTTTTAATCCATCTGTTTCAAATGAGTTCTTATTTGTTTTTTCCAGGGCTTTGGCGATCGCTCTGCCTATGACTTTTGGGCGTATTGGGACCTTCGCGTCGATACAGATTCTCAACCTGATGTTGGCAAATAGCTGTGATGCTGGTTTCTACCTCTTCGCCTCTCTTTTCGCATGTATGTATCTGAATATACTTTATTTGCTCTTTTTAATGATTAATCTAATGAACACAAGCTAGTTTTCTACTTACTATAGTTCGGCCATTCAGAGAATGCGTTCCTGACACGTCGCGATTGAACTGACGACGTAATAACATTCATTGATTATTGATATAATAATGTTGTTTTAATGCTCCTCAATTGTTAAAACGGTAAACAACCAGCAAAAATATTTTTATCGTAACTGCAACGCCATTGCAAAGTTACGTCGTCAGTTCAATCGCGACGTGTCAGGAACGCATTCTCTGAATGGCCGAACTATAAATTATAAATTAAACAAAAACTAACATTGGGTACTCTTTCTATTTTATAGCATCGGCGATAATTGCGTCTTTCCTGCCGGATGACCGTCGCCTACAAAGAGCAGCGCCAGCTCCAGAAATCAAAGAAGAAAATATTGAAGAAACCAATGAAAACTAAAAAAATTAAGTAGCCGTTTTTTGCAGTCGGGTAAAAAATCAATTCATAACCGAATAAGTCTGAGGAATGTCAATAATACTGAATAGATAATCGATTTATTTTAAGCCTATTTATTATCATGTAAAAAGTAATAAAAACTTTTTGTACATATTGAGTTTCGTTTATTTTCAGCCTGAAGAAAAAAAAAGCAAAAACCGTTTACGAAGTTACCTTAAATGACTAAATGTTAATGACAGAATAACCGAAAAAATACATAGTGAACAGTCTTCGTAAACGCGTCCAGTGTGCTTGTCACTTTCAGTTATCAAAAAGTCGTGATAAAGATTTCTATCAGTTGAAAGTGAAATACCTCTAAATTAAAAACATCGATCGCGGGCGGCGGCTGTACCCCGCAGAGCAACGTCCAAGGACACTGAGCTGCTTATAAAGGTGACAATTACTTGTAAATGTGTGTTAGACTCGTCCTTGTAACGTCGACGCGATAGGGTGCTCTGTCGCATTGATTTTTCTATAAACCGAGCTAGTAAATATTGGTTAGCGCTCGTTAATCAGTATAAGATGTCTTAGAGGTTAACGGTGTCGGCCGTATAAACATTCATTGGCGGCCGCCGACGAACATAAAAGTGTTTAATTTATCTCCTTCATTCCGTTTGGAGCAACTAGAGGTATCGCACGTACGTACTATATTGTACAACATTTTGGATTAAATCGCGCTTATTAACGGTGAGTAGAAAATCAAACAAATAACAGATTGAAGATAAGGATCAGTTAAAGCAAATTATGTGTTGATACAGTATTTAAGCGTTTTTATTGGGGCTCATTAGATCTTATCAGCTTTCCCAGATTCATTATTCATAGTGGTCTGATTCTATTGATAAAGAAGATAAGATCTGGCTGACTTCATTACTTTATTTATTACACACAGTTGGTGATTTATTTTTTGGAAATAACATTTCCTACTCTATGAGTTTAATAGGTATTTAACTGTAGTCAAATCAGTCTAAAAATAAATTAGGTACAGCTAAAAAACTATATTTAACACTAACCGTCTTACCACAAAAACTTTTTAACGTCAGTTTAAGACTTGTTTAAAAAAATGTCAAATTATGACGTTGACATATGGTTCATTTTGGAGCCACATTTTTTTTAGACAAGTGTAAAACAGTGGTTAAAGTTTTTGTAGTAAGGCCATAAAACTTTAAATTTAATCATTGTAAACAGTCCTATCAAGATTGTTTGCCTTTAATTAATGCCGAACCAAATGTAGAAGTACTACTTATTTTCTTGGTAAACATTTTTAAAATGTTAAATAGAACATAACATTCTTCATTTAAAAGTCAACTATTTTACAGGTTAACATGATTTTAAAGGTTTTATTTTAAAGGTTAACTATTTTACAGTATAAATAAAAGTAAGTAAATTGTTCCCAATTCAAAATACATAACAAAAAGTAAAAATAAAAGAATACTACAGTTCCTAATTTGAATATGAGGTAATCGCTACATTTCCATACAACAAAAACAATTGTTTGACTAACATGAAATCCTACAAGAGCTAAGCTTAACCAGCCATATCAAGTGTCCACTGATCCATTTTAAAGGAGAAGGGGACTTCTGGGCCCAGCAGTTAACTACCTGAAATATGTATTAAAAAAACCGTTACATTTTTTTAAATAAAATCACAAAATATGGTACCAGGATTCTACCCAGGAAGAGAGAAAACTTAAATTAAGATAATAAGACTAAATAATCGATTAAATAATGCCTGAAATGCCTGAATTACTAGTAATCTACTGTATTTTTATTCCGGCAACACTTGTTGGTGGCATGCGTCTGTCACTGACTGACAGATGCACTCGTTTGTTTTCTTTCATTCTGAGTGCGCACATATTTTCCTGGTTTTACTATTTAAACCCACGACCTTGGCTTTTCGACGGATCTTGCTACTCTGAATTACCTGGCTCTCGATTTTGGACAACTGTTACGCCTATCGATTGGATATCGACGACATGGATCGCTGTATGAATTGTACGATTGCGCTTGGTCGCAGTAATTCTATTGGAAGAAAAGTCTTGGAGGATGAGGCGATTTTAACAGTTATTCGTCAGTGGCGTGCATCTCAGCCTGTAAGTTTTTACCCATTTTTTACATATTCAAATCGTGCTTTTAGCAAGCCATTTTAACTTCATATCTATCGGTTTATTGGACAGTATTATATTAGATCAATAGTCAATTAGTTAGCTTAAGGTCTCTGCACACAGCGGGCGCGGCGCGGCGGGACGGGACGGCGACGCGACGCTGAGCAGTTGTAATGGTCTATTCACACAGCGGGCGTGGCGCGGCGGGACGGGACGGCGACGCGACGCTGAGCAGTTGTAATGTACTAGAGCGACAGTTACCGTCGCGTCGAGCGGGGCGGCTCTGTGTGAAGTCGTCCATAGTATCTAGACGACTACGACTTCACACAGAGCCGTCCCGCTCGTCGCGACGGTAACTATCGCTCTGTGTGAAGTCGTCCATAGTATCTAGTACATTACAACTGCTCAGCGTCGCGTCGCCGTCCCGTCCCGCCGCGCCGCGCCCGCTGTGTGCCTTTAAATAGACATATATTTTAATCTGTGGAATGTGGAGTTTGATCATTTCTCTTATAAAAAAAGTGAAGGTCACCCTCGAGTCCCGATAAATCAATTTCGGTCTCGGTTGTGACATCGACATTATTGAACATGCACTAGGGGTTGAACAAGATTTAAATGGTTATGTTATTTCAGGTAACCAGTGAGAACGTTGTATGCCAAGCATGTTGGGACTTGGCCCAAGATGTGGTTCTTGGAAGACGTGCGATTGATGCACCAACCCAAGTTGGCCATTCAAGCGTATGTCTCCGCTGTGGTCGTTCACTCTTAGCCCGGCGGTTCAACCACCTTCTTCGTAATGATTCTGCTCGTGAATCTGCGATATATAATGTGATTAGAGAGTGGATTCTACCACAAACGGTAAGATAGTTTAGTATTATATTTTAAATTATTTAAACTATATCTATACTAATATTATAAAGTGAAAGAGTTTGTTTGGTGCGTTCAACGCACTAATCTCAGAATCTACTAGTCCGACTTTAAAAAATCTTGTCTGTTAGATAGCCTATTTATTGAGAATGGTTACATAACATTACGCTACATCCAATAGCAGCGGAGCAGTAAACAAAGATGCTAGTGAAACCGTGAGGTTCAGCTAGTTAAAATAATAAAACATTTATTTGTAAAGCTAACATGATTTAAAACTAGCACTAAATCATAAAAATAAAACACTTAACTGAAAGACAAGGGCACCCGACACAGGTTAGGTTAGGGTTATTTTTTTTTATTACTATCTGGACTACTGTATTATAGTATAATAGTGAATTTTTATTTTTTTGAAGGTGGACGAGGCAAGTCGTATATGCCATTCCTGTTGGATATTAGCAGACAGAGCTGCTGTTCATATGAGTACAGGTCCTTCGACTTCCTCACAAAGTAACCCACCGCCAGCCCAATCATCAGTTGGTGTTTCTGTTGGACAATTGGATGAAAATCATGACAACATTCTACACGAACCTGAGAATGTTTCCATTCAACCAGAACAAAACCAAGGTAATGATGATGTGCATGAACCCTCAGTGGAACTACATTCACCAAGTGCCCCAATTGTGGAACCAGTACAACAGCACCCTGAACCAACAATTGTATTGCCAGATTATATGCGGGCAGTTGAAACAGAGCGACGGTGCTTCATAGAAGGTTGCCAGAGAACTGAACGATATAGAGTTCCTCTAGCAACGAGAAAAATGTTGCTTAATGAGCATAAATATTATGTACCACAAAATAATCGACTTTGTGATATACATTTAGTAATTGAGGCATGGGACTTCCTTGATAGTTTAAGGAGTAATTATTTACAAACATTTACTGCAAGACATATCCAAGATATGTTTACACTAAAAGAAACCCCAAAAGAAAGGTTTTTGAATTTTGAAAATATTGATAATATGGACGACCATGTTGTGCATACCTGGATCGGGTTTACTAAAGTTCAGTTCCGTCAATTATTTGATGAGGTTCCACAATTGATAGAAATTCGTAATAGTTCTTCAGTTTTAGCAGCCTATCTTATCAAATTAAGAAGTGGGGACTCAAATGAAAGATTAGCAACATTATTTAAAACATCTAAGAAAACTTTAGCCAAGTGGCTGTGTCAAGCCCGTGACATATTAACTGAACATTTTGTGCCTCGGCACTTAGGTTTAGAACACATCACTAGAGAACAAATAAAAGAAAGGAACTTAGCCATTCCTAGTGCTTTATTTGAAGGAGATTCTAGGCCCATCGCTATATTTGATGGAACTTACTGTTATATTGAAAAAAGCTCTAATTATTTATATCAAAAAAAAACATACAGTTTGCATAAATATAGGAACTTAACCAAACCTTTTTTAATGGTGTGCACAGATGGTTACATCATTGATGTTTTGGGCCCCTATCCAGCTACCACGTCAGACTCAGATATAATGAGACATGAATTTTTAAGTGGAAACCCACTCCAGGATTTTTTCCAAAATGGTGATGTATTTATACTGGATAGGGGTTTCCGAGATTCATTACCTTTGTTAAACCAATGTGGATATAGGACATACGTGCCTGCTACTTTGGCGCAGGGTGAAACACAGCTGTCAACACTTGACGCAAACAAATCGAGGGCAGTCACCATTTGCCGTTGGGTCGTTGAGATTGTGAACGGTAGGTTTAAAAGAGATTTCAAATTATTCAGGCAATGTTATTTTAATACAGCCTCAAGAAGTTTAATAAGAGATTTTAAGGTGGCTGCTGCTCTCATAAATAGGTTTCACCCTCCCATAACCGATAGAATAGACTGTGGGGCTATCATTAATCAGATTAATTTAAATATGAATAGACATAACATATTAGGTGATTTTATTGTTAACAACCAATATAATAGACGTAGGGCTGATTTTGAAACAATAACTATTCATAATGATAATTTAAATGATTTTCCCCAGTTGTCATATGATGAATTAATTCTTGTATGCTTAGGTACATATCAATTAAAGCAGGCACGGTCCTATTTTGGTGAACATTTGCGGGGAAATGATGGGTTTATAATAGAAGTGTGCAGGGAGGTAAGCAGCAGCCTTCTTCGACAGCTGTCAGCTTCAAATACTTCTTGGTTATTGCGAGGCCGAATACAATCCCGCCATATAAGTCGCAAAACATATTTTGTTTATATTTTAGTTGATAGCTGTCGAAGAGGACGAGATTCAATATTATCATATTATTGTAATTGTATTGTAGGTAGAAGAACTGTAGGCTGCTGTGCCCATGTAATGTGCATTATATGGTATCTCAGTTGGGCAAGATTCCAAGAAAATATCGTACCCCCTGCACAATTTTTAGATGACATTCTAATAATAATTGAAGATGAATGATAATACATGTTTAATTATTAAGTATATTGGTGTTTTATTTTACTTCCTTCTCCCTTTTTTAGTTTTTAAAAGGTTGGTTCCTGCTGCTTATAGGTTACAGGAAATTGCAAGTAGAAACTTGTCTTCGACTATAGCGAAAGGCCGCGTTTCCACTGACGCGGAGCTGGGCGGAGAGGAGCTTAGCGGTGCACAAATTGACCAATGATTATGCTTGAAATCTCCGCTCCGCTTCAATGGAAACAGTACGAGCGGGGTGGAGCAGAGCTGAGCGAATATTCATACATCGAGGCGGTGCAGAGCGGAGGACAGCGAGCATTGGGGTGCAGAGCGGAGGACAGCGGGGCGGTACGGAGCGGTGCGGAGCGGGGCGGTGCGTGACTCGCGTGCAGTGTGTCTGTAAAAATGCGCGATTCCAAAAGCATGCTCCACTCCGCTCTGCTCCGCTCACTGACCACTCACCGCTCTTCATCGCTCCTCTCCGCTCAGCTGCGCTCCTCTCCGCCCAGCTCCGCTTCAGTGGAAACACTGACCACTTTTCACCGCTCTTCTCCGCTCCTCTCCGCCCAGCTCCGCGTCAGTGGAAACGCGGCCAAAGTCCAGGGCACGCGCCGGTTGCCGCTGCGTAGGGTGATGTCTCGAAGATCTAACAGGTTAGGCTTTCACATGCTTCATGCATAAAACCATTACACAACCGAAGTGATTCAGAAGTATTTCGCAAATTACATAAAAAATACAATGTTATAATATAACCTAACTTTTACTATAATTCAGATAACTTGGTTTCTGGGTAGCCAAAATTCACCAAATTTTTAGTGAAGCCTTGTTATTATATCCTCTTACAAATAAGGCTACTTTGATTCAGTTAACACCTGGGCCCAGGAACCTATGGAGCCATTCCCTTCTCCTTTAGGTAATCTCATTACCATAGACTCGTTCAACATGCAGTAATACCTCCATGAAGTTCTGTTATGTAGATCAAATGCAATTGAATCTACTTTATTGTATTTAACTAAATATAATATTAACTTTTGGTATCAGGTGACTTTAAGGATATATTGCTATATGCAAATAGTTCGTTTCAGTAGTAGTTTTCAATATTATGTTCTCTTATGTTACATACCTTCTATATAAATACAAACTTGACAATTAACTATATTTTGGCACATGTAACATTTTGACACACAATCATAATGTATATTAGACTACGGCAACATGTATGAAACAGTGTCATCTTTTTTTCGCTCAGTGTTTAAGTTAGTTTGATAGTAATTTGCTATAAAACTGAAACTCACTCAACATATCATAACCCTGCAGTTTGAGAAACCACACCAGTGAATCTCCAAAATGGCGAGCAGTACATGGGAGGAATTCTTCGCGGTGCACCTGCCCCCACCAGACTTCGAGGACAACCGCTCTCTGCTGAAGGAGTTCTGTGAGCGGCATGACCAGTATGGCAACAAAATTGTTCTTGTTACCGTAAGTACTGAACAATTTTATAAAGTCACACATTAAAGTCAAAATCGTTTATTGATCAAGTCAAAAATCACAAAAAGACAGCAACTAAGTGAATGTTTTCTTATTTTCAACACACAATTTCACATTTTCTATGAATACATTATCTTCAAAGTTTCCTCAATTTCACCGTGGCTGGAAAGAAGAAGAAGAAGCGAGAAAAAATATCCCAGCAAGCTTGATGAAAGTTCATACTTTAATCGGGTCTACCTGAGTTCATGCTCATATTTGTATACATGTTGAAAACTCATGCCCTTGACACTAATAAAAATGGTAATTCCATATGGAATGTGTTTCGCCACAAATAAAATGTCTACCTAGAGTTTTAATAGAGTTATTTACGATGTTCCTAGGCATTGGCTAGGAGTAATTATCGCGTTCGCGTTTTCTCACTAAAAGTAGGTTAATTTTATTATTATGCAGATGCGGCGGCCTGCTTATAAAATATCTCTGTAATGCAATAGAAAGACAGCAAAAGCTTTTTCATTATTTAAGTTACTTAACTATTTCGAAATTAAGAATACATATATGTACTTTTCCGTAATTGTTGTTTCTCGTCTATCAAATTACTTAATACTACATGTTATGACTACAGCCTAAAAAGGTCCATGTTATGGCATGTTGAAATGACCTAATGGCGCCGTAATTTTCAGTGGAATTCGGCCGAGTTTATGGTTTTACATTACGACCTTATACCTACACACGAACACTGCGTCTCTGGCTGTTATCTACAATGCCCTTAACTTTGCAGATGTTTACATACCTGCTTATAGGCGTATTTTGACACATTTTCACACCTTTCTTTACCCGTCAGCAATCAGTAGTAGTATACTAGAGAGGAAACTTTTTTTTGTTTGTACCCTGAAGGCTCCAAAACTACTGGACCGATTTGAAAAATTCTTTCTCTGTTGAAAGCTACACTCTTCCCGAGAAACATAGGCCATATTTGATCGCGGTACCGGCATTTAGTTCCCCGGTGAAACCGCGGAAAAACGGCTAGTATAAAATACAAACAACTAAACGCGAAAATCTACCAATAATTTTCTCTTCTAGTACCTATATTTTTACCAAAGGAATATTGTGGGAACATGCAATTAAGTAATTAGGCAAGGTGGATGCGCAAGGCCCTGACCTTCAGGCTAATGACGTTGTCGCGAGATTCTGGCAATAAAGATCAGGCGATGCTCCGAGGCTCCCTCTAATGTTAGGAGTATATGTCATGGTTGAAGGTCTGGACTAGTCTAGTTCTAGCTTCAACTAGGTTGCCGTCTGTAATGATAAAATAATCTATCTTTTTCGTTTGAGAGAAAAACTGTTTGTGTAATATGTAATGATCTGTGAGGAATTTGGAGTGTGATCTAATCAATAAAACTCCTAAGAAAACCTGCACCAAGAATCCCTTAACACCAATTCACCGGCATTTCACAAGGCCCACGATAACAACATGATATACAGCCTACATATTTCATAGACACGTTGCATGCAAAAACATTCGACTATCATAAATTATTCAAATAAAGAACAAACAGCCATTTTGTCGCGAACACATTATGGCGCGAACTTGTTGCGTGCTCAGCCGCAGTCAAGTGTTCCCAGGAGGCTGGCGCGACTATCATGGCGAATAAAGTGATGCTCAGTTCACTAGACAAACGGATTTATTATTTACATAGCACTTGTTACTATTGGGGTCTTTTTGTTGGAACTTGAAGAGAAGTAAAATGTTTGGGGACATATTTTAGGAGTATTTTCTTTTTACATTGATGATGTGGTGATTGGGAGTATGAAACTGCCTTTGACATCGGACTTCACCATCACATGAAGACCGAGCCTTACAGAAAACTTTCCATTCATTACCACAGCTGGCGCCTACAGTCATAAAATCCGCTATAGACTACCAATTAATCTTCTAAACGTCTATAACTTCCAGTCTGGTGGTACAACAGTCCCCTTAGAACACAACACGGTCCGTTTCGTGGACAACTTCAGCGCGGGCACCCGTGGCGCGTCTTCTGCCGAGTACTTCCTTGAACAGGGGTATGCGGTCATCTTCATGCATCGCCAAAAGTCGCTGGAACCGTTCACGAGGCACTTCACTGGACAGAAGCTGCTGGATATGCTTGAGATCCAGGATCGAGGACCTAATACTTCTATTTCAGGTTAGTTGATCTTATAAAAAAAGCTTGCAGATATTTTCAGTTTCATTATACTTATAATAAATCTGTAGAGAGGTCAATTCTGTACATTGAATATATTTCCAAAAAAACTATCAGGGGGTGATTAGTGATCGATACTGATGCCAAAAATGCAATCAGTAAAATTTTTGTCTGTCTGTCTGTCTGTATGTTCGTTATGGAAACAAAAACTACTTGACGGATTTCAACGAAACTTGGTACAATGATTCTTCATACTCCTGGGCAGGTTATAGGATACTTTTCATCACGCTACGATCAATAGGAGCAGAGCAGTGAAGGTAAATGTTGGGAAAACGGGAGAAGCTACTCCATTTTTTAAGCTTCCGTCGCGTGTGCTGCCCTAATGGTTACAGCTACACAGAAACCATGTATGACGGAAATGTTCTTCATAAAATTATGTAAAAAATATTCCATGACAGCATATGTCCATCTTTTATGGTTGACTCACAATAACACGTAAAACTCTCGGAAGCTTAGCAGTTCGGAGCTTTCTGATTATATTTGACTACTATTACGTTTATAACACTCTCACTCACACTTATTAAAAATAATTAACACTATTATCTATTCATTAAAAAAAGAATTATATAAATCGGTAATGAAACACCAACGTTGTACATGAAAAACGGTAATAAGCCATCGCGCGTGAATACTGAATCATGCTATAAGGATCATTTTTGTGCAACGGTCGCCGCACTCGACGCGACTCGCGGCGCGGTGGCTGCGCGAGCTTCATACAATATTTGGCTGTTGGTGCGATTGATGCGAATAGACGTTCAGAGTGTTCAACCTTATTGGGTGACTTTTAGGTTTTAAATAATTTATTTTTAACTTTCTTTTGTTGTTATTTTATAAAATAGGTTAGTACCTATTAGTTATTTTGGCAGTGTTTAAATACAAAATATTAATAGTTTACATTTTATTTCTTAAAGTAGTAGTAGGTACGCATTAGTACGCATAGATTTAGATAATTGGAGGGGCTGGTGTTTATTCTTCCTCTGTTTGCACAAAGTCCGACTCTAACGCGGACGAAGTCGCTGGCAGAAGCTAGTTTTAAATATTTTTCAAACATCAATATGTAATATTTCTCCAAAATTCAATGCTATCAAAGATTTGATCATAAACTCACGAAGCAAAAGTAACATCAAGTCCTAACCCTAATAAGGGGTCGAGGCCCCTTTAAATTCGCATTGTGTAAGAGTTTTTCTTATTCCTATTATCCAGTGAAACCAGACAGCGTCGACGTGCTAGCACCCATTCTCCTCCGCTACAAGGCAGCTCACGCAGCGGGTGCGATCCTGCACGTGTCGTTCACCACAGTCTCCGAGTACTTCTGGCTGCTGCGCGCTGCCTGCGAGTGTCTGGCCAACCTTGGTGCTAGGGCCATGCTGTATCTAGCTGCTGCTGTGTCCGACTTCTATATACCTAAGGATAGAGTGGTGAGTAGTTTTCTAGGCTGACTATTGCGTGTCAGGACCACGATGTATCCTTGTAAATGGCATCAGATTCAAAACCAAACACGTCAAAGATGGCGGGGTGACACAGATGTTTCAAGATGGTGAAAGGAAAGCCTCTGGTCATGGGGCATTATAGGCTTATGACAACATAGTAATATCTCGGTACTTTTGCTGATAAACCTCCTCTATTTTAACATTGCGCGATGCGCATACATGGTACTTAAGTACATAATAGGATAAACACCTTAAGCAGTTATTTTTTACTAGGTGACAAGCTTGCCATAGTTTGCGGAATCACCGTGTAAACCGTGCGTTATACCAAACAACCGATAAGACCTCATTATAAAAAAAAACAATGTGCTTTCTACAATCACACCGTTATACCTCGTCTCCACAGCCTACCCACAAGATGCAGTCAGCTTGCGGAGCTCCCATCATCCAACTGCACCTAGTGCCCAAGATGTTGGCTCCCCTCGTCAACCTGTGGGTGCCTGAAGCTTATGTGGTCTCCTTCAAGCTGGAGACGGATGAGAACCTGCTCATACCTAAGGCGAGGGCTGCGCTTGACAAGTATAAGCATAAGGTGAGCTGTACATTTAGGAAAAAGTTGTCAATCCATCAGTTTTCCAGAAAATGGCTACTGTGTCCTTTTACGATAGTAGTAGACTACTCCGAGACCAAAAACTTCAGTAATTGAAATCAACCCCACTCTTTTTGGGGCGCATCATTTATTAACCAACTCAAACAACAAGAGAATAGGAAGGCTACCATATGGTCGATCGTATTGTTTCCTCTAAAGACACTAAATTAATTTCTCACATCCCCACTGCAGCAGCCTTGAAGATTCTATTAAGTTTTTTCTCTCCTGTCTAATATTAATAAAAAATTAGTCGTATATAAACTGATGTCATCTGTGTTGCCAGATGGTGGTGGCTAACTTGCTGCAAACCCGGCACCACCGCGTGATCCTGGTGTCTCCCGACGTGTCGCAGGAGATCGTGCTCACCAGGGAAGAGGTTCATGCCGGTAAGGATGTTGAGGATTCAGTAATAACTGGCCAATTTTATTTTAAAAAATGCGTGATAGGCCAGTTAAATAAAATCATTTTGAATTCTAATTTTACTAGAAGTGCTGAACAGAAAACTCTTGTTTGGCAATAGGTTATTTTAATTATTTTCAATTTTCAAATATGATATACTGTCCAAACTCAAGTTCAATAACATAAACTACATAAACCCTCGATGTGATCAGGGTAAAAAAAAATCGTGTAGTTACATTTGCAGACCATTTAGTGACCACCGAGAAAGTCTACTGGTTTTCTTGAAGGCAGCCTGAACGAATCATATTCAGTACATCCATTACTATGTTCATACCATGACAGCTATGTACATTCCCCTTATGCCCGCTCTACACTTCGCCCGTGGAAAACGCGCGATGGCCGCGAAAGGGCGCGAACGCCAAGTGTGGAGCCGTATCGAAGTTCGAAACGGGCTAAATGTAGATCGGGATTTACATTCGAACAATGTCAACTATGTCAACTGCCTCATTGGTCTAGCTGTCGCAAGCGCGGTTGCTGAGCACGAGGTCTCGGGTTCAATTCCCGGGACGGGCCAAAATAACTTTGTGGGTTTTAGAAACTTTTCACAAAGTAGCCCGGAGCCTGGAAGTTGCATCGGAGAGCACGTTAATGTTGGTCCTGCGTCTGATCTCTCTCCGGTCGTGTCGGATTGCCGTCCCATCGGACTATAAGAGTGAAGGAATAGTGAGTGAACCTGTGTCTGCGCAAATGGTTGTGCACTATAATATGTCCTGCGCAGTTGGCTGATTTCCTTACATGAGAACAGTCGACGTAGCTAGGACATCATTAGAGATCCAATGAACTAAACCAACTACAAAACGTTACTGTTCCCCAGGCGTGGACATCGAGTCGTCGATCGTGTGCGAGATAGTCCGCGTGCACGCGCTGCACATGCGGCACGCGGGCGAGCCCGTGTCGCCGCCGCGCTCGCCGCGCTGATGCGTCCGCCGCCGCCGCCTCTACCTCACCAACCAGTAGGCGCGGCGCCACACACAAGTGCGGGAATGTGGACGAGGTGTGCTCAGCGGTGGACGAAGTGTGGTGAGCAGTGGACCTCATGTGCTGAGCAGTGGACTATATGTGCTGAATAGTTGACTATGTGTGGTGAACAGTGAACAATAATTGATGGACAGTGAACTATGTGTGTTGATCAGTGCACTATGTGCTGAGCAGTGAACTATGTGTGGTGAACAGTGAACAATAATTGATGGACAGTGAACTATGTGTGTTGATCAGTGCACTATGTGCTGAGCAGTGAACTATGTGTTCTGAACAGTGAGCTGTAAGTGCTGAACAGTGGTCTTTATGGCGAAAGTAAACCATTATGTACTGATCAGTGGACTATGTGTTCTGATCAATGAACTATGTGCTGAATAGTTAAATATGTTTTCTGAACAGTGGACTATTTGTGCTAATTAGTGGAGTACATGCGGAACAATGGACCATATGTGCTGAACAGTAAACTATAAGTGCTGAACACTTGACTTAACGTGATGAAAAGTCTGTTATAATTGCTGAACTGTTGACTTCATGTGCTGAACGATTGACTTTATATGCTGAACAGTTGACTATATTATGTGGTGAACATTCTACATAACAGTGAATAGTGATCTAAAACTTGATGAGAGTATAGTCGTCATGCTTCATTGTTATGACCGCGCTCGCCACCGCCTTTACCTCGCGAAACAGTACCCGTGCCGCAGCCCGTTTAGAAAGAACTATACTGAACAGTGAGCATTGCACTGATCGGTGCATGTAATAAACAATGGTTTTCAAAGTAAATAGTGAACTATATGTCGAACTAAAACTTGATGCGTGTATTTACATCGAGTTATTTAAACTCGATGTAAATACACGCATCGACGCAACTTGTCTAAAAAGTCCTTATATCAACAGTTGACTTTAATGAACAGTGGACTTCATAATGAACAGTGAGCTTAAAGTTCATGCACTTTTAATGTGTTGTCATCGTAATGTGAACTTTACATATGGCTAGTGGGCCAACACGTCTTGCTGGCATCTCTGTACCAGCCAGTAAGCGTAACGTTTGTGCAGTTGGAACTCCGTAGTGGATAGTGGACTACTACATGTGTGATGAACAGAACATTAAATTAAGAGAAGAGGAGTTACTAACATGTTTTATTGTATTGAAACTTTCTTATGGAAAAACCCGTGAAGTGCTAGGGCAATGACGTATTTATAAACTGTGTAATGTTTTGTTATTCATTGACGAGCAATCATGCAATGTTTGAACTATGAGTTGTCTGCAGCAAATCAGAGTAAAGTTTCTACTAGTCATGGTGATTTATAGAGCAAAAACATTTAACTGGTAAACCAAGAAAACTTTCTTAAAAGAAAATGGGGATTGAAAAGTTGTACATTGTTTGTACGATGAGTGATATGTTACTAAAAGTTCCCGAACGAGTTGAGTGCTGCGATGTTCGTGCTCGCGAGCGTTAAGTCTATCTTAGCGAATACAACTACTTATGTGACTCAAATAAAATCATGAAAAAACTTTGGTCTGTCGTGCTGAAAATGTACGTGAAGTTCATGAACGTTCTAAGCGATGTAAGGTTTTCGTAAAATGACACTTATGACTTCTCAATACACATGTGTGTTAAATGTATCATATAATACTATGTGTTCCCAGTGTTTAAATGTAACAATAAATGTCTATTCATGCACGTTTTGTATCATAGATGCGCGTTCAGGCATTCGATACATAGGAGTGAGATATCACCCTAAAAAGACTATGATTATGAAAATAATAACATAAGCTGTGAATATTTATACATCTCGGTGTTTTATCTGTCTGTATACCTGTAAACGATATTTTAATATCTCAAAGACAGCTTTATAGTAAAATATTAATGTCTCACTGTGAGTCAAATGACTTCCTAAGTTCTTACAGTTTAAGAAGAGCGAACAAGCATGGTATAAATATAAAAAGTATTTGCCACGCAACATGCACAAGCAAAACATACGGGTCACGGACGCCATTAGACGTCAATATTAAAAACACTCCAGTAGGTAACAGTTTACGTCAAAGAGTGAACTTAAAAATATTATGCCTTATCCGAAAATCTGACCTTGCGTGCTTGCAAAAATATAAACAAACTATATATTTAAACAAGTATCAGCTAAAATATGAGTATCAATGAAAATAAAAGTAATGAGTTCAGTAAGGTCGTTGACTCTCAACAAATGGGTTGTGAGTGAAATCTCCCGATATCTTATATCGAGATAGCCCTTGCCGTTATTGAGGTCAACTACGTTAGTGGTGTAGCTGCAACGGATGAAAAACAAAGGCTTTGGCTGATGAAATCTTTTCATACTGATACATAAGCAAGCTAAAATAACGAGTATTTTATAAATGATCATAAAATATTGCCTTTCGACGCTGAATATTTTTTAACGACGTCTAAAATTATCAAATGACTCCCGCTATGGGTTAGCAGCGGTGAGGAAGTGTCAGACTCTTACTGACTAAAAACCGTCGTGTTCCGTCGTAGGCCTTTTATGTACCAGGGCAGCGGTAACCCTTTCGAACAATCTCGCAGCCCCGGCAGGCCTTGACCCTGCTGAGCCCCGCTGGGGTGTTATAATGGGGCTTAATTTCAGATTCTGGGATCGCTTTTAAAAGTAAACTTGCCCCTCATGTTCAGCGATCCCTTTTACAACCAGCAGAATATATAAATAAAAATAACTTATATAATGTATTTAAAAAATAATAATTAGGATATCACCTCTCGATTTGCCCCAGTAACATCTGTATTAAATTCTTGACCGTTATTTGAAGCTTACTAGTTTGAGATAGGCACCTACGTGTTTTCCGCTTTTATCTCTGTCCTTTTCTACCCCATATCTTGCATCTCTCTCGCACACCGACCAGTTTCACTCCCCACCAGGCAGGAGGCGACGAGTGTTCTCGGCGGCCACAGTTCGTCATTGGCGTCTTGTTTTCCGCCCGAGAAGGTTGGTCTAACCAACCGCTGTAGTATTTCGTTGAAAAATAAACTCAGTGCTCTCGCAGAACACAGGTGAGTTTATAATATTTTATACAATTTGTTAACGGTTTTAACGTTCGATATTCGATTTTGCGAAATCAAGTGTTAATATTTTGTACATCTACCCCTTTTTTGTCACGAGTTTCTTCCGTGTACTTTTTTTTCAGTAATTTGTTTTCAGAATGAGTGACTTATAAAGCAAATACGGATGCGGTAAATAATAAAGCTACCACAGCCCGTGCACGTGACTATGGAAAAGAAAGCAAGCCCGAAGTTCCTAAGGCACCTGTGGCCCTAGTTCAATCCTGCAAGGCGTTCAACTTTTTGACAAAAAAGAATGGTGTGAGGTGCGGTCCAACCAGCATCTCCTTAGTTCGGACTGGTCACTACCGCACTTGAAGAGGGCTGGTGGTGTCAAGAAAGCTTTTCGGCCTTGAAAGACTTGGTACGCTCCCCTCGGACTGCCAGTAAGTCTGTTAGCCACCCCCCATGGGGGTCGGCTCATTATCACGGCGTGTGATGGTTTTCGGCCTTGAAAGACTTGGTACGCTCCCCTCGGACTGCCAGTAAGTCTGTTAGCCACCCCCCGTAGGGGTCGGCTCATTATCACGGCGTGTGATGGTTTTCGGCCTTGAAAGACTTGGTACGCTCCGCCTAGGACTGCCAGTAAGTATACTAGCCACCCCCCGCAGGGGTCGGTTCATTATCACGGACCCGCGCAGGGTACCAATCTTGCATTTTGCGAGTCGCAGCATCATTACAAAGCAGGGACCAGTAAGTATACTAGCCACCCCCCGCAGGGGTCGGTTCATTATCACGGACCCGCGCAGGGTACCAATCTTGCATGTTGCGAGTAGCAGCATCATTACAAAGCAGGGACCAGTAAGTATACTAGCCATCCCCCGCAGGGGTCGGCTCATTATCACGGACCCTCGCAGGGTACCAATCATGCATGTTGCGGGTCGTACCATCATTGCAATCTACCCTCGCAGGGTGGCTTTTTGGATCGACTTTCGAAGAGTCGCCATTATAACCTTCCCTCGAAGAGAAATGGTAATCACACTCACGCTGAATGGCGTGTGACGCAAAACTCTAAAAGCTCCCTTGGGATATCACGAGTAAATTACAATAGGAACCATGTCCAACAGAGGAAACAGAAAGCGTCCAGGACCGCAGGCGGACTTTGATGCGTCCAACAAGGCACGTAAGTTATGACTTTCCAGGCGGGTTGCCTAACATTATATCAAGACCAATGGAAAGAAATGGGAGCTCCGCCTTTCTTGTTAAAAATAATAACTGGGTATCGCATACCATTGGCCAAAAGCCACCTTTGATAGATAATGCCAGATTTGACCAGAGAGTCCAAAGAGATGGATGTCGTCATATCCCAAATGATAAAACAAAAAGTTCTATTGATAGCTGCAAATTCTGCCAGCTTTCTTTCCAATATGTTTCTTGTGCCCAAAAGGCGACGGAAAGAACCGTCCAATACTCAATCTCAAGGTTCTCAACAAGTTCATAATTACGGAACCCTTCAGTTTAATAAATGTTTTTCGGGTGCTAGAGTTTCTTCAGAAAGACGAATGGCTGTGCAAGTGGATCTCGCCCAGGCTTACTTCTACCTTCCGGTAGCCAAAGGTCACAGATATGTTCTTCGACTAGTATACAGAAGAAGACTGCTTCAGATTACGTGCCTACCATTTGGCTTAAGCACGGCACCCAAGACCTTCGCCACAGTGACCAATTTGGGTGGCTCAAACTTTGAAAACTCAAGGGTTACTCATAATTGTGTATCTCGATTTTCTGGTGGCTCACCAAGATATATTTGCCTACTTTGGGATCATTTGCACCATGTTTTGGATGGCAAGTGAATAAATCGCAAGCATTATCAACAAGATAATGACAAAACGCACTACGTGACAAACAGCACGACAAACTTAGAAGACCTGCATAGCTTGATAGGACTTTTAAACTTCGCAAGTTTTCGTTGTTCCATACGGCAGACTGCATTACCGGGCTCTCCTCACTTTCCTCAATGCAGTGTTGAACAGCAATCTATACCTACCCTATTCATGGAACCGTGAGCCAAACGGTGAACAAACCATAAAAAGGGTTCTTATAAGTCACGATTGAAGTAATGATCATATTTTATAAAAATAACTACGAAAGTAATATACTGACAACATTAGAAATGATATTTTAGAACGATGTCTGTGGAACTTATGCAATCTTTTCAAACTTAATTGAAATCAAATATGTATGATAAATGCCGTAAATTATTTTCTTAATTTTAATGAAATATGTAGTAAATCGTTTACATGTAAAATGAACCTAGAAGTCTTGACTGTCATACATAGAACCCTACTTAATTGAAGACCACAGATACTAAGAACATTTTACATAAAAATGTGACGTTTTTGTCATCGGTCGGGTTATACCCACCATTTTGAAAAAGTGTCATTCTTTGGTTACATTGTGGGCTCACGGCTCGGTGAATGGAGTATAGCAATGTTGAACCTACCAGCAGATACCTTAGCAGATCTAAAGTGGTGGCTGGTCAGCTGCCACCAAACCTTGGATATTCATTCGCCACTTCCCTGTCACCTTATAACCACGGACGCCTCCGATGTAGGATGGGGGCACAACTGAACGGAACTCCCGTAATGGGTTCATGGAACGAGAGAGAAAAAGGCTTTCACTGCGATCTGAAAGAGATGCTTGCAGTATTAACTGGAAAATCACGGCAAGTTGCTAAAGAGATCAACAGCCATTTTTCAATGCAGAAATGGGACTGTGGTGTCATATCTAAGAAATCAAGGTGGCACCCGATCAAGGAGCCTACCGAACTTGACGTACAGAGTATTCAGTTATCTTGAGCTGTATCAAATCTATCACGTCGTGAATCATATACCAGCCCTATTCAACAGTCAGGCAGACCATCTCTCCCGACACAAACCTCCACCGGAGTGGCATCTTGTATCAGCAGTGGACCTATTTGCCTCGAAGCGAGCCCAGGGACACATAGTTGTGTACTACGTGCCCCTAGATCTGAAGGACCCGAAAGCGGGGTTCCACGATGCATTTTTCTCAAGTTTTGACTTACCCGCTAGCATGGGTATTACCGCCACCTTACCTTATACCGTAGGTCCTCAGTCATCTCAATTCAGGAACGGGAGTTAATCTCATAGTAGTTCCTTCGGTGGCACCAGGTATTTTGGCGAGCAGATTCCCGAAGTCCCGATCATTAGCAGTACCCTACACACTGATGAACCTCGAGCAGAAACCGATAGACACAGCAACGGGGATACCCCCTGCCAAGGTCAAGGAAATGGGGGGGGGGGAGGGACAAGGAGTCTCTCCGACTGAAGTCTTCTTCAATCCACACGCAACACTTATCAATCAGCTTGGAGTCGATGGTTAAATTGGGGCGAAAAGTATGAAATTGGATCCTATGAATCCTTGAATCCCTATTTGGACCTATACTTGCCCAATTTTTAGCGGACTTACACATAGTAAATAAACTAGCATACAATACTATTTTATTACACAAGTCAGTTATAGCTACACTATGCAATGCGGAAACCACTCTAGAGCTAGGTTCACACGTTCTAGTCGGACACATTTTAAAATCAATAGCGCTGAGCAAACCTGTTCCCCGGGAAGCCGTCCATCTGGAATATTGACCAATTGGTAACCTACTTAAGTGCAGTAAACGTAGACGAGAATAATCCATTTGCAACTTCCAGGCACACTGCTGCTCTTTCTTTTGCTAGCTTGTTTCGGAAAGGCGAGTCCATGATCTTTCCTTGCTTGCAATAGACCCAGAACATTTCAAAAACAACAAAGATAATTTAATCTTATGGCCAGTCTTTGGCTCTAAGACCGACAGTTCTAGTCATAGGCAGTCGGGTTGTTGTTTGATGGATAATCAGGAAAATATAAATCTAAGTCCAGTGTATTGGGTCAGAAAGACTAAAGCCTTGTTAGAAGATAGACGGACATCGGCTAATTCCTTAAATTTATTTATATCCGTTAGAGGCCAACCAAAGGCACGCACCCGAACGATGATACGGGTGGATTAAGACATTGTTAAAAGGGGCAGGAATAACTACAACCCCAGGAAGCTTCCACTCGGCGGTAGCGTCAAAATCTGTGTTGACAATATACCTTTGGACGATATATTAGCAAAGGGTAATTGGCGATCAGGCAATACATTTGCCCATTTTTACAGAAGGGAAAGATACCCACTAAATAGAAGTAGCAAGTTATCTCGATTATTTAATTAATCCAGCTGATTAATGTCTATATTTTTGTTACTATTGTTATTAAGAAGTATCGCAATGTTTTTGTTAATTACTATTAGAAAATGAAATCAATTTTTGCTTTTGTTCTTGCATCTCTCTTTTAATTTTTATTACTCATCCTTCGAGCCCCTTTCCCAACTATGTTGGGGTCGGCTTCCAGTCTAACAGGATGTAGCTGAGTACCAGTACCAGTTAACTTTGATTACATTAGTATTCCAGGACGCAATACACATACTTACATGTGATTACTCGTGTACCTAAGTACCTATTTACATACACAATTTCATTGTGCTTTTGCTCACATTGGCGTCCACTTCCACCAGGCGATAACAAACACGTCTCAAACTAGTAAGCTTCAAATAACGGTCAAGAATTTAATAGCAGCGTTTTACCTGAAATAAAACGCATATTAAATACTTACCTTATTTGAAGCTTACATTTTAATTTCTGCCTGGTGTTTTCGACTCAATGACGAACTGTGGCCGCCGAGAACACTCGTCGCCTCCTGCCTGGTGGGGAGTGAAACTGGTCGGTGTGCGAGAGAGATGCAAGATATGGGGTAGAAAAGGACAGAGATAAAAGCGGAAAACACGTAGGTGCCTATCTCAAACTAGTAAGCTTCAAATAAGGTAAGTATTTAATATGCGTTTTATTTCAGGTAAAACGCTGCTAACTAGATTTTATATGTCTGTAATTTTTATTAAAATGTCTAAATGTAATATTATAACGACTGTAAATACGAGAAATATTCAAAAATATTAAATAAATTTATCTATCATCAGAACTTCCAATAGGATTTTAAATGTTAACTTTATGGAAAATAGTAAAACTACATGTGTAATATTTATTATTGTATTTTGTAATAGGCAACACTGTTAACAACAAAAATGGGTAAAAAAAACATATGCGAGTGTACCTAACTACTTGAAAAAAATATCCGCATTCAAATGAAATGTTCTTCCATTCTTGTTGTTAAAAGAATACATATTTTGTTGTTAGTAAATGGTTTGATGTGTAGGCTAACTTCGGATTTCAAAAAAGTATCTATCTGTCAATTTACTTACTAAAGATAGGATTTCTCTGGTAAGCAAGTCAGATAGATTATTGAAATCTTCCGTAATTGGATACTAGTGTAATACAGTACCTGTAGCGTAAGGATGGCAGGCCTTAGATGCAGGTGAGCCTAAATGAACAGCGGGGTTCAATATCACTCGATATGATTATGCATTTTAATACAAAACATTATTATAGAATGTTAGAATTTTAACGCATAAAGAAGCGTCCTAATTACATAATAACAAATAGCAATCAATTGCTTTTAAAAATAAAGGAAATTGTTATGTAATTAGGCTGCTATGTGAAACACTTGCACCTGTGTCGTGTTTTTACTACTAAATGGAGATTTAAACTGACTATATATACATAGGTAATTTTGCATTATATTTTATTTAAAAATATTGCAAAATTATCTATACAAATGTATCTTTAATTAAGATTTAAATTATTAAAATATTTATTTACATAAGTTTAAAAAAGTGTATCATTTATTTATCGATAAGATTCAATGTTGTACGGTGTAAATAGTTGTAAGTCTTATGTTTCTACTTCTCACTTAATATATTCTTCAGGACCAGGACTTTATAAGATGCAGAAAGTAAGATAGCATTCTACTTTTAACTAAACAAAACGAGATATTACGATTTGTCGATAATTTTATATCGATAAATCGTAAAATATCGATAAAAATAGCCTTATTTTCAAATGCCTTATTTCGAAACTCATTAGTGTATAGTTTAAAAACATTTCTCCTAGATTGTTAGTTATAAATAGTAATGTTTTGATCGTTCTGTTATTGAAATTGATATTTTATCGTCATAAATGGATATATTATTTAAAATTTTAAAGTTGGTATATACTAAAGAGTTTTACATATCAAATACACAATTGTTCGCGTGTGAAACCGATTCAAATGTTTATTTTATTCAGGCGTTAATGTTATTTATAATATTCGTAAGTTAGTCATTCTACTGATAACTTTAACACAATTATTTTTGTTGTTAAAGTCAAATGATAGTGGGTATACCGGTTTGAGCAAGAAGACTTGATCTTTTTATTGTTCTTGAAGTCGCTATCTATTTTACAACCCGAGTCAGGGACCTATGTTCACAGTGTTCTGTGAAACTTGAAGAAAGAGAGCTATATTCACAATTATCGTCTCTTTCGTTCCCTGCGTTATCGATACGGGCGTTTGCCTAGTTTTCATGGGCACATCATTATTAAACAATTCATTATCAAAAATTGTCTTGAAACTAAGGCCTTAACAAAATTCGTTTTGCTAAAATACTACGTTAAACTATAAAGGTGCTCCATCGGGATATCTTCATTCTGAACTCATATTCGTGAAAAGTCTTTTATATAATCATAGTTGATTATTCAATGATTTTAGTCGATTTAGTGTTATACAAGATTTTTAAATATTTGATACTTAGATAAAGTCTAGATGATATGACTTCTAAAGTAGACGCCAGAAATGCGCAAAAAATTTGAAAAACTGTAAAATTGCCTTTTTATTAAAAGGTAAGTTAATATTGATATCTGGCGTCAATAGTTCTATATTCGTAATGGTTGCTCTAGTTATTCTTCGAAATACAAACAAGCCTTGTCATAAATATTGAAGGCTCATTCGGAAGAAAATTGGAGCAACCAATGTATAAAGAAGTCATTCGATATTTTCACACTCCATTTTAAAGGAAAGCAGGGAAACAGCTAGCGTTGGAATTCATGTTTGTTTTTGTCCTCGAAATTATTGTCTCGAAAATGTTTGATTTGAAATTCTTACCACTTATATTCGTTACGGCGATTTCGCTAATAGTCTTGGTTGAATTTATCTACGCAAGTTTTATACAAATTAATAAATTGTTCTACATACACGTACTCTACTCTACTCGAATACAGAACCTTTTTTTGTCAGTTACAAATATAGTCCGATTAGTTTTCAACTCGAATATTGATACAAAATATTGGCGAAATTGTGATTATTTTAAACATACACAACCTATGTAATTTTTCGTTAAAGAATCGTTATTATCAACATCAGTTGTTATTGTTTATTTCTCGAAATTTTAATTAAAATATTTTGGAAATTGTATTAAGCGCTGTGTTTAAATGTATATGTAAATGTGTGTACTGGGATATAAAGGGTATTTATCATATAGATGTCGTGCCGGAGTGGTTTATATCAGACTTATAGAATGTTCTATGTAGATAGATATTATACCTGTTTGTGTGTGTGCCTGGGACTATTTCTCTCAAAAAGTACAATACTTACTAGACAAAAATAATCAAAGAAATTATTAACACGTTGTTCTATTTAATCTACGACGGAAAAAATGCCTGGCGAAAGGTTCCACGCACAGATACAAACATTTGATTGTGTAAGTGTAATATCATGTTTTATAACTATTATATCATATTTTATGGAACGTTGATGTGTGGGTAAGTTCTTCAAGTATTAAATCCATATATTCTAAGTATCTAGTTGTACTATCTGTATGTTGTAATATCATCCTTATGTACTTGACAATAAGGTCGATTACAATTTTTAACAAATCAACTACTTCGCTGTCGTGGAATATATGCAAATACATAATGTAATTTGAACGTTGTTCTTTTATATTTTGGTGTATGAAAATTCTACTTAATATAGTTTGAAAAACAAACACGTAACTTGCTCGTTTAGAGCTTTTTAACCAAAATATTATTTCAAATCATATTCACATTTTATTCAAAGTTAAGTAATGTGACTTTTGATTATGTATTTGTATCTATTTTCACGATGGCAGTGTTTCAGCACAATACAGAACAAGTAGGCTTAATTCTAAACAGAGATTAAAGTAGCTTGGACCATGATCATATTCTTTTCAAAACTAAAAACGATATTGTGGGTTTTTTTTAATGTAAAAGTTATAGCTGATCAAAATATGTTTCTTGTTATATTGTCAAAAGTTCGAGATTAATTGAATACTATGAGTATTTAAAAAAAATATTGTTTTGGTATAAAATCATGTTCTCAGGCTTCAGAAAAATGTTAAAGGAAATAGCGCTTTCATTGTTCAAAATGAATTTGAAATCTATAGTCGCCTACAACAATAACGTACATAAATAAATTGGATTCAAGTATGTTGTTGCTGTCGATGATAGCACTATTTCCTTCACTCGAATAAGGCTCACCCAAGAACCACGCGTTCCTTGAGAGTGCAAACGCCGATGTACCCTCGTCAAACTCCACGCTCACTCCGCGTCATCGCAGCTTCCACGTGACGTTCACGCTCAAGAAATGCGAAATGTGTTGTCAGCCTTACCCGACCTTACATTTGTAAGTTACCTTCATACAAAATACGTAAGTAACTACCGTAAGCGACTTACGAGGTTTTACATTTGTAAATCATAAGCTACTTAGCTACGTAACTTACGAGTGTAAGGCAGGTATAAAGCTAAGTATTGTGCCTACAGTTCCATATTGTAAGAAACACGAGTTTATCTAACTTGGGTATATGTCGTTGTGATACTGTACTGTGTCTATGCTACTCAACGAGACTTTACTACATGTGGATTAAATACTTTGGCATATTTTAATGTAATACGTGTTTTATTTGCAAGTTTGAACCTTCCCTAACTATTATTAAAGCGAGTTCACACGGTGCCAATACCGAATTATCGTTTATTTATTAGACTTCAAACGTTCAACGAGGCATGAAAGGTATCCTTTTTATCGCTATGGATGGAGCCGAAGCATGGGCGTAGCCAGCTTTGGGCTCAGGGTGGGGCAGCAGTCAACTTATCCCCGGGGGAGGGCGGGGGCCCTCCGATTTTTGTATCTTAATTTGAGAAGTTTATATTTTCAGGTACAGAAAATAAACAATCACACACAGGACAAAAGCCAAAAGTAAGGGCATATAGTTTCTGAATACGCGAGCGAAGCGAGCGCAAAATTTTTATCGGACTTAAACCAAATATTACGTAAAATTTAGCCCAAACGTACTTAACTTTTTGTTTGTTGACAAATGCAAAAATAAGGGCATATAGTTTCTGAATACGCGAGCGAAGCGAGCGTGAAATTTTTATCGGACTTAAAGCACATATTACGTAAAATTAAGCTCAAACGTACTTAACTTTTTGTTTGTTGACAAATGCAAAAATAAGGGCATATAGTTTCAGAATACGCGAGCGAAGCGAGCGTGAAATTTTTATCGGACTTAAACCAAATATTACGTAAAATTTAGCCCAAACGTACTTAACTTTTTTTTTCTTAACAAATGCAAAAATAAGGGCATATAGTTTCTGAATACGCGAGCGAAGCGAGCGTGAAATTTTTATCGGACTTAAACCAAATGTTACCTAAAATTTAGCCCAAACGTACTTAACTTTTTGTTTTTTGACAAATACAAAAACAACATAGTTTCTGAATACGCGAGCGAAGCGAGCGCGAAATTTTAATTATTTTTTAAGACTTAAAACCAAAAAGTACGTAAAATGTAGCCTAAACATACATTTTCACGAATAGGGGGAGTAGGTACGACACCCGATTTACGTCCATACGAAAACCCCCTCGCTCGCATAGATAAATCGATAAAAATAAAGTTAGATAACGAATAGCAACGCGCGCAGCTAAGCTTCGCGGACCACTTGGAATGCCTCCAGGGACCACCAGTGGTTCGCGGACCACCGGTTAAGAACCACTGTGCTAAACGATCGTTCTATTGTACAGGAAATCAGTGGTAACTGTCATGCACCTTGACTCAATAGTAATAACTACGATTTTCCTATAAAACTGTTACCACTGACCTGAAGTTGACTGTACATGGCTGTGCAAACAAAATAGCGAGCGCGGTTTTTACACTAGGATAAAATTGCATTTCTGAAAATTTTTATCACATCTACCAGTTCCATCTCCTTCAATGCATTATTTTTTGGATTAGATGGACGGCTCGGCTCGCTACGCTACATAGCAGCCATTCTTTTAGGGAATACGGCTCGCTTTCAACACCCCAAGACACCTTATAGGTCAGAGCCAGGCCCCAGGGTGGGGCAAGTGCCCCAGCTTGCCCCAGTGTGGCTACGCCCATGAGCCGAAGTAAGTTTAAGGGTTATTGCGGACTGAATCCCACTATAGTTCGGCCATTCAGAGAATGCGTTCCTGACACGTCGCGATTGAACTGACGACGTAACTTTGCAATGGCGTTGCAGTTACGATAAAAATATTTTTGCTGGTTGTTTACCGTTTTAACAATTGAGGAGCATTAAAACAACATTATTATATCAATAATCAATGAATGTTATTACGTCGTCAGTTCAATCGCGACGTGTCAGGAACGCATTCTCTGAATGGCCGAACTATAACTGCTTGAATACCGCTAATTAGAGAACAAAAGAAAATCAATTGTGTCTCGCGATTATCCGTGCACCGGGATACAAGGGTTTAAAGCTTATCTTCTGAAACTAGTGCCACTGGAAACGGTTAGATATTTCTCCCATAAATGATAATAATCTTTGTCAAGCAATCAGACTGATCATGCAAGCTTTAAGGACGCCGTCTTTCAGCTGGAAGCCAGTTTCTGACTACTTCTAATTCCTGGAAAAAACCTGGTTAATTTTGGCCATGGTAAATGATTATTGTAAATAAACACATTAACAGATAATGTAGTATCTGTTAGAAATTATTTTCTTACTCACTTTCTTATCATAGTTTATTACCAACAAAAGTAGAAATTAGGATTTCAACGCGTGCATCATCGATTACTATCTATTATGTGAGCCTGTGAGCCTAGTTTTCGAAAATAAAACAAAACATGCGATGACAGTTTCTCAGTTCAAAGTTGTCATGGCCTGTCAGAATTGCACTGAAATATTTGTAAATACATAAGAGTACTCGTTTATGTGGGCACATTAGTGGCTGATGTTATCATTTATATTATTTTTGTTCTAAATTGTTACAATATGGTAAGTTGGCGTATCTTGATGGTTAGAAAAGAAAGTTAGTCTGACGAAATCAACAGGTACCCAACAGTCGTACCGCATTCAACTAATATAATAATACTACAGGTACTCCATAACCAAAAATAAACAATAATTATGAACAGCTGCATCAATGGTATTTAGTGTAGAAAGGAATCAATTCTGGTAATGTTGTTGAATTAAATGGTAGCCTCCTAATTTCTCTGCTTTTCAGGATGATGAAATAGAAGACGTAGTAGGCGATGTAAAGCTTACAGAATCACAGAAAAGTGTAGCCATGTCGAATGTGTACTCTCTGGACTTCAACGACAACGACAGCAGCTCTGAGAAACTCAACTCCTCGGGAATGGAGACATACGTGCTAGAGTGGGACAGCGAAGACAGTGATTGTTCTGTTATGCCAAGCAACGTCAGCATCATCAACATGAAAGACAGACCTGCGAAGCCTGTCCTCATCAACAGAGACACACAATATGAAGCTACCAAGAAAATCAACACGGCCTCCTCCAAATGCACCATTATTGCACAAGAAATATTTACTCAGACTAGCAAGACAATCATAGAACTAGCTGAGAGTGACGGCGCAGTCAGGAGACCAATCGGAAGCAAAACATTAGAAACGCAAACCTCATTCATATCAATAACGGAAAATAAAACTGTCGAGTATACCATACAGATGGCAAGTGTTACGCAAAACATACCTAGAAATGAAAGCATTGGCGACTCCGGCGATAACACCACTGTTAATCCCACCGAATGTCACCAAATATTCCCAAATTCTATAGATGACGGTTCCTCCAAGTTTGTTATATCTGAAACAGAAAACGAAAAAACCGACGACTGTACGAGTGACAACAGCTCACATAGCACCGACAAAGTAACTACAAACATTGATAACGACGATTCTAAAGAAAACACAAATGAATTGGCAGACGAACCACCTGAGTACGAGAGTACGAGTGATTTTGAACAATCACCCGATATCACTGACAATGACATGGAAGAAGATTCTCTCATGGAACCCAAGCTTAAACCTAGCAATAGCGATAACCAAACCGACAGCAGCTCCACTCCACGATCTGTTGACAACGACGTTGCTGAACTATACAGCAAATTATCTGAGAGCTTGGAATGCCACCTGCGCACTTCTGATTATGAAAATAAACGCTTCGGACACCTAACTCCTTTGACTGAAGAATCAGTGATAAAGAAAAATAGCTCTAGCGACATAAATGTTGAGACACAGCACAATAACACGTGTCAAAGTGATGATGATGGAGTACTGTTCACAAATAATGCCGGAATTAAAGTTAAGATGTTTCCAAAACCAGAGAATAGCAAAGAAATTGAAACCTTGAAATTGCCACCCATCCAAGGTAACTACAACTGTTCCGATGGTGGCAATCTAAATTTCTTATTTTCCATAAGTAACAATAATAAATTATCAGCTAAGAATAATAACTTGCCGAGCGTTAATGAGGATAGAAAAGAAAGGAACGTTGATCGGTGGGAAATAGGATCTAAAGAACTGGCGGCAGGCGAAAGTCCACTTATAAGTGGAAGAAGTGGTAAGTTTGAGATAGAAAAAATCTATGAAGTATCAATTTGGATAAATCCTATGTAATCCGACTAATATTATAAATGCGAAAGTCCGTTTGTTTACTACGCTTTCACGCAAAAACTAGTTAACCGATAATCACGAAACTTTGTACACATTCTTGGTGGTACTAGAATGAGCATAGGATACTTTTTATTTAATAAAAAAAACTCACTCAAATACCCTTACACAAATATCCTTATTAGACGATGCGCATGTGAACAGTAAGTATCTTATCAACTTTCCATGTACAGCAAAAGCTTTGCAGTCCACTGAATATATCACAATGGCGTGCGGACCAGACATCGACAGAACCGTCCAACTGCCTCCCATCCACGCGGAGTGCCACGTGCCGAACACTGCGACCAGGTCCGACCTTCACGTGCCAACTGGGAGCAAGCCAGACGTGCTGGTCACCGAGTCCACCTCCCCCATCAGCATTAAGGACAAAATTAAAGAGCTCAAGATGAGCCACAGGCCACGGAATTCTTGGACCCATTCGAAGTTTGCTCAGTAAGTTCTTCGGAATGTGAGCTTATAGTTGTCTGACTTTTGAAAAACTTTTTTGCAAAGATATACATACGATGCACGTTTTGATCTTCACATCACACATCATACCTCCCATTGCGGCAGCAACTCTTGGCTCTATGTATTCTCCACATACTAAGTAGCTTCCTAAAGCGATCTCAAAATTCTTACTACCCAACACACCATCTACAACCTATATTCTTCTCCTACCAAAAGCTCCCCCCACATTCTTTTCAAAAGCCCCGTTATCTTCACCAGTGGAACAGAAAGCAGAAGTGGCTCCCCCAGCACCACCATGTCTCCTGACGAGAGCAGAATCACAGACGCCGCGGAACGAGGATGTGAACTGCTCTGCGCCGAGCTGCTGAAGAAACTGCGCTCGCACTCCTGGTAAGCCACCCTCGTGAAAGGTGCACCCAAGCAATCAGAAGTTGTAAGAAGTCCTAAAGCTGTTCCCATTATTGAATGTACCTATCTGTTCATTACCTTACCATAGTTCTATGATAAACTACTCGATAGATAGGATATTGGAAACTACTGATACTCATCCTTCATTTAAAGTTCTTCACAAAAAACTAACGTTGCAGTTAGACTATTTATAAATTCGTGAATTTCTGGGTTCATGAAGTGTCTGTTTGTACATTTTAAAGAAAATTAACAGCAAACTTAAACTTGCTTTCTCCCAGGTTTGAAGTAGCAGATGCTCTGGAAGACCTGCCTCGTGTCTTGGACAAGTTTTGGGGCGTCATAGCTGAGCACAGAATTGCAGATCTAATAAGACAAGTAATTACTTTCTAATATTTTAATACTCGCATTTTTTGCCTTATTTCCAAATGCGTGGCCAGCTATTACCTATGTATTCTTTTTTGAAAAGTTAGGCAATCAAAAGCAAAAGTTAGGCAGTAAAAGTTTGACCTCTGTAAAAACTCGTACCGCCTATGCTCTATGCAAATACATGTTTCTTCCTTTCTTTCTGTAACTACCTATATGAAAACGTTTTTTTTGTGTGAAGGTGACGGCCCACGTAGAATCCCCGAGGACGCAGGTAGCGCGCGCCGCGTGCAGCACTCTTGCCGTTATACTCAAGAACACCAACTATACTAAAAAGCCCGTATGTAACTTGCAATTTCGCTAAATAAATCTGTTAGGTAACCTGCAGAAATAATTATATATCATCCCAGTCGCAATTGAAATTCAGCCACAAGCAATTTGTTAATCCAAAAATGTTTTCACACGTTTTACTGCCGCAAAAATCCATAGCAAATTCACCGAAACAACGTAAGCATCTATAAAAAAAAACATGTCGGGAACAAGACCTCGCAAAATGTAATAATGTACAAAAGATGCAATTTCAGCACCAGAAAAAAAAAACAATATACTCATTAATACATCGATATCTCATACCCAGGACTTCTACGAAGCCGTGACAATTCTACTGATCAAGACTGGCAGCTTCAGTCGCCCAGTCAGACGTGCTGCCAATGTAGCTCTAGACGACATTGTCTGTGGCGTAGACTTGAGTCACGCAGTCACTGCACTATGCATCCACGGCTCTGGGTGAGTCCAACCTTTTCATAGCAACACCGGACTACGGGCCCGTAGCCAGCCGTAGCAGCTCGTAGCACGTAGCAACAGTATCGTAGCCCGTAGTCCGTAGCTGATTTAGGATAAATCACCGTAGTAGTATTTTTTTCAAGCATAATTTTTTGTAATCTTCGGTATAGTATGCGCGGATTTTAATACATGCAATGTCTACATCGTTCTTGAAAAATAAACATGGAGATATAAATGCAAAATACGTGATGTTGTATTTTTTATTAACACGCTTATATTCACTTGTAACTATGTGTGTAAAAAATCTTATAATCTTAACTTTACCCACTTCCCGGCCTTCGATTAGGATGAAATTTTGCACACGCTCTGATTTCTGATGACAATACATGACTGACTAGCTGAGAAACGTTACAAAAACCGTGTTATTTAGTTTTTGAAACTATTTGTTTTTAATTAAATTAATTTTTTGTATAGGCACAAGAGCGCTCTAGTGCGCTGCGCGGCAGCCCGGCTGCTAGTGGTGTGCTGCGCGCTGGGGGGCGGGGGGCGGGACCTGCTGCGCGCGCGCCCCCCGACCGCGGCCAGCGCGCGCCGCCATGCGCTGCGCTCGCTCGCCTCGCTGCTCGATGATAAGAGCACTGATGCTAGGTAACGACACTAAACTTTAATTATTTGACTTAAAAAAAAGGATGAGGGTCTCGATTTAAGTGTTTTTTTTTTTTCAAAAACTGATGTATCGTGTAAAAATCTCAGTCGCCTGAAATTACTCTATCCTAATAGACGGACATGAGTTGCTGGGGTGTTTGTTACGCCACTTTTTCACAGCAAAAACACATGGAAAGTGGTGATGGGTGGGCGTTTTGGGGGCTGTCTTTTGTTCTGTCGTTCAAAAATTGCACATTCATCAGTCTAATTTAATTATTTTTTGAGTTTGATTTATCAATTTCACAGAAAGTACGCTGAGCGTCTATACACAATGCTGCGCCCGCTGTCAAACTTCGAGGCTTACTACCTGACAGACGTTGACGTTGAAGTGGCGTCTCGGCAGATGAAGAAGTACGACCAGCAGCTGCTGAGCGGCCCCCCGGAAGGCAGGTGACGTCACAGCCTGGGCCAAGAGGTCAACGGCCCCAGGGGGCCATCGCGAGACAAGCGTCACTTCGACTGTGATCTAGGGACCGACCATAGTTGTCGTGCATAATTCTGAAGCCAAAACATACCCTTACATGTATTTAAAAACAACGTTTTTCATGTAGCGAACCAACGAGAATTTGTGTATAATAAAGTTTTTATTTAACACAAAAAAACTAACAAATTTAATCAAAGGCTTCTAAAAAAATACTCCATGGAACGAGGACAGTGTATTTCGAATCTTTTAGTGCTGTTCTGATTGTAAAAAACATAAATAAATAATCCATTAAAAAAATCTTACAGCACATAAACACAAAAATATTAAAAAAGTTACTTAGCGTTGTATTTGTTTCAATACTGCGAGAGTGCGTTTGATATAATTCTTATATATGTATCAGAACTTAGTTTTAAATTGGCCGATTTTAAATTTAAATCTCTATTTAAATTTTGAAGTTATTTTTTCTACGACCACCGTGGTAATTATACGGTATGGAACACCGTGATTCTGCTTTACAGCTTACCATCGCTTCAAGGAGTTCCTTCTTGTAACTCTATTCTCTCTGGTACAATCACAAATAAATAGTATGTTACTACAAGTGAGCCTTATCGTCGTCAAAACCCCTAGTTCCATATAAAATATTCGTTTTTGTTAGAAAAGGTGATATTAGTACTAATAGTTTTGTAAATATATTATTGTATTTACACAATATCTTAGTGCATGTTTTTGTAAACATATATTTATTGAATCTGTGTCGGTCATTAGATAGGTTTTCATTGAGTTTTGTACGCCACGGTTGTAAAATAAGTATGACTTTTGGATTTATAGTAAAGTGTGTAGATAAACTACTGCGTTTTATTTGAAGATTTTTAATACATGAAAATGACGTATTGGATTTTGGGTCGAAAACGCCGTGACTCCCCTTGTTAGATGGAGTAAGTTTTAAAGAATGACAACTGGGAATACTGAAAATGGAGAGAAACTTTCTAGATTTTCTAAAAAAAAACCATGTTCGCCAATAATAATTGTTTTATTAGTGTACAACTTAAATGTACTTGTTGCTGTGCTACATTGAACGCGAGATCACAAGAGATTCATGTGTACCGATAAGGAGCAACTAATAACTTATTTATAATCGAATGCATCATCCGATAGTTCGGAAGCTGATGTCGACGTGCATTCACACTCGTAGTACTGATCGAGTGCGCGTGTCCCGCGGCCGTCCCTCCTAGATACACGACCTTAGGGCACGAACAGAGTGGAGGCGGACACGGGAGCGGGTACCCAAAATGTATTGTGAAATGTGGAATAATTTTATACAATCATAGTTGTCCTGCGAGCCGCGTGACTTCAAGGGGTGGGCGCGGGCGCTTGTAGCTGTAGCGCGGGTGTTTCTTATAGCTCACTCCAGCCGTTTCGTTCGTATCGCTAATAATGTAGCCGTTAGATGACCACGCTTGTTTATAGACACTCATAGCTCGTTTGGCACTGTGATCCTGATCACGCAGACAGTAAAACCGACCGTAAGACTCGAGCAACCGCGCCCGCCCCCGCTGGTGCAGTCTGACTGAGGCCTTATACTCCGTGGTCCCGCGCTCTGTGTGTGCGTGCCTGCCCCGCCGGCATGTTCTATGTCTGCGTACACGCATCGGTGCGCGCGCACCCGCCAAGTACACCCGCACCCCAATCAAGGCTAACTTACATACTCATAGTACATTATATATGTACGTTGTGTTCTATTGATAACTTTCTACGTGTTTGCAGATTACGATTGTACAATTAAAATCTAATAACAAAGCGGCTTATCTTATAATGTGATCTGACCCGGTGATCTTGACGTAAGTGCGCCTAGATAGTGCGTCCACAACATCTGTTATTAAAACATTATACTCGCCTGCACAATCGGTCAGGTCATTCGTTGTGACATTGTGCACTTGCTTTTTGCTATGACGGTCAATGCTCGGGCGCATGGTAATAATGGGTACATGCACGTCAAAGGCATGGAATGAAAATGTTTATGTTACGCAGCAATATTGGAAGAATAACAGCCCCTTTTACCTTTAACAACGTAGGTATTATAGAAGCATTCCAACTCTCTATACATAAAACAACGTAGCTTTTAAATGCATGAGAAACTTAATAAGAAAGTTGTAGTTACGAGAGATGTGATAGCATCACGGGATAGCATCTAAATTGACAAAACGACAAATTAAAATCAAGGACAAAATTAACTAGGACTTTAATATATCGTTTAAAGACTATCTCGCCAGATCTACAAAGCTGAGCCACGCATACCTACCTATGCTTTGTGACAACCACAACATCGTTAACTTAACAATTTTTTCAGGAAAATCATGCATAACGCAGGGCACCTTTCATGTAAGCGGCTCCTTATCGGCTGGGTGCCTCATGATGAATGATATTGATAAAGAAACAGCTGGAAAGCTGACTGGCCTTTCTCCAAAAAGGTCGGGCCTGGTTTCTCCATCACGTGGCTTCTTTAAACAGCTGCAAATTACTGTCCATTCATTTATCTAATCTTCTGCTGACTCATACTAGGCGTTTAGTATGAGTAGGCTTAATAAGGTTATAGCAGTACCTACTCTTTCTCAAGATAAGAAAAGAATAGAATAAAAAATATCATTGTTTAATAATTTTATAACACATTTCCACTATCTATTTATCTGTTGTCCCACCCACGTTGACTATCTTCACGACACTGAAAAGAACCGCAGGTCACATAGGTCGGTTATGACAATCATTCTAGCAACCGTAAGTAGAACCACCGGTCACTCTTATTACAAAGGAATAGGGTCCAGGATCGCATGGCAAAAGGGCCTATTGTCAGTGGGTGTGATATCGAACCATTCTGCTCGTTCTTGCAATTGGTCAAGTGATAGGTTAGTTTCTAGTTCATTTGTAAACGATAACTTTTGAATACCCGTGGATTTGCTTGTTTGACTATAGTAAATGTTGGTGCGGTTGTCTGTTTGCTTTTTTCAACTTTCTTTAGGTACCTACAAGTTTTTCACAATACGACAGCTTAAGCCTCTGTTTCCACCATATGGATTTCCAATTAGGTAGGTAGGTATGTCTTTATAAGGAATACCTAAAAATAAATAAAGATGGATATATAGGTAGGTACAGAAGAGGAAGGGGACGACTACCTACAACACGATGGATAGATTGTGTATACATGTCGATATAGCTAGTAGAAAGAGTTGAGGGATTACATCAGATTTAAAAGTATGGAAGACTTTTAAGAAAATATGAGAATAAGCTTACCCAACATATTTTGGGTATAAATTATATTTATAGAATTCTTATTCCGCAACTTAGTGAGTGATCAATTTCTGAAGGCCTCTATAGGCCATGACTTTTAAGCAATCGATTTTTTAAAACAGGAGTCAAAAGTCTATCAATCAAAGATACCTCTGCAATAATATTTTGAATTGCATACGCATTATTTGTAATAATAACATAGATCTCTGACGCTTTCTCAATAAAAATGGAGTCACACGTTTATTGTAATCTTGTTTCACAAATAACAGTCGTTTTACGAGATAATTCTACAGTTGCACGTCAGACTTACGTATGTAAGCCATGATTATGTGTGTTTGTTAATCCGCCGACTGACCACGTACGCATAAATCTCAGAGGAAACTTATGTACATATGTTCAAAGTGTTTCTACGCCTTTCATATAATTAATTAAACATCGCTTGCGCAAATGATGTTTGGATTTGATTGAATAGAATATAGAACATGATTCCAATGACATGCGTGAAGATATTCTTACAGTATTGGTTAGATCTGCGATTATACATCAACTGTCTTCCCCTATTGATTGGAGGGTAGGTAGACCAGCTTGGTTTAAAACCAATATCAAGTCCAGTATCCAGCCATCTTATAGATACTTAGCATTGGTTCCTGGCTGGTAGGTTCCAGGCAATGAGAAATACTTAATGACTGAACCCAGACCCTTTTTTTTTAACGACGTCAAAAATCATCAAATGACCCCTCCCGCTGTGGGTTAGCAGCGGTGAGGGAGTGTCAGACTCTTACTGACTAAAAACCGTCGTGTTCCGTCATAGGCCTTTCCACCACCACGGCCACGGTATCTCTTTCGAACAACCCGCAGCCCCGGCAGGCCTTGGCCCTGCTGGACCCCCTTGGGTTGGGACACGGGTCTGTCGTCTAAGCAGACAGAGGGACGATGAGCCACCCGAACTCACCGTCCACATACCCACGCCTACGGTGGTCGGGAGTCATCTCGCGACACCCGGCGCCCATGGTGTCTACCTGGTCGAGCGCGGCGGCCGGGATGAAGAGAGGTATTGAACCCAGACCCTGATCTCTACTTGATAGCCTCAACCAAGGCAAGCTGAAGATTACTACTACTACTTAACCCGCATTTATATAAAACTCTGTGTAGTAAACATAAGGTTAAAAAACACCGAATGACTAATTAGAGGAAATGTTCATTCATTAAAAACGGCACGCTTTAGACCTTTTAGAGGCGATAACATTGACATAATCTGCCAATATTTATTAGGTACCTATTTCTGTATTTGTTACCTATCGGGAGTGATGAGTTCGTGCCTCCAACTTACTAAAGACATTGACTTTGAACTCCTCTCACTTAATTAAGAAGGTGAGGGACTCTTTTATCATTTATCAAGTTGTATTCTAAATAGAACCAGGTAGGAAAGTGTCCCTGGTCTTGATATTTTTTTTTACAATTGATAGTGTGATGTAATAGGGAACTTTGTGATGTGTTGGAACTGCCAAATTACGCATTAACTTTTGAAGATTTTTTATATAGTCTGCACAAAGTTTATCTTCACTCAACTGAGATGGTTAATGAGGGTGAGGACATGATACAATAACGAGACATATTTAATAAGATATCCAATTTAATTTTATTGCCTACGAAGCCATTATCTTAAACCAAACAATAAATATTTAATTTACTTTAAAACAATAACCAAAACAATACTATGGTTACATAAGTCTACGATAACAGGAACATTCTACAAAGTACTGATTGTTTACTATGACTATTTTGTATTAAAAATCTAGTCCTAAATAAAAATACTACATTTTCATATTAAGTACAGAATACTTCTGTTAGGCGGCAGCCTAATATAGGCCAAATATCAAGTAAATACTTGGTTAAATATAATTAAATATAAAACTATTAATTTTCTGGTAAATTCATAGAAAACCCAACGTTGCGTCCAGGTTTTATGACGCCCTGCTGTTTCCCCTCACTTGGATGAACCGTTTCTCCTCAACGTTTGATTGTAGTTATCATCTATGCAGTGGACGGGTTTCAGCCGTAAAGTTTGTAGTTGTTGACACTGGTCACAGTGTTGTGCAGTCGCCTGCAGCTTGTGGCACGGCGGGCAGCCTCGGTACATTACCGCAGGCCCTGCACCTTGTGAGCCACGGGCATGTAGGTGCAGATCTTCAGCATGCAGAAGGACGCACGCTTCTGCTTGTGGCTCCGATGAGGCGGCCTCGCCTGCCCCACTGACGCAAGCAGCACCACGCTCAGGATCACAATGATGAAGTGCAGGATACGCATCTTGATCAGGTATTTTAAAGTGTTTATATGTCACAAAATTGTACTCGCGAAGCTTGAATTATAATTTCCAAAAGCACTGTGTAGTAGCTGTTTGGTGTTTATCGTTGACCGCTTGGTTGTGTACTGATGATTCTGTGGAGATGCTCGAGTTATATAGGCGGCGAGGTTATCTGGCGCGTGGCTGATAACCCGCCGAAATGAAGTAGCCGATAGCGCGAGGTTCGATGACTGCGGCTCAATGTCACTCGCGAGATAGCCATTGTAGTAAAATTATCGGAACTAGGTAATGTGCCCGGCCCCGTGCCACCAGGCTTACACCTCCATTTCAATCTCTGAAACCGTTGTGACTTTCCTCATAAGATTGCGGGGCTAGACTTTGTTAATCTTTATCGTATTAATTCTACAATGTGATACTTGCTTACTTTAAATAAAAGTACTGAACTAAGTAAAGTTAAGTGGTTTCTTGTACTACATTTTTGAAAACTATAAATAGTTGTTTAAAAGAAATAGTCTTTCCAAAAGCTTTTTCAGATCGCGTGTAAATAAATACATAGTGTACGGGACATAAACATAATGGTAAGGAAATCTATAAATATGTAGTTAACTGAAGTAATAAATAATGCGATGCACACAGTTCTTTTGGGACAACCTACCTCAATCGCATTGAAACCTTATCATTTCTGCAACGAAAAATGTCTGATCATGTAATCGAAAATGATTAAGTTATTTTATCTAAAATATGCGAATCCCTGACGAAAACGCAATTGCATCTTTAACGGTAACCTTCGGTTGTTCTGCTTTTCTTTTCCGATTATTTTGAGGCAAAAAATACCATTCATTAACTCAAGTATTTTCACCCAAACCAAAGTATTAGGTATTGAGTAATGAAAAGGTTTGAAATTGATGATGAAACTTTTATTTTTATAAAGAGTTATCTAACTATTTATTTACTGTGCTATGTGGCTAAAAAACTAAGTAAGTCAGTTCAATAGTATGATGTAACAGGATGCCGGCGAGTTGATAGCATATTTTACGAATATTATGAACATTTTGAAGCCACCTGGCTAGTTTCACATCTTGTTGGCATTGCATCAGCAACTTGTCCGAAATAACTCGTTAAATATTGTTTTCTTTTTTTGGTAATTTAATATGGTAGTAGTATGGTTGTAGTGAACATGATGCAAAAAAATACAATAAATAGGAAATTAATAAAATAAAGAAAATACCTAAATAAGATTTAAATTAAATCAAAAGCTGGGAAAATTCTCATCGTACTTACTTGTCCTTTCGTTGAGTTAGTAATAGTCCCCAGGCCGGCGAACAAATTTTTTTTTGATACATATACATTTAAGACTTTGTGAGTGTCTTCCTTACGATGAGTCCGACAAACTTTTCGAATGCGCAAATTTTGGTGCCGCTGCGTTTTTTAATGCTTGACTCCTGAAATTGTCGATATGACGTCACTATGGCTCTTCATACATACACGTTTCATTTTTTGAGGTTTGTTTAATAAAGTTAACTAGAAAATTGTCGGTCAAATACAACAATGATAGATAATACTATTCTTATTGCAAATATCGACTTGTCCGACAAATGTAGTGAGGCAAATAGTCAGTTCGACAAGAAAATGAGAAAAAAATATTACAATTGGAAAAAGTTTATTCTTTTTGTCAATTTCTGACTTAAATATTCACGTGCATTATTTAAGTATATTAAATTGGCATATTACTTACCAATTTTAATTACTATTTTAGAAAAAGTAGCCTGACTAAGACGTATTGTTGATAGTTTATATTATGTTAAGGAATAATATCCCACATCTATTAATGGACTATATATCAATCAAAAGGTCTTTTTAAGTGCAACATTTTGTCTCAACATACCACTTATCAATTCTTAGTATTTTAGAAGATATAGCCCAAATAAGGCGTATTATCGATAGATTTTACTATGTTAGGGAATAATGTCCCACCTCTAGGTATGAACCATATGTCAATCGAAAGATCTTTTTAAGCGCTATATTCCGTCTTAACATACCACTTACCGATTCTTAGTATTTTGGAAGACATAACTGACCTAAGGCATATTATTGATACTTTACATTGTGTTAAGGAATAACATCTCACTTGAAGTTATGAGCCATATTTCAATCAAAAGATCTTTATAAGCGCAAGGTTGTATTAGCATAACTCCGACAAATTGTTAGTACTTTAAAAGCTAGAGCTTTTCTAAGAATATATTATCGGTAGGTTCTGTCAAGCTAATCCATTACTTCTTTAGTAACAAATTATATATTATTTGAAAAACCTTTCCAAATGAAACATTTCGTGTTAACATACTTCCGACAAATTGTTAGTAGTTTAGAAGCTAGAGCTTACTTAAAATTATAATTATTGATAGATGTTTTCAATTAAATAAATCCCATCTCTAGTAATGAGTTATACATCATTCAAAAGACGTTTTTAAATGCAACATTTCATATTAAAAAAACTTCGGCGAATTGTTAGTATTTCAGAAGCTAGAGCTTATATAAGATTATTTTATCGATAGGTGTTTTCAAGTTAATAAATCCCTCCTGTAGTAATGATACATATATCATTCGAAACGACTTTCTAAATGCAACATTTACTATTAACATACTTCACACCAATTGTCAGTACTTTATACCAAATCTTAAAATATATCTATATTTTCCGGACGGTGGACACTCCATATGCAGCATGATCTTTGTCGGACAAGCTTACCACAATTTTCTAGTTAACTTTATTAAACAAATCTCAAAAAATGAAACAGGTATGTACGAAGAGTCGTAGTGACGTCATACCGACATTTTCAGGATGGTGGACACTCCAAACGCAGCACGATCTTTATCGGACAAGTTGACCACCATTTTCTAGTTAACTTTGTTAAACGAATCTCAAAAAATGAAACAGGTATGTACGAAGAGTCATAGTGACGTCATATCGACATTTTCAGGATGGTGGACACTCCAAACGCAGCACGATCTTTATCGGACAAGTTGACCACCATTCTCTAGTTAACTTTATTAAACGAATCTCAAAAGATGAAACGTGTATGTACGAAGAACCATAGTGACGTCATATCGACAATTTCAGGAGTCAAGCATTAAAAAACGCAGCGGCACCAAAATTTGCGCATTCGAAAAGTTTGTCGGACTCATCGTAAGGAAGGCACTCACAAAGTCTTAAATGTATATGTATCAAAAAAAAATTTGTTCGCCGGCCTGGGGACTATAAGGTATTGTTTCATAATAATTATCATTTCTGCACTTCGAAATGGTCCAATTTGTTTTTATTACGCTAAATTAATGCAAAATCTTCGAAGATAATAATATCTAGTAAGTTAGTTACTTTAAAAACCCAAAACCTCTTTATGCTTAACAGGAGATTACGCTCATTATCACGTTGATTCATTCAGCCGCGTTCCAGCCAAATTGGGGCGTCGGTCGCCATCTTCATCTTCATGATACGTTATCTATGGCTCATTTAACATCCGAATAAAAAAAACGTTCCATTACAAGATGGGCTGGCGTCATGCGTGACCCGTGCCATATTTTTTATAAACATTAACGTGGTTTGTAGTTAAAATTTTCCGCCGATTAGTCAGTTGTATGTATTATTGTATGTAGCCGATCATATTTTATTGTACCTATGTCAATATTTTTGTTTAGCTTTCAGCCTACTCACTGGCCTTGTCATCGAGTCATTGTTTATTTGTTGCAGCCGTATTTAATTGCATTGTTGAAAGTAAAAGCTAGGCTCTCATTATTATTATATTTCTTGTCACTGTAACACAGCTTCAAAAGCCCCTTTTCTTATCCCACTGTTAAAAATATGTGAGACTACGTGATTTTAAAATGGGCAATACCATATCGCAGATTATATTTAAAATGTTTCATAATAATTCTTGATGAGATGTACCGAATTTAATCAATATTGAAATGACATAATATTTTAACTGGCTTAAACCGGTTAATTTTAATAAGCACAATTAAGAACCGGTTTCAAGCCAATAGGTATGAATTAAAATATAATAAGGTCAGACACAAGTTCAGGATATTTCAGTTTCATGAATAGACCCGGTGATAAACTCTACGTAGGTTTTCCTAGCTATCACGTTCCTTTTGCGTGATGGCGTGACACGAAACATAGACAAAGCATTAAAGCATATTGGCTTCACCCCATTTGCGAGAAAATCCCTACCCAAGAAAGTTCAGTTTCTACTTTAGCTTGCTCTCTATAACATGAAATACTTAAAATACCTATAACAAAGAGGCAAAAACTGAGAAACATAAGAACGTCTTGGCATCGACTTAAAACGATAAACTTACTCTACTCGAAGCAATACTTTAGTGCAATACGTACACATAGGTCAATACAAAGTTTGTAGGTGCATCACAAGACACGATGTCTCGTGTCCGGGCCAACACTGCGACCTCTTGTCCTACCTCGGCACACTAATTAGGTCAATGAGATTTAAAAACCTTGGTTCATTTAACAGTAAATAACGTGAACATTTAGACCCCTATATCTGTTTATCTATCTAGGTTAACAACGGTGGCCGATCAAAATAAACTAGAGACAAGTTAGCGCTATCAGGGTCTTGGTTATCCGTTTTCCGGATGGTAACAGATTGGTTAACTGCGGATTCAATTACCAATCTATCCATCCGTTCTCTATAATCTCTAATCGCGAAACAGCGGATGGATCGGTTGTTTAAATCTGCGGTAAATGGAATAGGTAGCCAGAACGGAAAGTGTTTTTAGGTACCGTTTTTTTCTCAATATCGGGATTTCTAGGTATTGGGCATAAGTATAAACCGCATTGGACTATTTTCCTCGACGCCAATATGTGAGCTAAACCTAACCTTACCAAATATGCATTTTCCGCACCTATGTAGTTATTAGGTACCCATAAAAAGTATAGCGTAAAAAGTTCTACTGATAAACATGCTTATGTGCCGGTCCATTGATATGCTTTTTGGGATAAAGCAATGTAACAAAGAACACTTAAATTAGAACTGAAATCAGGCATAGGCATCATCTCTTGATAGTACAGGTGTGTATGCCTATACTCTATACTCTAATCTAACTAATTGATCACTCAATGGCTAGACCTACTGATAACTGTTTGTCCTTTATGATTAGATACCTATGTGGCCCCAACCTTCTGAAAACTAGAGTAACAAACTTCTTATCCAGCGATCTTAATAATTAGCACAAGATATCGGTCTATTTTTAAATAAATAATTAAACTAATTATCCCTAGATTACCTACGATGTAATCAACATTATCAAAGTATTTAGTTAATATCTCGCCGATGATTCAGCAAGCCGTTAGAATAAGAGGAAGTTTGAAAATAAAATATGTAATGTACTAACATTTTAATGCGCAGTTAATTTGTAAAAAACCGGTGTTAATGACGAAATATTTGTAATACAGGCTTTTGAAGTGTATGATGCAATGTCGTGAGAAGTTGAGTCAGGCTCAAAAATGTCAGTTTGACCCGGGGGCACGTGGCGAACAATTGAAACAGACGTGGCACCCCGTGGCTGCTTGATGATTGCCACCAACACCTAAAGGTTATCACAGCTTCGAGTATCAAATCCGTCTTCAGTAGGTACCTATAAGTTTATGACTTTGCGACAATGTATACTTTTTTATTAATGAACTTCATTTTCTCACATATCATATTGGTATAATTTCTTTGGAGTAAATGAAAATTAAGCTTTTTAACCACTATATTCCATTGAATGATTCTGCTACCATGCCTATTACCTATTTGTGCCCTGCCTTATAACCTATGTAAATCATGAAGTCGACCTATGTACTAACAGTGTTTGTCTGTGTGGTATAGGTAACTGGTAAGTATAGGTAACTGGGTCGAGCAGGTCATGATAGAGATAGACATGTGTCTATCTGACCTGCTCAACTTAGTTACCGGGCAACCCGATAGATACCCCTTGGTAAGTTTTGTAGCGTACTGAACATAATATTTACCAAAACAATGAAATGCACTCAGATTTAATCAGGGTAGGCACAGATTAGTCTTAATCTACCGATAGACTTATCAAGCTACGAGCCCCCGCGAGCTATATGACTCATGTTGTTTATTATTGCTTGCAACACAAACTTTCTAGTCGGATGTGAAGGTATTATTAAGGAATTAAAGGTGGATTTGGAACTTTAATAAAGTTTTACTAGCGATATATAATTCCTGATTATTGTTTTACTGGCTTCCGCTCGTATCTCACCCACGTTTATAATACCTCTATTAAATAGGATTATGTTCTCTTTGGCATTTTGTAAACATAATATGCTCTGAATTTCAAAAGTTTGCAACAAGTAGGTATGTAGTTGTACGGGTGTATATTTTTATAACACGAATACTTTAATCACTCTTAATCGATTGTTATGCCTACAAGCATCGTCCGACACACACGGCGAGCTAAAATGATATCAATCCCCCTTCATGTACCCGTAAAAATAAAGCATGCCAAAAATACTCGTATATCGCTAAACCAATAAAGATAAGCTTACGACACGACCCACGCAGTTGCCTAAGCAGGGTCTATTTTTGGCGGAGTTTCATCACGCGAGACAGACGCACGCGCAGCGCGCAGACGAACCCAAATAAACACGTGACTGTAGGCTTTTTTATAATATCTATGTGTTATCGGAGCATCGGTAACGCGTGTCCGACGGGGGCGTGTGATGTAACAATACCTAATTAATTTTAATTAAATGAAGCGAAGCCGCATTAACTCTGTGAGGTCGGTGACGCGTCCCAAGTTAGTCGAGCAAGTTCACTTGTTTACTGCTTACGAAAAATGTGAGATTTAGCGAGCTAATTTTGTTGCTCTATAGGACTTACTGAGTAAATGTTTTGGCGGTCACCGATAAAGTTATGTAAAACAATCTTGACCTAGCTAAAACTTATTTTTACAATGTTAAGTGTTAGGTTTAAAGGCTTGTCATCTGGGAAGTTGATAGAATCGTAACCAACACCAATAATGTGAAGCAAAATTTATGGACAACGAGATCTTAAGAAATAGGATTTAAAATACTTCTTTCCATGTTTTCATGATGGTGATTATCTTAAGCTATAATAACATATCTGTAATAATGCTAATAGTTAACAATGATTTATTAAACGCAGGTGTACAATGTGACCGATTGTGTTATGTCCAGGAAGTACCTAATCACACATAATCTTAGCCACCTGAAATTGAAAGATTTCAATAATCAGTAACAATCTATAATAATAAAAAAGGAGGTTTTTTTGTTAGTCCCCGAAATCCGAAGTCCCGAAACCCCGAATTTTCTGAAACGATTTGTTTTTTTTTCACTTTTGGAAAGCCACATTATTCCCGAAAAACCAAGGCTACAGTTCTCCGGGTACGAGCAGAGTTTCCCTTGGAACGCGGCTGAGACCGCGGGAAAACGGTAACCTGTCATAATCCTAGCCACCTGAAATTGAAAGATTTCAATTATCTGTAATAATCTTAACTACACTTAGAATTAAAACAAAAACAGGATATGAGTCAACTTATTTATAAAAGTATATAAACACCTGACTATAAATGACACCTGAAAGCTGAAACACCTGAACATGATGTTATCAGTCAGAGTACAAAGTCAAAGGGCAAGCGCGAAAAAGTAACCGCGAGGCCCTGCATATAAAAAAGGCTTCAGAAGGAACATGGTGGGTTTGAGTCAGTAATAATCTGACATTTGCTGACTTCTCACAAAAAAGAAAATAAAGGGGGCGGGGCCAGTAGGAGTTATGAAACTTTTTAAAGGAATCTCTATGAAACTACCCCGAATATTTAAAAGCCGCGTTCCGATGAACTATAACTGCTCTACATATCATCATCCTCCTGCCCTTATCCCAATTTATTTGAGGCCGGCGTAGCATGATTTCTTCTTCCATACTCCGCTGTCTGCCATCATCTCAGAAGTAACGTTCTTTCTAGCCATGTCAACTTTCACAGAATCCGTCCATCGTTTCTTTGGTCGTCCTCTACCACTATACCAGTCCCCATTCGTGCTCATTACATGGTCACCGGTTTCCGCTTTAGCTTGCTGCTATACATAATAACTGCTCTACATAATCTTGAGGTATTGAATTGAAGATAGTAGTTTAATCGAATCACGTGATCAGGGTTCAATATTGTTTTTCGTTTTCATTAAAATTACCAATCATGCTAAACCGATTTCTATAATTATTATTTTAAGCAGTTTAGATTTAGGGTTAGATAAAATTTACGATAATCATATCCTATTCAGCATAATTGAAATCAAATGTGATCTACATTTCGATTACAACATTTAGATAAGTTCCTACAGATTATATATTACAATGTTCGTCACAGTCATCTTTGATAACAGGTGTATCGATCGATCATATTTAATTACTTTAATTATTATAAACCCCTAGAATACACGATGTCTCATTACTGATAGCGGAGTGAACATACGTGAAACTATTTTGTTTTGTCGTGCCACATCATAGTTAGCAAGCCTTTAAACACGCTTTTTCGATTAGGCACTATAATTACCTATAAATTACGCAATCTTTAGTGCTTTATCGACATGATTCTCATTCACCTTTTAGCTGTAGGTAAGAAGAAAAATACCAAGAGATAAATCCATACGAGCTTTGCTTCAACGTGCATCTCAGTAACTACTGACCAATTTGAAAAAATCTTTCGGTCAGTATTATGTAATTGGGGAATTTATTGTGGAGAAGGCTTTGCCTAGACTACTATTATCCATATTTGCGGACCCACAGTACGCTAGTTCTAGTTCAAGGAAACTAGCCGAAGAGGACAGGAGAAGTGCTTGAATTTGTCAATTTTTCACTTCTATTTAGTCAAACAAATGCAATTATGTAGCACCTGCTTAATCAGTTCCGGATGAGCAAACAATTTTACTTGATTATGTCAAATAAACATAATTTAACGCAATCTAACAACGTTCCATCAATCATACGATATAAAGCTAATAGATACAAAGTATTACACAAGAAATGTTAATATTTTTATCGGTGCAGACAACGATGCCGGTATTTTTGACTAATTAAGAACATTCGCGATTGTGAACACTTAATATTATCACGTAAGGTTCATTATCAAATGAGTGGAAATCACGAGCCTCAGCTGTGGAGGCTTCGTGAAAATTTTATCGACTAACGAAGTAACGATAGGTTTATTATCTTATGTGGTTCGAGTTTCATCATTTTATTTTGAGATTAATCAAACAGCCTTTATTTGAAGTTCAAGAAAACTGAGCAATGTCTTATGCAAGGTTCGTCAATCAGTATCATCATCTTTATATCTTACATATACAACGTACAACTACCTACTACGTTGGCACCCTGCGTAGTTCCTACTGCTTACACCCGTAGAATGCAATGGAAGCGACCTTTTTACAACACAGCTTAATGAACTTTATGTCATTTTGTAAAAGGTACGTACAAACTAGATATGCAGCCAAAAATGCACTAGAATGTGTGATAATTCAGTCGCTTAAGCTCCAATCCGTGGCGGTGTAAATTTAGCCTTACAGGAACTAGGCACCTTGTATATTACCTAAGCTACGAAGAGGGTATTGGTACTCTCTTATACTCTCTTCAACGTGGTTCGTCCACCTTCTCAATGTGCATAAAACCCTGGACTGTACCTACAACTACAGCTGCATCTTACAAGAGTAAATTCAAAATTATCATAGGACATATGGGTGCTTACCTGGGGACATATGGGTGCAGTTTGTTTACCTGTTTCAACGTACCTGTTTCTTTATAAGTGAGTGAATAGGATTGTATTGAAATATTATACCTGCACTGATCGGTACCTACCCGTACAGGTTTGTCTGTACCGGAAACCTGTTTCTTTATGTAAGCACCCTATCGCGAGGAAAAACCTTTAGGTGCTAATAATCCATTCATATTTTTATAAGAGAAATAAATATTTTCATTTTATATTTAACTTTATATTTTTGATTTATAAAGATCAATAGTACCACAATCAAAATAATTGTGTTGCAAATTAGTTGATTAACATGAGCTTGGAGTCAAAGACGATGATAAGGGCGTACCTTGATATAGTTACGTTACAGTTAATTAGTCTGAAGTCTAGACGCTGATGTAATGTACCACCCAAAGTCACTGAACTCAATTTAGTTCAATGCCTAATTGACTGCATAACAGTTTCATGATGTCAGGATATGAAGACTTTACTATCAAACTCTAGGATATGGTGAAAGACGTTTTGGTGGTGTTCTCCACTGCAATTGACGTGGAAAAGTACTAATTTTAATTGCCTTGTTTCAATAAATGCATTTTTACTTTGAGTATGGTCGTAATTTCCAAAGCCATGTGTACCTAAATTATTGTAAAGATCCAGGCAAGTCCACGGATTTCTGATTAGTGAATACAATTGACTGACAGTGTAAAATACATGTGAAATCAATGCCCCAAAAATTGCCAACTCAATCAAGATCCTATGGTGGCTAACCTAGATTTTCCGACTTTATTCTTCTTTATTATTCACCTACCTACCTAATAACTGTAGGTACATAAGCATCAATGATTAACATAACAGCCGACAAAACAAATTAAAAGTTCTTAGAATAAATCCTTGGGATATCCCCAATATTCGCTGTGCCTACGACATTGGAATAATACCAATAAAAATCTTTATCAGAGTCGGAAAACTACATCTATCAATATTATGCTATAAGGACTTATTGCGCTTCAGAAATATTCCACATTTACCTAAAAATAAAACATATTTCATCAACAAAAATATGTTTGTTATCCTATAACTAGGTATTTAGGTTCTATATGCGCATTTTTCCGCATTTTTAATGAAAAAAAAACGGATGGGTTTTTTAAATATCTTCCTACGCGTGTTAAAAATGTTTAACAGGCTAAACATGTAGTTAATTAAAAACTGGTGTCAGCCAGTTTAAGAATTATAGGTTTTTTTATACTGATTTTCCCATGATGTCTGTTTAAAATGTCATTGACCTTCAATGGACACACCGATACACGTTTATTATACAAAAAAAACTTTATTATGAAACCGACTAGCAATCTCAGACTACTACAGATACCAGACTTCACTACGCAGTGACTCAAGAATAAATATAGGTAGGTACCTACTTAATGAAAATCTTACATTTCAAACATGATTTATCATACGGTCTCATACTGTGTATTCTTTTTCCACAAGTTCTCAAGAAACATGATATTAATAAAAACTGAAAAACTTTATCAACTACATACGACTTCCTAATTATCGTCTTTCAGTTTCGAATAGGTACGTAATAAATGCGTGGTTAAGGCGCCCAGCGCCTTATGAATTTCAGCGGCTCTCGACGCAAAACCACTTCAAAAGCCATAATAAAATCGTTTCTCACAAGTCGATTTTGAACATTAACATATACAATGACATTCTAGAACTTTCATAGGTCAAGAGTGCTCAAACGCAAGTTTGTCGTAAGGTTGTTTATACAACATAAGGCTTAGCATCAAGTAATTTGTTGGGCGATAAGCTATCTCGCCCATCGTTCGATCGTTGCTCGTATTCAAAAGACGTTGACAGTCGACACAGCAACTCAAGCGGATCGCCACGTGTATCGGGAAATGCTGTTTTTCCTGGTAAATCTAGCTATTGTTTTAGAAACAATAGAATATTGCACTTAAGTTTTGACCTTAAAAAAATATATGTACCATTAAGTTAGGGACCAATTTGAAAAAACTGTTCTTTAACCAGTAACCATTGTATTTGGTACTGTAATGTAAGATTATTATAAACCTATGTCAGGTGCAATTAAAACACTGCTTAAAAGTCATTTGAAAAAAAAGCCTTTAAATGAAATCTATTTTTTTTTGTATCATTAGCCTAGCTTTTCAATAGAATGATTCACCTTAATCTATTACTTCGTAACTCTACAAGCACGTGGAAACGCACGCGCCTTCAGCCAAGTCCTCAGAACCACAAGTTGAATGTAATGCTCCGTTACATTCGTTTATCGGGCGCGTATCAGCCGTATCAGCAACAATGACACGACGTAACATAAACACGAGGCACGTGGTAGGGTGTGGCTCGCTGACCCATGCAGCGCTTTTTATAAACACCACATCAACGACAATTGTTTGACGTAAGCGTGTGATAGTGCAGAATTTAAAGAGAAGATCAAGTTGCTAAAGTTTTCAATTATTAGTTTACATTATGATTGAAATATTTGCAAGGTGAGATACGCTTTTCAGCACTTTCATTTTCTTTTTCTTTACATACCTAACTCTCTTATAATGAGCAAAAACTACCTGTTTCCTATGGGTTCATCCGCGTTTCCAGGGAACTATGGGAAGTAGCCCCCTCGATACAACCGAATAAAATATGGATTAGACCGATCAGTGATTTTTACAAGAAGTAGATAAAAAATACAACCTTTCGACTTTATAGTGTTACTGTGGTCATCGCCAATAATTTAGTACAATTTAAGTAGGTATTCGAGTCTTCATAAATACGTATTCATTAATACCTATGTAGGTATCTAAAATTATATGCAGCGGCAACGGATTTTCTGATTTATCTGCTACGTGACAAAAGTCACTGCAGTGCGTAGGTACTCGTAGTCGTCAGATAGTAGGGCAGTTTGGTAAATTTCTCGGATAAAACAATTATTACGCGATAAACCTACGTTCACCACTCGCGTAATGTTGTTGTTATGGTTTAACGCTTTGTGTTTGTGCTATTGTACGTAGGTTACCTACGCAACTATCTCCCATGTCATTTTAGAACCTAGGTAGGTAGCTGTTTTAGCCAACTAAATAAACAGAAATCAGCGCCGACCCCAAATTAAATTGGGATCAGGACAAGATGATGATAATTTGTTTCAGCAAACAAGGAAATCTGTAATGGTAAACGAGATACTTCGCACATATTTAAGAAAAGAAAACTTTCGAATACTTAATCAAAATCTATTAAACATTTTCAAACTTCGTAGGTATTCAGTCGACAATTACAGTCGACAGCGTGTCGATAGCATAGTCGATACAACATTTTGTATAATTATCGGCACGAATCTTGAGCTCTGACCTACATCTGCACAGAAGTGATTTATTAGAAAAGAACCAATCCCGAGTGACGGCTATGACGCGATGCGCTGCGGGCCAATTACCGCTTTAGCCCGCCCCCGCGCCTCACTTCATACCACAAAAGGGACTCAATAAATTACTTCTGCGCAGGTGAAGGCCAGAGCTCAAGATTCGTGCCGATAACTATACCCAGTTTATAAGTAGGTACCTATAGCAATAAAACTTATTTTTCTCGTAGAAGTTGCTACGCCGTAGCCGTAGCAGTAAAATTCCTAGTGCATTCATTCCGACCGACACGTCACTCAGTTTTTTTGAGTAGGCACCTGTTTCACCATCATTTCTATCACCTGTCCTACATTATTATTTCTATGATGAAATATTACGTAATTCTAATCATAACATTATTACTATTTATCAATTCGTAGTCCAGACCACGTACATACAAACCATTCTCATCACGTACCTTCTAGATAGATATGAAGCTGATAAATTGTCTACGTGCAAATAAAATAGTGAAATCATTAAAAACCCAGCCTTCTACTATCATATCAGCATGACTTACTACGAACCAGTTATAGAGAAAAAATGATGACTTTAATTAAGATAATTGAAACGCAAAAATCGTTTGCAAAGGTTATCGAGTCGTATTGACGTTACTTTAAAATCGTTTGTTCTTATTCAGAGGTCAATTACCCGATAGGAGATACGATTTGTTTTATTGCGGTAATAAATTATCATTTTTATCGTACTCATTCGATTTTTTTTTGTCATTCACGCTGGTTAGGCGGTGGTCCCACTGCCAGCGACTGGATCGACAGTTTACACCCTATTTATTCATCTTTAACCCCCTTACTTATAAAAATCTCTAATCACCTTCTAAGCAACATTTTAACTAATCACTACTTAGTCTTAAGTAACTAACCAGTCTTAAGTAGTGATTAAATGTTAGTTAAGACATGCTTAAGCAACGTTTACAAGTAAGAATTTTCTTAAACAGCCCTTAAGTATTACTTATTATTTAATTCACGTTTATAAGTAAGGCTGTAAGTTTCCATAATAACAACCGTAGTAACCGGGTTATTTTATTATTCTTTAGTTCTTCATTTTCAGGAAGCCGTTCTTTTTTTGTTAGCTGATAGGAAATCGGGAAATACCTAGGGGAATTTTTTATACGGCTTTCAATCGTCTTATTTCAGATTCGCAAAGTTAGTTCATTAGGCGGAGGTAGACCGAGGAAAAAATGGATAGATTGCCTGAAAGAGGACATGAAACAGAAGGGAGTGGATGTAAGTATGACGTCTATCAGAGAGGAATGAATGAAAAAAACATGTTGCCCGAACCCAAACGACTTAGGAACAGGACAGGGGAACAGTTATTTCGGACATATCAGCATCGAACTTTCTTGGATCTTTTTGTTGGAGTTTGTTACAAAAATTATGTTCAGTGCAGCTATTTTGTACAATTACTCAAAATAGGCGTACAGTTAAGTAAATAGTAAAAAAATATGTTAAAAAATCTAATTTCAACCCCGCTCTCAAGAAGACCATTACATAAAACACATTGACGCAAACCCAACTATTGTTGCATGACAAGCTAAAAATAAAACTCTTAATGGAAAATAACTATAATATTTCTGTTTATGTGTCAGCAGCAATGATCCGATGTTTTATATCTGGGACGACCTCTACAGCATTATTGATAACGCAATGAAAATCCATGAATTGACTTCCCAGAAGCTGGAAAAGTATGTTATTATAAATAAAGGGGGGGATGACGGCCGCCGTGACATGCGCGGGCGCCGTGCGTGCGGAACTATTGTTTGTTTTCAGATAACGCATTGAGAAAAGGGAAATTGCAACACATAGATAAAAAGGCGATTGACCAGAAGCCATAAAACAATCACGACCTTTGCAATAATATTTTCCAGATATTCTAGAACACTCGATTGATGAATCTTTCAAGGAGCATGTGTAAATGAAAACGAGCCAATATATAAGTTCTTAATATAATTTATTGCAGACACAAACTGTTCAGTTCAGTGACCCCGCCGAACTGAATTTGGAGTACCACCCACGTCTTACGTTCAATTACAAAATTACCTAACATTATGTACATGTAAAACTAAGAACTTATTCGAATAACTTAAAATAAAAAATAAATAACCAATTTCTTCTAATAACTGAGTTACGCAAGATTACAGCATTTACATCGTTTTGTTGGCTTGTACCATGGTGAAGACGCTCTTGAATGTTAAAATCAACCTTATTCTTAAATAGTTAAGAATCAAAACGCAATAACATTATGCCAACCGTGATTCCGCTAATTTAGACAGAGACTTATGTTTCAGAGCTCCGTTTATTCAAAAAAATTAAGGCAGAATGAAAAACCGTTGTCTATGTTGAGATGTTATATTTCTTTGACAAGAGTGTCCATACCGTGTGTGCAAAGCCTAACGCAAGTCGACAGCTTTTTCATTATTTCAAGTTTTAGTTATTTTGAGATATAATTATAGTCAGTTATTGTATTTATTCACATTTATTTTAACCAGTCACAGAACATTACACTTAGTAATTATGTAATAGTTTATTTTTACTTTTTTACATACGAATATTAAGGTTATAGAGTTCTATTACGTCAACTTGCGCTCCAAACGATTTAAATACAACATAAACAAAAAAAAAAACATAAAATTTGTTTTACATTGTGTTTATAAAATACGAGATCATTGTTTTATGTGTAAAATATATAAACATACATCGTTTAGGCTTAGAGCTGTTAACAACGACGAATTAATACCGCACACTTTTAAAAGTTTAAAACCCTTCATATTTCAGATCTTCTATAAATATATAGGAAAAAGATATGTAATATAAGTTTCGCATCATATTAAATGCTGAAATTATTTAGCCACAAAATCTTATGAATGCTTATAACCAGTTGTAAGCTCGGCTATGCATATTACACAATGTAAATTTCACCTCACATAAAACAAAATAAGTACATTTTTTTTGTATCTATGCCTTATTTTCATGAGACATCGTTTATCAAACGGCATTTTACGATAAAAAGTAGAGTTAAGAATAAAATAGAACGGCTAAGTACGACATAAGTGTGCCGATATCAAGCCGTCAATCGCTGCCCGCTCTAAGCTTTATATGAACACAGCTGGTGTGATTCATGACAGAATTTATACCAACATTATAGAAAAATATACCTACAGTACATTTTGCCAACTTATTGTTATATAACATTTGTTTTATCAGAGGTTTTGACCTCATTAATTTCGGCTTTCCAAAATAATGCGCACCGACCATGTACCAACATTATCCTCAAAGAAGAGTCTCTTCGATAAAAATAAATAATTATTGATATAAATCACATTATTGCTTCGTATCTTTGAAAATAATGTTGATTACAAAATCAGGTGACTTTCACATTTTCGTCCATCAGATGATAGATAACAATGAGCTAACAACAAATGCGATTGCACTAATCGACTAAATATTTTGGACAAATACCAAACAAACATATAGAAATAATATTTGTGAAACGAAAAGACTATGAAATAAAGTCAACCGATAAAAATGTCACTCGAGTGCGTGCGACGAGAAACGCAAAATATGTGGTAACATGTGCCTTCTAAATACTGTTTGTTTTCAGTTAGATGTAATTTTGTTAGGACCAAATTAAAAACAATGAATAAATGTTTCATATAAATAACTGCACGAGTGCGAAGATAAAGAGACGACGCCATATATTTATTTAATTCGATCTCTATCGCACAGAACAACCAGTGTTTAGAGCACACACTGCAACACCGTCACGCCTTACGTAGAAAAAACGGAATAATACGTAGTAACAATACAAAAATGTAATAATAATAAATTAATTGTAATTAAAGTGATATTTACATAAAGTAATCTAAATAACGTAAATGTTAAAATACTTTTACAATGAGTTATTAGTAGTCCCTGTGGGGATGTCAATTTGACTAAAATGTATAAAGTTACACGTTACAGCTTGCCACTGAGGGGTGTGGCCGCGCGTCATACACAATATTCACAAACAAACATTGTCCATCTCTAACGACTACGTCATCGTATACTGCAGCCATAAATTGTTCCAAGGATGATAGTGACCAAAAAGAGGCTTTAGTACAGTCATATCAACTGACTATGCCTAGAGTATAGATATGAGATTAACTCCATGAAAATGTATCGCGGCAAAGTGACATCAATTCTTAAAATATATCAGTTTTCTTCCAGAGATGCTACAGATAAACTATTAATATAATTATAATTCATCGCTTGCATATGTCATATAAAAATAATCGTTGTGTAAAATCTTGAGCTCTTATAGCAGTCAAATGTTAAAATAACGGTATACCAATTGGTAATATGTAAATTATAATTATTTTAGTATGGTTTGGGACCATAAGACTTTTAAGAAATCGCCTTATAACTTAAGAAATAAAATATGTCATTGTTAATCTAAACTTTTCAAAATGTCAAGAAAATTGCACCATAAGTAATTCATTCATTAGTAATACTAAAAAGTTGTAAAAAATAACTAGTAGAATAATTAACTGAGCGAGCCGCATCCTCAGTGACCAAGCTTATAAAATGGAAGCATTGTGAAATTATGTTATAATATAATAAGTAGAAAATAATATAAGTGTAGCGGGGTACCTATACCGAAATGCCCTTTATTAATTTGACTATTTTATGTTCGGTATGACGCACCACGTGTCACGCACAACACTAAATGTATTTCACAACCAGATCCCGACGCCTCGGGAGAAAACTACGACATATAACACGCCACAACTGAAATGATACAACTCTGTGACCAAGTTACTGTACTGTTACTGTACTGTTTTCCATATTACCATTGTTACTTCAGCCGGTAGAAATGACAAAAAAGTTCCTACCATTCAATCTATAAGGCACAAAACAAACTCCGGCGTCTATCACGCACGTTTACCATTTCGTAGGGTTCCATAATTAAAGCTTCTTTCAACAAGTCTACGAACAAATGTTTAGTACACGAATGAAGTTCCCGCACGTAACGCGCGGTGCGTCATACCGTTGACTTCGAAATGCTCGTCACCACACAACTCCACCCCAAATGTACACGCTTGGTCCTGTATTTACAACAATTATAATAAATTCAAATTTAACTAGATATTTACATGGCGCACGCCGAGCGACGTTGTTGCTAACTACGTTTACTAAACTTGTGTATCAATAAAATAATCTTATGATATTTTGCAACGTTGAAGATGCGAAAACTATACGAATTCATAAACTCGGACTATCAACTGATATTTAAAAAGCAAGTAAAATATTCGCAGTCTTGTATCAGCGCGACGGACGCTGTGTCCGCAACAACGTTTCGCCTAGCTGTACGCCTACGTGGCTACGGGTGCGGGCGCTTGATATATCTGAGACACCATTGGCCCACGGTCTACGCGCCAGACGTATCTCCTATGCCATTGGCCGCGGCTACCACGCGTCGTATATCGGCCACGTGATTGGAGCAGACATTACGCTTCGGTAGCGACGGGCTCGCGCGCGTGGTGTATCTTCACGTGCTTGTTGTGGTTGGACTTGTTGCTGGAAGTCTTACCGCAGATGTTGCAGGCGAAGGGGCGAGCGCCGCTGTGCACCTTCATGTGCTCGGAGAGGTAGTAGCTCCTGTGGAAGGACTTACCGCACTCGGGCACCTTGCACACGTACTTCTTGGCCATCTCGTGCTCGCGCACGTGCCGCTGGCAGTTGTACTTGCGGATGAACTGGCAGCCGCAGTAGTTGCAGGTGTAGGGCCGCACGGACTTGTGCGCGTTCATGTGCGACACGTACTCGGAGTGGCGGATGAAGGCGCCCTTGCACAGGCCGCACTTGAAGGGCTTGGCGGAGCGACTCATGTGCGTCCAGCGGTGCAGCTTGAGGTTCCACTTGGTGGTGAAGGCCTTGCTGCACACGACGCAGACGTGCGGGCGCTGGCCGCTGTGCGTGCGCAGGTGGGCGCGCAGCGCGGCGCGCGGGTGGAGCTGCGCGCAGACGGGGCAGGGCGCGTGGTCGGGGCGGCGCGCGCAGTGCTGCTGGTGCGCGCGCCGCACGTGGCGCGTGAGCGAGGCGGCGTGCACGAACTTGTCGCTGCAGTACAGGCAGGCGCGCGGCCGCGCCGCGTGCGTCTCCTGGTGCCAGCGCAGCTTGGCGCGCGAGTGGAACACCAGCCCGCACTGGCACACGAAGTCGCGCACCTTCGCGCGCTTCGCCAGGTGGTGACGGTCCCTGGGAACGACGAACATAAATTATACCCACATACAAAGTCCCGTCCCGCACTGACGCGCAAAAAATTGGTCGTGAATTTAAAAAATTATACTCACAGCATATTTGCAAAATAATTAAATAATAAGTCAAATATAACAACACAATTTCTAAATTAAATTACTATTAAAAATAAATGATTTGTACCTAAAAAATATAAAACAAATACGTAAACAAATTTGACAACTCTATTTTGAAGTTTGTATTTTTTTATATCATGTCAAAAAAAATACTACAGAGGTAGAGAAAAAAGTTTTATATTCAACTATATTTTTGACAACTATACCGGAAATTCGGAATAACCGAGCATGTCGGCATATGTTGTAAAGCGCGGCAATGCGTCCAGCGTGTACGCAAGAAGTTTTCAAGAACAGCAGAGGTACAGTGCAGCGTGACGTCGAGCGAGTACACAGTTTACGCCAGAGCGTAAGGCCTGAGTGCTTAGTGCGAGTTTTCGTGAATTTATTTACGGACTCACATGAGAGCGCGTATACTAAGATTTGTATGGAACAAAAACAGCTCCGCCTAGTGTCAAAAATTGGAACCTAAAGTAGCGAGTGCCAGTTTACAAAGGACCATGAGTCAAATTGGGCTCATTGTCCAACAGAGTTATAGCATATGCCGTTGTGAAGGTTTTTGTTTGTACTAAAATTGTTACTATGGGCACTACCTTCAATTCCATGGCAAAAAAAAGATACGCACCTAAACAGGTTTTGTAGAAAAAGAATTGTTAGGAGTCGTAGTGCGCTTGGTTGTTCATGACATAAAATCTAATTCGCAGGATTTGATTATGAAAGGATTATGGGACCACCTTCATCACCAGGTCAGGATCTGATGATGAAAACCCTGAGAAATCGAGGGCAACTTTCGAAAATTGTAGGCGTGCATAGGTTAAAAACTTGACAATGAGGTGTACGTTTGATAACACTATGCAACAGTGAAGGTTTGGAGCTGACCTGATGATGGAGACCGGAGAAGGTCGAGGGAACTCGACAACTGAATATGTAAACTACCTCGTGTTTGGGCTTATATTATTCGTATTGATGAGAACTTTCCACAAATGCGAATAGTGACAACTATGCTTGTCACTGAAAAGCCAAAAATAAAACTATTCTTAGGTGCATCGGCATAGAAGTCGGTGGCGTATAAACTCAGGAACATCCATAGGAGACATCAGGAGACTCCATCTCTAGCACAAAGAAGAAATCGTCCACGGACTGTCCACGCCGTGCTGTTGCGGTGCCGCTATACTGTGCCATGACCCTTACTGCTCGTGTCTAACAGGTAGACGCACAGTAGGAAGTTGTGCTCATATCATTTCAATAATATGGTATCTAGGGTTAGGCAGGCACACACAATTTAATCCACCAGCAGGATATTTAGACGACATTATTATTGGTATTGATTGAAATGTTAACAAAAATAATTTTAACTGTTAGCAGTTGTTTTATTTTTTATGTATACATTAAACCTGGAATTAAAACTAGATAAAGGTGTTCAATAACAAAACCTACAATGCCATAACAGCACTACTTTTTGCAGAATATTAGTTTATTCATGGTCGGAGAAAAATATTTATAGCAAAATAACCCAATGGATTCTTCGCAAAAATGAGTTTAAATCTTTATATTTAGTGCTTTACAAGTATATTCAAATTGGTCTCATCTCTGTTGGTGGGTGAGCCCAGGCTTCATACATTTTTGCCCATGGTCCTTTTCGAAATCGAATCGCTCGGACTCTCAAGTGAACGTGACAGGCACGGGATTGGTTTATTTCTGCCGTGATGCGAGTGCGAGATTCAGATTTTGACAGATCGAATACCTAGTAAATAAATACAAACGCGATCGAATTTAACCAAAAAGTTCTCACGAAGATTTTTGTGGTGAAAGTGAAGTGAGGAGATATTCGTATATCAACAATTAAGTTTTTATTTAGTGAAAATAATACCAAAAATATGGCAGGACGCTTTTTCTTTGCTCGGAGGATGTTTGCGGCCGCAAAGGCCCAAGATGAACGCAACAAAAGCGCCAGAATTGGGGCAAGGGCTTGCGCATTTTTTAATTCGTTAGTTCACCTCACGGAGACGCAATTTAGACATAGATATAGATTGTCCAAGAAGATTTTTAAGTTCTTGTGCAGTTAACTGAGACAAAGCACAAATCTAAAATCCACTCTACGTGTTTCCTTGGAACATAAGGTACCTATTTATCAATTCATGTAAGTTACAATATCAATTTCCAAAACAAAACTAGGTATGTATATGATTGAAGAAACTTTCTCCTTCTTTTATTTGCAGGTGCTTACCGCTTTATTCTTTTTTGCCACTGGATCCTATCAAAGGCCAATTAGAGAAGCAAAGCACGTATCCCAAAAAATGTGCAGTGTGTATTTAGAACAAGTAACTGAGGTTCTGACTCATAGAAATATATAAGCTTCCCTAGCACTCCAGGTGCTAGACAAGAACTTGTCTTCATTTTAAATTAATTAATTTAAAACAACTAAAAACTTTTTTCGGGCGTCGCGTCAAACATAAACAAAACATCCAAACAATAACCCCAAAAATTTTGAAAGACAGTCGTCCCATACGATTACATGCTAAAAGGACGTCTTTCTAAAGGACAATGGGCACAAATATATGGGACCTGGTATACCCCACCAATAGCGATGTCATACATATCATTGGATAGGCCTTTTTATGTAGAACAACATTTACTATGACAGCTTTGCTGAAATGTTTGTCCGTTCTGAGATATAGATCAAAAACTGTGCAAAAGTTAAACTAAAGTTAACTTAATAATCTATTGATATCTCAAGTTTTTAGAGGAAAAACTAAGTTCCACTAAGTGTAAGTCTACTGAGTCCTACCTGCTTTGCCCGTTAGGGTCCATAAGTGTTACTATTATTTAGCATTTCAACCTTATGCTGTACCAACTGGATATTGGGCATAATGATAAAACCCACCAATAACAAAGTCATACATATCGATGGATAGGTCTTTTTAACTGGATCAACATTTACTATGACAGCTTTGTTCTATTGTTTGTCCGTTCTGAGATATAGATAAAATACAAACTTAAAATTAATGCAGATTAAGTGTTTAAAGGAAAATCTATGTACATATGTCTTCGATGTACTAAGTACCTGCTGTGAGTCTGCATTTGTTACTATATTTAGCAGTTCCACCTTATACTGTACATTGCGGAATGAAATAGACAATACGAATATAAGAATAATATCCACATTTCGTTCATACGTTACTTTGTACATTTAAATAATTCAATATGATCTTATTAGCCTTTTCCCAGCTCTCTAGCGGTCGGCTTCCAGTCTAACCGGATGTAATTGCCTATCTGATCTCCTTACCCCAGTAATCTGGGCAATTCGATACCCCTTGGTAAGATTGGTTGCCAGTCTCTTTGTCTTCTGTTGTTACCCATGCACGACCATGGACCGACTTACTGAATTATGACTACCCGCAATGACAGCCAAGGATGTTCAATGACAGCCGGAACCTACAGTTTAACGTGCCCTCCAAAACACAGTCATTGGTGTCCAAGATATGTATACTTAGGTAGACAGTACATACAAACTTAGAAAAGTTGCATTGGTACTTGCCTGACCTGGAATCGAACCCGCGCACTTGAGAGGTTGGTTCTTTACCGAAAAGGCCACCACGACTTACATAATCATCCTCCGAGCCTTTTCCCAATCATGTTTGGGTCGGATTTCAGTCTAACCGGATTCAGCTAAGTACCAGTGCTTTACAAGAAGCGACTGCCTATCTGACCTCCTCAACCCAGTTACCCGGGCAACCCGATACCCCTTGGTTAGACTGGTGTCAAACTTACTGGCTTCTGACAACCCATAACGACTGCCAAGGATGTTCTACACAGCCCTGACCTACAGTTTAACGTGCCATCCGAAACACAGTCAATGGTATCTAAGATATACTTACTTAGAAAGTACATACAAACTTAGAAAAGTTGCATTAGTACTTGCCTGACCTGGGATCGAACCCGCGCCCTCATACTTGAGAGGTTGGCCCTTTACCCACTAGGCCACCACGACTTATAATATAATATTCATTTATTTGCTCAGAATGTAGGTATTTACAATAAGGCGTTTACAGAAATGTTGAAGCATCCTAGTACATTCTACCATTTTGGCATGCAAACATTTGATATGATGCAATTCATCATTACACATGCTTATGCTTACTTACATAATGATTATAAAAAAATAAAAAAAGAAAGACATTGGTGTTATTTTTCAAAGAATATCAGATTACAGTGTTGATTATCATTGTTTTTTAGCCATATCTCAGAACGGACAAACAATAGAACAAAGCTGTCATACTAAATGTTGTTCCAGTTAAAAAGACCTATCCATCGATATGCATGACTTTGTTATTGGTGGGGTTTATCATTATGCCCAATATCCAATTGGTACAGGATAAGGTTGTAATTCTAAATAATAGTAACAATAATGGACCCTAACGGGCACAACAGGTAGGACTCAGTAGACTTACACTTAGTGGAACTTAGTTTTTCCTCTAAAAACTTGAGATATCAATAGATTATTAAGTTAACTTTAGTTTAATTTTTGCACAGTTTTTGATCTATATCTCAGAACGGACAAACATTTCAGCAAAGCTGTCATAGTAAATGTTGTTCTACATAAAAAGGCCTATCCAATGATATGTATGACATCGCTATTGGTGGGGTATACCAATCTGCCCAATGTCCTTTGGTAGGTTTATCCCACCAAGCGAACGGAACACCACCCTAACAAAAATGATCATCGCTATTCGCCGTGAGGAAACGTGATGCGAGTAATTTGCGAGATGGCAACTCGCACTCGCTTAAATATTGCATTCGGTTCGTTTGAAGTTGACTCGCTAAACTCGACAGTGAAGTCATTCGCAAAATTTTGTTCAACTCGCACTAGGCACTCTGCTTTCAAAATCCGTCAACGTCGAGGAACGATATTACGAACAAGAAAAATGTTTCTTAGCTGTAACGCACCTTTTTTGTGATGTGATGGGACATCAAATGATTCCTCCCGCTCTGTGGGTTAGCAACAGAGGAAGTGTCCGATTCTTACTGACTAATACCCATCATGTTCCTACATAGGTCTTTTATATACCAGGGCTGCGGTAACTCGCGCAGCCCCGGCAGGTGGAGGGATGGAGCTGGACAGTACCTGTGCTGCACCATGTTGGAGTAGCGGCGGAAGGTGTCGTCGCACATGGTGCACTTGACGCCTGGCAGGTAGCTGTGGGTGTGTGGTGGAGGGATGGAGCTGGACAGTACCTGTGCTGCACCATGTTGGAGTAGCGGCGGAAGGTGTCGTCGCACATGGTGCACTTGACGCCTGGCAGGTAGCTGTGGGTGTGTGGTGGAGGGATGGAGCTGGACAGTACCTGTGCTGCACCATGTTGGAGTAGCGGCGGAAGGTGTCGTCGCACATGGTGCACTTGACGCCTGGCAGGTAGCTGTGGGTGTGTGGTGGAGGGATGGAGCTGGACAGTACCTGTGCTGCACCATGTTGGAGTAGCGGCGGAAGGTGTCGTCGCACATGGTGCACTTGACGCCTGGCAGGTAGCTGTGGGTGTGTGGTGGAGGGATGGAGCTGGACAGTACCTGTGCTGCACCATGTTGGAGTAGCGGCGGAAGGTGTCGTCGCACATGGTGCACTTGACGCCTGGCAGGTAGCTGTGGGTGTGTGGTGGAGGGATGGAGCTGGACAGTACCTGTGCTGCACCATGTTGGAGTAGCGGCGGAAGGTGTCGTCGCACATGGTGCACTTGACGCCTGGCAGGTAGCTGTGGGTGTGTGGTGGAGGGATGGAGCTGGACAGTACCTGTGCTGCACCATGTTGGAGTAGCGGCGGAAGGTGTCGTCGCACATGGTGCACTTGACGCCTGGCAGGTAGCTGTGGGTGTGTGGTGGAGGGATGGAGCTGGACAGTACCTGTGCTGCACCATGTTGGAGTAGCGGCGGAAGGTGTCGTCGCACATGGTGCACTTGACGCCTGGCAGGTAGCTGTGGGTGTGTGGTGGAGGGATGGAGCTGGACAGTACCTGTGCTGCACCATGTTGGAGTAGCGGCGGAAGGTGTCGTCGCACATGGTGCACTTGACGCCTGGCAGGTAGCTGTGGGTGTGTGGTGGAGGGATGGAGCTGGACAGTACCTGTGCTGCACCATGTTGGAGTAGCGGCGGAAGGTGTCGTCGCACATGGTGCACTTGACGGGCGCTCGGCCGGTGTGCACGTTGTGGTGCTCCAGCAGCTTCTGCCGCGTCACGAACCGCTTCTCGCACACGTCGCATCTGCAAACAGACACGAGTACATTGCTTAGTACGTGAGTAACGATCGCCGTCAAACTCTTCAATAACAAAAACGAAAACACGGTTTCTATAATGACGTTTCTTAGCTAGCCATGTATTGTCATCAGAACTCAGAGCGTGGGCAAAATTTTATCCTAATCGAAGAACAGGAAGTGGGTCAAATTAAGTTTGCAAGATTAGTTACAAGTGAAGCCAATATAAGCGTGTAAAAACTATTCTGTTTCCGTCGAGGCCGTCGTACGGATTTGGGAGAGCTTTGACACTACAGCCACTTTTATTTAGCAAATTGCAACTACAGTACTTAATACACAATAAATAAATAAAGAAAGCTCACCAACCACACTTACTTATAATTCTTAATTCCTAAATGTGTCTTAATATGTAATGCCAGGTTTGCTCTCCTGAAGAAGCACTTTCCACACGTGAGACACTCGAGGGGATGTATCTTGAGATGCGCGTGGAACGCCGCGTCCGTCACCTGGTCCTCCTTACACGTAGGACACACGTAGTCTTTGCGCCTCCGCTTCACTTCCTGCTTGATAAGTCTGTCCACTTCGATCTTAGGCTTGGCCTCTTCCACTTGTATGCTCTCGTACACTTGAAGGATTGTGGATGATATCGAGTCCTTTGAGTCGATTGGTGGTAGAAGATTGTCTGAAATTGAGATTGAAAATTATGTTAAAAGTGTGAAGTACATGGTAAATATTTTTGAAGAACTAGTATTTTTAGTCTTAAAATTTTGGTAATTTTTAGACATTTATTTTATGAGATAATGTGAAAAATCGATGGAACCGGACTCTAATTGGCGGTCATTTCAGAGCGTAAAAAACAAAATATACTTTTCTTTACTTTTTCGCAAGGGGCGTCAACAAGCCAAATAAAGTATTGATCGTGCTCTTTGACCGACCTCCACCTTCTTTAACCCTAACCAAGGTTCCACAACTTAAATCTACAGTAAACTCACTGGTATCAGGCTTCTCCTCCTTCTTGATAGTCCTGGCGGTAACGAGGCGGCTGTAGGAGGTCTTGGTGGTGGCGGCGTGCACGCGGGCACGATGAGCACGCAGCTCGCGCACGGACGCGCACGTGACGCCGCACGTGCCGCACGTGCGTCCGCGCCCGAACACCGCCGGCAGGGGTAATGCTAGCTCCTCCTCGCTGGAACAGATCAATACAAATTCTTATTATATACATATAAAAGAGGCTACTATAAGGTAGACGTTTTCATAGAAGATAATATTTAAAATTGTAACTCTATTCCACATATTTTGCTTTTTGAGGTCAGCTTCCAGTCTTATTAGATGCTGCATCTCAGCTGAGTATAGTTTTTCCATGGTTTCCTAGCTCATGTCGTCATGGAAGATTGCACGATGTGCTGGTTCCAAACCAATTCCAGGCATAAGTGAGTAACCGGGTGGGGAGAGGTATTAACACATGTTCGGACTTGAGGAATTTAGTTTCGGAACGACATCGAGTTTAGCGAGAAGTGTGTGTGCAGTGATTTACATGGAGTGGATCCTAAACTATCATACCTTTTTTACCGGGTCATCAGGGCAAACACTTGCCCCGTAGTAAGAGTATATAGTTGCTGTACTTGACAGGCAGTAGAAAACGAGTTTGCAGCTACGCAAATTGGGATAAGGGCGGTACAGTAATTATATTTTTTTCAATACACTGCACCAAAGGCCTCCTTTCCTTTATGATGCAACAATTCTTTTCGTAGTCAAACACGTTATTCGTCGTTCCTACATAAGACTTATGATAATTGTTTACAAAATAAGTAGTTGACCCTAGAATTCAAGTCGAAAATATTTTTAAGGACTAAAACTTGCATCAGGTAAAAAAAAACCAATGAAGGTAATATATGTATATATTACCTACATATATGTATAGTAAGTTAGTGAACTACTTAGTGGACTGATGTAAAATATAGGTACGGGTGAATTAATTTATTCATTCTCAGAATGATCAAAATGTGAAGGAAACAATTTAGTACAAACATTCCTTATACAACATGATCGGGAAATTCCTTAGGAAACGGTAAAACTTGAGGAAACAGCTAGTTTATTTTATATACATATCTATACCAATATTATAAAGCTGAAGAGTTTGTTTGTTTGTTTATTTGTTTGAACGCGCTAATCTCAGGAACTATTGGTCCGATTTGAAAATTTCTTTCAGTGTTAGATAGCCCATTTACCGAGGAAGGCTACTTTTTATCCCGGTACGGGAAGTAGTTCCCACGGGATGCGGGTGAAACCGCTGGCAGAAGCTAGTATGCAATAAAAAGGTACATTACTAACATGGGTTCCCTCTTCTCGTTGGCGTCCGCTTCCGAGCCGTCAGACACCCAGCTCTCCCGCGCGATCAGGTCGTAGGGCTCCGTCGCCGTCACCTCTGAGTACATCTGGAGACAGCGGACACTCGTCAAATATTGCCAACAAGCACCTTCATATTTAAACATCAAGAAAACTTGAATAAAATTAAATGATGTATGATGCTAACAAAATATGAAGTGGTAACAAATTTCGCCAAGGCTTAAGGATTACATAAACGATTTAATGACCCCTTTTTTCAAGCTTCGGGAAAGTCCCTTGCACCTTTGCGGTGTGGCGTCTTTTGCATGTACAGTTACCCAACTTAGCTAAGAATGGTTGCAACTTTAAAATAATGTATAAATAGTTTTGTAAAAAGACCAACTTACAGAAATTCATTCATTCATTCATACCATGTATGCATGAAAGAAAATGATTTGATGTTGGTATTGTTGGCTTATAACAGAAATTAAAATCAATGAAATATTAAAATAATAAAGTTAAACTATTCATGGTGATGCAACATTTGATTAAACAATAAGAAACAACTTTATATTGGGTTTCATGATTTGATAAATAAATAATAGGGTGAGGTCTTACCCCGCTCCAAGGCGACTCCATGTCTCCGTTGCTCTCCTGGCCGCTGAGCTCGCCGCGCGGCGGCATGCACTCGTCGGCGCAGATGTTCATGGGCGCGTCGCCCTCGCTGCGGCCCTCGCTCAGCACGTCCGCCTTGCTGTCCCGCTCGCACCCGTCCACCTCCACATCTACCTGCACTTCTCTAGCACCTAGCTCTGAATAATCTATGCCGTTACTCTCAGCTATCTTGTAACTCTCGTGTATAAAGTTAGGCAGTACAAACTCGTTGTCTTTCTGTGAAGGCTCACCCCAGAGGTACATACCGTCCTTGCCTCCCTCCTTGAAAGCCGCGGCGTCGCGCTCCGCGTCGAACCCTTCCACGCGGTCCGCAGTAAAGTAGTCCGCGTAAATATTGTCCCCGAAGTAGTTCTCGTTCATCATGCTGACAAACTGCTTGTTTTTAGAGGCCGCTTCAAGGTCCAACAACTCCCTGTCATTAGACTCTTCGTTAAAATCCTCGTTGGACATGTTGCCATAGTTAATAACGTTAATGGGCCGCAATGTCTCTAGTGGTGTTAGCATGCGGTCCGTAGTCACTGGCTCGTTGCTGAAACCTCCTTCATTGCTTGTATTTATTTCCTCCTTCACTTGTATCATCTCAATGCCGGCCGCAAACTCCGGCTGCGCCAAGCTGGATGCAGCAACTGGTTCTATGTCCATAGATTGTTCTTCTATATCATCATCAAAGTCATTATTGTCATCATTCTCTTTGATCTCTTCCACAGATATGGTCTGCAAAAGGTTAGTCTTTTCCTTGCTGTCAGATTTATCAGTCTGGTGCAATTTATTCATGCTAAAATTTTCTGGTGATCTGCAAGTTGATGATGTTGGGACATTGTCTCTGTGTTCAGACTTCTTTGTTTTCACAGGAAAGGACTTGGCATTCTTAATTTGCAGAATCTTCTTGTGCTTCTTCACGAAAATGTTGTTCAGTCTTAGTGTGTTGTGCCTGTATGGTTTTTGTGAAAGCGGATTTTTCTTTTCTGGAAGTCCTAAGTTACTAAGGCTAACTTGATTGCTCTCAGGTTTGGGAGATATTGAGGTACGATCGGTTGAATTGTCGCCATTTTCTGACAACTCACTACAAGGTGATATGGAGGGCTTCTCATTACATATTAAATCTGGCACAGGACAGCTGTCAGAAAAGTCCGTATCCAATTTGTCTACTGAACTTTTGCTCGGGTTACCAACATTCTTTATCACAGAGAATGTATGCGAGACCATGCTGTCACCACTGGACATAGATGATGGCTGGGTGTCATCCGATGATAGTTGGTTGTTATCATCTAAATCAGGCAGGATCTTCTCTGGGCTTTCTGCTCGCTCAACAGAATACTCAGCCTCTGTGCTGCCTGTCAGATCCATCACTGTATTCACCATATTCTTATGATGTTGCACTGGAACTTCAACCTTGATGTTACTTAAAATTTTCAAACCTTTAGTTCCTCCTGGCATATCAAATTTTGAATCTAATACCTCTACAGGTCTCTCAGTGTTATCAACTGAACTGCTCTGAACTGGCTGTGTTATGGAGGAACTAGGATCCTCACAAATATTATCATGACCAGGAGCAATAAGTGGACCAACCTCAATAATAAGAGTTTTAGGATCATTCATAGTTGGTACAGATTTATCAATGTGGACACTAGGCATTAGACTCCCAGGTTCATTATACATGGAAGTAGGACATCCTTTGTTCATCATTTGCTGAGGTGTTGTGTACATACATGAAGTGTTTCCAAATTGGTCTACAACCATTACATTCTGGTACATGGAGCTGGCTTGCGCTAAGTTACTGACATTCTCATGTCCTCCTAGTACTGTCGGCATTGTAGTTATAAAGGGCTTACCGTCTATATTGTGCACCATTTCTCTGTATATAATTTGGGAGTTTTGGGTAACAACAGTAGTTCCTGGAGTAAATGCACCAGAAGTCATTTGGTTCAGTTGATTGCTAGCTAGTGGAGGTGAAGCTGTTTTGGTATCAATGTGCATCTGTGGGCTGGCACCACTGCCTGTCATAATCATATTGTTTTGCACATTCTTCTGCATAAACGTGGGAGCTGACGGTACCATAACATGCATAGGTTTGACCCCTGGACCTATATATTGCACACCACCCATGTTGGCCTTAAGAAGTATGTTATTTGGTTTAGGTAGAACTTTGACAAGGTCATTTGCTTTCCTAGGCATTGCTGGTAACAATTTCACACCTGGTCCGGGCATAGTTGGTACATTGTAAGAAAACAAATTGTTACTGTTGTCCATTGCATTGTATTCAGCACTACGGGAAAATTTTATCTCTCTGTCCTCCTGTTGCTCTGGGTAGTAAACAAACTGTGGATCAAAGTCTGGTACAGCAGGAGACTGGAAGGTCTGCTGAAGTTTATCAGCTTTTAAAAGAAATGGATTGTTTACATGCTGACCGGCACCTGCAGCAGGAAGGCCATGGTTCTCAAAGTTTACATCAAGCATTCTTATGTCAGGCGTGCCATTTCTAGATGGAGCTGTACTCTTAGGAGTTCTGCTAGGTGTTCTACGCCAGTAGCGCTCATGTTCTGTACTCCTTGACCCCGGCCACTTGGTACTGTCATCAGTAGCAGGTGTCCGTGACCTACTCCTGTACGATCGCTCAGAATGTACTGGTGTGGAAGTTCTGCTTGCAAAACTAGAATTCTTGTTTGATGCTATATTGCACAAAGCTTTTATAACCTGGTCTTTGGGGTGAGTATCCAAGTGGGACTCGAGAGTGATCCCATTGTGGAGGAACAGCGTGCAGACGGGACACTGCACGAGCTGGTCCATGTTGACGTCACTCGGTGTCCTTAGGGTGACAAAAGCAGCAGCGGGGCGGCCTCGCAGCGCGACCGTATCGTGTATGTCGTCACAGCACGCGCACTCAGTCCGCACAGGCAGGTCGCACAATGTCCGTGACGCGCATATCTACTATTCACACGTAAGGCTCTCGCACGACCCACAACAATACATTACTTCGTTGCACGTCCTCTTCTTATCGATCTGTCAGACAAAATACTCTGTATACATATACGATACTAAATCCACAACATCACATTCTACAAACTTGTTCAACGTGCAAACAGAGGACAAAAGAAAACAAAACCCCGAGATAAAGGCCATTGAGACATAAAAAAGTCGAGCATTATGTACAATGAACACTGAACTGGATAACGATTTTATGCCAGAAACACACTAACGGGACTCACCTATTGTATTTTTTGTCATGTATAGTCCATGACATCGATTACTTATTAAAGATTCAATAACTATTTACGACTAAGCTAAATCTAAAAATATTTCCAAATAGTCAGACATATTGCAGACGTCTTGTTCACGTTCACACACAAACTTTTATATTCCGATACACGAACCCGAATATCGATATGTGCTCGTGGCGATGTGCTATAATTGAATTTCTATAGGTTTTACGCCAACTGAGAAAATAACGCTTATCATTTATGCGTGAAACGGAATTTATTCATAGTCAATCATAGTCAATCCATAGAGAAATGTAAAAGTGGAGTTATCATTTATTTACAGTTCGACTGGGACCAATGAAATAATTTTATTTCCAAAACAATAGTCGTATCATTTATTCAATTTTCGTATAGTTTTCCCATGTATAGTGACAAAATGTATTTGCATATACCTTTAAAACTAGGATCACATACAACAAAAATCATGGATTTTATAATCTGGGCATACTAGTCCTGTCAAAAAAACGTCAATTGAATGTCATGTCATCCTCATCCAGCCGAATTATTGGATTTTAAAGATAATTTGCACGCTAGAACTGCATTATAAACCATATATCTGTTAAAAAGTCAGATAAAAATGTCTTACAATTTCGAAGAGTTGACTTACAACGGTATGTATTGTAGACATTATTTCAGTTAATTACAAGTTCCTGCGAGATTTGTCTACTTTAAGGTTTAGATTTTTATATTTACCTTTAATTCATCATTATCATATTCGTGAATTTATTATACAACGTAAGTTTGAGACGTAGCAGAAACTTAAAATCGAAGAAGTTTTATAAGAACCTACAACAAAGTCCACTCCTGCACACCTTTTGCCCATTTTATTAATGACCAAAATTATTATAATTTCAGAGGCTAAAGACTTGCTCCGCCAGTGGAGGGAGAACAATGAAAGACGGAGTGAGGATGTGATGGAGCTGTGGACAACAGTCTTCAGTGATGACCTCACTAAACTGGGGAATGAAAGTTGGTATCCTTCAATCTGATAAAGTTAAATTAAACTTAACACGGATGGTTAAGCCCCTAAGGTGACCCACTGACCGCAAACCCTTATGAGAAAGAACAAAGGCCAGTTTTAAAGGTTCACCACTGTAGTTTTATAGCTTATAGATGTAATGTTGTGGTATATCCTCCAAAAGCAGTTGTATCCATAGAATTACTTTTGTGCCTAGTTCTTCTCCATACAACTTCCCTTTCATCATTATAATGTCTCACAAGAGCTTGCTGTGGCCTATTTAGAATATACAATAACACTTTGTCTGTAACTTTCAGAGCATCTGGTGCTGGAGCAAGTAATATATGCAGCTCTAGACTGCCACGCATATGGAGTGGCCACGTTGTGCATCTACATGCTGTCCAACGAGTTCCCTGGCAGCATGCGTGTCATGAGATACAAGGCTGCTTTGCTGGAGGCTGAGGAGAAGTAAGTAATCATAAACACCAAACATTTGCCATGCGTGCCACTCTCATTCAACATTACTCTCATACGTCTCAGACACAGGTGATGTCATGAATGCCATAATAGGGGGGTAAAAGTGAGTAATCAGGTTGTTTTCAGGTCCCAAATGTTATCAGCTAGTAGACTTTAGTTCAACTGAGCAATATGCTCACTTACTTACTAATCATAATTAAATCATAATCATAATGAATTTTGCCAAGGCACTCTTAAATTCATTGGTCAAACCACACAATGTGCTTATGGATTACTTATGCTCTCTATTACAGTGTACAAATATTGTTATATTTATGCAATGAAACATTTCAGGTATGAAGAAGCACTAGAAGTATTGGACAGCATAATCAAAGCAGATGAGACTAACGCGGCCGCCAGGAAGCGCCGCGTCGCCATATTGAAGGCGCAGGGACTGATCACCGAAGCTATTAAGGAGCTTGTGGATTATCTGAAGAAGTATGGCATTTCTTCTTAAACTTATCATGCAGTCAATCTTACCTACGTCTTATAATAATTCTTAACTTTGTAACCATCAAGAATTTTAATTATTAATGTAGGTTTGTAAATTTTCACAATAAAGGAAAAGAGAGTTTATTTAAATGCATTCAGTACAAAGAAAAAAATGGTAGTTAGCAGCCTTTATAGTATAGCCAGCTAGTTTTTTTTACACAGTGTGTGAAGAAAATGAAAAGCTAGCTAGCAAATACTTCAAAGTTTAAAAGAAAACAATGCTGTCTGTAACAAATACTTTCCTTTAGTAATACCAGTCTAATTATGGTAATACCCTTGAGTATACTTGTATTCAAACTATTTTTACATTGTCTGTCAACAGATTCATGTCAGACGTGGAAGCATGGCAGGAGCTATGCTCACTATACCTACAAGTGCAGGAGTACTCCCGGGCCGCCTTCTGTGCTGAGGAGCTCATCCTGCATCAGCCACATAACCATCTGATGCACCAGCGTCTTGCTGATATCCGGTATACTATGGTATGTGTTTCACCTGCTTTCATGACTTAAACAACTGAACTAATTGTGATGCAATTTGTCAGTATGGGAGATTTGGAATCTGGAGACAGCCTAGGCTACTTTTTATTATGAAACTAGGTGGAAAATAGTTACCGTCTTACCACAAAAACTTTTTAACGTCAGTTTAAGACTTGTCTAAAAAAATGACAAATTATGACGTTGACATATGGTTCATTTTGGAGCCACATTTTTTTTAGACAAGTGTAAAACAGTGGTTAAAGTTTTTGTAGTAAGGCCATTATTGTTTCTTACAATATATGTACTATTTCGAAATACGTGTCTCCAGGTATTGTGTGTTTGTTTCAGGGAGGTGTTGAGAACATGGAGCTTGCCAAGACTTACTACTGTCAAGCATTGAAGCTGAACCCAGAGAACATGAGGGCCTTGCTTGGCTTATTCTTGGTATGTACAGAAATTAAATACATAAAATATATAACTGCATAATATGTACTCTTTTATATAGAGATTTTTTTTATTTAGATGTACATAACATGAAAGATATGTACTAACTTGATAATAATATTTAAATAAGACGAGAGTACATGTTATGTACTTTCTGTCATGTTATGTATTCTTTTCGAACTAAAATTTCTATTTTGAGACCTATTTGTTGAATTTGGAAGTACTCTGATTCATTATCTTCCGAGCCTTTTCCCACTCTTATTATTACAATTTTTATTTTCGAAACTTCTGAAGCCTTTGTTTTGTTCTCTACTCCTATATACAACTTATCACCGCTCCTCAGACCACAAACAACCTACTGAACCACTACAAGTCGTCCGGCAACAGCGGCAAGCGCAAGGAGGTGTGGAAGCTGTGCCAGTGGGCGCAGTCCGGCGCGGCGCGGCGGCAGCGGGCCGCGCGGGCGCCGCCCACCCCCGACCTCACGCACATGATGCTGGCCCTCGCTATCACTGACTAGGGAGTATCTACATAAAATTGTGACTGACGCTTAAGGCGGTGAGTTTATATTAAGTTAAAAATATGTAGGGAAAATATCGACTTTTCAAGAAGCGTCACATTTTACAGCAGGATGCCGCTGTATGGCTGACGCTTGTATAACGTCGGATATTAGACCAATTTAAAGTCTTGTCTAAAAAATTCTTCTACTAGTGGATTGAACAATTCTCGTTATATAACTTTTTGTAACTTCATGATATGTAGTCAAAATGTACCTACAAACAAACTACTTGAACTAGAATATACAAATGTGTTAATATGATCATATAAAGATGTAATTCATTCCGAAGTTAATATAGAAATGTCAGTAATCCATGTAGAAAATGTACCAAGTAAACTATTCTAAATATTTATGTATAATTAATTAATATATAATTTAGACTTTAAGGGTATGTTAACTTATCAAAAGGGATGAGCATTTAATGGTGTATGGAATGTTTGATTTTCAAAGTTAGTATAATTTTAGTGAATTATTTTAAAATAAATTATGTTATGTTTCCACCAACCCCCTTCTTTTATTAAAATCCCAATATTTTCCAAAAAATGGAAGTCGGAACGAATGAAACAGCAAAATATTCTTAAAACTTTAATAGAACTATATCTTTGCTAAGTAACGTGTCATGTGACGTCATCTCTCAGGGCGGCCATCTTGCTGGCGAGGTAGGCGGCAACTTCTCCCGCGCGTTTCTCCTTTCTCTCCCGCCTTGTCATCTCGCCCATTGTGAAGTACTTTTCCCTGGAGAAAGATTTTATTCATCAATCTTTAACAAATATGCTTCTTACAATGCTTGGCTAGATAAATTTTAACAAAACAAATTACGCCCAGTCAAAATAATGTAATAAGAAAACTGTTGTAATCGGGGCCATTACCGTTCATTGACGTCAATTAACGCTTTCATACTTATGGATTTATCCCGCGTATAAGATGGTTTTATTTGCGCGCAAAGAAAGGAGCACTGCCGCGCAGAATCTAATAATTTTTTTGTGATTAGCAATTGTTATTTACCTAAAGTTATGTACAGCATTAGGATCTAGCGGCATATTGGGCGCGTCGTCTTGCACCTTTTCATACGTGAGTAGCCTCCGTGCCGCTAACTTAGACAGTACCTGTTCTGAATTACCCACGAGTTTCAGACACGGGTGGGATGGTAGCTGGGATTCTTCGTATTCTTCTCTGGAAGTAAAGGAAATGTTACAATTGAGCAGATGACTTAAAAATTAGGCTGTGTTGTAATAAGGGAATATTGAGGTTGTAAATAAGGCGTGTATTTTTCTTATTTACAGATTCTTTTATAATGGAGGAATACTACGTAATGAATTCTCTATAAATGAAGACTCTTACATAATGCACTTGTGGTTCAGAAATATTGCAATATGTAAATTACTTTAGTGGTTCTTGCATTCGGTAAAACTGGAAGCTGACCCAAAACTAGTTGGGAAAAGACTAGGGAGATGAAATAAATTACTTTAAGCTTGGTTTATTTGTTAATTTCCGAACAGAAACCAAGTCATTAATACATCACAATCTTACCTAACCAAAGGATACCAGCAGACCAGCCGCCGACCCATCTCGAGATGGTTAGCGGCAAAGTTGAGGAGGTCACTGTAGATATGCGACAAGCCGTACTCCACTTTAGAAGGCACGTGGTTAGCTAGCTGCTCCTCAGATATCGTGTAGTTCTCGCGTTCTATGCCGATCTTCTCTGTAGGTTCGCGTACACCGTATGGCGCTGGAATAAAAAAATATATCTGCAAAGGTGCCGAGAGTTTCGTTGTAAAACAGTGCTTCAAGTCCAATCGGAGTTTACCACCGCTGGGAAAGTTCTTGGCAATTTTAGTTACCTTTCTAGCGGGTGGCGGATTGGGGGAGGGGTATGTATGGGCCACATGTGCGTACTTGTGTTTGGAATTTAGTTGCAGAAAAAGGCTCGGAGGAAGACTGCAATTGAGTCTGTATTGGCTATTATCCTGTTCTTGTGGGCTATTCTCTTCATAGGTTTTCAAAAAATATATGTATACTTGGGTAAGAAAAACTTACGATCAGTAATGATAGCATCAAACTTCAGGTCTGATCTCCAATTGTGCAGAGAGAAGTCGCTCACAACAACATCTAGATACCTGGACTCAGTTCCATACTGTCTCATGTTCCCTCGTATACTCTCTTCCTTTGTCCGTATCTAAAATTAAAGTTATTTGCACATTAAAACAGTAACTTGATAAGGTTTTCTTGCTTGTTATTTTACGGATTTATGATTTGAGTGCCTTGTCGTGACCATTATACGTATAGCAGAGTGAATATTGATGACAAGAATGAGGAATGATTTATTAAGGGCGGTTTGCGTGCCTAACTGAGACTGGCTAATAAAGACTTGGTTGTGATGGGACAAGTTGCATGAAAATTAAAGTAAAAAGTCTAGTATGTCGCGCAAGATGCCCTAAGACTATGTTTATGAATATAATGTATTGAATAAGCACCTTAACCTTTGCAATACATACTTTGTTACCTTTTGACCGACGCGAGTGGGCCGCGTCCGCGCGTGCAGCATCAGGTAATCTATGTCAGAGCCCCATACATAGGCTGTAACATGGAAAAAAATATTAGTTTGTACAGACAAAATTAGGAATACTTTGTTTCTAAACTCTATAAAGGTGAGTGTGAGTTCAGGCACACTGTCTGTTGTCTGTCTGTATGACAAGGCAAACAATGGAATTACTTTACCAAGGCGCGCGAAATTTCGTGTTACCAGGAAAAGCAAGTGTTCAATTCATTATTTAACAGGATACACCTTTGAAATATAATGTCTCTGTAAATAATGCCTATGCTAAAAGTTGTTGTTAAAAACTTTATTATCTGCTACTACTATTTACCTCCAAAATGAGCAGCAGCCACAAGCAGAGAGCCAGACCCGACAAAGGGGTCAAGCACCATATCGCCGACCTTCACTTGAGCCTGGTTAGCCATAATGATGGCCAGCTGTGCATCCATGCTCGTGTTGCCGATGAATTGCCGCTTTTTCAGTGAATGCACTTGGATCAGGTCACGTTGGCCATCTGCTATCTAAAATATAGAAAAAAACTGTTAGTTAAAATATACATACATGAGGCCATACCTGTAAAATTACACCTAACAAACATGGAAAACGAATGTCTTGGCTTAATTTTTGGCCTGATTTCAATTTATATATGTCTTGGGAGATTGGCAAGGTGTTAAGGCGACGAATTGGTCAACAATAATTCCATAACCGGCATGCGCATCTAAGGCGCCAAAAGGGGTCGGAGCGTCTGAGCGGGGCGAGGATAACAATACGCGCGCTAGCTTAGGCGATTATCACACTGCCCCGCATGATGCAGCGTAGTGCGTGGATGCGTTTTTTTCCGTTGTATGGAAATATCTCCGTTTGTATGGAAAACACGCATAGTCCAACACACTGAAAATGCATCCACGCGCGTTCATGCGGATCACGCACATACATGCGGAGAAACACGCACCCCCGCGCGTAGGTGCGGGGCGAGACGCAAGGTATGGCACACTGAATCCCGCAATGCCGCGCGTGATTTTGAATGGGCGTGACGTGTATATTTGAAAATGGAACTCGCTGTGCGTGAATTTACAAAACGCACCTACGCGCGTGAGTGCGTGAAAAACCCGCACGATGATGCAGATCTGCACTCCCGCAGGAACGCGCGTAGGTGCGTCGACACGCAAGATGCAGCGTGATGCGGGGCAGTGTGAAGATCACCTTATAACTAAAAGTCGTAAGCGACAAAATGGTTTTGTAATTTTATTATTTTGAAATGATAATTTGATAAAAATTCCTTCTACAATTTTAAAGAGTATGTATGTACTCAACTACAAAAAAAGTTAAGAGGCTTAAATCGGTCCCGTTTGCCCATAATATGTGAATCTCTTTTTAAAAAGAGGTATGTTTGATATATTTTTCTCTGTTATAAAAGTTACCTAATCATGTTTTGACGTCTAACAAAATAAGGTTTATATCATGAACTTTCAGGTAACCAAGTTGTATTTTGATCCGTTTTGTATTTACTGAGAAAAATTGAGATCCTTGGCGCCAAAAATTCCAATTCGTCCTCTTAATAAAATATATTGGGTGTCCATGTTATTACTTAGTTGAGAGGTGAGTAGACAAAGTATTGATGCTTGAAATTCAGTTCATAAAAAAACTTGCAATGCCATGCCTATTTGAGAAAATAACAGTTATAAATCAAACTGTAAATTAAATGGTAAGATCACATACCCATTTTCCAAAAAATACATCATAAGGCTTTTCAGGTACATCATTAGGGTCTACTCCATAGAACTCTAAGTAAGCAAGGGTCACATCAGGATTCTTGAGTTTCACTGGTCCCTCAAGTGGTAAGTAACTGAATGTCTGAAAAAATTAAACAGTAAAATTATTATTGTTCTATCTATTCTATGCAGTAGATTTATTCTTGTAACTTCCATTATTTGTGTGGCTTCATAAAAATATTGTAAAAAACATATCAAAAATGTTTTCTATAATTTCAAGAGACATACAATATTGATTCAAAAAACAGATTGCTGTAAATAATGACAAATATATAGAAAACTAAATGTGATTATGTTCATCTATGTACTTACCTCTATTTTCTCAACCTTTTCTTTCATCGTGAAATGTTTGCAAAATGTTTCGACTTCCACTTTATAAGACTTTTTTGGAGTACAAATAGATTCTATCAACTCTTTAGGGCACACACTGGTATCGCTAATGCCATTACTATTCTCCCCTACTATCCAACTTCCTGTAGAGTTTTTCAAGGAATTCTTCAAGTTAGCATGTAATTGTGCCTCAGTTCTTGCTCTGGACCACAACTCTATACAGTTTTTCATCAATACAGACCGAGAAGCTATTTTTCGGGCACAATCTTCTGAAGGAAGCTCAACTATCCAGTAAGGCTTCTGAACGCAAGGCTTCTCTACAAACCTCACTGGTATATTGAGCAGAGATATTATACTTTGCATTTCCTAAAAAAAGTTTGTTTATATTATTCAAATTGAAGGTTTTAGACGATTTAAATAACATTGTTTACAAAACTTACTGCATGACGAAAATCGACGTGTTCTTGTGCGAACCACACAAGGTACCGTCGCCACATTTTGTCCTCGATTTGCATAATGTATTATATTGTATATTAATCAATTTTACATTTGTTTTCATTCGGTTTTGTTTGCAATAACTTTATCACAACATAACCTCATAATCAACCATTGACGTGACCACAAGCATGACCACGACGTGACATTGACAGGTTGCTAAATGTCAAGATTGCTGGACTGTGGAAGGACCCGAGGGACATTGGCTCACCTCACGGCTTATGGCCATTCGACTACGCTACGTCGTGTGATGTCACACTTATTCCTTCTTATATACTTACGCATGGAGAGCACATTAGGGTTAATACAAAAGGAAGTAGATATGACATAGCCATATCTTCACACTTATGTAGGCTCGCACTTTACCTATTTACTCCCTGAACGTGAATTTTCAGCCATATCAGAGTATGTGCCCAACAAGTCTTTTGGAGGGCTGGATCGACCGCTTTGCCACATAACATGTCTTGAGTACGTGTCTCTGTGATACCTACAAAATGTAGGACAGGCAGATCAGCTGGCTGGATAATCCTAAGCCGATTAACTTGCTTTTGTGTGAAAAAAAAACTTCATGCTGTATATTAGTCAATGTTTATTTCGTTATTACTTTTTAGATAATTATTTACAACACAAAACATAATCCTTGATATCATTAACACACAACACATTGACTTTAAATGTCTTCTTATTCAATAAATAGCAGGTATCACTCAGATTAGCTCTTAAGATAAGTTTTAAAATACCTAGAGCCAATATGGATTATGTTTAGCCAAAAGCTTGGTCAGCAGTGGGTGGGGTCCCAGGGCACTATGCTATGAGTTTGAGGTTTTCTCTTCCTCCACATGGTTGGCCTCCAGCATTTCCTGGTATCTGTCACTGAGGAAGTCTTGGTAAGCATCCTTGATCGCTCCAGAGCATGCAACGTAGTGGCCTCCAGAGTGTTCTGCTACAACTGGCTTGATAAATAAATTGATCAAGGATTCACTCATCTCTGTAAAAGAAAAAAGAAGTTTAAGAAAACTGATGCTTATATACTCGTTATATCAAAAATATTATTATCTATTGAGTGATAGTTACCTTTGGGTATAATAGAATCACTCTCTCCATAGACATGTAATGATGGCAGAGTGATCTCCTCATCATAGAAACCTTTATGGACCAGGCTGCCTGATCGGAATCCTGATGTGAATATTACAAATTTGAATGAGTATGGGAGATCTGGAACATAAAAAATGAATTTATTATGTTAACATAATATTAGTATATAGCAAATAATATATTATATATTGAATTTATTATGATGGCAAAGATTGGATGCTGTGGTATCATAAATAAAATGTTTTGAAACTACGTGAAATTTTTGGATTCATTTTAAAGATAGTTCCAATATCTATGGAGGATACTGCTACTTTTTTTATATAGATGTGTTAATTAAATGACTCCCAAAAACTTACATCCCTTCTGCTGCATGGCAGCTAACAGTCCCACAAGACAGGCTCCCTGTGAGAACCCCATGAGTCCATCAAATGGGCCATGCTCCTCAACTACTTTCTTTATTACATTTAAAGTTTCCTCAAACCCTAGTGCTGGTCCGCCCAGGCACTTCCCACTGAATGTGTTGTCTTCTGCATTGAACCACCATGACCGGGAATCTGAAAGTAGCAGCAGGGCAATAAGGAATGTTGTTCTAACTTCTGAGGAGAAATTTGCAGCAGTTATGTAGACAGAGCACTCAATTTGTTAATGGTTAGATGTTTCTTGTGGTTTCACTTGTCTCCCAGAGGGAACTTTTACCTGTACCCAGATAAATATAGCCGGTCCCCTGAGTTTTACATCCTCCAAAATCATGAAAGTTTAAGAGAAGAAGAACTCTATTTAGTTCTCTAGTAAGAAGGTCTGCAACTACTTCTGTCTGGCTTTTTAAGACATAATACTAATGTATAAGTACAAGAAAAACAAGAAATTATTTAGTTATATTAGTAAAATTTTGTTGTACTGAAAAATGTATCACCTTCATCACCTCCTCCGTCTTCATTCACAACTTTATGCGGCGCTGACACGAACACGAGCTGTGCGTACTTCGCAACAGCTTTGCGGAAGGACCCGATCTTCGCTCTGAACACCGCTCCATTCTGCCTGTAGCCGTGAAGAGCAAGAATCTTCAGCTTCGGCCGGTCAGGGTCTTTCCCCTTGTTGTTTTGAGTAGGAGACTGGTTACTGGAGTTCGATTCTGTCATTATGCTGTGAGTAAATCTCTTCACTTGCTTATAATTTAGGTCATGAAATCGATTCACTAATTTGATTATATAGAAATGTATGTTTATTTATTTTGATAGGTTAGGTTATTTCTTACAATATTATTATAATTTGAGCTATCAGAACAGCAGTACTTCTGCTATCAATTATTATGTTACTATTATTGCGTTTATGAAATCACAATATTTTAAAATAAATACATTTTATGTAATTTTTAATCAAAGCAAACAAGTTAAAAACTTGATACTTGATGTTGAATAATTGAATTTTACTATTTATTTAATCTGTGGCAAAACTGGCAAAAGTTATGTAAAATATACGGTCTTGTTGCATGTCGACCCGGAACGCAATGAAAGGTGTTGCCAATGGAATAAATAAAAAAATCGACTAACTGCCAAGTTTATAATACACATCCCTATTTACTGCAAGCTCTACTATTATTTGGCGCCAAAAACCAAGCAACTGTCAAAGTTGTTGTGTGAAAACTTGAATGTGCTTTGTTTAATTTGTTTTAACTGTTATTTTAGATTAATTAGAGTAAAAACTGTACAATGGAAGACGGTGACTTTGATCAACGTTTGCGTGATTTACAAAGGGAATATTTGGAGTTCCTAGACGATGAGGTAATTTTATAATTTACTAAAACTAACCTTAATGTTTTGCATCGGTTATTAACGAACTCTTACTTGTAGGAAGACCAAGGTATTTACATGGAGAAGGTGAAACAGATGATAGCAGATAAATCTCAGAGATTACTTGTCAGCATCAATGATCTGAGGCGAAAGAATCCGGAAAGAGCACGAACCCTGCTTGAGAACGCGTTTGAAGAACAGATAGCATTTCAAAAAGCTCTCAAAGAGTATGTTTCCTCAATTGATCCTACATACGCGAAGGAGCAGGAGGAGTTCTTCGTCGCGTTTAATGGAAGCTTCGGAAATAAACATGTTACTCCTCGTAGTTTGACCTCAAGGTATGATGTGACTCAACTATTCTTTGTTTATCAAAGTCTCAATTATTTCCGCCTATAAGACGACCCATTGACCAAAGTTTGTTTAAATACATTCGAATAACAAATGTAAGTAAATACACAAGGTACTCCGAGTGTTAGCTGAAAAGTAGAATTAACAATCTTCCCAATAAAAAGCCATCTATGTCTATTCTATTGCAATGTCTTTGTACAACATGTTTTAATTATATTATATTTTGATTAACTCGTATTTGTTATTCTTATTTATCTGCATAAAAATATAAAAGGCACATATCACCATACATAACTTATTTCCAGGTATTTAGGCAATCTAATATGTGTGGAAGGCATAGTGACCAGGGTGTCTCTCGTGAGACCAAAGGTTGTGCGCAGTGTCCACTACTGCCCGGCCACCAAGAAGGTTATGGAGAGGAAGTATACAGACCTGACCTCCTTTGAAGCCTTCCCTACTTCTGCTGTTTATCCTACTAAGGTAATTGAGAGTAATAACTATCTAAGCCATCCTATTGTGGTCTGCTTTCAGTCTTAAGTAAAACAGTTGAATGGAAGAGTTAACTTTTTCTAAAGCTTAAATCACCAAGATCAGACTTCCAGCACATAGATACAAAATAGTCTTTATATTGTTATTCTGATATAAGTAATAATACTACAGAGTATCATAAAATCCATCCATTAATCTAGCATGAAACAAAAAGGGAACAAATATAATGACCACCATAAAATGCTTTGATACCCTAAGTTTTGTAACCAGAAATATTTACTGAACACCAGAAAAATAAAGTCTAAAAATGTAATAGTACCAGCTATTTTAGTCATGACTTCACTTTAAATTGTATTCGCCCACCAAATTTAGTAAATGATCACCAACTCTTGATGACCAAATTAATGTATTATTTTTGCCTAAATAAGTCACTGTGATTGCCATAAAATGTAGGCTTATTACCAAATAAAGTATTATGATGCCACATTAAGTTATGTGTCCGGCTTGCAATGCATGCGTGAGTGTCAGTATGACGAGTGACAGGGGAAAATGGAAGAAAATGACATATTGCGCCGACGCCAAGTAAAATTGGGAACAGGGCAGGAGAAAGAAGAAGAAGAATGTGTTTCTCAATACACTACCTCGAAAACACACTCTTATCGCACTGTTTAGAGGCATGCAATAGACAATTTTCCACGCTAGTGCAGGAAAAGGGTCCCCATAATGTTATTACATTTATTTTATCAGGCCGAACTTATTTTTTTGGAGTCAGTTTACTTAAACAGGATAGCAAGATGTAAAAACTTTTTTGATGATCATTTACTACTTTTGGGATAACAATGATTTATTTGGACTCATTTTGCTTAAATAGGATAGCAGAATTTAAAAACTTTGGTTATAATCTTACTTTAAAATGGTGGTTTAATTTTGGTGATCATTTACTATTTTTGGCTTATGCATGATTTACTTTGGAGTAATTTCACTTAAATAGGATAGCAAAGTGTTAAAACTTTGGTGATAGTTTTACATTAAAATGCGAGTTTCATTTTGGTGATCATTTACTATTTTTGTTTGCTGTTTGTTACTATATCTGGTGATCGGTTAAACATAAGCCAAACAAAAATACAAACATTCCCATTGCATTCAGGTTCTTCAGACTAAAATGTAGCAAATTAGAATATTAGATTGTTCAAAACAATAATACCATTATATAACCTTAATTTTTTTTTCTGCATCCAGGATGATGAAGGAAATCCCCTCGAAACAGAATACGGTCTCTCCCGCTACAAAGACCACCAGACCCTCACAGTACAAGAGATGCCTGAGCGGGCTCCAGCCGGCCAGCTGCCCAGGAGTGTGGACATCATATGTGATGATGACCTGGTGGACAAGTGCAAGCCGGGAGACAGGGTGCAGATTGTCGGCAACTACAGGTGTCTCCCTAATAAGCAGGGTAGCTTCACTGCTGGTACTTTTAGGTAAATATTATCTGATCATATTTACAGTTGAAGTTATGATTTTATTATTACTTCTAGCAGCCAGCAGCTTCACCCAAGTCCTGTGGGATTTTTGTCTTTTATATTATTTATACATTCATTTCAAGCAACTAGAGCTGATAGAAAATTCAAATACACATAAATAGTAGATTATAAACTAACTAATACATAATCATAAAATTATATTAACAACACAATATGAAATATCAACCAGATAAAAGATAAGATATTCCATCATAAATAGACTATTTATCAGCATCGGTTCTGGCAGATGCTAGTTTGTATAAACCATTACAATCTTTTCACCAATAAGTACAAAATAAACTTTACCCCACAGAACAATCCTCATAGCGAACAACGTAACAGAAATCAACAAGGACATGAACATGAACATCACTCTAGAAGACGTGAAGCTCTGCAAGAGGCTCGCCAAGCGCGGCACGGCGGACATGTTCGATCTGCTGAGCAAGTCTCTAGCTCCGTCCATACATGGACACGATTATATTAAGAAGGCTATTCTGTGTCTGCTGCTGGGCGGCATGGAGAAGGTGCTGCCTAATGGCACGAGACTTAGAGGGTGAGTTCTAACTACTTAAAAATCTACCTTTTATTTTGTTTTACTTGGTAATATCAATTAAAAACAAGAATATAAGTAAGAAAATTATTAAGACCAATTTGCTACCCAGTACTTGCTTACAAACAGCATTTGATTTTCCTTGGTGTTATCTCTAATAGGATCTTAAATGTGTGTCATTAAAGCTCAAATTATAACTCATCCATTAAAACTGATTTGGTTTTGTTTTCGCATAGCTAATAATATTTCACTTACAAGTTTAACAATGCTGCCTCTAGAAAATAAGCATTTTTGGCAATTTATCAAAGTATTTAGGAAATAATTTGGTTAATTGTGAACTACTATATTGTTTGGCCATCATTAATGAATGATTGACCACAGTGACATCAACATCCTACTGATCGGCGACCCGTCGGTGGCGAAGTCGCAGCTGCTGCGCTACGTGCTGCAGACAGCGCCTCGCGCCATCACCACCACCGGCCGTGGCTCCTCCGGCGTCGGGCTCACTGCTGCCGTCACCACTGACCCCGAGACTGGGGACCGCAGGTTAGTGCTACACACCCAGTGACATCACCACCACCGGCCGCGGCTCCTCCGGCGTCGGGCTCACTGCTGCCGTCACCACTGACCCCGAGACTGGGGACCGCAGGTTAGTGCTACACACCCAGTGACATCACCACCACCGGCCGCGGCTCCTCCGGCGTCGGGCTCACTGCTGCCGTCACCACTGACCCCGAGACTGGGGACCGCAGGTTAGTGCTACACACCCAGTGACATCACCACCACCGGCCGTGGCTCCTCCGGCGTCGGGCTCACTGCTGCCGTCACCACTGACCCCGAGACTGGGGACCGCAGGTTAGTGCTACACACCCAGTGACATCACCACCACCGGCCGCGGCTCCTCCGGCGTCGGGCTCACTGCTGCCGTCACCACTGACCCCGAGACTGGGGACCGCAGGTTAGTGCTACACACCCAGTGACATCACCACCACCGGCCGCGGCTCCTCCGGCGTCGGGCTCACTGCTGCCGTCACCACTGACCCCGAGACTGGGGACCGCAGGTTAGTGCTACACACCCAGTGACATCACCACCACCGGCCGCGGCTCCTCCGGCGTCGGGCTCACTGCTGCCGTCACCACTGACCCCGAGACTGGGGACCGCAGGTTAGTGCTACACACCCAGTGACATCACCACCACCGGCCGCGGCTCCTCCGGCGTCGGGCTCACTGCTGCCGTCACCACTGACCCCGAGACTGGGGACCGCAGGTTAGTGCTACACACCCAGTGACATCACCACCACCGGCCGCGGCTCCTCCGGCGTCGGGCTCACTGCTGCCGTCACCACTGACCCCGAGACTGGGGACCGCAGGTTAGTGCTACACACCCAGTGACATCACCACCACCGGCCGCGGCTCCTCCGGCGTCGGGCTCACTGCTGCCGTCACCACTGACCCCGAGACTGGGGACCGCAGGTTAGTGCTACACACCCAGTGACATCACCACCACCGGCCGCGGCTCCTCCGGCGTCGGGCTCACTGCTGCCGTCACCACTGACCCCGAGACTGGGGACCGCAGGTTAGTGCTACACACCCAGTGACATCACCACCACCGGCCGCGGCTCCTCCGGCGTCGGGCTCACTGCTGCCGTCACCACTGACCCCGAGACTGGGGACCGCAGGTTATATAGTGCTACACACCCAGTCACATCAACATCCTGCTGATAGGCGACCCGTCGGTGGCAAATATGTGTGCATTTTGACTTGGGAGTCTGTACAGTTCTCGGGGTTTTGTTGTTGACAAAATGCGATATGCACTATGTACAAGAAGACAAGATCAACATAAAATAGCCTGATAGTAACAATCACTCCTATCAACTTCTTATATCTTCTTATTCTATATATATCTTCTTGTATCTTTCATAACCACCCCATATTTACCACCCAAATTCTCCTATCCCAATTTTCAAGAATGTTTTCTCCTTCCTTACACCTCTACCCGCCCCGTCATCTCATAACTACTATTTCTAGCCATCAACTTTCACACAGCCCATTCATCGTTTCCACTACCTATCTATATTCATTCAAACAATTATAATACCACGTCCACAGACTAGAAGCCGGCGCCATGGTGTTAGCCGACCGCGGCGTAGTATGCATCGACGAGTTCGACAAGATGTCGGACATCGACCGCACGGCCATCCACGAGGTGATGGAGCAGGGCCGCGTCAGCATCGCCAAGGCCGGCGTACACGCCACGCTCAACGCTCGCTGCTCCGTGCTGGCTGCTGCCAATCCTGTGTATGGACGGGTTAGTAATATTTTGCTACTTTTTGACAGATTTAAGAGGTCAGAAATGCGGGTACTGCAATTCATCGGCCAAATACCTATTGGTCATTTCGATATCCAGGATGTTCAATAAATAGTATGTGATTCGTTGATAACCAGGACCAATAAATCAACATACACATATGTATATAGTTACACTGCTAGGTTAATCCTAACAATCAATTTCTGCAGTGTAAAATACTTTTGACTAGACAATCTAGACATCCTGTACAAAACTTGACTAGCGTTTCGTCTGAAGTTGTAAGCAAAAACCCTTAATTATTCTTTATCCTTAAAGCACTGTACAGTACAAAAAGAATACATGAACCCACTTTACTCGCCTACAGTATGACCAGTACAAGACTCCTATGGAGAACATAGGTCTGCAGGACTCGCTGCTGTCGCGCTTCGACCTGTTGTTCGTGATGCTGGACATCGCCGACGCAGACCACGACAATATGATCTCTGAACATGTGCTCAGGATGCATCGGTATAGGTCAGTGTTAAAGATGTAGTGGTTTGTAGTATTCGAGTTATAATTTCAAAAGCATTGGTTCAGAGATATTTTAGATTCCCTACCCTCGAATTCTCTAAACTTATATATGTCACCGGAAAATAACAAGATCCGTAAGTTTATCAATTTACTAGGAAGTTTATAAACTTTCGTAAGATTCTAAACGGGAGATAAATTGTAATATTTTACGTCCTTAAGATAATTTTGTAAAAATAATTGACCTGAGAACGTAATTTGTTGACTGTCGTTATTTATTATACAGGAACCCAAAAGAGCAAGATGGTGAAGTATTACCCATGGGCTCCACTGTAGAGATGTTATCCACTGAGAACCCAGACAATGATGAAGCTGAGGTAAGTTAATTCTATCACATTTCACTACTGACATTATTAAAAACTTGTGAGTGTATATCCTCCCTCTAGAGCGAAAAGTCACTAAATCCGAAAGTGTTGTGACTTTTCGCTCTATGGGGACGATATGCTTGTGATCTCATCACGCTTAAACGGCTGAACAAATTTCTATTAAATTTGGCATTAATGTAGCTTATAAATTAGAATAGCATATAGGCTTTATATCCAGATGTGGTTCTCCTAGGAAACAAGAGAAACCGCTAGCAGAAGGCTGCTATGCAGTTCAAACTTTTTATAATGTTGTTAGTCCAGTCCTCTTTTTTATATTGTCTGCTACTACATATATAACTCATCCACAATTCCAGGAAACAAACGCGTCAATCTACGAGAAATACGACCCCCTCCTACACGGAAACACGCGCAGCAAGAAGGAGCAGTACCTCAACACGAAGTTCATGCGCAAGTTCATACACATAGCTCGGCTCATGAAGCCCAAGCTGACGCAGGAGGCGTCGGACGCCATCGCCGACGAGTACGCCAGGCTCAGGAACCAGGATATGATGGACAGCGATGTCGCCAGGGTCAGTCATCATTACCTCCCGAGCCTCTTTCCAACTATGTTAGGGTCAGCTTCCAGTCTAACCGGATGCAGCTGAGTACCAGTGTTTTACCAGGAGCGACTGCCCTATCTGACCTCCTCAAATCAGTTACCTGGGCAACCCCTTGACTGCATACATTACATTAGTTTCTGAACTTTCACAACATCCGTGTTTACAAAAAAAATCTGTTATTTTAAAATTCCGACCACCTTATTATAAAAACTGCACGTTCTTCCAAAGATGTTGGACATTTCGATTTGCGATTTCATCTGTGCCCTAAAGGAATATTTTTCCATTTGTAGTCTCTGTCCTTTATGAGGCCCTTAGGTTAGACAAAGTCACCTAATGTTAGTAAACAGATAAAATAATATATGTATGGCACATCCACAGACACAACCAGTAACAGCGCGTACGCTGGAGACGCTGATCCGCCTGTCTACAGCCCACGCGAAGTGTCGGCTGAGCTTCCAGGTGACGCACGACGACGCGCTAGCGGCCATCGAGCTCGTGCAGTTCGCTTACTTTAAGAAGGTAAAATTGTATATTATTTGTTTGTGATGAATTAAATAAAAAATATCTATTCATCCATCTTATGGATGTCATTTATATCCTACCATCCTTATCATTATTTTATTTTACATAATGTACTTCTGTTAGTGACGTCATCTAACAAATAATTGTTTTGCAGCCATATTGGTTTATTTAAGAGCTTGAATTCCGATGATTAACACAACTTAATGCGATCATAAAATCTACTAGTTGAACTTCCTTATACCACATCAGTAAATTACATTAACATCGATATTATGTACAACACTAACCTACTTCTGTTACAGTCGAGTAAAAAGCAACACAATTTTAGCTTTATATAATTTACCTTTCTAGGTGTTAACAAAAGAAAAGCGTCGCAAACGTCGTGCGTCATCTGACGGAGAAGAAGCCGAAGGCGATCAGCCCGCCGCGCCACGTGCTAAGAAGTCAAGAAAAACGGTACATATTTACCATTATACATATATTATGTTCATACTAGCTGTTCCTCATAGTGTCACAAAAAGACTACTTTATATAGCCAAAAAAATTGCCCATGTTACTAATTGGTTATATCACCTATGACACATGACAGTGGAGTGGAGGACTTTCCCTAGAAATTCCTGTCAAAATCAATCCAGCCATTCCAGCAAAAAATGTTCCGATTTTATATCTAGAGAAAAAAGTAGTTATTTAAATGTTGCAAATAGACTGTCCAATTTTATATATTTCCGCAACACCTGGAATGCAAAAAGAGGTTAAATCAACGATTAAAAAAAAAACATTGAAACATTCTCCTTTTACTACTAGGGAGCTGAAGGCGAGGATCCATACGCGTTCTCGTCAGACGAAGAGGCGGAGCCGGTGCTGCGGGCTGCACACTCCTCACAACCTGAGCCTGCGCAACGGACCACTAGGTCTTCACAGAAAACTACTATTGAAGCCAACAGGTTTGTCGCAAATAAATATATAAAAGTGTCAGGACTGATCTTAGATGTAAAAGCACGTTAAATTGGTGTCGTTTGAATATCTTCGGCAGTTATGATGGGAAGTCAGAAGCCAAAAAATCTGTCAACTAGTCTCATTAACAGTGTCATGTTACCTACCAGGTAACTGGGTTGAAGAGGTCATGTTACTTAGTCGTTGCCTGTTACTCAGCTGCATCCGGTTAGATTGAAAGCTTACCCCAATAAAATTGGGGCGTAGACATACATACTACGTTCAATAGACCTAATAAATAATTTACGAGTCGAAACTAAGCCATTATTTCTTTCCAAAAGTCGATGTACAATATTATCACCGAATATAATCTCTATTTTTTACAATACACCTTTTATTCATTTCTAAACTGTTAATCATTGCTATTTTCAGGTTAACCCAATTCAAGTCAGCTCTGCAGCAACTATTCCGCGAGGAGCGAGCGAACTCTCTCCCCCTGTCCCGCGTGACGTCATACGTCAACGACAAGTACTCACACGAGACGTTCTCTGACGGAGAAGTGAACGCCGCGCTGCAGCAGATGACGCACGACAACCAGGTCATGATGGCTGATGATATTGTCTTCTTGATTTAATTGGTTGAAAATATACTGCTTTTTGTACTAAGATTGTGTCTATAGTAAGCAGACTGTGTGTCAAAGTGGCTGCAAACTGCAGCTTCATTTTTCAACGAGGAAGTTTAGCTGTGAGTCGGCCACTAACTAAGACTGTCGTAACGCTACAAACTGCACATAGAGAGCCCAAACTATCAAATTGTGTAAACTCCATTTCAAATATATGGAAAGGCGTACTAAATAACAGGAGTAAAAAAACAGTTTGCTTAATGTAGACACAGCCTTAGTATAGACGCCAGCAGCTACTGCAATCGTGCAAAATCTTCACAAAAATGACGACTATGTGCGCATAATGCGTGGTTTACGCAGTAAACCTGAGATAATAGATCTGTTAATCGCGATACAGTTCAAGTGTCACCAATTTTTTGTTTGTAAGAGTAACAAATTGTTGCGTTGTACCCACCTGCATACAATTATTGTCATGATTTCCTTATCAGGAAAACTGAAGTTAGAAAAGTTAATTACAGAACTATTAGTACTAGTATTTACTTGAAAATATGTAATACCATTTTCAATTACTATGAAATGTAGACCATTTTAAAACTATGTAAACATCACTGATTGATCAGCCGCCTAAAATAAATTTAATATTTTTGTATTTTCTTAGCCATTGTTCATGTTAATGTTAAGTTGTTTTAGACTAAGATTTAAATATAAAGTGCCTTTTGTAATTGATAAATCAAGTTAAACAAAGATTGACAATAAAACCATTTGATTGATAAAATCGTAGTTTATTATTAATTACACAAATTCTTAATGTCTAATTAGTACTCCTTGGTCATTTTCTGCTTTTCTTTCCTTTACCTTTGCTGTGTCCGCCTTTTCCTTTGCCAGACTTGTTTATTTTGCCACCAAACACTTTCTTTTGTTTGTTAAAAGGTTTTTGACCATCATTGCCATCTCTTTGGAACCTTCGGCCCCCACCCTTGTCATTATTGAACTTTCTGCCGTCATTTTGATTACCTCTGAAAGGCCTCTTGCCATCTCTTTGGTTCCCCTTAAAAGGCCTTTTGCCATCTCCCTGGTTCCCCTTGAAAGGCCTTTTGCCATCTCCTTGGTTCCCCTTAAAAGGCCTCTTGCCATCTCCCTGGTTTCCCTTATAAGGCCTCTTGCCATCTTGTCTGTTGGGCTCCTGTTTATTTTGGTATTTCTTTTTAAGTTTTTTGTCTAACCTCATCTTTTTGAAGCCTCGTGGACCGTCTTCGTCGCCTTTCCGTTTTTTCGTGTCGCGTGTGAAGAGGTCTGGAATAGACAGTCACAAATCATTACTTAGATAACCAATGCGGAGCCGCGCAGGGGCGGATTTACTTTTATTTATTTTTGTGTTGAACCTAATGTCCCTCCCTGTAATATGCTCCCCTATGTTCTACCGGTATGTGAGTTTTCAGCGTTATCAGATGCATGTGCCCTACGACATTTTTTAAGGGCTTGATCCACCCCAGAGACTGGGTTGTGTCACTAGTGGGATATATAAAATATATCCCTCATTATGAAAATGGGAATGTAAGCTCACCTTTCTCTGGCTCGACGCCGACCTCTTGCCTGTAGTAGTCTGCGTCATCATCATCATCTTGATCCATATCCGCGTGCTGCGACTCCGCATTCGCTAACTCCATTAACCTGCGAAATGTTATAATATCTTAGATGTGGACCTTAATGGCCTTACTACAAAAACTTTAACCCCTGTTTTACACTTGTCTAATAAAATTTTGGCTGCAAAATGAACCGTATGTCAACGTCATAATTTGACATTTTTTTAGACAAGGCATAAACTGACGTTTAAAAGTTTTTGTGGTAAGACGGAAATTGTTTGAAAGAGTAACTAACTATATGTAGAACATAAAAGAGAGCTTTAGAACTTGGGTGGCTATAGCCAGCTATAGTAAATAGTTTAAGTATTTTGCAGAATGTTTTATAGAACATAGATACCTAGAATACTTATTCGTGTATATACTTAGTGACTTCACTAAAAGCCTGACAGTGATTTCACATTTGAGGATAGAAATCCAAAACTACAGTCATAGTGTTCCACCCACAGTGGGGTCATTTCCCATTCCCCAGTTTGACCAATTACTTTCCCAGGACACAAATTGCCAATAGTGGAACAAAAAAACATGATGCGCCTCACCTCTCACTCTCAGTAACATCTTGTTTCTTCTTCATGCCCTCGAGTGACTTCTGTTTGAGATCCTCCTTCTCCTTCTGTTTCCGTTTGACGTTCTCTTCTTGTTGTGCCTTACGTTTCTCTTTCAACTTTCTGTAATCAAGCATATTAGTCATTTATAGATGTAACAATTATCAAAAAAAAATATCAGGCAAATTATATTTTATAGTGCATTGGTAAAAACTGTATTTTTTGTGATATATGTAAAGACCTCACCTCTTTTGTTCTCTCTTCTTTTTGATTAAAGCTTTCTCTTCTTCAGTTTTCTCTACCAGTTCATGGAACAGTACTTCACCATCCATTAGTCCATCTTCTACCTAAAGAGAAAGATTAATTATTATTTGGATTTTAACAATATGCTGTACAGTGAGCTGCACAGAGAATTGCAGGTCACAGATTCAGATAGTCACTAAGGAAAAAACATATATGTGGTACATCATATATACCTTTATTAATTGGAAGGATATCCTGGGTCCTAACTCGAACAGTCTGATAGCTGACTTGGACTCAGCGGCGGCGCCTCGCGACGCTAAGTTTTGTGGCAGGATCACTTGCGCATTCGGGTCGTCTTCGAACTCGCTCTCTGATAACATTCCAGCTCTGAAACAACATAACTGGTTAGAAAAAGGTCCGAGTCTTGGGTTAAATACAAATTATAACTATGAAGCTTTGCAAATAATAATAATGACTAATTTTGATTTATTAACTTTTTAAAAGCAATGAGTAATGATTTTCACAAAAAAAAAGTATTTTACTATAGAATTTGCTACTCACTTATCAAAGAATTCCGACATATCTTTACAGCGGTTCAAATTGGGGATTTTGCCTTGCACCATCTGTAAAATAAAATAAAAATTAATTAATCATTTTAGTAAGGTAAGCACTTTTTAAGACTTGAAGAAGGAATTTCGAACATAACAACAAAGCTATTATGATGGTGAGTCTTACTTATTTAGTTGATAACATGTGATGTTAATGATCTTTACCTTTTTAGTTCCCTTATTAAGTCCGACCGGCGTAGCTCTGATAGCGTAGTGTCTCATATCAACTAGCTTTGTAGACGGGTTATAGTTCATCAGCACGCAACGACGTATGTTCTTTAATTTTACCTGAAATCATTAAAAACATTGCAATAAGATTTAAGTGTTCACAAAAAGATGTAAAACATGTTGCAAAGATACTCAGTACCTATTCAAAGTTTGCATTAAAAATCTACAGTTAATGTGTGTATTTCAAGTCAATTTGGTACACGGAAAGTTTAGCTAGTTGTCCTAAATTCTGTTTAAATTGATTCAACCTAGGTAAATTATATGCAAAGTAGAGAATAAACTCACAGTAGTAATATTGATAGTAGGGAACATATTCTGGAACATGGTAGCCATGAGCTTCATGTGCATGCCTTCTCCGGAGAAGCTGTTTAGCACGATGAGGGGAGCATTCTGGAACGCCTTCATCATCACATACTGCTTGCGGAGTGATGAGATCACGTCGCGGGCTAAGCTGTACTGCGGACATAAAAGTTAAGGTTAGAGAAGATAGTTGACGCCAAAAGCGCGTATTTTTAAGCAGAAGATATGGAACTAACTTTTATCATAATTAATTTTGTTTAATTTAATATCCATTTTAAAATTGAGCTCAAACATTATAACCATGGCTGCCAATATTGCCACATATTGTTACAGCCTTTTTATCTTCCCACTGCTGGGCACAGGCCTCCTCTCACACGGAGAAGGATTGAGCATTAATCACCACGCTTGCTCAATGCGGGTTGGTGATTTCAGACTTTAAAGTCCAGGTTTCCTCAAGATGTTTTCCTTTACCTTTTTATCAGCCATTGGTGTCCAAGATATACTTAGAAAGTACATACAAACTTAGAAAAATTGAATTGGTACTTACCTGATCTGGAATCGAACCCACACCTTCATACACGAGAGGTTGGTTCTTTACCCACTAGGCCACCACAACTTTTTAATGCTCACATATATCGAAATATAATCATTGGCAAGGATATTGAGCCCTGACCTTCACCTGCGCAGAAGTGATTTATTGGTTTATTGCCTTAAGTGTACAGTGCACAAAGCGATCCCAACTCTTCTGCCGAGAGCTCATTATCCATACCGATAACTATATTTTGGTCAAAGAATTTGCATTGAACCAATGAAGCAGCAGTCTTTTGGGCAGAATCCCGCTCATAGTGGATGCACTTGAGTTTAGTGGCACATAGTTTAACTTTGTAAATGTGAACACCATGTAGCATTTTAATTGTTACTTTATCCTCATTTGTCTTTGCGATTCTACATGATCTTCGCATGCTTTTACTGTATGTATCAATACATACAAATTGTAATACTATATTATTTTTAAAAAGAGTAACCATGGAGTTTCTTGCCCGTTCTTCTCCATAGGAAGCTACTTTTGGAATGGGCAACTAGAACCAAACTTAGTTATAATTTTGACGTTCATAAGTGCTTGTAAAGGCCTAAATGAAATAAATGATTTGACTTTGACTTTGACTTTGACTTTGTATATGTAAATATGATGTTATTAATACGATGTAAATTCTTACACTATGTATGCGGAAAGTCAGTGTAGGTCCTCGAGGTAACCGAGCCATGCGCATGTAGGAGCCGAGCTCTGTCTCCGTGAACACCATCATGTGAGAGACATGGAGGTAGCCGGATATTGACACAAAGTCCTTTATTGTGTTCTTCTTTCTTTCCTGAAAGAAATAAGAAAAATATTAAATTTGTAGGTGAATTTAATTTTGTTTGATTTATCATTATTGGAACTTTTTTCTAACACAAGGAGTAAATAAGAACTATAGGACAAGATAATACATTAATTGACAAATTTTTACACAGTACATTTTTAATTCTGTTCATTTAATACTTATTGCACAAGGTACCTTCACAACAAAGTACTAATAATGTCTGCAAGAATATCAAAAATTCAGTAAAAAGAAGCATTATCAGCTAGTCTATCTTTATGCTCGGCTTGACTTTTAAATAAGCAAAAACAAACCAAAACCAACCTTTAACTGTGACGCAGTAAACGGCTCCATGACCTTCCTGAAGTCCTTCATCAGATCAACGAGGTCCTTGCTGCACTGTCCGCGGTGGATCACGAACGAGTGCGGTGCCTTCACCAAGTTCTCCGGCTCCAGAGACTCCTTAGTCGTAGGATTCTTCTTCACACATTTACCTTTACGTTTACCCATTGTAAAACGTACTTACTACAAGAATAACAATAAATTACCACCAATATAAAGGTGGTTTTATATTTATTTGTTTATTAAATACATAAATTATGTATTAATCACACATTAGCAGTTAAAATCTATAACTTCCACGAGTGTGTTGTTTTATTTTAAGGTTATAACATGCACAGCAGAGGTCTTGTCAAAGTTAGTGACAGATGACAGACAGTGGTACTGGTAATTTTGTTTTGAAACGCTTGCATCTAGCGCTAATGTTTCGTTGAAAAATTATAAGTTATTTCGAACCTACTTCACACAGAGAGGTCCTTAGGGTGCGTCTACACGCAAGTAGCTTGCGCATATTGCATGCATTTTAAAAACAAGCGGATCTAGCGTCTGGAGCAATTCAAAATACCCACCTGCGTGTTGTGCGCGCGTGGGCCACTTGCGCATGTTAATTTGCTCCAGCTATTTGCGGCTTAGTATCAGGCTCAAAGCAACACAAAAATTGTGCTTGCAATGTTGACACAAAAACCATTATTTTTCTCTCTACTGAATTTCATCTTAATCTTTGGAATAGTAAGTAATTTAGTCCAGAGAATGATTGAAAGAAAAATAAATTCACATGAGATCATCGATGGAAAACCAGTTTATGTCTAAACTGCGACCAAATCTCTTCATACATTTAAGAGCTACGGTGTCACAGACAGATACACGTACGTAGCAGTTATTTCATAGCATCTCTCATAGGCCTCATTTACGGAGACGCGGGGCGTCTCGCGTCGCGTGTGGCGTGGCGTCTCGCGGCGCGTCGGACGTTTTTTCTGTTTACGGAGGGGCGGCGCGTGAAACGGCACGCATCATCACACCCGTAAACACAAAATAGCAATATACGACCATGTTCATAGAGAAGCGAGACGGGGAGCGTGGCGGTGCCCGCCGCGAATCCTCTAGCGTGAAGCGAAGCACGCGGCGGGCATCGCGGCGTCGCACGCTCGCCTCGATCAAGTCGACTAGTTTTATGTTAGCGAGAGATGGGAGCCATATTATAATTTCCGCTGCGTGCGCCGCCGCGATAAACGCCGCGTGGGACGCGTCGGTGCCATCCGCGGGCTCGGCTGCAAAAAACGCCCTAATTCATACAAACGCGTTTAAAATCGCTTCTCCGTAAACGCACTCATACAACGCCATATATTTGAATTCAGTGCGGGCCGCGCCGCTCAACGCAACGCGCGACGCCCCGCGTCTCCGTAAATGAGGCCTTAGTTTTTCATCCTGGTAAACAATGGTCGCGCACTCTTTTGTCAGTCGATATATTTTGAATCATAAATAGATCATGAAACAACTGTTAAAAATAAGATAAAATATATCTTAAGCTAATGGGAGTTAAGCTATAAATAAAACGCGACAAAACAAATCAAAACAGCTTTATTTCCTGCTGGCTCATCTGTGGATTTTTGAAACTACACTAGGTATTCTTTGTCTAAGTCTCATTATGTATTTCAAGCGGTTTTGTTCAATTTATTTAATTATTAATAATTGGTATACAAAACCCTCTCCGATGTGAGACCTTAGATTACAATAGCTTAATGTTAAAACGAATAAATACATATTTAAATAATGTTGGTGCCGAGTACTTCCATCACAGTAGGATTTGTACCAGCATAGTAAACAAACGTTGAGTAATATGAGAAATAACAGCTAACCACTCTATAGTCTGATACACCTTGAACTCGACTAGTTCGGAGCTTCGTCGCCACTACCACGGCTTACTCGGACACTACAAATTCGATAGAGAGAAAGCATATGGTACAAAAACACTGACTTATCACGACACGTAAATACTGAACGCAAGCGCGTGGTAGTGGTGTTTACAATCACAAAAGAATGGTTCTTCAATTCTCTATCTTAGTTTAAGTGCAATAAGGTGCAAAATCGTTACCCAACTATCCTACTATTTTTGGATTTGAAAACAAAATGTATTTGGTAGCAAGTTTGAGTGACAGAGATTTCGGTATGTTATTATCTAGCTATGCACCGTAGCGGCCGGAGCCCGCGCCCGCCGGCCCGGCGTGGTCGGCGCCACGTGCCCCGGACCGTATATAATGGATGAACCCCAACCAAAATATACAAAAATCTTACATCAATAAAGGTGCAATAGAAAAATTACATAAAAAATAGAGAAAATCATTGTTTCGTTGACAGGAACTAGAAAAATTATTCAAATTAATTTGCGTTAAAACGTTTTTAACAAAAATCACAATAAAGAATGTTGCAGAGAAACCAAGATTGTTTTGTAGTTATGAATATAAAAAGCCCCTATTTTACCCCTATTAAATTAGCTACTATCTATAGTCCATTCTATACTATCTCAGTTAAATACCGTATCATTAATTTATTTAAACTCATATTTATAATGTGTACACATGAACGTGAGTGAAAAGTAAAGTAACACTGACAAACGATTTGGTGCCGACTCGCGGCCAATACTAAAGTGTACACAGGGTGTTCTCAGCGATCACAACGGACCTCCGTATTCATCTAACTACACGCATAATCAAAACCTAGCGGGAATCATTAAAGCCGAATGAACTTGCTTTATTATGTGAAACGGTGAAATACAATAAAAATAAAAAATATCCACGTACAAAATGAGATGTTACGAGATCAGTTCCACTCGAGCGATGGTTTCTCAGTATTACTTTATGCTTGTAACAAATCTGTATATTAATATTATTCAACCTGTTTATTTGTAGCTAAACACGTGATTATGTTTCAATTATCAAAACAATGATGAATATTCATAAGTAGCGTGCTGGGAACTTGGGAACACACAAAGTTAACCTCGCGTCGTGTGGGTCTGGCTACAAACAAACAAACGTTCACACCGACTACGCATACAATGTTATCGTGAAGACGAGTTAACAGTAAGGGTACCTCGCATATGACAAAACGGTACAAGTCGAAGCGTCAAGCCATTCAAATCAAATAGTGTCGCGGAGTTAGTAACATAGATTGTTTAAATATTTATAACTAGTTAAGTGCGAAAAACGATAGGCACAAACATTCTAACATTCACTTAGGAGTTGAGATACCATTTAGTTATAGTTTCGTTATAGTTCCCAATGGTGTGATGTCATGGCCTAGGTAGTCTAACAGAGCCACAATATGATGAATGATTAATATCAATTGTGCCAATAAGTAGTAAACCGCACCGCGCATGCCGCTGCCGATGTACCAGCTGCCACGTCTGCCACACACTATATTAAAATAAATATTAGCACTAAAAGCTAAGTTTTGAATTGAGCTAACTTAATCGATGTAGTTCATTCGTAGACCTGTATGTTCCGTGCGAGTGTAGCGGCCATGACACTCGGCACATCGCGGCGGGCGCGAGTCGCTCAACACTAATGTAACAAAACTAGTATGAATCGAATCACTTACAAATGTACAACCACAGGGTAGGCGTGGTTGGAATTTTCGCAATAAACTACAAAAAGCTACACTCCCTTCGTACAAAGCATCACAAAAATACTACAAAGAAACGTGTAGACGTAACAGAATATGTTAAAATCGAGCAAAATGATCGATAAATTAATAACAAAATATGTTATATGCAAAAAAATATAATTAAGGTGTCGTTCGCGGACCGATGGTGGAGGCCTCGAGCGAGTAGTTCACGTGACATGAACTGGTATATTACAAAATCCTTGCGATGCAGAGTTGGTGCGCGCATCAGGTGCGTCCAAACCACAGCCGAGTCTCTAGTGTTGATCCATCTGGAACACAACGGCACATCGTGTTAAATAGAGTACATTTACTTAGCGCCTATTTTCTCGTGGCATAAACAACACTTTTTGTTGGATACAAAGCTTTGTTAAAGGCACAATTTATCCAGGCTACTACTAATTTCAAAAATGCCATGTTGAAATAATTCTCATAAAATTAGTTGCACGGAAGTTCATAATGTTTTTCTGTGAATGGCACGGTTGTGCTTTTTGATATAATTAAAAAACAATAAAAGTTACATACTTGTTCTTGTCCGTTGGTCTCCTGTGATTTCATCACGTCAGGCAAGTCGGGCGGCGAAGAGTACGGAGTCAGGTCCAAGGCTTCAAACTCGCCATTTTCCTTCCTGTGACACAAAATTGTATAAGTTAATATCGTGGCTATGAAAAACTGGCTATGGTTCCTACACGTTTGATGATCCTTACTACTGACCAAATCCAGTCTGAATCCGTTCTTATGGACCACACACAGACTTCCTTCGTTTCAGAATAATATTACTATAGAGGTAATTGTGCCAAACTTATGGCGATTTGGAGGAAGAGCGCGAGGTGTATGACCATATGCGCGTATTTGTGCTCAGAAGTTAGCTACGAGACGCCATTAGGTTTGGCACGAACATTATACCTCGCTATTTATAAAAATTAAGATTAAATAAAACCGTTTGCGTATATTTTTCCGTGACTGTATCAAAAAAGGTAATTAAAAGGCCCAATGCACCGCATATTGTACTACAATATTATAGGTATTGAATTATGCAACAAATGGCAATTAGTGCATGAAGTTAATCTGATTCTATACAATCCATGTACCTAAACATTCGAGCTGTTACGTAATATTTGCCGTTCAGATATTTTATTTCGCCCCGAAGTCAAACGAAAAATTAACTTTACTTGTTGCAACTAGCCTGACGTTTCGAAAGCGTATTTACAGGCGTATTTGAAATAAACATTTTGGAATTTGAGTTTAGGGTCATGGTCTAGATATAATATAATTTATTGGTAAAATGTACTTATTCGATAAAAAGACACAACTGACAACAAAATTGTTTGTGCGTACCCCAAAGCCCAAAGCCTTCTTAGCTACTGAACCAATTCGATTTTTTTTACTGTTGGTAAGCTACTATCCCCAGATGCCATAGGCTATATTTTATCCGGGTACTGGAAACAGTTTTCAGGGGACACGGGTGAAATCGTGAAAAACTACTAAAAACAATTTCATTTTGCAATAATAAAATCGAAATCATTCTATTGTCAGTTAACTAATCGATAAAATTCCGTTACATTAGTTACATGGCGTGTGCACTTTCTCGTATTAAAGTGCAAACATGCAGCATTGACACAAAATCGATTACATATTGGGTCAAGGTTGAGGAAAGCAACCGTTCTCGATTATTTAGCCGTACATTGCAATCGATATTGTTACATTGCCATCTAGGTGTAGGTAAATTCACACTTCGAAATTGATGTGTTGGTGGAAGCTTAGGAGTAATACTGTGTTGTTAAAAGAAATATCGTGTTTTCGTAAAATACGCGAAAATTACTTCAGGTCTCTTTAGCCATGAAAACGAATAGTCTCTTTATTTTTGAACATGCAATTCATATAGAAATAAACGAATATTTCGAAAGAGTTGAACAGCTTCAAGATTTCTCTCATGTAAGGCGTATCTAAACTGAATCGAAATACCGAATTCACGCATTGATTGTGTTCAAAAATTCGGAAGTAGGAGCGTCATTTCAGCTTAGATAAGCTCTACTATCCTAGTCTATGAAAATCCATCATAATATTTGGAACATTGCAAGCAACTTAAACAAATTATTTCAAAGATTGTACTTTTTTCCCCAATTCTCCCCTCCCTTAGTTATGAAAGGTAAACAGGAAGTCTCTTTCATACTATTGACATTGAAAATCATGCATTTATTTGCAACTGGTTAAATGTTTGTAACCATGGTGTTAAATAAGAGGAAAACTGTTAAAACAAATCATTGTACCTATAACTTATGTTGAACAAATTACTTCTAAGGAGTATGTCCTTATCATGTAAGTAGCTATTTAGAACTTTTTGAACATTTATCCTGGTTATTATATCAAGAGTAGTAAATATGTCACCTATTTTTTTTATATTGCATTTTATTTATAGTCATTGAAGATGTTTTCTTAACATGTCAAGAACTTTTCAAGTTTCAAGAAACAGAATATTAAAACAGAGCATTTTGTGCAAATATTCATTTCAGAGCCATATTTTTTGATTGGATCTTTTTAAAATTTTCGCTGTTATCTCATCACAATCATGTTTGATGTGGTAAGCCACAACTAGAACTTAATCATTAAAATAAAATGCTTTCGATAGTCATTACTGTACCTTAAAGCCAATCCAATAGGTGCGGGACACTGGGCCTTAGCAGTAGCGGATGTTAGCCCGTACTCAGCGAGGGTCTTCTCATCCTCCATCAGCTGGCTGTCCTTATTGAACAGCATCTGACTTTGTGGGGTCACTTTCAGGATACCTGCCGATTTTTAATGAGGATTTTTTTAAATAATCTTAATATAGCATTTTTTTTATATTCTTATTAAAATGTATGAAAATTATGAATTAGTAACACAATTGTCAAAGAATTTTGATGATAGATACTTTCAGACTTATATTTAGTTACAGCTCAAGATATAGGCATGCCTACTTGGTCTTTTTTAATTTTTATTAATTATTTGGGGCCAAAATGTTAAACTTCTTGTAGCATTTACATAGGTAACAAATGATTTTGAATTATTAAAAAAAATCAGTCACAGGAAAAGAAATAAAAACAGAGAAAGCAAAAATATTATCACTATCACTGGCCCAGATAAACAATATCCCTTTTATATCTGTAAACATTCCAATCCCATTGTTTTAAGTTTTCTTGAAACTCTCCAGTTCTTTTACAGCTTAGATATAATGGTTGTTAAGGTCCTTCTGAAGTTGATAAACAATAATCTTCAGGGCAATGTTCACACAGTGCAAGTAGCTTGTGAGCTGCAGTCTGGCTTACTTATCTTGCCTCATATTGATTATACTTACACTAATCACAGTCCAAAGTCTAGCACACTAAGAAACTACACTCCTAACTAAACATTCCTCACTACACTTCTAATAAAAAGGTTCTATGCAATACCATAAATTCTAACAACATTTCCAATATTTTGAACACATACCTACATAATATAAAAGCCCTTGTTTTAGCAACAAACCAGGAAATTCAATGAGTCATATTTTTCTATTGCAAAATATCGTTGTAGTGTACATAAGCAGCACATGAAACATTCATGAACAATGAAGAACAACACAAGGCTTAACAACAAAACCTACGCTGCGCGCCCGACATTGTATCCCGACTATAAATAGAATTTTCTCATATCGCGATAATCGCACCCACCTTCGATCATTTTCTTCAATTCTAGCACAGTTGTCGTGTCCTTCGCGTCGGTGAAGATGGTTAATTTTTTTCGCCTAATCATTAGAAAGACATCCTGAAAACAAATTCCATTTTTGAGGTTACATCTTTCAAGGGAAAATCGCACGTCAATAACGCACTGATTACACAATTCGTTAGTCACACTTATATCCAAATGCATGTTCCTGGAGACTTACCATGTTGAGTTTATATTTATTATATATTATCTATTTATTTTTAGGAAAAAAACTCTCCAAGGCGTACCTACGAAATGAAATTTAACGAAATGACAACTGCAAGAAGCCACAGACAAATAATATTATGTAGCTTCACTGAAAACCCAAAGCAAATCGATTTAAATCGACTTTTTAAGTTTATATCAATTTTAAAGTATTTTCAAAAAATTGTATTTCTTAGAAATTAAGGTCTAAGCCTTAGAGTCTAAGGCTTAGACTCTAAGGTCTGAATATTTAAATGGTGTATTATGTTAATCATGTTGTAATTCACAAATAAACACCTAAATAGAAATCGCTAGAACATGGCAGTCGCACTTTGTATTATGAAGGTAACTATTTTTGGAATAGAAGCAAATGTCGGCAGGCAAAAGCCAAGCCATGACTAAAGAGTGAAAATATTTTGATCTGAATTGGCCACTAGGGATCGATTTCAATCGATTAAATTATCGCTTGTGCCACAGATAAGGAACCTAAGTTATACATAGTTACGTTTATTGTTCGAATACTGCTTATTTATATTATGAGATTATAAGAAGACTTTTTGCATTCCAAACATCCAAAATTGTACGAATATTATCATTAAGTAAATGGATATTTTATCAAGATTATTTTTTCTAAAATAGAAAAAGGCGCAATAAATAGGCGTTCTGAGGCGTCAGTATCGGGTGCGTTCTGAAGCTTCGCTTGTACAAAATTTTTTGCTTAAAAAAACAATTAACTACTACAACTCTTATTTATTGTAATATAAATTTTAATTACTCTCGGTAGTTTTTAAGAATATGATCTTAGTATTTAAAAAAAAGCTTTTGTTTTTGTTTAATAAACGATGACGACTTGTCAAATTATTCTTGTGCAAGATTTCTGAACGCATTAGCATTTTAGCTTCGCACTTTGCAAAATGTGAAAACAATAATAACTTGTGTTTTTGTAAATTTTTAATACTGAAATGATATTTAGATACTTAGCAAATAAAACATTTACCTTTATACTTGTAATGTAACTATTTAGAAAAGTTATAAAAATAATATAGCCTTCGTATAACCTCAGTTCGTTAGCAATATGAATCCGCAAGTTTGTGCGAATTGTCGTAACGAGAAGCCTGTGAATGCGACTGATAACAGGCTGGTGACGGAGAGCTGTGGTCACGTGAAATGTATGAACTGTTTGCTGAACGAGAAGACTGGTTGCCAAGCTTGCCTTAGGGAGAAGAAGCCGACTGATGGAGGAGACCCTTTGGGTGGAATTATAGAGGGAGGGCCGGCAGACGAGACCTCGCCGGCTGAAGCAGACGATAAGTCATATGACGAAGACCTCGACAAGGAAATCCAGTGCGAGATAGATGAGTTGTATATGAAGAAAAAACTTGAGACATCACATATTAAAGAAGAAACAGGTAATCATAACTTATTTACACTATATAGCTCGTTAGAAGCAAGTTAGTTCCAAAATGCTTATAGATATTTAGCTTGCTCAGTAGTTTCTTGAAGCAGTTCAGTGATGGAGCTATCACAACGTCATCTATCACATTAAAAAGCTGCAATGTAATAGCAGCATTCAGCAGAAATAATATCATTCTGTTTTGATTTTGTACTTTAATCCTATAAGAATTTGAGAAGCTTCTTGGTCTCAAAATCAAAAGTCATTTATTCAAACTTGGCTGCAAAACAGCACTTTTCGAACGTCAAAAAAATAAATTAAAAAAAGACAGCCCCCAAAACGCCCACCCTTCACCATTTCCTATGTGTTTTTGCTGGGAAGAAGAAGAAGGAAGTAGGTCTCTATCACAGATCAGTCTAATATTGCATACACCGTGAAAAGCTGTTTGTTATCCTCCAAGAATAAATTGGATTGGAACAGCTAATCACCCATTAATGAATCAGCGTCTAAATGTGGGAGAAATGGTTTTAGTTTTGTGAAACTCTAACTGTGGTATCTCATTCCAATGTAAAAGCTATATAACTTCATAGTTTCATCCATATCATACTCAAACTCAAATTAGGCTGATAAATCAGCACTTTTCAAACCTCAAAAACAAAAGACAGCCCCCAAAACACCCACCCTTCACCACTTCCTATGTGTTTTTGCTGGGAAGAAGAGTCTATTAGGTTTGAAGAACCATAATTTATAGAAAACAACTCAAATAAAATAAAATAAATTAAAAGAAAAAGAAAACAAACAAACTTAACACAAGTAGGCTAGCACACAGATTTACACCTATAAAAACTCAAGCATTATTTATAGTCTATTAAGTATAATGTAATTTATCTGTAAACAAGTAACAAGCGTCCACATATCAAAAACTTTCATGTTCATGAGTGTGTGTGTCTGTACTGGGGATTAAGCTACATAATTCACATTCATTATTTATTTATTTATTTACATCACTATCTACCATTTAATGCGATAGACGGGACACAATACTACAAAATAATAACTGAAAACATATAGATAAGGCCAAAGCACAACAACATCAAAACATAAAAATTAAACAGGAAAATAGAATATACAATTAAAATTTCTAAAAGCTTTAAAATTAAACATAAAAAACAAACAAATAGTAGTAACAATAAAAACAACACAATATTAATTATTATAACACAAAAGATGCAATAGTTCTCTTGCGAATTCACTAAAGTTACACGTCAATACATCTATCCTTGAATGGAGCAAGTTTATGTTGACTATCGCTCTGGTCATAGGCGACTTGGCCATCCTCCTACAAACAATAACCTCATACAAAAAATTATATTACAGATGCAAATGGCAAGATGTTTCTGTGCACCGTTTGCAAGAAGAAGTTCCATGCTCGGAGCCAGGTGGCCTATCATGCATACTGCAATGGTCAGCGGAAGCCTTACCAATGTCCTGAATGCAATAAGGTAACAAATTATATGTAAAGATTGCATTTTTGCTACAGTTCCCAGAAAAGTTCAGATACAATAAAAGTGAAAAATTATGAAGATTTAACGTCAATATTATGAATCTGTTTGTTTATGTCAGGATACTATAGTTCAGGTTTAAAATTCTTGGCAATGAAATATGTCATTAATTTAGTGATAGTAATGGCCATGTTTTTGAGGCCCTAAACATCAGCCTACCAGATCCTTTTCTCTACTGACTGACATTAATAGTTTATAATGAGGAAAACTGACAGTTATGTGTATTTCCAGACATTTGCCACAATGTCTCACTATAAGTATCACATGCGGGTACATCGCAACGAGCGCACTTATGCCTGTGATGTGTGCGGCGAGGGATTCTTCCAGATGTCCAAGTTGCAGAGGCACAAGTTAAAGCATACTAGTAAGTATTCACCCTAAATAATATACACTTCTGCCTAGCCTTTTCTTAGCCTCCCATCTTACCTGAAGCAGCATAGTATCAATGTTTTACATGGAGTTCACTCCAAGTAATATAAATGATAAAGAAAAATAATTGCAAAATAATTATAACGTTACTAAAATCATTCTGAACGTCATTTTATGATATAAATCTGCCAATCCTGCAATAATACGTTGTTTTTTACTTGGCAGGATTAATTTTCACTTACATAATAACAACCAACTTAGGTCTCAAAGGCTTAGGTTTGATTTTCATTCTTTTATGCAATGTATTTGCCATATGTTCCCAATCTCTTGCCAGTATTATTATTATATTTATTACTGAGTAGCGTGGTCTTTAGCTAATAAGTTTATTTACAACCATATTATATTTTTTCCGTAGAAGAGAAGAAGTTTGCATGCAGCGAGTGCAACAAAGCGTTCAATAATTTAACTTCACTCCGCAAGCACGGGCTCACGCACACAGACGAGCGGCCGTACGCGTGTCCCACGTGTGGCAGTCGCTTCCGAGACAGCTCGAATCTGAGGAAACATGTGAGGAAGCACGGTGAGTTGTTGATATGTTTGGATTTTATGGCGCCATGATAATCTATGACATTTTTGGAGATATGTTTTTAGTAAGCTTAAGGATGTTTGTTTGATTAAACTTACTAATCTCGGGAGCCGCAGTGTAACCGCAACAAACTTATATTTATTTACATTCTTTCTATCTAGATGTGATGTATAATTTTTGGTGATAAAATTTCTTCGTTTTCAGACTGATACCTTATGTTAAAATTTTTACTAAGTTTCTATAAAAAAATCTGTGATTCAAAACTATGTATTGTCCAATATAACTTGGCGAGTCTGAAGTTAGCATAGCTATTGGCAGCATATACATTATGGCGGCAATATTTTTTATTTTATATTTTTTTCTCAACTTCATACTCGCCAAGCTATGTCGCAAATCCGTAAGCTAGTTAACGTGTGGTAGAAAGGAAGTGCTTGTGCGGCGCGTGGTCGTGCTCGCGCTGCGGGCCGCTCGCGGCGCGGCGCCCGCACGCGTGTCCGCGCTGCCCGCAGGCCTTCCACTCGCGCAAGGACATGCGCCGCCACGCCGCCGTGCACACCGGTACGTATACACTACACCTTATTATTCATCATATATCATTCTTCTCTATTTTATTTCTTTTTCAAATTTGAAGGTTTTCCATTCCTCCTCCATACTCACTCTTTCTCATTCATGTCATGTTTCTTGCTAATATTGTATGCGGAGTTTATTAGGCTTTCATGTAAAAATTGCTAAAATTTGCCAGATCAATGGCACACTTCCAAACAGGTTTTGTTGAAAATTTGTTGTTTTTTAAATATAGAACTTGAAAATAAATTAAGACATCATAATGCCGAAACCCACAATTAAGCCACACTTCTACATAACAATCATCTGAAAGTCATACATAATAATATACAATAAACATTTCCGCAGACTCCAAACCCTTTCGCTGCAAAGTGTGCAGCCGCCGCTTCAGAAGGAAAGACAACCTAGAGCGTCACATTCGCAATACGCACCCCGACTACGTGCCCGCCACCGCCGTCGACTGCGACGAGGCCGCGCTCAAGCAGATCCGAGCCAACGGACACACAAACAAACTCGACGACTACCAGAAAGACGAGAAAACAAAACTAGAGATCCTCAACCCCTTACCGCCGCTTCCAAAAGAAGAAATACAAAAACACATGCACGAGAACTCTACGAAGCCAGAAAAGCCCGTCGAGCCAGATATTACTATAGATAAATCTTATATTTTAGTGGCCAATAATGCCCGTCAAAGCGTCATCGTTGGCAACAAAACAGCGAATGTCGAACCCAAACCCGTCACTAGTCCGTCGCAGGAATGTGAATACGTACACAAAATACGAAAGGCTTCCATAATTCCCCTACCGCCTATAGATTTGCGGAAAATGATAGAATTAGAAGAACAAACCAATTTGAATAATTTAGATTTGGGCGCTCCTCCAAAGGATAAGAAGACTTTGTATGAGAAGATATTGTATGGGGACAGGGAGAGAGATAAGAGAGACCACGACGATAACAATGTTGACTCTGGTCCTGCCGGAGTGCATTGGAGGAGGAAGCTGAAGCAATCTGTGTCTATAGGTACGTCACACTTTAAGTTGTAATCTTTAGTGGATTTCTATAGTCGATCTATCCATTTATCTGTCTATCCATATGGAGCCAATTTCAAAATTCAATCTCTAATCGCAAAACGATGGATAGATCCGTTATAGAAACCCGCAGCAAGCTAGCACAGCGTAAGCTATTGTTTTAATAGTGTCTTATTCTTTTACAGATTTGTAATGATATGAAGGCTGAGTTTTTAGCAGGGTGGGCAAGAATGGCAGTATAGTAGTTTTTGTAGTATACAATTTTATATGTATTTAATGCATATTAGGATTAAGAGAATGAAATGGTATATGTATACAAAGCATAGCATTCACAATACAATAGTTCAATGGATATTTCCAAGTCAACAACAACTTCCGTAATAAACCGTGTGATTGTAAGTAAGCAGTTATATAACCTAGCCAGTTTGTGAATGCAGTTAGGATAGATATTTTGGTAATGTTTTCAGTACCCCCAAACACGACAGTATATTAATCCATGTAGCACGTATCGCTAGCTAGGTCCTCCTATACAATATTTGCAAGATAGTCGTTAAGGTCACAATATCCTCGCATGGTATGTAAGAAATACTACAGTTTTGCCTGGCGCTGCTTGTCACGCAGGCCGTACAGTTTGTAAGAAATCATGTACAGTGTCAAATAACTTTTTCCCTCTGAAGTCAGGTACATGATGCTTGAAGTTCTCACATTTTGACAGTTGCGTAGTCATTCGTGGCCTACTTCGGAGGTGTAAAGTTATAGTGCAGCTGTATTCTGCTGTATCTACTAATATTAAATATGTACTGCCGTTACGCGAAACTTAACCAGTCAATGTTACTAACACTAGTAGTAAGTGCGTCCAAGACGCGTTAGTAGTAAGAAGTTACAAATGCTGTGACACATTATATATTATCCATGTATTATGAATTGTATCAGATTTTAACGTGTTTTAAATTCAAATGATTTATACATTGGAAGTTTCTGGCAAAGGACCAAATGTTTTGTTTTGATCTCGCTAAAGGTTTTATTGACGAATTAACGCTTATTTTTTTTAAATTGAATTTTGTTGGGTTGAAGGATGGGGTAAGAGACTGATTGTAATGTGGGTAGGTATCATAGCTGAGTAACTTTCGACCTATAGATTGAAAATGTCATATTGCATATGTATGTTATTAACAAAACTATAACATTAATACTTTTGTACGGTAACGTAAGCAATAACTGCCGTTTAATAAGGTGATTGATTTTTTTATAATATCATCAATATAAAATGCTCATATCGTTGATTGGTCTGCCAAAAGATTCTAAGTATGTGATAAAGCGGTCTTAGTCTGGAAATTGTGCAAGAATATATAAATAAAATATGTAATATTAGTTTTTATAATGTCGACTGAAGATCATGATCTCTGATGTAAGTTGATCTCAAGTATTTTAAGTTGATGTTTAACATTGTTGCGCGGTAACTTTTACAAAACTCGTTCACTTCATACTCCCGACCGACTCTTTTTGTTATAAGAAGTACATAAATAAGCCATCGAACTCTTATCACAGATTACAATAAAAGCATAATGTAACCAAGGTTGTGATGAACCACAATAAATTGATTGCTTTTATCTAACACGAATTAAGTACAGTAAATATGGCAACACAGTGAACGAGCTACAAGTACCATAAACTTACGAGATAAATAACGAAGCCTTTTTACTCATCCGTTGATGTTTACTGATCACAAGTGTAACCTTTAACATAAAATGCGTATTTTACTATATTGGTATCTGTATTTTGCTAATATTTTATATCTTAACATTTTGTAATATTGATGAACTTAGATACAAATAAATGAATTGAAGCGATTTCTGGTTTTATTGTTGTAATAAATATTGATCGATCGCTACCTGTATCTATTGCCAGTTGAAACAATATTCTTGGGTTGTGGCCAATTTTTTCATGTAGCGCATTAGGGAAATGTACAGAGACGAACTAAATATTTATGAATTTATTGTGTCGTAAAGGTGTACTTTTTGATTTGTTTTTTTTGTTGTTTATGATCTGTGCTAAAAAAATATAAAATTAGGTGACCCAGCAGTGTACCTTTTACATACCAGAATTTGTTCCCAATAGGACATTGGATTCCAAAGGGGTGGCTGTGGGTACACAGTTTCAAACAGCCATTATTATAAAATTTGGTTGTCCAAGCATCTCGTCTCCACACACTCAGTAGGTATCGATGGGACCATTTTAACATATCCATACAATTCGTCGAATTAAACGAAAAAAATCCCCATACCCACTAAATACCTCCCTGTCAGCAAAAACACAGATAAATCACAGGAAGGGTATTATGTAAAGCGCGCCAGTGTACTCCCGGTCACAGTCAATGTTACCACTCACGTCCGCATTCTGTCCGCCATGGACATAGTCGCCGATATCACGGAGCTATACAAGGAGAACAATTGGAAGGAGATCGTACACCGTTATCATGACCACCCGGAAAGGAATAAGGTGTTGTGGGTGTACCCTAGTGAGGAGAACTTTGAGTTCGTTAGAAGTTGTCTGGCAGAGTTGAGTTGTGAAAGGGTCGTGAGCGTAGGATGCGGCAGTGGTCTATTGGAGTGGATGATCACGCAGGCTACTGGTAATCCTTATTTTATTAAATGTTAAAGTTTGTATGGATGTGTTTTCACGTGCGTGTCAACTACTGAGTTGATTTTGAAGTGATTTAGCAGTAAGGTAGCTTAAACTTTAGATGAGCTTCTTATTATTTGTGCTCGTGGAAACCACTTGGGGTTCGGGCGATGCCGCGGGAACAGCTTCAGTTCAATGTTTCTGATTCTGTTTATATCGTCTCAGTATGAATTTAAATGTAGGACGTAAGTGCTAAAAATTGTCTGGAACATATATTTATTTCACCCACGCGTACACGCGTCTCCAGATTTCTGGAAACCATTCATAATGAATACTGCTAAATTCGACATCATAACGGATAAGTATTTCAAGACGTAAAATATAATTGTGTAGAACATGGAACAAGTATAAAACGTATTGATATTCCAGGTGTGCCAGTATCAGGCATCGAGGTAGACGGCGCGTGGTGGCGCTGCAAGTACGCACCGCCCACCTTCATACCTCTCCACTTCACTCCCGCGGAAATAGACGAGGACACAATCACGTTACTGCAGAGGAATAACAATACTGCCATTCTGTTCTGTTATTTCAATAATCGAAAGGCATTTGAGGATTATTTAAAGTACTATAAAGGCAACGTCCTGATTATCATCGGTCCGCATAAGATAGGGGTCCATACAGACCCCAAACCATTCAATGATGTCACGGACGACTGGGCCCTCTACAAGTCGCAAGAAATTAGAAACAGTGGAGATTTCATAGCAGTGTACACAAAACAAAATATATAAACACATTCCATTTAATAAATAAATATTTACATTGATTAAATGATTAACAGTCTTTTGATAAATAAATCGCTTTCACCGCGCTAGTGTGGCGGCAAAGCGTTGCCCAGACTTTAAAGAGGTTTTACAACAACAATGTTATTTGTTAAGCAACATTCACCTAAATCTATGTACAATTCCTGTATTTTGCTGCATATTTACAAATCTTATACTTTGAAAATCACATTTCAAAAATATAATCCAAACGCGAGGTAACATTGCCTAACAAATAAGTGGAGGTATAACAACAACATCACAGAAGGGCTTTTGCTACAAGGAGATTCTTATACTTAATTCTTCATGAGTTCTATATTCTTCACGTTTATCTTGTTAGTGGAGGGTCGCACAGTGGTGTTCATCATGGGATCCATCACACTTTGAGTTATGATCTGCATATAATCTGCTCTCTCATTCCCAGAGTTTTCACCGGCAGACTCCAGCAGATCCTTTTGGTTAATGATGGGGACTTCACTGAATATCCTGTTGATGTCGTCTTGCTGGAAGCCGGTGTCCGCGTCAAGGAAGTGGAAGTCGTTGTGTGGGTACAGGCCTTCAAGGCTGTAGTACATGTCCAGTCGCGGCAGCAACTTGTTATCATCGGAATTGTCATCGATCTCGATGACGTCATTATTTGCCTCCGCTATCTCTTGCAGGGTGACTCCGGACAGGTCCATCAGTACCGAGGAATACTTCTCGCCCATCAAACCATCCCCAAAGAAATTGTCCATGGGAGTCGGATTCGGAGCTTCGTTGTTAATGGGTATATTGTAGAAGGAGTCTGATTTCACTTCATTTTTTATTTCGCTCATGTTCTTATGTATATCTTCGAGCGGTGGCGACGCTTTGTATTCGAGGGCTATCGCCGGATTGTTAAGCAAGTTAGCGTTACACATTCTCTCTAAGCTCGGGGACTGTGTATTTTGCTTGATTGTACTCTCCAGCTTTATGTAGCTCGGATCATTATTTTGTATCTTCTGTGGCGGAGGGAGCGTCGTCATGGCGTTAACATTGATCTGTTGGTTGAATGAGAATATCTGTGGGTTGTTATTCATCTCATTATCAACGGGCGTCGTTGCCGCATCCGCCAACATTGGTTCCTGTGGGTAAACCATGATGTTGCTGGGCGATTGGCTCAGGGACGGTTCTGGCTGCAGTTGCATGAACTGCGTCGTGATCAGATTGTTGAAGGTCACGGGACCGCCCAGTCCGAACCTCTCGTTGTCCTCCAGTCTCCTAAACGCCATTTTCTGCTGCGAGTGGAACATATTCTCTTGGTCTGGACCCTTCAGTATAAGATTGCTCTTCACTGATATTTTCGGCTTCTTCCTTGGGATTCCTTCAGGCTCCATAGATATGTTAACTGGAGAGTTACTTGAGGACGGAACGGGCAATATCTGTGTCGGTTTAATTATGGGACCGGTCACTTTGGAACTGGGTAGAGATATCTTATCGACGGGTTTCAGCGTGATATTGTTCCGCAGCGATATTTGCGGCGCGGGAGGCAACCTGATCGGAAAGTTAGCCATAATGTTGTTATTTATACTGTTTGGAATCGAACAATGGTTTGAGGTCAGAGAATTGACGTTATTATTCTGTAGGAGACTTTGCTCCATAGATACTGAGGGGTTGAGGAACCCATGCAGGTTGGACGGAGTGCCATCGTATGAGAGCAGTGGGTGCTGCGCTTGGAACTGGTGGCGTTCCATCATCGTGTCGTTTGAGCTTTCGGAAATAACGCAGTCCGAGTTGTTATCCTCCTTGCTGAGGTCTGTGGCCATTATCTGATTATTGAAGATTGTCTCTTGGCCACTACTGTTAGGGGTGCTACAGTAATTTTTGACGAAGTTCTGTGGTAAATTCTCATTGTAACTATCGCAGTCGTACACCTCAATCGGTATTTCATTGACAGTCTTGGGAGCAGACTCTGTATTTGCCTCACTGTTAATGTTAGATTTCTCATTTGTTTTTTCAGTTTCGCTGGGTATGGTCCACGCGGGTTTATTGGCTTTGCTTTTGTTCATTTCTATGAACACTTGTACTCCTTCTTTGTCGGAGTGTGTGGTGAGATGCTGTACGTATTTGTCCTTGCTGATGCACTTGAAAGGACAGTAGGGGCATCGGTGCACGTCACTGTCCGTTATGTTAGGGTGCTTGGAGATCATGTGTGTTGTGAACACAGTGGACTGAATGGTGGTGTACGCACAATGCTTGCATTTGTACACGTTTTCTTTGGAATGCTGTTTCTTGTGCCGCCGGAGTGCATTGTGGTCACCCGTCCTGTAGCTACATTGATTGCATTCGTAGGGTCTGTCACCTGGAATAAGAAATACGAATTTATTAATTGAACAGAAATAGAATTAAAAGGTGCGATCGCAAAAAAAATGGAGAAAGGGTGTGTTATGCATGTTTATCGTAATAAATACGCACAGTACAGGAGAAATATCATGTACAATACGAAGTTTATGTAAAATTACAAAATTACTTTCTTTGCCTTTGAAATCTTTTACTTAGACCAACAAACAGCAACAATACCCACCAGTATGAGATCTTATATGAAGTTTAAGCTGTTCCTTCCTAGCGGTGGAGTAGTCACAGTGCGAGCAGCTGAAGGGCTTCACCTTACTATGTACTTCAGCCACATGCACCCTTAACCGACGCTCGCTGGCGAACTCGCGCTGGCAGATAGTACAGCAGGCGGGGGTCGCTGACTCCTTGTGAATGAGCTTGTGTTTGGAGAGCTGGTTAGAGTTCTTGAACCCTTTTGAGCATATTGAACCTGAAAAATGAGGATTCTGATAATCTATACTAATATTATAAAGCTGAAGAGTTTGTTTGTTTGTTTGAACGCGCTAATCTCAGGAACTACTGGTCCGATTTGAAAAATTCTTTCAGTGTTAGATAGCCCATTTATCGAGGAAGGCTATATTATATATATTATAGGCTACTTTTTATCCGGATTCGTGCAGAGGTTCCTACGGGATGCGGGTGAAACCGCTGGCAGAAGCTAGTGTATAATATTGATTATAAAGACCACTTTTTGTATTGTTACAGTCCATGTATAATTTTAATGATTTTATGCAGTCTATGATGACTACATTTAATTATAGGTAAAACAGGTGGTATTTTCATTTTATGCTATAAAAAAGGAAAATTTATGTGAGCAGAATTAACTTTTACTTACATATAAATAGTTTTAACTTCTTATGGCATTTCATGTGGACATTGTGCAGTCTATACCTATTATATGTTTTGAAGCCACACACATCACATGTGGGGAGCTCCATATCAACCTCGTGGACCTTCCATAGGTGTGTGTGCAGTGCATCAACTGCAGCACACACCTGTGAACACTCTGGACACACCAGCTTCCCATTCTGGTGACACTGTCTATGATATGCCAGAGTCTGATCCTCCTTTAAACGCATTCTACAGCCGTTTATTAAGCACATGGTTCCTACTTTCTCATCTGCCTCTTTATTGCTTGGTTTCACTTCTTCAGGCTTCATTTGATCAGACTTCAGTAGCAGTGGAATGTGAGTCAAGTCTTTTGTTTGTGCTGGAGACAGTGTGCCCTCCACAGTGGTCAGGCACGGCTCTATTGATGATATGAGGTCGGGAGGCACACTGCTCACTTGGATCATGTTACAGGACGGGTTGATAGTGCCCGCATCAGACACCCTCACAAACTGAGTGGAGATATCATTTGTGTACACAATGTTTATGCTTGCTTCCTGAATTATCTCTTTAGGATCTACCTTCTCAAAGTTAGGTGTGCTCATCTTATTTAATTCATCTACAGATATGAACGCCACTCCTTTAGGCAAGTCATTGTTGATGTTCACAGCATCGGGAACTATTTCTATAACTTGTGGTATCTTTATATCAGCTATATTCTGTGCTATTGCGCCTATTTGTGATGCATGAGGTGGGTCTATGCTGGGGCTCTCTTTTTTCAATTTAGCATTTTTAAGAGCAATTTGGACTAGACTTTTGATCATTTTCTTGACATCCTTGATGCCCATCTTGTGATGGTTCCGCAGGTGATTCCTGAGAGTCTCCTCAGCATCAAACGCGCTGGCACAGCCAGGGCAAGAGATTTGAATGTTGTCCGCAAGACCATTTTTCTTGGCTAAGTCTGGATGAACAGTGAACAGGTGGAACTTTATGTCATCCTCGGCCATCGCCATGTATGGACATGCTTCACACTGAAAGAATGGAGTGGATCCCACGGACTTCTCTTCGTAAGACATGACCTTCTCCTTAGGAGTGGGTTTTATTTCATTTAACCTTTGACTGGCCATATTATTCACATTTAAAAGATAACATTGAGACGACATATTTAGTGGTACGAAAGGCCCTATTGTACCACTGTGTATTTAAAATCAAAACAATTCAGCATTTCAGAACAGCTGTAAACAAACATTGGTGGCCATTTTAATTTTCATTGAGGAGGTTGAGAATCGAGAACAAAGATGTCAATAAAATGAAATATATTTTGAATAAAGGTATTACTTTATTCTTAAGCGAGCACTAAACAAAAAATATAGAATTTAATATACACAAAGGGCTGCAAATTTTACGTAGCTGTAGCGCAGCGCAAATTCATTTGACAGAATTGACAGTGATAGTTGACAGTTTGACAGAAATTGACAGAAGTGAATAGTGATGGACGAATTGAAATACTATTATAAGTGCTAGTTAGGCGATATTATTTCAACGTTCAAACCAGCAGCATTATCTTATTTTGGTTATGTCTTATCTGGTATATTTATTTTGGTTTAGTTTTTTTAAGCTAGCGAAGTTGGATAAAAAATACGTCATCTACGTTAAATGAAACCACTCTTTTTCGTCTATATTTTTTAGATTAAAAGACGACATTTAGTCGAACCGTCGAAACAGTTAACAAGTCGATTTACTTTATGGTTAACTTTTTGACGTTTGTTGTAAAGTTGTAACATTTTAGTCTATGACTGAAATTCCACTGACGTATCCCTTTGATATCGGCATCGTGTATTATTTTTAATTAAACGAAATAAAGAATAAACTACCAAAATGAGTGTAAGTATCTGTGCATTTTAACATAATTCTTAGTTTTAAGTTACTTGTAAGCATAAAATTCATTTGCGGAATGTTATTTCAGCTGGAAATTGAATCGATGGTTCGATACACGTCTCCTATCAACCCGGCAGTTTTCCCGCACCTCACGCTGCTTCTCCTGGGCATCGGCATCTTCTTTACTGCGTGGTTCTTCGTGTACGAAGTCACAAGCACTAAATTATCGAGAGATCTGTTCAAAGAGCTATTGTTATCACTAGTTGCCTCCCTATTCTCAGGTTTCGGTATTCTGTTCTTGTTGTTATGGGTTGGCATCTTCGTGTGATACCTCTAGAAGTGTTAGTTTGTAAGTTATGTATCGCATTCCGAGTGTGGTTGCCACGAAGATTGGTGTTAAACCAAATGTTTGTTTGTATTCATAAATTTTATATCTAAGAAAACAAGATTTTATTTATCACAAAGCTTTATTTCTCTCTTAGTTTATGGCTAATAAAACAGTCATAATTTAGCTATGAACATTTACAATTCTTAATTAAATAATCATTGTTTTTGTGTCTTGTAAGGCATTTATCAAAATTCAGCTATTACTGAAATAAATAAGACTTAAATATTATTTTTCTTGTTTCCATCATAGATACTATATTTTACCATTAATTATCTGAATTTCCCGCTCTACAGCCAATTCTAAACATTATGGTGCTCCCACATTGCCGTTAGAAAATGTTTAATAACGTTAGTAAACATTTGTTAGCAAACATTTGATCACAAATAAATTTTCATGTTAGAAAATGTTTAGTAATGTTAGTAAACATTTTATAAGGGTGATGGCGAGATAGGCGGTGCGGTGCGGTGGGGGTTAGAGTTGCCAAAAATCTTAACGTTACCGCAAGTCTTTCCGTCACACTTAAAGATTTTCTAAATGTAGTGTCTCGTTTGCCTATTTTTGCCCCAATCAAATTTTGTAGATATTCAAATTCGGAACTGTTCATTCTTATAAAATCTTTTAAGCAACCGTCAATACCCAAATCCTTGAGATAGTCTGTGGCACTATATTTTCCTCTAGCTTTTAGCGTTTAACGCATCCAATAAGAGCGCTTTTTCTTCTTTTTTAAACAAAAAATAAAAGCTATTCCAATGAGCAAATCTTCTTCCATTTCCGTGTAGACGTCCTCGGCCCTCAGAAGGCGAAACCAAACTGCGAGCCAATACTAGATGTTATAAAATGTTTAAACATTTTCCATCAATGTAGGAGCACTTATAACATGTAACAGTTTCTAACAAAGTGCAACAATTGTTAACATTTGTTAGTAAATGTTTTGGTGTTATAAAATGTTTACAAACATTTTATAACGGCAATGTGGGAGCACCATAAGGAGCAAGTCTAAGAAGTAAACTATTGCTTCTAAAACTAAGCTGAAAAGCTAAATTATAATACCAGTTATAAACTTAAGTGTTACCAAAATTGCTGACAAAGCCCCACAATAACTTCTATCACATTTTGTTCAGTCACTAATCCATAAAAAAGAACTTCCTCATTATGAATACAGGTTTTGTGGGTGCCTTCTTAGAACAATAATCAAATATGATTGGGTCTGTTGTCCTTATCAAGGCTCAGTCATGGGGGCTGGGACTTCATGCATCATATCAGACTGGTGCTGTTCCTGCTGACTCTCTCGCTCGCGGCGGAACGCGTCGTCCAGTAGCGTGGTCTCGTGCATGCGAAGCGACGCCAGCGCTTCGATGCGGTTGTATAATGTGGTGTTGGACATCACGAAGCGGCTGGGAAATATAAAACATCTTGCAGTATCTGATGAGCAGCTGAAAGGTTCAAGCCAAGAACTGAAGCATGTAAAATTTTAAAGCAGTAGCTATTTTGATGAATCAAATGACATAAAAACAGCGGTTTCAGACAGGCGGATTTTCCCTCTTGTGTATGCGCGACACTTTCCAAGCGGCAAAAATCTGTCGCTCGGTCTATTTGCTGTTGCGCGTATACGCGCGAAACAGGGCGTTACTCGGAAAATCCGCTGGTATGAAAACGCTGTAACAGAACACTTATCCATTGGTTGAACAACTCCAATCTTAATGAATTAAATGTTTCATCTAGAATTCTAGGTAAGCTAATGTAATTCTAGATAACAAGTGAGATTTAGCTGCATAGGCTATACCTATACAGCTAGCAGCTAAATCTCACTTGTCACAAAATGACGGGGTTGTCGGGAATGTTATTATAATTATAGATAATGATAGAAGTAATATAATTATAGATTATATAATTATAGATCAGAGTTGCACTAAAATGAACCGCACTTGAAGTCGTGTGCATCAAGCCGGTACAGTTGGGTGATCTCGACGGCAACGACAGTGGCGACACGCTTGCTGTCCTTCATCAACAGCGCCACCTCGCCGAAGTGAGTGCCGTCTTCCAGGTGACACACCTGCAAGGAAATCGAGCTAACATTATTTATAAAGCTTCCGCAATTTCCTCTATGCGGAATATTCGCGACCTGTTTGGCGCAGTGATTAAGCAATCGCCTAGGTACTGTGCCGGTAGCTAAGGTAGGTAGGTAAGGTTCGATTCCTACTGTTTCACTTCAGTTATACACGCGTGTTTCTTAATATAATATTTTCTTCACAAAAGCCACAGCCAATGTTTTTTTGAAAGTTGCACATCTTTCACGACATTGAACATACAATATGGGTCTTGGCGCCCAGTTAAGTTGCTCGATGGAGGGACCTCCATCGAACATCTTTGCGAAAACTATAAGAACCTGTTCTGAGAAATATCGGGAGTGATATAACAATAGTTAAGTTTCTGTTTGATCCTTTTGATATACCTCGACACCTTTCAAGGAGTACACAGCCACAGTCCCCGTGGCTATAAAGTACATGCAATCCCCGATGTCTCCGGCGCGTACCACCAGGTCATTGGACAGGTACACCTCGGGGCGCAGGCAGCCGAGCACCGTGCCCACCACGCTGGCCGGCACGTCCTCGAACAACTTCACTTTGTGCACCAGTGTACGACACGTGTGCAGTTTGATCTCGTCACGAAGCTCCTCTGAATGAACAATAATGTAATGGTGTTTAGTCTTCGAGTGGACTCCATTTCAATGTATCCCAAAACTCTTCAGTCTTTGCGCTGATCGCTATTCTAAAAAATCAGCATGTGCAGAAACCATAACAGTATCTATAAAATTGCGTGAGCTTCGATCATGAAACTAAAAGGGTTTGTCCTTAATTATATCTAAAATTTTACCTGACAGGCAGTCAAGATCAGCCTCCTCTTTAAAATACCGCTCTTGGTACCTGTACTGATAGAAGGCACGCACTCGCTTCTTCAGAGAAAGCGGGAACTGCCTGTACTTCATGTATTCCTGATAACCAATATCAAGAGATTTTAGCTCATAAAATATGGATGAAAGTAGTAGCAAGTTTATTATGGGCACACTAATATAGTCTCCTCAAATTGTTAGTTTCATTTCAGATGGCCCGACATAGAATGGTAACAACTGAAACTAAATGCTTCAAATCTTCTTACCTCTACTTGATTCATAAGCCCCTGGTACCGCATAATAGATCCAAAGATCGTCAAGTAACTTTTGATCAGGAAAACTATAAATTAAAAAAATAAGTAGAAAATAAAATAAAGCTTATTTCAGTAAATCTGAAAGACTCGTTTTTATGTAAGGATACATAAAATTATATAAAGATTCGATTAGTTTTTAGATGTGTGATGTGGAATATTTAAAGAATTAAAGGAACGTATAATAAGCTTAAATATAAAAATAAGGAGAACCATAGCTTACCCAGGGTGAATACCATGAACATTGCTGCATACACAATAATCAGGGAATGAACTAAGATCTCATCTGGCGCAGTCGAACGAAACATTGTAAAACCGGTACCTGAGACGGACAAAACATTATGTCTCTATACTTTTATAGGTATACTTATTATACTGATACTGAAGACAAAGAGGAAACATTTGTTTTTTTTCTGCTTTCATGGAATAGGACTTACTGAACCGATTGAAATAATAATCTCACTATTATTATGCTACATTATCAGCGTTGAACTTGGGCTGTTTTCCGTTCTTAACAGAACGCGGTCAAACCAAGAAAGAAAAGGGCAGCATAAATACATGACCTTACCAATAATCGAGTATCAGTGTCAGAAAATACATGATGCAAATCCCTCGGGACGCATGTGAAAACTTGTGGAACTGGTATCTACATAGGTACTTTATAAAAAAGGTTAGCGGAATAATTATTTAATATGTCAATTCTTACCAAAGAAAGAGGAAAGCGCTACGATAAGAGCTTTATTGTAGCGAGTCTGCATGTCTTGAACCTGACTCTCTGTTCTATAAATATTCATGTGGTAGGTGGGTGTGCCGTGCATAGTGCCTGTCCCTGCACGATTCAGTCCAATATTGACATTAGTTCCATTAAGTACTAAAGCCCAACATTACAGACAATAAAAAAGTCTGATTTCAATTTTCAAAGTAAACGGGTGTTATATGAAACCAGACGTTATATATGTTTATGCTGTCGGTAAACTTGACTCTTATAGAAATAGAAATCGTTTATTTGCAGAAAATGAATGTTACAGATAATGGTGATAAATTAATTTATATTGTCTCAATACATTTCGCCTTACGGCATGCAAAGTATTTGTTGATGATAACTACCATATGTAGAATATTCTTTTTCAGTAAAGTTATCAGAGGACGATATCTAATGCCAAGGCTCCCACGAAGAATGTCATGTAACGGATGGTGCCACTAGAAGCGCTGCGACTCGTCAATTGTGCGCAACTCAGAAAAGCTCACTTAATAGTATTACTTCGAAAGTGTTTTACACAAGGTAAAAAGATTTAACCGATTGCGATGAATAATGTAAACATTACATACTTGTACCTTACTTTGGTCACCGATATACCTAGGCGGTCAATACCCTGAAGAAGGACATGGGTCTTTTCACTTAGTCGATGGGAGTAATGAACCCAGGAACTGATGTGAAATAAATGACTGAAACACGAGGCATACTGACAGTAGTAATGCACGACAGCTGGACTGTACAGCAGGCAGCTGCACCAGTGCGTGGTCAGCGCGAACAGTAGCGTCAGCCGCACCAGACCGTGCACGATGTACGACTCCGTGAAAATCTGTACAGGAGTTCAACCACGTTGGTTTGTTTACCTAGCCCAATTATTTTTGAAGAACAATATAGGTAACATTTTTTTGTCTCCTCGAGTAAATCTTGGGGTTATTTATGTAATAGGTCATATGAAATGATTCTTATGAGTTGGAAAGAAACAGGCAGTCTACTGGATCATCGGATAAGCGTTAAAATATGCTGTGAAATTACTTATTTAATTTATTCCTAATGCCACGAATAAAGCTAGGTGTAATACTAGTATACTAGATGCTTACTCTCATAAAAATCTTAACGTTTGCGGTAACGGTGTAGATCTTGGTGACCCGGAGTACGGCCATGAAGTGTGCGACCAGCACGAGGCGCCGGTCTAAGTTCATGTGAAGTACGACGTAGGCGACGGGCAAACTGGACGCCAAGTCAATGATGAACCAGCGACGGAGGTAGCGGCTGAAATAAATTATATATTGCTGGTAGATTGTAGCTAAAAATGTACTCTTTATCTAGTTTGGTAGACGACAACACGAAACTTTATTCTATGAGCAAACGTGTTTTTCAATTCGTCTTCATCATCAAGAGTTACACACATTAGTAATGATTTAAAGCAATAATAAGAAAAAAGTGGCCAGGGATTTATTAAGTACCTTCCTATATAAAGTGGCTTGCAGGGATATAATAAGTATTTGATGCAGCGTGGCTTTCAATAAAGTAGGCACGAGAAGTGTTTTGCTTAGGTAAAATTATTTACATTTCTAAAATTATTTTCTAACCAGAAAATGGACTTCCTGCTCATAACAATGAGGGACTGCTTCTTGTGAACATATCCCGTGTTGATCTTTATGAGCATGTCAATCAGGCAGATGACGTTGAGGCAGAGTATGGGCCTGTCCACCGGGTGGACCGTGGTCTGGTTGACCGGCTGCAGCACGAAGAACAGCCGGAGAGTCGACAGGCTCATGTGTGCTAAGTTCACTATTATCATGAAAGTCATCCACGCTAAGCTGAAAATATGACGAATCTTTTGTTGAAAAGGATAGCCGAATGTCAGAGCATGCGTAAGAACCAGCGGTATGCTCACAGCCTCATGCTTAAATTTTATCTTCATATTTATTTCATCCTCCGAGCCTTTTCCCAAACTATGTTGGGGTCGGCTTCCAGTCTAACCGGATTCAGCTGAGTACCAGTGCTTTACAAGAAGCGACTGCCTATCTGACCACCTCAACCCAGTTACCCGGGCAACCCGATACCACTTTTTTTTTTCCGACGTCAAAAATCATCAAATGACCCCTCCCGCTGTGGGTTAGCAGCGGTGAGGGAGTGTCAGACTCTTCCTGGCTAAAAACCGTCTTGTTCCGTCGTGGGCCTTTGATGTACCAGGGCCGCGGTATCTCTTTTGAACAACCCGCAGCCGAACCCGATACCCGTTGGTTAGACTGATGTCAAACTTACTGGCTTCTGAATACCCGTAATGACTGCCAAGGATGATTAATGCAGAATGAATGATTTATTTGTAAAAGTATTTCATAAAAGTAAAATAAGTGATAATTATCTATATCTATATATACATATAATAAATCTGTAAAAAAACTGTGTCTGTACATTGAATATATTTAAAAAATAATAATTGGGTGGGGTTTAGAAACAGTAATGGAGCACAAATCCAAAAAAAAAAATCTGTCTGTATGTCTGTATGTTTGTATGTCTGTATGTCTGTATGTCTGTTTGTTTGTACACGCTAATCTTCGGAACTACTGAACGGATTTCAATGATTTTTTCTTTGTTGTATCAGTATTAAGCCTGGTCAACATATAGGCTATAATTTATCTTCGAAACTTGAAGACCTGATACAGAACACCAACAGACCAACAAAACTATAAGAGATACAAAAATGGTGCCATGGCAAAAATTGTTTCATATGATGAGCATTTTCAGCTGAGATAATAAATTTTAAGATCTGGAACACCTGATGTGGAACCCCAAGAGCCCAGCTTCTCTGTACCATATACAGGTATGACGTTTTATAGTTCGGCCATTCAGAGAATGCGTTCCTGACACGTCGCGATTGAACTGACGACGTAATAACATTCATTGATTATTGATATAATAATGTTGTTTTAATGCTCCTCAATTGTTAAAACGGTAAACAACCAGCAAAAATATTTTTATCGTAACTGCAACGCCATTGCAAAGTTACGTCGTCAGTTCAATCGCGACGTGTCAGGAACGCATTCTCTGAATGGCCGAACTATAGCAAAAGTTGTTCAATTTGATAAGCACTTTCTATTGACTTATAAAAATTGAAGATGTAAAACACCTGATGTGGAACGCCAGGAGCCCAGCTAGACTATAGCATATAGAGGTATGACGTTTTAGCAAAAGTGGTTCAACCTGATAAGCACTCTCTATTGACGTATATATGTCGCCGGGATATGATAAAAACGGGGATTTGATCAATTCCCTAAGGGATTTGATCAAATCACGGAGGATGTTAAAATAACAACACGATTTTATCTTTTCCCTAAACAAATCTAGTGAATTGAAGAAATCCCTAAATTGGTTTAGTGATATGACAAAAATAATTTTGCTTTGATATTTTAAAGGTTTATTTGGTAAGATATACCTACATAATTATGATAATCAGGTGTGTGTAATAAGGAAATACTGATATAAAAAAATCACCATTACTCAGAACAATACTTTTTTTTTAAAGAATGAACAAAAATTTGTTTAAAAAATAAAAAATATTTTAGTTGCGTATGATATGCCTCTTTGTAATAATCACTTATTAAAACATGTAGCTGATTTGTGGCATCGTGAATTACATAAATTAATTTCTTACAGGCACAAGACAAGAACTGACATATTTTTTGTCATATCACTGAACCAATTTAGGGATTTGTTCAATTCACTAGATTTGTTTAGGGAAAAGATAAAATCGTGTTGTTATTTTAACATCCTCCGTGATTTGATCAAGTCCCTTAGGGAATTGATCAAATCCCCGTTTTTATCATATCCCTGCGACATATACATCGAAGATCTGGAACACCTGATGTGGAACTTCAAGAGCAATACTACACTTGAAATGTATACAAGCTGTTGATTTGCATCCGTGCCATATTCAAGGATGTAATTATGCTAATGATTCTCGACCCAAATCAATAAAAAAATTGGTACGTAATTTTTTTTCTTTAATTTTTTTTCGGAATTCCGTAAATGTCATCTAGCCTTATTTAAACTTGGCGCGTATGTTACTGGCGCTAAAACGGTGCTGCACCCTCACACAAACGCAAACACAAAGCATACGCAACGATCACTCATAAATTTCATTCATAAAATTGGATTACTTCGGAAATACCACGACATTACAATGACAAAAAAAGCAGTGCATATTAGTTATTTCCCATCTACTGTAATTCCAATCGATTATTTACGTATTGTATGTCCTCCTCCTGAGCTATGGCACAAATGCAAATCAACACCTTGTAGAAATGAATGTTATGAAATAGGTGGTATGGTGAATCAAAAAAAGGAATTAGTCCGTCTTTTAAGGTGTCTACACACCAAAGCCGCTGACGCCGGCGGCACAGCCCGGCGGCCCAACCCGCCGGCCGTATTTTGTACAATCATGCCGCCGGCTTGCGCCCGCGCGGGCAAGCCGGCGGGGCAGCATGCCGATGCCGACGGCATCCCTCTCCACTCACTCAGTCAGTTGCCCGCCGGCTTTCATAGAGTATTTGACAATTACTAGAACACCACATGCCGCGGCAGTCGTGCCGCCGGCATTGCCGCCGGCAAAGTCATTCGGCTTGGACATTCTGAAGCCGCCGGGTTAACCCGCCGGCACTAAGCCACCGGGCTGTGCCGCCGGGTCAGCGGCTTTGGTGTGTAGACCCCTTTAGATAATCCTAAAATAATGGACACATATTTTTTCTTTTCTCCTTCTCACAAACAAATAATAACGAAGATATAACACGCTTGAATTTATTTTGTGTGAAGTCACTGCTTAGTACAAATTTTACATACCTAGACGTGGCGTCACGAGCCCCCACTCTCCGAATTTGTTGCGTTATATCTCATTATTATTTTGTATGTCTCTTCCAGACCTCGGGACTACAGAGTTCCGAATTTTTGGGAGGCAAACGTGGGGCCGAAGCCACGCTGAAGCCCTTTTGAGACAACTTTAATGAAATGGTGAAACAAAACCGACGATTATTCCTTTATACACTATAGAAATGAACCCAAGGACAATCCCCGGTGGACGTCGTTAAAAAAAAGACAATCCCCGGTTCTGTGCTATACCATTGCTAACTGTTGATGAAAACTACTTGGGCTATTGTGATGGGATGCTAATGAACTAGGAATGGAAACTACGGGAACTATGGCACGTGCCGATGACAATGTATTAGATACATGTAAAAATGGTGAAATGGTAAAAATGGCAGGTGGAGACTCGCTAGCTCACTTACTGGGCCTCCGGAAATCAGTCACTGAATAGCAACAAGAGGGCAACAGGGACGTGAGCGGCTGAAGTGTGAGGATACCTCGGCGGATTTTAAACGCAGATTACGCGTTCCCTGTGGGTCACTTACCACGAGGCACCTATCCTCCGAGCATTGCTACTAACCCTGCTCTAGCGACTCCACTCTGGACGGCCAAGCCAAGCCAGAGGCGTGAGACCTACCTAACCCCCGTTATGGTTCACTCCGACCGGCCGGAGATGGGGTTCAGTATACTCTCCCTGGAGAACTCAGTATATATAGCCCACCGTGGTCGCTACTCCCCGTCATCAGCCTCAGATGTCCTGCGGTGCTTATATCTCATTATTATTGTCGTTATTATCTCAAGAGCCTTTGTCCCAAATATGTTAGAGTCGACTTCCAGTCACGATGCAACTGAGTACCAGTGTTTTACAAGGAGCGACTGCCTATCTGAGCTCCACAACCCAGTTACCCGCTCAACCCAATACCCCTTGGTAAAACTGGTCAGGCTTACTGGCATCTGACTACCCATAACGACTGCCAAGAATGTTCAATGACAGCCGGAACCTACAGTTTAACATCCCCTCCAAATAACGGTCATTGGTATCCAAAATATACGTAGAAAGTACATACGAACTTAGAAAAGTTGCATTGGCAGGTACTTGCCAGACCTGGAATCAAAGACGTACGCTCATACTTGAGAGATTGGTTCTCTACCCACTAAACTACCACGACTTCCACTAAGTCATCACGACTTTGTCATCTTAGTAACATTTAATGTTTTTTAACGTATTAATACGTGTAATATTTTTGCCACACACAACTTAAATGCGGACTAATTAGAATCACTACTTTTATCCGTATGGTCACGTCTTTTGCGGTTCAGTTCTCAGCGTTTTGTTTAGTCTGCTGTGCTTTTGCCGTTGAAGTACAAAAATTAAATATATGGAACGTTTCTAATGGCTATGCGTATTCCGTTGTTTTCAAGTCAACGGGCCCTTAAAATTCAATATCAGACGATTCAGATCTTTGATTTTGCTGACCCCGTAGTCGCTGGCATAAGGGACTTTATCCGCGTACGAAGTCGCGGGCAGAAGCTAGTATAACAATAAGTGGCTGCATAGGTATTACAGGTGCTAGAGGCATTATGATACCTGATAATACTAAAAGGGTGTATAACGTGCCCCCCGTCTTCCAGCAGTTGTCGCTGTCGTTCGGCGACCACGGCCGAGTAGCTGCGGAAATGCTCGAAGGTTTCCGGGTGCAGCTTCGTGAGCTGGCCTAGCTTGCGCAAGTAGCGACACGCTCGACCAGGGACGGTAGTCTTTTTGGGCAGCATGCTGTCAGAACCTTGAGGGAAATTGTTATTGAAAGGCTCATCTGTGTAATGAGTTTTTTATACGATATTTTTGAGTATGATTTTGTCATCGTGGTCCGAAAGGTACGCTCGTAGAATCCCGATAAACAGAAACCCATCAAAAAATATTAGGTACTTGCATCGTCATCTGCCGTATTCTAATATTATTTGATTTCCTAGTAAGTTTTTGGTACTATAACAGGGCAGGGCAGGGCAGTAAGTGCGGTATGGTTTGTCTAGTAGTCGTCAAGTACTTACCGAGGTCCAAGTCACAAATGTGTTTCCTTTTCTTCATTTTTCTAATTGTTGTACTACGTTAGGTCAACCGAATTATCTGTGACTATAAAGGGAACCCTACTTTTTTACCAGTCACTATTTATTTCAATAATTATACTTCGTTCGGAACAAAGATTGCAATTATTGAAGGAAGCTCGGGAGTCATCAATGACATTTGTTTGCCCGTGTGTTTGCGTCTGTCATCATATTCAGAAAGACTTTGCTAAATACTCTTTTATGTACAACCAAACAAAAGAGTTCAGTGTTTATTTCAGTGATTCAGTAACGAGGGTTGTTATAGTTCTGCAGAACTATAGGTAGCTAAAAACAAGTGACGGTCGTTTTACTAAAACATCGGAAGTAATAGTTTTTTTTTTATTATTAATTTATTATAGTCAGGAAGAAGAAGAGGAAAGGGGTACCTAAATAAAACGAGAGCTACACTTTTTTAGTTTAATTGTTTTGTATTTAAAAAAATAAATGCTCTTATAGTTCGGCCATTCAGAGAATGCGTTCCTGACACGTCGCGATTGAACTGACGACGTAATAACATTCATTGATTATTGATATAATAATGTTGTTTTAATGCTCCTCAATTGTTAAAACGGTAAACAACCAGCAAAAATATTTTTATCGTAACTGCAACGCCATTGCAAAGTTACGTCGTCAGTTCAATCGCGACGTGTCAGGAACGCATTCTCTGAATGGCCGAACTATAATTAATACGAGTATCTTACTTAATCTCACTTTAATATATACTTAGGTAAATATAAGTATGGTATTTCACCGGTACATAATATTATAATTTAAAATGCTTTAATATTTTATCTTCTGAACTGCGTGTTCGCGAACTCTGGGCTGAAGGGAGTAGAGTTAAACCCGAAGTTGTTGTTATGGTTTGCTATTGATTCAGGCTGCAACAACACAACATCACAAATGAAATATTTTGATATAAAATTACTTGATTTGTATATAAAATTGTATTTTTTTGACAACGATGGTTTCAGGGAAAGGGCAAAAGAAGAGGATGACTAGACGAAGAACGGTCTTAGATACAAATAGGGACAGCTTAGTGTTAAGGATACTTTAGTTTGAGATAAATATCAGCTGTAGTGGAGAAGACGACGAATAAGATGAAAACGAAATTAACGAAGTTTCACAAGGCAAGATGGGGTGTTGAAGATGTTGACGAGTATATAGTTACCACGTGTTCATTGACGACTCCTCGCATGGAGCTGCCCTCCTCAGGTGGGAAGTAGTCGTTCCTGAACTGCGGCAAGTCTTCGATGCCGATTAGGTCTGAGTCGTACGACTGCTCGCTGTAACCGAAGATAAGTTGAGGGTTAATAAAAGTGTTTTCCCGAAGAATAAATTTTGATGCTCTTAGCCAAGAAATGGCTTTAGAGTACCTAAATAAATGGGGCAGTAATATTTTTTTGCGTATTCTACGGTAGGAGTAAGGACAAGGAAAACGGTAATGATCACTCTTCGTGAAGACCGAAGAAAGTTTAGGATTAAAAGGAAGGTTAAGGTTATTACCGGAGCAGTTATTCTTGTTAGTTATTCTAGATGAAAAACCCTTGCAAAATTCTTCAAACCGACAATTTTTCCATCGTGATCTTGAAGGAAGAAAATTACATATCTCCTGGGACCCTTTGCAACAGTAATCATTCCTGAAAGGGTGATCTTACCTAAGAGCGTCAAAGTCCGGAGCCTTCAACGTTTCATTCCAGATGGGGTTGGAGCCCTCGACAGCGTGCTTATTGGTGCCCGGCGCCGCCAAACCCACGCGGTTCAACCCGGAGTCTTGCGAACTGTACTTGGTCATGGACAGAGCTTGCAAGCGCCGGTTCAGACTGAAGAAAAGAAAATTGATTTATATAGAAGTTAGATTAATCGTGGTGTAAGGGTTACACAACATAGTAGAAATAATGACTAAGTTACAGTTATTCCTCCCTATTTTTCTTCATGATCAGATACCTACACATATTATTTTTTGAATGCTTTACATTTACATCTGTATAATAAATGAATCTAATAAGGTCATCGATCTAAAATTCTAAACCTTTTATGGAACCAAGATGAATAGGATATCTCTTCGTGTCCCCATTAGCATAAGGAATCTAGTTTTTGTGGTTTGATGTCATTTTTCAGACCATCCGCAATATACATATGGTATTGAGTGAGACATTTAGCTAACTTTAGCATCAAGAGGCATCTGTGTGAAACTGACCCAGACATTGTAAAAATACTAGATATATTAAAATAAAAGGTTAACTCACGTCCTAGTCCTAACAAAGAACACAATCAGCAGCACAACAACAATCAGCGCGAGTGCCGCCGCCACCGCCGCCAGCGCGTACAGGGCTCGAGCCTGCGCGTCGCCGCCGAGGATGGGCGTCTCGCCCGTGAACAGGTCGGCTAGCTGCAGGTTCTGTTCCTCCAGGGCTCGTTGGATGCTATTTACTAGAGTTGGGTTACCGCGTAACCTGTAGACAATGATTAGCTGGTGAAATAATCTTCAAATAAAAACCTATGGTATCTGGTCTATCGCTTTACTCAGTAACACGGAACTCTTCTGAACCTAGCCTAGCTTATAGCTTGATCACTCGTCTGATACCAAGTTATCATTGAGTTTTGGGACCGCGTACCTGATAGCTGTTAACGACTATTGGTAAAATCTGTACTAGTATCTATACTAATATTATAAAGCTGAAGAGTTTGTTTGTTTGTTTGAACGCGCTAATCTCCGAAACTACTGGTCCGATTTGAAAAATTCTTTCAGTGTTAGATAGCCCATTTATCGAGGAAGGCTATAGGCTACTACTATAGGCTTTTTATCCGGGTTCACGCAGAGTTAGGGTTAGTTAAGTTATAAAGCTAAATAGTGCAGTCATTGAAGCGAAAAATACGGTCTAACCTCCGAATTTTTTTACTGTGAACCGATTTGCATGAAATTTTGGTATTAGGTTCATCTTACCCTTGACTTCAAAAGTGAATATGATTTGAACTCCGCCACCCCCCCTGGGGGCGGTTGACACCTCTTCTTTGGGGTGAATATTTTTTTTGCAAAATAATCTCGGATATCGATAGAAGACCTAATTTTAAGCTAAAGTTGTCTTTAAAGTTTAAAAAAAAATCCAATACTTTTCAAGTTATTGGCAATTGAAAATTCCCAATTTTTCACGTTTTTCATCGGTTTTTTGCAAATATCTCCAAAAGTATAGGTTTTATCGAAAATTTAAAAAGAACAAAATTGTAGCAGGTAAAACAACGAACAATTTGTTTTTTTATAAAAGGTCCTAAGTGCAATACTAAGCTAGATATTAAAGATCAAAGCCGTTTTTTATTTTGTCTGAAATTTAATCGACGTAGTTTATGCCATCTATTATTTTAGTAAGTTGATCAATTTACCAGTTTTATTATTTTCCGGTGACATATATACACATTACAATAGTTGTGACTCTTTATTATACTGCCTACTTTCACATTGCTCCAAATATTGACACTCCGAAGTTTTCAGTTACCAAGTAGAAAAAAATATGACAAGTTTTTGGACCGTAACTCCTTCAATTTTCATGCTATCACAATTTATAAAAAACCACTGTAAAAGTAATTAAGAGAGCTACAACATCCATCATTGCAATATATAGTAAAGAACTTTTTTCTAAAACGGTGAAGGGTTAAAGTGCTTAAGAGAGGCTGTGATTGCGCTGCCACGCGCTCTTTAAACAATCATATCTCCGTCAATTTTTGTTCGACAGAAAAAACAAATAAACCAAATTGTTTGTCAGAAAAATACCTAATTTTTTTATCAGTACACTTTTATACGTATCTGTCGTAATTTTTGAGATATTATGAAAAACAAGTGGGTTTTTCTTTAATTTGAAATTTTGTTCTTTTCGTTAATCGTGACTTTTTTGAAAAATATCTGTCCTGAAGCAGCCAAACTGATACTATCTATCAAACTCTTCATAATAAAGTTAATCCTAGGCGGAATACGATTAATTTTAATTTTGGTGGAAATGGCACTTATGAAACCCATTGATTTAAAAGAAAAAATATAAGATGCTCCCCTTATTTGCAATACAGCTCACTTATTTTACGTGCAAAAGACTTTTAATAGTACTCATCTTAAAGCTTATTTCAAGCACTACAAAACCCATTTGTATTCGAATGCATAAAATGCATCTACTCGCCGCTACATGGCATTGACCACAACGATTAAATTTCAGACAAAATAAAAAACGGCTTTGATCTTTAATATCTAGCTTAATATTGCACTTAGGACCTTTTGTAAAAAAACAAATTGTTCGTTGTTTTACCTGCTACAATTTTGTTCTTTATAAATTTTCGATAAAACCTATATTTTTGGAGATATTTGCAAAAAACCGATGAAAAACGTGAAAAAATTGCGAATTTTCAATTGTCAATAACTTGAAAAGTATTGAATTTTTTTTTGAACTTTAAAGACAACTTTAGCTTAAAATTAGGTCTTCTATCGATATCCGAGGTTATTTTGCAAAAAAAATATTCACCCCAAAGAAGGGGTGTCAACCACCCCCAGGGGGGGGGGTGGCGGAGTTCAAATCATATTCACTTTTGAAGTTAAGGGTAAGATGAACCTAATTCCAAAATTTCATGCAAATCGGTTCACAGTAAAAAAAATCGTAGCAATAATGCTTCAATGACTGCACTAAAAGTATTTGTTTGGTTGTTGTACGAACTTTAAAGCACCAAACTCGGGGACTAATGGATTGAAAAAAATGATCAAGTCCATTTAACGAGGGCGATGATTTCATCCTTCTATCCGGTTATGCAAAGTAATTAACATGGAATGTAGACAAAACCACCGGTAAAAGTTAGTGTGAGTAAATGGCCAAGAAGACTCACTGTTCAATCTCCTCAGCAGGCACGGGAAGGTCGTCCCTGATGAAATGAGCCCTGACTTCAGTCTGGTCGTCCTTGGTGGCGCCGGTGACGGGATCGCTGGCCCACCACGACTGGTCGATGTTGCACGTCATGCCGAAGAATGCCGTGAACGTCTCCGCTATCTAGCTCGGAGAAAAAGATTTTCGATAGAGGTCTTCAATTTTGGAAGTAGGTTGCCAATAAGAAGGACATGTGTTGATGGGGAGCTTGTTGCGCCACTTCTTCTTCCCACTGCAAAAACACATACGAAGTGGCGAAGGATGGGCGTTTTGGGGCCTGTTTTTATTAAATTTCTGACGTTCAAAAAGTGCTGTTTTGCAGCCAAGTTTGAGTAAACGATTTTTGATTTTGATTTTCTGCTTGGAAATGGGAGGTCTGGACTTTTGGAGGACCTGGTGATAAGGCAGTCGCTTCGTGTTATACAACAGCAACAGTAGTAACAACATAAGTTAAGAAAAGACCTAGGTGATGTGGTCTGTAAATAGTGAGGCCAAGTTTGCAACATTTTGCATTAGTTTGGAACTAGGTACTTACGAAATCTTCCTGGGGTGTGACTTCAGGCAGTGGGTTATTGAACGTGAAGAACACTCGGTTGCGGTCTGATATCAGGTACACCTTCACTTCCGTGCGGGCAGTTTCTGTCCCTGTGGTATTGGAGAAATTACTTCAATTCATTAGGTATTCCTTTTTGTAGACTATATTTTAATAACGAATTTTAGACTTGAGTGCTACACTTAGTGCTATCGTTTCATGGCTGTCAATTGTTGAAGAAAATGTTTAATTAATTTTGGGAAGTAGTTACAAGTAATCATAAAGTTTGACACCCTTTACTGAAATGTGAAACGTTCCATGTACAATAATTTTGCTCAAGTTCATCCACTTAGAATCAAAGCCTGATTTTAACATACATAGGAAGAGACCCTAAAAGATTTTTACAAAGGGAAGTCTTACTTGAATCAGTGGCTTCGACTTCGAACTCAAACATGCCGTGCATGGAGGCGGTTGGCTGGAAGTTGAGGGACAGGACTCCAGTCTCAGGGTTGAGGATGAAGGCTGACTCCTGAACAGCTTCGAGTGTGGGGTCTGCTTCCATGGACTCTTGTATCAGAGTGTAAGTGATGGGCAGACCTTCTGAATGTGTCGCCTGAAATATGGAGCTCGCTTTAAATTACAAAGATACTAGTTCCATCAGCGATTAGCTTCACAAATACTGGATAAAATACTTTATTCTGATGTGCAAGCTATAGCAAGCTTACTACAATAACTGCCAAGTTTACTACAATAAATCGAATTGCTTATATTATTTTATAAAGCTAAAGTAATTTCTTGGAGTAAAACTCAGTAGAAATCATCTGGTTAGAAGTAGATGTAATGAAAATAGTACTAACTACTAAAGTCAGCAGATTTCTTTCGATGAAATCGCCAGCAGAGATGCCAGCTGTGTAGAGTGCTCTTTGGAACACTGGTCGCGGGTTCGCTTCTCGAACCTGAGAAAAAAAATAAGTAAGTGCCTATGGAGCCAATCTGACCTCCTCAACACAGTTTTACTTAGGTATCCTCCATACCCCTTGGTAAGACTGCTTGATAGGACAGAATTGTGGAAATGTTTAATACAAATAATATTTATATTTTTAATGTAATTCTTCTGTAATTCAACAGCTCTTCAAACCATGCAGACAGAATTGTGTTCCAATATTTCTTCCCAGCAAAGACACATAGGAAGTGGTGAAGGGCGATCCTTTGGGGGAGTGTCTTTTGTAAATTTTACCTTCAAAAAGTACTCTGAATAAATCACTTTTTCTTTTTGTCTTTTATCTTCTATATGAACCTTTTTATTAGGGACCAGATGGGTACTCACATTAACAGTGACAGTGAGTGTAGAAGCCTGCAGGACGGCGGCCGGGTTGGGAGTGTCGCTGGCTCCAATGATGAGGGTGTGTGTCTCCTGTTCGGAGCGGTCCAGCGGCTTCACCAGGGATAGCACGTTGGTACGAGGGTCTACTGTGAAGTGTTCACCCGAATTGCCTCCTGGATTTCGAAGAGTTTCAAGGTTAATAAGGTTGGATAGATATATGCTTTATAAGGTATACCAATTTTACATTTTTGAAGTAGGTGACATAATGGGCGGTCTTATCGCTAAAGCTTTGGTTTCCTAGGAAAGCGGTGCCGTCATAAGCTAAGCGTCCACTTGTCGGTATCGTACGCATCGGACGTATCGCACGTAACGGGTCGTAGTATCATTTATATAGAAACTCATACAAGTGCGTCCACCTGTCCGCATCGTACGCATCGCACATCGACAATGCCGACACCTATGCTCCGAGAGGCAACTTTTGCGATGCCTGCCGATGACATCATACGTAATGCCGATCAGTGGACGCAGTCCGATATAGCGTCCGTAATACAGCGGTGAATGACGTCACTAGAACGTTGTCTATGTAAACGAAATAGGGCGGTTTCCTAAAGAGCGGTAACGTACACCGTAACTTCAAAAAGCGGTGCCGGCATTTGCATGACGGCTATCTTAACGGTGTCAGATTGTTTGGTGAACGTTTTATTGAAAGCGGTGAAGCTTTTTTAATCCGTATTTGTGTTTTTTTTTCGGAACAACGTAAAAAATGAGTTCCAACTCTTGGAGCAGCGAGGACGACGAAATTTTAATAGATTTCGTTCGTAAGCACGAAGCAATAAATAATATAAAAAGTAAAGATTATAGAAAAAGTCAACTAAAACAAAATTGGTGTCGTGAAATTTGAGAAATATTAAATAAAACAGGTTAGTAAGTATAATACAACTAAAAAAAAGTTTATGACGGTGTGTTAAAACGGCCGTGGAACTTTCCGCATGTCATCACCGTAAAGACGACCGTCTATTTGCGTCCGTAATATTACGGCCGCTATATGACGGCACCGCTTTCCTAGGAAACCCAAGCTTAAGAGCTAAGGCTTCTTTTCTATGGAGGAGTTGTCGTTGAAACTTGCCAATAGCTTTACACATATATGTATCTTGATTTTGTTTACAGAACACTTCTCTTTAAATAGGTTTTCCTTGAAGTTAGAACAGCCCCGGATCTAGGGGGGGGGGGGCAAGCCGGAGCCCATGCCCCGGGCGGCAAATTCAGGGGGCGGCAAAATCAGGCGGCCGCCTGATTTTAAATCCTACATCACAGATTACCATAATAGTTACTTACAGGGCCGTCTTAACCTATGGTGCAGGGTGTGCGAATAACCCGGGCGCCTCGGTCTCTGGGGCGCCGCGGGAAACCCACCACCAGGAAATTTCGATGAAATTACACCCGTTTGATACCGTACCATGATACTGACAAGCAAAGTTTCTAAAAAAGTTGCCTTCGCTTTGTTTAATTGATTATTTAGATTATTTTTAACTTTTAACATCCTCCAAGTGAAAAAATTCTCGCTCGCTACGCTCGCGGCTAAATGACAATGTACGTACTATTTTTTTGATGGTTTATTATTTTTATTGCCGCAACGAATCAATGAACACAAATGGCACTCGCTCTAATCACGGTTTATTTTTATTTGTACATAATTCCTAGTTTAATTTGTGAGTCTTCAAACAAATATGTATCTTAAAAAAGTTCGCGCTCGCTACGCTCGCGCCTACTTGTTGCTTGACAATATTACTTAATCAAGTACTTTTGTGTCGTGGGCTCAAAAAATTTCGCGACCGCATCGCTCGCGCAATATTATACAGACATTGCCTTGTTAACTTCATAAGTCAAATCCACACTGTCTTAACTTTTATAAGACAAATGAGCAAAAAAATATATTTATGGATTCCGACTGCTTGTTACTTACTTTACAGCGCTTTTTAAAACTTATTAACTTTTTGTGTACATTAATCTGTCTCGACTTTCATAACTTACCTACCAAACAAAGTGACTTTCGTTGGTGAAAATAAACATAAGTAGGTAGGCGGGGCGGCATTTTTCAGTTTTTGCCCCGCCTAAAAAAAAATTGAAGATCCGGGGCTGTTAGAAACACTAAAACTATATCCGAAAAGTTTTCTTCCTTATCTCCTAAAGTACAGTTATCGTGGAATGAGAAATCACAATCATAGTAAAAAGCGCATAATACTAACCAACAATGCTGTAATAGGTGTCGTGACAATCATCTTCACACATGATGTTCCTCGGGTCTGAGGCGCGAGGTAGTTCCGCCTCCTCTAACATACCCTCATCTTTTTCTGTAAAATTATATAGAGTTAACCTTGTTAGAGAAAAAAGGATACACTTAACTTTGGCACAGTACTGATTATGTTTAATGATCCCACACAACTACAATTTACTAAGTATTAAAAATTAAGCTACAGTTCTTTCAAACTATTTTCCTTCAGACCAGAGTAAAAGGATTGTCTCACCAACAAAAGCAACCGTGTAAGTCCTATCCTCGAACACTGGCTCTCCCTGCGTGGGTACAAACACTACGGTCACCAAGCAGTCCGTACTCCTTGGACCAGGCTCAGTTCCACCGTCCGTAGCACGAATCGTCACCTGAACAAACAAAGTATTCACTTCATTCAAGATACATACAGCTTCTGCATTGCTACGTCGTAGCTCGTAGTATCAACGACGTAGTAGTATCAGAATGTCGTAACCATATCGTAGATTTTCGAGAACTTTGAACGATCCGAGTCAAAGCACCTTAAAATGCAATCATTTCTTCATGTTAGCTTTACGTTGAGGATACGACAAGAATAAAAGAAGTATGGCGTAGCTGCTACGCCATTTGTAGCAACGACGTAGTCACGCGTAGCAACTGACGTAGCTCTTAGAATGCCTACACTTACAATTGTGTAGGTCGTACATCATATCATACATTAATAATATTTGTTATATATTTATAATTTTATATATATGTGTATTTGTATTTTTATGGGCCCCAGTTGCCTGAAATTAAGGATTAAACTAAATGAAAAAAAAATCGTATGGAAATCTTAATTGATATAGAAACACTGACCTGGAACTCTCGGAACTCTTCAGGGAAGAGCCGCGTGAGGGTGAGAGCACCCGAGTTCACTCCGTCGTTCAACACGTCGAAGAACTGAGCATCTTCATCTATAACACAGCCATACATTTCATGGTAACATGAACATAAATGGTGACGGATCATGAGCATGAAAACAAAATAAGAGTTATTGCTGAAAAATGACGCAAACAGTAGAAAGATTTAATACTGCTTTGGGAATCTGAAGAAGAGTATACAAAAGTGGCACTAAGCGAAGTAGCTTGGAGGTGTACAAAAATTTGATCTGATCTCAACGAATTAATAAATTGTAGTTCATAAAATACCACTGGCAGTTAGGTATAAGGTAGGTGCTCTTACCATCTCCGGCGATAGAGAATGTGACAAGTCCAGCTTCTAAACCATCCTCGTCGGTGGCAACGATTCTGTCCAGAAATTCGCCGTCTACTGTAGCCAGTATACCGTTGACTACTGCTCGCTCCTAAACGTGAAAACTTTGCATGATGACAAGGTCATAAAAATTGACATTGTAAGAAGTCCGTCTTTTAGATTACGGATACGGTCTTTTATATTTTTTGTTTTGACAAAGTAATAAACATTATAACGTGGGTTTGTGATATCAGGGTTAAATAATTCGTCTGCGTCAGGACCGCCGTCACAAATCACCGATCCTCTCGAAATACATATAGAGAGTTGCTACCTAATTGCTACCAGCTACCATTAGTTGTTACCAATTGATACCCTCGTGGTTTTGAAGATATTCAGCATCCAAAGGTGACAGCCATTCTGATATCAGGATGGCTGTCACTTTTCCCAGTGTGAAGAAACGGCGCAAAAGTACTGAGTTTATTTTTCACCCAGAGTTCCTACCTAATTGCTATCCTTCAGAATAAAATTTTAGACCACATCGATTCCCTGGATAAAAAGATATTAAAAAAACGAGTTTTTACGCCTAACAAAATTGATTGGTGATTTGTGACGGCGGTCCTGATGCAGACAATAACTCTTGTATGTAAAAGTGACGTTAACACTAAAGTGAAACGCGTTTAAATGCATTTGTTGTTACCTATTAGGTTGAGGGAGAAAAGAAGAAGAAAGAGTTTGGCACCGAAACGAAATAATTACTCTTCTTCAGTCTTCATATATGTAAAATTATGACTGAAGAAAACTACTCACAAGGTACTCTAGCTAAGATTTCCAATACTTCTTTGTCTTCAATGACATCAAACTACTCACCTTTGCCAGTCTGATAGTGGATCCAGGTTGAGGGAACACGAACACTGGGTCGTGGAAGTTGTAAGGTCTAATCACCAGCGGGTACTTCTGATTTGAAATCCTTTGAGGTATTCCATGGTCATACGCCTAGAATATAAAGGTGCTTAGCGTGATATGTTCATATCAGTTCAATGAGGTTTAGTGAATTTGAAAAAAGAAAAGAACTCCTCACTATTATGATGATTAGGGACAAAAGACTATGTGTCCTCATTCAGGTACGGGAAAAAGTTCCTTCAGGAAGAGAGTCAAAACGAAGCTAAAACATTACCACCCACCTGAATATCTATTTCATAGGTGCCCCAATAGCCTCTCAAATCCATAGCTGCCTCAAGTATTCCTGTCTGATCAATTCCCCTGTCCCTCTCTATAGTGATCATGTTGAAGAGATTAGGCACTTGTATGTCCCGGTCAGTGCTGGCGAGGCCTGTGATGGCATAGGCGACGCGGGAGTTGTCTGTTCCGGGTTCGTCGCGGTCCCGGGCAAAGATTTCTGGCTGTACACGCTCACCCTGCAAGATTTTAGAGTAAATTGATGAACATCAATCAACCATACATCAATAAAAAAAGAAGCCAAACAAAATAAAAAAAAAAGAAGAAAGTAAGCCTACCGAATTCTGGAGACTAAATAGCCGGCCGACTGCTGGTCCGGTGAATACAATCAAAGTTTACTCGACCTGATACTAGCTAGACGAATACCTGATCATTGTTACGTGTGTACCATGAGTTCCATTCATCTTTAAACTGATTTATGAGTCCAAATCAACTATCGACCGACTAAAAGTTTGTAGTGTGCGCGTACCTACTCTGATTAATTACTGTTAAAGTCTTCATAAACATTTCAAGCTTCTGTCGGTGTGTTGTTATCGTGTGTCGGAACTTTGAGAGTAATTATTGTTATTTAATCGGACTGATATATAATGATCTTTTTATGATGAGATTGCCATCAATTACCAGTCAGGTAAATGCTTTAATATAATTTGCGACACATAAATCGCGCAGAATATTACAAACATAATGTATAGCAAGATACATGTAAACCTCAGCAGGAATACGCAGAAGGCATACATTCCTCTAAACGTTCTTTAAACGAAGAAGATAGTTGAAAAAGTGCCTAGCACACACTTCTCTATACATTCTTTAAACGAAGAAGAAAAAGAGTAAAAGGTGGTTGTTAAAAAAAGAAAAAAGGCTTACCAGCTCTAAGCTCTCAGAGATAGCCCATGGGATAGTTTCAGGCAGTTCCGGATAGTTGTCATTGATGTCCAGCAATACTACTAACACTTGTGTCTCGTTCTGATTGCGGTTGCCATCTAATCATGTAAAAAAATATGTCGTAAATAAAAAGCAGAAAGAATAACGTACACATAGGAATAAATATTTGCAATAGACGTCTTATTTTTGAATAGTGACTCTCTATATTTTCTCTGATGTTTTCACAAAACTATTTATAGCAAGATTGAGGTCTCATTTTCGACTGGTGATTCGTTTTCCCTTCTTGATTTCTTTTAAGTGTTTATAGAACTATGTACCACAGCCTGACGAAAATATATGCCTTGTCTAATGGGTGCAGTTTATCCCCACAAAAAGATTCGCCTTCATCGATTTAGGTGAACTATAAATCCTGTATTTTAGAGCATGCCGCCGCTCTGCAGGTCGATCTCGAAGAAGTTGCGGAGACGGGAATTTATGTCATAGTTGATCTGGTAACTCTGTAGTAAATTTCTGAAGAACTATAAGTACATACCTCCTTCTCCATAGAAGTTATCGATGACATTGAAGAAGATGCGATGTGTGGGCTCGTCGCCGTCCCTGTCCAGCAGCTCGCCGGCGGTGTTGTTGACGTACACGAGGCCGGACTCCAGGTCCATCTCGAAGAAGTCGCGGAGACGAGAGTTGATCGCGTAGTTGATCTGGTAGCTCACTTTGTGGTAGATTTCTGCAAAAATGAAACTTAACTGTTGAAAAGCTGTTTGAGGATATTTGCAGTGCGTGTAATGTGGTTTTAATGTTAAGAGACCTCATTGTTGTACTAATGATCGTAGGTTAAAAAATACTTCTTATAAGGACAGCTATCTGCTTGCGAAAGCTTTCAGTGTTGGCATTGTGACATGTATAATATACATAGACATACACACAAAAAATGGCCATGTTCGCAGTGCAAATGAGCATGTAACACCCAGTCACATATCGTTTGGCATTACAAGACAACAGGCTCAATAAACTTATTTTTTCCGTTTGCAGGCTTATAAGGCAACAATTCCAATGTTTCTTATTCTAGTACTTATATGGTATATATATAGGTATGCTTATATAACTTGTATACTGTATTGTCATACCATCTCTATCCAGATCGCTGGCGTAGATCTGCACGACATGTTGTCCATCGTCCGCGCCCTCGTAGATGTACACCGTCGCCTCGAACTTGTCGTCTTCCACTTGAGGCACCTTGTTGTTCGTGTCCGTTATGTGGATGGTAATCTGGGAGTAACAAGGTGGCATGTTTTATTGGTTGATATCCTTATTTATTGATTATGGTGAACTAGCTGCTTTCTAAGGATACTCCCACGTCTAAAAAGAACTTTCCTAATCCGAATAAAAAGTAGATGTCTTTTCTCAAGCTCTAGACTGTCCTCTTTTTTGAAAGCGATTGAAATCTCTGAATACAGCTTACTACCAACACATCATCATCGCCAGCTTATCCTTTTCTCAACTATGTCTAGCCTTGATGCGGTTGGTTACCCGTGTTTTAGATCGAGCGACTGCCAATCTGACCTCCTCAACCTATTTACCTTTGGTAAGACTGGTTGTCAGTTCTGGCTTACCTACTATGAAATATTAATAAAGCTTAGTAAGATTACCTCTCCCGGTGTCTCAAAGTAAGTAGGGTCAGGCGGACACTCAGTGACAGTAAGGAGGTCACACTTGTCACTAGCTATGACGGTGTAGTAGAGGTTCTGACGCGGCGGCTCGTCCGCGTCTATAGCCTGGTGTAACTTCACGGAGATCTGACCCGTGTTGAAGTCTATGTCCACTAGGTCTTCTGGAGTGTCTAGTCTGGGACTGTGAGGAGAAACAAGTTTTGAAGTTAGGAAATAAGCACGAAAGGGTATTTGAAATTGAAGTGGGATATCAGATGCTAGTAATAATAAAAAAATATGCGGCCAAATACAAAACATTTTTGTGGGAGAGGTCGACTAAGTATGTAGTTTGCAATTTTTTACTCTTATTTATTACTATTTATACTAGATTTTGTTTATTCTATAGGGAAATGAATAAATCATTGATCCATACAATGATCGGAAACAACAAACATACTGTACGCTAACTCAAAGTTTTCTCTGGGGAATTGAAAACCGCCATCATCGATGTCCGTTATTGCATCATCCTTATTCTAAACATCTTTCCTATATTGAAGTTGTTCTACTTACGTAATAGTATACCGCACTTGATTATACAGCGGTCCGTCGATATCAGTGGCCAGTACGGATCCTATAACAACTCCTGAGGCTGCCACCTCTCGCACGCGGAACTCTTGCGTCAGGGTGCCTTCCACCCACAGGGGAGGGTTGTCGTTCATGTCTATTATCGTGATCGTGAATGTGGCTGGAATTTAAGGGGTACAACTAAGTATTTTTAACAGTGGGACACTTGCGCGGGATGTTTAACTAAAGGTGAAGCTAGAAGGGCTGTTGACAAATGATGAAGGATTAAAATATTGAGAGGATTCATGGCTCAAAAAGTTATCTACAAAAGCTGAAGGTCTTGGATAGTTGTAACAAGATGTAACAAGCTTTAGGAACGGATATTAGTAGGTACAGCATATTTCGCACAATACCTACTGCAGGAATTGTTATTGAACTCGGTCTTCTCGGTCGGAACTTCCATTCTTTTATAGAATTTGTACTGAAGAGAGTCAAAATTTCAAAATTACAAAAAAAAAAAACCGTTCACAAAGGTCACACACAAGGAAGGAAGGTTCCCAAGGAAAAGTAAAAAACTTACATATATCATGGTCTTCTCCAATAACGGTGTTGAGATCCCTCACAATGACGGTGAGGTATAGAACTTCAAACATCTCATAGTCTATGGTGACGCCGTCCCGGATCTCTCGCACTACCACGCGGCCGATGGCGTTGCCTCGCTGGTTTATATTCGGGTATATCGTCTCGATTTCTATACAACTGGAATTTTTGATTGGCATTAATCATCATTGGATTAAGAAGGAACATGATGGGTTTCTCCTGTTCACTAGCAAAAATACATAAGTGGTTAATAGCGGGAAGAGTTTTGAGGGTGGTTGTTCAAAAGTACCTACTTACCTATATGCAATACACAACAACATTGATCTTCATAAAAAGTTTAGGCTATGACTCTTCGCAAAATATTTCAATCATTTAACATCCTACTAATATTATAAACGCGAAAGTTTGTATGTATGGATGTATGGGCGTTTGTTACTCTTTCACGCAAAAACTACTGAATGGATTTTAATGAAACTTTACAATAATATAGCTTATACATCAGAATAACACATAGGCTGCAATTTGTAAACATATTGTTCGAAATACTAAACCTGCGCAGACGAAGTCGCGGGCACCAGCTAGTTTAATCATATTTCAGTCATGCAAGTTTCTATCTAAAATATATGGACGCCACTATACGCCACTTTTCGTTGTAGTTCATATAACTCAAGAATGGTCTCATCAATCCAAACCAAATGTTTACACTCTCTGTTTGGACTATGACTATGAAGTTTGCTCAAAATCGATCGAGCGGTTCTTCATTTGTTACAATTTTTGTATAACAAAATGGTGGACTTTATACGTAGCGAAGTATACCGCGCTAGTTAATCATGAAATAGTGCATTATTACCCGATATACTCCTTAGAGTCAGTATTCCGTCCCTGCTTGGTAGCATACGAGTTCTGCCAGTCGATCTCGAAGCGCAGCTCAGCTGTAGTGTCGGGGTCCGTGGCGTGCAGCTGCGTGGGGATCACAAACCCGTCGGGCACGTTCTCTTCCACTGATGGAGTGGCGCGAGGCTGGTGAATGTAATGGAAGTAGTAAATGACGAAGCTTTAGAGCAGGGTTTCTCAAAGTGGAGTCCGAAGTATGTGTTTAAGTTTGTAGAGTGTATGTAATATATTAAGAAATTGTGTAGTAAACACAGTTTAGTCGATGGGTGGAGAGCTACGATGGTTTTTAACAGGGGCCGTGGAATTGTTTAAATTGCGATAGTAATCATCTCCCGAGCCTTTTCCCAACTATATTGGGGTCGGCTTCCAGTCTAACCAGATGCAGCTGAGTTCCAGTGTTTTACAAGGAGCGATTGCCTAACTGACCTCCTCAATCCAGCAACCTTGTCAACCCAATACCCTTTGGTATGACTGGTTGTCGGACTTACTGGCTTCTGACTACCCGTAACAGCTGTCAAAGAAGTTCAATGACAGCCGGGGTCTACAGTTTAACGTGCCCTCTGAAACATAGTCATCGGTGTCCAAGAATTGCTACGTAGTAAAGGAAGTATATTGTAGACGTACCAGCCTGAGCGTAGGAGGGGTGTTGTTAATGTCCCGCAGCTTGATCACCAACTGAGTAGTGTTGGTGTTGTAAGGCTCGCCCAGCGTGTCGTCAGCTCGTATCTACAATAAAAAGGATAATTCAAAAACTTAAAAAAGCAGCTTTCAGCATATATTAGTATATAGGTTCTAATGGAAAATCATCAAGTGCCCTGTTGTGGCTTAGCAGCGTGAGGGAGTGTCACTCGTCCTGTCTAAAATCCATCATGTTTCTTCTGAAGCCCTTTATGTACCACGGCCGTGGTAAATCTTTCGAACAATCCCGTAGCGTAGTATCTGGCTTAAAGCTTATCAGGGTGCATCTGATTATCAATCTTTTACACATAGCGACAGTCTAAGTGCAAATAATTGGATCAGGTTGGTTTTCCTAGCTGCTGATAAAGGACTATATTTAGCTGAAATTAAGACAAGCATATATTTTGATAATACCTGCACAAAGAGTTCGTTCTGCCTGTGATAGTTGAATGCTTCGTTTTCTGTGACGAATATCTCGCCGGTTTCCTTGTCGATCCTCAGGTAGCTTACTGCGTTACCCATTAGAGAGTGTCTGAAAATTACAAAATAATCTTTAGTCTCAACAATTATACGTGGCTGGGCCTATCAAAGATTGAGATCATCTTAAAAGACGTAGTTCATATAACTATATTGGTAAATGCAACATAATCTTTTTATTGTTTCCTGTACCGTTATGTATTATTCTGAGGGTGCGTCGGAGATTAAGAAGATATTCTTTAAATGTAAATTATATTACAATTTCATATGGAACTACAAGGGGCATGCCTTCTTTGATCCTTTCAAAAACTTGCTAATTAAAATCAGTAAGCTATCCTAAACTCAGGTTGTACCTATAATTGAATTACAGCTTGAATATTGGATGGTTTGTATTATTTTTCTTAAATTTTTACTCACTCGACTTTATCACCAACATCCCGGTCCTTCGCCACAACAGTGGCCACATAGAAGCCTGCGCCCTCTGTCTCATCGAAGCTGACAGTTTGCACGTCACTCTCGAACATCGGCAGCTCATCGTTCCAGTTGATCAGTTTAATGTTGATTATCGCGATACCCACCCATTTGGGATCGTCCATGTCTATCGCTACGGCCTGTAATGGATGGTAATAATTATTAATATTTGTAATGGATGGTAATATATAAATAATTGGTTGGATGAGGATTATTTTTCTCAAAAGGAGTGCATAGGTTTTTAATTTATAGGAGGAATACTCCTAAGTAGTACACGAGGAGAGTACATAAGGGCGGAGTACATAAAAAGAAATAAGTGCAGTAAGAAAATTAGGGTTGCGGGCATGCCCCTAGTGCCCAAACGGTAGATCCACTACAGCTAGTAGGACCGTATTTTCTTTTTAGTAGATAGGAAATAATCAAATGGTACCTTTTTCTGCGAGTGAAGCGGAGGAGTATTCCTTCACATTTTAGAGCTGTGGCAACTCTTCAAAACAATTTCTCAACGAACCATCCTAAAATTCGGTAAATACAAAAACCAACATACCCTCAGTTGTATATTCTGGAACTCTGGCACTTCGAAGTCCAGCATGTGATGGTTCTGCGTGCCCATAATGAAGGACTGGCGCTGGTAGCCAACCTCCGGTGCTATGTAGAACGCCTCGTGAGCTCGGGGAGGATGGATGCTCTCTAAGTGTACTGTGTATTGTGCGTGAGGACCCTGGGGACAAATAATAATAAGATATGACAAATATATAAAGTTTTTTAATGGGCTACATATCAGAAGAAAAAGCTAAAGGTGGCGATCATGCCGAGAGAATGCAACAGTTCTGTTTGGAAAGGTGGCTTTATATGCTACTTATGGATCATTTACCGAGTTTTGATATTCAAGGCTTAAAATATTTCTACACTGAATTAACATATATATAGTAATAACTAAAACTTACGAGATCTCTATCATGGAACCCAAAGTCTTCTAAATTCAGGGTCATCGCAGTTTCCTCCATAATTTCAATGGAGTACTCTTCCCGGAAAGGAAGCGGCGCCTGATCATTGACATCGTTCACGATGATGACCACATCGGTTTTCGACTGGAATGACGAACTGCCTTCCACGTCATTATCGCCATATTTGTACGCTATTATGGACACGTGGAAAACTTCCTTCTCTAGAGTGTCCCTGTCTATTGGAGCGACGTTAAACCAAGCGCCTTCTCGACCACCTTCTATCGTTTGAATGCTGAACAAGTCTTCCTCTAAAATGAGAGAAGAATACATATTAAGGTCATTATGGCACAGTTGATGTGCTTTCTATATTGACGATATAAAATGTTTTATATCAGATACGATGGGTTTTATAAGGCCCAGCTGCGTCAAGCCTTACCGTTCATGTGTGCTATGCATGGCCAGTACTTTGTATCAGGCACCTGCATACATGTAGGGACAGTTGATGCTAGCAAATGTTTGTTTAATGACAGTAAGTTTATTTACCTCCTTTTTCAGTTTCGATCCTATAGAAAATAGGTTTATCGATTCCCGTATCTCCATCGACGGCTCGAACCCTAAAGGATTGTTCCGTCTTCTCATCGAACTGCTGGACAGCAAATATCTCCATCCATCGCGGCGGTCTGTTCTCAACGTTCTCTACTTGCACCATCATCGTCACTGTATGTGTGTTTGGTAGGGAATCCTGGAGAGGATATTTTTACTTAATATTGTGGTAAATGATGACTTTGGATTTTAAAGTATTTCCCTAGGTTCTGTCATATTGAATCATAGGATTCCTTAGGGCCTTACAAAAACCTATAACTTGAAACCTATCATGGTAAAACAGCTGAACCAATTTGTGAAAAAAATATTAAGGGACAGTCTGTAGCCCGGAGTTTCCCAGCGTAAGCTGGTATATCCGTGGAAAAACAGCAAGTGTAAAAAAATGCTACACCAAAAATACGATCATACTCACATAAGCTGTAACTCTAAACAAATGTAGCGGGTTTTCCTCATAATCAAGAGGTTTTTTGACGTGAACTCTCATATGAACATACATCCATTGTCCTTGTATATTTTCTCTGACGAGTTCGAAATATTCGTCATCGTCTCGATCGCTGCTGATTTCGAACCTCATGAAACGTGTACTGATCTCGCCGTCAGCATCGCTCACGGTGTACTTGCATGATGTGATGCCTGTTTCACCGCGTTCCTGAAAAGCACTTGAGTTAATGTCTGGGGAGACTGGGAATATGTTTAGGCAAGTTTAGGTTGTGAACAAAGTTTTTTGTTTTCAGTATTTATCATAATTTTAATAAGGTTTAAACCTGTTTGCGCTTACTCCTATCAAAGGTGTTTACCAAATAAGCTTATAAATGACCAAAAGTCGTTCTTACTATTCGCGATCGCTGTTGTAGGTTACTGCTAGATAAGGTTACAATATTTTATTGGTGCCAGTTGCCCAGTAGTAACTGCTAAAGACAGAGCAAGGTAAAGATGACCTTATACATTCAGATACTCACAGGAATATCACAAGGCTCAAACATCTGTATGATAGGATCGTTGTCATCGATGTTGACAATGAGCAGCATCACCGTGGCCACTAGCGGTTCATCGTCTACCCTCACGTCGAAGATGTACTGCTGCATACCTGGCGTCTCGTAGTCCTGTCTGATAATGTACCCAGATATAATCAATTCTTTATAAGCATTCCATATGTTATGCAGGTGGTACATTTTACAGTCTAGAATCAATATGGACCCTATAGGGCACAGCTTAAAGGAGTTGGAGAGTTTAGCAGTAGCTTAGTATTATGTGCAGTCAGCAACAAAAGGTAATACAAACAAAATTACAAAATACCTGAAAACTAAATTTTGTGATGAAAGGACTAGAGGAGTCGGACAGTTGCTTATGAGAACATTTTAGTGCATTTTGGTTTTATTAAATAGACTTTTGACCGTGATTTAAATAAACCAATAAATCTTTCTACCTATAAAAACAGCAAATGATGCTTACCTCTGTGTAATGACGAGATGCCAGTCGCCACCATTCTCAGGTATTCTACGTATGACCGGCCCCAACATGTTAAAAGTACCAAAGCTAAATGGAGATACAATGGTCGGAGTATTGGTACCTGCAATCAATTGTAAATAAAATTAAAGAGAGGTGACAAAGACTAGCTAGTGACAATGATTAATAGCGCGGTATGGGTGGATAAATGAGATATAATAAACAGTACAGTTTTCTCTGAACAAAAGTAGCTTTTCCCCGCAGAAGCCACCCAGCGCGTATGTTTTTCAGTGTCATATGTCCCTGCTATTTTGATTGACTTGAAATAGGTATCTGTAGCAAATTTTATTTGGAAAAGCTACTTATTTGATGGGAACGGTAAGCATGAATGTTTTAAATACGTGGACCCTCAGATCAAAGAGATGGACCAGTATGTCTCATTATTTTAATAAGCCCTGCATCATTAATAATGCTCTTACCTCGGTAGTTAAGCCTCGCGATAGCCACATCCCCTTCTATCTCCTCCTCCATGAAGATGACGGTAACTGGGTTCAAGGCATCTGGCTGGAATTCGTTCATGCACACATCTTCTCTACCCTCCACTGGTATCAGGGGATACCGACTCCATGGTATTCCTGTAATATAACGAGATATGTAAGTAAAATCTTCAAAACTAGTTTTACGTAACGAAGTCGAATAAATAAATCAGGTACTATACCATCGAAATTTAGACTTGGAAAATCTGGTCGCTCTGGTCTGGGTATTGCTACCATGTAGCTACAATCTGGAAAGAGAATCATACAGTGTTTTTTAATTTATGGCAAATAATGCAACGTATGCGTATAACTACTTATTAATTCAGCATATCGTCCTCTTTCATACTTGAACTTTATTTGACGTCATCTCACTTGACAAGCAACATTCTTTCCAGCTAGTTTTTTTTACACGGTCCATACATCGTTCTTTCCTTCTTAGAACTCCATTTTTTTAGCTATTAACTCTTTGTTATAGTTATCTTCTTACCTTGCGCGAAAGTAAAGTGAGCAGCGATAATGAAAACCGCTGCCGTCAATATTCTCACGTCGACTGCCATCTCATAGTTCTGTGTCTAGTCTGGTCGATCCACCTCTGGGTGATCAATTGGAACACTGTAAAAAAATAAATGTTTACGCTTGATACTCGCTCTGTGATGGATATGCATATAATAATGATGCGGCTAATTATGGTTTGGAATCGTTATAGTTAAATGGTGCAACTGGGTGCAACCGTGCTCTATAAGTGTTGAATGGTTTATTTAAAAGTATTTCGTTATGTAAGAACAGGATCTAATTGTTATCTTTTTTATTGAAAGTACATGAACGCATGAATAAGGTTTCACTATCTGAAATATTTGCAGATTATCTTTCAGCCACATACAGGGTGTAACTAAAGCAACATACAGGAAATCCCCCGCAGAGTGTATTATGCACATTAGGCTAAAAACTCACGGAGCGATTTTGAACCGTGCCCGCCGCGGTGGCGGAACTGCGTTTTTATTTCCAAACTCACGAGACCGGTTATTTGCGCGGTTACACAGCCGTCGCGGTTGAGATTATCGCCCGCAAACGTGGCGGGCGATGATCGCAAGACGCAAGGCGTGCAGCCTCTGCGCCACTACGATCGCCGGCCAATCGACCGCGGAGCGTGCGGGCGCAACCCGCCGAGGCTGCGGGTGACCGCGGCCCGCGCGATTCTACTAGTTGCCCGCCGGTGCAGCGGGACCCGCAAACAAACGCGCAGACTGCGGGCGTAAAACGCGTCGTGAAATGTGCTTTAATTTTTTACATGTATATCTGCATTCTACAGAAGCTACGGGCTCGCAGCCGCGGCGGTCGCGGGTGAAAATCGCTTCGTGAGTTCTTAGCCTTAGCAACTTGTTAAAATCAAAAACCATATTGTAATTAATTTCATAAACAATCGATATGAACTCATAAACATAATGGCATGCAAACTGGTCTTTCTGAAGTTTTGCAACTTCTGATTTTTACCTACGAATATTTTTTTAAATCTTGGGATTAAATTCCGGTTGCATTGCATTACAATTTTCCCCAGTCGTATCAATTAAGGATTGTCGATTATCTAAATAATTCTGATAAAGCTATGTTTTTCACCTGAATTTGGTTTACACGATACAAATTGAAAGTGTAATAAAGTATGACGCTATGCCAAACAAGATAACAAATGTGCACTATGAATGCATTTTTTGCTCACTTATAGATAGTTAAATTAAAAGCTTTTCAATTATTTGAGCGAATTAGATCAATATGGGCAATCATAATTTCATTGCATTTAACAAAGTTTTATTGCATTTTACTATAAAATGAGCAGATAGTTAGATTACAATGTGACATGCCGATATATCTATCTTAGGAAACTAGACCTGCGGTGTGATTCTATAAGCTTCACTCTAAACTTCGCATCTGAATCCGCCGTGAGTTACTACACTAGCGCTCTTTCGAGCGTGTTTGCGAGTTGAACTAAATTAAACTCGAGATTTTGACAGATACATAAAGTATGAGATGACTTTTAGAACGTTTTGAACCAAATGTGAAGTGAGAGTGAATAGCGAAGTGAAATGCGAGTTGTTGTCTGAATTTCATAGAATCAACGTAATGGATGTTACCTACAACCGTCAAATCGGCCGATATTAGGATATAAATCAGAACTTGATACAAAGAATGCCTTATCTAAACCGGATATTCGATTATTTTATCATTCTTATATTTTCGTAGCTGAAATTGGCAATCGAGGGACTAATTTTAAATGTTATTGGGAGGTACTGGGTCGAGGAGCCCAGATAGGCTGTCGCTCCTTGTGAAGCACTGGCACTCAGCTGCATTAAGTTTGACTAGGAGCCGGCCTCATCATGGTTGGGAAAAGGCTCGGGAGATGATGATTGGGAGGGAAAGGTTTGATGATATTATAAAAAGGCAGTACAGGCTAGTTAGTGCAGTAAAAAAACAATATGGAACAGGACCTTTATCTATCAAGACTCGTCTGGCTAGCTCGTACTTCTAAATATTTGTAACCCTTTAATTTATTGTATCAAGGTATTATACCAAAATATTTAAAGTAGAATTTCGGTCATTTAATAAGGAGGGTTAGGAGGAGATTAGTATGCCGAGAATCCGCAAAAGCATAAGTATGTATACCTATTTGCTCCGGATTTGCGTGCGGATTGATGTTAGTTGCTACAACTTATAACTTGCCGAGTTGCTTGACCTAAGCAGTTAGAGAACTTTTGCTTTGCGCTATATTTGCGTGTCCAACCAACGATGTTCATGGTTGTCTTACCTCTTTAATCCTTTACAGCAATGCCAAATTATTTAACACTACACTTTACACAAATATCACAAAAATAACTTTTTTCAAACTGCGTTTTTTTCTGTTTTTAGAACAACAATCCACCAGCCGATCGTTTTGTTACACTTCGATAAATGCGAGTGTGTATTATTTTTTGTGAGTATCGATACTGATAAGATTGGGCGATAATTACTTATTTTACATATTGATTAAAGGGTGATAGTCTTTGATAACATGCTCGCCAGCCATTTGTGTATTGACGATTCCGTTTTGCTTGATAAGTTCGTATCAAATAAACAGAAGATTTCCAAGGAAATGTCTACAAAATATGGCCGCAGAACTTCACTGTGGCATTCATAAAGCCCTACGTTAACATTTTCTGATACTTGGATTAACCTTCACCACCTTCAATATGGTAAGAATGGAAAACCATTAACTTCAAAAGTATTTGAAAAAAGCCTATAATTCGATGATTCAAGTCATTCCCTATTCCTACATTTGGAGGAGTTGTGCCTTTTCAGAAGACTACAAAAAGTCAAGGTGAATTGTGACGCCCCTGGTCACGTTGGATAGTTTATTACACTACTATCTCCGATTGACGAAACCTAGATACGATATACGCACACGGGTGAACTGTGACCTTACACGTTGCATACTGACGTATGTACGTATAGAAAACATAAAATGGGATAATAGATGACTGTGGAACATAGCTTACTTTGACAGTCCACAATTTTTATAAGACTCTTTAGTGGGCCTTTGACGGTGCAGTTGATGTAGTGCCCTCGCCGGGGCTGCGGGACTGTTCGGAAGAGTTACCGCGGCCCTGGTACATAAAAGGCCTACGAAGGAACACGATGGATTTTTTGTCAGTAAAAGTCTGGCACTCCCTCACCGCTGCTAACCCACAGCGGGAGGAGTCATTTCATGGTTTTTGCCATAGCTAAGAAACCTAGCCCTTACTTGAAGGAGTAGTTTTCTGGGTATACAAAGATATTCAAATGTAAGTTTAATGACTTAAAACACTGGAAGACGTAGAAACGGCTTCCAGAATGTTTGGTTTTGTTCAGTAGCTTATTTTTATTTCGGTATCTAAGATAATGCAACTGATAACCGGACATCCCGCATATCGAAGTAAGTTTGCGTCTAATTTGCATGATAAAGTGCTTAAATATTTCTTCGATATACCTTGTTAAGCTTTGGATTATTTGAAATGTTACTTCAGCTTCATAATTATTAATACCTATATGCAACACGTAACTTAATTAACGCACATCCTGAAATTAGTTTGTTCAGAATCGTTTACTGAATCGATTTATATCATTTTTAATATAGGTAATTTTTTATCCCAAAAATAATTAAAACTACGGAAATTATTGTTATATTAACCCTGTACAGTCAAAACAAATTCAAATAGACCGTAACTCAAAGTAATAAGACTTCGTGTATTGTCGACTTTTTCCGTAGTTTCGTTATTTATGTTGTGTCGAGTCGGCGCGATATTTGCGTGCGTAGTAGTATGACAGTATGACCAAAAAGTTCTCCAAGAATTGGTATAACTAATTTAGTAAATAACAATGCATATACACGTTAAATTAAAAATTCAGTGTATGTATTATGATTATAATATAATATTCTAATTGGGGTGTTTGAGGGTGTGCGTTAATTACGTTACATGTTGTATAAAAGTTTGACAACCAGTTTTGCAAAAGCGCGTTAAATTGTCCGAGTTGGGGAGGTCTGATAGGCAATCGCTCCACGTATAATTCTGAGCTACATCTGGCTATATTCGACACCTTTCGCAACATCATCATCTCTCATGACAAAACTATGACAATGAAAAACCGAGCCTTGTTCCTCGTTTTCTATGATGGAAATCTAAGTAAGTAGCTAGTGTCAAATCGTGGGCTACAGGGTTGTTCGAAAGAGTTACCGCGGCCCTGGTACATAAAGATAAGTCCTTTGGAAAGAAGGAACATGGTGGGTTTTAGTCAGTAAGAGTCTGTCACCCAAAGCGGCCTCCAAAGCGGGAGGGATTATTTGGTGATTTCCCACACAAAAATGTGTCTAATTGTAATTCTTGATGTGAGACGCTTTGGCAAACTACTAGCTGTGAGTCAGATATAAAAAATGCCGAAATATTTTAATTGATAAGATCCTTAACATATCAGTGGCACATACACGTATTGGCACGTCAATATTTATATGTTCAATCGTGTAATTAGCTAAATTATTCGGTTTTCGACAAAAGTCCAGAAAACTTTTTTTTTTAATGGGATATGATACGATGTATGTACAAAGATGAACTGACCATGCATGACGTCAAAAAATGACTTTTCAAATAATTACAAGTAATCTTAACGCTATGACGATTCAGTAGGTATCCATTAATACTTTATTTCATTGAAAAATAAAATACACGTTGATGATAAAAAGGGTGGTAAATATAAACAGAAATAGGTTTTTTATCTCTTTTTCTTATCAACGCTATTCTTTCACTCGACCCGAGTACGGACTCTGCGCACGTGAACAGGGAACTGAACACAGCAGTAAAGAGGACGTTACTAGAAAAAACATCCATTATTATTATGAGGATTTAATGTAACGTATAAAAATAATGCTCAGGAGAAAGCCAATTCTACTCAAGGTAGTAAAAGTAAGTTAATCACCTAAAACTAAATCAAACGACGTAATTAGTCTAAATCGTGTAAACAAATCAATTACCGTCAACAACAACTGACCCGTGATAAGGTCCGCTTCGCTCGCTGGTGGGCAGCCTGAGCTGCGCCCGCGCACCGCACATCTCAGTCGAGAGCAGATCGTTCACGTATCAACGCACCCTTATCTGTACACAAGTAAGTTTTACTTTTAACTTTCATAAATATTTATAATGTTTTATTACTTTGTTGATATTATTTATTGATTTTCGTTTGTTTCTATGCAATTTGAGAAAAGATTATTATAATAGTGGGTAATTGAAAAAAAACTGTTAGGTAGTTGTTTATGCGGATAATAAACAAATAGACTCAAAGGTTTTACTATAAACTTTCTGATTTCTATACCGGGTTTCGAAAATAAGGATTTTCCAATGATTCTATAAATATAGCCACAGGTTATAGTATTTATATTTGGCGGATTTTCTTCTGTGTTGGTGATTTCATGCAATTATTGCCATACCATCTTACTTCTACCTCCTATATAATATTGTAAAAGGTAATTGAGTAGGTATGTAGGCTGTCTACGTAGTATATAATTAAGTGTAAAAAATCATGATTTACCTAAATACCGGGGCACTTTTTCACACACGCTGATTTAACCCTATTGAATATTTAAAACTATTGAATAGCCCGTGTAATGGATGCTGGCACAACTGATAAACAACTTAAACTCATACTACTACTTAAATAGTACTTAATTACTTTACCAAAATAGCATGCAAGGGACCTTGAGTGAAGTTTAAGTGAAGTATATCGAGGCATTCTCAATGTGCCACAATAATATTGATTAACAGAGCCATTTATAAATATTTATTTATCCACTCAAGCGTCCAAGCCGCGCGGTGATTCTCGGCCCACCTGTCCGCGTATGAAATGTCAATTTCTTTTTTACGACCAAGCGAGACTCTTTCAACAAAAACGATTACTACTGAAAAACTACAATAGCTAGATTCGAATAAAAAATACTCACGGAAAGCTAAAAGAACGTAAAATTTTATTTGATTAAAAGTAAATTACTTTAATTAATATTATAGGATGATAATAAAGTATAAAGTTGAGGATATCAAAAAAAATATCGTATATTTTTTTTATTCAAAGTTTTATAAGAAAAATATAGTGGTTACTGGTAACAATGTTTTTTATTATATTAGTACAGGATATACTCTTTTAAATGATACCAATATCTTAATATAAATATTTAGTTTTCTGTCATGAAAAAATAAACAAAGTTAAGTGTTTCTCAAGCGGTCACTGGGCCTCGGGCGACGTAAAAATGTGCCAAGATGGCCGCCCGGCTAATAGCGAGTTCACACGACGAGGTTGTTTTAATGAATTTTTTTATTAATTTTTTTTAATTAAACGTTTACTTTTATATAATTTTATTACATATCCTTTTTTATTATACAAATTATGTTAAATAGAAAAAAAGAAAGTGGTTATTGGTATTACAGTAAAAAAAAGACACTGTAAAACTGAAAAAAAAAAACCAGTAACAAACATTATAATGCGCAAGGGCCTAAGCTCAGTAAAGCCCCATTTTTTACAAACCACAAAACATTCCCAAATTGATCATAAAACGCTCCGTGTGCACAAACCATTATTTACGTTGTAAGTAGATCAGTCCAAGGGGAGTCGGCTCACCAACACTAAAATCATGAATAACGTCTTAACATTTTAATCATTATAGACCCCATCTCAATGTATTTCGTTTGTAAATGGCCATTAACGTGCTAATAGTGAACGATTCTCGTATATTTTGCATTTATTTAACAAAAATAACCAATTAGAATACACTGTAAACAATAGAAAAGTATCAAACGATGATCTTGTAGTGATCGTATAACTTTTCCAACTAAATTATACTATGTAAACGTTTTGAAATTGTCGTAATAATACATATTTCGTAAAGGAAATTTATTCACGTTTATTTTGATATAAAATAACAATCTAAATAAGGTATAAAACAAGAAACTTACCACATTTTTGTCAAGAGCTCCACACACAAAAAAGTCACTTGTCAAAAACGACGAACTGTCACTTCAATATATTTTTTTATAAATTTAATGTTGCCATTGCACAGAAAAAATCACAACTCACAGATGACAAATTTCATAACGCGCCATCTAGTATCAATCAACTATATTAATACCACCTGGTTATAGCGCTGTACACGTTTAAACTGAACGATGTCGTTCGGATACTGTAGTCACCATGGACGCTTAAGGCAAGAATTTTTTTGGTGACAGTTGTCACCTCGGACGCTTGAGTGGTTATAGCAGGGTCGATTTAATACTTAAGTAAGTACTGTGAAAATTATAAATAGTCTGCTCTGGTCTTAAGTTGAAATCATTAAGTGCATATTATGCTCGTGATCTATATATGATCGATGGATCACCAAAACGAGTTATTAGAACAACTACTTATACCTTGCTTATGTTCTTGGGGAGTAAAACAATTCATACCTTATTGACATGTATTTTGTTTTTATGTGTTTACATAACAAAGACGGACGTAAAGTTTAGCATTTACTTACCATCATTTACAAAATGAAAGCTTTTTCCAACGTATGATTGATACATTTTGCACCAGCCTGTTTTAGAATATTGATGCACTACTTTTATTTGGATCAAAATGACGTGCTATTGTAAAAAATTGCCCTTCCTTCTCAGAATGTACTTGAATAGTTTATTTTTATCAACTCAATTATTAGAGTGTAGGTATTTGGATACCCAGTTACCATTCGATGTGTACTTATTTTGTACCTACTTAAAACCGTTCAGACTTAGGTACTTACAAACATTATCTAACACCACCTTATCAACACAATGTGAAGTTAAACAAATCCATTGCTTATTTGACCCTCTGTGACAGATAGTTACGCTACTGTTAACGCATGCATTAGTGATCGCGCTGTGTGAACGCCACGGACAAAGGTCATTTCCTAGGCAAATAGTCATCGAATGATCATCGTTTACTTGATGATAAGAAACGGCTGATGTTATTGGAGAATTTTACGATTTTTAATAAAAATATGAAAGGGCGTCAGGTTTCTAAAGATGGATAAGCATTTAACATATTTATTTATTTACATGCTCTCATTAAGGGATATGCAATGGGATATGCCAGTACCTAGTTTAAAAATAACTTTAACATATAAACAATACAAAATATAACTAGGTACTTATAGCTATGGGTATCAAACGAAGTTTTTCAACACACTTACGGATTCGTTGGGAAAATTAAGTATCCATGAAGATTTTTGGCGGTAGTTTTCCTTAAATTCGTGGGTCCTATTACGATAAATATTGGGAATATATCTACTCTGCATCTAATGTAACTTAACAGCGTATTACAAAGCAAAGCACACTGATAAATATTTATTTTTCTTCCATAGATATAATATTACTAAACAAGATTGCGCACGCTCAAAATATATATTTACGAAAATGAACTCTATTCTAACGCAATAAGGTACTAAATTGGTTGCATAATACACAGAGGCAAATCCGAGCCGAGAGGGATAGTTCGAACGGAGGCTGTTTGTCTCTTTCTAACACCTTGCCAGCATAAAAAAATGTTGTGATCAAAAGTTTTGTCTTCCCAAAAACAATTGAATCACTTATATTTTTATCTTATTTTAACAATTGTAACTCAACAAATTAATAACAATCGCATTAATTTATTCGTATTTATTATTAAAACATAAACAACATAAATTTTTATTTTGCTTTTTTTTATTTTCTAGCGGTAACCCTGAACATTCTTGGCGCGTAATCAGCATTTAAAATTTTGTTTATATTTTTTGTATTAAATCAATTTAAACTATTAAAATGGTGAAAAAGTGTTGCGTTTCTACTTGCAAAAGTGAATCCTATGGTGGTTGCAATATATCGTTCCACAGGTTAGCTAATAATAACATTTTCGTAAACCAAACAACTAGGGTGCCCATGAATTCTTGTAACGAGTCAAAATATGGGTGATGGATTTTAAAACTGTTGTACTATTGTTATAGCTTCCCAAAAAATGAAGAAAGGCGACATAAATGGCTCAGCAGTCTATATATGAAGTAGAAATACAAAAAAAACAGTCTTCACTTCGAATCTTCCTGCTTTTATACTGCTAATTTCCGCTAATTATTAAAAGCCTTTATTAGTATCTTAAGGTCACAAACTGCGTAAGTTAAAACTTCAATACTAATCTGTGTTTAATAATCTTAGCAAATTCGGATTTGTCTCACATAGCTTAATCTCATAGTCACCCTATTAGAAAGGGACAGACAGCCTCCGTACTAACTGTTTCACTCGGCTCGTTTTTTGGGTTTATATGCGCAGTCCTGTTTACTAATATTATGTCTATGTTTTCTTCACAAGAAACCACAAACTAACGCTTGTTTTTCTTTTCCCGCCATTTTTCCTATATGTCGAAAATTCAGCAAACGCACATCAAAACAGCCTTCTTATAAAATAGAACATTTATTTTACTTTTAAAACGCTCAAATCCATTTTTTGTAATGTAGGTATTTGCCAATATTTTTAATGTCAAAATTATGATTTAAAATTATTTTTTTATGATAAAATATCAAAGTATACCTACGTACATCCTCTTTTTCTAATTTGGTTGAAATGACAAAAAAAAAATTGGGTTACTAATTTCAGCTAAGTAATTTCTTGAAATAAATAATAGCTCATTTTGTAAATACCGAAAAAAGAAAGTTTTCTTTTATTCAAAATTAGGAACTAATATGAACACGATATTACGATGCTTAGTTTGAAAGTGTAGAAAACAACACACAGAGCTTCCACTTCAACAGACGTAAGCGCACGTAGTAACAGCCTTGGACTAGTGTGTGTATAAAAAAGTTAACAATCAATATAAACTTTTCATTTCACCGCAAATGAGTCACGGTCACGATACTACAGAATGATACACATATTTACATGCACTCGATATACTTACTAACTTAATGTACTTAAAACAAAGTTATACTTGACGGTACAAAGTGTAAAGATAACTTCGATTCCGGGAGACAACACATTATGACCGAATTATGAGTTAGATATTTGTCACGTACAGAGGTAACTGGGTTTCGTAACATATAATTTAGAATTTAGATAATACCTATCACAGTTTGGTGTAAACACAAACACCCACCTCATTAGTCAAATACTTATTAGTTTTTGGCCAGTTCTGAACCATAAACACTTTTTAAAAGAGTATGAATAAATATACACCTGTGCTATTGGCTAGTTTCACTAGTTACTGAAAAAGTCTCTGATAGCCTCTCAAGAACTTTTCTGACTGATAAACTATTTACTAACTTTTGGTTTCACGGGTCTCTTGTTAGAAATATTATGGGGCAGAAATTATAAGCATTTCTTAGCAGCAGTTCTTATCTGGCAGATAACATTAACTATCAGATAACTAACTGAAATATTATCGGTAACCTGTGAAATCGGGTCTAAGTCAATTTACTGTAATATCACGAGATGAATTAACTCACGAGTGCTAAGATCACGCGTGAGCATGACTTAATCCTAACTGCGATAAACAATATTATTACATGTTTACTATTCTTGTTTATTAAGTTTTCCACAGACTTAGTCATGTTATGAAATTTTCTCTGCAATCGAATGCGCGGAACATAATTACAATGATGATAATAAGAAAATATCCAATTGATGAAACTGCTGACTTATTAACCACATATACATACAAAGTATTGACCATTGAGGATTACTACAGATGAATTAATCATTTCTATAATTAAATATGACCTAATTCTATGGCCTTTAGTTATTCGTAACCTCTCATTACCAATAGATTGGAATTATTTAAAACTCACCACCTCAACGATAACCTTTGCAATAAAATAAACAATGACAGTATTCATGTAAAGTTCTGAAACAAACGACAGTCGGTCTCGGGAAAAAATACAATCAACACCTTTGTCAATATAGGGCCATTAAAAAATAAAATAAAAAAAAGAGTTTCAAATTTCGAATGTTAATCGAATATACCGCGAACGCGAAAATCACAGTGACAAAAATGGCGGAAAATGGTGACGTGATTAAAAAAAGTTTCAATGGCACTTGCACTTTGGGTGTGAATAAAAGAACGAGTGGTTCCATAGCTAAAAAAGCTGAAGCTTATTTGAAAGCTGTTAAAGAAAGTATAGGGACACCACCAGGTTTGTTGATTTATTAACTGATTATTTTGGGAAACTTGGTTTGATTTAGATTATTTTCGATAATAAATTGCAAATTAGCAAAAAGCACCTTAATTAAACAAGGTAATATTTATAGGGATTTATTTGAAAACAAAACCTTAGTGACACTTAGCCAATTAATTTTAGAAAGGCTTTACAAATAATTTTGCCTACTGAGGACTGTTTTTCATCAAGGCCCATAGAAAATACTATACATTAGTATAGTAAGATTCAATCGTATACTATTAATAGTAATAATACAGATTTTACATAAAACTTAATAAAACCATCGCACACGAATTTTTTATTTTATAATGACAGTTGTTGCATTTATTTCATAATCCCAGTGTGTATTATTAACACACACAAAAACAACAATATGTGCTCCCAGTCTTGCTTAATTGTCCGTGCACAACATCTCAAAGGTATTGTCAAAACAACGATAAGGTTAATGCGACGTTCCTGCAATGCATTCAAGTTTATTGAATAACAATACGTAGTTCTTTACTGTGCCATGTCAATCTATAAAAAAACATGAGAAACAACAATATTATCTTGAGTCTATTTTGCGTCAGTAAGGCTCTAGACAGACGGACTGCATTTCAACTGCAATCCAACTGCAAATTTGCAGTTCAACGGCAGTTTGAATGCAGTTGATACGACTGCAATAGAACTGCAAATCAACTTCAGAACACGACTGCAAGCCGACTGCAATTGAACTGCAATCGGACTGTACGTTTCAGTTGGATTACAGTTGAAATGCAGTCCGTCTGTCTAGAGCCTTAGAGTGGGTTACATTACACCGCGTGTGAACAACGATATTATAAACATCCTATACGTATAAATGCTGGAACATATTCTGTATCTATTAAAACTCTTTGCTTGGATTTGGGTCCTTTTTCATTACAACACATTCATTCATTATTTTATTTTTAATCCCACAAACATACATAACTATGAACCGGCCATATAGAGGTAGCACAAGAATGAGCTACATAATGTATGTAGTTACGAATGACTGCGAGGATACTACAGCGCGTAGCAATTTACGTAGTCATGTTCACTGCATTTTTTACCGACTTTAAAAAGGAGGTTCTCAGTTAGACCTGTTTATATGTGTGTGTATGTGCGGGATTATCTCACGTTATCTAACGTGAACCAATGTTGAAGCTGTTTTTAGAATTGTAGGATTGGTAAGACTCAGGAGGAACTATTACTTATCGGTTTTCCTTTTTTGTAAAAAGTTTTTTGGTCAACATTCTAATTTAACTTATAGCAAGTTACTATCGTAGTTCATCGATATTCGGTGTATCGTTTATGTTTTGAGATTTTTATTGGAATATGATTTCTTTTCTCCTTATCCGTATCGAATAAAGATTGCTTCTCTTCAATTAGGTTCGACAGGTTTTCACTTTGACACATAACACTCTGTAGATAAAAATAGGGACATATCTGTTGTAGGGGTCGCCATCGAATTTTTTGAGAACTGTCCCTACTTCCGCATTAACTTATAACGAAGCATCTATTCATTTTCTATTTTGTCGACAGTGGCAAAAGTTCAAAAGCCGAGTATACCGAAGCTGGAGGTGGTGCAGCGAGTGGCCGCCATTCCTATCGTCGGCTCCGGCATCGAAGTCACCGAGAAGGTCTACCATAAGATCAGGGTAATTATCTGTTTGTTATAATTAAGTTGTTGATTAGTTAACTAGTCCAGCAGTCCTTGAAATGTTAACGATATGCGAGTCATTCGATGTAGGCATCTTAATTGATAAAATAGAATATTGATGTGTTTTAAAAGCGGATCTATTTATACTCCGTCTGGGTACTCTCTGACAATTGCTGTGTCTTTGCAAAAATTTTGTAGAATATGGATAAGAACCGAAACTCTGTGCAATTTATTTGTTTACACGAAACTTAAATCTAAAGCGACTCCCCAACAAACGCATCGATGTGAAAGTCGAACGTTAAGTAAGCTACTGTCCAGTTGAATGCATAAAGTCCTGGATGGTATCGACTTTTTGAAGACCAACACCATTCTGTTTTATAGTTTTTCTACTTTATCTCCTTCTACCATTAACACATCACACGATTCTCCAGGAATCCAACCCCTTGATCCGTTGGTACCTCTCTCTGGGAGAAAAGTCCTTAGCCACCGGTGTGCAGCTGGCACTCCCAGCGGTGTTACTGTTCGAGACGCCTATCCATCAGCTGGATAAGTTCCTTTGCATGTCACTCGATGTTGTGGAGAAGACTGTGCCGTCTATCAACCTGCCGCCGCAAGCAGTAAGTATCCTTATTAAGTGGTCCTATTGGTATTGGCCAAAACATTATTAATTTCTTTCTATCCGGCTAACTAGACTATTGCGTTCGTACTGCGTAGCTTCTGGTATTATTTATCAGGAGATCTATTAATTCATGAAGGTACGCTGTATGGGTTCTGAACTCACTACCACTCGAATTAATTAGCCCAAAAGTTAAAACCAGTTTACAGAATACATCATACACGTTAGGTACATGTTTTGCTACCAATGGTTATCAACAGAATATGGTAAAAAAGTTACTATCCTTATCAAGAACTTACATGCACAATATTCGTGACTTAAAACATGTGACAATTAGTTTCTTACAGTAAATTAGGATGTTGTTATACTTAAGTGGATGATGTCCGGGTGAGTGATTGCATTCGCTGCCGATTACAACATCGATATTCACAGTTATCGGCTCCGGTTTAGGTCACGTTAGGTCATGTTTAATAAATATTCACACATCTCAATCTTGTTCCGATCATTATTAAGTTAACCTCTTGATTTACCTTATTTTCTGTTTGTCAGTGCGTTTTTGCAAAAAGTAGGTACCAAACTTTTTGGTGGTTGAGAAAAATCGAGCGAGACGTTGCGCAGAAATAATTTGTCAGCGCGTGGCGGAGATGCACTAGGGACATGGCCACATGGGCTGGAAAAAAAGTAGCATGCCGCCATCCGTTTGGCAAAAATTGGGCTGCAATACTATTTTAGGAAGGAGACGAACATAAGCATCGTTTTCCTTGAAAAGCTATCGTTTAAAACCTCACCATGTACTATTACGTCACTTCCTTTCCAAACAGATGTATTCCGAGACCCGTCGCTTCGTGTTACGTCGTACGGACTCGGTGAAGCAGCTGGGTACTGCCGTCCTAGACTCCAGAGTAACTGCAGTTACTGCCACGGTGTTAGACAGGGCACTGACCACTGCTGACAAGTATGTGGACAAGTACCTCCCGCCGGATCCACAGGATGCTAGTGACGGTGAGTGTTTAGAAGGTTCTAGAAGATGGTTAATTAACGTAGCTGGAATCCCTGCCTTGGCTGCGGGATGGTTCGAAAGAGTTACCATGGCCCTGGTACATAGAGGGCTTAAGAAGGAACATAACAGATTTTGGTCAATAAAAGTCTGACACTCCCACACCTATTAACGGACATGACACTCCCTCACCTGCTAATGGACATGAGACATGGAGGGGTCATTTGATGATTTCTTCGTATCTGGGTCATTATAAAAAAAGCCATGTGTATCTGAAAACTAGCATACTTAGGTTTTAATTGTCCTTCCAAAAGAAAACGTTATACAAAACTTACCTATCTGTTAACTAGCGAAGGTTTTTTGTATATCAATGATGAGACAGCACATGTCTAATCTAGTCAGTCTTGTAGAGGAAAAAGTAAATCAGGTACCTACTGCAAACAAATTGCATTTTCCTTGTAAGTAAATAGGTAAATTATTATTGCTTACCTATTTCGTAAGAATGCAAAAATAGCTTTTATTCATTGTTGTTATAATTAACAAATCCTTTATGAGTATTATCGAAGTATCCAATATAATGCGATAAGATAAATTATTAAGATAGGTACAGCTACGTATTCAGATCAGCCAATAACACACAAAGATAATTTTGTCAAATATCTAAGTAAGTAGTTGAATGATCTCATAATTTCCTTTGTTATTATCTTGAAGGATAATGCTAAATGTAGGTGCCTATATCTGTTAAAATTGTTTACCATTTTCGACCGAAAAGTACTAAATATCTTCAAAGACGGACATATAATATGACAATTATACAAAACTGTAACCAGCCGGCAGTATTAAATTATAAGTAATAAATCACACACAACATAAATCACGAAAATGTTATCGAGTAGACGAAATATGAGCAATAACGGTTCCAATTGAGTGCATGTACACAGGTCCAAACTATCGGTCGCAAGGTTACTCGATAACTTCGGTCTGAACCCCGTCTGGCCGCCTAATTAACGGAAGCATATCACCTATTGTCCTTCTATAATTAGTCCAAGCAATAACCAGCGTGTTATCAGCGCAGTCCCTAATTAATGAACAGATCATAACTGTAGGGTCTGACTGATATTTGTCTGGTATTGATGACAAATTACTTAGATGTGATAGTGTGGACTCTGTGCCCATTCATGCTGATAGCGGTTTTATGGTTCTGTACGCTTGTCACCTGTTACATACCTAGTTGCTACTCTTCTTCTACTAGATAGGCACAAGTCTTGAATTTGACCTACGTCTATTAAACATTTCTTAACTATAACTAGCATGATTAAACTTTGATACCCTATTATGGATCTTTTATTGCCGACTCCGATGACAATAATCACTTTCACCATTTTTGAATATTTCCGTAACATACACTTTCAATTTACTGTTTCATTGTTTAAGGCGGCCCCTAGACCTAAATAAGGTTGTGCAATATTACAATTAAAAAATTGCTATTTTAAGTTGCTATAAATCATTGCGCAATCTTCATTTTGCACAATACGAAATATTGCGCAATATAATTGAGAGTCTAGGGAGCGCCTAACGTAGTACCCTTACCATAGTGGTGATCATAGTGACGAGCGCGGAGGCTGCGGAGAGTGGGGACAGCGGCCGCGCCCGCGCCGCGCAGACCGTGCAGCACGGCGCCCGCTTCGGCAGGAAGCTGCAGCGACGCCTCACACGGCAGGCCCTCGCTGAGGCTAAAGCTATTAAAGAGCAAATACATGTGCTCGCCTATGTTGCTGAGTTGGTGAGTTACTTGTTAATTATATGCTTAGAATCAACTACTTAAATATCTCCAAATCAACAATTGAGACAGATACACTTTGTTAAAAAACTATTTTCAATCCTCAGTCAGGAGGAAACTTTAATCCTCTAGGAATTTCCAAAAACAAGCTCATTATTCCATTTCTTGTTAGAACCAGTTAAATATGGGCCCTATAGAAGGCAAGAAATTTTTAATTATGGAAGCCAAGTTAATCAATTTGTCTGCCGATAATATAATCGGACACAAAACCTCATTATAGTTCGGCCATTCAGAGAATGCGTTCCTGACACGTCGCGATTGAACTGACGACGTAACTTTGCAATGGCGTTGCAGTTACGATAAAAATATTTTTGCTGGTTGTTTACCGTTTTAACAATTGAGGAGCATTAAAACAACATTATTATATCAATAATCAATGAATGTTATTACGTCGTCAGTTCAATCGCGACGTGTCAGGAACGCATTCTCTGAATGGCCGAACTATAGCTACTGTAAACAAATAACCAAGTTTTTTCTCCCATATCCAGGTTGCAACAGACCCGGTGCTAGCCTGGCAGAAGGCTAAGGAGTTGTTCGCGACCCTCAGCCAAGCGGAGCCAGAGAACCAAGCGCGGCCCGCCACGCTTGAGGAGTTGATGGTACTGCTGGCGCGGGAGACGGCTCGCAAGATGGTGCACCTTATTAACTACACGCATAATGATCTGCCCAAGTGAGTGCACTAGTATTGCAGGGAAAATATAGCAACAGAACTGGGTAACAATGGGGAATATAGGGAAATTGGCTTAAGGGAATTATTCTTAAAACCGATGCACTTTCACTCTTGAAATCATTCAAAAAGGGGAATCGTCAATACAGTGGGGACAATACTCAATTAAATCTTATTTTGATTAAAAAATCTAGTACCTAAAGTAAATAATATTTTCAGACTTCGGTCTGTTCGGTCTCGGCATGAGTAGTGTACTGAGAGATTTTTTGAATGTAAAAGTTCTCTAACACCTTTAATTGTCCCAGGAACGTTCGCCAAGGTCTTCAACTCATTACCAAGACCCTGAATGCTGCAACTGATGCCCTCATGAAGGTAACAACATTTCTTCTAATAGGCAATAAACTATAGAGGCTAGGCTCTAGAACATTCCACATTAATGTTCCTTTATTCACAGACTGTTCCTGTGGAAACAGCGATGTCCGAAGTGAAGGGGTGGCGCAGCAAGCTGGAGACACTGGTGCAGCACCTACAATCTGCGTCCAAAACCTACTTGGTAATACTTCATAACAATTTTCTTATTACTACCATGTAACAGCGATAAAACTGAAATGCCATGATCAAGACATGATACAGTTTACACCACGTAACTTTGCCATTCTGAAGTTAGCGATTTGACTCCTTGAGCATTTATTCGAAGTTGGCTGCTGTTGACTTCAAATAGTAAAATAAAATATTAAAACACTCCTGCGCATGTGTGATCCGTCAAATGGTTAACTTCAGAATAGCTACAAAGTTCCCTGATGCGAATCTTATGTAATGTGTAAAGTTTCCAGTACTCCTTCGTAATATCTTAATTATGCTCTTTTCCAGGAACACTTGGCCATCTTCTTGGCGGGAAACGAGGAACGCGAGAAGATAGCGCCGCGGTCGACGTACGAGCAGCGGGACGACTTAGCGGCCATTAACGGACTCAACTAATTTATTTACGATAGCTTTAGACAATTTATATTACTCTGCCTATTATTTTGTTATGTTTTCTCCATAAATGTGTAAAATAAAAATATATTATAGTAAGGTTTTTGAGGACTTTCTATGTATTTCTATGATTCTTGTAAGTTAAAAACTTTTATATTACTTGAAATATATTTTCATTCGGCTGTGGTAAGAACATTTAAAGCTGCTATGGCTGATCGGCAGGAGTATAGTGATCTGATAGCTATATTATAATACTCTGTTATCCGAATAATAAAAATATTTAATCATAGGTAGATTTTAAGAATGAGTAGAATAGAATTATGGATTTAATCATCATTGTCATCATAATTTTAGACAGATGGTAGAATGGAGAATCATTATGTAAGAATTCATTTGTTATAACTTGTAATGTAATAATTTTGTCCTAATTTTAATAAATAAATGTAACTTGTTGTTTAACGATATTCTCATGGGCCTCATGACAATAAAACCGTAACTAACATCTTGAAAACGTTGCATCATGACGGAATAAATTTTATACCTTTTTCTCGAGATTTTTATTTATTTAGAAATATAAGATAGGGCAAGAACCTAGAGTCGAATTCAGAGGATAGTATGTTTTATAACAGGTATGGAAAGATCTAGTGCTCATTGTACCTCATACCTAGTAGTATGTAGACCTTACCTTACCTTTAGATTTGACCCATGACTAGCAGTCGCCATTTTGTCCACTTCAAAATGAAATATAGAGAAAGGAGGTTCAAAGGCAGAATTATATCTTCTTTCACCTAATTATAACGCTGGCTTTTTACTCTTCGTCGGTGACATTTCCGTTTTGTCGGTTTTACAACCATTCGCCTTTCCTTATTTTATACAACTTTTTATATCGGCGAAATGATATTTGTTGGATAAAATATACAATTTAAGTAGCCGTTACTTTAAAACGGCAAAATAAAATAAAATGAATCTAAACGAGCTCTTGAAAGAGTGTCCGCAACATGCTTACTATGTAAGTACCTAACATTTGTGTCACAGTATAATATAATACGAAAGACAATGCTATACAGGCTGTGTGTCCACCACAAATGGACACGCAGTGGTATAATGATAGAAATGAAATACCATTGGTTTTACATACAACTGGTTTTCTAAGTAAAAACTTTAAATTCCAGCCTAATAACGAATACTCTGAAGAACTAGGGCTGATAGACTACGAGCCGACTGAGGCTCGTAGAGAATGGACCTCTCAGACCACTATATGGATGATGGCGTTTGCTCTACTGTTATGGTTGATCACGTATCTCATGGTCATGACCCTAACCATGTGCTTCGACATCAGTTTTCGAACCATGGCGAGTTTCACCGGTATACATTGGTACAATGGAACTTTGTTAGCTAGCGAGGATCATTCAAGATACATTATAGCTTATTAAATTGTGTTTTTATCTAGTAATAAAGAGTGCGTTTGGTGGTACAATGTAGTTTATATTTTCTAAAATCTGATATCTCATGGATAGCAAATCCTTGATCCTTCCTTCTAAAATCCGTGCTGCATAAAATGCGTTGTCTAAAATGCATTAGCTATCTGCCCCAAAACCTTTTTAATCTGTATTGTCGTTGACGTGACATTTTGCCATTTGACATTTTGTCAAAAAAATCATTTCGCAATTCGTGCTTGGCGTCATTATTATGTTGAGATTTTTATAATGGTTCTCTAAGTAATTAAAAGTTCAAGCTCAAAGTTGATAGAATAGAATAGTGTTGAGATATCAACTATGCCTTCGATCGACGTGTTGCCCCCGCCGGGAATGCCCATGGAGCCCCCGCCTGAGGAGCCCCAAGCTCCCCCTCCGCCAGTCATTGGCATTATTTATCCTCCACCAGAAGTGAGGAGTATCCTTTTAAATAATTCATTTACACATTATACTGTGTGTATGATGAAGAATAGGGATGTTTTGTGCAATGAGTTTACCAACATAACCTCAAAATCTACAACATAAGATGAGCTGACAACTGGTACATCAATCCTTACTTAAAAGCTTATACTGTGATTATGTTTTAGTAGGTATGACAGATATTCATTTTTAAAACATTATTTCAAGTATTTATTAGTTTCTAACAGTTATTTACTCAAGAGTTGAGTATTGGGTTCAATACTGCTAATAAATTACCTTCATACTACAAATTAAGCTGTTTAAAGCTAGTTGTTTATAATTATTGCTTGTTATGCAACAATGCTACGAAACAGAAAGGTATTAGTGGAATACAGTTATCAATTTATTTCAATAAACACAACACTCACCAGTTAACATACATAACATCATAGTTAATAATGTTAATTTTCTTTCAGTCACTTGTCACACAAAACATTTTGCAGAATTCAACAGTCTGAAGAAGGTCCTACTGATACACATGATGATGAAATCATATCATCCTTATTAAATAGGTAACCTTATATTTCTTGTTTTTTGAAATATATATTTATCATTCCATGGCAATTTCCTTAACCACTCCCTCTAGATATTGTTGACAAGACCGCAAGCTTCGTAGCTCGTAATGGACCAGAGTTTGAAGCCCGTATCCGACAGAATGAGCTCGGGAATCCAAAGTTCAACTTCCTCAACTCTGGAGACCCGTACCATGCTTACTACCAACATAAGGTCAAGGAGATCAGGGAGGGAAAGGGTGAGTTTAAAACTATTAAATAACATAAGTGTATTGCACATACTATGATGTATGATTGGATACAGTTCAATAGTTAAATTCATCAAAGTAAATGGTAAAATTTCTATAATCCATGAGAGACAAATTGTATTTTTTTTATATTAAAAGGCTGGCTAAATGTCTCATGCAGCCCAATGTAGGTAATCTGTAGAAACCGTCATTGTTAATACTTTAGCTCACCATAATAATTCTGAACTCATGTCAGTCTAGCTACTTTTCATTTTTCATCTGTTGGTATTTAATTGTTAAATTGTCCCATAATTAGGACCAGACCCAGGTGCTCCAGCCCTCATAGGAGTTCCAGCAATCCAGAGGCCTGGTCTAGCACCAGCTACAGCTGCCCGTCAACAGGAACTACTGAAAGCTGCCGCACCGACTGAGCCGCCGCCACCACGCGACCCCCCACCAGATTTCGAGTTCATTGCAGACCCACCCTCTATCTCAGCTCTAGAGCTTGACATTGTCAAACTTACTGCTCAATTCGTCGCTAGAAATGGACGCCAGTTCCTCACAGATTTGATGAAGAAGGAGGAGAGAAACCACCAGTTTGATTTCCTTCGTCCCCAGCACTCGCTGTTCCAATACTTCACGCGTTTGTTAGAGCAGTATACAAAGGTTCTGTTGCCTCCAAAGGAATTGGTTTCCAAGCTCGCAGCTGAAGTTCGCAGTGGGGTGTTAGAGCAAGCTCGCAGCAGAGCCGCCTGGCATTCTCACCAGGCGCGACGCAAGGCCGCTGATGAGGCCAAGATAGAGAAGGAACGTTTAGCGTACGCATCTATTGATTGGCATGACTTCGTCGTCGTCGAAACTGTAGATTACCCAGCAGGAGAGCCTGGAGAGTTCCCACCTCCTACCACTCCTCTTGAAGTAGGAGCGCGAGTGCTCGCACAAGAGAGAGGCGAGGATATCACACATGGCAATGAGGATGACGATACAGAGATGCAGTTGGAATCCGAGTCAGAATCGGAGTCTGATGACGGGCTAGCTGAGATGGAGGACCGCACGCAGCAACAACAGCGTCCTGACGACAACCGCGTGCAAGACATGGAGGAAGACAGCTCATCATCTGATGATGAAGGTCCTCCGGAGTCTGGGCCACGAGCACCGGGTGACGAGGCACCTCTGCCACCGCGTGCAGACCGCGTCGTCGTTAAGAAGTACGATCCCAAACGTGCGCGACCACAACCAACTCCAGCTTCAGAGGAATGGCTGGTGTCTCCTATCACTGGAGAGAAGATTCCTGCGAACAAGGTAGCGGATCACGTGCGCATTGGATTGTTGGACCCGCGCTGGTTGGAGCAGCGTGACCGCGCCGCCGCAGAGCGCACTGATCGGGACGAAGCACTCGCTCCTGGGGCTGCTATCGAGGCTTCACTTAAACAGGTGCGTTGAAACTTCTCTATCTATAACAATCATTTCGAATTTCCGTATAGGAATTTACGTCATGTTTTGACTAATGTATAAACATTTCAGCTCGCAGAACGTCGTACGGATATTTTCGGTGTGGGTGACGAGGAAACCGCCATCGGTAAGAAGATTGGTGAGGAGGAGCGTCGCCGCGATGACCGCGTGACGTGGGACGGTCACACCTCCAGCGTGGAGGCTGCCACCAGGGCTGCGCGTGCGCACATCACGCTTGAAGACCAGATTCAGCAGATACACAAGGTTCACAATTTTTTTTGTTATTATTTCTGCATTTTCACTTTATTAAGTTTTAATATGACCTATTGTTAGACACATTGTATTTTTTTTTTACTGTGGCTACAAATCGTCGACTCTACATGATGCAACAAGGACAACCAGAAATATCATCACCTTAAATAATTACTCGATATTAGGCAATAGCAATACCATTTCTACAATCAATATACCACTCAGGTTAAAGGCCTCCTTCCCGACGAAGAGAAAGAGAAGATCGGTCCTAAACCAGTGGGTCCATCGGGCGTGACTCGCGCAGCCCCGCCCCGCCTGGTGCCGGCACCGCCCCCGCGTCCTCCGCCCCCCGCCGCCCCCGCTCCGCCCGCCCCGCAGCCGGTGCTGCTGCAACCGCTGCCGTCGCTGATGGTGCTGCCGCCGATGGCTCCGCGCCCGCCGTTGATACCGACCCCGGTTGGTGCTGTTACCGCGGTCGGCGCTGTTGGTGCTGTAGGTCAGTATAAATACATAGTGTAAGACAGTGGTTTGCCTCTATCAGTTCCTATGTATTCTTACATCTTCATAACTACGCAACGCATTTTGTAATAAAGTTTTTCGGAAACCCTAACGGTGCACGTGAGATAGCAGTACTGTAGCGTCATGTTCAACGAACTGTCAAAATACATATGCGAATTGTAATTTTCTGTATATATATTTTGATTGATCATCTATTCTTAAAATCATTACTTGAAATATTGTTTCTATATATATTTGTTCCTTTATGTGCAAGTAAAAAAAGAAGGCATAAGTGACTTTGTGACTTTTGCGCCCTTGTTTTTTCAGTTCGGCGACCTCTTTCTGACCGTAATCCATAACAAAATCACTTCAGTTCTATGCCTACAATGCTCATAATATGCTGACTGCTCTTTCCAGGCGCAGTAGCAGCGGGCGGGTTCCCGTTCGGCGTGGTGGAGGAGGAGGAAGGCCCGGCCGCCAAGCGAGCCCGCACCGAGGACGCGCTCGAGCCCGAGCACTCTTGGCTCGCCAGGCATCCCGGACCCGTGCCGCTACAGGTAATGTACCTCTGAAATGTGCTCGGGTCGTGTTGGACTAGAATTACTTGCCGTTTGGAATCTCACCAATGTCTTTGACTATTGGTTAAGAATAACTGAGCGAAAAGGCTTTATATGTAGAATATCAAAGTCTGTATGAATAACACTTTAATGGCCTGATTGGTTGTGAACAGTAGGCAAATTTACTTGTTTAATTATTGTAAGCCCTTTTAAATTATAAATAATAATAATTTTAAAATCGGAACCAATGTCCAATAAAAATTCTAAATAGATTCCAATTTTAGTGAACGTTAAAAACGAGCCAAGGTCATCGACATAGCCCACCGAATCAGCAAGCTGAAGTGGCAGTGGGCTGGCCATATTAGCCGAAGAACCGATAACTGCTGGGCTAAACGAGTTCTAGAGTGGAGACCACGCCTCGGCAAACGTAGTGTAGGACGTCCTCAGGCACGGTGGAGTGATGACTTGCGCTGGCAGGAGCTGGATGCGAGAAGCTGAAAACCGATCTCAGTGGCGTGCACTTGGAGAAGTCTATGTCATTGTATCGTCATCTCCCAGGTGGCGCTGCCGTCGCTCCCCGAGCGCGCGGAGTGGCGGCTGGACGGCCGGGCGCTGGCGCTGAGCGTGGCGCTGTCCAGCTCCGTGGCCGAGCTCAAGAACCTGCTGCAGCGCTCCACCAACATGCCCACTGCCAAGCAGAAGCTGCACTACGAGGTAACAAGTCTATATTGTCGTATATTGATATATTGATATTATATGGTCTCTGAGGCACAGTTTTGTTTGATAAGCCTTATCCCTGGGGCTGGTTCTCGAAATATTTACATGTATTAAAGGCAAGGCTAATTATTGAGAAGGGATATATAATATTTCACGGCCAATTATAGCTTGCTCGCCATGAAAAATATCACTACAGTATGGGTAGGGTATGTGGTGGCTTTGATCGGCATGGTCTATAGTTCTATACCATCCATACCGAAACGCAGCATTTTTTTTCAATTAATTACGTATGACTGGCCAATAAAATTAATGTATGAAATGAATCTTCTAGAGTTAAACAGCATCTCCAAACCAAAATGCATTTGTCATGTGCCACAACAGTAAAACTTTCTACTAATCTACTCATTCTATGTTACAGGGCCTGTTCTTCAAAGACACGAACACATTGGCATACTACAACGTGCCTCCCGGCGCCGTCATACACCTGCAGGTCAAGGAGCGCGGTGGACGCAAGAAGTAGATGCACGAACCAACATCTTCCCATATATATTACATCAATTTATATCGTGTGTGAAAAAACGGCTGCTTATTACGATATTATTGTAGGTGTCTGACATTCTTCTTGATTATTATAGTGAATTGTAAGCTAATTAATGAAATAAATACCTAGAATATAATATTGGCCTTTTATTTTATTGCTTTGGTGAAAACGAAAATCAATGGGCTGGGAATAATATGGGCGGTTAAAACGAATACATTTATAGCAAACATTTATTATAAAAATGTATAAAAAATAACAAAAATGACAATATTATAACAAAAAGCATCGAGAACAGTTATCATAAGCGTGTTATGATTATTACACATATTTCCCTTTCAATAAAACATGATTTCTAAAATCGAAAAATGGAATTATGCATTTACGTAGGTATAAAAATAACCATTGTTGATGGAATGTATAAAAACTGGATATTGCACATCAAAGCACCTTGAGATTGTCAAGTAAAATTGTAAATAAAATGTCTTCATAAATATATTATACCGCTTAAATCTATGATCACATGATGTCAGATTCTGAATGATACGATAACAATATTCAACAATAAACCATTCAATAAATGAATAAAATGGAATGTTAACACTTATCAAAGAATGTGAGAACTATTAAAAGCTGACTGTGCTCGATTTAAGCTTAATATTTAAATGCACTAACAGGAATGTTAAAATATCAATATAAAATGTCAGTATAAAAAGTTGGCTATGGTTCCCATATTATTAAGGAAGTTAATGAGCTTCTATAGACTAGCTATTTGTTGTTAACGTAGCAACAATTAGTAGACATAATTGATAATTAATTGGTACCGTAGAAGACTCGTGTTTTTAAGACTTACTGCCATAATTCTTAATGACAGTCGCTTACATTGATAAAAGTTACGATTCCCAGTGTCAAAAAGGGAGAGTGCTATACACCGTGTATAGCTCAATCTCTCTCACACTTAAATAAATATAACAAAGTTCTCCTGACTTCTATAAATATAGATTTAGCTAAAAGCTGCAACAAATGCAGAGAAGAGGCACTGATTAGCACCAAGATTTAACAATGCTTAGCTTACAGTGATATGTAGTTAGTATCCCCCAAATTTAATGGCGGCTTAGAACTAACTTTCGAGCCCAGGTAAGTAATTCATTAAAATATTTTTGCAATGATCACCACCAGGCAATTTTATGGCGACTTTACAGCCACAAATTGCACAAAAATGTAGCCCGTTTAAATGCGCCTTAAATATACATAAAAATGTTTTTCTGCGCAGCGACTTTTGCGCAAGTTCTGAGCCGCCATTAAGTTTGACAAGAGCATTATTAGAGTATATTTGACTGAGTTTATCCGAGTTTAGGAATGGTTTCGATGACTTCTCTGTAGCGAGCTAACATTGGAGTGTAGATCTTGTCGTGATCAGGGTATGGAGTCGCTACTGGGGACACCTTTAGTTCTGAACCTGGGGAATAGAAGTGAAGAAGGGGTTTAAGAATATTTCTAATGATGTTCGGGCTTAATTGTTACCGTTTTCTTATTTATTTATTCATCTACATACATGTATATGTAGAGTATGTTATATGTAGAGTCTAGAACTTTGTCTCTATGGTCAACGAACTCTTGTTAAACAGAATTTATTATTGTCAATACAAATCACATAAGAACATTGAGGTTATATCATGGTTATATAGTTACCGGGCAATGTGACGCCAGTGTCAGCGCTCCACACTGCGGCGGCGCGTATCGCCGCTCCCAACAACGCTGCGTTCGCGTGCTGATCCTGAATACAGACGATGTCCATTTGAGTACTAACATTTTGGAATAGACTGGATATATAGATAGATATGGATAGATGGACCTTTTTTATTGATATATTTACCTGTACGTATACAGGAGTATTGAAGACGTCGGAGAATATCTGCAGCAGCTCCTTGTTGACTGACGCGCCGCCCGTCGCTATCACACGAGATGATTTGTCTGTAATACAGTAAAATATATTATTTCTTGTTAGATTACAGATGTTTTATGAGAAAAGGATATGAGAGAACTCTCAGATAACGGTATATTTATTTTCGATTGTGAGTTCGCAACTCTCAGCCCGGCCGCTGCGGTGGACGTGGAAGACACCACGGGCGCCGGGTGTCGAGAGACGAATCCCGGCCGCCTTAGGCGTGGGTCTGTGGGCGGTGAATTCGGGTGGCTCATCGTCCTTTTGTTTCTTAGCAGACAACCATGCCCGTGTCGGCGGCGTGCGTTATTCCATGAGCTCTTCAAAGAAAGCCAGCAAACCCTAGTGGCCACAGCCTGCGGGATTGTTCGAAAGAGTTACCGAGCGTGAAGCCCATGTCCTCTGCATGTGCCCGGCGGGCGAGCGCCTGCCCCTCCAGCAGAGCGCGAGCCTCGAACTGCGGCGCCGCGCGAGCCGCCGCCCTGCCTGCTGCGTCCCACATCCAGCGCCCGGCCGCTGCGCGAGGCACTATCTCCGCTGTGTCGTAGTAGATACCTGATAGACATAAATACGAGGAACATAAGAATTCTAGTCTCTAAATGAAAAATAACTATTTATCCCGCAGCTGACAATGACGTTAAGTGAACTAAAATTGACGCAGACCTTCGGGGGAGACTACTAGTGAAGCCAATTTTCGCAAGAGACCATCTTAAAACTGGTCAGAACAAGTGGTCACTGGAGCCAGAGTCACTAATTTTTGGGAGATCCCTGATAAACAACATCACCAATGTCATTATCTCTCTAGGCGCACGGTTCTGCCACTGCTACAGGGCAACAGGGCCCTACAACGAGTTTTATGTAGCTAAGATGGAAAATATCAAGATCTTCTCGTTATTGCATCTACCTTTAGGTTCTATCTTCAGGGGGAAATTACAGTTTCTGGCTGCAAAAGACCTAGCAATTTCATAAATAAGTACGTACCTATCATTTACTCACCTAAATACCCCATATTTCCTCTAACAGTTGCTCTGAGGAGCTCATTGAAGGCCTCCCAGCTGTGTCCCGCCAACCTGTCTCTATGGTTTTGCCTGGTGAGCGAGCCGTTTGCGAAGCAGAGCAGCGCCATATAAGGCGCTTCGGGCGTGGGGCCCACTAGTACGTGCCCGGCGGCCGGCGCGTGCGGACCTGGTAGACCTAGGAGAAGCGTGTCGCTTGTGCCTAGTGAGAGACCCACCCAACCGGAGCGCAGTCGGAGACCTGGGGAATTTCGTTCCATATGAATATCCGATGGATAGAAAGGGATATAAGTCCTCCCCCACATTAGGCGACGTGAGCGCGCTGCGTAAGCGTCGTGTGTTGCCGCGGTGTGCGTGCCACGCGCCCTCACCTTGGCTCCCGCATTGTTTAACCCCCTTCAGTGAAGTTAGTCAATTCAACGCGATTCGAGCGCCACTCCACGCACGCTGCACGTGCGCCTCACCTATATCGGGTGTGTCGTTCACAATCACATTAAATCATATCGCATATACTTTATGATATTCTATGGCGAATTGTAAAAAAAATAACCTAATCCATTCAGTGGTAACCACAGGAGTCATTTTTCGTTTTTATAATTTACAACATCATGTGTAAAGCAGAGATAAAGTTAGGAGTATCGTATGTTTTGATCAGTTGACAGCTGTCAGTTTTCAAGGGAGAATTTCAGTTGGTTGTAATGACTGACTTTTATATGGTGTTCTAATTTTTGCACATTTTTATTCCATTTACTTTGTTTGAAATAAACATTTTTTTATTTTTACGTATTTTTCTTTTATCTTTGTGTTAATCGACATATATTAACCAGTATGACAGAGAAACATTACACGTAATTCAACTCATACAGAACTGATTTAATCAGCAAACATGCCAGTTGTTCTCACGTACAGCATAAACTTCAGTACATAGAAGTACCTACTTAAGTAAACATTCTGTCAAGATAAGAAACATCACATGAATCGGGATAAGTAAACACATTAAATCATAGTTAGAGATAACTGGCGTCTTATCACTTGTTGTCGACAAGTGCCGATTATAACGACTTTGAAGTCATATTATCATAATATTATCGAAACATGAGTGTGATGTTCAGTTGAATTAAAAAAGGAGTTCTTAATCTTATTTTTGAGATTACATCATACACCACAGTTACATACTTTCTTGATTTACAACATTTTCATGTTTTCCTCAGCATAGATTTCGATCCCCCTTATCAGAGCTTGGTCATCACTTTGTTTTGCCAGTCAATTTTTATTAGGTCCTTGCCTGTAACCTACCCTAATAGAAAGCTCATTTAAAACAGTATTTTAATCTCAAAATAATTTAAAAGTCTACTCACCAGCAAGGGCAGAACAATTATCCCCTGTGAAGGCAACAACCTTACACTCTGGCTTGAATCCATAACGTCCCACAAAGTAGGAAGAGATGGGGCCCACCACTGTAGCACTGGGAACTGGGGTGCCCAGCTTAGTTGCTAGAGATTCGTCTCCACATGCCTGGGAAATTATGTATTTCCTGAATATAATTACGTTTTGGTTGATGAATGTGAGTGGTCTACAGTGTAGATCAGACCATACATACATTAATTATGCAATTTTTGTAATGTACCTAGTTTCTATTCAGGTACAATTTTTGAGCCTCCTCTTTTAAGAAACTAAAGTTGGTGGCGAAATGAGAGTTAATATTTGACGTTGATTTGAACAACGTTTTACAAAATCTAAGGAGTTTTTGCAGCACAAGAGATGCTACCTAAAAAAATATAATAAAAAAGAACATGCGATTAAATGAACATCAATCACTAATCTTACCTGTAAACATTTCTCATCCCACTTCATACTGGTAATATCCAGTAAATTCATGCCAGATCCATCAGAGAGATCAATGGGTGCTATCTTCCCTGCCAGCAGGGAGCAGGCGAAGGAGGAAACTAGTGAGATCCTGGCAGTAGCCTGGTAGACTCGGGGACGTTTGTGGAATATCTTGCGGATTTGGGGACCCGTGAAGCGCTCGTATGCTCGAGACCCTGTGATCTTTGATAGTTCCTGGGAAGAAAGGGAGTATAGTTAATAGGATTAAATAAATGTCAATTATTTTACTTGTTATGGACTTGGTTTGTGACCTAGGAAGTATAGAGCAGTGGTTCGAATTGTCAAAAAATTAATTGACGTTGAGAGTGCTACAAAGATGACCTACCAAAAATAAAATGCGGTTGAATTATAAACTTCTTCTTTTAATAGTCAATCAAAAAGAAACTTTTAGGTAAAGTCTTATACATGCATGATAAAGATCTGTGGCTATAATATAGGATTAAAAGTATCAAAATATTTGTTTTATTTCTTCATACTGAAGACCAAACATACCTCAGCGCCTATAGCTTCTTCTAAAGCCTTACAGTCTGCAGTGGTACTAGAATCCATCCAGACAGGAGAATCGCATACAAATGCAGTTGCCAGCTGTGTGTGCAAGAACTCATCGGCTGATAGCTTGCCAAGCTTTGCTTCTGCATCTTTAGACCACCATACTGAGCCATGTTGCTGTAAAACAAATGATGAGACATACCTATATATAAGTGCCTGATTAAACAAGTGTGCCCCAAGCAAATTTGTGCAGGGCCCATAGAAAAATTACTGCCAGGACCCTTAATTCTCAAAACATATTTTTTTTCTTGCTAATGACAAGTTTAACAGCCACAATGAAAAGTCTGATCGGTGGCATTTTTTAGAACCCTAGAAGCTTGCATGCTTGTTGCAATATAGTTAATCTGGCACAGATAGTTATGAATTTTAGCTAATTGGATAGAAGGTATTTTGATAAATATATTATTTTGATAAAACCAATATTAAATACTTCAATTTAAAAAAAAAAACTATTTACCTGTCCAGCACCAGAAACTGCTTCAATAGTAGAAAAATCAACTCCAGCCACAACGAGGCGGTCCATGACCATATCCAGTGCTTTCACCCATAATAGTGGTGGAGCTATCACCTCTCCACGGTCCGTGCCGCGCACCACCCCGCCCGCCGTCCTATGGTTCATAATATTACAGGATTTATTTAAGAGTTTGACAAAATCAGTATGTTACAAATGTTAAAAGAAAAGACTACTGAAGAAAATAGTGAAGAAATGGTGGTGGTGACCAGAGCCAGACCAGGACCTATGTAGAGCTTTATGCATGTGAGCATAAAAAATATTCTAAATTAAATGGCTATGTTATGCAGTTTCATTAAAGTATGAAAGAAAATAAACAGGAATAAAATACCTGAACTCTGGCAGGTCCACATCAAATTCGACATCTGCTTCATGTAGCACACTAAAGTCCTCACCAATTACTATGGCTTTTAGCTGGAAAAGAAGTTTAATGTTATTTACTTTCAAATTATCTAAGGATGACCTTGAAAAAATAAATTAAAACAAATGCATAATTAAGTTAAAAAAATATTAATACACTACCTAATGATTATCAGTAAATATTTTTATATAAGTACTCTTTTTATTTATAAAGCAACAAGTCTAAAAAAATGTAAGTAAAACAGTTTTACACCCCGTTATTTCTATTAAAATATACCTATCGGCAATTTTGTACTAAATATATTTAATGCTATTTCTATGTACTTATTAAAACACTAACACAAATCTTAACCGTTCAACAACATTATTTACTTTTCTTGGATTATAAAAAAGTGCCGAAATAACGCAACGTGATTAATTAAACCTTATCAAGTTGTTTATCAATTATATTGAATTAATTAACTAACTCATTGGCTATACAACTGCTGGTGAAAGAGAGATATGTAAAATAGAGAACATGAAAAAAATTTAAACATGAAACGCAAGTTGTATTAAGATAAAAAAAATATATTTTACATACCCTTTGAGTACTAAAATCAAAGCCCAAAAAAGTTTTTCTTGAATCCTCAGTCATTTTTATATTTTGACAGCACGGGCGGGCAGTGACACAGCTCTTTGTTTCGTTCAGGAACGCGATATCGACTTTGCTTTCGTGACTGAATGCCGTTTTGTAAAATTCCAACGCGATTTCACGATATCGTTATAGTATTTTATTAGTCTCAGCACACAAATTAATCGCCGTAGCGAATGTTTGGTACAATTTGATAAAGAATCCCCAGCAAGGTTGCTATTATCTTATATTGAAGAAAATATAATTTACGCAATCGACACTGTTTCTATAGGTAATCTTCGCTTAGAAATTCATCATTTCAAATTGGCATTATTTTCATTTATTGCTATTTCAGTTTATGCTGCTCTAATGACAATTCATGCAAATTAAAGGTACAAATGTTTCATTTCGCAATGAAAATCACAGACATTAACAGGATTTTTCTTAGAACTAGGTGGGTAACTGGGTTAGATAAGTAACTTCTCTATCACACTCAGATATATTTTTTATTTTGATCAATTTCGAATGAAACTTTACAAAACTTTTATACCTGCTGCAAAAAATACATTAATATACCTAATACGTTCTGTATAATATTAATATCTCTCCGTTGATAAACTCTGCCAACCAATCTCGAATAGCTACTAGAAAACCAGCGAAGCAGATCGACACACAATAAAACAGTTAGATCGCATTGTTAGCCTTTTTAGGTACCTAACATGGTGGGTATGAATCATAGCGCGGAGGCTTACCTCACAGGTAGGTGGAACGGGTTCAGTGACCTATATAGCCTCACACTAATGACCAACGTGGGTAGGTACACATGCTTAATTGAACAAAGCGCCTATAATAATATTAGCTTATGTATATTTTTTAATTACCTGACCAGTAAGTAGTTATATTATGGGTTGGTTTACTTTTTGAAATATACTTGTTGTACCTACAAGGTAGAGCCTTTACCTACTAAATTATTTTTCAATTCAAATGGAATTATTAAAATAGTAAGTTCTATGTTCCTTGCTGAAATCATGTACTCACGGTGAAGAAAGTACAGTACAAATAAATAGGTTACAGTAGGTTGAAAATACGGTATCATAACCCGAAGCAGCGCCTGATGGTTTTGTCTTCGTGCAGTTGAGAAAATTCTGCAATTATTATTTCGGCAGGCGCTAAATATGTGGCGCTAAGCGTTCACTTTTTATCGGATTGTTATATCATCAGTGAAAATACATATGTTACAAAACTCTGGTATAGAAAGAAAGAAAGAAAATAAATTTTATTGCGAAACAATAGACGCATCATACACTTAAAATTAGGCACATTATACAGAAATAATAATAGAAGAGGAAAATATGCGTCTTACAGCGCGCAATACGGCCCTCGCTCAGTATAATGCTGCGACCTGAAACGAGACAGAGTCCCAGCGCTGGTTTTCAGCGATAGCCGGTGCTACCGCGATGACGTCTATCGGTGATGCTGATTATGAATTGATATAAATTAAAATAAATAAATAATATAATGTAAATGTTTTGTTTTATGTTGTGATATGACTTTTTGTAAAATCATCATATGGTGTGGTGTGGTGGTCATGTGTGCTATTCATTTATGTGGTATCATCTACTGTACCATTTAGATCTAGATAATAACAGCACTCGCATCGTGTTCCCCACCTGCAATGAAATGAAAAGTTTCTTGTATTACCTAGTCGCAAGCATCGTATGCCTAATCATGTTTGTAAATCTTGTCTTGATCTTAAATTAACTATGTAACAGTACTTAGCATACCTACGTTTTGAAATAAATGAATAGCAGTGCTACACCTAAGCAGGTAGGTAAGCACTATGTTGGTATCGTGGTCGGAAACGCTACTGTCCGACACAAGGTGTTGGATTCAATATCCACGACGATAAACCTTTATTTGGATTTAATGGCTATTATTTATCTTTACAAAGGCGCTACGTAACTATCATACATGTAGGTACTTCTGACTGACATTTTCGTGAAGATATCCGCGATATTTGTATGTAAGTTTTTCTCAGTTTCCACGGCACCATCTTGGCATTCTTCCTCGTGTACATATCTATGGCGTTAATTTTCACACTGCCTATCTAGCTGACCGAAAAGGTGCCACCCACACACACGTACACGGACAGGCACACACAGGTTTCCGTGTGTGCAGCAGGGGTGGTATGTAACGAAACTAATCGTATGGAAAACCTACACGGGTGGTGTAGCGCGCTTTCGACGGCTATATTTATCTGTGCCACCCCACCGGGGATTGCTTGGACGCGGTGGGACGAACGCTTACGCCTTTAAACTTCAAATACGTGTCACTTTGCGAGCGTTTGATCAAGATATTAGTGGAACGCAGCCTTTGGGCGGCCTTCTTTATTTAAACTGTTGTCGAAACCAAGGGGAATATGCCGCTGTCAGTATATGGTCGAATATTTTCAGGAAAGTTGATGAAGATTCAAATCCAGTTTTCCAGCAGGACGAAGCTCACATTTATATAGGATTCTTAAAACATTAAACTATGGACTTTATATAAGTGTAGCAAGATGCTTGTTAATAATAATATCAATCCCTGTGTGGAGAACCCATCTACTATTTCTATATAGCTCAGTTCAACCGTACTCGGGGCTGCAAGAATAGGGACATGCTACATAGGACATGCGACTGCAACATGATGCAATATGAACAAATAGGACATGCCAACTTTATGTCCTTTTAAAGTTAAGTTTAAAATACATACCCCGTTCATCATCTTCCTACCCTTTACCCAACTATGTTGGGGTCGGCTCCCAGTCTGACCAGGGGCCCGATTCTCCTAATTTTACTTAAGCAACATACGATTCACGTTCGACTCGATTCGACTGATATCCAATCCCGACTCGATTACGATTGAAACGTATGTGGCATTCCGCTATTTTTTCTTTGAAATAAACGTTTTTATCCTTTTCTGTCATTCAATAATGAATCATTTTGTCTGCAAATGATTTACGATTGCAAAATGATTGTACAGAACTACCGTATTGACCAAAATCACCAAAATAGCAGACCAATCGCACACCAATCAAATGTCAATCGAATACGATTGGTCTTTTATTAGTAGCAGAATGCCTGATATGGTTAAAACTACTATTGCGATCATATTGCGATTCGATTTCTATTCGATTTTGACATTATTAACTTAGGAGAATCGGGCCCCTGATGCTGCTGACTACCAGTGTTTTACAAGGAGCGACTGCCTATCTAAGCTCCTCAACCCAGTTACCTGGGCAACCCAATACCTCTTGGTAAGAGTGGTTGTCAAACTGGGTTCTGACTACCCTTACCGACTGCTAAAGACTTTCAAATGACCTTCCAAGACACCGAAGGACTCGGTATGACAAGATGGTCGCCCATCCACAGATCGACCATGCTAAGCGTTGCTTAACCTTATGAACGATCGTCCCATTCGACTTTGACTGGGCTATGAGCTCTTCCTGAATAAATACCCCATTCTGTAGTTAACAAAATAAATAAATAGAACGAAACCTATAAAATATTGGATATATTAATTACTAGATATTACGTATTTGGTTGCGGTGGATCGGTTATCGTTGACACTGGACACACAGACAAGACTAACTCGATACCTTAGCCGCAGAATGAAGTTCAACTTCGGAACTAAAAGGCTGCGGTTATTTATTTGGAATTAACCGACCGTGACCGACGCTATTTCATTATTCATAGTCATTTTATTTTGTGACTAAATTAGCTAGAAACATATATTCTCAGATCTAATCTTTTGTACCTAAGTATGGGTAGTACCTATGTATATGCATTTTTTTTTGTTTTCTTAATTGTAATTAGTTTGCCAGTTAGGGTTTTCGTCATTCTAGTCTTGATCAGACTATGCAAGAACATAAAAACAATTACTTCAACTGTCGGAAAAAGTAATACATGCCATGTTAAAGGCAAGAGTTTCTATTTAAAATAGGCCTGAGAACCATCGTACCTATTTAATGGCTATTTTATGGTTAGCAGAATTACAAAAAGTTAAAACATGAACCGTCAATAAGGAAACTACATACTCATAGGATACGCCAATGAAACATAGGTATGTATATGTACAATTAAAACTCGTAGCCCAACAAAAATCTTCAAAACAACATCCAATATTTGAAGCTCAAATAAAAGAGAAATCCAAAAATGCCAAGTGATTATTCAGCACAGTGAGCACTTGGCAGCGGCCGGACAGATCACGCCGCTAGTTCGTGCCAAACGCAACAGGTGGCGCCACATGCTCACAGCATTTTGTACGAGAGTTAGTTTTTCAATGTGGTACTAGTATGGAAAAATTGGGAAATTGTTTGATACGGGCAATATAATCTGGAATCATGGTTTTCATTAAATGTTATTAATTCTGGTTTTCGATTAAGTGTTAAAAGTACTCCTACTTACTTTAATTAGTGTCATTTTCATATATGTAATAATTTCTGATTATCATTATCAGGGGGTGCTTATTTTTTCGTACTACGACATCGTAGCAGGAGACCGTAGCGAGGTCTACATCGTAGCACACCACGTAGAGCTGCTACGTCGTAGCCCGCTGGACCTTGCTACGGAGTCGTAGTCATTCCAACAATTTTGTAGACAAGTTTAAAACTGTTAGGCATAGGTATATTCTGGTAGATTCTGGCATTAGAACTAAATTTTTGTACAGATCACCCCTTTAAAGTTTTTATAAAAAGCAACAAAAAGTTAATTAAACTGTATCCCTGTTATAAGTAGTAATAATTTTTCAGACCGGCAAAAACCGGCTGTAAGATATTCTATATTAGTCCTTTGCTTTCCTCAGCCATGCTGACCAGCGTGTTCACAAAAAGTTGATACGTGAGCGATCATCTGTGACATAGCGTAGCGCTACGAAATGTCGTAGCAGTTCTACGGTGACAGTTTGCTACGAAAGTAAAAGCTTGTGAGTAGCACAGTATACTAAATTCGAATTTCGTTTTTGCCTGCGGTTTCACCCGCGTCCCGTGGGAACTTCTCCACGAAACCGGATAAAAAGTCTATTGCCTTCCTCTATGAATGAACCATCTAATTGAAATGAAATTAATAATTTTTAAAATAGGACCAGTAGTTCCTTAGATTGGCGTGTTCAAGCAAACAAACTCTTCAGCTTTATATCATTAAGTAACTATATCGGGAACACTTATTGTATGGTATTAGTACAATAACGTAGCGGCTACGAAATGTCGTAGCAGTTCTACGACATAATTATGTAATACGTATATTAAAAACAAGGTATAGTTTTAAAAGCTCCAAAAATCATTCACATTATTATATTTGTAGAACCAAGTATTCATGTTATGTTTTCCAGATTGATTGCAGTTTTGTAATCGTATTACACGGCAAAGTGACTCAGTTTCCAGAGCAAGACAGAGATGGAGCTACATAGGATGAATATCGTCTCTTTTCAGTTCTCTTTTACTTACGTGATAGAGAAAAATTAAAATATCTACTTCGTTTTTTTTTTGCAGTCTAATGAATTTCTTGATGAATTGATGAATGAATGATGGTTCTGCTAGCATTACTACTGAAATCTGTATTTTAACATGGATGACAGTGGTGCTCATGGCACCCAATACCATAGCTAAGAACCGGACATGACTGTACTTCTGAAAAAATATTTATTTTACATTGAAACTTTTTGGTAATATTGTCTATTAGTGTAACCAGAATTTTATTCCTTTTTCAAAATTCAATCCATAGCATAAAAGTAGTGCATGTTTTATAATATAAGTGTGTGTGTGTGTGTGCGTGGTGGTACGTCGGTGTGGTACGCGCGAGTGGCGTCTGGGTGTCGGGCCGCGCCGCGAGGATGCTGCGCCTCTTAATATTGTAAACAAGAGCTTTTTCGATTGGTGGGCGGCACCGCGCACGCGCCGCAAGACCATTACTTGTAGCGACGTCACGAACATTTTATTTATTGTGAATTGTTTTGTTTGAATACTCTGTTTTTTTTACTATAGTTATTTTGTTCGTTTTTTATATGTAAATAGGATAGAGTGATTCGCCAGATAAAGAAAATATAATAATTTTGGGCGGAAAACCGAATATAACAAATGTCAAATGTATCATCAAAGTACCTATCTAAAACACACCGTTGATAGGATGTTTAATATCTTATATTAAGCAATCGAATGGCTCTACCTACAACATTAACGGGTTTTGATTATATCAAGACATCAATAAACATTGACGTGTAACTAACATTAAGTAGAATCATTGTCACAACAATACCGAGCAGTAAGTATATAATAAGGAATTGTTCGTACCAGCGAAGCGAGTTGCATATAATGCTGCTGTGCTTAGAAAAAAGAAAAGCTTCGAAGTAGGTTGTAAGTTAGTGTCATAAGTTGAGGAACGTTTCCAGAGATAAGAGTGGAAATCGATTGTAGCGTGGTGTGTGTTGCCGCCGGTACGAGGTCGCGGCGGCGGGCGGCGCACGGCCGGCGCGGCGCGGGGGCGCGGGGGGCGAGGCGCGTGCGCGGGCCGGCCGGGGCGCGGGCGGCAGACGCGCCGCGATGGTGGGCCGCGACAGCCGCTCGGAGAGCGCGGCGCGCCCCTGGGCGCCGCGGCATGAGTAGCGCGCCAGCCCGGCCCGGCCCGCGCGCCCGCCATGGCGCAGGCCGCGCCCGCGCCCCATCGCACCCACTCCTTCGCGAAGAAGACCTTCCACAAGCCGACCTACTGCCACCACTGCTCGGATCTGCTGTGGGGCCTCATCGGGCAGGGCTACGGCTGCGAAGGTACGCGTCGCGCATGCGCCCCGCGCGCGTCGATACCGGCTCGGCGCGCGGCCGCCGCCGGCACGACCAGCGCGTTATGCAACCCGGAGCCCGCGCCCGGCCCCGGGCGTGTCCGCCCGGCCCGGCCGCCCGCCCCGATCGATACGCCCCGGCGCGTGCCCGGCCCTCGCCCCGGACTGTTCACGTGCACGCGTCGCGTGCTCGCCTCTATCGCCTTGCACTTGAAATTTCAAGGACGTAGGAGGCCGCAGCGCGCATGTGGTCTCCGCGCTGGTGGTGGTGCACGCGAGGTTGCGCGTGCAGGCGCGCGCTGTAGGTCTGGGGGGATGTGCTGGGGACAGGCTAGAACAGCTGGAAGTCGAGGGTGTCGGTGGCGAAGCGAGTGAGCATTCGGGAGCATATCGATCGATCTGTTTTGTAAGAGGTTTTTTCGTAGCGGTGTGTCGGGGCGGGGCGGAGGCGGGGCGCGGCGCTGCATCCCCGCTCGTGTATCCTAGCTGTAAGCTCGTCATGTGTCCCATGCCTAGCGCGGTGGTAAGTGACCATTAGCCGCAGGGTGTCCACTATGTTGCACTCCACGAGCACTCGCTCATTACGTGCGAGATGAGAAGACATCTTGTTTTGCGCATTTTGTTTTGGTCCCATGTAGCTTTACTTAACGATGAACTGAAAATCAATTGATGCTATCTCCCTTATTCTTACAGTAAGGATTTTTATTCGTACGCAATACATAACTTTCGTATCGTAATATTACGTGTACTACGAACATGTAAGGGCCTCTTTCATAGACCTAACACATGATCCGGCAGGTCACCACAGTTGTTCGTGACATTGCGCTTATTCATTCAGTTTAGTTGACAAAATGTTTGTACCTATGCGTTATGTAGAACCACAAAATATTTGTAAATTAATACCGCAGTAACTTAAAATATGCTCCAAACATTCAGTATAATATTACATCACACAATTATCCTGATAGATTTTCCTGGTAGTATCGCATTCGATACGTCACGACAGCAATGTTAACAAACAAAATAACTGCTGTGACTAACTGTAGTTAAAATTTAGAACCAACGATAACGCTTTAGAACGCGGAAAATTTTACATGGCATGTACTATACCAACTATCAAAGTTAGATTCACTAATCAAGTTCATGTATTCTTCTATATTACTCTATATTCTTGTAACAATTCTGTATGGTTAGGTTAAATGAAATGGTAACAGTTGAGCATCTGCGAGCTGCGTAGCTCGTGACTCGCAGCGTATCGATCTTCACGCTCGTCCCAACGGGATTGGGCATAGAGACGACGGCTTCTACATTCACTACGCCCTGCCAGTTACATTGTTGATCCAATTTCTAAATACAATGTAGTGCTTTAGGGGTGTAACAAATAGTCGATTATGTAATTCGATAGCTAACTTGTGACAACTTAAAATGCAATAAGAACGAAATCGAATTACATAGGTGTAAAAAAATAGGAAAGTATATTTTTTCATGCACTAATTTAGCTGCTGAAGCCTAATTGTGACATGTTCTTTTTGAACGTATCATAAGAAATACGAGAGTATGAAATTAATATAGCGCATTTCAGTGTTGAAGTAAAAAGGCTGTTAGTAATTTCTCTGGTATCTAGTAGGCTTGCTTTACTGAACTTATACATCTTAACCACGCACGAAAGAGTAATTAGCTTCAGTTTATTATATCTTCTAATAACCTGACACGCCGGTTAGGTCTTTTGGAAAAACGCTTCTTTCAGCCGGCAACTGTAGACGTTACGATTTTTACCCATACAAGGGTATGTTCCAAAATTTGTTCCTTTTAAACATACACATCAATACTAGCTATTTCCCGCGGTTCCACCCATCTCGTAAATAAAATACGTCGCGCACTGAGTTAAAACGTAGCTCGTGTAGTTTCTCATGCTGTAGCTTGATATTATCGGTGTACCGAACATCTAAATTACCTTACTATTACAAACGCTTAAGCGAGACCGATAAACAGAGTGACTTTTCCCCGTATAATATTAGTGATGATGTTTGAAAGAGGCGTTGTTTCATTGGCCAATTACGTTTATGTATCGATAATATAATTTTTTTGAAGTAATAACTTTATGCAACCTTAGCCCTTAGCTTTAAAGTACCTTTTAGTCTGTCTCGGTAAATGCCTTAGCTTTAAAGTACCCTTTAGCCTGCCTCGGTAAATGAGCTATTCTTTGAAAGAGCTTTACAATTCAGACCAGTAATTCCTTAGGTTTGCCCTTACAACAAAATAACTCGAAACAACGTAAACGAACTCTTCATATTAACAATACTTGTAAATAAGTATAGATTTAAACATGTATGCAGTAGATATTACAACATTTCGCAAATCCAAACAGAAATGACAAAATAGTTGTTATTTTCCTTTTAATTTAACAATGAACGGTAAATATTCGTATCATTCGTTGCCTATTAATGATATCCTAACCTGTTATTACTAATTAAAAGTTGTCAGACAAACCTATGGGGGTTTTTTACGTTAAGTACCGAAAGAATTACTCTTACATGCTCTTACAGTACAATGTTTGCGAAGGATTTGGTAAAAAATATTAAAATTTTAAGTTACATAAATGGCATGACATAAATGGCCATTTAAAGTTGTGTCGATTCATCACTTAATAATCATAGTAAATATCTTAGGAAACGCAAAAAAAGTGTTTAAAAATAATATACCTTCTCCTCAATAATTTGCAATGATACAAAACTAAAAATATTTTGAACGAATTTGTACGTATGTATGTGTAGATGTAGACACCCAGTAGATTACTGGTAAACAAAAAAAGGATGATTTTTGATCAATCTTCGTGATTCCGAATAAAATCTTTAGTACTGAAGTCTATTTTGAAAATACATATTTACATAACTACATAACAGTTTATTTAAAATATTCCTGCTACATATTCACAATATATTTACATTAATTGAAAATAAAATAAAATAAACTTATATATATATATATACAACTTAAAACTAATACAGAGCATCAAAAAATTGCTCCTCATCGCTGTCACTGGGTAATGTACCCAAAAGACTGGCAGCATTGCCACGTTGGATGGCAATGCTCAACCTCTGTGCGAAATAAAAGCCAGCCTTTGGGTCCCGGGAAGTGTCAACCAGGCGCTGGGAAATATCCCTGGCAAGAAGGTGCGCCCTCGGACCCCACGGCCCTAGAGTTTCAACCCCAAACGGCTCAAACATGTAATTGCAAATTGTAATTTCAAACATGTTATTGCAAACATGTAATAGGTATGTAACATCAACATGGTGAAAATATCACTTAACTGGTAGGTATATTTCATTTTTAGCTTCACTAAAATCAATAGGTTGCCAAATCTGTTTATTGTTCTTTTGTGTCTAAAGAGTCACTCTTCTTCTTCTCAAATGTTGTAGTCACGTTGAAGTCCATATTTGTGATTCTTTTTTCGAATAAAAAAAGCGCGATTGCAACACATTGCGCAAGGGACAAAACCAGGGTTTTTAGAAGAGCCAAAATTAAAATATTTTTCTATACCTATGTGTATATTCTTTTACTTTTTTTAAATAATCTGGGACAAAGCTATTGACATTTTAAATATAACGATCGATTTAGCAAGAAATACCGAATCCAACGTTATGTAGGCAAAATGTCCCTTACGTCATTTCACATTTCCGGTATCGATGTACGTATTTATAATTAAAAAAAAAAGCATTGGTCATTGCTTTTGTGATAATCGATACTCAATAGTTTCTTCATTTCATTTGAGAGCAAAAAAAGACCCCATCGTTTTTTAACTTACTGGTTTGAACTTACTTAGTAGGAACAACATCTTGTCAAAAAGCTCATTGAAGTACGTACAATATTCTTTATCTAACTACTACCAACAACGAATTATGTTCGCATTTAATAGGTCTTCTCCATAATACAAATAATATCGTCACTAGAAATGTCTGTCGCGATTTTACGATGTAAGAAAGGATATGAGTAGTAGATAGTAGTCGTTCACTCACGCCGCGGGACACAGCTAGTATTCCATAATTTGTCTCTATAGTTCGGCCATTCAGAGAATGCGTTCCTGACACGTCGCGATTGAACTGACGACGTAATAACATTCATTGATTATTGATATAATAATGTTGTTTTAATGCTCCTCAATTGTTAAAACGGTAAACAACCAGCAAAAATATTTTTATCGTAACTGCAACGCCATTGCAAAGTTACGTCGTCAGTTCAATCGCGACGTGTCAGGAACGCATTCTCTGAATGGCCGAACTTAATAATTCTCATTGCGTTTCTCGCGATTCTTACATTTTTCTGATAATATACAAAATCAATAGCAAAATATGGAATGTAACAAATTGCTACGGAATACCGCAAGAGACAATTATATTGAAAGCTAATTTCGAAACTGGTTAAAAACTCATAGATACACTAAGTAATATTCTAGAAGAATCACCATAGGATTCCATAACTTGCTTTTTTTCGTCACCAATCCTCAATTGCTTCTAAGCTTTTTATTCTTTGATTCACACATTCCGTCCCATTTGTCACTGTGTGCATTTCTACACTCGTCATAATTACTAAGATAAACATCATTACTAATATGAAAAAAACTAAGAAATATGCAAATCAGAAAGCTCTCTTCATCCAAATACGCTTATCATCATATTTCGTAGCAAGGTCCGCGTAGCGCCGTAGAAAGTACGTAGCAAATTGTAGTAATTCCTCGTAGCGGGCTACGGCGTAGTATTAGGCCTACAATGCACAAAACGATTGTTATACTTTTTATATTTAAATATGATAATATTTATAGTTTGATATATTTATTGGTTCAAGCTAATTTATGTGAAGCGTTTACTACGGCGTACGTCACTGCTGCAAGGTCCTCGTAAGAATATCTTTACATTTTCGCATTTGCGGTCATAGTAAATTATACAGAAACTGTTATTTCTGTATTTATAACGTTATATTACTTGAATTAGCTATAAGTGTCGATGTTCCACGTGCTGTGCTTCGAGTTTCGTTATTTTCCTTGCGTTTGTTCTAGGTAGCGTTCATCAGGGCACGCCACCATCGTGGCGGTAAGTCCCCTCTTTGAGGAGTGGCTCGGGAGGAGTCACGGCGCCCTCACGTACCGCATGACGCAGGTCCTCACCGGACACGGTTGTTTCGGGAGGTACCTGCACCGCATCGGTCGTGAGGAGGCGCCCGGGTGTCACCATTGTGCGGACAGCCCCGAGGACACGGTGGACCACACAGTCCAGGTGTGCCCCGCATGGGAGGGGCACCGCCGGGTCCTCGTCGAGGCTTTGGGCGGCGGCGACCTCTCGCGTCCGGCCCTGGTTCAGGCCATGGTCCGGGGCGAGAGGGAATGGGATGCCGTCGCCTCCTTCTGCGAAGCGGTCATGCTCGAGAAGGAGGAGGCGGAACGCCAGAGAGTCCGCACCTCTCATCCCGGCCGCCGCGCTGGACCAGGTAGACACCATGGGCGCCGGGTGTCGCGAGATGACTCCCGGCCACCGTAGGCGTGGGTCTGTGGGCGGTGAGTTCGGGTGGCTCATCGTCCCTCTGTCTTCCTAGACGACAGACCCGTGTCGACGGCGCGCGTTGTTCCACGCGCTCCTCAAAGAGACGTCAGCAACCCCAGCGGGGCCCAGCAGGGCCAAGGCCTGCCGGGGCTGCGGGTTGTTCGAAAGAGATACCGCGGCCCTGGTACATAAAAGGCCTATGACGGAACACGACGATTTTAGTCAGTAAGAGTCTGACACTCCCTCACCGCTGCTAACCCACAGCGGGAGGGGTCATTTGATGATTTTACGTCGATAAAAAAAAAAAAAAAAAAAGGTAGCGTTCATCATAATGCCAAAGTTTTTGGTTAATCTTTCCCTTATCTCAGACATCATTTTCATGACAAGTTTCATCTGTAAAAAACATCTCCCTCGTCATTGTAATTAAATGCCTACTTTTGTAATACATAACACATAGTTACGTTGTATATATAACACCTATACAGACACGCCCATTCTACGACACAACTAGTTCTAAAGCATTACCGACAGCGTCACCTATCAAAGCTTTTTCCACAATACCTTATTGTTTACCGAATCAAAAGCCTGTAACTAAACAAAAGACGGTGCACAACAAACTGTCACTGCAACATGCAAGACAGTTGTAACAAAACAACAGACGGTAGAACCAGCCAACAATGATGTTCATTATATAGTGACGCACACTATCTCGACACACGTCGCGGCGGCAAGACAAAGCGCGTCCGACCGCCCGCGAGCCGCCATTGTGCGACTAAGATAACGCGACGTGTGGAAATGGACAAGTTATTGTCGCACGTCGGTGTCGCCCGTGCGGAGACAGCCTTAGCTTTGAATAAGCGTGACGTCAGCATGTATTGTGCGCTTATCACTTATCAGACGATTATGACGAGCTGTGTTACAGTGGCGTGTACCCTTGTTCGATACTGTACAATTTACTTTGGCTAGTAGGTACATTTCCATTTAGAGATACTTACATCTATTACAACAAATACTTCGATTTTGGAAGACCAATGACAACAACTTGAATTTCAAAAGTGACATTTGAATTTAAAATGCTTACATTATTACTAACAAGAGAAAGCTCAATTATAAGGAAACTTACTAAACAAATCAAGCCACTAAATAAGTTATTCACACAAGTTCAAGAAGAACTTAAACTTAACTCTGCAATAACCACCAGTTAATTGCAAGCACTTGAAGCATTGATTGTCTAACGCCTGCCACGGACCCAGTACTTAGATTCCATTTTTAATTAAGGCAACTTTCACTCTCTAGAGAACTATTCACCTTATGACTGAAGTCTTTAAGTTCAAATTAGCTTGTCTTGATGTGTAAGCTCGTGGGCGTTCAGGACACACGCCTCGGTCTATGATATTTACCATTTGTTTCAATAATGGCGGTCGTGGGCAGTGTGACACGTCAGGACGTCACTATTTACCGACAATATTTACATATAATTATTATAGAGAAATGTAAAAATAGAAAGAACATTACAAGAATAAATGTACTTTGGCAAACTTTTATTATAAGTAACATAATGAATACTTACTACAAAACTTTTCTAAATTCGCGTCTTTTCAAAAATATAATCATAATACAATCCAAAAATGTACTACCAAACAAACTTCCACGACGAATTCAAAACTAGAACCCGTCAAGTGCCCGTCATAAATAAATAAAAGTATGTTTATTTTGGAATCCACAAAGCCTATTGACGTTCTAAATATAGAACTCCTTGGTCTTGCAAGCGGAGTTTGAAAAAAAGTAGAATTCGTAGAAGCTGGCTGTTGGGTCGGTACCGGGGCTACGCCCGGCGTATGTAGGCCACCTCTGACGTCACGCGGTGATGACCCAGTTCCATCGCCATTGAGAGACGCGCGTCAATGGTACACCTCCCCCCCCCACCTGGCCCCGGGCCCCTTGCAGCTAACAGTGCAGCACCCGGCCGGCTGAAGGGGGCGTGCCAGAAATTCATTAAAACATATTTCTGATAACAATAAGTTATTTTTGGTGTGTACAATTATGAACGAGGCAGCTTAAAAATAGCCTTGACATGTATGTTTTTGAGCATAGTAATGTTAGGAAAGTTGCTTAGAGAATTGGTTGTATTAACAGTGTTATTTCAATCATATCGCTAGAGGGAAGTAGCGACAATCCACCGGAGTGTTACTAAACGCTCCCAGCGAGTTCTTTCATTCAGCACGCGGTACATTTAAAATGTATAGTCATAGGGCTGGATGCGCAACACTTGCCGGCTTTGTGCAAATGTCGCGCATTCACCGCGGCTTTAATTTGTTCTTTGTGGTGCACTGGGATGTTACTCTAAGTTTAGTAGCCGCCGACTCGTCCTCATTACTGCCTTCTTACATTGTGCCAGTTTTGTAAAATGAGGCTGCAGTTGCAGTGCTTTCTTTATGCTTTTTCTTCATCTAACCGCAGCTAAGTAAGCTAGTCTTTTAAATTTTGATAGGTTCTTCTTAAGTTTGTAACTTGAATTCTATTGTGAGGAACAATCTAGCTATGAATGGGACCACCTAGTTATTGATAAGTTTCATTAAACCAATCTTGAAAGTCTCAAGTGCACCTGCAGTCTGTAACTGGTGACTGAATCATAACGTCTCATAACACAAGCATACTCCAGAATCAAGAACAATAGAGTACCAGCACAAATTTTACTATGTGACTGCACCGTAACAAAAGAGGTTGCACAATAGGCACAAACTTTGTGTTTCACGGCAACACTGGCCGATCTATTATTTATATCTGACGAGAAAGCAGTGTCTGTGCAAGTTTGCATTCAGTTATTAATGCAGTTTTGTTGGTACTGCCTTTTGTTGGAACTTGTCGGCTAATGGCAGGACAAGCGCGTGCGCCCGCCTCAGTGCTGGATTCATTACAGTTTGTGTAGTGTGTTTTCTTGAATGGACTGCTCATTAAAATATGGAGCTGCTTCAGCTGAAAAGCTCGCCCTAATTAGTGCAGCTTAAATATATTTTTAAAATTGTGAGGCTTTTTAGATGCATTTTTCAAACACTACCACTACACAACTCTGCCTTATACTAAAAGAATAATAAGGCAACGATAATTCAACTTAACTTTTTTAATTAAACTTTAATTAGCTATCAGCCAGTTTCTTCATCAAAAGTTAAAGCCAAAGTAAAAGTCAAAGTAATGTCTAAAGTAAAAGTAACGGTCAAATTCAATTTTTCTATTCGTTTTGCTGTCACTTTAGCCTTGAAAAAACGTATTTGACCGTTACTTTTACTTTAGACATTACTTTAACTTTAACTTTTGATGAAGAAACTGGCCGTTCGACTAGTGAAGCATCGAATGATTTCAGATTTATCATAACTACATAGATACCTACTGTAAATGATTTAATGTTGAGGCAGTTTTTTTAAATCTTCCTTACATTTTCAACAAATCATCTTTATACACAGACAACATATATGTCATTTATCTACCTAAGTATTTTTAAACCAGTCTAAAACATAAGCTTTTTAATCTACACATTACTAAAATCATGTCAACGAAATAAATCAGCAATTACTCTTCCAAAATTTAGCGCTATTAAAATTTGGCAATGATGCGAATGTGGGTCATTCTCGCACTCACAATAGTTCTATTTATATCAAAGTAAAACTAAAATACACCAGTATTCCGGTACGCACAGACCAAAATAAATCGCTTGTATGTGTTCAATAGTTAGCGTCGTATAAGTCGTAAAGGCGCACCTCGCGACTTTACAGTAATACTAACGATCCTGATAAAAAAAATCGTTTTCAGTAAATATAGAATCAATGTTATGGTAAAGCTAAGAAAAGTAGGTAGGTAATTCTGTACAGATTTTATTTAAAAAATCTGCAATATTTGGATAGAAACGGTAAAGAGTAACAGACACTGTATTTCTGAAATTGTTTCGATAGTTATCCATTTATCAAACATGTATTAACATTTTAAAATATTTGTATAAAAACACATAAAAATAATGTCCTGTCTGTATTGGGAACATTGTTTATATCGTTACAAATTCTGTTTTCAGATAAATACATATTAAAAGGTGGGCCAAACATTAGGTTATTTTACTATTAGATTTAGTCAGGCACAAAATTTTAAATAAGCGTAATACCTTTTCATAATTCTACCTTTCGTATTACCGCACAACATTATAAGTGTACAGTGCACAGTACAGTACAGAACGTTGCCCCCTCTATCGGTAATGAGGCTGTGGACCCGTGACGTCAGCAGCGCATGACCTAATTCCTGCGCCCCGCTATTGCACCTGAATATCATGACGTCAATACTTTGTAAAATATGCCCAAAAAGTGTTTTTTTGTAACTTGAAAGTTGTTAATTTTTATTATTTTTGTGATATTATTATTTTTATTTATTTATTAAATGCTTTTTGCACAATATACATACAATGGCGGACTTAACGCTTCAGGCGTTTTCTGCCAGTCTACCTTCGGGTGTTGGAAAAATAATAGAGGTAGGTGCAAAGCTTTTTTATGATAGTTTATTTTTCCTTTAAATAATTATGTTTATTATTGCAGTACTTATAGTAGCTACTGCACATAGTTTCCGGGGACCCTCTGGATATAGCACAAACCTATTTTGATTTATTTCTACTTTTATTCATTACGTGTTTAAATGATTGCAGTAAAGATAGTACAGTACAGAGTATAGCAGGACCCTCTATCGGTAATAAGGCTGTGGAACGGTGAAGTCAGCAGCATGCGACCTAATTCCCATCGTTGCACGCGGGCGTGACGTGGATGCGCGCCTTTTTGTACTATCTAACAGTATTTAACTCTGCAATTATTTGTTTTACTTGGGGTTTGCGGAATTGATAAGAGGGGGCCTTCTAATATGCTCAATACTTATAATTCAATTGATAAAAAAACGAAAACTAGTAAAATCAGAGATTGTTACCTCCTACACATAAGAATAGAATATTTACGTAATTATGCAAAAAACATTACGTTACTTATTATATTGCAAAATAAAAACATTTATTTAAGGCAAAAAAAAATTACAGAAATAACTGCTTAATTTAGTTAGGTGTTATAGCATTCATACTCATTATTAACATAAATAATAAAAAAGTATTATAGTTTACAAAATCGTTACCAATACAATTCCCATATTTGGTGAAATTGCTACGAGCACATACATACTACGCGATATACGTAGCGCTTCGTAGCGAGGTCCGCGTAGCAACGCGCCGTAAGCGTAGCTATTTTTAGACTGACACGTACTTAGCCGATGACTATAGCGTATAAACGCTTATACTAATGTTTTATATTTGCAATTATATTTATTTTAGGTTATGTATGTGCGTGATTAGTAAATATGTATAATAGTTTTGATTGAATATTTTCACTCGTATTCCTTGATTTTTTTTTATAGGTAGGAGATAAGTTTACTGTACATATTTTATAATAAAACAAGTAATTCCTATTTAATTTGTAATACTTGTGGAAGTTATCAAAAAACTTGTAGGTCTCTTAATTATGAGGGTCGATTTAAGTTCAATAGTCAATACTTTTTCGGCAGTCGGTCATACCACATTTGAATTAAATAATATTTCTACTTCTAAATGAATTTCCTAGTGTTTATTTGCCCCGTAGTAACCCGGAGGTGCACCTCTGACGTCACGCGCTGACCTAATATCTACTGCGATTGCGCATAATCTCACTTGCAGGAAATTAGGACTTTACTGCATCACTCGAAATTATAGAAATACTAGCTGGTGCCCGCGACTTCGTCTGCGCAGGTTTAGTATTTCGAACAATATGTTTACAAATTGTAGCCTATGTGTTATTCTGATGTATAAGCTATATTATTGTAAAGTTTCATTAAAATCCATTCAGTAGTTTTTGCGTGAAAGAGTAACAAACATCCATACATCCATACATACAAACTTTCGCGTTTATAATATTAGTAGGATAGAAATTGTTTAGGAACAAACATAGAGAAAATAATAATTTTACTGTGCATTGAACGACACATGTACGAAGTTGAAAATAGAATGCACACAGGACACGGAATATACTAACAAAGACCATTCTCTAAACTTCTTCTAAAATTAATGAATAATTAATTTTAATAATAAAAATTATCGACTAAATTATATGCACAAAAAAAAAACTTCGGGATTACACAGCTTTATCAACCAAATATGTGAAAACCCACGTATCATTCGATTCCACCGTATTTCCGAGAACTCAAAATGACTCAACTCTATACCCGAAACTGATTTCTTGCAACCGAGGCAAGAAAACACACAGAAGCCCATTGATAGATATTAGAACAAAATAACGATCACCTACCTAGCCTTACACCCAGGCTATCACGCACCTAGGACTAGCAGCTAGTTAGGCTAGGACGCAGCTGAGTACCAGTGTTTTACATGGAGCGACTGCCTATCTGACTTCGTCAAATCAGTTGTTTGATTAGATTGGTTTTCAGACTTTTCAGAATTAACAACGTCATCACCATCATCACGGATTTATGATGAAACTATTATTACTTATAAGTACTTCTATTTTTAAATATTAGTTTATATCGCTCTCTATGGATAGAGGAGCATGGATCCCGGCCCGGTTGAGATTTCCCCTGGGCTAGGAGTTGCTCTCAAATTGATTTACAATTAATTGAAGGAAATTAGTATGAGGCTGTAGACTTACGAGGCTTTCATGTTACTTTATAGCAGTTTTATAATGTCTTTACTTGGTACAGTATTGCATCTGATGTACCTAGTTGTCATAGTGAAGTTTTAGCTCCATTTTCGATGTAAAGCTTAGATTTTTTCAACATGCTATTGTTAACCTCTCAATCAAACGTTTTAAGAATTTACATTAGCTGGCTAATTGATTACTAATTTGTATGACAAGACAACATTTCTCAAACGTGATCGAAGCTTTCAAAAGCACAACCGGGTGTATGGTAAGTGTGAACACCGCGAGCTTCACTCCAGATACACAGATCAGTACAAACGTGAAAGTTTACATATAACAGTTTTAAACAGTGTATATTTAGTTAAAATGTGTGTGATGATAGGGCGGTTCTCATCTCGATCGGCGGCGTAACCGGGTCGGCCGGTCTGAACTGTGTCACAGATGACGTCAGGCACCGCGCGCCTTCTCGACCACCACTCCGCAATATTATGAATTACTATGACTGATTAGTTATGTAGACACAACTCTTAAATGGGTCAACGAACCGGTGTGTGATTTTTTTTTCGCTCCACAAAACACGTTACGTGCCAAATCTCCGGTTTGGATTTTTTATTTAATTTTCACGTGGGAGCTTTCGAAGTTTTGTATCAAAACATTTCTGTAACGCTTCCTGAAATGTCTCTCTTATATCTATCATTTTTATTAATACACCACACACATCACAGTAAACCCAAATTGTAACACTTGTTTATAACAGTTAATATTTGAACCAAATACTGCTCCTTTCTCAATTGAATGTTTAGCCAACTATAACGAATACAAGAAAGCATCTTAACAAAACTTTTTTGAAACAGAATATCATAAATCAATTTTCCTATTTTGAGCATTAACCTGTTGACAGACTTACTTACAGCCAGTTTCTTCATCAAAAGTAAAAGCCAAAGTAAAAGTCAAAGTAATATCTAAAGTAAAAGTAACGGTCAAATTAGTTTTTTCTATTAGTTTTGCTGTCACTTTAGCCTTGAAAAAACGAATTTGACCGTTACTTTTACTTTAGATATTACTTTGACTTTTACTTTTGATGAAGAAACTGGCCGTTATACAACAAACCAAATTAAACAAATGGTATATAAACTTTATCGTAAACAAATTATTTTGTGTCCTAAAGAAAAGCACACTTATTATTACAGAAGTCAATAGAAAATAGCTGCATTATTGTCCATCAAAGTGTAAATAGTTGCGAAACTTCTATTTTACTAGGCACGTAAGTGTGTACGTCACGAGCGGTAACTGAACGGTTATTTTTAACTGTGTTTACTGTCGTAACAGTGTCTATTTCAGAAATTTGGAATTATGTGTCGATCCCAAGGAGTTCCATTACGTTGGGATAACAGAATTTACTTTTGGGTTGTTATTTGGTAGATCTGTTTAAATTAAGGAGTATGTAAAGCTCCCTTTCTCTTGAAGTATAGACACACATTTTCTATACTTTATGTAGCACAGTACTACTTATAATATCTTATAAGCTTCTTCATCTTATATGACGAATAGCTGTTTACCCGCAGTATTACCCGCGTCCCGTGTAAATTACTGCCCGAACCGTGATAAAATACAGCTTATGTTACTCGCAGATTATGCAGCTTTCTAGCGGTGAAAGAATAGTTAAACTCGTTTTAGTAGTTTTTGAGTTATAAACAAACAAAAATATTTTTTCTTCTTCTATATAATATTAGTGTAGTGTAGACAATTGTTTATATACCCATCGATATCTAGGGCCCCAGTAACACCACTCACCCGGGGCCCGAGTGTTGCAACACTTACGCCACAGAGCTGATCTATCGCCGGTTGGAAAGATTTACGGAGGCACCCACAGCGCATGACGTCATCACTCGTATTTATCTCAAGGCTCACTCCTAGGGCCTACTTCTGTTAAATTATGAGACGTACTGTTTCAACTAATTTATTGCTACAGCATTTTTTATTTGGAAGTGTTAGATTGTAGGAAGAGTGATTATTGGAGTCATAATATATTTAAGTCTAAATATATTAATTATAATACTCTATTTACAAATTACAGTATGTTTCATCTGCCCTATGTCTTCAACGAGCTATAACGTACTTTTCAAAAAATCAATCCCTCCCTTCTTAGTGGAAATTCTATGTTAGGACTTCAAACCCAAGCTAAAAGTCTACGTTCCTTTACACGCCTATTTTTTCCCATATCCGGGTTAAATTTACGTGTTTCTTCCAAAGTCCACGCCAAGCACGATATCTGGTGCAAATGTTTACAGACTTCGGACCAGGTGTCGTGTAGTTCCGCATCAGGCCGTTTGATCTCCCACGCGTCATAAACTACTTGCTCCACCTTTATGGTCATCTATAACTGTCTATTGTTTGTCTCTGCTCATTGATTAAAGGGTAACAAGTTGTACTTTGTACTTGTGCTTGTTTAATTTGCTGTACCTGATGATTGTAGGTAGGTATTCTAATAGTAGCTGGAAATGTGTAGCTGCGACTGTAGATACATATTTCTTTGCCTATGAGGTCTTTCTATTGCCTAAAAACTTATATTGCACTAACGTTTCCTTTTTGAAATTGACTTTCTTATTATGGATTCTTAAAAGGTCTTGTAAAATATTTATGTGTTTTATTTGAATAGTCGTTTCTATCTAATTTCTGAAACTACATTATCATGTTTTCGTATAGTAAAGCATTATAAATGCGTAGCGATTCAAAGATTTCAGTCAAATCGACCAGCTATACTTAGGGCACACATACAGAGCCCTAAGAGGTTATCGAACGCAACAAACTAATCTTTATCTAGCAAACAAGATGCAAAGGCATCGAAATTATACAGGCAAAGCTCCCAGTGGGGATAGAGCTAAGCCACCCGCGGCTAAGTCAAACTCGAGCGGCGAGGTGGAGCGCGATTGGCTTGCGCGCGTGACGTCAATGCCGACCTCCCGCCGCGCCCCGCCCGTCCCGCGACCCCCGCCGAAGGCCGCGCCACTCGCTTCTGAAAAATAATCACGATTTTCGGACGGAACGATTTTTTTTTCTTTTCTTTTCTTCTACACGTACAGACTTCATTGTTTTAATGTAGGAAGGTGTTATCCAATTATTGGTGCGGTGATTCGAACTACACGTGTTACCGAGTTCCTTCCTAGCCGAGCCGTAGCTAGTATGTAGATGTACTTATTTGTACGTATCGTGTGAGTAACATTCCGACGTAAGCACGAATTATTATTAATTCGCGGAATAATGAATGCACAACGTTTTCGGCTGAAACTAATAGAAAACATGCAAATTCTGTAAAGTGTGAATCGTACACGTATCACAAAAACAAATACCTAAGTATTTAGTAACAACATAACCCAATGACTGCAATACTTTATATTAAAATCTGCTAATTGATTCGGCAAATGTTCATATAACTTGTTCCATTGTTAATTAGTAATGATAGGATTGAGATACTTGAACCACCGATACGTGAATGAATCAGGCTGCTTTTAGACTTCAACCAAGTACCTTTGACACTTATTTTTTTAATTCAAACCCAGTGTTTATTCAGTATTGACTGGTCTCAGTCCGATGAAAAACTGTAGGAAATTAGATTCAAGATTTTCTTAAAAAAAAAAAAACATTGCTCAACATCGATTAAGCACCAAACGATTGTTTCGCGCGTAAAGTCAATACGCCTTGTAAAGCGAGTGACATGGAGGCCTATCGAGTGAACACGCGACGCCAACAGGTGGCTTGAATTTTTACGATATATAATTAACTGCCGTTGTGAGGATGTGGTGACAGCCGTAATGACTGGGTGACGGTACTGCCGTGGCCTGATAGCAGTTGGGAACTATTTGTTACTTAACTGCAACAAATCATTTGATTTTGAAGTATGATTTTTATAGATCGAAGTGTTGAGTTGGATTTCTAATGTATGTAGATTCTACTGACTTGGACAATAGACATGACACACGTACATAAATGGACTAAAAATAGTTCTAGAAATAAAATGATAGAGCTTTTAAAAAAGGAAGAAGGACAGTCACACAAGGAGGATGACAGTCAAAATTAATAAAAGAAAAAAGTCAAGACCACATTTTGTACCCAGCCAACAAAGTTCTAAATTCAAATTCGAACGTGGAACATCTATACTAATATTATAAAGAGGAAAACTTTGTTTGTTTGTTTGGTTGTAATGAATAGGCTCAAAAACTACTGGACCGTTTTTAAAAATTCTTTCACCATTCGAAAGCTACATTATCCACGAGTAACATAGGCTATATTTTATCCCGGTACAGGCAGTAGTTACCACGGGACGCGGGTGAAACCGCGGGAAAACGGCTAGTATTCAATAAGATCGCTATATAAATATGTGAGAGCCCAATAAGGCGCCAGAATTGCTCGCGACGCGGTGCGTGCACGCATGTTTACAAGCGCGCGCTATATATAGCGGTGGCTGCTATTTGTGGTGTCTCTGATTCATTGCGCTAATTAGCCTTATTCCGGACAACCAGAGGTTATGCTGTATGGTTAAATTTAACTCGCGGATGTAAAAAAAAATTAGATGATTTCACAACCAATTTCTTAAAAACTAGTTGTTTTCACGCGCTTTCAGTAACTACTGCCTGTATCGGGATAAAATGTCTCTCTATGCCTATGTAACTCGAGAAGATTGTAGCTTTCCAACAAGAATGTGAAAGAATGTGTCAAATCGCTTCATTAGTTTCGGAGTCTTTACAAACAAATAAGCCAAAAAATCCACTTTATTATAGTAGTATAGATAAAGATCTGTCTCTTAATTTACTTTTAGGTAGAAACAATGTAGTTTTTAGTTTTGAATCAGTAGCTCTCCAATTGAAATAGTTTCTAACGTAGGTTTGTATCACATAGTTGTGTGGGACATAATCATTGAACTTGCTGATGATGATCAGGGTATTGCCCTCAGGCTATTTCAGTTCGTGTCTAAGGAGTGTTTACTTTGGCTCTGCGACTCATAGCCCAGCATGCTGAAGCAATTTAGAGGAAATACGAATAGATTCTTTTGTAGACGGTGTCCATATTTGAGTTTGTTGAGTAAATTGTGAAGCGTAAGTGCGAGCATTGAATAATCGAGGCCTATTGATTGAACTATCGGTATATACTTAATACTATTATATACTTTACGAATATATAGGTACTTTTAATTTTGCCTTTTTTTTAATGTTATACTAAAAATGATTGAGCAAAAAAGCCTCTAATTAGGTAAACAATTATGTTGTTCGTAGTACGAATGCAAGACGGGGAGTTATATTTTTTTACGTCGGTATATCTGTAGTCTTCGATTTTTAAATCGAGTGTTATTATTATTATTAGTGGCCAAGTGGCCATCAGTAGATCTGTTCCGGGAGGTGGTGCCGCGCCGACTGCGCACTCCAGCTGCGTACACGAGAACAGACTAACTCGAGGTTATTTAAATATACCGTGACGTATGCACGTCACTACTACACCACTAATACCTTTCCTTGATCCCCATCCGGCTTGCCCTTCCGCGTATAAAAAGCGAGCGTAGTTTATTGACAAGCACACTATAAATAACACTTTTGTTTTATGTTTCACGCACGCAAGGCAAAGGTTAGCTCTGCCATTTTGATGATCAAACTTTTTAATTTTAAATCTATTGCTTATTTCAAATATAACGTTCTATTTTCAAATAAGTATAGTTCCTTTTAAAGCGGTCGTGTAAAAAGGTTGCATGGCAACAATCCATCTAGTTGGTAGCCGTATAAAGCGCATGATGTAATAAATATTATGATTTCATAAGGGAATAGTTTACCTATTTCAACGGTTACTACCGTCGCCCACGCGCATTCATTTAATTAGATTTTTTCTGTTTTCTATACGTCATAGTCTCGTACGTCAGAACAATGAGGTCATTTTATTCCCATAGAATATTACTCTAATATAATTTACTTTCATGTTTTAATTTTATGATAGCAAAATACTACGGGAATAATGATTTTAATTTCTTTATCGACCTCTGCTACGCCGTAGCGTTACGTAGACCTCTTAATATAAGTGCGTAGCATAAGTCGAAGATATGAAAACCTGCTTGGTCCAGAACCTATCGCACAACGTCCGAATGTAATAATGACTATTCCTATGCATTAGGTATTATGAATTTATCTGAATTTTGGAAAAAAATACACTTAATTTTAAAACGAAATCCATAATCATACTTAAACAATTTACAAATGCAACATGAACAAAAAGTCTAAACATCAAAGCTAGACCAATCAAAGACCGTAAGAGGTTATCCAAGAGCTACAGCTACCGGGGACAATATAAATTGGCAACATCAGTGTCTCCAGTGGGATGGCGGGATGGCGGGGTGCGAGCATGCGCGCCCCTATTGATCCGAGCCGAGATGACGAGAGGCCCGCGCTCCAGCGCCCCAGCCGTGCATGGCCCGACACCGCCGACTATTTAGTCTATGGACGGCGCCACTAGACACTAATAAAAACTCCTTTTTAGGTTCGCTTTGAATTTCGAATTCGAGTTTTGAAATGCTCCTCCATAAAAACAAAACACGGCTACTTCAAGACGGAACATTTTTTTTGATTTTACAAATCATTTCTTTTCCCTTCCGTATCTCATATGCGTAGGCACTAAAATAATAATTTTATACATAAATAATACCGAAGAGCCAGAAACTATTAGAAAGCCATACATTAGCGATATCTTGGCAGCTACTTCAAACCTCTTACTAGAGATATAACAGTAGAGGTGCTTGTAACTATCATAGTTTCATGGTAATCACAATACTGGCAGATTAACTAGCATTCGACCTCATTCAATTAGTGTTGGAGATTGGAATCAGTGCTCAATATTGCATTAAACGCCAGTTGATAAGTTTACACTATCTCATTTATATGAGCTGCGAGTAGGAAATTATTTGCATTATAGGTACAGTCTAATCTTATTATTTGTAAGAATATATTTCTGGACATATTTGGTGTAATGTGTAGCCACTGTACTGTGTTCGATTTTGGCTAACTTAAACTCCCTATTTCGAGGATCGAGAATTTGAGTTTTCTGGTTTTCTAAATAATTGATATTTTTAAAGATAAACTGATATTTTTTAAGATAAACGGTACATATGTAAAAAAAAATGGAAATAACCAATCGCGCATATGGCACACAGGGTGAATGTTTGGAAAGCATGTAATCAATTCCTAAAAACCACTTTCAAACTGATCTTTTTCTAATTAACAAGTATGGCAAAAGGGCTTCGGTATAGGAAATGCCGTGCGTACCCAGTCCCCAGCGTGTCGCATGTCTGAACTCAGGGCTCGGGCGGTGCATCGCGTGCCTCCTAATGTAATGCGTTACACCACACCATTACTGCCCACTATTAGCTTATTGAATACTGTAGTCCGCGGTTTTAGAAGCGTCACTAGGGAAATAGTTACGTATTTAGATAAAACGTAGCCTATATCTATACTAATATTATAAAGCTGAAGAATTTATTTGTTTGTTTGTTTGTTTGAACGCGCTAATCTCAGGAACTACTGGTCCGATTTGAAAATTTCTTTCAGTGTTTGATAGCCCATTTATCGAGGAAGGCTATAGGCTTCTTTTTATCCCGGTACGGGAAGTAGTTCCCACGGGATGCGGGTGAAACCGCTGGCAGAAGCTATTATTGTAATATATCGGCTAAATTACTGCCAGTTTTAAGGGAAGAAGCGTACACCTTTTAAAAAGGCCAGCCACTAGCCAGGTAACAGTTCTGGTACAGCTATAGGTAAACCTACCTAATGATTACCTACATTTAGGTCTAGTAGGTATCATTTACCTATCTTTATATGTAATGCATTTCATAACTATAGCAATGGTAGTTAGACGTCGTCCAATAATTGGTACCGTATTCTCTTCAAATTCTTCAAAAAAGGCGGAAAGAATAAGGTGCAACACACGTAGCAACCGCGCTAATGGTCACCCATCGAATTTATTACCTCACTAATCGTTATTTACGACACGAGTGGGCACGGGGCATAGGGACATCATCACGTTACGCTCCCCCAAGTGACGTCACCTGACATTCAACCTCCTTGTTCCAGTCTGCAACTTCATCGTGCACGAGCGATGCGTGGGGCAAGTGGTGACGCCGTGCTGCGGGGTGGCGCCGAGCCTCATCAAGGTAATATACACCTTACTCACTACAATATAGAGCATATAATAAAAGTGTTGTCAAAGCCCACAGTTCAAAGTTTAAGTACTGGTAGCTGTAAATGCGTAGGGCAACGCGAGGGTGTGTTAAAAGGGTCATCTTTTATTATCTGCTTTAAAAACTTTAATCTAAATGCCGTTCACTCGAAGTAATTAATTTTATGGTTCTTTATATACCTAACTGTCTTAAATCTTGTTATTTATCTAGACATGAATACTGAATTTCTTGTTTGTTTGTGACAGAACCCAGTGGCTCACTGCTGGTCAGAGCCCACACACCACAAACGCAAGTTCTGTACGGTGTGCCGGAAGCGGCTCGATGAATTACCAGCTTTACACTGCATGAGTGAGTACCACGCTTTATTTCTTAAACTCCTTTATTTCAGCCAATCTAAACGTTTCTCTTTCATGATAGGTGACACGAGGTGCTGCTGCAAACAGTAAATATTATGACATCTTGATTGTAGAAAAGCTACTTGTGTATATGATATTATTTGTACTGCTACAAATGTGAGCATTTGTTTGGCTATTAACCATCACGTGATTTAAAGAAGTAGGCCCGAACAGTTGAACAAAGAGTGTTTGTGACAAGCTAGATGTGTGTCAGCAATGTACTTAAAAGCAGTTGATTAACTTGAGATGTTGTATGGTACAGTATGCGAGTACTACGTGCACGGAGAATGCGTAGACTTCGCGGCGGCCGACTGCAAGGAGAACGCGACGTACTGCGCGGGCAGCGAGCCGCGGCACGTGCACCACTGGCGCGAGGGCAACCTGCCCGCCAACAGCAAGTGCGCCGCCTGCCGCCGCGCCTGCTGGTCCGCCGAGTGCCTCACCGGCTACCGCTGCGAGTGGTGCGGCAGCACGGTACGTACACACCATCTTTGACCCCTATATCAGAAGCACAATCACTCGAGCAACTTGTAATATACAGTAGGCTCAGCTTAGTTACTATCACCATTCACAATACTGAGTGAGCATTCGTCCCGCAGTGCCACGCAGGATGTCGCGCCCTCATACCGGACGATTGCAACTTCGGGATGCTGCAGCCGATCTTCTTACCACCGTCGGCGGTGTCGATCCCGCGCACCGAGGTACCCATGGAGGCCATCATCGGCGTGCACGTGCGGCCGCCGCCCTCGCAGCGCGACTTCGGCTGCCGTAAGTGTCCCGCAAACAGTGCCCCGGCAACCACCGCTTCCCGCCCCGTACATGTGCCACGCCATTCGCAGCGAGCTTACTTAGTCTAGGCCTCGCTTGTAAAGTAGTCCGACGGTTCGCTCGAGGTCACAGGCACACACGGTCAGGGATCTGCTGCTTCAACATTTAGAAGATCATCACAGGAACTTTTGCCAACATATTATTTTTCTTACTGAATGCTTTGCTAATTCATTCTTTATCTTACATTGGGTTTGGATTATAGCAGTAACGTTTTCAAGTTGAACTGTATTTAGCTTGATTCCCTGAGTAGTCCGTGATGTCGTTCTGCGCGTGTGTCGGGGTGTCTGATCGTGCGTGGCTGCGCGGCGGCGGCACAATCGTGTAGGGGTGTAGGTCGGTGAATCGCTTGGCACATGCGTGGAGCGGCGTGGCGTGAGCGTGTGTGTTGGGGCAGCGCGCGCTGGCGGCTGGGCGCCGGCGCGGCTGGTGACGCTGGCGCGGCGCCTGCTGCCCGCCGCCTGCAGCCCGCACGGCGGCGCCTCGCCCCCCTACTCCCGAGGTAACCCGGACAGCGCCTCCACCCCACGCCCCGCGTCTAGCGCACCCGCACCGGCTGTCTACTGCTGTCTCGACCCGGATCCTAACATCATCAACTTTTCCAAATTTGAAAATCATGAACAGTTCTACAGGTATATTTACATTTTGGAAGGACCTTACGTTCACATAATTTGATACCTCTCTTACAAGGATCCGTGGTCGAAACATCTCTTGCATGAACTTGGCTGAACTCTTGTGATTACGGTTTAGTCAAGATGAACGTTAAAGGCTTTCGCTGTAAGCTTTCTTACACCTTCCTTCTAGATGCTAAACTAATCATGTTAACTAAACTACAATTTCTCATTTCAAAGAAGAGTGTGTACGAGGAGATTGGTACAATCTATGATTGCTTTATAAGACCAAGATAAACTTCAAACAGCTGCCTTAAGCTAAGCATCCACTTGTCGGTATCGTACGCAACGGACGCAACGCACGCAACGGATCGTAGTATTATTTATATAGAAACTCAAACAAGATGTGCGATGCGTACGATGCGGACAGGTGGACGCACTTGTTTGAGTTTCTATATAAATAATACTACGATCCGTTGCGTACGATACCGACAAGTGGACGCTTAGCTTTAGAGATCGAAGATTGAGACGATTTCTGCAACCTACTGAAATGACAAAAAAGGACTTGCACTGATGTTACCAACAGACTTTAGAAAGTTAGATAATAGTATGTGTGACAATATTCAATCCCTCGTACACACTCTTACCCTTAAAACTGGAAGCTCTATCTACTAAGTTTCACTGGGTTTCTGTGTCTGCATGAGGCTACAAGCTTGGTAACACCCGAGTAACACTGCACACGAGCGGCACCTCTGTACCTGACTCGATAACACTCAACATCCCCTTTCATGATACTACAAGACCTTAAAAATATTACTACGGCTATTTGAAGCTGTATGTTCCGTGATTCAATAATTGTACAAATCACTAGAACTTGGTGCATCATTGGAGCACGTTAACGTGCCGTTTCCATTTCCATCAGGAAACTCGCAAATATTGATTCAACATAATTATTCTATCTCTCATGATCTTTCTTCTATAATTTCCAAAAATTGTCTCCATACAAGAATGCATCCATGCCTGAATTTCCATTCGATAATTCACACAGCTTCCTTTTCAATCGATTTGTGAACTAGCTAAGTCCCGGCACTAGTCTTGTAGTTGAGTGAAGCATACTCTGTGCCCTGGAAGGCCGGCCAGTCCAAGAATACTCACGATGCAGTATTCCAACGGCGCAGGTAACAGACACGCGGTATTAACGACAGACAATAGTGTATGTTCGCTTCGTGTTCGACGCTGCTTTGTGTCTGATGTCACTATACAAACACCAAGTACCCAAGTAGTATTGAAAGAAGTTGAGCTTCGAGAAATATAATTGAAGGAAACAGTAACTGTGTTTGATAGTGACATCCTAAAATCAGTGTATGTTAAAAGTTGTATGATCGTCATGGAGTGGTTATGAATTGATTTGAAAACAGTTGTTTATCGTAGGTGATGGTTCTGCACATTGTTAGAAACTGAACGTATCATGCAACTTTATGTTAGTAGATGAACGAAACTAAACAATATCAAATCCTTACTCCAAGATACTGACGTTTTTAATCTCACTGAAGTCAACGATATACCTAAATAGCATTTTGTTCAATGAAAATCTTGGTGTATGGATCGAATAAATAACAAATAAACTGGTAACATAAAACATAAGTCTAAATCTGACGACCCTTTCGCCTGCATTGTTCGCTTACCTAGGACAGCTGTCCTGGCCTAAAGCAATCCTGAACCCGCTTTAAATAATAAACCGTGAGAGCTTGGTGCAATAATAAAACGAATTTGAATAAACCACGACTAAAAGCAACAAGAGGAGGCAAATCAATACTTTTGATTTGTCATTCCTGATGAGTCAAGCGTTGGCGTATCTGCTTCTATTGACGTGTGATCATTGTGTGATAATGCTGTAGCTTCTTGTGTCCACAAGGAGTTACACGTTCTTTGTAAAGCAGGATTGATAAGCCATACGTTCCCACAATCCCATGGCGTGGTGTGGGCGCGCGGGTGTGTATGTGAGCGATATGGGTGTTGCAGCGCGCAGCGTGAGCGAGGAGTTCAGCTCGGGCTGCGAGGGCCGCTCGGGCTCCGGCGGCGGCTCCACGGGCGCTCCCGCCGACCAGGACCACCGCCCGGACCACAAGCAGCATCGGGACCGGACCCCGGATGATCGTGATGAAGGTTCATTTAATTCTTTAATCATTTATAGTTCGGCCATTCAGAGAATGCGTTCCTGACACGTCGCGATTGAACTGACGACGTAACTTTGCAATGGCGTTGCAGTTACGATAAAAATATTTTTGCTGGTTGTTTACCGTTTTAACAATTGAGGAGCATTAAAACAACATTATTATATCAATAATCAATGAATGTAGTTACGTCGTCAGTTCAATCGCGACGTGTCAGGAACGCATTCTCTGAATGGCCGAACTATAATTCTTTAATCATTTAATCTTTAGTCAGTTAAGGATAAAGTTTAAGCTGTATTTACCTATCTACCTCTGTATATCCTGTAACAGAAGTGGTGAAGGTGTACGACGGCGAGGCGGCATGGACCCGGCGGCTGTACCGGCCCGTAGTGGTGGGCCGCAACTGGAACGAGCGCGAACTAGTGGCGGCGGCACTACGGGCCTTCCACGTGGCGCGGGACCCCGAGTTGTTCGAGCTCACGGACGCGCTGGCCGGCGACGAACCGCCGCTCAAGGACCCCACGCCACTCGCGCATGTCACGCGCCTTCCCAACAAGAGACCCGCACTCTTCTTACGATTCAAGTGAGTATCTTATGTCTAGTTGTTTCCTTGAAAAAGCAACAGTTTATACATACATGATGTCCTCCTAGCCGATTATCAGCTACGGCGGCTGTTCTCATATAAGGAGATTAGCCAACTGCGCAGCATTTGCGCAGATACATAGGTGCACTCACTATTCCTTCACTCCCATAGCCCAATGGGACGGCAATCCGACTTGACAGAAGATAAATCAGGCGCAGGATTGACATTTACGTGCTCTATTAAGTTTTTGAATCTTTGAATTTGCTTACCATTTGTTACTATTCTGGATGTGTGGTTCCCCATGTGCAGAGAACCTGAGAGTGGTGGTGGCGAGGTACGAGTGTACCCGGGGCGAGTGGCGGGCGCGGGCGAGACGTTCGTGACGGTGGGCTGTACCGGCGATGACGCCGTGGCTGATCTGATGGCCGCCGCGCTCGAGCGGTTCGGGCTCGACCCCGCGAGGGCCGTGCATGATTATCGCTGCTCAGAGATTTTGCTCGATCGTGGGGGTAACTATCTGATTAGTGTGGAACCAGTTTTTTCTAGAATATTCACGGGCCATCTTATGTCTCTGTCAAACGACTAAATATTGAGCTTGTAAGCTCTTCTGAAACCTTCATCTTCACCACACACATGTTATGTAATCATCGTTATAGTGAAGTCAGGTTGATGCTGCAAAAATATCATTCAGTTCCGCCATCAGTCTTCCAAAATCTAAAGACTTTTATTACCACAAAGAAGGTCATCTCGTTAACTTCTCTTTGATATAAACAGCACAGCCACTTTTCACGTTTTCCACACTAACGTAGCCAAAGAAGTTTCCCTGTAAGCTCATGCCTATTGGAGTAAGATAATCACGCGTAGCTTGCAACCGTTGGCCCAGTGTCGGAGCGCGTGCTGGAGGAGGAGGAGCGGCCGTGGCGCATCGTGGTGCGGCTGGCGCGCGAGTCGGTGCGGCGCATGGAGCTGGCGCGCTTCTACCTGCAGCCGCGCCGCGACCCGCACGGGCCCACGCTGGCGCTCTTCGTGGCCTCGCTGCCGCCCGGCCTCTCCGAGAGGAACTATGAGAACATACTGGTCGAGTTCCTGGGCGCCGGTCAGTATTACATCACTTTTACATATATTGACTACTCTACTAGGTGCCTCTACCTACAATGAGGCTGTTGGTAGATCGGCGATATCTATCTCGATTACCATACTACTTGATTCAAGCAAATGTCTTATCTAGGGCCAAATAAGAAAATGCTTTGTACCTAGCACATAGATTTAGATTGAAGATTGGAGCCTTAAAAAATCTCCGGAATATCTCTTCTTAGTATTATGGTTTGTAATGTAAAATGCTCGTTGCACAGAAAATAAGTTCACGTCGATCGGGCCGATCTACTACGAGTACGGGTCGATGGTGATCACGTACGAGGACGCCAGCAAGGCGGTGCGCGCGCTCTACGCGCTCAGAGAGGCCAAATATGAAGATAAGCATTTATTGGGTAAGTCGAGACTCGCTATTTACCTCCAACCATATTAATATAAATTCAACCAGCACATAGATTATGTGCCTAACTAACGACACCTAGTATTTAACGCATATCTCCATGACTTAATTGAAACATTACATGATTCCACATCAATCTTCAACAATACTCATTAAATAACCAGTGATGATATAAATTCAAATAACTTTAAAGCAGTGGTTCTTAACCTTTTTGTCATGAGGGACCACTTCACCAAAAGTTTACCATGCCGCGGACCACCTCATTGGTTTACCTAAATTGAGGGTTCTTTGATAAAGAATACAAGCACACTTTATAATTAGAACTCATTACTTTATTATTTAGCAAAAAACAAAAAGTTACAGATATTAATTTAATGAGATTTTTGTGACTGCATTCTCTTTACTATGTTCAGAATTCTTCTCTATTCTTTTGTAGGTAAGCAAATGTAAAGGAATACAAACATATGCTTATGTAGTTTTCAAATGCGCGAGCGAAGCGAGTGCAAATTTTTTTCAGACTTAAATAATCATTACGTAAAATGTAACCCAAACGTACTTAACTTTTTGTTTGTTGACAAATGCAAGCATAAGTAGTTTCTGAATATGCGAGCGAAGCGAGCGCGAAAAAATAGATTTTTTTTAAGAATCAAAATTAAAATTACGTAAAATGTAGCCCAAACATACATTTTTTACTGTCGGACAAGTAAGATGGATATGAATGGGAAGGGGGGGTGGTCCGGACCCCGAAACTTAACTTATATACGTCCATGCGAAAACCCCTGCTCATATAGAGAAGTCGGTGAAAATAAAGTTAGATAACGTGAAGCAAAGCTTCGCGGACCACTTAGAATGTCTCCAGGGACCACCAGTGGTCCGCGGACCACCGGTTAAGAACCACTGCTTTAAAGGGACCTGCAACAGTCGTCAATAACCACCGCTAACAGTAATTACTCAACGTAAAGAACAAAAACACATACAACGATCAGAAATAAGAACCTCTTCCATTTTGGGAAGTCAGCTAATAACGATAAATTATAAAGACGTATGTATGTATTTGCCATAGTGATGTTGTTGCCGAGCATCGAGCCTTCGATGGTCCCGGCGGGCGTGAAGCCGCTGCTGGTGTTCGTCAACGTCAAGTCTGGAGGCTGTCAGGGCCTCGAGCTCATTTCTTCCTTCCGCAAACTCCTTAACCCTTACCAGGTGTTTGACCTTGAGAATGGAGGTCCGTTGCCTGGGTAAGTTCAACTCTGACATCTTATGGAATCTAATGAGTGTAGACTATTTCATTACTCGTGTTTTACTATAGTTCAGAAGGATCTAAATACAAGTTATCTTTTTCTTCGATAAAAGGAGAATTACCAACACACAAATTCACGGGAACTGCATATAAATGGAGAATTATCACCCAGGGAACAAAGCATTTTTGAGTTCCCCCATCTTTTCAGCTCAGAGGGATCCCTGTATTTATTTCAATATTTATTTCTAGAACAAACATCTAACACAATTTGTTTCGGCACAGACTGTACGTGTTTCGTCACATTCCCAACTACAAGATCCTGGTGTGCGGCGGCGACGGCACGATCGGCTGGGTGCTGCAGTGCCTCGACAACGTCGGCCAGGACTCGCAGTGCTCCAACCCGCCCTGCGCCATCGTGCCCCTCGGCACTGGTAATATACCACTACCGTCCCTAGTTTTTCCCCTGATAAGATCCCTAGAATTACGCAAAAAGGAATACCAATAGCATAAAATCCTTTTCTGTGAAAACGGACACTATTTAGCAGTAAGACACTGGGGTATGTTAGGTGATAAAAACCAGCAGCTCATTCGATTAGATGAATTGGAATCAATAGACCTCTAGCTCTTGAATTGACTAAGAGAGAAAATCAAAGGCACTGCTGTACAAGAAGCACACAGAAGAAACGTTCTTAGTTCTTGAAAGTATCTCCAAGTCTGTATTTTCAAGAACCAAGAAAGTTTCATATTATTCCAAACATACATCTTCACACGCAAACTTCAGGCAACGACCTAGCCCGCACATTACGCTGGGGCTCGGGCTACACCGGCTGCGAGGACCCGCTGTCGCTGCTGCGTGACGTCATCGACGCCGAGGAGATCCGCCTCGACCGCTGGACCGTCGTCTTCCACCCCGAGGATAAGCAGGACGAGCCTAAAGAGCTCTCCAAGCAGCTACCTGGTAAGACTGGGTTGCAAGTCGGTATGTCTTCTGTAGTGGTAGCGAAAGATCTTAGGTCTTCAAACGATAATCATCTCATTAGAATCACCTTCATTGATATAACCAGTGTCGACCCGGAGTAGAAAATACTACGGGTCACAAGCTTAAGGGGGCCCGCCCTATGAGTCTTTATTAGCTCTGTGGATCCCTTTTCAAAAAGAAGTTTTTTGCTACAAGCCCGCGCTTGTATCATGCACTGGACATAGTATCTATGTATCATAAACTTTCATAGCTACCACTTTGTAATCAAAGAAATGCCACCGCCATCCATCATACCGTAGTGGTGACTACATCTGTGTGATTCCGCAGCGTCTGTGACCACAGGATCACAGAGCGAAGACAACTCGCAGATCCTCGTGATGAACAATTACTTCGGCATCGGGATAGACGCGGACCTCTGCTTAGATTTCCACAACGCTCGTGAAGAGAACCCTAATAAGTTTAATAGCAGGTATGTCATCATCATCATCATCAGCCTATCGCAGTCCACTGCTGGACAGGCCTGGGTAGGTATGTGCCAAATTTCATTACAAATTCTGTCACATATACCCACTAAAACTATGTATTTGACTTACATATTACACCAAGATCTGTAGCATAACATAGCTTAAAAGCAATTTCTTTCGCAGTGCTAAATGTTCTACTAAAACTAATGACGACTTTGTCTTGTAGGCTCCGTAATAAAGGTGTGTATGTGAAGATGGGACTCCGCAAGATGGTGGGGCGCAAGATGTGCAAGGACCTGCACAAAGCCATCCGCCTCGAGGTGGACGGCAAGCTCGTCGAACTGCCCCAGCTAGAGGGCATCATCATATTAAATATACTCAGGTAAGTACTGCCTTTGCAAGGACATGACAAAACAAACAATAGGTCAAAACTGCTTGTGGAAAAACACAATATTCCTTGACAGTTTATCATCAGAAGAACTAAATATCAGTCTAGGAGATCATTGGAACTTCAGTTTTCAGAAATTATCTTACCTTTAAATACCCTGAAAGTTTCCTTGCTATCCAAAACTTAGCTAAATGCGCATAAACAACCACGCCCAAACATCAAACAAATTCAATAGACTCAAAAGTCACTTACCTCAACATAACCAAGTTGCTAACACCATATCCCCCACAGCTGGGGTTCTGGTGCCAATCCGTGGGGCCCAGAGAAGGACGACCAGTTCAGCAAGCCCAACCACTGGGACGGCATGCTGGAGATCGTGGGCGTCACCGGCGTCGTGCACCTCGGCCAGATACAGTCGGGCTTGCGAGGTGCCATGCGGATAGCGCAGGTATGGGAATTTAGGACTCTTTAGGGCTCTTCAGGACGAGCTAATGGTGTTTTGGAAATTCGCGAAAATGAGTTTCGTTGCAACATAGGGGTTGTGAGGCAAGAAGTATTCGTCGTTATATGGGGCAGAAAAATATTCTCGATTGATAACTTTTTATTTTGATTTTGATATTAAGATTGTTATAGTGTAAAGAATCCGATAAAAAGGCATACATTTACCAAAGAAATTCCACACAAATCTAGTCGCCTAAAGACTCTGTCATCTGAATAGTTTTTTAGGTACATCTAGGGTCTTCTAGTAGAAAATTGTTTCGATTTGTAGATATGTCAGCAACAATTTTAAACAAGAAAACGTGTGAGGAAATACAGGAATCTAACTACAATATTATGTATAGGGTGGTCACATCAAAATCAACCTGAAAAGCGAGATTCCAGTGCAGGTGGACGGCGAGCCGTGGGTGGCCGCGCCGTCCGAAGTGGTGGTGCTCAAGTCTGCGCTCAAGGTAACTACACCACCGCACTACATTACCTACTATCCACCACGAGGGTTGAGCGAAACTTCTAGAACATGGGTTGTTCGATAAATAAAGTACATATATCAATTTGACTGTTGACACAGTTGAATTTACGACACTAGTAAATTTTTGAAGACAATATCTTTTTCTGAGTCTGCAAAGTCGGAAAAAGTTTCGAGTACTGTTCCAGACAGTTGGTGATTCATGAAGTACTGGATTTCGAAAATTTGGGACGGTACGATTAAGAAAAATTTCCTCAAAGATTATTCTATCAATTATTACACAATTTTTTTACCTTCGCAATATTCTGTAAACTCCCACAATCACTCCACATGCGGTGCTCCGATGCTCAGCTCTCGTCTGTCGTCCGTCAGTGTTGCATGTGCTCGCTTGCCTGTCTCCAAACAGGGCTCAATCAAAGCTTTTTAAAAACATTCTTTAAATTATATTGGTATAAACTTATCTTAATAAATCGAAAAGTTTTGCCTGTTCAATTAGAAGATTGGATTTCACTAGTAATTTACCCAAACCCAGTCTTTAAAACATTGGAATACATTGTTACCGTTATAAATACATAGAAAAAAAACTATCTGCTATCAGCAAACAATTGATCAAGCGAAACTTTGTTTTTTAAAATGACCGTCCCGAGTCACGTACGCCCGAGCACTGAATCTCCACTGAGCACCGATGTTACCAGTAGTTCTCTCAAGCCGCGGTGCGCCACACGTGCGCCGCGGCTTGAGCCCGGTCAGCCACCGGTCGGACCTCACCTACGTACACCTGACTACAGCGACGCCACAGCGGCACGCGGGTAACGCAACGCACACTACTCTGGGCACGTCTAGCTTGTCGAACCTCTGGAGTCTCGCTTTGTACATAGTTTAGTGAGCGGGCGGTAGAGCGCCGTCAGGTGTACGTAGGGGGCGGCGGCGGTGCGGGGTGCGGGCGGCGCGTGACGTGCGTGTGCTGCAGGCGACCATGCTGAAGAAAACCAAGCGCGGGTCCGCGGGCGCGTCGTCGGCGGCGGGCACCTGACCGCTCGCGCCCCGCCCCGCCGCTGCCAGTCGCGCCCCGTCCGCAGGCCACCATGCTGAAGAAGCGCGGCAAGGTGCGGCGCCGCAACACGGAGCCCAGCATGCCGCGCTCGCCCGAGCGGCCCGAGCGGCCGGAGCGGGCGGAGCGGGCGGAGCTGCGCGAGCGGCCCGGCGACTCCTGAATCTGGCTCAGCGAGCGCCTGATCTAACGCGCGCGCCCGCCCGGGGCTCAGGCCGGGCGCGTGCGGGCGCTCGCGCAGCCGCCCGCGCTGTCTCTGTCGCCGCGAGTCGTGTACATAAACTACAACCCAACCAAATATATAAACATAACTATAAAAAAAATAAAAATTATAGGTGATAGAAAAGTTGTTTTATTTAGAAAAATTAAACTCATAATCAATAATAAACAAAGTGTAAAATAAAATATTACAAAGTATAAACAGTACAGTTTTTTCTTTCTTATCACACGCAGTGGACCCCGAATCCTCACTGGATGTATGCATACATAGATTATACAGACAGCAATATAACTGTCAAAAACAACGGGAAGTAATCTGTTCCTTCCATCTTTGTTTCAATTCCCAAAATAGTAATTCATCATCATCATCATCATCATCATCAGCCTATCGCAGTCCACTGCTGGACATAGGCCTCTCCAAGTGCACGCCACTGAGATCGATTTTCGGCTTCTAAATTCCTCCTACGGGCAGAACAAATAGTAATTACCAAGACATAAAGGTCCCACTCCACAAATTCCTAATTCAAATGTAAAGAAACCACACTAAGAACATGCTCAAACCATGTTAAAGATAACTATGATGGTTTCAAGTAACTATATTTTAAAGACCATTGAATAGCAATCGAATCAAAAATAAATAAATTCTAAAATTAAGTTTGAATGCTTGTTATTGTCACGCTAAAATGATGACGGTCCAATTTCGGTCCAAGGTTGGCAGACGGGTACTAGAAGTACCTTTGGAACTTGATTAAAACCACGAGAAAACAGCTAGTCATGAATACCATTTACAGATATGCTATGCTGTTATGTGTCTCAAAAATAAGAAACGTTTAGCTATAGCTGACCTATGGCAAATTGAGATCTGTCATTAAAGGAGAAAAATAAACACCAAAAGTGCAATGAATAATTTTATTATCTCATCCCGAGACTTAAGACTAGTACAAAGCACTACTTCTCTTATACAATTATTATGACTGTCTTTAGACTTCAACGTCATGAACAAAGAAATAGTCTTTAAGACTGTGTACTTAAAGCTTAAATTATATTAGCAAGCGATTAATTCAATATTATGCGATCAAAAATGTTGGCCTATTTTCAAGATTCAACTATACCTTACTAAATATAACAAAAAACAGGCAGGAATATGGCAGGTGGTGCTGATCTAAAAAAAATACAATGGGAATATATTTCATATTTTCAATATTCAAAAAAACACTTTATCATAAGATACAGGGCCAGTTCAAAAGCTGCACACAGAAAATATTTTGTTGCCATCATAGAGTAAAACCAGACAACAAGCGAAGTTTGACATTGTAAACGTCAAACGTCAAAATAAGCAAAAAGGCCAGGTTTTGATCGCACAATACAGCTCGACAACTCAACTGGAGGCAAAGTGATAAGAAAAGATTTACAAATATTTACAATAGATGAGTAAAAGAATTATCTAAAGTGGGTATAGTTTGAATGTTACAAAATATACGTTTTGTACTTTATCAGTTAAATACAGATGTTGATAGATTGAAGATAGGTTGTCGTGTTGTCAAGTACTAAGTATAGTTGCATACAATCGGGGCGTTACTCCGACACCAATAGTATTAATATTTTGGTATTTTATTATATTAAACCTTCAACAATATGAATATTTTTGCTTAATTTTAGGCCTACTTTTATTTTAGAAGAAGAGAATTTGAAATAAGTTTTAGGCGACAAATTTAATTTTATTTACACAGTTTTTTTTTCCTTAGTCTGCCAAAATCAATACATAAAATGTCTCCAAACATCACAGAATGCTTATTAGCGTCAAGAGCAGGACATAGTAACATTTGAGACAAGAACACTGGTCACTTACAATACTTAGCCTAAGGCAATAGTAATCACAACATTCTTGCTCATACGACGAGGGTCATTCAAAAATAAACCCAGAGCCGAAGACAATAGAACCTATTTATGAGTTACGTCAAATTCGGTCATAATCAGTCAATTTATTTTCTATCGACTCTAGATTTTTTTTTCTTACAATATTTCACACAATAAGGTGAGTATGTAAATACATTGAAAATGGAATCCAAAACTAACAATTTTTCGTCTTTTAAATTGACAATTTAGAGCTAGGATAATGAAACTATAACAAGAATAAAATAATCAACAATTTGATAAAACCCATCAGTGCTTTTGAGCGCAAAATTATTATAAAAGTATAAAAATAAGTACCATTACATACAGCCCCCGATTCTAACATAACGGACAGGTCGCGGTGTAAGTTGCGAAAGTTTAACTAGTTATAAGCGTTCTTAAATTGCACATTTATATAACAACAACATCGTAAAGCGTCTGCCAGAACATCGGCCTACAGTAAAAATGTCTTCATAACTATTTACAAAAATAAATATAAAATTCACCTAAATCAGGGGGCTGCGAGGAAAAGGAACAGGACTCTCTCATTCTAATAAAGATAACTTCTCAATTTGTACACAACTAGTAAACGATTTAATTCGGCAATGTCTTGATGCACTAGTGAACTCTTGCGCACAGTTTTAATATTATTCCATGACAACTTTATCATGCAAGCCGCCTTAGCAAGCGCGAGCGATTCCGTACAGCTTATACTTGGCACATCTCAGCCTAAACAAACTATGGGTGTTGTTACTTATCTTCTATTGATGCAAATATGTTATATGCTCTCAAAGACGAGGTTATCCAAAGGTTCAGTCAAACAGATGATGCAAACATTACTCCTTTCTCAGTTACAAACGGTAATATTCTAGCCAAGGTTTCGTCAGTAATATCCAGTGTCGAGGAAGCCCACACTAACACACAAGTCTCAGTCATTCTTAGCTAGTACAATTACTCCTCCTCACTTTAGTCTATCAATTAATCTATGATTATTGCGTACCAGCAGTCCAGCAAGCGCAGCAGACGTAAGCTGTGAGTATCACATCACTCGCTTAGGTCCGACGAATCCTCGGCGGCCTCTCCCAGCAGTCAGTTGTCATAAAATTCTGGAAAAAAAGATTTCCATAAGCCAGGTGACAAAGGCTCGTGGCAGGAACTCGGCAAAAAATTTTCATGATACAGGCAGATTGACGGGGATCGTTACTGTCAACGGTGAAGGAAGAGAGAACAAATGAGAGGCCAGCTTTCGTTGTGGTACAGGCATGTAATGAGGGATGAGACACGAGCCACGAAGAGAGTAAAGTATAAATGTGAGTGGTAGAAAAAGATGAGTAAAGGCGAAGGGCGGGAACTTGGCGGAGTAGTTACCTAGCTAGGTGTAGGCATGCGTGGTGAGCAGCGGCGCGAGCGAGTCGGAGGTGTAGCTGCGCACGCGGCTGAAGGCGAAGGGCGGGAACTTGGCGGAGTAGTTACCTAGCTAGGTGTAGGCATGCGTGGTGAGCAGCGGCGCGAGCGAGTCGGAGGTGTAGCTGCGCACGCGGCTGAAGGCGAAGGGCGGGAACTTGGCGGAGTAGTTACCTAGCTAGGTGTAGGCATGCGTGGTGAGCAGCGGCGCGAGCGAGTCGGAGGTGTAGCTGCGCACGCGGCTGAAGGCGAAGGGCGGGAACTTGGCGGGCGTGATCTCGAACTGCGTCCACTGGTCGCGGCGCGTGCACACGGAGTAGCGGCGCCACGACAGCTGCGCGTTGCGCACGCAGCGCATGTTGCGCAGCTCCAACTCCTGCGGGGAGGGGGGCACAGTCAACAAACGCCCCACTCAAAAGTATCACACAGAGCGGCCCGGGCACCGGTATTACCCATCAGGTTTTATCTGCGACTCGGCTTAAATCCAGCTGCCCTGCCACTGGCACAGTGCGTAGCATAAATGCTACCAAAGGATTATAGTGCTTAGCGCATGGCGCTAGCCGTGATATCATAAAAGAATACGAGATAAGCGGAAAATACCACGAAAGTGTACCAAAGTTACTGCTGGAAGGTCGTCTATACACAAAACTTGAGCCTCGGTTATGTAGAAAATTATGTACTCAAAGATTCATTTCCAAGATTGAATTGTTTCAAAATGAGGTCGATATAACTTTTTATCAGAAATTTTTATTCATATCCCGTTAACTCGTTCTATAAACGAAGCTGACCCAAAAATATTATAAAGAAGATTTCTAGTAAATAACCGATTTATATTCATCCGAATCTATAAAAGACTACTACTACTGCCCAAAAATATCAAAAGAAGAATAACATTATTTATATATTTATTATTATTGGCCTTTTCCACCTTTTGTAAGTCCATTGTGTCACACGTGTAAGTAAATGTATTTTCTTTCATTCATTCTTCTTTCACCTGCATATTGTACACAAAAAAGGTAAAAATTACAAAAAATAAATAAGACTTACCATGTGGTAAGTCTGTTCTTGTTGTTCGACCTCCTTGCGCCGCGAGCGGAACCGCGTGTTCGCGATCTGTATGTTCTTCTTGTCCTGCGTCTTCTTCACCACTATCACAACCTGCAATACATCTTTAGGTGAGATAGCTATATTTTTTTAATGATTCTAAAACATATATTTTAGATGAATTTGGATAAACCATCTATCTGAGCAATGGAGAACAATATGACGAGCGGAGATGTCATAATCAAGACCAATCTATGACAGATATCTCAAGGAACCCCAACGCCTCATGAACTTTTGATTTTATCGGTCACTAGTACCTGATCGTTTTGGTCATGCCCACCGTACGAATTTTACCTATATGAAAGCGCCTGATCTACCTGCCTTATGGCAACTCCGCTCATCTTTCCGTCACCCGTGATCTCAATACTAAGTAGGATGACCACGAAGTTACAAAATCTTCACGTATAGAATTTTGTTTTGGTTATAGTAAAATTAATAATAGATTTCTAGTGTGAAAGAAGACTAGAACATCGGTTTTTCTGAATCAGCAGGCGAATACAAAAAAATAAATTTATACATTATTCTCTCATCTTACCTTTTCGCCAATAAGTCGGTAGTGTCCCGCCAGTATGCCGAGGCTGGTCTTGGCATGGCGGTAGCGCAGCTGTGCCACGCAGTTCGCGGGCTCGTCCGCCGTCGTCCACATCAGCACCAAGCCTTCCGAGAAGAACCTGGGAGAGAATAGAGGAAATAGGTATAGTTACCTAAAGAATATTTTTACACTGATCACCACATTTAAAGCGTTATTGGACAAAATCAGCCCACCTCTGTCCCCTTTCTCGTTTATTTTTTATATTTGTTACTTTTAATTCCGTATTGTGTGACATATATCCAAAAAGGAGCTAATAGACGGGCCCAGAGAAACAAATTAAGCGACTCATGAGTGAACTTCAGTGGTTTCCGTTTTTATTTTAATAAAATGCTGAACATCTCAGCATTACAGATTTCTCAAAAAGGAATACTTTACAGGATTTATTGAAGTAAACGATACCTTTAGGCACCTTAATCAATAATTCTGAGCACAGAATTAACACAAACGAAAACTAGGCGCGATTTCAAAATTAATCTATAGCATTATGATACATTAAAAATACCAAAACACAACTAACCTGAGGTACCTATAGTAGTCGATGAGGTACCAGGGCTTATAGAACTGGTCCTGGAAGGAGTTCTCGCCGTGGCGGATGTACGTGGTCTTGCTGATGTAGACGCCGTTGAGCTGCACGCGCGGCCGCGACACGTACATGTGCCGCCACGACGGGAAGCCGCTAGCGCGGGGGGTGCCGCATTCTATGCCCCACGTCCTAGTAATGAATTTAATATGTTTTTTTATGGTGATTTGCAACTAGGTTTGTGTTTAGCCCAGTATACTGGCTCATGACGTCTTGGATCGACTCTGTTTTTGGCTTGTGTGCCGCTGCATGCTTTTGAGACTCATGTAGGTGACAGTACCTACATGAGTCTACTACAGTGCCAGTATTAAGATACCGTCGATTGGTTCCGATATACATCTATCTATACATATAATAAATCTGTAAAAAAACTGTGTCTGTACATTGAATATATTAAAAAAATTATAATTGGGTGGGATTTAGAAACAGCAATGGAGCACAAATCCAAAAAAAAAATTGTCTGTATGTCTGTTTGTTTGTACACGCTAATCTTCCGAACTACTGAACGGATTTCAATGATTTTTTCTTTGTTGTATCAGTATTAAGCCTGGTCAACATATAGGCTATAATTTATCTTCGATACTTGAAGACCTGATGCAGAACTCCAACAGACCAACAAAACTATAAGAGATACAAAAATGGTGCCATGGCAAAAATTGTTTCATGTGATGAGTTTTTTCAGCTGAGATAATAAATTTTAAGATCTGGAACACCTGATGTGGAACCCCAAGAGCCCAGCTTCTCTGTACCATATACAGGTATGACGTTTTAGCAAAAGTTGTTCAATTTGATAAGCACTTTCTATTGACTTATAGAAATTGAAGATCTAAAACACCTGATGTGGAACTCCATCGGCCCAGCTAGACTATAGCATATAGAGGTATGACGTCTTAGCAAAAGTTGTTCAATCTGATAAGCACTCTCTGTTGACTTATAAAAATTGAAGATGTAAAACACCTGATGTGGAACTCCAGGAGCTCAGCTAGACTATAGCATATGAAGATATGACGTTTTAGCAAAAGTGGTTCTATCTGATAAGCACTCTCTATTGACGTATAAACATCGAAGATCTGGAACACCTGATGTGGAACTTCAAGAGCAATACTACACTTGAAATGAATAGAAATGAATGTTATGAAATAGGTATGGTGAATCAAAAAAACTAATTTGTCCGTCTTTTAGATAACCCTAAAATAATGGACATGTATTTTTCTTTTCTCTCTCTCACAAACAAATAATAACGAAGATACAACAACGCTTGAATTTCGTGTTAAGTCACTGCTTAGTACAAATTTTACTTAGCTAGACGTGGCGTCACGAGCCCTCACTCTCCGACTTTGTTGCGTTATATCTCACTATTATTTTTTATGTCTCTTCCAGACCTCGGGACTACAGAGTTCCGAATTTTTGGGAGGCAAACGTGGGGCCGAAGCCAACACGCTGAAGCCCTTTTGAGACAACTTTAATGAAATGGTGACACAAAACCGACGATTATCCCTTTATACACTATAGAAATTAACCCAAGGACAATCCCCGGTGGACGTCGTTAAAAAAAGACAATCCCCGGTTCTGTGCTAAACTATTGCTAACTATGGAGGAAAACTACTTGGGCTATTGTGATGGGATGTTAGTGGATGACAATGTATTAGGTACATGTAAAAATGACAGGTGGAGACTCGCCACCTCACTTACAGGGCCCCCGGGAACCAGTCACTGAATTGCAACAAGAGGGCAACAGGGACATGAGCGGCTGAAGGGTGAGGATACCTCGGCGGACTTTAAACGCAGATTACGCGCTCCCTGTGCTTACCATGAGGCACCTACCCTCCGAGCAGGGCTACTAATCCTGCTCTAGCGACTCCACTCTGGACGGCCAAGCCAAGCCAGACGCGTGAGACCAACCCCCGTCATGGTTCACTCCGACCGGCCGGAGATGGGGGACAGTATACTCTCCCTGGAGAACTCAGTATATATAGACCCGCGGGGTCGCTACTCCCCGTCATCAGCCTCAGATGTCCTGCGGTGCCTATATCTCATTATTATTGTCGTTATTATCTCAAGAGCCTTTGTCCCAATTATGTTAGGGTCGACTTCCAGTCACGATGCAACTGAGTATCAGTGTTTTACAAGGAGCGACTGCCTATCTGACCTCCACAACCCGGTTAACCGCTCAACCCAACACCCCTTGGTAAGACTTACTGGCTTCTGACTACCCATAACGACTGCCAAGAATGTTCAATGACAGCCGGAACCTACAGTTTAAAATCCCCTCCAAATAACGGTCATTGGTATCCAAAATATACGTAGAAAGTACATACGAACTTAGAAAAGCATTGGCAGGCACTTGCAAGACCTGGAATCAAAGACGCACGTTCATACTTGAGAGATTGGTTGTCTACCCACTAAACCACCACGACATCCACTAAGTCACCACGACTTTGTCATCTATTTAATCTTTTTTTACGTAATAATACGTGTAATATTTTTGCCACACACAACTTAAATGCGGACTAATTAGAATCACTACTTTTATCCCTATGGTCACGTCTATTGCGGTTCAGTTCTCAGCGTTTTGTTTAGTCTGCTGTCCTTTTGCCGTTAAAGTCCAAAAATTAAATATATGGAACGTTTCTAATGGTTATGCGTATTCCGTTGTTTTCAAGTCAACGGGCCCTTAAAATTCAATATCAGACTATTCAGATCTTTGATTTTGCTGACCCCGTAGTCGCTGGCATAAGGGACAGGATCCGCGTACGAAGTCGCGGGCAGAAGCTAGTTATAAATAAATAAATAATTGACGCCATAATGATAAAAGTGTTTGAGCTCATTTTTTGCCGCAGTAATACAATATGGCGACACACCATTACAAAATATCGTCAGATTCAGGACATCGCGAGCACTCACTAGTATACCTACTGGAATATATTTCGGAACCACCGGAACCATTTATATTTCACCCCAGATAACTTCCAAATATGTTTACATGCCCTTTACTTTTTGCACACCTCCTAGAAACTGTTTTTATGCAACTACTTGACCAACTTGGTACTTGACCAGCGTTTTCAGTCACCACTAACTTTAGTTCATCCTACTCACTTGACACACAGACTCCGCCAGATATCGGGCTCCCTGGCAGCACAGTAGAGGCCGCGACACGCGCCCGCCACGCGCTCCAGCGAGCCCGCGTCCAGCTCCGCGCTCACCACCCAGCGTAGGAGCACTAGGATCACCTCGTACGGCAGCCAGGAGATGTGACCACCCTGTGTGTGATGGATAAATGGGGTTGAGTAAACTCTGGCAGGGGTGGATCTAGCCGTCAAAAAGGTTGCGGTGCATCTTTCCAGAATGGTTGACAATTTACATCCATTAAATTCAAGTATTATAATCAAGTATTCAATAGGTGTAATACAAAAGGCAGAATATCCATAATTTGGTACATAGAAGAAAACATAAGGGAAGTACGTAAGAGTGTAAACAGAGAAAGGACATAAGGAAGAGCACAAAAGAGTTACACAGGGGAGTTAATAAGAGTATTTTGGGTACTTAAGAGGTTAAAGCATATAAGGTAATTCATTGGAGAGCACATAGGGCTAGTGCATGGGATTATACCAGTAAAAAATGGATACATAATATGGAGTATAAAGAAGTGTTTTGTCTGCTGGGGTCTAAAAATCTCAACTTCACTTTGACATCGGCATCACTAATGGCTTAATAAGATACATAAGCAATATACATAATGTAAACATGAATATCTCCACTTCTAAAACCTTTTCAACCAACCTTAGCAGGATACTCTTGCTCGCATAGCACTCCCCTCCTGGCGACGATCCTCTGCAGCCTGGCCAGCAAGTCCTCGCCTTCCACCGCGTCTTCATCATCACTGGGATGCTCGTTGTCAGGCCTGGCTGCTTCCTCCGTCTCTGATTCTTCTTCTGCAGAATAACAAGATTGTTTTATACCTTTATGCTAGTTATTTTCTTTATTTCTTGAGGAGAATTATGGGATTTTGGCCTTGAACATCATTACTCTAGAGAGCAATACAAAAATCTATAAAATATGTATGATATGTATGGGTTATGGGCCAGCTGACATCCACAATTGGTAACTACATACCCAATGCTTTAAACAAAAGACAAATTACCAACCTTCCTGCCCTTATCCTAATCATTTTATTTGCAGAAAGTGCAGCAATATTTTCTTCTTGACTACATACTTTCCTATCTGCCGTCATGTTGCAGGTAATTTCTAAATAAATCGACTTTTACATAATTCTGTAATCCAAATTAGTAATCCAATATATTATAATTGCCAATCTATTAAAAATAAAATAACCCCCTACCTTCAGGAGTATCAGCCTCTGCCCTCAGCTCGTCATACAGGCGCATCTCGACGTCGGGCAGTATCTGCATCGCGCGCTTGTAGTGCTGTATAGCTTCGTATAGCTTGCCGCAGCGCTCCAACTCCACCGCCTTCAGGAACAACTGCTTAGCCTAAATGTAAAAATGAGGCTGAGTGAATGCCAGACTACATAATATATTTGTCTGTGTATGAAGCTTGAAACAGAGATTTTAAACCATTCAATGTGGTGCAGACAAAAATTGCACACATATGATTTAGGTTAGGGAAATAAACTTGATACTGGCAGGTAGTAGGTACACATCTTAACTTGGGACAGTTTTCTAAGCCAGATTATACTTATTTACTACTATAAACAGTTGTTTGTAACAAGTCTTTTTAGTAGAAGTTTATTGATCACTTTTGATAGCAAAGAAAACGGTTAAAATACAAAATGAATTGGAGATTTATCACACTTATCCACATCCTACCTTATCCTCATCAGAGCATTCCTCAGGTTCAGTAAGCTGGACCTGCTTCTGGCGCAGTTCCCGTTGCGGCGTGGAGCTCGCCTCCAGCTCACGTTGCCATTGCTGACGGAATGCTTGCAGTTCATCATCAGCTGCATTCTGAATACAAACAAATATAGGGTTTTAGAGGTGTACTGAATGTTTTGTGCAGTTGACAGATGTCAGTTTTTAGCGGTGGTGCCATATTGTTCATACTGAAGGATAGCAACTGATGGATAAAATCAAGACGGCTGATGTGTTCAAAGCTAAGCTGGAGGATAAGAGAAGATTAGACCTATATCTTTACACAATAGTCAACAGTACCCACACAAAGTATTGATTATTATAATCTATTGTGATTTGCACAGGTGGATATGTGAGAACACCATGTTAACATGGTGTATAAGTGCATGCTACAAAAAAAATATAAGAAAATGAATTGAATGAATTTGAAAAGAAAAGTCATTTTCATATCCCTCACTTCCTATTATTATAGGAAGCCTAACAGAGTATATGAATTACGTTATGTGGTGCAATAACACATTTGGCCTTGAGTTTAACTAAATGATAAAAATCATTATTTGATTATCTTGAAATATGAGGCCTTGCAAAAATACTTCTATAAGTATTGCTATATTGTCAACTAGCTTCTGCCAGCGGTTTCACCCGCATCCCGTGGAAACCTCTGCACGAACCCGGATAAAAAGTAGCCTATAGCCTTCCTTGATAAATGGGCTATCTAACACTGAAAGAATTTTTCAAATCGGACCGTTCAAACAAACAAACAAACTCTTCAGCTTTATAATATTAGTATAGATAAATTAAAAAAAAAGGCTACAGTAATTTCGCCCATACCATGAAAATAAATGGACCCAAATCAGATATCAGAGTTGTAGGTATTTATAGGTAGGAGAGGTATCAAATCATCTTTCAGCAACTTTATTGAAGCAACTAGCTTCTGCCAGCGGTTTCACCCGCATCCTGTGGGAACTACTTCCCGTACCGGGATAAAAAGTAGCCTATAGCCTTCCTCGATAAATGGGCTATCTAACACTGAAAGAAATTTTCAAATCGGACCAGTAGTTCCTGAGATTAGCGCGTTCAAACAAACAAACAAACTCAGCTTTATAATATTAGTATAGATAATTATTTTTAATGCATTAGAATTTGTTTACAAGCACAGCAATAAGCTCAGCAATTGCAGGCACAGGCACATAATTTTTCAGTTGCTACATATTTTTTCATACATAAATGCATATCAGAAAAATGTAACATCATAACGGTTGGGTGTCATATTTCCCATATAAATCTATTGTATGAAAAATATATAGTTTTAAAATAGCAGTACACATACTTATCAAGAGGAATATTAACTACAAACCAGGGTAATTCCCTTACCTGTGAGTTATCCTGCACAGACAAGTTATCAATTGTGTCAGTCACATCCAGTACTTCATCTAGGGAAACTGATGAAGGGTCTTCCTGCTCCTCCCCCTCGCAGTCCTCACCAGCTCCACCAGTAGCAGCTGCTGATACTGATGCCTAATAATTTAAATTAAGAATTATTTATTTTTAATGTTCATGTAATGTGTGTGGAGTTCTCACATCTACAAAACCCTTGTTTCTGTTTGAAAAATGAACTGATATTACCTTATTAGAAAGTGTAAAGAATGAACTTTCATTTAAATGCATTTCAGTCAAACTGAACTCTAAACTTATGCCGTCTTACCACAAAAACTTTTTAACGTCAGTTTAAGACTTGTCTAAAAAAATGTTAAATTATGACGTTGACATGGTTCATTTTGGAGCCACATTTTTTTTAGACAAGTGTAAAACAGTTGCTAAAGTTTTTGTAGTAAGGGCCAATTGTGTTTGTAAGCCTCTTTGCTTGGCCCACAGTTAAATACAAGAATACCGAATATGCGACGTAATTTAAGAAAAAAGTTTGAAGGGATAAAATCGAGGGTTGAAGAGTGGTACTGATGTCTACGTATTTTTTTTTTATTGGTGACACAGTTTTGGGCTCCAGAAAAATTTATAATTGTGTCAAGGTCGCACAATATGAATAGTGTAGCTCAGATTTATTTACCAAAATTTGCATATTAAATACAGTCAATGATCAAAAGTTGCGGATATTAAAGCTCTTGTTATCATCAAGTTATTTCCCTACTAAGATAAAGTTAAACATTGTACGAAATTGATCACTAAATCATAGGATAACTAAATGTGCAGATTTCTTACCATTTTTATATGATAAAAGTTTTTAGCAATTAAATGCAACACAGATTTTTATTTTCAGTTCGAAAGCGTTATTGATAAGAGTATTAGCCATTTACAAACAAAGTCCAGGCTTCAGACAAACTCCATTCGCATTGACTGTAGGGACACGAAAAAAGTATCGATGCTTTGTGGTATCGAGTACATTCCAGTTCGATACCGATACTTTTGTACTCGATACTTTGCAGTCGATACTTTTACTCAATAAGTACTTTTTCCCAGGTATCGTATCGAATGAAGAATTTAATTTAACAGCGCTTTCTAGCTCACTCGTTGAAATGTTTTAAGACACTCTGTCTTAAAAAAAGAAACGACATTTGATTTCTGGAGCCACCATAAGAAGTTGGCACACACTAAAAAACAGAATAATAAAGCAAGTTCTTCATCACAGCCTGAAATGAAGGATGAATTAAGCTACTACTTATCGGCACAGGTTTCGCCACTTTCAGTAGATCCCTTAAAACAATGGGAAGATATGAAAGTAGTTTTCCCAAAATTATATTAATTGGCACTAGAATGAATATATATCAATCACTGCGACGTCAGTACCTTCAGAACGATTATTTTCTAAAGCAGGAAGTACCATCACAAAAATTCGAAACCGCTTATCTCCAAAAAGGCTCAACAAACTTCTATTTTTAAGTGACTCTACGGAGGAGGAATGGGAACTTTAATCTACTACGCGGGTGAAACCGTGGGACACTGCTAGTTTTTAGTATACCTCAACTTAATATTGTTTCCTTTTGCTACATTTTCGATTTGTTTCATTCATTCTATTTTCCATTTTTCTATTATTCTATTAAATTTGTGTAGGTACCAATACCATTTGTTTTTTATGTCCTGCTGAACTGAAGTAAAACTGACATTATTTACTAACTGATATTGACCTAGCAAATTTTGATCTAAAAAGTACTCGATACCTTGAAGTATCGATACTTTTATTTCGATACTTTAATGAGTACGATACTTTGTTATCGATTCTACTCATGAGTACGGTATCGATACTTTTGCTTCGATACCGTGTCCCTAATTGACTGTATTTATTCTATTTTAGGTCGCAGAAAACGAAAATATTGAAATCAATTCCGCGTTCCAGTATACAATCAAATCGAATTGGACATACAATAGCACGTACATTTTGGATGAAAGACGAATAGCAGGTATATAATAAAAATAATGAGCATTTATGTGCGGATAAAAGAGAGAGAATATCCGAATCTTTACACAAATATGATTGAGATATATGACTGATCGATTATTTAACCTGGAACACATTTTGACAGCCTCTTTCAATTTTTTTTTTCAAAGATCGAGAGAGAGAAGCGAGATTTGACAAAACCAACAGAATCGCCTAAATGAATAAGATTATCGATTCTTGATCATAAAAACTGTGGAATCCTTTCAAATACATTTTTACTCGCATAACATGATAAAAATGTGTACAAATGTGAGCTCAACCCAAAGTATGGGTCTCTTTTTCATTAGTGGCAGCCAAGCAAATTGTTGACCACTTACAGAGCCAGAACAGAACCTATCTATTTAAAGTCGCTTCAAAATGAAAAATATATATTTACAAATCTTTCTTTTATTTTATTAAGCTGTGATGTAGCATAAACACATTTTCTAGTAAAATTACCGCAACATAAAACATTTAGTAAAATTAAATACCCACACTTGAAATACTCTTCATAGGCATTTGCGATTCATTTAAAGTTCATAATATTGTTATATGAATATTGATTACTCTTGATTTCTCCTCTTCAAGATACAATAGACTGTTCACCACAATCCAAAAATACAATAACATTAATGTATACATAGAAGCTAACAAGAGAAATACAATCCCAAACGACGTATTACCAGCCATCATTATTTTTGCAGAAATCACCACAGCGATTCCGAAGCTACCTGCCATATACACAAGCAAAGCCCATAAATACAAAATGATACACTTTCGGGATCCCAATTTTACAGCCACGGCTATTATTATGTGGGAAGTAAAAACTAAAATACCTAAAAGACTATAAGCCCACTTAATTCCTGGAACATACCACTGAGGTAATCCATTCTCATGTAAAATATCAATCCCAGCTGGCGTAGCCAAAACTATACATGCCACCGTAGGCAATATTCCTAATAATGCTATTATATATGTACCTATTTTTACGGGTAAATAACAACAAGAGCCCACAACAGGGCATGGATATCCCATTGCATTAAATCCGCCAATTGCATCCTTGCGTTTTTTAGGTGGTTTGAATTTTGGTTCCTTTTTGGATACAGCCATGATTGTGCTAATAAATTAAAATATCGTTTTATTTGCTCTTAATAGTTCAACTCCTTGTAATAATGCTTGTAATCTTGAATTTTGGCATCGATCCTTTCCAGATAGTTTAATTTTTGTTCACATCATGTTTCCGTCTTCTGAGTACGCTGCTTCAATTGTAAATACTTTCTAAAGTTCCACGTTAATCTTTATTACTGAATTCTACTCCAACTTTGGATAATAGATAAATATTTGCATTTATATAACTTGAAAATTATGACATTGGCACATATTTATGGTTGTCTTAACTACTAACAAACACCTCTTTTCACTGAAACCTCATCTTCATTCTTCTTTCGCAGGAAGAAGATTGCATGTAGCTGTATGAATACTTCTGTTTACCTACAAAAGAAATGAGCTTTACTTAATACCCTATATAGTGCTTAGTGCGAGTTTTCGTGAATTTTTTTACGGACTCACATGAGAGCGCGTATACTAAGATTTGTATGGAACAAAAACAGCTCCACCTAGTGTCAAAAATTGGAACCTGTTTTTGTTCCATACAAACAGTGTTGCCAACAGTTGTAGAAGCTTACCACCAGAGTCAACTTTTAAAACCACCAGAAAACCACTAACAAAAATTTATCCCACACTTAAAATCACCAAATTCACCACTAAAAAAATATTGTTTATATTTTATTGTAACCTAAAACAATTTAATCATCCAAAGATGTAACTCGGCAACGATAGAAAATTAAAACAGACAAAGCATTACATCTGTTTAGCAATTCATCCGACCCGATCCGAATCCTTCACAAATTATAATCGGCGTAGTAGTTTCACAAATTGTTTAGTTACGCATTTGACCAATGAATGAGTACTTAATATAATTATATAGTAGTCGTTCACCTTTTTGTTTTGTAGATGCTTTTTTGACATTCCGTGAGACTTCAAATCTCCATAGTAACTCCTTAAAGTTGTACCACAAAACTTACATTTCGCTACTTGACCCGCAGTACTTTCAACATTTCGCCACTAAATAGGGGACTTAAACCACCAGTATTAGTGGAAAATCCACTAAGTTGGCAACACTGCATACAAATCTTAGTATACGCGCCAAAGAGTAAAGTAATATATAGGGAAAAGAGAGCCCACTCACGAGTTATTCTTGCAACCCAATTTGACAATGCGCCATCTTTCTCTAAATTGGCCCCGAACTACCTACATAGCTATAGCTATAAAAATATTATAATTATGCATCATATTCATAACATTTTCTATTAGGGTAAGAAGCACCATATAACTATAACATTGGTTATCGTTATAGTTACATGGTGCTACTTACCCTAATAGAAAATGTCATCGTTAATATAGTAAAAGGTCGAAGGAAAACAAATAATTATTATATATTACTTTTTATTTACGCGTGTATGCGGAATGCAAAAAACCGCCATATTGATATTATTATGATCGGTTTTGTTAAGTTACTTGGAATACTGACACCAGGTCTTTTTAGATGAAATTTGATATTGGTGCTTTTTTAAACCGTATTTAATTTATTCGCCTATTATATCTTTTTTTAAAGTGTCTAATATTTTTCTCATACTTTTCTTTAATTAATATTGCATAAATAATTTTATATTAACAAACAAAATCGATTATAGTGTAGTGCCATCTGTTGGTAATTTAAGGTATCTTTTAGATAGTAAATAGTTTCCGGGCCAAATAAAAGGTGGCGACTCTTCGTTTACTTAGCTGTCAAAATGTACGGAGTGTCCTCCCCCTGATACGCGCTCTCATGTGAGTCCGTAAAAAAATTCACGAAAACTCGCACTAAGCACTCCTGTATCTATATCATTATCTATATTCGCAGTACATATTAATTACATACTTGATCAGATTCACGAGGTCGCCAAGGAATGGACGCTCTTTTTCATGAATTAGTCGATTTTCGAATAGACGACTACTTCACTGAGTGCCTAGTGCGAGTTTTGCAAGTTAATTTTTTCGATGCGAAGATTATCATACCATTGAATCACGTAGCACTTATCATAGAATTGTTTATTTAATAAAGTCTGTCATCGGTACTTGGTCGTATTACACTTGAGCTCACTTTTGCGAGTGTAAGCATTATTAACCGGCAAAATAAGTAAACATGTATATCTAAATCATGTGACGTAGCATACGACTCTTTATTTCAATAGACTTATAATTACGTATCGAGTTGCGAACGCACACAAAACTCGGAATCAGCACTCTGTTCCAAGTTTCAGTTTGAGTTTGACAGATGTGTGTGTGACGTCATAATATTGATCATGTCGTCACGTCAGCCATAATTTTATAATTATTTTAACAAATTCGTGCAAAATATGTGATGAAAACATTTTATAGCAACGCATAACTAGTAAACATTCCTTCTTACATTTAGTCTGTGACTTAGCTATAACATATAAAGATGGTAAGTAACCTCTTACGAGAATAGTTTCCTCCCTGTTGTATTTTGTAAATGACTCAATATCATTAGATTTCAGGCCGCAATATATAGTTCAAACGTTTTTTATGATAATGATATCCAATGCGTGCCATTTCTATGCATAATTTGCCAATTATTCGAATTGTATTGTTACCGCCTGTAATCTGGCATTTTCAGATGCAATTCATGTTACTATTCAGCCGGCAAGGCAAACTAAGACTGCAGAAATGGTACGTCGCACACCCGGACAAGCTGAAGAAGAAGATCACTCGGGAACTGATCACCACAGTGTTGGCCAGGAAGCCCAAGATGTGTTCATTCTTGGAGTGGAAAGATGTCAAAATCGTTTACAAAAGGTGGGTGACCTAATTCTAATGATATAGGCTTGGTTGACGCTTCTATCAACAAATCGGTGCCATAGAGTATATTCTATAGTTGTTCTAAATGTAACTACTATCAAAAGTGGTTGGTTGAGTTCATAGCAGTACAATAAATAGGTTTTACAGTATTACAATAGCATGATCAATATATGATAGATGTTTACCATGATACAATATTAATGATCATGATTCCATATTCCTTATCAGGATCAAGACCTTCTTTTAAGAAAAGTTATTCTAGCAAGCTAAGCAAGATTTGCAGAAATTTTGTAAATATCAAAGATGTAGAATGATATCCAGCCAGCATTTTGAAATTGCCTCCCACAACTAATAATAATTTTATCTCTGTCACCAGATATGCATCTCTATATTTCTGCTGTGCGATGGAGCAGGAGGACAATGAACTCCTCACTCTGGAGCTGATACACCGCTATGTGGAGCTGCTCGACAAGTACTTTGGCAGTGTGAGTATTTAGAATTCATAATATAACATAAAGGTTCCAAGAATTACAACTATAGAAAACAAAATAGAAGGCATTTTATAAATTAAACATCAAAGCATCTGCCAACATCATAAAGCTGAATAGTTTGTTTACTTGAATGCACTAATCTCTGGGAACTACTGGGATGATTTGTAAAATTATTTCAGTATTAGATTGTCAAGGTCTATTTATCAAGGGAGGTTATAGGCTACTTTTATTTAGGTGCATGAAGTACTTTCCATTAGGTGCTTCTGAAACTGCAAACTGCAGGCAGACATAAATAGCACTGTGGCCCAAAAACCACAGTATCTTATTGAGCTGCTAATATAACTGACTTTCATTTATTTCCAGGTATGTGAACTGGATATAATATTCAACTTCGAGAAGGCATACTTCATACTGGACGAGCTGGTGCTCGGCGGTGAGCTGCAGGAGACCAGCAAGAAGAACGTCCTGAAGGCCATCGCTGCACAGGATCTGCTCCAAGAGGTCAGTAGCCAGGATAATGAGCTTGTCTAATTAACTAGACTAATTAATATACACACCTATTTATTTGTGGCTTTACCAAATATTTAAAATTTACATTTACATAGTACATTTTTGCTAGTTAATTGTTCTTATGTATTACTACACACGTAGTAATGGTGTCCACGGCCGATTTTGGCCACGGCGGCTATTCTCATTTAACGAGATAAGCCAGTGCAAGAGCATTTGCGCAGACACAGGTGCACTCCCTATTCCTTCACTCTCATAACCCGATGGGACGGCAATCCGACACAATCCGAAAGAGATAGTTAAGCATTCTACATTCCAATGATAACTGAAATATTGGTGAACCACAAAGAAGTTGGTGTGTATCGTACAGTACCTATTGTTAGAGAGAGAAGGTCCTATGTCATTAGACTGGGGCTTACAGGTTTATATGTGCAATACCCATTAGGGAATATTTTAAATTTACACTATTTTAGCTACAAAGGTTATTAAGTTACTCAATATTTAATATTTTGCCTCTGAACAAATGTGTTGTGGTTAAGTCATCAAGCTACGCCTTTATTATGAAACCTCGATTATTTAGCATATTATATTATAAGAAACAGTTATTATGTAGTTCCTAAAATATCCAATTGATGTTTTTGCATAGTGGATATCAGCAACCAGTGATTAATTTTGTTCCTTTAAGATTGTTCAATTATTATTCTAATCAGTAATTTACAGAGTCAAATATGAATAGTTTATTTATTACAATGAGTGAAATAAGATTATAATTAGTTAGCCTTTTCCATCAGATTCTAAAAGTTAATTAATTAAATACTCACAATATAGAACTGCCGTATACATAGCTAGTTGCAACACATGTAGATGTTTTTATATAGATATATTAAATGAATAAAGTATATGAGTAAACTAGGTATATAAAGTGGACCAGTTGATAGGACAGTGGCCTCGGTAGTGCCTTTTGATTATGTACTAGATATTAACACAAATGTCCGCGAGTAGGAGCACTTGCCTTTTAGATTAAACTTCAAAGAAGCACTTACACATATCAATCTCTTGAACACCTGAAAACGTATTTATTTCATGTTGCCAAAGAATAAAATGGGAAATTCAGAAATTGAATTCGAAAAGTGTAACGTTAAATGCGCAAAATCCCCGTCACCAAATTCAGAGATATTTATTTTTCTTCGAATGGTAAGTTGTAATAATTTCTTGCATCTGTGGTGACGCTTTTTGGGCGAACTTGCCATCGGCGGATTCTGATCATTTTCAGGTTTTGCGTATTTAACGTTATACTTTATGCCTTTTTATCAAAATCTGCATAATGCAAAATGAAATAAAAATGTTTTTAGATTTTTCTCTACATATCAAAAATGATATTAAAAGCTAACTTTCTTAAAATCCTGCTAATACTGCAAAGGACAAACAATAATATAAAATTAAGAAATGCTAAGCCTAAAATGCAAATATATAAGAAAATATTATTATAAAAGTTAGTCAATTTAAATGTTAACCAATTTAAGTACTGTTAATGATATTAAAAACATAATACTCTTTATTTAACAACGAAAGAACTCTCCGATTTACACGAACATAGACTTACAAATCTCATAAAATAGCCGCGTGTGTTAAGCTAGACTAGTCTAGTCAAAAGTGTGGTGCAGTCGGCGATATTAATTTGCTCATTGATTTATTTAAAAAAATATTCCGTATGTGTATGTCTGGCCGAAAAACATAGATGTATCTTAACTTGGTTTGGGACACATCTATTGTTAAGTATAACTATATAACTTCTATTTATCTTGCACTGTGTTACATATTAACTTTTCATTAGTATATATTTTTTATGAATATATATAATACCAAGTCAAAATAAAGCATTTACGGGTCCTTAATAATTAATATCTTGATCTCTGGGTTCACTTCTATCCACAACATAAATGTCAGTTTTCTGAAAACACTAGTTTACTATGAATTTTCAAAGTAAATTATTGCTTCAAGAAAACTGACATTTATGCAGTTGGTGAACTTGGGTCTTAGGACTTGTTATTAACATTTCGCCGACTGCGTCCCCACGATGTGCTTACAAACTGTACTTCCACTGCACTCTGCTAATATTCTGGTTTGTTTCGGTGTGAACTGCATGCATTGGTGGCGGTCAGGACCTCAACGACGGATTGTTACACTGATGTCGCACAACCGCGGACTATACAATAAGCTACTTTATTCTCTGTGTTTTTAGAGCTTTTATTGCATGCTGCTTATTTATTTTTTTACCTATATTTATATAAGCTATATTTTATTTAAGTATGTAGCTAGCGTTTTCTTCAAACTCTTTTTTAGCTACTCTAGCATGGCTATATACTCAGCGTTATTACATTTACTATCACACACTCTCAGTATATAATACATACAGAATTCTCAGTAAATCATAATTAATCTCGATGGTAGATCTTTCATGCGATTTAATGTATTGTTAGTAGATAGGGAAACAGGGCGTCATTATAGTTAGTTATTATAATAGTTTATCTGTATATCGTTGCTTCATATATGTGTAGTTAAACTTTATGATTATCACATTGTATCTGGACACTGCTTTACTTGTGCTTCTTCACGTTAAAACAACACCGTATGATTGTGAAATTTAAATATTCCTCATAATGAGAGTTGACAAATATATTGCTCAAACATTGACTTTAATCACTCATTTTCTCAGTAATTATTAACTTCTTAATCAGGGTGATATCTTTTGTATTTTAACATATGGTAACATTTACATTTGTAAATCAGTGTCCTCTTGGTTATGGTCTGGCTGTTCATGCATTTATTGTAATGGGTTGTCGAAATACATTTTAAAAACAAATTAATCTGTTTTCTTGCATGTACCGAGTTCCTGTCCCAAGTTACCGCATCACGACTTACTTTTATTCTCATTATTCTCTAATCATACATTGTATACTTCGATGTTTAGTATAGTACTATACTAAAGGTGCGTTTTTAATGCTAGCTCCCGATTGCAACTGCCGACCGCACATGACACGACTGCGTAAAATCGGTTGATATCTGAGGGCGACTGCTCGTGCTGCTGCCGCTTCGATCCAAAACGGTTTCATGTAAATACATACAAACCAGTAGTGCAGCTGCGACCGACTTCATGCAGTCGCGGCTCGAGCGGTCGGCAGTCGCAGTCGACAGCCAGCATTCACAACTTACCTTTACAGTTTCAGTAATTCCTCAGTTTGAGTAACTCTTGGTGCGGGTATCCTGTGAGTCCGGTGTGGTGTCGTGGAGGTGTACATTATTATCTTTTCTAACGCTTTCCTTGGCGTGGACTAGACTTAACAGTTAGGTGTATTAACAGCATGCTAATGTTTCCAGTTATTAACATTTCAAATCAATTCTCAAGGGATAGTGACTAAAATATTTATGAGTTGACATTTCATTACAAATATTCATTTATTTTTAAAAATAGTATTAGAACCATAAAGAAAAAAACAGGTACCTATATGAACAAATTATTGCATTTGAAAATTTTATAGTGACTCGGAATTTACATTATTTTTGGTAGTAAACAGATTTAGAATTCAAATAGGCATTAATTATTCTACTATAAAATAGAAAGACCAGCAACTATGTATATTGAAATGTATGCATGGTAAAGTGTACATCCTACTATGAAAGATGTTGAAGCGTCTAGCTTAGCTGCATGCTCACGGCGTGATTGTGTTAGGACGAGACAGTCGACGCAGCCCTGCGGGAGGTGGGACTCCTCTAGCGGCCGCCGGGACTCCGCCCCGCCACAACTAGTGCCGCGACGACACAATACCATCGCCTAAGCATTCAACCACTCAGAAAAAAAACATTTGCCATATATTTTTACTACAACTACTTTTAAAATTTGTAACTATCATAGTTTTTGAATACGAAAAATAATCGATATTTTGTGACTCTCCTAATATTGAGCGACTGATAATGATGATTGGTTTAATATTGTCGTAAAATTTCCATTTTTAATATTATGATTATAATCTAGGTAAGTATTTGATATGGATGTATGACGGAATTGTTTTCTTCAGGCCAAAGTGGACCAAGATTATTGTCCGTTTTTAAATCATGATGTATTTGAAATTTTGTGAACTGCCAATTTGAAAAGTTCCATATTTATCGTACCTAATGACTTATTTTTAGGGTATTTTCTCTATAATGTTGTCCTATATTTTAATGTTTGTATTTTTCATTATTTTGTTCTGTTATCCTATTCCAATTTTATGATTTGTTGAAAACTGAGAACGAATTTATTTTAATTAGGATGATTTATTATGTGCCTAAGTTATTTAAGAGTTTATTAAGTTAAAACATGACGAATTTACCCGACTTCGAATTTGATTATTTTATTTCTTTAAGTGTACTTGTTGATACACTATTGTAGGCTTAATCAAAAAGTTTTATAGATGTCGCTAGCCTTTAAAGATTTTTTAAGAAAATTCTACTATTTGATTGTGAAATTAATATTATTGAAAAGTATTTGTTTCCAAAAGTGCTATTTAATATTATTCTCTCAGCAATTAATCCTACTTTATTTCACTACAATTTTTATTTTATCCCATCATGAAGTTATAAGAAAATAACCGATTATTTGATTTTTTCGAATAGTATAGTCATAATTGAACAGTTTGTGCAATAAATTGTATTTTATCTCTAATATGATAACGATCCGTTTATGATACATATTATGTCTATGTGATAAAATAACATATTTCTAATAAAATATATTTTACATGTTTTACATTTTTTACTTTTTATTGGGGTACCTTTTCTTGTTCATTGAAATTTCAAGAATTTATCCAAGCTTAATAATATAAATGCAGTCATTTCTATGTGGATCAGTCATTTAAAATCACATTATATCTAAAACTCTTCATATAAGTTATGGTAGGTACGAAAATTATAATCAGTCGATAACCGAAAAGCGATAGCTCGGTCTAACACGGCCACGAGCGACTCTGGCTCAGTGATAACCCTTGTTGCAGGAGGAGACGCCCCAGGGCTTCTTCGAAGACCACGGCCTCGGCTAACTGCGCCCGCGCACCGCACCGCAACACAGCGACAACCACATCACGTCACCAAGGATTTTGATATTAGAACCTTATATTAAAACCTCCTTTTGGTATTGTCGTTAACACCAAAAAGGTTGCGCTGTAAATCAATATAAATATGTAAAATATATTACAGAGTTTATATACCTTTTGTCGGAATTGAGATCATTATTATGTATTGTTTACAAAAAGTCTGTTGTATTGTATTCCTTCTGAAGTATAGCAGACTCGTTACAATTTATTAATTTCTCGGTTTATTTTGCGTAAGATATTCATTTTAGTGCTCACTCTCAAAAAGTAGATATTTAAAAACAAAGCATTTTTGCACTTGAAGGTTGTTTACGTAGATATAAATAGACGTGGCAACTATTGTGTACTTAATTTCGTTTTAATTTAATGAGATCGCACCGCTTTTAGTTATTATGTACTGTTTGTACGTAATGTTGTATCTATGAATCTAGTTTTTGCCACTAACTGTATGTAACTGTGGTGGAACAATTAATAATAGTTTGTGCCAAAAGAAGCATACATAGTAAGAAAAAGAAACCTCCTTGTCGGAACCAGTGCGGTACTGCGCTGGCGGGGCCCAATATGCTGCTGCGTCCAGCTATTCCGACGACGCAGCTGTACGTGTCCAGGCTGCACCATTCCACGAAGGTTGAGGAGGTCGTGGAATATCTGCGCGTGAAGACCAGCTGGACCTTGAGGGTCGTGAGGTTGGAACCGCGTCACAACACAAATTTTAACTCGTTCGTGGTGCGTGTTCCGACACAAGGTCTCGAGAAGGTCCTCAAGGAAGATTTTTGGCCGAAGGGTGTTCTGTACCGCCGGTTTCGTGGCCGGCTACGTGACACCAGTCAGCGTAACACGACGCCGACACATCGTGTGCATTAGTTTTAAGAATATTTGTTATGTATTTATAGTATGTTTAAGTTTTTATAGATATAGTATTGTATTTATATATTGATATGGTGAATTTTTATGTATTAGTTTATAAGTATTGTAATGTACGATATATGTGTATTTGTATTTTTATGGGCCCTAGTTGCCTGAAATAAAGGAATAAATAAATAAAAAAAAAATAAAAATAAATAGTGATTATATTTTCATACATTTCGCTTATGATTGTTATTCATGTTATAGAGTAGATACGTACCTATATTCTATCTCGTACGACACAGTATACCAGTACATTTCGCAATCCTAGCCCTCCAGTTTGTAATGAAATTGTTATATTCTACCGCATAGACTGCTGTGTTAGGGAAAATAAGACATTAGTGTATAGGATCAAGTATCTTGTTAGACGTACTTAGCAGTATTCATGGGATTCGGGAAGGCAGATATTTTTACCTCTTTATAAAAGCTTGGTGTTGATATGTCTCGCGGTTCAAGACTGTTCGATTCCACGTTTGTATACATTTCTACCTTTGTAAAGTTTACAGTATTTATTGCGCTATGTAATGTAAAGATAAATATTTATGCAAATTCCGAAGTCTTGCGTCAGACTCTAATCTCATATCACGTTTCATATCTACAAATATCAAGAGGCCTAAGAATCAAACATTCTCTTTGGAACATATTGCGTATTAAAGTATTATTAAGAATCAAATAAAAACGTCGTTTTATTTTAATATAAAATCTTTTATTATAGTGCGACTTAAATCTCGCTTCACGATACAAAATAGTTTTATTACAATATGCCGTATAAAAGCGATAAATAATTCAAAATTTAAGACATATTGACAGTCTTTAGTAAATAGAAATACATTAAATGATTTCACTTAATTAAATGCGCCATAACAATGTCGGTACAGCCTGTATACCGGCATTGTGGCTGAGCCTAACTAATGACAAGCACGACGCCGTCTCTAGCGCGACATAGTGCAGCGACTATGTACCGACCTCATTCCGTATCGCTACGCAAGGAGGTTGCGATATCGCTCACTGAAAAGTACAACAACGCGCTAAAAATACCATCCTGCCTGCAGCTTAAATACAAGATATAATATTAGAAAAATATGATTTTTATGAATTAATTGTTAGAAGTTTCTGTAGATTTGGACTCAGGTGTAGCCTTGACTTGGTTGGCGGTGGTGGGCGCGGAGTCCTGGCTGTTCTTGGGAGGTGCGGGGGCGGGGGGCGCAGGCTCTGCGGCCTGAGGCTTCTCTTTGGCCTGTTCCTCTTGTTCTCTCTGCTGTTGCTCGCTGGTCACTTTGGCGAGATGTAAGGCAGCTAGGAGGGCCGTGATGTAGCGACGCACATCCAACTCTACACCTGCGATAAACACAAAATCATTACATCTGCTGCCATGGTCACATTTGACGATTACAAGCAATCGTCAATTGACGACAGTGTGCATCTTCCCTGCAGTGTACGTAGGCAATAAGCCTTATATAACTGTTAGTGATTAGATTACGTTGCAATACGATTCGCAAGCTCAAGGTCGAGAAAGGTGACTAAATTGATATTAATTTGAATGTTGTCGCTATAAAGGTTGCTTGTTCATACGTAAATGTCAGAAGTAGAACGAATGTATTGTTTTAAGAATACAATATTGCATACCTTTCCTGTTATAAAGTTCAATTCTTGTTTATAAGGAAATTGTAACGTAACAAAAGTATCTAGTTAGCAATTATGAAAAAATGCAAGGCCTTTTAATTTTTTAACTAATTTTTGGTTGCTATTCTTTAGGTTACAGGAAATATAACATTGGCCAAGAGCAGTTGCTCAGCTTTTCAACCTAAGTTTTCTATCGACCTACCTGGACATCTACATTCCACTCTCCTAGTAAGACTAGCTTCGTTAAAAGAATTCTATAGTGGAAGTGTGACTGCCTATCTTATTAACACTGAAGACTTGATGATAATAGTAGTAGTTTACCTGAATTCCTAAGCTCGTTGACTTTGTACGCGAGATTGGCCCACACACGTCTCGCGGCGACCGCGCTCAGCCGGCCCACAGTCTGCACGGTGTGAAGCGCGGGATCGTTGCTCACCGCTACAATTTCGTCTACAATTAACAAACCATTACATTCGTATGAGAATGCCAACTTTAGAGGTAACAAGTTGACATGCACTTAGTACTAAGGTTAGGTAGAGCTAAAATGTTAGGGGTATTGCAGGCGTTGTATCATGCAAGAATTGGGAAGGTAGGAACTCAAAACGCAATAAGTAGCTACTCGAATAGTTAATGCTATGGGTAGGTAAGTATTTGTAGAAACATGCAATAATAAGGGTGGAATACCTACTCAAAAATCAAAGTTGTAGGTTATCAAGGCCAAGGGAATTCCTATATCATCATCTATTTTACAGGTAGAATTAGCGTCTAAATAATAATACCTCGATTTTTTTATTAAGTTATTTCCAGTCAAAATCAGTTGAACAAACAGTAAAAAAGGTTTACTTAAATTTCTAATGTTATTTTAAATGGAGTATAAGTAAGTATAATAATTTTATCAGATAAAAACGTTGTGTACTAAATGGACTAAGCTGTTAATTTCTCTTTATCTAAATTATGATAAGCTACTAATAAGTACAGAATACTGTGCGGTGCACCGCGACTGTGAAATAATTGCTCAATGATGTATAGAATTTCATAGTTAGCTAATGTTACTAAAATGTAGGTAGGTACGAGTATGTATGAGTCATACATGCATCTATTTTTGTTGCAAGATGAAGTGTGTATATGTAGCCAACGTAAGCAGAATTCATAGAAATTGTTTATTTAATTAAAACTTGTCATCAGCTATTTTCAATTTCTAGAGTTCAGGGATTATTTGGGTTGTACATTGAAACAACCATGTTAGTGGGATGCTATAATAACAAAATGATAATTCTTTCTTCATTTTCTAATCTAATCTACCCACCACCTATACATAATCAGTATTAATTTATCACAGGGATACTTAGATCCTTTTAAAATAAATACATCACAGGAATAGCCTGGTTCATTAGTCTAATTAATATTTTTGCTAATGGCAACACCTTCACCAAGAATAGTCATGATAAGTACTTCAATTAAGTATTACAAAAAAGTACGTTAATCATCGGTCATAAAAATAATAGTATACGCCAAGAACAAAGCCATGCAAATATGTGCCAAGAATAACAGAAACATCAGCATGCTGGACCCTACAATGACCGTGCATCCTACAGTTATATCTTGTACATGAACAAGTGACTCACTGCTGGTTTCTTCCTGGGCTCCAACTGCTGGCAGGTAGTGGTCTAAGAGTTGCATCGCATACATGGCTCCGGCATCTACGCTGTTAACTGCCTTCTGGCCGTATGCTGTTGAGAGGAGGGCGTTGGCCTTGGCCCAGGAGAGCTCCTTTAGGGAATGGACGCGCTGTTCCGCGGCTACGCGAGCTGTGAATACCTGGGGACAAAGAAGACACGTTATAGCTAACTATAAAACTATTTTGCCCCAATCAGCACTTTTGTACACCCCTGTGCTAGGAGAATACGTAAAGCATCTTGGAATGCTACTCAATAGCATTAGTAGGAAGTCGTTACAATTCCACGGCAGATACCGTCAGATGGATTTGACAAAACTGGCCCTAGGGCTTTTTAAGTGATTAAACCTGTAAGCTCATTCGATATTATGAGCTTGCGAAACCGGTTTGCAATAAAACCTACTAGGAGTTTTATATATGGCGTGGGAACATAGTGTAGATATGCATCTTAAAATATACGTAGGGTCTAGTTTGAGTTTATTTCTTTTTTTCAACGATAATATCACTTGGCAGAAACCAGTTACCAGCGGTTTATAAAAAGTCTTGTTCACGTTGCTTATTTTGAAGTAAAAGTGTAGGTACCTACTGTAGGTATTTTTAAGTATTTTCATAAACAAAGAACGCAATTCAACATTTAGGTATATTTAGCCGGCCGCTTATTGCGTCGTTTATAAAATGTTTACCTTCTCGTACTTCGTGAAGAATTAATCCGTATTATACTTAAAAGATACTTATCGGTTTATCTGCGTGAGAACTGAATGCATGAGGTGCATTCAAGTTAATCGGTTAATCGAACCATGCAATGATTTTAATCAATATTCGACTACTAAGTACACAAAAAACAAAGTACTTATGTATGTTTATGAATTAATTATCTAAATCTTAAACCTAAATTAATGTAACGGACTTTAATCGACAGTTACCCTTGAAACATATTAACATTGAATGTGACCTACAAAGGTGGAAGTAATGTTTGTCATAAACTACAGATTATCGACAACCTAATTATGTAAACACAGTGATGACTTGATGATCTAGTTACTGTAAATATTGCATATGACGCTGAATGGTAAATATCAATTTATTCGTCAGCGTAAATACCTGACGTGTGCATAGCCTTACGAAATGGAATATCTGACTAAAATAATATATGCCTGAAAATAACATGATCAGTGCGTCATTTAGGCTCCATAAATCCTTTTCAGCCTCGCACGTACGAGTATGTTACGAGGGGAACTAAAATTAGTAATCTGGTGACAAATTGTGCAATTTAAAACCCTCTACCCTTGTGAATTGCAACACGGGCCACGGCCCATAATGAAACTGAATATTTCCTCATAACGCCTTGAGGAAATAACTAATTACGGTCTAGTCTAGGTTCTAGAAAGGACAAAACAAGTGACTGCTCTAGTGCGGCACTCTTTGTAAAACAGTTTGGGCTCTAGTAGATATACATAGTCATCTATACTTTTACTTTTGAATATAATAAAGAGGATTTTGTTTGGTTCTACCCAAAAGAACTAACTAATGAACTGATATGAAAAAAACTTTCACTGTTGGGAAGCTACAACATCCTCGGCCGACATAAGCTGTATTTTACATTCTTGATACTATGTTACTATTGCTAATATGATATTAGCAATATGATATTACTCAATACCTAGATATTAGTAATATCTAGGTATTGAGTACTTTTTTATTTTGGCTGTCCTTTGCAACTCCTGCTTTAGATTGACTACCGTTCTGGAACATCCCAGAATGGAATATTATTCTAGAACACCGGCCTTTGTTTTATCCAAACGGTGTTTTATCACCATGGTAACTAGTACCAAGGTTCTTCCATTCCGGTTCATTGTCCAGCGCGTGATAGATGTTTTATCTTATCTGTGCAGCGGTCGCCGATGTCATAAAAATAATCCTAGCGCGCTCACGCTTGGCGCTAAAGAATTTTTGGGGAGGTTTTATTTATAACTGAAACCTAAAGATAGTTGCCCCGTCCTGTATACTTTCAGATGCAAGAGATACTTCTTCGTTTGCACAAGGAATTTGGGAACGATCCACAGCGATCACTTTGATATCTTTTTAACCGATTTCCCAAAAGGAATAGAACCATAGAACATGACCGAAGGGAGGATTTCAACCGTGTAGGTAAGTAGGTAGTAATATTAATTTGTAGGTAAGCCTAGCCTATACAATATATTGACAAAGTAAAGTCGTTGAAGTATTTTTTATAATTTTGAAGGTGAGGGTAGGCACATGTTTTTAGAAAAGTTTTACTGTTCCATTTTTTAACCATTCAAAGAATAGAAAGAGGGGACCTAGTATACTTTGATGGACTATTCCAAGAAGAATTTCAAAAGTCTTTCTGAAATTACATAGATTAGAGTTTACAACTTCAAATCATGTTATGAGAAACAAAAACCTACTAGGCTGTTATCAGTCACACGTTGAATAGCCACAACAACGTGATGGCTCAGTCTTAGATAGCATTCACAAGTACTGGAATGTACCCAACTTAGTGGAAAAACATTGGTAGGTACGTATTACATAAGTTGTACTGTCTACCGGTTATATGACTAACGGCTCACCTGCCGAGTTTGTGCAGTGAAAACCTGACATTTTATGTTAAAGAAAGTTTTATTCAATTACCTAGTTTGTGAAGATAAAGTGAAAAGATGACATGATGGCTACCCACTTTTAGATTTGTACAGAAGCAGGATTTAAGCTTCAAGGGTAAATTAGATTCAATTGATTTGATCAATAGTCCCCTATATAATCTACGTTCAAGGAAAGATCTTTTTAGTAACGTTTTGAAATAGGTACATTATATCATTGTTAATGCTCCCCGTTACAGTACAATAGGAGTGCCTACATCGTAGACAGGAATGTCACGCAATTTCATAATAAAGAATGTGCGGTTTGTTAGCAAGAAACAAGTGATCAATTTCCAGGTGAAACAACCGCAAAGGTAGCGAGTTACTAACTACCGGTTACATGAATGAGTAGCACACACATGACCACATGTGCATGCGACTCCCACCGAACCGGTCCGAGCGCTTCCGACCAACGGATACTCCGAAGCCGATGTTTTATAAACAAAAACAGACGGATGACGCTCCGTTATAAAATGTAATAACATTGTATTGTGTGCGACATAATAGTATCTGTTCTCAGATAATGCAACATCCTGCCGGTAACAAGTGCACTGTGCACGCTATGTTCTATCGTGAACTACTTCCTCGACTTTAGATAACGAGATACGAGTACATCCGCGTCCGCCATGATCTTTTTATAAATCGAACTTTGAATACTGATAGCAGGAACTTTTTATTATCTCTGTTACGTTACAAATTGGTTGCCGGAATTAACTGCACTAATTAAAACATGACATGATAAATTTTCGACTTAGTTCGAGATAAAATAACTGAGGGTATGTCGGGAATGTTTTTGAAATTTACGAATATTTTGATTACTTATTTACGATACAAGAAATGGCAGTTGCAAACTTATTGAATAGTTTTTAGAGCATACTATTAGTGTTGATGCACTATGAGAAAAGTCTGAGTAATGCGACCAAAACGGGTCGTGCTTGCCTCTCTCACCAACACTCTCCAAGTCTCAAAAGTCAAGTCTATTTTACACCCTAAATAAAAAACAGAAACAAAACTAAAACAAATGCCTACCTTGTTGACATGTGGCGAGATTCTAGACATGACTGCCTGTTTGGTGGTCTCCACGATGACTTTAGGGGGCTCCGCGACGAGTGGCACGCGGCGCTCCAGCTCATCCAGGGCTGCGGCCATTCTAACGTCACCTGCGGCCAGGGGGGCTGCTACGTAGGGTGCTGCTGTGTTTGCGGCGGCATATACACCGGCCTCGGCCGTGGAGAGTGCCCATTCTAAGAGAGAATGTGCTCCTGTGGAAATGCTCTGTGTTAATTGAATGTGAAAATGCTAGAGTAGTCAGAATCATATGCTAATATGCCTGTAACTATGTATTAGCATATTTTGATGTTTAATTAGCAGTATATAATGTGTTGGTCCCCTACCCTCATGTTCTTTTAAACTTCAAATAATTTTTGTAACTTTATCACAAACATGCAAGAATATAATATTTCGAAATATGTATAACAAAATGTAATGTAATGGATATGCAAACCAAACAGTTTGTGCAAGTGTAAATATTTGCAGACATAAGTATTTGGAAAGTATTAACAAATATTGTCATGACAAAGGCTTTGTTTCACAGGCTGATGTGGTACAAATTGCACATTTTAATGAAGAAAATCATCAAACAATAGATAATTACTGATCTCTTGTGATACTACAGAAATATCCTATCTAAAATGCACTGATATTCAAACGTAAAACGGTTATCTAACTACCCACACAGGTTAAAAAAAAAATACAGCAGTAAGCTTAATCCTCCTTCCTTCTAGAGAAGGAATACAAGCTGATCCAACACACAATGCATTCAAGGAGTAAATATTTCCTGTTTAGGTATCAAAGTCCAAACTCAAAAGTTGCACAATTTTTTCCCTAAGTTGTGTGGCACTGACTGAAGCATGAGGGACATCATTAGAGGGTTTTAAAAGTTAGAAATATATGTTCACAATGAAATCACATGTACCTTTAACTTTAGTGTAGAATGCTCCAACCTGTCCGACGGCAGCCCCCACAGTGGGCAGAGCCATCGCCTTCTGTACGGACTGCAGCTGCGGCATCGATGGGGCGCTCACTTCTGTAGCCATCTGCACAACAAAGACAACCATATTAATTTTCAAAGTTTGAAGGTAGACTAACAAAAGCTAAAGGAACATTCTAGGTCCCAGAAAATTGTTACAATAAAAAATTTAGACAGCAAATGATGATATTCCTACATATTTTAAAATGTAGAATAATGTAATATAATGTTAACTTGCAACAATTATTTCCTCAATTCTAATAGAAGTTGCAAGAAATAATTGTACCAAGTTTTTTTTTTCTTTACCTTCGTTAACAAAGTTAGCAAACCAAATTAATTGTAAGTAGCAGTAGAATTTGCAATTGCAAGTAGTTTTAAATATGCTAGCGTAGAAAAAACACAATTAAGCACAAGGAACAAACTTAAAAATATGAATATCGTCGAATAAAAGTTTAAAAATATAATAATAACACCTACCTTCAAAACTTTAGTAAACTGGTAAAAAACTTTCTAAAATACGAACAAGACGAAAATCTATGCTTAGAATTACTTGTTCAATGCGATTCAAGCAACTGACTGAAGTAAACTGACTATTAATTAGAAAATATATACGATGCTTGTAACTACAGCAAATGACGACGAATAATAATTATAAGTTTTATGATTCAACGCTTTGTTTGGACTTTGGTCCGCTTCCCCACTCCAATTTGATAATAAATAGTTGGGTCCAGGGTCTTTTCACTTAGTACATTCTTAACTTCTATGGACAAAAAGACTCTGGCAATACTTTCCTCTCTTCTCAACAGATGGCGTATGTGTCGCTTACTTGATTTTATTGAATTTTATAAAAAATAATAATAATGATTATGTTTAAGTACTGAAGCTTACCTTTTAGATTAAATGAAAAAGAATATAAAATAAAATAAAGAAAAACAGTATCAATTTTACTTTGTAGCAACACTGTAAGAAATTGGTGTAGAATCCGTTTCTTTTCATGCATATTAAAACAATTCCAAGCTGTTTATTTCTTGATGTATTTGCCTTATTTCTGTTTGGTTCTTTTTATTTTATTTAAATCAATCTTAAGATTTACTAATATAATCATCCCCGTCCGTCATCCCTCGTTACATTGCAAATTTAAATGCAAATAAAATATTAGTACATATTTATGAAAATAGAGATAGAATGGAACGTCGCCGGTGGCTAATACGTCCATGTTGCTTTTTTTCCCGTCATTGGCGATTTGTCAATACTATCGTGTTTTTCTCACCTTTGTTATGCGTTTTGAATTTTCAATCTTACGACCTGGCTTTGTTTTATGGACTTTTGTGACTGTGTTTTATTCTGTTTACCTGTGCTCTATCCTGGACTTTGACGACCGTACCTTGTTTTTTTGCAAACCGGCATTGATTTTTGGATTTCGATTTTCTACAATGACATCGGAAAAGAAATGTTGTGTACCGAACTGTGGTAAGAAATTTTGTAATATAGTAGTCTTTTTTGGCTTCTACTCTTTTTTGTATTAAAGTTTAAATTTTATAACCTAATAACATAATTCATAACCTTTGCTCCGTTGACAAATTATTAGGTTAATTAATAAACCAATGGTTCACAATACCAGCTACTTCAGAACGAAATTCCACGTGGTCGGAAACTAATCCGTGCTATGTGGTTTAAATTGCACCAGCTGTCCCCCGCGGTTACGGTCAGTTGGTCGTCTTAGGCACTCACATCTTAAGATTTTCTTATGGCTTAAAGGTTGGTTGTGTAGCCTCGGGGCGCTATGGAGCAAGGACTTAGAAAAAAAAACGTTTTTTTTTCCGTAAATTTGCCAATTTTTTTGCAGTATCGGGTTGACCTTTCCGAGTTATGGGCATTTCATTTTTGTTATTTTTGAAAATGGTTTATATTTCCAAAATGGTAGCTCGGATAAGATCGTTTTCGGGAAAGAAATTGTTGCTGTACTCAAAAGTCATGACATCGTGTAAAAAAAACCCAGCAAAATTGAGAAAAAAAAAAACAACATGATAAAAATTCTAAGTGTCGGTCGTCGTTACAGCTAGAGCAACCATTTTGGAAATATAAATTTTATTCAACTCGTATTTACATTTTATATTTAGATTTACTTAAAAACTATTCTTTTATCAAACCTAAAACTAAAAGGCATAAAAAAGAATCGTCCCCATCACTGTCGACTAGGAGCGTGCCCAAGAGGCTGACAGCATTACCTCGTTGGATCGCCATGCTGATCCTTTGTCCAAGGTAATAGCCAGCCTTTTGGTCACTTGAAGCGTCAGCCAGCCGCCTAGAGTGTTCTTTAAATAGAATGTGGGCACTCGGACCCATTTGAAATATAAATGGTTTTCGATAAAATAAGAAAAACATAAATGGCCCATAACTCGGAAACAGTGCATTGTAGGACCATGCTTCTCAGATCGTAAATGGTTGCTACAGACAAGGTCAAACCGAAAATCGGCAAAAAAATCGGTAAGTTTTCGAAAAAAAAGTCTTAAAACCTTTTTTTTTTGTTTTCTTTGCTGCTCATAGTGCCCCTAAGCGTATACTCCAACTCCTACACTCCGCCCCTAAGACGACCCACTGACCTAAACTTAAATCTGGCTATCATATTAGATATTTTTAAATTTAGTATTACTTAACATAATAAAATACCTTCCTACTTAATATTTTCTTTCAGGTTCGGAAAAGGAAATCCTGCACAAATTCCCTAATCCTAATAAAGATCCTGAACGCTTTCGAACTTGGATTTACAACATTGGAGGTGACATTCTAGCCTTAGAGAATGACATAATCTTTAAACGGCGTCGAGTATGTCATTTGCATTTTGAATCACATTACCATACAAGGAGCAAGTTTCTTAGTGCTGATGCTGTACCTCGACTTGGTTTACCTGGTAAAAAGTTTTTCAATTGTAAAATATTTATACATAAAAGTAAATATCTTTTAGTTCAACTTTTTAACCAATTTTATAAAATTACAGGACCCTTTATAAGAAGACCACCTCTTATGGACTTAACAAACCAAGGACACAACATTATTCCTGCTGAAGTTATTCCACCTCAGGCATCTACCTCTAGAAGTAACAATCCTGATATTCTTCCACCTCAAGAATCTGAACAAACTATCTCTAATAGGAAAATCAGTAAGTGTAATTTCTTTGTTGTTGATATTAAAAACCAGATTATATGCCATTTCATATTGGTATATGCATTTGCACCATTGTCATGCATATTTTACTTACAATCTTGTGATGATGTAAAGGAGATGGCCAAAAAAACACCCAGAGTCGACAGAAACTTCACATGCATCATTAGATTCAGTATAATGTGTGGATTAAAAAAAGTATGTCATATCACCCAAAAACCATGGGGTTCTCTTTTTATGATGGTTTTTCGATCAAGAATTTAGGTCACGAAAAAGTTTACCTTTACTGTTTGCTGTTTGTTAGAAGTTTACGATTTGCAAAATTATTTTTTTGTTAGATAAGGTATACTTCCCAGATATTCCCATAGTCATCAGGTCCGGATCTGATGATGGAAACCCTGAGAAATCGAGGGCAACTTACGAAAGTTGTAGGCGTAAATAGGGTAAAAACTTGACACTCAGGTGTATGTCTACTAGCACTGTACAAAAGTGGAGGCTTAAAGTTGACTTGATGATGGAGACCAGAGAAGATCGAGGGAACTCGACGACTGAATATGTAAACTACCTCGTGTTTGGGCTTATATTATTCGTATTGACGAGAACTTTCCACTAATGCGGATAGTGACAACTATACTTGTCACTAAAGAACCAAAAATAAAACTTTTTACAAAAACACTGACTTCTGGGCAGATGCACCTAATAATAGTTTTTTTATTAACCTTTGCCAGTTATAAAGGTTGCACATAACTGGAAAACCTCTCCAAGTATATAAGGTCGGTGCTTAATCGTTTCTGGAGTGGTTCATGTCAATAGTGCAATGGGTAGGGGTCAAACTCAAGACCTTTTAGTCACCAGGCAAACTCTGTAACTATGGGGATATTACTATTGGCTTGTATAATGTTAGTATACCTTGTTTTTTTATGTATCAACATAAATTCAACATAACCTATTTTTGTGAAAATATGATATAGCTCCTATACCCCATGGATTTCAGGCTGGACTTTTTGGCACCATCAAAGATCTATCATAATGAACCCATTGGTACCCATTTCGTTGCTGTCGATTCTGGGTTTTTTTACTAATTGAAAATTTGGCCATCTCCTTTATTCATTCCTTAATGAACAAAATTAATGAACAGAGCTAATCTTAGGAAACACCTAGCTACAAAGCTGGCTTTGAACTCTGTCCAATTGATACCTTTTCATATTGATAGTTTTAGTAAGAAGGGGTAATTTTTTGATTGAGTGAGTGAATACAAACTCACTTGCCCTAATGGATGTGGAATGGTTTATTTCTGCATTTCACTATTAAATACTAGTTATGCACTATATTAATTTATTTGCTGCATTGTTGGTTCAAATTCAAATTCATTTATTCATTTTGTGAAACATGGGTGATTACAGGTGTTTTAATAGGTTAATGTGCAGACCATGTCCCGCCGATAGGCATACAAAATTATTTTAAGAAATGTCAATAATATAAAAAAATATGAGTATATTCATGTCAAATTAAAAATTGTGTCGATAAAGTCATGTAAATGTCATAAGTATTAAAAAAATATATAAATTATCATCAGAATTTGTCATTCAAATAATCCTTGACTGAATAATATACCTTGTCTTTTAGTAGCTTGAAGAGCTTATTTTTAAATTCATTACTATTCTTACTATTTCTAATATCACAAGGTAATTTATTATATAATTTAGGTGCCATTGCATAGACACTTTTATGAGCAAAAGCAGTCTTAGTAGCTATAGTTTGTATCTTATCTGAGCGACGTTGACTTTCTACATGACTAAACAAGTGCATGTTGGTTCATAAGTTAACTTACTGTTTTCAAACACATTTAGCTGACTCTTGCTTTTGTTTTCAGAAATTACCAAACAATGGGTTGACAACAGCAATGAACAAAATTTGGCAAAAGAGATTAAAAAATTAAACGCAAAAAATATCTCATATAAAATGAGATTGCAAAAAGCATTAAAACTGTCCTCAAATATCACGTTTCAAACTGCCTTAAAGAAGTTTAAGACTTTAGCTGCACTATTTACAGTTATGCAATTCAGAGAAATCTCAAAACCAAAAATGGGAAGGAGATTCACAAAAGAGGAGAAAATTATGGCTCTCAGTGTATATAAAATGGGACCAAAAGCTTACAGATGGTTAAGCAAAATATTTGTTTTACCATCTCCAGTGACATTAAGCCGAATGGTATCCAGGGCTTCACTTAAACCAGGCATTAATGAAAATATATTTAACCAATTAAAAAAAAAAATTGGCAAAATGAATGATTGTGATAAGTTGTGCACATTGATTTTTGATGAGATGGCACTCTCACCACACATGCAGTATAATCCGAAGAAAGATAGAGTATTGGGTTTTGTAAACCACAATGGTGAATCAACACGGAAAATTGCAGATCATGTTTTAGTTTTTATGATTAGAGGTGTGATGAAAAATTACAAACAACCCATTTATTATTCATTCTGCTCAGGCAGTACACCAAAAGAAATTTTGGCTGCACAAATAAAGAAAATTATAAAACAATTGCATCTAATTGGATTTACTGTTTTAGCCACAGTGTGTGATCAAGGCACATCCAACACAAGTGCCATAAATTATTTAATTGAAGAGACTAGAGGAGAATATTTAAGAAAAAATGAAGAGCCACGGAATTCAATATTTGAAATTGATGGCAAAAAAATAATTCCTCTATATGACATACCACACTTATTAAAAGGGATGAGAAATAATTTAATGACCAAAAACTTAAAATTTACTTTGGATGGTGAAGTAAAAATCGCAAAATGGGAGCACATAATGTTATTATATGAAAACAATCCTACATATAAAGGCTTAAAAATAATTAAAAACCTCACAGAAAATCACGTAAATAAAGATAAAATACCAAAAATGAAGGTGAAATATGCTTCCCAGCTATTCAGCCAAACTGTGGGAAAAACTATGGGATATTTAGCTGGTAAGTTTATACTAAAGTCTATAAAGTTCCACCTTTGCAGGCAGCCACCACAGTGTAGGTGATAAGAATCTAACTAACATCCATCTCTAATTGCATCACTGCTTATCACAGCTGCTTACCATCAGGTTGTCTCGCAGTAAAACACTGTGTTAATAAAAAATATTCAACAGATTCTTAACACTCATTGTTGTAATGTTTTGAAAAACAACATTATTTTTTGTTTAAAAAAAGCGAATTTGGTTTTATCATTTGTACTATACTCCATCTGTAGTTTAGGTAGTTAACTAAAGGTAAACAATTTTGGTATGACTTTTAATTTAAAAATAAAGTACAGCTAAAAATAATTGTAAATAGAATAACAACAATTATTTAATGTATTGGACGATTATTTTAAGCAGCAGTTTATTTGTTTAACATGTATTTGTGTAAAAAGTCCTATCAAGATTGTTTAGTTAGTTAACTACCTGAACTGATGGAGTATGCAAACAGCATTTGTTTTACTACAACTATGTTCTAGTTTGTGCTTAACTAATATTTTTGTCTGATTTCGCTTTTCAGAGAATGGCATACTACCTGAAGAAACTAAAGATACTGCAGATTTTATTATCTTTATGGATAATTTATTCGATTCACTAAATGGGAGCATGAAGAACTCAGACAACAGATCAGGAAAAGATTTGTTACGAAACGTGACACCGAAATCACAGCATCACAATGTTTGGATGCAAGCAAAAATTATTTTAAATTCCATGACATTTGTCACATCCAAAGGTAGTGCTAACACTGTTCCTAGTATCAAAAATTGGGTGAAGACTGTTGATAATATGATATTATTGAGAGAAAAATTATTTAATGAACATCAAATTAAATCATTTTGGTGCAGACATTTAAACCAGGATCCCATTGAAAACTTTTTTGGTAGCATAAGAAGTCATGGGGTCAGGAATAACTCGCCCACCTGTGATGGGTTTGAAGCTGCTTTTGCTTCTCTATTAATTAATAACATGAGCAGCAATTATTCACCAGGGTCAAATTGTGAAGAGGATTTTTGTTCTGTTCTGGCTTCATTTGATGAATTAATTTTTTCTAATAATAAAGAAGCAAAAGAAATCATCCAAGTGGACTTCGAAGATGTCAATGATATCATAATAGAAAATTTCGATTTAAAAAAACAGGATCCTAGGAAAATAGCTCAAATTGAATATATCACAGGATATATTTTGCGCAAAACCAAATCAATTTTCAAAAAATGTAAAAATTGTAATTTAAATTTATTTACTAATGATCCAGATAAAAATAGGTACTTGTTGTGTCGTGAATATAAAAAGGGAAAAAAGTATTTGTGCTACCCCAGTGAAAATTTAACTAAATGTTTTTCTGAAATCCAGGATGTTCTGCACCACATATTGCGAAAGAGAAGTCATATAGACAATTTAAAAAATTATATGAAAACAATATTATATATTAATGTCAACACTCAATTTCTGGTATGCAGTCGTCACTCCAAAGATTTAATTGAATATATATTTGATTTTTCTAGCAGATTTTTTGCATATAACTGGTGTAAATGGACCAATAAATTATTAAATGGAATTAGTACTACCAAGGATGTAGATCCAAATGATGATATTCAAAATGAGGCGTCAATATATTATTTAAAAAGACGAAGGTCGGTACGGCCTAAATAAAGTAATAAGATGTGTAAATTTGTGTTTTATTCAACGAAACCATCTAAAACAACATCCAAAAAAATAATATGAAATGAAACCCTGTAGACATGCATGCACACATGCAAAACAAATGACTACGCACACATGCACAGAATAGATGTACCTCCGTCGTTGGTCACCAGATGGCGCGTCAAGGTAGGTTAAGCTGATGACTCTATACCCTATATATTAATGTACTCTGTGGTTGGGTCGCTGTCTGACATTTAGAAGTCAGTGTTGTCTGAGTAATTTTCGATTTTCCATTAGCTGAATTAGTATAACTTTTGGGTATTTTCAGTTCCAATTAACTAACGTTACTATGACGAAGCAGAGCTTCTGTACTGTGACTTTTTGTAAGTGAAACTCAGTAAATTGGTAATAAAAAAAACTCTTCACTTAGAAAAAAAAGTTTTTTTAATAATTACATTAGCTCTAGATATGAATTTCTTCAGTCTTCAAAGGAGATTGGGCAAAATGTTTGGATGTTGGTCTACTCCCCCTCTAGTAATGAGTCATACATCATATGAAAGGTCTTTTCAAGCGTTACATTTTGTACTAACATACTACTTTCCAATTCTTAGTACTTTAGATGTTAGAGCTTATTTTAGATTAGGTATATTTTCGATAGTTAGTTTCAAATTCTTAGATTTCTTTCTTCTCTAGTAATGAATTATATATCACTGGAAGGGCTTTAATAAATAAAACATTTTGTATGAACATACCTCCAACGAATTACAAGTACTTTAGAAGTTAGAGCTTATTTTTTTTTAGATTATATTGTCGATAGGTGTTTTCAGTTTATAAATCCCTTCTCCACTAATAAATTATATTTCACTGGAAAGGCCTTTTTAAATAGAACATTTCGTCCTAAAATACCTCTAACAAATTGTCAGTACTTTAGAAGCTACAGCAGATTTTAGACATAGTTATTATTTCACTAAACACGCTCTAACTCCCTAAATACTAACAAATGGCAATCGCCGCCATACAAGAAAATACTCTACATAACACAAGCTTTCTTTTGGTATATCACTTAATGCCAGAGGAGAGGTAGACTAAAACGCTCATTGTCATTTTCAAACACCTCATTCTATCTTATTCCAATTGACGGATAAATTCACAGCTTACATAATAACCGACAAAAAAATGATTTGCCTAAGCTTAGGGCAAAATGCCTTAGACTGGTATCCCTAAACCTTCGAGTTGGGATAGAGTGGATAGATTTTTTTATTATATTTGATTTCAAATTTGAAGTATTTACATAATATTTACATTAATTTTAAAAATTAAAAATAAACTTATATATACAACTTAAAAAAGGATAGATAGATAGTGGATAGATACATTTAATTTTAGTAAAATACATGATTTATTAAGTTCGTTTTTGATTTGTTTAATACCCAATAAAGTTTATTTAAAACAATAACAGAATATTTTCTAGTCATCTAGGAACATGACTATGTGTTTTTTGGTTTAAACTACTCGATTCTTGTAATCGACTAAATAGGTTGAGCCATATAAACAACACTATGAACAAAAAAAAAACATCACTGATGGACGGACTGAGCTACGCAAGAAAGGGATGGAGTTACATTTTACAATATCACAGAAAGAGATGCCAGAAATTCTTGATTTTATCGCAATCAGATTTATTATTTACTTCAATTATATTCAGTACTTCACAACTTGAGGCCTTAAGAAGCCATTTTATTATTCATACCCAAATTGATATTGGTCACCAAGTTAAAATTACATCACAACTTCATTGGTTGGTCGCCAAATGCCAATGACGAACATTGATCGCAAATTTTGTGGAACAAGGCCAGCACACGTGTACTCATACACAAACATTGGACGAGCGACGTAATCTGATTGGCTGTCAAGCCGCCCCAAGTGTTCTTGTTTTGGAGACTGATTAGGACTAATTTTGTGAAATACTTTGAAAATGTCGTGGAATAGCGATACAGTGTTGGAGTTCTTAGAACTTTACAGAAGAGAACAACATCTGTGGGATCCAAAACATCCACTGCATAGAAATAGAAGCGAAGTTTCGGATTCCTGGCTCAGAATACAGTCATCGCTAAGTATACATTATTCAATTACGGATCTAAAGAAGAAGAAGGAATCATTAATGACGTCCTTCAGGATGCACCTCGGGAAAAAGAAAGTTCAGCCGGGATATCGTACTACTTGGTTTGCCTATTCACTAATGGAGAGCTTTCTTGGCGGTAAATACGAATGCGATAGCACAAATCAATTGGAAAATGAGGTAAATATTCCTATTGTGTTCTTATTAGACTAATAATATTCATAGATACTAATAGTAACGTCTTTAAAACTAAGAAGTAAGTTTATATTTTCAAAAGTTCCGAACTTTGATAAATATTGGTCCAAATTGGACCCAATTGCGTAACGCCTATAGCCATCTTGTATGTGGGTTTGGTAACCAAACTTTGTATACATTGTCGCACACTCCCAAGACTATAAAATATTGGCTCCATGTGGAATACATTGCTGTTTGTTTAGTGTCAAAACATAAACATTTGGCTTTAGATTACACTAGTCAACAAAATTTTCCTTTTTTATTGTATCCAAGGTGAAACATATACATTTTTGCAGATTATCTATCACAGAATCGAAGTCTAGAACACCGGACTGCTCTAGCACGTCTAGTTTTGGAGAAAAACCAATCTGAACAATGCCTAAAAACGCTTTTTTAACGATATTTAAAGCCATTTTTCTACAGACACTATTTTTATTAAACGGTTTTATTTAGCTCACCCCGTTTGTTTTATTCATTCTTGGGTCAAATTTAGTAATTCAAATTTCACCCTCTTCCTGTCAACCGATTAATCTGAAATTTTGTATACACCTTTAATTCCGATGACAATACAATATAGTAATATCAATAACATTGTAAATCCAATATGGCCGCCGGCACAAAATGGCGGATAACGTAGATTTTATCAATCCCATCAATATGGGTATCAAATGAAAGGGCTCAACAAGCAGAATACAATGTACTATAAAAAATTGAAATCCAAGATGGCGGCCGCTACAAAATGGCGGACAACGTAGGTTTTATCAATCCCATCAATATGGGTATCAAATGAAAGTTCTCAACCAGTAGAATACAATGTACTATATAAAATTAAAATCCAAGATGGCGGCCTCTACAAAATGGCGGATAACTTAGGTTTTATAAATCCCATCAACATGGGTATTAAATGAAAGGTCTCAACAAGTAGAATACAATTTACTATGCAAAATTGAAATCTAAGATGGCCGCTGCTACCAAATGCCTGATAACAATTTTTTATCAATCCCACCAATATGGGTATCAAATGAAAGGGCTTCACAAGTAGAAAACTGTCAGTAACTCCAGCGGGGCCCAACAGGGCCAAGGCCTGCCTGGGCTGCGAGATTGTTCGAAAGAGTTACCGCGGCCCTGGTACATAAGGGTGCGTCCACATCTGGCGAATGCGCCGCGAATGCGCAGCACGCGAGCCGATCGCGAGCTGTCCGCGAGCTGCGCGCGTGCAGTCACTGCAATAGTTCGGTGCGCCTCTTTAGCGCAACTCACGCAAGGCTCGTATAGAGCGCGCGAGCGGCGCGCGATCTGCGCGCAATCAGTTCTCGCCCTTACAGTTCCGTATATTGGCTCAGTACTATCGAAGATGGCAGACGTCGCGCGCCGCCTGCGCGCCGCTCGCGTGCGGCGCTTAGGTCGCGCGCGAGCTGCGCGCGGGCGGCGCAGAAGCGGCGCACGAACAAAAATGCACGCGCGCAGCTCGCGGACAGCTCGCGATCGGCTCGCGTGCTGCGCATTCGCGGCGCATTCGCCAGATGTGGACGCACCTTAAAAGGCCTACGACGGAACAAAACGATTTTTAGTCAAGAGTCTGGCACTCCCTCACCGCTGCTGACCCACAGCAGGAGAGGTCATGTGATGATTTTTGGGGTTGTTACAAAAAAAAGTATCTGGAAGGGCTATGTATTGAGGAATTGGATTGTAATAAATTTTCAGGTAAGAGACCGTGTAATAATGATGCACTAAATGAATTAGATAGAATGAGGAATATTCGGTAGGCATTTTCATTAAATACTAAAAACTAGAAAATAAAAAATCGGTAAAAAAAACTTTTAAGTTAAACGGTTTTATCTTATGTGTACTGAAAACTAGAAAATAAAAAAATAGTTACTTACCTGTCAACCTACGTAGGTGGTCCCGGTCATATTAAACTAAAATAAAAACGTGGGGCCCCTGTGAAATCCTACCTATGGCAAAGCATATCTTTATACTTTGGTAGATCGTGAGCTCGGCGTTCGCTGGTGAAGCCGCTACGGCTGATTATTGATTGTCAAAATCTCCAGTTACGATTATAGTAAGTCGATGCAATCCACACCTATTATACCTCTAGAAGAAAGTACTACAGCAATAGTTAATGGGCCCCACGTTTTTATTTTAGTTTAATATGACCGGGACCACCTACGTAGGTTGACAGGTAAGTAACTATTTTTTTATTTTCTAGTTTTCAGTACACATAAGATAAAACCGTTTAACTTAAAAGTTTTTTTTACCGATTTTTTTTTCTTATTTTCTAACTAAAGAATCATTTAGTACTTACTGCTCTTCTCAATTCAAATCCAGTTTACTTTACATCGCGTTTTTAGGCATTTTCAGATTGGTTTTTCTCCAAAACGAGACGTGCTAGAGCAGTCCGGTGTTCTAGACTTCAATTCTGTGATAGATAATCTGCAAAAATTTATATGTTTCACCTTGGATACGAAAATGCTGTTGACTAGTGTTATTGAAGAAAGTAGTAAATACGAAATGCTGTTTTATTTTGGTTCTAAGAGCAGAATAAAGAGATAACTAACTAACGTACCTGATAAAGAAGTTTATTCATAAAAATATTTTTGTTCCAGTACTTCACGAATACGGGCAATTACACTACTCAACCGGGAATACCTGATCATACCAATAATATTAATAGGAACGTTGGTATTTCTGACAAGCATACTGCGATGGTCAGGCAAAACAAGTCTGCATCACCGTGTCAGAAGAACAAAAATAATTCTGATTTAAATTACGCTAAGAAACGAATGGATGAAGCTGTAACATATCTTAAAAATGCAGGAGGCGCTCAGAATGAAAAAGATGAATACGAGTTATACGGACAGTTGTTAGCGAAAAAATTAAGAAAGCTTGACGAACACCAACGTGATTTGGCCATGCATGAAATAGATAACGTGATGTTTCGCGCCAAAATGCAAAGCACTACGCCGCAACAAAGAAGTTACTCCACTTCGCCGTCGCCTGTTCCTCGGAAGTTAAAATCTCCTATATTTATAGTTACACAACAAAATCCCACGAACATACAGTACGAAGATGAAAATATACCTTATCAGGAACAGCCACCGTCTTAGAACCTACTTGATGAGTGTTGGACACTTTGGATGGAAGCTTGAAAGCGTCACGGCTAAGAACCGAGCCCTGAAATTTGATTTGTTGGGCCGTGAAAGTAGCAAAATTAGCTATAATGAAAATGTGCTTTATACGAACTTGCTTGTTTCAAATTCAATTCATTGATCAGGGATTGATACTATTGGCATAAGGTCAGGAGCAAAACTGACTGTGATTCTTGAACAGAGACCGCGTGAAGACAAACGTATCGAAGGGCATTCTTTAGGCATGATTTGGAGGACAGGACCTAAATTAGAGATGAGTGGCACAATATGGCCTCGAGACCAGTGATCTGAGAATTGCTGGTTATAAAAAGTGCAATGCAAAGCTAATATGTTCATACTATCAAAATTGTTAACGTAGGTTACTTAAGCGCACGATTCCTCTTTTGAGGATTATTATTTTCAAACCATACCTAATGCGTGTTTATGTGATAATATATTTGTTTCTTTTAGGTAAAGCATACTGTTGAATATTAAAATAATAAAAGATAAGTACTAAGTATATATGTTTTTTTTACTTTCGAATTTTCGAATACATACCTACGTATTCCAGTATCTAAAAAACATAAATAAAATTGAAGCTGCCTCAGAGAGTGTTAAATCTGGTTTTTAATTCCAACAAACATGAAACTTTAGTACAGATCATAACTTCTGTGTCCTTTTATAATGACTAGGACATGTAGTACATGTGTACATGTACATGATACATGTCCACGTTATATTGTAATCCAACGTAAACTTCATAACTAGACAGTTCTTCAACACTACCTACTACGATTGAGTCACTATTGTGTAGGTATGTTTTAAGTAAATACAGTTTTAATTACCATAATTGATTACAAGCCGAGTGCACTCAGTAGGTACCTAAATATCAATACCTACAGTTTAGTCCATTCCATTCGTGGTCCATTGGTCAATTAGTGACGTGTTACACTATGAATGAGTGGATGATTAAGCGGTGTCATACTGCGCTGTACCTATCGTATGATAGTAATGTAAGGTCTAAGGTCCACATCCTTGACGCGTGATTTCCCTATTTACCGCACTTTGGTCAGGATCAGGAGGATGCGTGGACATTGTGTTTAGTCCAGTAAACTCATGTCCATTCTAAGAACTGACGTGATTGAAAAAATAAATAAACATTGAGCAAGATAATGATGAAACTTTTTATCTGAAACCGTGTTTTCTAATAATTTTTCGAGTCCGTGGCCTAAATCCTATTTGATGACCTGTAATCTCTATGTGCACATTTGTTTATTTGTTAACTAAATATACAAAATATTTTTTACGACCCAAATACTTGATACTCGTAATTATAATAACACTACCTACTGTTAAAATTTTCCATCGGATTGTTTTGTCGGGAATCATGAACGAATGAGTACACTTGCTCACGGTGGGCTAGCGATTTCAGACCAGAGTCCAGGTTTTGTTTACGATAGGTACCTTTTCTTGCCTTTATGAATATTGGAGATAATATTCAGAAAGTAAGTCAAGTAAAAATAACTGAGAATAGGTAGTTGGGTACACTGGGACTTGCTTATATGGAATCGAACATCTACACTGGTAGGTTCCTACCAGCTTTAAGAATTTGGCTACTAAGTCACTTCGATGAGACCATAAATTATTAATTTACTTAATGGTTTCTCAAATTGTATGAGAGTAAAGTTATGTCTACCTACTGATGACCTTTGCCAGACGGCAAGCAGCTTCGGGTATACCTAGTGTGAATGATTTCCTTAGTCATTGTTTTTTTATTCAATGAATTTATTCATATTGCTCATGCCTTCCTGTGTCACTACAGAAAGGCTATTACCTACATGCTATTATTTTCCACTAACAGATGGTGTAGTTATTTATATAACTGCACTGGTCTGTCACGTTCGTGATGATAACTTTCTTAGCTGTTTAGGTACTTCTGACCTATAACTTAATGTGAGTGTGATTAATTCACACGACCGGCATGTTTCAAGGCATGGTGATAGTATTAATGGCGTGTTCGAGTCAAAGATCACGACCAGTCAACATAAACAGTAATACGTATTTGTTTTGGTGTAGAAAATTTCGTCATGCTATTTATTGTTTTTTTTTTTATCAACCATTTGCAGCAAAGTATCTTTATAAATCTCAGGATTTTATAGAAATAATCACAGGCACTAAACTAGAATGGATTATAATCGACTAAAATCAAATTTCACATTGAACTCGGATTAAATCTGAGACATTTTACTAGCCCAGCACTAGTTACAGCTGTTGGTTGCGTTTCATACATTGAAAATCGCAGAATCATAAGCATCAAACTCATTCCATCTCCGTTTAACTTTAGCCGAAACTTATGATCATCCTGCTCACACACACACTGTTGTCAGCTGTGAAGTGTAATTTTTTGCTCTTATTCACTTTGTTTTGGTTTTTGGGGTAAAACATGAGCGTAAATAAAAAAAGTTTTGAGGAAGAATTGAGTTGTTTGATTATTAATCTGCTATAGTAAACATATCCAGCAACCATGGCTACAATGGTAAAGGAAAAGCGAAGAGAGGTAAAAACATTTACGTTTAAAACACTTTCCATTGTCTTAATTTGCGCAGCAAAACATTCCGATTGGGATGCAATACCTATCGTTTGCGATATATTCAGCCGTAGAACCATGTCGTATTAAGTATTCGTTTCTTTATGAACAAAGGTATTACAGTTAGTTGTGATGATACTACACACATATTTTTCTCATAATAGCGCCAGCTATTTGTACACATTATTTGACATTATGATCCATTTCTGGCCTCCCTTCCGTTTTTTAAATATTATCTGTTTAAAATGATTTGTTGACTGACTTACTGAGACGGTTCAATATAGCAAGATAAATTATGCATTAGAAGTTTACCAGAGAATTAAGCCAGAATAAATCAATATTAGGTACTATTTTAATAAACATCTCAACAGCTTCTATGTCAAAACTCTTAAACATTAAGATAATGTCTAGACTAGATTAGGGCATGCAATACCGGTTTACCGGTTTCGGTTTTACCGGTAAAACCGCCCATTTTCGCGATTTTTAATTTACCGGTAAAAATAATATGTAACCAGTAATTTACCAGTTTTTAGGTTTTTGTGATAATATATAGCAATTGTTCATTTAACGTCAAATCTTCATTATGTAGCCTGAACATAATGTAATATTGCATAAATTACATATTGAAAGAGAGTTAAAGTTGCTGTTTTTTAGGAAAGTAAACTTATGTGGCTCCTTAACTATCTCTAGGTTAGATACAAATCTTCATTCTCATCTTAATTTATAATATCTAAACAAATTTTATTCATTCGGTTATTCTGAATTTCCTCATAGCTGTCAGCTCCTATTAGGTAAAAATGTAGGTTATGCTTATTTTACCTACTCTATGACCTTCTTGAGCAAGGGCTTTTACTTAACTACCATGCGGACAGTTCAGACAGCTCTGAGGACATGGTGGAGAACACAGTCTAGGTGTGCTCTGCCTGGGAAGGGTACCGCCCTGTAGTCGTCGAGCCAATAGGTAGCGGCGACCTCTCGCGTCCGGCCCTGGTTCAAGCCATGGTCCGGAGCGAGAGGGGATGGTAAGCCGTCGCCTACTTCTGCGAGGCAGTCCTGCTCGAGAAGGAGACGGTGGAGCGCCTGCGAGTTCGCACCCCTCATCCCAGCCGCTGTATTAGACAAGGAAGACACCACGGGCGCCGAGTGTCGATAGACGACTCCCGGCTACCGTAGGCATCGGTCTGTGGACGGTGAGTTCGGGTGGCTCATCGTTCCGCCGTCTGCATAGACAACAGACCCGTGTCGGCGGCCCGAATTGTTCCACGCACAGGGCCAAGGCTGCTCTTTGCCGGGGCTGCGGGATTGTTCGAAAGAGTTACCGCGACCCTGGTCCATAAAATGCTTACGATTTACCATAAAAAAGGGCTTTCACTTCAATGAAAAAAATGTTTTTTTTTTTCACGGTAATTCTTAGCGCTTATCCGGTCTTGTGACGGGGTCCGCTTTCCGTATCTTCTTCTTCCACTTCAATCTATCCAGGACATCTTCCTCTTTGAGTTCGTAGATTTTCATGTCTTTCATTACGACACTCAACCACCACCGTTTTGGCCTGCCTCTGCGCCTTTGACCGTGTACACAACATTGGCGATGTATTCAGGTGGTCTCCTTTTTACATGGCCGAACCATCGCAGCCGTTTCTCTTACATTTTGTCGACGACATCGCGTACGGATGGTACTGACTTGTTTTTTTGTTACGGCCTATGTCACAAAAAATGTTTACCACCTTATACCTTGTATTTTTAATTATTTTTTGCTTTTAGACTACCCAATCTTATTGATATAATATCTAATTTTTTTTAAATACAAAAATTACCGTTTTACCGGTAAAAATATTTTAATTACCGAATTTTTACGGGTAATTTTTATTTTACCGAAATTGCATGCCCTAGACTAGATCATATGCATAGCCACAAATTTTGTCCATTTTAAAATACAGAAGTAACCAATTTGCTTTACTCTCTTTTTCAGAAAAAGAAATCTAAAGAAAAACACAGTGCAAGTAGAGAACTGTCTCCGGTAACCATACAACCTCCAGTACTTGAGGAATTTGAGCACATCGCTGAAAGTACCAGTGCCAATGAATCCTTTGAAAATGTTCAAGCAACAGAATCAGATGTAAATGCTCCTCAAGTAACTGAAGAAGCTGAAACTAGTAATTTAAGTATAGAAATAGTTGAAGATACAGGACAACATGTGGAAGAGACTACTAAAGAACAAATAGTTACTGAATTTACTGTAGTTAGTCAAGAAAATATTACAAATATAACACAAACTAGCTCTATGGTTGAGCATAGTGTAAATATCAGAGAAGCACCACAGGCAAAGGAAATAAGTAATGAATCAACTGCCCAAGGAGTTTCATTATCATTAAACAGAGAAGGGAGTTACAAAGAATTGAGCAGAAAATTAGAAAGGATGGCAATACCAAGTGAACAGACAGAAACAATAACAGAAGCTAGAAAAGATGAGCTAGTTAATCCTAATGCTTATTTGTCCCCTGAAACAGTAGTACAAGAGGCTCCTTTTGAGTATGTGGGAGAAGATGTGATGCCATCAGCACCCTGCTTTGATGAGGTACCTGAAACAGCACCGTATGAAGAAATAGTTATAGAAAACAGGCCCAAAGTAAAATGTATGCCTCTAGAAGATGCTATAAAGCTATGTGCTGGGAGGGAGATGGAAGAAGTCAGGGCTATGAGTGAGAGAGAAGAAGAGCTAGTGGAAGCAGGGCCCTTGAGTGGACCAGAGCATCCACTCGTCGATTTGCTGTCTACATTCAGGTCTGTTCCTAATAGCATTAAGTTACTGTCTTCACTCTATTAAAGAAGAGAAAAAGGTTCTTCTACAATAGGTCCTTTCTCCAGAAGAGTCTTTTAACACTATACATTCAATTTGTGACATTACACTTATTTCCTATTTTTATGTACTCCCTTTATGTGCTCCATTATGTACTCTTTCTATGTAATTCTTGTTGACCTTTATACTAGCCCTATTAACACTATACTACCTCTATGTACTCTCTTATTCACTCTCACTATGTACTATCCTTATCTACTCCATGAAGTACTCCCCCCAATTAAGAAACAAGACACTCATCTTGCTGTAAATTTTTCTACCACAGATCATCATTAATAGCAGTAGAGCGGGAACGCCTAGCTCTCGCCCGCGGCTTCACAGAAGAAGAGAAACGCAGAAACACCCTATGGAAGATAGAGAAACGTCACGTGAACTTATCAGAACAATGTGCTTGTGGTCTGAATGTAGACTTGAGGGCTAGTTATGAGCATGCTGAACTGGTGAAGGAGAGGTTGCCCATTGCTAAGCTGAAGCTGGAGAGTCTGTTGCGTGATGTACAGGATTCGTACTGCCATCATCAGCATGCTGCGTTGTTGGCGCATTGTCAGGTAACTCGTTATTGAAATCAGGCTTCATCTAGTTTTAACAGATGAGGTTATATTAGATTTGATTTGAGATTGAGCTAAAACGCATACCATGCTGTGATACCTAATGTGCAGTTACCGTTGTATTATTATATCTTATGATCCTTAATCTTGCAGTTCCTTCTGGCCCTGTTTGGTCAGTTTTAGGAACTTATTTCCGAAATCAAAATTGCTCAAAATCACCATAGCACCATCATTCTTTCCAGATAGAAGAGTTAATATCCGAGACAGTTCAAAGCAACAAGAACGTGATTCGCGAAGCCCTAGCCCTCGTCCTGCAAGCGCTACGTCTGAGCGACAACGCGCCGGAGGCCCTGGCCAGCGCGCTGCAGCGCTGGGCCGCCGCGCTGTCGGCCGCGCTACTCGACAACCGCGACCTGAGGCAGCTGCTGTTCCTCATGCATCAGCTGTTCAGGTGAGTTACTACTTGTCTCTAGTGCAAGCGCTACGTCTGAGCGACAACGCGCCGGAGGCCCTGGCCAGCGCGCTGCAGCGCTGGGCCGCCGCGCTGTCGGCCGCGCTACTCGACAACCGCGACCTGAGGCAGCTGCTGTTCCCCATGCATCAGCTGTTCAGGTGAACTACCTTTAATACTAAGGCCTTTTTTTTTTGAGGTCGGATATCATGACACGCACCCTCCCGCTGTGGGTGCAGCGGGAATGACTCAGACTTTTACTGAGTAAAACCCACCTTTGTTTCTTCCGGTGCCCTTTGTGAACCAGGCCCGCAGTAACTCTTTCGAACAATCCCGCAGCCAAACCACTCGGGGCCACTACTAAACTCTTGTGAATATTGTGTTCTTGTCTATTCTAAGCCCCATCCAACTATAGGGAGAGTGTCACTTCCATTTACGAAATTACAGTTTTAAGAGTCTGCCACACATTGTGTCCACCCTCACTGCACTAAATGAAGTACCTATATGTTGCAGACAGTCCCGCTCTGTACAGTGGGCGTCGCTAGTCGTGCACGCGTCAGTGGACGCGGCGTCTCCGTGGCGGCTGTTAGCTCTGCTCGAGCTGTTACTCGCACGTACCCGACCTGATGCTGCGCAGGAGTGCGTTGAAGGTAAGGATATTAAACAGTGTTATTGAAGTAGTTTGATATAATAACATCGTATAGTAGAAAATGATGTAGTTGAAATTTTGCTAAATATGTACCTATTTGTGACAATTTGTATTTATTTCATCTGGTTTTGGGAATAAGCTGTCCGATTTAACTTATACTTACATCAATCTTCATTAATTACCACCCTGTATCCCAATAATATTTAGGGATGACCTATGTATTCTTCTTCTATATTTCAGAGTTCTAATATATTGGCTACATTTGCCCCCTCTTCCAAGGAGCCAAGGCCAAGGCTTCCAAGGCCTCCCCCAAGTCGGGAGATGTTTGTTTGTCAAAGTTTGTTCAATGCAGTGGCGTAGCGTGGGTATCTGCCGCCCGGGGCAGTTGTCGATTTTGCCGCCCCTTTCCGTGTATTTTTTTTAACAAGTGTTACTGGCCGTTTGTCATTTTTAACCGACTTCAAAAAAGGGGAAGTTTTTTTTGTATCGACGTTAAAAATCATCAAATGACCCTTCCCGCTGTGGGTTAGCAGCGGTGAGGGAGTGTCAGACTCTTACTAACTAAAAACTATCGTGTTCCGTCGAAGGCCTTTTATGTTCCAGAGCCGCGGTAACTCTTTCGAACAACCCGCAGCTCCGGCAGAAGGGGGAGGTTCTCAAGTAGACTTTTCTCTTATATCTTTGTTACTTGATTTCTTGAAGGTTTTAAAATTCTTTTAGGTAAGTTAGTTAGTAAAGTTTGTCTTGCCGGGGACCACTTCATCGGTTTACCTAAATTAGCACTCTGCTAAACGCATGTCGGCAGTTGTGTAGGTAAGCAAATGCAAATAAAGAAAAACTGGCCTATGTAGTTTCCAATGCGCGAGCGAAGCGAGCGCGAAATTTTTCATCATCATCATCATCAGCCTATCGCAGTCCACTGCTGGACATAGGCCTCTCCAAGTGCACGCCACTGAGATCGATTTTCAGCTTCTCGCATCCAGCTCCTGCCAGCCGTCTTGCGCAAGTCATCACTCCACAGTGCCTGTGGACGTCCTACACTACGTTTGCCGAGGCGTGGTCTCCACTCTAGAGCTCGAAATTTTTATCGGACTTTAACAAAATATTACGTAAAATTTAGCCCAAACGTACTAAACTTTTTGTTTGTTGACAGATGCAAAAATAAGGGCATATCGTTTTTGAATACGCGAGCGAAGCAAGCGCGAAATTTTTATCGGACCTAAAACAAAAATTACGTAAAATTTAGCCCAAACGTACTTAACGTTTGTTTGTTGACAAATGCAAAAATAAGGGCAATAATATAGTTTCTAAATACACGAGCGAAGCGAGCGCGAAATTTTTATCGGACTTCAACAAAATATTACGTAAAATTTAGCCCAAACGTACTTAACTTTTTGTTTGTTGACAGATGCAAAAATAAGGGCATATCGTTTTTGAATACGCGAGCGAAGCGGGCGCGAAATTTTTATCGGACTTTAACAAAATATTACGTAAAATTTAGCCCAAACGTACTTAACTTTTTGTTTGCTGACAGATGCAAAAATAAGGGCATATCGGTTTTGAATACGCGAGCGAAGCGAGCGCGAAATTTTTATCGGACTTAAACAAAATATTACGTGAAATTTAGCCCAAACGTACTTAACTTTTTGTTTGTTGACAAATGCAAAATTAAGCGCATACAGTTTCTGAATACGCGAGCGAAGCGAGCGCGAAATTATAATTATTTTTTATTTAATATACAACCCGTGCCAGCAAATACAGCTGTCGCGATTTCTAATCCCATTCTTTATCGGCACGGGTTGTACGTCCTTGCGAAAACCCCCGCTCGCAATAGGCATGATGACAGTAATTAAAAATCATTAAAATATTATACTTATTAAATTAAAGTTGAAGCTTGGAATATAAAACGCGCATTGTTTTCTTTTTTAATAATGTGATTAATATTTATTTTTATAAAATAAAACTACGAAATAAGGCAATCCGCCATGATATCTTGAACACCAATCAGAGCGCGTGACGTCACCTTTTGGTCGACGCATTAAAAACTCGCACAAACGTCACATTTCGTATTGTAAACTTCCTCTGCGAATCTCTGTGTTTTCATTAATTAATTGTTTATAACGAGTACTATTTGAATGTAAATGTTATTAAAATCGAATATAAAATAACACGAATCATAAAGCAAGGATTGATTAGGCAAACAACGCTAATTTGCCTAGAATCGATATATGCTAGGAGAGTTTTTGGCATCAAATAAAGATATCTTTAGGATGCAAAAAAGATGTATTATGTCTATGTGTAAACTAAAAGTAACAGACAGTTGTGCACCTTTTTAGGGTTCCGTACCCAAAAGGTAAAACGGGACCCTATTGTTTTCGCTCCTCTGTCCGTCCGTCCATCCGTCCGTCCATGTTGGATTTTTCACAGATGATATATTTCTGTTGCCGTTATAACAACAAATACTGAAAATTTGAATAAAATAAATAATTTGGGTGGCTCCCATACAACAAACGTGATTTTTTTTTATGGTACGGAACCCTTCGTGGGTAAGTCCGAGTCGCACTTGGCCGGTTTTTTACCATTATACCTCGTACAAAACCTATATTATACTAGAATCTAGAAAACTATGTAAAAACTTACATCAAAGTGATCTTCACAAAAATAATGGTGTGGGTAAAAAATACTGGGCAATATTGGTTTTGAATCTCGCCTTGCAAGTTTAAGCCACTTTTTTCGTATTTTTTAATGTGAGAAACCACAGAAACGTACACAAATAACTTAAAATGAGTTGTTATGGATGTGTTCTTACACTGGGGGACCCCACACCACTTATACACTTTCGAATTCATATTTAATAATACAAAAAAACTTAATTATTGAACGAGCGTTGTTTACTTGCATCTTGTCAACCCAAGGCGTGACGTCACAAGTGACGGCATGACACTGACAAGCGTTTTCGCGCCGGATTCAAAGTGGACAGAGAAAAATGCAATTCATCCTCCGAGCCTTTTTCCCAATCATGTTGGGGTCGGCTTCCAGTCTATCCGGATTCAGCTGAGTACCAGTGCTTTACAAGAAGCGACTGCCTATCTGACCTCCTCAACCCAGTTACCCGGGCAACCCGATACCCCTTGGTTAGACTGGTGTCAGACTTACTGGCTTCTGACTACCCGTAACGACTGCCAAGGATGTTCAATGCAATTATTGGACAAAAAAACTTCGCATTTTTTTAAAATTAATGATTTTCCCTATAAAATAGACGTATACCTACATCATACAAAGGAATTTAAAAATTTGTCATCATGCCTATTATAAGTCAATAATAATAAAGTTAGATATCGCGAGAATTCGCGATGCTTCGCCGCTTAGACGTTGATCACGTGTGTTTTAAGTACCAAATTTTAACAATAATTAATTTTAAGTTTAAAAAGTTTCAACTTTCTGTTTAATGTTTTGTTATTGTTAGACAGTTTTATGTAGCGGCGCAGATACTAGTTGCGAACAATTTTTTTTTAATTGGGTAAATTTTGCCGTCCCCTAAAAGCTGCCGCCCGGGGAATTTGCCCCCCCCTGCCCCCCCCACGCTACGCCACTGGTTCAATGGTTATGATGACGACGATGACGGCCCTTTCTTCCATCCATATTCTTATACTTTATTCTCCAAAAAACCTTTCAGAATTTTCTGAAGTATGGGAGGAATTGGACGCTCAGGGTGGCGGTGGCGCGGTTAGTGATGGTACCCTGCGAGAGCGTGATCTGCTTGCACTGTTTACGGCATTCCCGTTAAGGGACCTGTGTGCTAGGATCGTGCTGTTCACTCATTCTGTAAGTAATCTATATGGATCTTATTTATACGTACATTTTTGTTTGTAATGGCCATTTATGCGGTTTCAAGGAGTGAGTCTCGTGGAGAAAAACCGGCAAGAAACTCTTTAAAAACTTCTATAAATCAAGTGTTTACAATATAAGTTATACTTCATGAAGTTATTTAATAAATGCGAAGTATTATTGAATAAATAGGTTTTGTTCTCTTAACAACAATAAGAGCGGCAACAGCGTGGCCACGCGGACCTATAGCGATTTGCTCATTGGCGCTACTATTATGAATATTTAGCAAAATCATATCGTCTAACAAATGGGATTTTTTTATGCTTAGAGAGCATAAGAAATTACTAGATATATTAAAATTTATTTTCCATATAATGTAGAATAAGAATTTGTCATTTTATGATCACCCATGTACCTACTTATTTATAATTGCGTCCAGGACATCCGCCACGCGCGTGCTCAGTCGTGGGGCGACAGCGGCGGCGGGCGCGGCGTGCTGCGCGCGTGCTGCGGCGTGCGCGCGCTGCTGCTCGCGCTGCTGCGCGCGCGCCGCGCGCACGCCACGTACGCGCGGCTACACACAGTGCTCAGGGAGCTGGCGGCGAGGGTCATGCATGCGCTGGCTTGCTTGCATTTGATATCTAGGTATGTTACTATGGTGCAGTGATCAAATAAAAAAAAACTATTCGTAAAAAAAAATACATACAGTTTTGGCAGAGACCGTTACACTAGACTACTACTGTGCCCTATATCTTGAAAACAGTGGCAGAGCTGCCATAAGGGGGTACATTTATTTAACTTCCAGAATGTTAATTTTAACTAGTGACTTCACATTTAGATATTTCTATTTGTAAATATTCCTTTATGTAATCTCCCTATAAACTTTTATGTGCTCCCTATTTACATTTTACTCCCTTATGTACTACCTCTCTGTTTTCCCTTATGCTCCCCCTATGTACTTATAAACTCCTCCTATTATGTGGTCTTCCTATCTGCTCTAGTACTCTCTTATGTGCTACTTCTATATCAGTTATTTACTACCGCTATGTACTCCTCCCCTGTATTATTTAAACTTATTTTTTTATGTCTTCTAGATCATCCTACATCAGAGAGCTAGAAGAAAAAATAACTGCTGAGCTCGAAGCAGTGTTCTCAGCGGGCGTCACTCTGTTCGATGCGCAGGAGTTGGACAAGCTGCCTGCCACGTTACTCGCTGATAACACCGCTAAGGATTACTGCATCTCTATTATACTTGGGTTACATGGTGAGTGTGGCTATAAAATGAACATAGTTTACTTGATTCATCGTTGTGTGGTGCCGAAGTTTATGTATCATTTTGTTTATAGTACAAAATAGTGAGTGACAAATATTTTAATTAGCAGAAATGAGTTATAGAACTTGTTTCAATAAACTTTAAATAATCCAAAGCAACCGGTGTTAACCCAAAATGTATCACCTTTCTGGCCATGTTATATTTTACGCCCATAATCCCTATAGGGCTATGAAAGTGAGGGAATAGAGGATCCACCTGTGTCTGCGCAATGTCTACAATGAGTCTGGACGCCTTTATATTTTGTACTATTCATCAATTTTCTCACCTCCTTAAAAGAATGAATGAATGTGTCCTGTTGATGAAGAGATTATCAAACAACCCATCTCTCACCCAACAGATAAATATCCGAAACAATTAGAGCTGCTCTCACTAGAGTTGCCAGTGTTACCGTGTGAGACGCGCATACGCATCGTGTCGCAGGCCGCCATCGATCGCGCCGACGATCACGAGCTGGCTAGGATTGTGCTGGAGTTTTTGTTACAGGTAATTAATATTTATTTGAGGATTTAAATATGTATTTATTTATTTATGTACCTAAGGTAAAAAAGTAATTTATTACTTTTTTTTTCAATATCCTTTGATGAGACCAGTCATCTTGACCTACTCTCGAGGCTTTGATATTTACTACCCAAAAATAATCAAAATGCGAAATGTTTTTCAATGATAAAAAATCTGCTCAAAACAGCTTTAGCAGACGTGGAAGTCTCCATCCATCTAAAGGCTGGTCGCGGTAAACGTAGTTTACCTTGACAACAGCTATAGGTACCTATAAAACAGGTCTCACATATATTTTTACACATACAATAGCTTAGGTATTGTCCGGTATTATAATGGCTACATTTATCCAGATGCTGAAGTAGTTCTCTCAGGAAACGGGTGAAATTGCTGGTAGAAGCTAGACATTAATATTCGATTTATATATTGCAGACTGGTCTAAAACGCAAGTCGTTGTCATGCAAGAGCCAGTGCGACGTGGCTGCGCGGGAGTGCGTGCCGCGACTGCTTGCAGCGCACCCGTACCTACACGTCATCGCGCTGCATATAGTCGCTGATTTCAATATTGGTGAGTAATACCTTTTTGGTCATATGAATTTGAGTAAGTTTTGATATTGGGACTTGTATAAGATGTAAACATTTTTCTATAAAGTTAAAGCCTTCCTTAACAGTATTTTACCAACCCACATTGAGCAAACGGGGGATTAATGCTCAATCCTTCACTGTGTAAGAAGCAGCTTGCGCCCAGTAGCAGTACGATAAAAAGGCTGATGATGATGAAATGTATTTGGACGCATTACTTACTGTAAAAATAAATTGCTTTACAGTGGAAACCCTAGACCCTTCATGTGTGAAGACTCTAAACGTTCACAAATGGCATCCGGACAGCATGGAGATACTGTCACTGTTGGAGGACTGGTCGCGGCGCTGTCAAGTGTTGCTCCAGCATCTGCTGCTGGAGTTGGATTATACTCCGCATGTGTAAGTTATATATTGTATAGTAACAAATGGCGTGGGAACAGCATGGAGATACTGTCACTGTTTTGCACTGCTGTACAAACTTTCGGTTAAACTTCAATGCTTTATGATTAATTAATATTATCTGCTCTTTTTCTTTTCAAGCTTACTTTGTCTGAAAAATTTGTAAACTAACCACGATATCATCTATTCCCACCAGCGGTCTCCCCCTAGAAGTCCAACTATCGATCGGTGCCTGGCTATGCACATACGTGCACCCCCTGCCCACTCCCCCCGAGTGGTGCTGGAGCGTGCTCCGTCGCCTGCGCGTGCACCGCACGTGCTGGGGGATGTGTCTCGATGCACCCCCGCCGGGGGAACAGCCGGGGGACTTGTTCAGTATAGCGTTTGCGATATTGTCCTCTTCGTGGGGGCATTGTATACCTGTGGTAAGTTATTGTTATATTTTCTATTTGTTTATAAAATAACACTTTTTCATGTTTTCTGTTATAAGTCCAACTTGCTTATTTGATATGTTTTTGTGGGGTTAAATTGTACTACAGATTCGTTTACGTTAATATTTGACATACTAAAGTTTTGACCTTACGTAAAGACCTTATTTAAAAGCATATTTGATATAAGTAACATTGTATCGTTGCTCCGCTTTCCTCAAAGACAAAAAAATGTTGATGATAACTACTCTCTTCTCCAACCCCATCAAGTCAAAGCTTATTCTATCTGGCAGATATGTTCAGAAGGCGTGTCAGGGCTGGTCAAGCTGGCGGCCGCTCGACCGCGGGATGCTGTGCAGTGCCTTTCGGGAGTCATGCTGGTCATGGCACACTCGCCGGAGTCCGTCGCTTTCACACCCAAGTTAGTTGCTTTGCGTTGGCTTGAACATTGAAGAGAAAGAACACGTGGAAGTGCCGTTGAGGTGTTTTGTCCGACGCCACTTTCTGCGCCAAATCGCAACACTATGACGACCGCAGCTAAGTACTGTAAACACAGCCTTATCTAAATTGCTTAGGGCCTTATTCTGAAAAGGATAAGTAGACGTTTACGCAGAGATGAAACTAAATGTAAGGACAACGAAACTTCTTTTCTGTTTTAGAATGTAGAATATAATTTTTTATGGGTGAATTTATGGATACTGGTTTTCGTACTGTACAGGTTAAATGGCATTTCCAGTCGTTCTTTCAGTTCCGTGGTGTTGAAGATTTTTGATTTGAGTGGTTGCGTAAAGGCGTGGCTGTAGACCGCTATATCATTTAAGATAGTACAAGAACTTGAAACCTAATTTAAGACTATACACATAAACGGGAACGGGGACGTTTATTTTCCTTAGGTTTAACGAGGTGTTCAGCACACTGCTAAACTCTGGTCCGTCGCTGATGCAGCGAGCGCTAGGCCGCGGCGGCGAGGCGGGAGCCGAGCTGCTGCTGCGGCTGCTACTGGCGCACTGTAGTAACGTGTGAGTACTGTGTGAGACCCATCATCATTCCCTCTTCCAATCCTTCATGCTCAACGGATTGATTCTATACTTATAACAAAATATTATATGGGCACTAAATATTTATCAGCTTTGTTTTTTTAAAGCGGCCTCTCGGCCTGAATCGATTTATTCTTGTGACGTGTCTAATGTTGTCAATCAAAAAAATAATAGTTTTAAAAAACTAAAAAACACGCTTTTTATAGAAAACCGAACTAAAAAATAGAAAATAAATTTTAATGAATTTAAATTAAGAAAATAGTGTTAAAATTTTCAATGAATATAGATTAATAATAGTGTGAATAAAAAAAAATATTTTATTTAAAAAAAAGCGTGGGGTGCATGGTGTCAATAGTTATAAATATTTTATTGACAGATATGAGTAGAGTGATTTTCGTTTCGATAATATCTTAAAAAGCACCCCACGCTTTTTTTAAAATATTTTTTTATTTATTTACACTATTATTAATTTATATTTGGATTTTCCATTGAATGACCAAGACTAGTTTACCCATCCTTGGCCCAAGTCTGGCGTACCATCAAATGGCCAGAGCTAGTTTAGCCAGTTTGGCCCAAGCCTGGCGCGCCATTAGACGGCCGAGGCTAGTTAACTCAGCTTTGGCCAAAGTCTGGCGTACCATCAAATGGCCAGAGCTAGGTGAACCAGTCGTGGACCAAGACTGGCGCGCCATTGGACGGCCGAGGCTAGCTGACCCAGCCTTGGCCCAAGTCTGGTTTACCAAAGGAACGGCCAAGGCTGAGTTGCCCAGTCTTGGCCCAAGTCTGGGACGCCCAGTCTGGCGTCCCAGTGTTGGCGCAAGCTTGGCCCCGTCGTTCAACTCTGGGGACTCCTACATGGGTGATTTTGACGTGAAAGCGTGATTTTTTAATTTTTTAAAACTATTATTTGTTTTGTAGAATTAAAATTCTCTTTAGTATACAAAAAAAATTCAATATTAGAGAAAACGGCTAAAGATAATTATTGGAAATAAAAATTAACATCGAGTCTTGCCTTATCGACTGTAGAGAAAAATTATAGAAAATTTTAATTAATTTTCTTACCTTATCGACTATAGATGAAAATTATATAAATTAACAAAAATCATATTTTTCAAATTGAAAAAATGGAATAGTTTTATCAAATTAGTGTATTGTCATCGGTCCTCAATAAATATACAAAGTTTGAACGAAATCTGGCCTTTTAAAGTGGGTCAAAATCGCGCCCAAAGAAGTCGGTTACAAACAAACATACAAACATACAGGTGAAGCTAATAAAAAACGTGTAAAATATCGCCTTTGTTGTGGCGTTTCGTTCGCGAATAAAAAAATATCTAAACGACACAATCACGAACACAACACATCGTGTACGGGTCTTCCATTTCCACTCCGCTCTCGCGCCACTGCCGTCCCCCTGTCCGTAATATTCGCGGCAGAAGGCTTATCGTCCGTACCGTGTGTGCTCAGGTCAGGCGGCGCGCTGTGCGCATGGCTGGCAGCGCTCTGGCGTACACGCCTGCCCGGCGCATGCTCGCTCGCCGACGCCGCCGCAGTCGCGACTCGACTCTGGCCGCGTCTCGACGCATACGCTAACTCTCTGTTACAGGTATGCGATACATTAACTCCTTTTATTTGTTCCTTGATAAAATTGCTGTAATAATGTTCACTTTGTACAGGAAGAAAACGCAAAAGAACACATAGATCACGCTGTGCGAAACGCAACCTCCGCTCCGTTACTGTCCGAGTGCTTACTGCGAGCGTGGCACGCGGCGCGGGAGGCTCGCTCGCAGCTGTACGCGCGGCTACTGAGCGCGCTACACCAGCAGCGCGCACAGGCACACAAGATACACGTTGACAACGCGCTGCAGGTACGTCAGCACGTTACACAGCGAGTGCTTACTGCGAGCGTGGCACGCGGCGCGGGAGGCTCGCTCGCAGCTGTACGCGCGGCTACTGAGCGCGCTACACCAGCAGCGCGCACAGGCACACAAGATACACGTTGACAACGCGCTGCAGGTACGTCAGCACGTTACACAGCGAGTGCTTACTGCGAGCGTGGCACGCGGCGCGGGAGGCGAGCGAGCCAATCACTTGCGCTAAAACTTAGGGACGAGTCACACTGAAATGACAGCGGCCGGCAGCCTTGCTGCTGGCGGCCTCGCGCGACCTCTAGACCCCGCGCGCCTTGTATCTTCTTGACTAGTTTAGTTTCGCCTGAGGTCTCCCGGGTCTGGAGGTCGCGCGAGTCCGCCAGTGGATGGAAGAAGGGGTGTTCAGACATCGAGCGCGTGACGTCACATTCCGCGGCACGATGCCACGGCGTCAACCAAAACATTGAAATTTAAGTCGTATTTGAACGAGATAAGTTTCAATCTCCTTTTCCCAAGTTTAAATTCTTCATCATACCATCTTAATGTGCACCAGCCATGATACTTTGTACTATTTTCTTCAGAAAATTGGCGCGTCGATATCCGCAGAAGAGCTGGTGATATACCGCACGGCGACCGCAGCGCTCGTGGCCCCTGTTGCCCATCCGTCTCACCTGACATTATGGAGACTGCTCATGCATCTGTATTTGCAGACACCACCTGAATATGGGTAAGTTATACTTATGTACCTATGTTACTTGTTTATTTAATTTATCTGCACCAACAAACAATACGTAAGGAGGAAATAAATAAAGACCATCGTATGTTTGATATTTTAAAAAGATATTGAAGGAGAGCAATTTTTATACAACAACGTTTACCTACTGTTTGGATGACAAAATCTATGTGAACACTCCTATTTTGCAATGAGCGGCTATGTATGGAGAACTTGTCAGTTCTTGTCCAAAAGACCCACTCCCTAAAAATATTTTGCATTTGTTTTGTTAGAGTAAGTTTAAAATTGGAATTTGCTTCCACCAGGCCAGTGCCCGCAATAGGACCTTTATTCTTCAGCGGAATGAAGAAGTCCCGAACGCTTGCTCAAATCAAAAAACGACTACTAGACACGATAACTTACCATCACAACGAAGGCGAGACACTTAAAAACGAGCACAAATCTATCGATACTGGAGAAACGCAATCGATTCAACGAGCAGAACGAGCAAGTCCGGCCGATACCGATGATAGTCTTCTCCCAGCGTTATCGATTATCGATTTGACCGGAGAATCGAGTGGTTCCAGCGATAGTGATGACAATGCCGATGATAGCCGAAGCGAGAAGGAAGCCAGTCCGAATAGGGAGGCGATTGAAACGAAGAGGAATATATTCAGTTTGATTACATATCATGCTGCTGCCGAAAAGTAAGTCTAATCGTTGTATGAACCTCCATGCTATTTAAATTGTTGTTTTTTATACATAGTTGATTTTCTTTAAGGATGCTAAACGAGTATTTGTCTTGGCTGGAAGAAGGTGAAAAGGTGCGAGCTCCACCTCATTTTGCTGATATTGCAAGATATATACCGGAACATGTAAGTCTTATTACATTGCTGTATCTTGACATATATGGATATTGACTTCATGGGATTGCCCAAAGCAAATGTTTAGAATTCGTTTTTTTTTTTAATAAATGTTGGTGCTTTATGTCTTCGACGTATAATGGCTTCAATCCTCTTTATGTCAAAACTAGCTTTTGCCAACGTTTTTTACCCCTATCTCGTGGGAACTACTCCGCGGACCCGGATAAAAGCACCATAGGGTGCATAGGGCGGTGGAGCCTACCTGAACAAATGGGCTATCTAAGACTGATTTTTTTTTCAAATCAGACAGGTTCCTGAGAAATAAACAAACAATCTTTTCAGCTTTACAATACCAATATAGACAAGATGTAGGGTTCAGTCATCAGCAACGCTATGAGTTGCAGCAAATAAAACACTTGGACAATTTATTCAGGCTCTAGAAGCGGCGTGGAAACGCGCAGTGCCGCGTCTTCTACCATCAATAGAGGTGGAAAGCTTTCCCCTACCGAGTGTACCACCAGCGCCTGACAACTCACCACCGCAGACGCCCTTCCATGTCGCTGTTGATAATATCCTGAAGATTAAGGACCACTCCAGGAGAAGGTGAGAATGCTGTAGTATGTAGAATTATATCAGTGCCTCGTCTTCTACCATCAATAGAGATGGAAAGCTTTCCCTTGCTGAGTGTACCACCGCCGCCTGACAACTCACCACCGCAGACGCCCTTCCATATCGCTGTTGATAATATCCTGAAGATTAAAGACCATTCGAGAAGAAGGTAAGAGTTTAAAGATACTGTAAAACGTGGATCTTATCCTACTACGACTAGATTTTTTTAAGTATATGAGTATCCGGTTAGACTGGAAGCCGACCCCAACATGATTGGGAAAAAGGCTCGGAGGATGATGAAGAGTATGCATGAAACATAGCAGGATCGCAGATCATATCGTTATGTTTCTGTCACTTGTGCAGTTATTTATTTTATTAAATAGATGAAGGACTTACAGCTATTAAAAACAGTTTGAAAAAGGAAATCATCAATTATTTTTATTATTTTCAGACGAAAACGCACATTGATAAAGTCGCCTCTAGAAGACGTCGATTTCAGAGACGCGCGAACATTGTTATCGCTTGTCGATAAACATTTGAAAGACATCGAAAGGCTCGCACAGTAAGTCCATTGTGTTTTTAAATTATATTTTCATTTTATCGCTGAATATTGTTCCCTCTAGTAAGAAATCTATATCGATGACATGACATGTAGAAGGAAACTGTTTGACAAAATTGTAAGAACTTTTTTAATTCCTACGAAAGTATGAAAATTTGTCTATTTCATTTTTGGAATTTGTCTGAATTAAAAACATTTTATTTATTATATTATATCTTTGGGACTAAATGCAACTATTTATTTATATTTCCATTGTAAACACAGTGATTGGTGTACAGAAGCATCCCGCGTGTCAGCTCTAGACAGCAAACTGTGGGAGTTAGTGAGCGTTCTACGCGTGCGTCGCGCATTGCCGCCCGTGCGCAAGAGTTGCGCTAACAAGTGCAAGCCCATCACTATTTATATACCGGTATGTATCTGTTTGGAGTGTCGTTTAAGTGAAGTTTTGTGATTGCGCAATTATTGCGCTAACAATAATTTATGTACAAAATTAAACATTTAATTAATGCGATAATTTTAAAGTATATTTAGACCATATACATATCTGTATATTGCGCAAAAACTGCGCTATCGAATAAACGTTTTGATGAAACTTAACAGTAGTGAAGCTAATATATATGAACACCACTGGCTTTATTTATTTATTCAGGAACAAGAGTGGTGCATCTCAGTGGACGCTGAGCGCGGCATCAAGGAGAACAGACACAGCGCTCGCGTGTCACTGCGGCGACTGGCTCGCGCTAGACCACACGCCGCTAAGACTGCCGCCGCGCTACATACTATCGCGAGGTATATGACATATTGTATGAGTATATACAGGAACAAGAGTGGTGCATCTCAGTGGACGCTGAGCGCGACATCAAGGACAACAGAGCGCTCGCATGTCACATTTTTTGTTTTTAATGAAATGCTCAATATTTCAAGATTATTTTCTATATCAAATACTTGAATAAGCAGGTGTGACAAACGATATCTGGTATCAAATTCCTCCAAAAGAAATGTATAGATAGTTCAACTCAGATTTGCGCGCGGCCCTATGTGTGCATCGGCTTATAAATATACAACTTTCATTCGTGTGACAGTGACGTCGTCCGAGCATGACGTGTTCTTATCGCTTTTTGTTATGGGTACAGTCGTTTACGAAAATGTCTAGTTCTTCACGGAGAAAATGTTTAAGGAGTCAGGTAGCGTTCCAAAAAATGAAACAACATTCAGAGCTTTTTATTATTACATTTTACAGTTTTTCATTATTTTCTCATACGTTTTTTCAAATATCAAATTGACAGTATCTAAGAAATAAATGAGGTGAAATATCTAAGATGAATTAAATACTCCTTACATATTTTCTAGCTCGGGGTACGCGGACAATAAATAAAAGTGTCGACTAAGAATGTAAAAAAACGTATAATCTAGTATAATAATGTGAACAAAATGTGTGGGGAATTAATAAAAAATATATTGCTTCGCATAATGTCGACCAAAATAAGACGGAAATAATGAAACTCATAAAAGAACGTTTAAGTGAAATTGATGAAGGGATTTTGGGTAATACTTGTCGATATGTACAAAAGAAAAAATAAGAATACCTACTATAGACATTTTGACATGGAGTCAAAATTTATAATTGACCTTGGTGAGAGTAGCGAATCCGAAAATTCATCATTTGATTTTTCAAGTAGCGATTCAGAATCATTATAAATAAATAAACATTAAATTACGTAATAACCGATTTTCTTTAAACAGCCGTATACAACCCCTAAATAACTGTATTTGTACCCGACTGTACCTCTTGTCACGCACACAAAGTCACTGCATATGTACAAGGGTTACCCACACATAAGGCCGCGCGCAAGACTGAGTTGAACTTACTATACCTACTTACATAGGTTTTCATGAAGTTTTATCATGTACAGACGCACGTGCAGCAGCGAGGCGGGAGTGCGCGTGGCGGAGCGCGCGTGGCGCTGCGCGGGCGCGCCCGGCGCCGGCGCCTGCGCACCCGCCGCTACCTTGCTTACTGCGCTCACTACTGATCTCGCAGAGGTAACGTGTTACGAACTTATTCGTGTTTTTGTATAGTGGAATTTTTTTTTATTTACTAGCCAAGTGTACTAGAAATATTAAAAAGAGAAAGGAGTCTTAATTACGACCTATTTTGTTGTTATGAGAAATCTTCAGCCCTGATTGAACTAAGTCCATTTTTTCCGCTTTTTATGTTAAGAAAACAACTTCTAATCATAAAATGAAAAGTATGTCTGCTGAGTTTCTTGCCGGTTTTTCTCCATAAGACCCGCTCCTACGAATTGTGCACCTAGCTTGACGTTGCATAAAAACTTGTGATATTATGTCTATATGAAATAATCTATTGTTTTGTAATAAAAATATCTATTGTTGTTTACCACGACTGTAGCGTTGGATATGCCACGACGGGCGTCTCTCCGCCGACCTGCTCTCCACATGGGGTAAGCGCGCCAGCACCGCGCTGCAGCAAACATTGTGCGGAGCTCTGTTAGCGCCGCGAAGATTGGCGCCCGGGGACTGGCATAAGGTGTACACGGCCTTGTTGGCTTCTAGTCTGCCTTCGCATGCTGTGTTCAGTTATTTGTCTAAGGTGAGTGACTATTAAACTGTAGCGAATAGGAAAGGACAGTAGTGCCACGTTTGAACCCACTTATGTTCCTTCGGGAGCCCTTTATGTCACTTAATTTTACATTTCTGAACCATTTATTTAACAGTTTATGAGATCAATATAAATCAAGTACAAAGGCAAAGCTTATAAGAACCGTGTTACCATTTGACTGTTTACACGAAAGCTTCACTTGTCCGTAAACGGCCATCATTGACTTTTAAATAGAAGACTCCTCTTTTTGGAATGTCGGTTAAAAACGTGCATGTAAAAGCCGTCAAATGGGCAACTTTATAAATGTTAAGGTAATAGGGTTGTTTCCAATTTTCGGAAATCTATTTAGATAGCTTCTAAATAATTTAAAGATCACCCTCTCTTTCATTTTTCGTCTCAAATCTTTTTATTTTTTATGTATTACTTTTTTTTCTATTTTTCTTAAAACATTGCTCAGCAAACGCTAGATCACGTGACTGTGACGTCACTGCTCACTGTTCATTCCTTTACATTAAAGTACATCTGACGAGAAAAAACTAAGTATCGTACTAACTAATTGATTTCTTAATTTTAATCATGTATTTTTATAAAATAGCTTCTAAAACTACAATATTTTATACATGTAAATTATTTTTATACATTAAGCACAAAAATAAAATAACTCAAATGTTTTGAGTTGTTTACGCGGTAAAATGAAACGGTGCAAAGAAACGTAAAGTTTGTGTTTATTTTTTATATTGAGGTTATGTTTGTGTCAGCGTTCGAAAAGATTTGATGTTGTTTCAAAAAACTTAAATTAAATGAATATCTACAAGGTTTTTGTTGTGCGAGACTGTGGAAATACGACTATTAGTGCTCCAAATAAACTGTTCATCCACGTTCCGCTGAATAAAAATCTTGGTTATTGGCAAAGAATTGAGCGACCATATAAGAGGTAGACTCTTGGCAGATTGGAACTATCAGCTTTCATAAATCCTTTCTCCATAATTCTTTATCAGTTGTATCACTTAAATCCAATTAACACACAGAGCTTCACAGATGCAAATAAACAAAACATTAATTCTGAGGTTATTTCGGGTTATATATCTGTCACTGTCAAATACTTTATTGTCAAATATAGAAAGGATGACGTCATCGGTCTCTTCTCGTCGTTTTTAATGGCGTGACGTCATAGGCTCTAAATTAAAATTTCATAATTAAAAAAAAAATATATGGTCAGTTATAAATAATATAATAATAATATAAATGCTTATCGTGTTTCTAGTTTTGTAAACTTTCGGTGCATTTATTTATTTTTGACTAAATGAATACTAGGAAACAACCCTATTGGCGTGAAATGTAGTGTGATGGATTTTTTCCCCAGTTCGAAATGACTCGCTGGTCAGAAACCGCAGACGCGACCCAACGCAGAGACATGCTTGAGGCCCTAATTCACGCCGTCCAACGCTGGGGTCCTTCCCCGGCTCCTGAACACACCATGCTAGTCGAACTACTAGGAGTACATAGCGCAGTACTGGTGGACTCGAGGGAGCTTTGTGCTCATATAGTGAGATGTGTGTCAGCGGCTATCAATAATAAGCTGCCCCCTGCACATTGGACGCATGTGGTCAGAGCTGTTGAAATGAAAGCCGCTGGAGTGCCCTTCGATCAGGTAAGAAGTACTAGGAGTATTAGGAGTGGTATTTTGAAAGAGGAAGTGTGTAAGGAATGTAGAGGCTGTGCAAGGGAGATATAAAGCACCACCTCATAGATTCATAGCAATAAGTTAATTCGAAAGACAAAATGTACTAGGAGTGGTGGACTCGAGAGAGCTTTGCGCTCATATAGTGAGATGTGTGACAACAGTTTAGGCTGTTGAAACGAAAGCCGTTGTAGTCCCTTTCGAGCGGGGTGTGCAGTGGGGCGTTGTTGAGAGCTTGACGTTCTTTGTCATTTGTTTTTGAATGAGGGCCCCCGATAAGTCAACTTGGACGCCCCGCGACCACGCACCCTCTAATGAGAATTAGTAGCGTGCATGCTGAAACGGTCCATTCACGCCCCGCCGTTCCGAATTTGCGGCCTTAATAGTTAATATTTCCCAGAAAGATGAACCTGCTTCCCGCAATTTTGACCTTAAACTAAGACTGACTGTCTCAATATAGTTTGTTTTTTTGCAAAGCTTGGGCACGTGATCCGGTCTCTGGGCGTGTCATGGTGGGAGGCGCGCACGGGCATGTCGGGCGCGCGCGGCACGTCGCACGCCGCGCACGCGCCGCACGTCGCGCGCCTGCTGCACGCGCTGCAGCGAGCAGCAGTCGCAGCCGCCAGAGCACTCAGCTATGAGCCGGAGAGAGGTATGTAGTGACGTCACAAGCTGGGCGTGCCGGGTGGGAGGCGCGCACGGGCATGTCGGGCGCGCGCGGCACGTCGCACGCCGCGCACGCGCCGCACGTCGCGCGCCTGCTGCACGCGCGGCAGCGAGCAGCAGTCGCAGCCGCCAGAGCACTCAGCTATGAGCCGGAGAGAGGTATGTAGTGACGTCACAAGCTGGGCGTGCATGGTGGGAGGCGCGCACGGGCATGTCGGGCGCGCGCGGCACGTCGCACGCCGCGCACGCGCCGCACGTCGCGCGCCTGCTGCACGCGCTGCAGCGAGCAGCAGTCGCAGCCGCCAGAGCACTCAGCTATGAGCCGGAGAGAGGTATGTAGTGACGTCACAAGCTGGGCGTGCATGGTGGGAGGCGCGCACGGGCATGTCGGGCGCGCGCGGCACGTCGCACGCCGCGCACGCGCCGCACGTCGCGCGCCTGCTGCACGCGCAGCAGCGAGCAGCAGTCGCAGCCGCCAGAGCACTCAGCTATGAGCCGGAGAGAGGTATGTAGTGACGTCACAAGCTGGGCGTGCATGGTGGGAGGCGCGCACGGGCATGTCGGGCGCGCGCGGCACGTCGCACGCCGCGCACGCGCCGCACGTCGCGCGCCTGCTGCACGCGCTGCAGCGAGCAGCAGTCGCAGCCGCCAGAGCACTCAGCTATGAGCCGGAGAGAGGTATGTAGTGACGTCACAAGCTGGGCGTGCATGGTGGGAGGCGCGCACGGGCATGTTGAGGCATGTCGGGCGCTAAATAACGACTATTAAGATATTACGGAAACTAAACATTACAGTAACACACCAATATTGACACATATTTATGCCTAAAACAACCTCCATTTTGATTTATAAATTTTGTTGGCGATGCTAGTCCTTATTTCGAAGTCAGCGCAGTACCAGATACCTAATGTTCTGTCCCCAGTGGCATGGTACGCGTGGGCGACGCTACAGGAGTCGTGGGGGCCGTGGATATCCCCGCACCCCGCCGCGCCCCCGCTACTGCCCTCCACCGGGGACCACGAGCAGTACACGCCCATGTTGCGGCACTTCGTCGATAACGTTCATCAGGTCATGCTGGATTGTCCAGGTAAGTGAAACTAATATAATATCTGACTGAATATCCTGGTACATTATTGTAAGCCCATTTACAATGATTTAAACTTTACAGACTACATCACCTAGAGTCTTAAATATAAGCTTTAATCCAATTCGATCCGATTGTATATGGATGACCCATTTTAAGGTTACAGGAAAGAAAATAATTCATAAGCAGCTCCTACCTTTTTCCGTATGCAAAACACTCTTTTGGCTTTTCGATTTCAAAATTGCCATTTCATATTATTATTTATTTCTATCTTACCATCTCCAAAAACTTGCAAAATATGTAAAGTAAATACTTATAGCTTTAAACATTATTCAGGTGCGGAAGTGCCCCTTCTACAACAGATATTCGAGTGGTCGGTCCAAACCTACTTAAGCGTCCAGGGTTCAGTCTCCGCACCCAGTATAGCGGGGACCGCCGCACAGGAGAGTCGTGTGCAAGCGTCCGCTATGCTTGCTGAACTGGCGAAATTACCATGGAGTGAACACCAGTGGTTCTACGGGAAGTGTTTGCAACAGGCTTTACAGGTTGGTAATTTTACTGTACACAAAAATATTTTAATACAAATACACAGTTACGTACAAAGGTGAGTGTTATGTTTAAAATGTATAGCACGAGTCCGCGGTATTTGTTTCCCGAATGTTTAACTTACAGGACGCATAATTCCATTTTATTTGTCAAGTACTAGGACTGACTCGGGAACTTAGATTTACGTCATCGTGGTCAAGAATAACTGTGGTCACACAAAGAGCTTTAGAATTAACGGACTCCTAGATTTTAATCCGTTGTTAGGAAGATGTCCTCATTTCTCGTTTACAATTGGGCGTTAACTTTCCCGAGTGCGTTATGAGATGATAAAGTCATGGCACTGTCTTTTCTCATTACATATTCTTTCAAGTTGAATACTACATCTAACCTTCATTGTCTGTTCAGATGTCAACCAGCACAGACCGGGAGCTCACAACGTGGTGCTGTAACGCGTGGCGCGGTACAGTCGCCGACACGCTGCTGCGCGGCTGCGACGCGACACAGATCTCACCACGCCTCGCCGAGTTGCTGTACCTGTTCACTAGCACCATGTTGCCGCATTCACAGCAGGTAACATGTTCTAGGATTTGGTACTGCGAAGTGTGGAAATACTAGTGGAGGAAGGAAAGATGAGCGGAGATGGCTTATGGCAGGTAGGTCAGGCGCCTTCTGCGAAGTCACTGTACACCGTATGGTGGGCGAGACAGAAACTATCAGTGTAGAAAGCCAATCTTTCTACACTAACTTGAACGGATTTGAAAAAAAAATCATTGGGCCGGTTCCAAAGCGTTACTCGTCCCCCGATTTTGGCGTCGCTATTTTATTAATATATTCTTAAATATTACATCTCCGCTCGTCATTTTGTTCTCCATAGTTGCACCCCTATTGAACCACAAAATTAGCAAAACTAAAAGCAATCTGTTATCGTGTCCCTTTTCTCTAGATATTAGATGAGGCGTGTAAGTTACCGTGGAGCCGTCTCCCCGAGCCCGCGCTTGACGAAGCTCTCGACCGCTTCTTCATGCTGCACCACAACCCAGCTGTACCTTACCATGATCTTCCACAGTTCAGGTAACGTAACCATGACGATGATATTGCCATATACGACAAGAATGTTTTCTTCAACTGCATTTATGTTTTTTTTCTTTGAACAGGCTTATCCTGGCAGCATGCTCGCTACTGGTAACGGACACTAGCGCAGTACGCTCGACAGGCACGTGTCGTGCTGCGCGTGCGCGCGGCGTGTCGCAGTGGGTGCGCGGCGCGTGCGCTCCCACGCTGGCCGCGCACGTGCCCGCGCACACCGTGCACGTGCTGGGCGTTGTCACCGAGCTAGGTATGTTATGTGTGTGAGACGCTAGCGCAGTGCGTATGACTGACTGACCGCCGTTAGAATAGGGGTTAGGCCCCACATTAGGCGCGCTCATTTCTCGGGCGTATGAGCTCGGCTACCATAAGCGTCGCTTGTTGTTGCCGTGGGACGTGTGTGCAGCGGCAGCAGCACAGTTACACGCCTACCTGTGTGTTTTATTTACCCCCCTCCGTGTCTACGTCCCCTCTCTGCCCAGGTGGCCAGTTCGTTAGAGACACTCCCATGGATCAATCCATGGGAGTGTCTCTAACGAACTGGCCACACGGCAGCACACACAAAGCCACATTTTGTTAAATATAAATTGGGATGTTTTTTGCAGCTGTATACTTGGACGAAACGCAAGGAGAAATAGAAGAATTACTCAGTCGTGCAGTAGTCATAATGTGCATCGAGCCAGCCGCAGCTGCTGCTTTGCCGGTAAGCATTTTACTAAAATCACAATTACAGCGTTTTCACACTAGCACATTTTCAGCTCTTTTTAACACGCTTATATTAATTTCACATGTAACTATGTATGTAAGAAAATCTTGGAATCTTAATTTGCCTTCGATTAGGGTGAAATTTTGCACACACTCAAAGTTCTGATGACAAATACATGACTAGCTAAATAACGTCATTACAAATCCAATATGGCGGCCTCTTCAGGCGGCCTGGCTATTTGCAATCCACCCCCATGATATGACAGAATATGTCGCTCGTAATACCTATGTCCGCGCGCATTACATACGCTCGATTTTCCTACGTGCGATAAAAAACTGTCGGTATGAAAGCACTATTAAACTTGATAACAATAACACCTAATTTAAAACTATATACTAACTATATTGCAGGTTTGGGTAACATGGGTGACAGACGGTCCGACGCGGCTGGTCCGCGCATGCGTGTCAGCGGTAGCGGCGCTTACGGTCTTCGAATATTTTGCTACACTTGCAGAAGCAGCTGTTAAGGCACTGTTGCTGTGTAATGGTAAGATCACATGAGATTGTAACAATGTATTGCTAGTATATAAAGAAAAATACATAATGTTGGACGTTTAATAAAAGGAAAAACTATCCCTCTTTTTAGTATTCACAAGGAACTGATTGTTTTGCCTTATTTTGTGTTATTTGTTTGTCTTTGAAGAAGGAGGCGACCTGCCTGCCTTACGGCATCTCTGCTCATCTTTCTTCACCCCATGTCCCTTACCCACAGAACCATATGGCTGGCGTGAAGTATCGCATCGCTGGGCGTCATGTCCGTGGCGCGAGGCACACACACTAGCGCAGCGCGGCCGCGTACACGCCGCGTATGCGTGTACACTCACACACGCGCACACGGCCGCCGCTGTGAGGGCGACGCTCGCCGCTGTACTTAGTGCTGATATACACTTGTAAGTAGCTCGACACACACACACTAGCGCAGAACGTAGATCATCCTTCTTGTTACAAAGGTTGTATGTCTATTAAATGTAAGGTACTCAAAAAATTTTATGTGCATTAAAAAATAACTTACCTATGCATTTTATCGCCAGTCTCCCATTTACTTGCATAAAAATCAATAAATCCTTCAATATTTCTTACAGCCCGGACAACGAACCAATAATAGCAGTATGGATATGCTACGCGTGTCGCATGGCAGTCACCCACACAGCCCAACCCGAGCAATCGGACGCTATGCGCGAGTGTTCCGCGGCGGCGCGGGCGCTGCTGGCGCGCTGGGCGGAGCAGCCGCGCCGGTCTATACTCAGAGTTGTTACCATGCATGCTGATCATGACAGGCCTACTGCACTGTGAGTATACTCTAAATTTGGGTAACATTTGGTGTTGTTAGAAAGAGTCAGAGCCCTGAAACATGAATGAAGTTCTACAGAAACTTTGTAAATAAAAACTTGATCTTCTCTGAAGACGTTTTCTTTCACCGTTATTTGGCATCCTGAACATATATGTTTAAAGTAATTTAAACTTTGCAATAACACAATATTACTCTCTAATAATACTCTCTACTAAAGAAAAAAATACCTTGTCAATATACAAATATCTATAGAAGTACATAAGAAAAGCAGAAGAGTTTTTTGTATGTTTGCTTGATCGCGGTTATTTCAGGAACTACTGAATTATATAAAAAATATTTTAGTGTTATGTAGCCCATGTATTGAGGTAGGCTATGGACTACCGTTTATCGGGGTGCGCATAGCGGTTTCCATGAGACTATTATAACTATTATGTATTTCCTTCATTCCAGTCACCGCATCCTCTGCCGCTACGCCCTATGCGTCCTCACGCCGGAAGAGAGCACACGACGAGTGTACGAGAGCGCATGTGCGTCAACCCTCGGCGCCAACAATGACGTCACCAGCTGGGCTGAAGCACCACAGTTGAACAAACTCGTCCGTTTAGCTTGCAGACTGTGGCCCAAGTATGAGAAGTACTTCCAGTGTGAATTGGAAATGGCTTCAAATGTTGTAAGTGTTTGATAAATTGTAAATTAAAGGTTCTGAAATTAATCACAGTAATCTGGAGAAACTCATGTGTTCGTGACGTCATGAATCGTTGCCATACTCAGATGCCAGCAGGATAAGCTACCCGAATCTGTCAAATTTTACGAATCAAACATAACATCCTTCCACTACTGTGATAAGCTTGAAAATCTATTGAAGAAATTTGATAGATTGAGCTATCTACTGGTGAAATAGTGACGCCACGAATACGTATGGAACCGCCAATATGTATGGTATTCTATAGAAGTCATTTGATATCTCGATAACCAACCAACTGTGTTCTGGAATATTTTTAAAACATTTTAAATCTTCTCTTTACTTGTAAATAAACTTCTTTGAATGCATGGTAATGTTATATAATACTATAATACACTATTAAGTCTGAAAATTGAACCAAACTGATTTATTAAATTTTCAACTGTATGTTAGATTTTTCTTCAGAATCAAAGACTCATGTTCTTATGTGATTATTTAATTAAATAAGATACTTTTTGAAATAGATTATTATTGTATAAAGTTTTAATCCAAATGGCCGAGGTTAGGCCTTATTTTCTCATCGTTATATTATTATTACTTTTGCCTTATTTTACTATTTCTTTGGAGCATTATGAAAAAGAGATATTATATAAATAAATAAATTAGTATTATTTTGCTGTTATTTACAATACATATTTACAATAAAAATCAAAAACTATCCTAGTAAAACAAACAACTAAAAAGCGTCAAAAAATTCGTGCCCATCGCTGTCAACTGGGAGCGTGCCCAAGATAGATAGATAGATAGATAGATAGATATAACATTTATTCAGACAAACGACAAGACACCATAAAGATACACAATAAGAAATAAAACAAAACAAGAAGTGGGTAGAAAGACAAACATAAAATACAAAAATTAACGGCGTGGTGCAGTGTCTTACGCTTGCACCGAATGGGAGTCCAGCTCAGCATGTGTCAGGTAGAATACCTGACGCTGGTATTCTGCTGGATCCCGAAAATGACGCACGGACGTCGAGTAGATGATTGGTGTGTGCTGTGTGTATTTGAAATAAGTGTTTTATGTTCTGTGTGTGTTGTGTTTGAATATGAACTATGTATGATTAATAATGAAGTGCAAAAATGTGTAATTATGCAATCTGCCAGTACTAGTTTTGTCAGACTACAAGTCAGCCGGAACACGGCAACGAAACAGCATCACGGCAGGTACCTGCTACCGCTAGATTATGGAGGTATTTGAAATCGTCATACCTAGTTTTTTTTGTGATGTAATAAGGAACTTTCGTAAGTGTGTTCTAAAGGTACCAAGTGTTTTGAGATTTCTTATTGGCGGGGGAATATTGTTCCAGCATTTAGTAGCAGCGTACCTAAAACTGCCTCTGAAGGCCGCAGTGCTGTGCGGTTCCGTGGAGAGTTGCTGTGAGCATTGTCGTACCGGGCGATCTCTCTTAGTAGCAATAAAGCTGAGTTTATTATACAAATAGGATGGCTCTTTGTACTTTGTAACCCCAAAGAGTAGGCAAGCCAAGTGCAACTTGCGGCGCGACTTCATCTTAAGGATGGAGTGTTCATTGATAAAGGGAGTGACGTGAGTTCTTGGTGGTATTTTGAAGCAGAATCTGGCGCAGGCATTTTGCACTCTCTGGATCAGGCGTTCCGTTCGTGCCAGCAATCGAGGACCGTAAACAGTGTCTGCATAGTTAAGGTTAGAAAGCACAAGTGACTCAACCAGCTGCACACGCAATTCCTCCGACAAAAAAGGCCTTATTTTATAAAGGATTTTAAGCCGGTAGAAACACGTGCGCACCGACTTTGCCACGTGTGCCTCATACCTCAACTCCGCATCCATGGTCAGACCCAGATTACGTGCTTCATTAACTCGGTCAACCGACTCACCCATGAGTACAACGTCTATTGTAGACGGCAGGGCACTAATCTGACATTTTGTACCAAATATCATGTACTTAGTTTTGGCGGGATTAAGTACCAAGCCGTTGACCTCTGCCCAACTTGCTATCCTATTAAGGTCTTCGTTCAAATCTCTCAGAGCGTTTAAATGTTCGCCAGGAACAAACGAGACGTAAACTTGTACATCATCAGCGTAAATGTGATACCTACACCGCTCCAGCGAGTTTACGATGTCAGCACAGTATAAAATGAAGATCAGGGGGCCCAGTATTGAGCCCTGCGGAACTCCTCTATTGACGGGAGTAAGTGACGAGGTCAGGGTTGACCCATTGCTCAGTCGCACTTCAACACGCTGCTGCCGATTGCTAAGATAGCTCCTAAACAATTTTATTGCATTATCGTCAAATCCGTAATACTTTAGTTTGCTAAGAAGCAACTCAATATTAATGCAGTCAAAGGCACGCGAAAAATCTAGCAAAACCAGAATTGTGCACATGCCCTTGTCCTGTGCAGATAGGATGTTATCCGTCACATCCAGCAGAGCGGTCGAAGTGCCACGTTGCTTACGAAAGCCTGACTGCAACTCCGGAAGCATATTGTTTGCATCCAAATACTGCGACAGCTGCTGAAAGATTGCTTTTTCAGCAATTTTGGATAGGCATGGCAATATGCTTATGGGCCTGAGATCTTTGAGTTCCGTCGGGTTGTTTATTTTTGGGAGGGGTCTAACACAAGCAATTTTCCAGATGTCAGGGAACGTTGCAGAGGCAATCGACTTATTAACAATATCTGTGATAACTTCTATTGTATGCGGAAATGTCAGTTTAAGCATGTCAAGTGTTATTCCGTCACAACCCTCGGCATTCGATTTCAACTGACCAAAATATCGCAAAACCTGTTCGGTACTCACCGGGTGTAGTGAGAAACTCGCATCACTAAAGCGGTGACATTCAAAGAAGGTACTTACAGTTGCATTTAAGTTTGGATTACCAGGAACATTCAAAAAATTTAAATTTATTTGATCAGGGTCTCTAAAGTGAACTGGAAGGTCATTGAGTGGTTTAGGTGGCAATATAGTACTTTTCAAATTTTTCCATAGTGTTTTTGGGTCGTTAATTTTGTTATTTATGTTTTGTTTAAAATATGCAACTTTTTCATAAAATAAGGAACTGGACACGAGTGATTTTAATTGTTTGTAATATACCTTCTTTGATTCCGACTTAGTTGTACGATACTTGGCGAGGGCCTCATTACGCAGATGCATCATGAACTTTATCGTATCTGTTATCCATGGGTATGAGTGGTCTTTGATCAAGCAAGTCTTGACTGGAGCATACTCATCGAAAACAGACACGACATTCCGGTTCAGTGCATCGACCATGTCATTTACATTTGATAAGTCACGAATGATTTCCCAGTTTATACGCGCCAAGCAATCATCAAAACTTTCCATATTAATTTTTGAAATTGGTCTGAAAGCCACCGTGTGAGGTTTATACTTACTACGCTTTATATTAAGTGTGCAATTTACCAATGCGTGACCATGTATTGAACCGAATGGTTCAACACAGACAGATATGTTGTTTATGGTAGTGCAAACAAGGTCGATTAGCGTCTGACTATGATCCGTGAAATGGGTGGGGGAGTCAACTAATTGCTTAAGGTTCAGGCAATTTAAAAATTCACTGACTTTCCGAGTTTGGCAACTGGTGATCAACATATTAACATTAAAATCGCCAAGCAGTATATAGTGGTCACATTTTGCTAGTGAACTGATGGTGTCGGTAATTGAATCTAAGAAGAGGTCCAAATCAGAGCGAGGGGGACGATACGCTGTTCCTATAGCGAGTTTGACTCCATTCAAAGACAGGGTAATCCACATTTGTTCGATAGACTCATATCTGGGGTCAGTTGGTGTAGAACAGGCGCGGACAGTCAGACCGCGCTTAAGGTAAAAACCCACACCACCGCCACGACCCCCGCGCACAGTCGCAGGTCGCGGCGTGTGACGCAGACGGTAGCCCGGCACCGTGGGCGCGCGACCCTCCTCGCCCGCTCGTAACCAGGTCTCATTGACTGCGACTATATCGAATGAATGACTTACCACTGACGCCACAAAGTCATCGTGCTTCGTACCGAGGGAACCCACGTTTAACAAACCAACTTTTAAATATTTATCATGCATTTATAACACAGTGTTTTGTTGTTAAAAACAAAAACTTATGCCGACAAAAGAGACTAATGTTTTTACTGTCAATGGGAACCAACAAAATGATAATAATATAAAATTTAATCCTACGTATAAATAGTGAATTGGTGTTGTAAATAACAATAAAATCAAATAAATAACATTTCATTAGGGATAGAATTAGTGCTAGTAAATAATAAATAAGATATGCGGGTTTAAATATAAATTTGTAAAAAAAGGAAATTGTGAATAACGTAAATATTATGAGTTTGTAAGACATTTTATATATTAGTTTAATATCGTTTATGTAACTTATTGTAGTAAGGTAGTAAATAGTTTTCAGATGTATATTTTTGCTTTGTTTATTGTATAATAGTGTGTAGGAAAGCATAACTGCATTTATATGTGTGTGTGATACGTGCAAGCAATGCGCCAATAATATTACTTGGTCAAAAATGTAGACCAATGTAGCTGTGAGCAGAAAAATTAAAAGTGGGTTGATAACAATTAATCCAAGAGGACTCCCATTCGATAGTGCAAGATATGCGCACCATTCGGTTTCAACACTTATTAAGAAGAAAAACAAGTTTAAAAGTGAATATAGAAGACATATAAAATTGAGTAATGAAAATGAACACGAAAACAAATATAATAACAATAAAAAGACAGTACAATGAAAAATCTTAGGCACAACTACAATTAAACACAACTTAAGCCTCAAACCGATCTTTAGCCAAAAATTTTGGTAACATCATCTTCAAGTCTAATACGTTCTACCTTCAAACGATCGTCCTTGCGACACAATATTTTTCCCTCCCTTGTCCACACATACTTCCAGCCATGCAGACTCGCTGCCTGGCGGGCGCGATAAAATAACTGGCGATTAGTGCGCGTGAGGCGCTCGTTGACGTAGACACGGTGCGGCGGCCCAGGCATATCGAGTGCATCCGTACTCAAGCCACGACGCACTCGGGCCGCGCGCAGTAGCGCGTCGCGGGTCGCGCGCCTCGCCAGGCGCACCGATATACTCCGCGGCCGTTGCGCAGCGGGGTCAGCAGCAATACTGCCATCCAAGGCAACCACACGGTTGCGGTGCGTAGCTCCGACTCGTTCGGCATGGACGACGTCCCTCTCGTCTAGTGTAATGCCGAGCTTTACTGCGAGAACGTTCACGAGGTGGAGGGTGCTGTCGTCTTTACTCTCCGGGATTCCTGTGATCTCAATGTCGTTGAGCAACAGTTCTTGATCACGCTCGTTAAGCTGGCACTTCAATTCAAGGCAAGAGGCTGGCAGCATTACCTCGTTGGATCGCCATGCTGATTCTTTGTCCGAGGTAATAGCCAGCCTTCTGGTCACGAGAAGCGTCAACCAGTCGCCTAGAAAGATCTTTAAATAGAATGTGGGCATTCGGACCCCACGACCCGAGGGTTTCAACCCCAAACGGTTCGAAAATATAGTTTCCGACAAGGCCACTATATTTCCGCCGCTTGAGGTTCTCCGCAGCCGCAGCGGCAGCAGCAGCACAGCACGCAGAATTTGGAAGGTGTGATGGCGCAAGAGTATCGACACAGGTTGCGTCCCATACTAAAGGCCTACCCATCTTCCAAGGGAATAACGACATGCCGTCTGGTCTCTTACCGTCGTCGCGTGCCAGGCCGTTTGGTTCTAATACAGCTGGTACCCCGACGGCAACAAGAGCTCGACGTATAATGTCATTTATGTTTGCATGCCGCGCAATACGGCCCGCACTGCGGCTGCACGACAGGCCGTGGTGTCCGAGGCTGGTGACAGCCTCACCACAGTGGCAGCGATGAGGGGAGCAGCACGGTGCTCCTATACGTAAACAAGTAGCGAGGCGGAAAGTTGTATCGTCAAACATGGTGCCAATGTTTGACGACGGTAGTGCCTGAAGCCAAAGCCCCGACTCCCATCTACCCACAGCCAGTAGGCGCGCTCGCTCAGCAGGAGTAATTGCCGTTTCTATCAAACTTTTCCGGGTTACTCTGCAGAGCGGCTCATCCCACTGTCTTTGGGAAGACGGGTTGCTGGGTAAATTTTCGTTCGGGCAAGTAATTTTCCATGCATCCATAGCCTCGGCTAAATATTATATATATATATATATATATATATTTTGCTGTTATATGCTTGCCAAATTATTTAGGATAAAATATTTTTGTAAGATTGATATTATAATTCCTGCTAGTGAAGTTATCTAAAATATTTGTCTGAAAATACATGTATGTTTTATTAGTTTTTTTATTGGCATAGTTGTATGTAGATTGCGTTAACTGTAGATTTAATTTTAGTATCTAAGCATTCCTAGTGTAGTACAGTAATTGATATTATTTGGTAGAGAAGAACATGAATCCTATAATATTTTAAAGAAATTTTAAAAAAGTTTTATTCGCTATGAATAAAACTTTTTTGCTATATTAAAATTTCTTAATCTTATCAGATTTTAAACACTTGTTAATATTTACTCTCTTATGTGGTGTTTTGTTTTGTGTTATATGTTTTAGCTAGTCAACAAATAGGAAAAAAATATAACGAACCACCTAGAATACGTATTACATTATAGGCTACCTGAAATTTACAATCTTTATACGAATTTGTGAAGGAATTGTGGAATGGGACTGAATAAAGAATATTGTAGGCTAGTAAATTAGTTTTAGCAGCAAGCCAGTAATTAAACCCTTATATCGGCCATACACAAGTAAAATGAATTATTGATAAAATGAATATTTAGTTAAATAGATAAGTCAAAGTCAGATGTTTTTACAAGCTTTTATTTATTTCAAATAGGCCTTTGCAGGCTCTTATAAAACATAACACTAGTTGCACGGTCCCAGAAATCCCAAAAATTGTTTTCATGGAGAAAAGCCGGCAAGAAACTTCATAGACACTCTTTTAAAGGAATCTATATTGTGGCTTGCTGTAGAAACATCGATTTATTGAGGTGCTGATAAAAAAATATTAACATATCAGGTTAGGAACTTTCTGACAACTTTAGTAAAAAATTGTGTGAACAAATTCTAAATCGTTTTTTTGTAAGAGGTCAATAATAAAGTGGAATGTGTCTTATGTATCATTTTACACTGGCTCCTTATTAATAAAAATGGAGTAAAGTTGGTCCAAGTTTAAACTTTTGAAAATGTATTCTTCTGTTATTCCTGGTGTATTCTTAAACCGTGTTCATTATTAAGGGCCTATTCTCAAAAATGAAATCTTACGGTAAAATTCTCGTCTAGGTATAATAATTGTGGTGATAGCTTATGATGAATTTGTTGCTCAAAGAAAAATACGTTATTTTGGCTTTAAATAAATATAATTTTCAATATATATTGGTTTTACATTTAATTGCGTTTATCCCTAAAACTTATTCTAATACTTAATTCTATTATCATACAGTGGAAATATACTAATCTATTTAACTAATAAATTCGACAGAGTAGCTTAACGCGTGTTTTATCTTTTGTCTACAAGATTATTGCGCCCGAGTCGACAGTTTTATCAGATGTTTTAAGCCGATTTATGACATCGGTTTGAAGTAGTCTTGTCTCAGAGCGGAAGATGGATAAAGAAAGTAGAAAACATTTAGCTAGTACAACTACATAACAATATTAATTTATTTAATAAATACTTGAGCACTTTTATACATCACCTAAAAAACTACTAGATTAATTATGGACTCGCAATCTTGTGATTACATTACCACTTCCATTGCGTATTCCATAATCTCCCTGGCTCCCTGGCTGGCTCATCTTAAATCACTTAAATGCAACTCGATACAGTTTAGCAAGTCCTTATACAGTTATACTCCTAACTCTTCTCACCAATCTCTTAGAATCACCACCATACCATCATGTTTAAAACCTCTTCCCATGATAATGTATGACAAGCCCCAACACCGCCGACATAGTAGCCACAGTTGTCATATTCTCCGCGCTCAACCGACTGCCCCACAACCACCCAGGAGGTAACCAGCTCACCGCATGTATGGTATCCAGTAGCAACTTGGTAGTGGTGAGAGAAGCTTGGGTGAACCTCGCTGGGGCGCATTTTGTGCGCTGCGGGGAGTTCAGAGCTTCGGATGTCGCGTTTAGGGCACGGATTGATCTGTTGAAGAAAGATGATTATGATGATATTTTTGTTAGTGTTTGTAAAGTGTCGCGTGTTTGACAAGGGCGACCCGTGTCGTAAGCGAGTTGGGCTCTTGTCTCTATAAATTAGCAAGCACATTGACAAAAAAGTTAAATAAAAGAATAGTAATAAACGTACTTATCATGAAAATTCGATAATATTATCAATAGCAATATTATTCCTCTTAGTTGTCTGCTCGTTAGTTGGTAGTCAAATACAGTTAAACCACCAATATTTTTTTGAGTTTCCCCAAAATTCGCTAATCTGAGGTAAACTAGCATTCACATTTAAAGCGGGGGCACACGATGCATTGCGGCGCCGGAGCGGTGTCACCGCGTCGTCTTACATAGAAATATCTACGGCATGTCACACGATGCGCTCTGGCGCCACACCGGACTTGCAACCACCAAGACGAGGCGGGGAGGGGTGAATGCGTTGCGACGTCGGAGCGACACCGCTCAGTTGTTGTGCGTCACGAGGAAGGACAACAGACTGTCCAACGCTACGGCGCCGCTGCGACATAACAACGTTACGGCGCCACACCGCTCGTGTGCCCACTGACACGGTGGAATCTTTGCGGTGCGGCGCCGCTACGCATCGTGTGCCCCCGCTCTTAGTGTAAGAATGCACATAGACTTACTGCCCTACATGTGTTAAATGACTATACAAAGAATCAGAAGTATAAAAATACAACAAATACAGGATAGACTCTTTATTCATAACTTTATATACTTTAACCCTCATCCCTAAAATCAGACCCGCAGCACACGGCATAACTGCCAATATTACCCATACCCGTTTTAAATTTCCTCACAAACTACGAGTCGATCGCTCACCAATTTTCAAAATTAGCTGAATAAAACAAACTTTCTTTTTTCAAATGCCATTCCATTATTCTATTTGAAAGTTCTCTAACGAACCTGATGAAGCCGACGAAAGCAGACAGCGACCAGAAGAGTTTGTGCGCCGTTCTTATTTTGAATTCTGTGTCTTTGGATACGTGTAGCATGCCAGTGTCGATGAGAAACGACAGCTTCTCGGCTTGAAGGTACGATAGGGCGAATGCACTGCTTGCCACGCCGAGAGAACCCCAGAATGGGCCATCCTGAAAAATATAATATTTGTGTTATAATTAAGGCTCTCTTAAAATATAATTATGTCATATGTCATGCGGTATGTCTCACGGGAAGACTTGCTTCTGGTTTTAGTGTTTTTTAATAATATTTTAGTTTTAAGATTTAAATTTTAACATTAGGTACCTATTTTATAATCTGGCACTCAACAACTAATTTCCAATTAAGATAAATACTCAAGTTACTAACCTGCTTCCCCAGTCCATAAGCGAGTGCAGTCTTCAACGCCAGTGCATCATCGAAGAGTCGCAGGGATGCTCTCGCGGCCGCCAGGCGAGCACTCGCTGTCAGCACGTCCTGTCGCTTGGCTGACAAGCCCCATAGCTTGAGAGCATAGCATGCTAGGTTTACCACCTGAAACGTATGTATGGACAATGTATTTTTAGGAGATTCATTGTAAAAGATGAGAAAAAGTTGCTTATAGTTTTTTTCCAGAACAGTCTTTTTTTGTAATGACCTGTTAGATAGGTACTTAGGTACATTAAAATATATAACCCGTTCACGAAATAAATACCTACGTTGTTATAACTTCTGTTTCAAGTGGCTTGATAAGCCACCTACAAGATTAGTACAAGAATCATACTTCGTTCCTTCTAAGAGAATAAACCAAGTTCTAGATCTCGTAGTCAACAACTGACCAGAAGTATTAGTACCTATAACATTAGCATATCTTTTTAATTCACTATCGCGTACTTACCTTTTATTCTGACCGTACTATTGAGCTAAGGCCTTTTTCTCACTACACCACTACATTGACGATTACCAAAAAAAACCCTTAAGTGTAAGTTCAACCATTTATGGTGCACCAACAGCAATGCATAAACAAAATATCACCATAACCAGCAGTCAAATCGCCGATTTGAATAAAGATCGGCAATTTCATGGCTTTACGCTTCGGTTATTGTTGTAGTTAGGTATATGGTGCAACTGAGCCTTAGTTTTTTTTTCAGACGCATTTATTTTATTACTGAAATATTTTCATTTAAGTTAAAAACTATTCTAGTACAACCTATAGCTAAAAAGCATCAAAAGATGCTTCCCCATCGCTGTCGACTGGGAGCGTGTCCAAGAGGCTGGCAGGCAGCATTACCTCGTTGGATCGCCATGCAAATTCTTTATCCGAGGTAATAGCCAGACTTTTAGTCACGAGAAGCATCAACCAGCCGCCTGAATAGATCTTTGAAATAGGATGTTTGCATTCGGACCCCACGACCAAACAACCCCAAACGGTTCGAAAATATAGTTGCCGCCAAGCCACAATATTTTTATTAAATGAAAGTCCTACCTTATCTCGATTAGCATGTGCCTGGAGCAGATCGCAGAGCTCGTTCACAGCGGCCATGTTCCACCGTGTTTACATCCACAATGGCATTAACTGACCGTCACACATACCCACTAATCCATGATTAGATACGGCCTACGGACGTAACGCCAATCTTTTTGGCAGTCTTATATTCTACTGTTATGTAAGCCATCAATGAGATCTTATCGCGGTATCAGAATCGTTGACATCTGTTATCTCTGTCAATTAGATAATATGTCTTGAACTCTTGTTTGTATTGGATTTAGCAGGTATCTTACAGCTGTGAATTGTATTTCGTATTACTTACATAGAAATGTTACATAGCTACTTGTAGGAATTAATATGAAATAAGCTGTGGTAACTAAAGCTTATTCTTTACATATATTGTTAATTTTATTCTTTACATATATTGTTAATTTTATTGTAGGTACCCATAGGCTACCATATAAATTATAGTTCGGCCATTCAGAGAATGCGTTCCTGACACGTCGCGATTGAACTGACGACGTAATAACATTCATTGATTATTGATATAATAATGTTGTTTTAATGCTCCTCAATTGTTAAAACGGTAAACAACCAGCAAAAATATTTTTATCGTAACTGCAACGCCATTGCAAAGTTACGTCGTCAGTTCAATCGCGACGTGTCAGGAACGCATTCTCTGAATGGCCGAACATTAACTACAAACCGATGATTATAAATTCCTTCTAAAATCCAGATTTAATCGGAATTGAAATTCACTGTCAAACTGCTTATCATTTGTTGATGTAGATTTGAAAATTACTTAGTCATAACTGATTAGAAAACGTGTTAAATAGTTATGATTAGATAAATAAAATAACAGATTCCATTTAAAATTTTGTATTAACTTTTCATAAAATAAACTAATAATTAAACTGTAGAATATATTGTACAATAACTAGTAATTTGTGTTTTCTCAACTCAGTGTTATATAAGAATACTTAACATACATAACTAGTTGGTATCAAATAATACAGAAACAGGTACATAGAAAAATAATTCAAATCTAACGACTACACTTCTGTGTTGTGCAATACCCTGTAAAATATTGGAAAAATCATAAACAGTAATTTATGGTCTAGTAACTATCCTTCTTTTGTAAAATGTGCTCGTTGCATTATTTACTGCGGATTGCTATTACCATATAGAATGACTTAACGTAACTAATTTATTACAGAGATAAAATAATTGTCCTTCAAAAGAATCCGAAACAAATTGATATTTCTTAGTCGTTTTTCTAATTAATACGGCATTTAGACGATAAAAACTTAATAAGGTACATCAATTGAAGTAAATGTATATCTACTTACAGTTATATTATGTACATATTTAATTTGTTGCATAATTATATAAGACAACATTTTAAAATAAACAATTTTTACTCAAAAAGGTATTTTTATATAACCATGTCACCCCCTATAAAATGCTATTCAAATCACAAATAGGTTGAACCTGCCAACCTCAATACAATATAAAACTTCAATTTTATTAAAACCTTCCAAATACTAGTAATTCTTCTGTTCTTGAGCAGACGATATATCGTCCTATGTGAACCACGCTCGATAAAACCTTAGACATCACTGATTTCTACCAAAAACAATTTATTTTAACAGTCGTCTCTTCGCGAAATACATGGCAATACCTATAACTGATGACGTGGTTGCTATAGTGGCTACTTTAGTTGAACCGATCTTCTCGCCCCACAAACATCCGGCGGGAAGGCAGCTGATAGCATGAGTAATGTCTAGACATAGCTTCCCTGCGACTATGGACTCTAGCATCAGTCTGACGTCTAAATGACGTCGGGCGTCAGCTCCGCCGTCTTCTGAAGCCTTTTGTAAGCATTCTCTACTCCACCATAGCTTTCGTATTGAGCTTGAAGTTCTGGAACGAAAGGTTTGCGGTTTTAATATGGTATAGCATAGCCAGCTAGGATTGGCTATTGTAGGCTCTAGGCTAAAGCCCGAATTTACAGCTAGCTGGAACCGGCCACATGCAAACTTATTAGGGTGTCACATCAGGCGAATACGCCGCGAATACGAAGCTCGCGAGCCGCCCGCGAACTTTTAAAATGCCACATTAGCGCAAGTGGAAATTATGGGTACTTTATCAAAATTTTCACCTTATTGCAATTCAACTTTTCAATGCGTGTTAAATAGCAGTAAAGTAAACTTTCTAGCTTTATCAATGAGAGAAGGTTGCAAGCCAGGAAGTATAGAAACTTGATGACAATGAGAATGTTAGACAAGGAAGTAGGTCTCAATTCAGAACATATTCATTAATATTTACGATTGCAATTTTATAGGAAAATGAAACTATAATATTGCTAAGTTCGGAGAGAAGATGCAGTTGTATCAATTCGGGTTCTGTTTGATAGGAATTCTATAGGAAGGAAGAATAAAAAAAATTGGAACCTATTAAGCTTACTTTAAAGAAGTTGTAAACAAATACTCACTGTATAAGCGATATAATAAGACTAGCCGCCCACAACGTCGTGCTGACTGTGTCCAGTGTGGTAGCATTCTTGTCACTAAGCTTCAGAACGCCAACCTCGTATAACCAGCAGGCTTTCTCTACTGGTAGGAATGCTTGGTCCACCATGTTGGCTATCACACCTAGCGCTGCTGCTGATGTGGTTGCTTCCTGAATTACAAAGAAAAAGATTAATGTTAAGTAAAGTTTACTATATTGTCAGTGTGTGCATCAGAATGGCTGTCACATCAGTGAAAGAGATCCTGATATCAGAAGTACTCTCCATATGTATGTATGACCTTGGAAGGGTGATAGGGGTTAGGTTAGGAGTTACAGCCATGCTGATGCCTACATATAGGGGTTGCTGATATTGTGGCTACATCTAGGTGAAGTTTGATTTATATAGGCAAATAAGATTAGAAAGTTAAATGAAAAAAAAAAAGTATAATCTTATTTAGCTTTCTGGCTATGCAATAATCATTAAATTAGTTCAGAACTTCATGGAATCACTAATGAAGATTATAAGTACAATTATAATTAAATGAGAGATTACCACTAAAAATATTTTTCATTTACATTGATTAACCTATTACCGAGTCTACATATATTTAATGTGTCTCTTTAAAGTATAGTGTTACTTTTTAGCAATATTTATCACAGTGCTACTGTTATAGATACTGATTAAAGTTAATTCAGGAATAACCATGCATTTTAAGCTTGGACTGTTTTTATTGATAAGAGGTTTATAATATAGGTTTGTTTACTTACATGTCTTCCCAATCCGTAGTTGTAAGTGTGTCTAATCATGGGAATGTCATCGAACAGCCGCAGCATCATCCGGGCGCTGGAGAGGCGCGAGCCGGCCGCTTGCCACGGCTTCTCATCTTGGACACATCCATACAGTTTGCATGCATAACAAGCTAGACGGACCACCTGTGCAAATATCATAGACAATATTAAATCATTGATGAAGGTTTTGTGTTGTTTTTTTATTTTTTTCAAGTTGCATGCTTGCTTCGAACTGAATTATAATAGTTATATCATGGCAAGAGTCATGAATGAAAATACTATGTAAATTTGTTCTTTTGTAAATCTAGTTTGTATAATATCGTGCAAACACCTTAAATTATTATGATTAAGTTCACTAATTAAAGGTCCAGATAATAAGTATGAAATAATTAGTATTACAAGGAAATAATCAAAAAGTTTAATGGTATTTTAAACAACCAATTAAACTGATAATAAGTGTAAAGGTTAAAACATTCATCATAATTAGTTCTCTATAACAAAGTTATAAAAGCGACACAACCAGGCAGGTTATTGACTGGTATGACCGGTGTGAGTGCTAAATGCCAAGGCCGCCGTGCTTCCGCATACCGTACCTTGTCTCTCCCATTGTAGCTGTCCAAGAGTTCACAAATATCGTCTACTATCGAAGACATTTCACTGAAACTTCACTGTTTTTACTATTCACGGAATATTTTCGATTGTTATCTTATCTAGACAGACTGACAAGACTGCGGCCGTGGCGAACGCGTGCGGGTCTGCAGATTTACGCTTGATAACTATTACATTTCTCCAAAGTCCATTCTATTAGATTATTATAATGTTTCGCAACCTTGAGTTCGTTTTCGAAAGCTGCTGTCAATTACAGCTGTGATGACGGCGGTGACAAAACCACGCGACTGTGACAGATGTCATTTTCTTTTTAGTGTTGTACTTACTTGGAGTGAAAACAGATATCGATGAACAATCTAAGGCTTCTAAATAACGGTCACTTTCAATAAACACACGGGCATTACTTGAATAAAATTAATAAAAAATGTATACAACTTCAGAAAATCTAGTCAATACTTAAAATTAGTCAATATTTATCAGAGAAAACATGCGATCCATAATTACCGATAAATGAATTTATGAAAGTACTTCACTGTTATATGTGTTTACAAAGCTAGTTAAGTTTGTAATAAAACAAACCAACCTGAACACCCGAATTCGTAACAGAATAAAGTTGATGTGTTATTTAATTTATGAATTTATCATAGCGGGGAGTAATGTGATGAATTTTATATATCTGTTTAGAGATCTATGTTTTTTTTAAATAATCTGTTCTAAAAGTTTCAATTCTTATATTCAATTATCTATAATTTAATTTTACGGCTAATTAGTTACTAATAAATATATATACAACATACAACTAACTTATTACCTAAGGGTGCGTCCACATCTGGCGAATGCGCCGCGAATGCGCAGCACGCGAGCCGATCGCGAGCTGTCCGCGAGCTGCGCGCGTGCAGTCACTGCAATAGTTCGGTGCGCCTCTTTAGCGCAACTCACGCAAGGCTTGTATAGAGCGCGCGAGCGGCGCGCGATCTGCGCGCAATCAGTTCTCGCCCTTACAGTTCCGTATATTGGCTCAGTACTATCGAAGATGGCAGACGTCGCGCGCCGCCTGCGCGCCGCTCGCGTGCGGCGCTTAGGTCGCGCGCGAGCTGCGCGCGGGCGGCGCAGAAGCGGCGCACGAACAAAAATGCACGCGCGCAGCTCGCGGACAGCTCGCGATCGGCTCGCGTGCTGCGCATTCGCGGCGCATTCGCCAGATGTGGACGCACCCTAATATATACACTTACTATAAATAAAAATATATCCTCCGTCCGTGGTACTGAGAAATTGACCAGGAAAATTCTTCCTTCCACACTGGTCAATTGCGAGGTACCATGCCTGGCTGAGGCTGTAGAGGTTTGGAAAATCACCTGCCCGAATATTGATCTACCCGTCAACCCATCCTCTCAGAGACAGTGGGATGAGCCGCTCTGCAGAGCTACACGGAATAATCTGATTAATACGTCAATTTCTTCTGCAGAGCGAGCGCGCCTTCTGGCTGTGGGCGAATGGGAGTCGGGTTTATGGCTTCTGGCACTTCCGTCGTCAAACATAGGCACCTTGTTTGACGACACCACTTTCCGGCTAGCTATTTGCTTGCGATTGGGTGCTCCGTGTTGCTCTCCTCACCGCTGCCCATGTGGTGAAGCTGTCAGCAGCCTTGGACACCACGGCTTGTCATGTAGCCGCAGCGCCGGCCGTTTTGCACGGCATGCGAATATCAATGACATAATCCGTCGCGCTCTTGTTGCCGTCGGCGTTCCAGCCATATTAGAACCCAATGGTCTGGCACGCGACGATGGCAAGAGACCAGACGGTATGTCGTTGTTCCCGTGGAAGATGGGTAGGTCTTTAGTATGGGACGCGACCTGTGTCGATACTCTTGCACCATCTCACCTTCCTAGCTCGGCGCGATGTGCTGGTTCCGCTGCTGCGGCTGCAGAGGACCTCAAACGGCGCAAATATAGTACCCTGGTGGGTAACTATACCTTTGAGCCGTTTGGGGTTGAAACCCTCGGGCCGTGGGGTCCAAGTGCTCATCTCCTATATAAGGATATCGCTAAGCGACTTGCTGACACTTCAGGTGACCCAAGGGCTGGTTTTTATTTTGGCCAAAAAGTAAGCATTGCCATCCAACGTGGCAATGCTGCCAGCCTCTTGGGTACACTCCCGGTGGGCAGCGATGAGGAGGAGTTTTTTGATGCAATTTTTTAAATATTTTCTAAAAGTTAAACGTAAACTGGTAAACACTTTGCTAATGTCAAAAAGAAAAACAAACGTGAAACGTCAATCAAAATTCGTGTTGATTTCTGAAAACATTGTTAAAAAACAATTGTTGTGTTTCTATTTCGCGATTGTTAAGCAAATGAGACTACTACAATGAAGGTATTTTCCATAACCGATATACCTGAGTTCTCGAAGAAGGAACGTATAGTTGTAGTGGGTGTTATAGGAAAATCGCCGTATCGGTACCCTAACAAAACAACCCCACTTTTGCCTTCTGTCCAGTCCAAAGAGGTGAGTTTCCTATCGTAGAATACGCAAACAAAAAGATTCTTAACTGTAACAGATCTTAAAGTTACATCTTTACGAAGACTAGTAAAATAAACCATTAGATATTGCAAAGAGTAACTTTCAAGTTTTTTCTTAATAACTCTATCCACTGCTTACAGAATTTTATAGAATGCCACTGGGACGAGCGTCGCGCCATCCTCTACCTCCATGCCATCACATACCTCGACACAAAGCGGCTAACAGCCCTAGCCGCGACTCTTGATGAAGACTCCAAGAGTGCAGACACTGATGCAGACGCTGCCAACTGGCTGGTGGCATCAGGCGACCTGGCAGCAGAGTCCTGCAAGGCTATCGCGCTGATATTCCACCTGTGTCATATTGTGGTGCTGTCTTCTCCTACATCGGTGTTTGATCTGGGCTATCTACAGCTGTTTAAGGCTATGGATGCTTACAGGTAATATATTATGAGAATTTATAAAAACATTCAGTTTTTTTATTTTGATAATTTGTTACCTTATTACATGTACCTATTAGATTATAGTAATCTTACATTTAAAGATGAATAGATAATAAACTAAATAAATTATTATAGTTTTTTCTATAACATTGCAAAGAATAAAGACACAAAGAATTAAAGGGGGAGATTTTACCTACCCTAATATACAAGGAAATCTTTCTCATACTTACTGAAAGCTCCCTTATTTACTTATATTTATATTCTTTATTATATGTATTAATATGTCTCTACTAAATACTCCCTTCATTACCTCATAATGTACTCCCCTCGTACACTCCCTAATGTACTCCTTATCACTCTATATATTGACTACGTACATTGGATTGTATGCTATTTTTATTTACTCCTTTATGAACTCCAACCAACTGATTATAAAACGTGGTTTTAAAAAAGTACCACCTTTAAAACACTGTCCCGAACAAAATCAGTGGACTAAAGCTAAGGCATATAGTTACTTATGTAATCTCTAGTTTAATTCTTATACTAGCAGTATAAGAGCATTACACAATTTGATGCAGATGTGTTGCAGACACCTTATTCATGATGTGTAAAACCATCAACTTATAGGTACAGTCAATTTCAGGTCAGTGGTAACAGTTTTATAGGAAAAGCGTACTTATTACTATTGAGTTAAGGTGTATGACAGTTACCACTGCTGTGCAGTCTACTGTACTAATGGTACTAATGGTAATTTTTTGGTTTGAATAGTGAGAGGGATGGCATATGCTTTTGGTCTAGCGCTATCTCTTTCCTCATAGATGAGATTTTGAGAGAGATAAAGATAGACAGAAACTTTGTTTCCTCAATTTCTTTCGGAATGCCACAATTCTCATCTCTAAGGCATGTCCATTAGTATATGTCGATGTTGTGGTTTTACCAACAGAAATGAGCAACTAGCGCGCAGCACAGCAGCCCTTGTAACAGCAAAGACGACAGGAAACTGGGAGTCTCACAGACGTAGCTGTTGCCCTCGACTTCTCTTCCACTTCCGGCGCGCCCCCAACCCTGTGCGGAAGGTACCAGCGGCGCTGAAGAGGTTGGAGCACGCAGTGGAAGACCAGCTGTATTTTATATTGAGGAAGGCTAGGATTATTACTAATGTTTGGTGAGTTCTACTGTCTATACTTATGAGTAAATTGTTTGGTATTACAACTTATTTAAAAATAAATATTTGATTTTGGGTTACCTTTATGTGCCATAAATCGCTTATCCTCCTCCCTATAAGTACGCTTACCTTTTAGATATTTTTACTATAGTAAACTTCCCCATGAAATAACGGATATTATGCTCAAATATTGGTAACGTTATAATACCCACAGCAAAATTTCAAAGAATCTGCATCCCAGTTAGACTGATGGAACAAACTTTGAGTAGGCTCACTAAACTCAATTAAATAATCTAAATAACTAACTCCAACTCTCTTCCACAGCGCAAAATCCCTATTCGCGATCCCAAAGAACGAAGAATTCGTTTACATAAGTGGCGAGGAGGAGAGCTCAGGGGCCCGCGAACTAAGTTCCCTGGTCCGCGGCCTCGCAGCCCGGTGTAACGCGACCCCCGATCCGGGGGCCCAGCGGCCTAGCTTCCGACAGTTCTTGCAAACTCATATAGACATGGCGTTTGGAGAAGGCTTCGATGATAACGTCGGGAAGTATGCTATGAGTACGTCGTTCTTTGAGGTAAGTGCAATTGATAGTGACCAGTATTTTTGTCTTCTCCATGTAATGAGGGCTTTATGGGACAGCAGACAGACCGGTTATCAAATTGATCATGATGCACGTAACAAATTGAAAACAGTAGTAAGTAGTAGGTTTTGAAACTGCGTGTTTTTGAAGTTTGAAGTAGCATGTCTCTCATCATATCGGCTTTAAAACCCCATTATTTTTTGGAGTCAGGGTTTCATCACATAGGTATCAATGTTTGAATAAAATAAGTATATTATTTTTAAGCGGTTCACAAATGACTAAGAAGTCGGTAAAAATATAAAAAAGTCTCCTTTTTTGGATGTCGATTAAAAATAATTCACACAATTTTCCTATTCCACATCTAGCTACCAAGCGCACAATCCTGGCGCTCAGCCGCCCAGGCTCTGACCCCGGTATACTTATCAAGCAAGGAGGAGGATCAGACATCCGGCGCCCTGTACGACGCGCTCGCTACTGACGTGCGATTCTCACAAGCGAGGTGTGCTAAGGTAATACTGACTATCATTTATGAGTTCCTGGTACTATGGCAACGAAATAGCAATAAAAAAGGAGATTTTTACAGCTGCTTCTGCAGAAATTACAAAATTTGTGCTAATGTAAACAATAATAATAAAAAGCTTTGTCCTGTATTTTGTCAATGTAATTATTGTTTTCGACAATATTAAAACAAATTAACTCAATGAATTGCTTGTTTTTTCAGGTTCTGCCAATAGCGCAAGCGTCGTACGCGGAAGGTTTGCCCGCGCATTATTCCAGTCAACATCACGCACATAAAGTGAGTTATAACGATCCTAACATTTATTGTGCTGGTTATGTATGTAGCGGTTATTATATCGAGACTTTGTATCGAAATTTGTGCTTTCTTGATACCAGTTATGCTTTCATTAATTTAAATATATTCTATTTTATTTCTTATACTTCAATAGACAACATATATGTGTACTTCATTAAAGCCATAAAATAGCTGATTTAAGTAAGATTTTTTTATCGATACCGATCATCATTTACAAGTATTTCTATTGTTATGAAGTTCCTATATAACTCCCAGGTGGGCGTGGCGCTGGGCGTGCTGGGCAGCATGGCGCGGGGCCCGCTGGCGCGCGCGGCGCGGGCGCGGCTGCGGGCCGCGTGCGCCGCCACGTGGCGCGCGCGCAGTCTGTGCGAGGCGCTGTCGCTCACCGGCCACGTCTGCATCGAGCCCGACCAGTCAGTACCAATACATATTATTCATTTATTCCACTTACATGACTTTAAAAGCCAATCCATAAATTGCAGACACATATTTACATAAACATAAAATATATTATTTTTAAATGTTTCAAGAGCTGGGGCACATGATGCGTTGCGGCGACGCACCGCAGAGCGAGTGTACGCCCCTCCTCCTAGTATTTCCTTGTTACACAGGACGAGTGAGTGGTGCCGCTCCGATGTTACAACGCATACACTCGCTCCGTTCTGAAAGTTGCAACGCCGGAGTGCATAGTGTGATATGTCACAGATATATGTAATACAACGCAGCAGCATTGCTCCAACACCGCACCATTGCCACAACGCGTCATCGCATTGAACTGTGCTTTCCCCCAAGCTAGGGGGATTTGCCCATAGATACCGCGCTGAGCATGCGTGTTAGTGGGCACAGAATGCAATATTCATAACTTCAGAGATGCTACCGTCAAAGTGCATGCTCAAATGTCTAATATCATTTTCAGTGACAGCAGCAAGGAACACTCATCAGGCGTCCGCTACGTGTCGGCCTGCAACTGCGGGCGCTGCAAGTGTTCGCGCGAGGACCCGTACACGCTGCGCCGCGCTAACCTCACGTTCTACGCGCAGGCGGCCGAGGAGTGCGGCGTCTGTGTCACGCTGCAGGCCATCGACTTCCCTGTCTTCCAGCCCTCCACGCCTAGTTACAAGTAAGTCTTCTATAGAGCAGTCATCAGGTGTCAGCTGCAACTGCGGCCGCTGCAAGTATTCGCGCGAGGACCCGTACTCCTCATGTCCTCATACTGGTTCTTATGAAAAGTCAAGCTTGCTGGTCTCATTATGTAACCTTAACTAAACTAAGCCTGCCTGAGTGAATTAATTCCAAACTTAAGTCCGCGCATGTAGCTCATACCCCTCGCGTAACCCAATCTACCTAAAATTGGTTTCTGTGTAACTACCTCGTAACGTTTCCTTACAAGAAAAAGTTTGGCGAGACCTACATATCTGCCTTCACTTCCAGAGCGGCAGCCTTAAAGGACGAAGTGGAAGAGCCATCAGAAAGCGCCGTGGTCCGCGCGTCGCCGGCCGGCTCGGGCGCTTCGCCCTCCGACGCGAACTGGTCGGCGCCCGACGCCCTGTCCCCGGGCTCCGCGAGAGATGACGACGATGATGATGATAAATCCCATGCCTCTGATACCAGATATGTGGTGCCGCTCACCAGGGATGCTGCTGGTAAGTAGCTTGAAAAGATTTGTGTATGTTTTTGAGGTCGATAAGGGGATGTACGGTCTTGTGTCAAACTCAAACTCAAACTCAAAATCGTTTATTCAAATTAGGCTGATAAATCAGCACTTTTCGAACGTCAAAAACAAAAGACAGCCCCCAAAACGCCCGCCCTTCACCACTTCCTATGTGTTTTTGCTGGGAAGAAGAAGTGGCGCAACAAACTCCCCAGCAACACATGTCTGTCTGTAAGGTTTGAAGAACCAGAATGTTTACAAAACAAGTCAAATAAAAATATCATTATCACATGATAACCATTATATAAAATTAAGAAAGAAAAAAACAATACAAACTTAACACAAGTAGGCTAGCACACAGATTTACACCTATAAAGACTAAGTACTCAAGCATTACTTACAGCCTATTAAGTGTATCTAAAGCCTCCTGTTAATAAAATAAAAATGTATTTTTAATATAAGCATAAAATCGGCGTGCCCACCCACATGCGCAGATGGTTATGTTGTAGCTGTACAACACAACCATCTGCGCATGTGGGTGGGTGTTTCTCCTTATGTACTACTCCTGTGTTCCTCCTTATGTATGACTCCTGTGTCCCCCCTTAGTATGTACTTTTCCTGTGTCCCCGCTTAGTATGTAGGTACTACCCCTTTGTTCCTCCTTATGCATTATCTCTAGAAAGTCATGTACCTGAAATAAACGAATGTGAATTTTCAACTAAATCGAATGGACGTGTCCACAACCTTTTTTGAGGGCTGGCTCCGCCCCCGAGTAAACTCCCGAACATTGGCGCGTACGTGGATTGCGCGCAATGCAGACGCTACACGTACATTGCCGCACTCGCACGTGTCGCTACGATCTGATCAGTGGCGTGACTGCATCACATGAGTTTCGCCGCAGAGCCACGTGGTAGACATGCATGTCGGCATGACTCTTCTCTGTGCTCTGTTTACACTGGATTGCAACAAAACAAATAACATATCGTATCTTTCGTAACGTATATCTTTTTTCATACTTTCCAGAAAAAGTAATGAGCCGCCAACCCTCAACAACAGAGTACCTGCCAGGCATGTTACACACGGCCAGCCCAGCAGGCCTTCTGCCGGCGTTCTCGAGCTGGTCAGTGGTGTGCCTGGGCGCGTCGTCGCTATACTCGCACTCGCTGGGCCTGCCCGAGCACCTGCAGCCGGGCTTCCTGCCGCACACTAACTATCTGCTGCCGTGGGACTGTGCCGTCCGGTGAGTGACTACCAGCCTCTCCAGCTGGTCAGTGCTGTGCCGCATGAACCGACTCGAACATATTCAGCACTTTTCTTAACTTAAAATTAAGAAAAAACTGCCTCAAAAAGTCGTTTCCACATCGTATATTTCCTGGGAAGAAATAGCAGTACAACTCTTAAGCAATATGACAAAACATAACGTCATCCATCTAGAAATCAAATACGATTTTAAAACTTTTTAAGCATATATTCACTTTATTTTTACTCGACCGTATGTACCATATTCTAGCAAATAAATATTTGAATTTGAATTGAATTGACTGTGCCAGGAGGAGAGTCTCTAATATCTTTACTTGTAGTGTTGTCTGCATTTTTGTGTTGCGACAATATTTAATTTGTATCGCTGTCCCCAGTGTGGAGTCGATGAGCGCATGGCGGGTGTCGGGCCCGACGCGCGGGCGCGGCAAGATCGCGCCGCACCACCACCTCACCGTCAAGATATTCATCGGCTTCGAGTACGAGTGCCCCCGGGGACACAGGTCAGTGTCATTGTATCGATTTGAGTGACGTGATTGAATCGATTGTATTTAGAAATAGAATCGATTTATATTGAAAATGGAATTGATTCAAATTCGTTCGTGTTTTTATGTTGTTTTGTTTGCCCAATATATTTTGACGTACCTATTCATATCATATAATGTTTTTTTAACGATAAACCTATCCATTTATTTATAATACCTCTAGATTTTTTGTCTAATTGCGGAATGGTGAAAATGAAGGTGATAAGCTCTCACACACTCACACTTTTACTTTTTACTCTCAGTATACGAAAAAATTATATAAGTTGCCTTCGACCAGTATTATATATTTTGTTTGCATTTATGCAACGTTTTATAACATCTTGTAAAGGCCTAAAAGAAATAAAACCATTTAGAGGTGCGTTCACATCTAGTCACTGTGCCGCGAATGCGCAGCACGCGAGCTGCGCGCTTGCCGTGACAGCAATGGTTCGTTGCGCCTCTTTAGCGCAAACTCATGCAAGGCGAGAGCAACAATACCCGCGCGCGGTTCGCGAGCTCCACATTCGCCAGATGTGAACGAACCCTAACCTTTTCTTTTATGCAGTTTATAAAATAGCAACTTTATTTACTTGGACTGCATGTACAAGTCCCGCTTTACACTTAGAACGTGGACCGTGCGCGATGGCAGCGAAAGGGCGCGAACGCTAAGTGTTTGTGCGCCGTTTCGCATATTCTTCGAAACGCATTTCGCGGTCCGCGGGCTCTACACATAGCTCCCGGGCTTTAGACGAGAGATATATCTTTGTACGTGTCCCAGGTTCATGATGTCTGGTCCGGACACGGTGGTGTCGGGCGGCGGCGGCGGCTGCTCGCGCGAGGCGGGCGCGGCGGGCGGGCGGCTGGCGGCGGCCGACATGCCGCTGTACGCCGCCTGCCTGTGCCGCGCCGCGCCCGCGCCGCCGCTGGCGCAGCTCATGCGCGTGCACGTCGTCACGCCCAAGGCGCCCGTGCATGTCACGCTCGACCCTAAGGTCAGATAATGTTATTGGTATCAAAGATAATATAGTCTTCGGAGCCATGCCTGAATGCTAGAACGGCAAGACAACACGACATGAACATACTGAGGCTTACTTCAAATGAACGCGCTATGACACGCGCTGCCGCTCGGTTCACCTGTTCCGATGGCAGCGACGCCAGGCAACATGTTGAGTGCGGTACATGGTGACCCGCAGTCAATGTACCTACGCATGAGGGGGTTCATGTGAATTTAGCCTTGCGTTATTCTATATACTAATTTGTACACCATACGTTGCCCACTTTTGACGTTCGGGATGAGATGAAGAGAACTAGTTCGCTACAATTGCTGCAGCAGTGAAATATCACCTTTTTGACCGCCATGAGTCGGATTCCGAATTTTATGTTTAACTGTCATATTTACCAACATTATAAAATAATATCTCACGTACCCTGCTAAATATTTATTTACGATTTAAAGTCTAACTATTGACCTTGATCGAAATCTGCCTCATTGAACTAAACATACTTTTCAACCAACACGGCTAACAAAACTTGAAACAATTTCATCATTCCGATCCCCAAATATACAAATTTATATTTTGTGTATCCCTAATCATTTAACCCACTCCCATTCCAGGTACAACCAATACCCGGCGGTCCGATCTTCATCCCGCAACCAGTGGGGTCCCCGCCTATCAAGCTCTCAGCCTCAGCGTACTGGGTGCTTCGACTCCCGTACATGTACAGCGACGAGCGCGGCTGCCTGCCTCGACCCAGGGCCGGAGCCCTGCAGCACCCCGGCATGCTCATAGCACCTCTATTCGGACTGCAGGACTAGCACAACTTCAAAACTAGGAAGCTATGGGTACAACGATGGATGGCAAATTAGAATTGAACTTTATGTCGACGAGTTAGAGATGAAATTCCGTTGTATCGGAAAGTCGGGATTACGGACTTGTTGTATTGTATAAGACGTTTTTTGCATTGTACGTTTTATTTTACATACAACCTGACTTTAGAAGACCTGTAAATGATGAAAGTGAGCAATATCGTAGCTGTATACATCAAATATAACATATAGGCTACTTTTTTCACTGACCTGACCGAGGCCCGGAGCCCTACAGCACCCCGGCATGCTCATAGCTCCTCTATTCGGACTGCAGGACTAGCACAACTTCAAAACTAGGAAGCTATGGGTACAACGATGGATGGCGAATTAGAATAGAACTTTATGTCGACGAGTTAGAGATGAAATTCGGTTGTATCGCAAAGTCTTAGGAACTACGGACTTGTTGCATTGTATAAGACGTTTGTTGTATAGTACGTTTTATTTTACGTACAACTTGGCTTAAGAAGACCTGTAAAGGAGCCCTGCAGCACCCTGGCATGCTCATAGCACCTCTCTTCGGCCTGCAAGACTAGCACAACTTCAAACCTAGAAAACTGTGGGTACAACGATTTAAGGCGAATTAGAATTGAACTTTATGTCAACGAGTTAGAGATGAAATTCGGTTATCGCAAAGTTTCCATGCTACGGACTTCTTGTCTTGTATAAGATGTATGGACGTTCCAAACGATGGCATTTATTTTGCAAGAATGTAAGAAGTTATAATGTTAACGTGATGGATGACTGTATCTTTTGCTTAATAAAACTATAGTGTAATCTGGTTTTAGAGGACCTGTAAATAATGGATGAAACTTGCAAACATATACATCAGAATAACATATAGGCTTTGAAGTAGTTTCCTCAGGAAGCGGGTGAAACCGCTGGCGGAAGCTTATCTATAAAATGGACTGAGTTTTCTACGTTCGATTGTAAGCAGGACCACGTTGACGATATCGTTCTATCTCTAGGTCTCAAGAGAATCCTGCAAAACTTTAAATGAATATAACTTATTGTAATAAATTAAATCTTATGTATCGTCATTTTACCCTTTTCTGGGCACTAGATAATAACAAAGAAAAGGGAATTATGTTAACAATCATTTTGATTGTTTTGTGTACATATAATACTGGGATTTAACCAAACTTTGTTATAAATTCTGTTAGGAATTGTTAATTTCTCATTTCATTAAAAAACAATACGTAAAAAAGCTGTTTCATTCTTTTCTATTTTTTTTGTTTATCTCAAAAGCCTACACTTTTTAACTTTTCATTTAACCATTTTTTTATTCCCGTATATCTTTTACGTCACTTCCTGTTCCGGGATTACAAATTAGATTGCCAATCGTATATATTTCTTTCATGGATGGAAATAAGTATTTAAAGATAATTTATTTAAAAAAAAAGAAATAACATGTTTTATAATAATGCTCGCATATTTTTCAATTTTCGAATAAGTAATTTCCGGTTGTACCAAACACTTGATAAGCATCATATACGTTATAAACGCAATATAAAACGAATACATATAATTCTAAACATATAGCCATTAAATAAAAACAATTGATCCATGATCGGTTACGCTAATATTGTTTTAAAAATAAACTCTTATAATTAATTAATAGAAAGTCACTTGACTTCATCGAACATGCGCACAACGATTCAAACCACGTGCGTTCCGCCGCCATTATGCGCGCGCAAAAATTTTACAATTTCATATAATTATATCTTTAGTTAAAAGTAAAAATTTGCAAATATAAATTTTTTAAATATATTTTCCGTATTTGTAGAGTATTTTTTTATTTAATTTTATGTATTTTTTGGTGAAATTAATAAAAAGTAGTAAAATGTGGGCGTGGCTTAAGGTGTGTTGGAGTGGGTAGTAGGGATTAGGTAGGGGGGAGTGCGGCTTCGTGCGTCGAGGCGCGCGCTACGGGATTCAGTCGTGTGTGCGCCGCCGCCGCGCAAGCATCCTAGCTCTGAACGCTGTTCGACGTGCTCTAGACTTCATCGGAACTTTGAAACTTTTTAGCGGCACATATGCCGCTTCTACATCAGGTAAGTATTTTCTTCCTATATTTTTTTCTTTGAATATCTGCAGTCTCTTTACTTTATTGCTAGAACTTTTATAGCCCAAAATTAGATTATTGAACGTTTCTAAAAATAATTGACCTGAACTTTACAGTTTTGGGCAAATCTAGGCTAGGTTAATTTTTGTCTCTATATTCTCGTAAAAAATCCCTACAGCTTTTAAAGTTGGTTTTGGAATAAATTTTACGATTTCGAAGCAAATGGAATACTTTTTCAAAGTTGCCGCCCATTTTCAATGTTGTACCCTCCTACAAGGAAAATTTTTAAAACCACGTGGGCGGAACTGTAATTTTTAAACTAATGTAGCTACCCTCGCTTCCGAAGGTTTTTATGCTATTCATAGAACATTTGCTTTATTACCAGGGATCTACATAAGCGTTTAGCCTACTTTTTCCCCTGTTTTTTCATTTTTTTTTAAATTGCCGCCATTTTAATGTCCTGCCATTTGTTTTTCAAAAATTTAAAAACCACGTGGATGGATCCGAAGTTTTCAAACTGGTGACCCTCGCTTCCAAAGGTTTCAATAAACAGCAAATATTCTATAATCATAAGATTATAGAATATTATATATCATAAGATTATAGAATATTTGCTTTAACAAGGGATCTACATTGATATTTTCTTTCTTCCTCTTTTTCCCTGGCTTTTCAAATTTCAAAATTTACCCGCCATTTACAACTACCGCCCATTTTTCTCAACTACTTTCTTCTCACAGGACAACAGCCGCGGAGGCGGCGGTTCTGCAGAGAACCGACGCTCCTTGGCAGATTTCCTGGGACTGGATACCACGCTGTTGACTGAGCCTGCTGCCACATCTGCAGTACTGCAGCTCAACAATAGTAGCAATGTGAGTACCTTTATTTTTTCCTAGGGTAGGGAGATTTTGCCATGGGTTTTGTATTTCTTTAATTTGACCGATTGAAATTGCCGCCATTTCCATAGTTTTGGGATTGACAGTGGGATTAATGTGCCGTCCAAAAATTGAAGTACCCACGTTTTTTTGCCACGTGGCAATTTTGATTCCAATTTTAAATTTAACTTAGAGGTATGAAGTCCGTTTTGTTCTCGAGTGTCTCAATTACTGAAAACGTTATTTTCCATTCTTTTTTGAGATTTTACTGTCCGTTGACGCAGATGCCAAAGGCGGGAAATTTAAATTCGTATCTTGTAGAAAGTAGCCTACCCTCAAAAGTATATTTTCTTTCCAAGCATCTGTTGTACCAGAAATGGAGCGCTTTATTTGACTATGTAAGTACAACGTAGAATATTGATTTGAAACACAGAATAATCTTGTTTATTTCGTTTTTTCCTAATCTGTTGCTTTCGTTATGAGCAAATAGGATTTCATGAACCTTTAAAACTTTTCGAGCTACCCCCCAACAAGTTTACTTTCGCCGCCAAGCGAAAAGTTCTTGCTAAGTGGTACTACCTTCCATTATGTACCTTACCTCCCGGCTATATAGGTATGCATACTACATAAAGGTGAACGTAGATACATACACGTGGCCATATTTGACACGTGTTGTAAACCCACGCTTTGTTACATCTTCCGAGCATTTACAGCCTACAGGGGTTTCCAACTACTATTTTACATATACGTTGTTATGATTCACTATCAAATTGTCCTTCTGAATGCATAACGTCTTTGTATGAACTGCCAATTCTTAAGAATTAAACACGCTGAGCGGCCCCACGTTGGGCGCCAAGACTGTTTTTATGCGATGTATCGCAACATACATCTCATTCGTTATATTCATATAGAGCCAAGAACTTAAATCAAATTTTAAGTACAAAGCACTCCGTAGGTTTTATTGTCCGTTCATAATGTACCGTACGACATCCGGTTTGATGCCAGTTATGTTAGGCGAGATTGGTGCCAACAGTGGCCCGTATTAATGGGCCGGCCGTGCCAAATAATGCGGGTCGGATCGCTTGGGTTACTGCACTTGCATTAGCCGCCATCCTATCACCCCCGTCTATATGAGATGCGTACATTTTATGGTCGGCTTAATCGCTTGTATGAGCTGTATACTATTTAGTGCTTAGATTTACGGCCCCATTTATTTCACTAGTTTGGCATGCATTTCATATTTGACCTCTAAACTTTCTCCGGTTTATTTAAAACTCGCACCCCATCTTCTATTTGTGGCAGTATCAATATTTGGAAGTCTTCACTCTAACGCGAAGAATATCCATTCCTACATGAATATTTCATTACCTACTTGCGAGCTTAAATTTTGAGAAGTTTAAAACTATTTTCGCTTCCCGTTATTTACTGAATGCGACGTGAATAGATCCCGAATCTCCTCAATTTAGTAATGTGCTATTCGGCTCGGAACGACTATGACGATAGATTTGAGTGTAGAATATTTTCCAGTGAATTATCTTATCGATTGTGGCGAAACGCATTACCATGATTAGAAAGGATTTATGTTTTGAAGAGGACTGTTTACGTACGGGAATCTTTGTTTATAGCTTAGATGTATCTTCGTTTGTATAGTTTACCTGTAGTGAGCGAATATTTGTAGTTTCTATCTATAGTATCTTTAATTAAACCTCGAAATATACAGGACCAATTACGACTATTGTAACGCAACACCGCGCATCTTCAAGCTTTTAATTCCGAGATCAGTGTAGTTAAGCGGCGTCTTAAAAGTAATACAAAGTTAGTGCCAAGAGGCTCGCGTCACAACATACCCTCCAATATGGCGGAGCAAGTTAGCAATCGCGCACTTGGCAGGCGAGGGGCGCGTATCGCCGTCTATTGGCATGCATCTGGCAATATAATATTATTTGTGTAGGCTCTGCCAAGGCCCCGCGTTTAATCGGCTCGCGCCCGCGACCCGGAAAACTATCTTGGATACAGATACCCGGCTTTTCATGCTTGTTAGCTTTGGGCACGAGCTGCGTTTGACTGCCTTCAGATTGCTCCAGAATTTTATCTTGTATTAGTTTTGTAACTTTAGATTGCCTAATGCTAAGTTAACTAAAACCTGCCCATACAAATCCCACATTTTTAAAACTGTTGACGTATTTTCAAAAACCTCAGTTAAAATGTAAAGCTTTTAGCTAGTCTATTGTATAAGTTGGTGGAATGGAAAGTTGTTGGAAATACAACGTTGTGAAACAAATCTTATTTTATGGTATTATCGGAGCTGCGGTCCTCGTATATTATAGGTTACGGGGCATTAGATGTTTCGGCAATTGTATTTAATAATTTATATCATAACTGCGACGTTCGTTTCGTATGTTCGTAGAATGAAGCAGTTTTGCTGGAAATTTTTGGAAGGATTGTATTGGTCTGATTGTATCCATTAGGGTTTCATGTTACGAAGTCGCCTAAAGTACTAGAATTAGGTTGGACTGATATTTGTATTGGTTAATCAATGAGCTTAAGCCTTTAGTAAATACCTCTTTTATGTAGGTTAACATTTAGCTCACTGTACCTATATTTTCGCTTGGGCTACGCAATTTGCCAGATTCCATTTGTTTTTTAGCCTTGCTACTTTTGTAAAGTTATGGTACATTTTGTGCAGGAGTGTGGAGTGGAGAGCGAGTGGCGCTGGGAGGAGCCGGGGAGCCCCGAGGCTGCGCAGACGCCGCGTGCGCTAGTGCCGCCCGCGTGCTTCCCGCCGCGACATCCCACCGCATTCGCGAGTTACAGGTACGTTACGAATTTCGTACTTATACATTTTCAAAAGGAATTAAAAATGGTCCTTACTTTTTAAATTATCTAACTTCTTAACAAATTTTATTATAAATATAAGATCGCAGATAATTTGTTCGCTCCTTAGTCAACTATTAGTCGGAGTTCCACTCGCCACTTTGCTGTTCACACTAACTAAAATTACAACCCCATTACCATGCATTCAAAACAAGCTACAGTTTAAAAGCTCTTTTCTTCGCAACACTTCGTCCATTTACCTCCATTAATGCTAATTAAAACTTGCGTACGTTAATGCGTCGTGGGTCGCGCTAAGTAACGTGTACTTTAATGTAGCAATTAGAACTAAGTACTCCTGTTGCAGTGAGAGCGCCCAGCCCGGCGCCCTGTGGACCGAAGACTCCTCCGAACAAGGGATTACCGACCTTGTGGCCTCCTTAGTAAGTACTATTTTGTTTGTTACGGAAAATGGTGGTTGAGAAAGTTTTGGGAGTAGGTGAAAGGGTTTCTTGATAGTTTTAGTGAGCTAATTTTTAGTAGTTTTACATTAGTAAATAGGTCTATAATATTTCGCATTCTTTAAATACTATTTTACGCGTAGGTAGGTACGCCATATTTCATCCAAGTTGGGAAAAAATATGTAGCTAAAGTTCATCCACAGCTAGACATAGATATCGACAAGCACGTCCTATCTAGCACGTAGATAGAACCTCTGAAATTCTCTTCCAAAAATGTTCACTGAAAAAATAACTTATTCTAATTTTATTTAGGGGTTTTTACAAGTACATCTGTTGCTCCTTTATGTACCGTTTTTCCCCTACAGTAAATTGTCAGTGGTACAGTACGAGCGTGTTTCAGAAGGCCCTGGCGATTCCATCGGTGTCGCAGTGGCGGGGCGACGGCGCCGCGCGTGAGGAGCCCTGGCCCGAGAGCAGTCAGTGCACTGACCGGGCCGCCTTTTTGCAGAGACGCGCTTCTTTTTGTAAGTAAACTGTGTACTTATATTGAGCAAAAACAATATCTTGACAGGCAGTTTCTTTTATAAATGCGCATATAATTGTAAAAAACTTTTTGCTCCGTGCTATTTGCAGATTTAGAAGTCTGAGCTTCAAGTCTCAATGTACCTAAGAGGTCCAGGGGTCCGCCCCTAAGACGACCCACTGACCGAAGTTTTATAATAGAGTCACCAAAATATATGTATATCTAAACGCGAAAACCAGTCATACACACTAGCTCACAATAATTTATTCAAACTTGGCTGCTAAACAGCACTTCGAACGTAACAATTCTCAGACAGTTTCCTAAACGCATCTATGTGAAACTGCAATTTTGTTCCAAGGTGGCGTATCCAGCGATCGGCACGGGAGCGGAGTCCTGCGCTGGGGCGGCAAGCTGCCCCCGCGGTGCTCGGACCCGAGCGGGGGCTTTAGTGCCAAGGTGTTCCTCGGAGGCCTGCCGTGGGACATCACGGAGCAGGCGCTCATGCAGACCTTGAAGCACTTCCAGCCAGTACGGTGAGTTTGAAGATTGTTTTTGACTTATTTAAAATTGTGATGGCCTTTGATTCAATGTCAAAGGTTTTTTGGAAAATATAAATCCATATTTATGTACTGATCTTGTTTGAGAAGTGATAAAATGCTTTGTAACACTTGTGAAAGTGCAACTCTTTATTGTGATATTGCTGATCCTCCTATAAGATTATTTTCCACCATATTTGTAAAAGATTATTTACAAATAAATCTATACTAATATTATAAAGCTGAAGTGTTTGTTTGTTTGTTTGAACGCGCTAATCTCGGGAACTACTGGTCCGATTTGAAAATTTCTTTCAGTGTTAGATAACCCATTTATCGAGGAAGGCTATAGGCTTTTAGGAAGGCTATGGGTTTTTATCCCGGTACGGGAAGTAGTTCCCACGAGATGCGGGTGAAACCGCTGGCAGAAGCTAGTTATTTATATTTCTAATCTCCAAAATAATTATAAAAGCAATTTTTTTCACCTACAATGCTTTAGCTGTATTTTGTGACGAGGGCAGCAAGCAGATTGTTGTCCTATATACCTATCAGTCACATGGGACTATATCCCCACTAAGCGTGCCCCTTTCCATAATATTGTAACAGCATCTTTATTCGCAGTGTGGAGTGGCCAGGCCGCGCGGGCGGGACCGGCGCTCCGCGCGGATACGCGTACGTGACGTTTGACAGCGAGCGCCGCGTGAGGGCGCTACTGGCGGCCAGTAGACGCGACGGCAATGACTGGTACTATAGGATGGGTGCCAGGAAGGCGAGGAGTAAGGAGGTAAGTGATTTTAAACAAGTTTACTTCAACACCTTTTATTACATAAATTATATTATTGAGGCTATTATATTTTCGAAACACGCAAAATAAATGTGCAATGGTCGCCACGTATCAGATTTGACCCAAGATAACTTTGTTCCGAGTGCATTAGTGTTTTATATTGTAACTGTAATATTATATTCATCTCACATCTGTCGTGATATACATATCATTCATTGAGTGCAAGAAAATAGTCCTATTTTTTCCAACTGAATTGGATTAATTTATTTTGTTCACTAAAGAACAGTGATGCCCAAGTTGCCTACAACATAAACATCAGTTTTTCTAAACAACTGTTAACACTAGGATTTTTCACGTTAAGTTTTAAAGTAAACGGTTGTTTTAAGAAAAACTGATGTTCCAATTTGGTACTTCAAGGTTAATAATTTCTAATCTCTTGTTCCCCAGGTGCAGGTGATCCCGTGGGCGCTGTCGGACTCGAACTGGGTGTCGGGCGGGTCGGTGCGGCTGGAGGCGCGACGCACGGTGTTCGTGGGCGCCCTGCACGGCATGCTGTCCGCCTCCGCACTCGCTACTATCATGAATGATCTCTTTTCTGGCGTTGTTTATGCTGGTAAGTTACAATGTTTTTTTCTAAATCCATCCAAAAGTTTTTGGCCAGATGATCCACTGACCAAAAAATATTTATTTTGAAGATCCAAAATCAGGTTTAACAGGTTCTGCAAGGTTTATTCACATCCTAGATCTATAAAAGTTTATATAAAATATCAAACCTCGTTAAACACAAGTACTAAAGTCCATGCCTGCTACACGGCTGACGAATGCAGGTTCTTTACTAAACTTCTACAGGGTCCAATATCTTTGCTTAAAATGTAGTTATAATTACATTCAAGATATCTGAGGTTCAGATTAAGCAGTTAATAAATTGGACAGTGTTCAAAATCTGAAATCCCTAATGCTTAGCCCCTAGTTATTTTTTTAAACTTGTTCTAATGCTGAACATTTCTATCCCAGGTATAGACACGGACAAGTACAAGTACCCGATAGGCTCCGGGCGCGTGACGTTCGACAACGTGCGCTCGTACGTGCGCGCGATATACGCCGCCTACATCACGATACACACTGACAAGTTTACTAAGAAGGTACGTGCCTAGATAAAAACGTATTCGTTCAATCATATTTATTTATATTTTTTGTAAAATGTACAACGGCGTACTTAACGCCTTAGAAGTTCAAAGTGATAGTTTTATATAGGTATTTTTGAAATTATTAATTTCAAATAAAAAAAACGTAATATGATTTGGTCTTATTCAGTTACCTAAATTTTGCCTCATTTAACTATTTTCCTTACGATTATATTTTTTGTTTATTCGTATTTTTTTGTACAGGTGCAAGTGAACCCGTACTTGGAGGACTCTATGTGCTCTGTGTGCAACGTGCAGCAGGGGCCGTACTTCTGTCGCGAGCCCACGTGCTTCGGGTAAGATTACTTGACATAAATAATTTTGTTCTGTTTTAATAGTTTTCTAGTTTGTACTGTTCTGATTCGGGCTAAGTCTGTTACTGACAAGCTGCTCACCTTCACAACAATCACAACCGTCCCGAGGGAACTTATTCCCGTAACCGGACAAAATGCCTGTTATTCGGGGATAGTTTAGCCTTCCCAACAACGATTTTTAAATCCGTTCAGTATTTGGCTCCTTTACACAAACACATGTATCCCACTTTACAGTATTTTGACATTACATTTGGAAGTTGTTTTAGAGCCGTTTTTTAGATCGCCAGATAACTTTTGTCTGAACAATGTTTGACGTTTTGACAGCTTTTGTATAGGAAATATGTCAAACCGCCATATTTATACCTCGGATAAAAATTATCTGGCTGATTTAAAAAGCCCTTTCTACCTATTACTGGATCCACTATTGGACTACCTTCTATCGCGTTACTGACAATTGTTTTTATTGAACTTGTCATCGTCTTGCAGCTACTTCTGCCGCTCGTGCTGGTCGTGGCAGCACAGCAGCAACAAGCACCAGCCCCTCACGCGCCACTCCAAGAGCGGCGCCCCGCCCGCCGCCGCCCGCGCGCTCATGTCGTCGCCCACTGAACATGGCTCCTTCAATGGCATGTGCACTTCCACTAATGACGGTGAGAACTTTCAATTTTAACGTTTATATTAGCTTCTCTTGTAACTATGTAAGTAAGAAAATCTTGGAATCTTATTGTGACCCATTTAGTAGCTAAGTTCTAATGACAATACATGACGAGCTAAGAAACATCATTACAAATCCTTAGTTTAATGCGTGATAAGTGTTTTTTAAACTATCAATTTTATTATTTTAAATATGATTCTTTAATTTGTTCATTTATTCGTACCTTACTATAATTGATATTTATGGAAACTACCAACTATACGCCCCCACTATTATTTTCGTAAAAGGTACCTACATTTGACATTAAGTGCAATTTATTTAACCCTTGATTTGTTTTACAACCCCCGTAAAATTGGCGAACTCGTATTCTTTTCTTGTAATCTTCATTTCTATTATCGTTAATTTTGTAATCCTTACTCAGTGTAAGAAAGACCGTTTGCCTTTGCTCAAAATCTAACACAATTTCTTGTTCCCCAGGTACACCAAGCCCCGCGACAAGTGGTACCAGTACCAGCGAGGAGGCGAGCGGTGGAGGGGAGGAGGCGGCTGAGGGGGGCGGCGGAGGGGCGTGGCCTCAGTAGCCCCCGCCCTCCTGTTGTCGACCCGCTATTAAGTTCGGCGCTTCGCCAACATTAAGCTTACTCATCTGATTTTTGTAAGTACTCGAATATGCGTTGTAAGGTCAATTTATAAATTCTGATCCTGCGCAGGTTTCTTGTGTAATAGTTTTCATTTGAAGGTTTGAAAGGACGCTGTCGCATATTCGAGTATTGTAACCGAGTTCAATTATTTTTTTATTGTTATTCCAGTTGATTCGTTTGTTTTTGTTAATTATTTCTTATTTTGATGTTTTAATATCGTTTTTTTTCATCACACGTGTGATTTTTTGCATTAATTTGTTAAGCAATTTTAAAATTGTTATACTATTCACTAAACTACAATTTTATCATGAAATATTTGATATTGTAATACGCCATCAGCGTAGAGATGTTCCTTAGACAATTTTACGTACGTGCCTACTAGACTTACGTGGTTTTAATCAATTTTAATGTGCCTACTAGTACAGCCCCAAGAGCGCTATAATTTTAAACATTTTAAATGGGCTTTTAAAATGTAATCATGTGATTTTAACATTTTAGGAAATGTTCATAATCTAATATGAAATGTTGATTTTTATCTCTAATCGCTTGTTTGATTTTAAACTATACAAAATATACGGTTATTGCGAAGTTTTTGGGTTTTCTTTTTTACACTTCCAATTTGTCACTCCACTTTGAGACACCACTTTAGACGTCATGCCCCGCAGACACCTGACATATACCCATAGATGTAATTAGCCCGGTCAAAATAGACATTTGAAATAACATAAATTCACGGAAAGCTGAATTTTGGTGGAGAGCTTGGGTTTATCATTATAAATAAAATATTAAGTCCCATTGATCCCATGTGTGCGTCAAAAGTTATTCGAGGTTCAATGTAAAAATTTTTTAGGGTTTTTTGATTTTTTTTCGAAAACGGTAAGTTTTATCAAAAAAGAACATCAGACCAAAGTAGTAGATCTTAAAATTTTCTACAAAAATGCCATCAACAGTTTTCTCCTAAATGTTACCATTCCTGATATCGCGATTCAAATAGTCATAGAATCATTGTTGTGATAAAACTCAAGCACACAAAAACCACACCGCATGCCATTCCCGCGCGCCATTTAAATTTTATTCGAAATTTCGATTTCAAAGGACTTATGGGACACCCAGTATATTATACAAACATTGTTAGTATATAAAAAACTTAAATCTATGTTAGTAAAACTTCACTACGCACTATGTCACTCCGTGCGGTTCTGTGGCACTTGTCCGCGGAAGCGACGGAACACCACGTCCTGTGGCCAGAAGTTCTCGTCCAACACGAGGTGCAGGAAACACGTCTGCACTCGCACCACAAACGCCTTGAAGTTGGCGTTATGGCGCGACTCCAGCAGCTGCACTCTCTGGGCGTACTACATCTTCTGGCGCATGTACTCCACGATGTCCTCCGCCTTAGTGGTGTAGTGTAGGTGTACTTAGAAAGTACATACAAATAATAGTAAGCTGACAAATTTATACAATGCAACTGAAAGTTAAACTGTAAACTCCCAACTTTATCTCTGTTTTTCACATGATGTTGTGAATTAGGGCTCGCCATCATAGTAGCGGTAAGTCCCCTCTTTGAGGAATGGCTCGGGACAGCCCCAAGGGCACGGTGGACCACACAGTCCAGGTGTGCCCTGCGTGGGAAGAGCACCGTCGGGTCCTCGTCGAGGCGACCTCTCGCGTCCGGCCCTGGTTTAGGCCATGGTCCAGGGCGAGAGGGATTGGGATGCTGTTGCCTCCTTCTGCGAAGCAGTCATGCTCGAGAAAGAGGAGGCGGAACGACAGAGTTCGCACCTCTCATCCCGGCCGCCGCGCTGGACCAGGTAGACTGCGTAAGCAACCCCAGCGGGGCCCAGCAGGGCTGCAGGGGCTGCGGGATTGTTCGAAAGAGTTACCGCGGCCCTGGTACATAAAAGGCTTACGACGGAACACGACGGTTTTTAGTCGGTAAGAGTCTGACACGCAAAGCCCTCGTATATACGTTGCTTATACATATGTGCATATCATGTGTAATGTGACTCTTTGAATCGCGATATCTCAGGAATGGTAACATTTAGGAAAAAACTGTTGATGGCATTTTTGTAGAAAATTTTAAGATCTACAACTTTGGTCTGATGTTATTTTTAGGGTTCCGTACCCAAAGGGTAAAACGGGACCCTATTGTTTTCGCTCCTCTGTCCGTCCGTCCGTCTGTCACCAGGCTGTATCTCATGAACCATGATAGTTAGAGAGTTGAAATTTTCACAGATGATGTATTTCTGTTGCCGCTTTAACAACAAATTGAAAACTAGAATAAAATAAATATTTCGGGGGGCTCCCATACAAAAAACGTGATTTTTTGCCCAATTTTGCTCGATATCCATAAATATGTATATATAGAATATTAGTTTGGATGGTACGGAACCCTTCGTGCGCGAGTCCGACTCGCACTTGGCCAGTTTTTTTGATAAAACTTACCGTTTTCGAAAAAAAAACAAAAAACCTAAAATTTTGACATTTAACCTCGAATAACTTTTGACGCAGACATGGGATCGATGGGGACTTTTAATATTTTATTTATTATGATAAACCCAAGCTCTCCACCAAAATTCAGCTTTTCGGGAATTTTTGTTATTTGACCACCACTTTTATGTCTATTTTGACTGGGCTAAATATACTAAATAAGATTGCGCACTCTCAAAATATATATTTACGAAAATGAACTCTATTCCAACGTAATAAGATACTAAATTGGTTGCATAATACACAGAGGCAAATCCGAGCCGAGAAGGATAGTTAGAACGGTGGCCGTGTGTCTCGTTCTAACACCTCGCCAGCATAAAATAGTTATTTGTTATACAAGAGTGCAAAGTTGCTTTTTAACAATTTGTTTCAATAATTAGAATCCTGAGCGATAGCGAGGGAATCAATAGAGCACAAGGTGAAAAATCTTTGCACTCGACGTAACTTTTCATCCCACCTCATCGAAGAAATTTCTAAACTCAAAAAAAGAAAATGGCACGCACGTCACACATGGCAAATTAAAAAGATGTATTTGTTTGAAAAGTCTTATCAAGATTGTCACAAATGGCACACGATGTTCTAAATTCAAATCACTTTGCCGCTCTAGAGGATAAAAACGGATTTTGCGCTTAGATATCGAAGGATAAAACTACTCTTTCCGAGATGGTGGGATGAAAAAAATATTATGATCAACAGTTTTGTCTTCCCAAAAAAAAAAAACAATTGAATCACTTATATTTTTATCTGTCAACAAATTAATAACAATCGCATTAATTTATTCGTAATTATATTTTCGTAATCATATATTTATATTTTGCTTTTTTTATTTTCTAGCGGTAACCCTGAACATTCTTGGCGCGTAATCAGCATTTAAAATTTTGTTTATATTGTTTTGTATGAAATCAATTTAAACTATTAAAATTGTGAAAAAGTGTTGCTTTTATACTTGTAAAAGTGAATCCTATGGTGGTTGCAATATATCGTTCCACAGGTTAGCTAATATAGTTCGGCCATTCAGAGAATGCGTTCCTGACACGTCGCGATTGAACTGACGACGTAACTTTGCAATGGCGTTGCAGTTACGATAAAAATATTTTTGCTGGTTGTTTACCGTTTTAACAATTGAGGAGCATTAAAACAACATTATTATATCAATAATCAATGAATGTTATAATTTTGTGCCAAACTGAGTGTCAAATAACTTGGTAAACAATATTTTTCTAAATCTATACTGCGCTATTACAAGGTTATGTCAGCGGTTTATATTTTGTAGTGCTGTGCTAAAAATAACAGGCAAGTATCGTAATCTGTTCTTATACAGTTATAATATAAAATAATACGTTTTGATTTTCTTTTTAAGAATTGGAAAATAATGGACTATAAGACTTAATTATAACTTTTATGAAAAATAAAAATAAAACTATGACCAAACCGCATTTTTATACTTAGATTAAAAATGGTAACCCCAAATGGCGTTATGGGCCGCCATTTTGTGACGCTAAAACAGTCGTCCGTTGTCGTTTCGTGCGCATAGACCACGTTTTTCAAGTGTTTTCGATCTGTTTTTATTTGATTACCCGGCTTTTGTTAGACCGAGATATCAGGATTGATTCTGTTATTGATAATAATATAATTATACATGTAGGCGAAGATGATGATGAAGACACCACCTCCTCAAGCAAATCGGAGTCTGATTAATATTCTGTTCGCACATTCAATTCAATGTACTTGTAACAAAGAATAAATAAAACAATTTTATTATATGAATATTACCTTTTTTTGGTTTCCACTTAAATAACTAAAATATAAAACAAATGATTCCGCCAATTTAAAACGAAAATAATCTTAAAATAATGCGGCGGTTCATTTTGAAGGAACGGTAACGAACTCAGTGTTATGTTGTGCCCATCACTAGTCGTGACTAACTGATAGGTGTCAGGAACGCATTCTCTGAACGGCCGAAGTATAATAACATTTTCGTAAATCAAACAACTAGGGTGCCCATGAATTCTTGTAATGAGTCAAAATATGGGTGAATGATTCTAAAACTGTTGTACTATTGTTATAGCTTCCAAAAAATGAAGTTAGGCGACATAAATGGCTCAGCAGTCTATATGTGAAGCAAAAATACAAAAAAAAAACAGTCTTCACTTCGAATCTTCCTGCTTTTATACTGCTAATTCCCGCTTATTATTAAAAGCCAATATTAGTATGTTAAGGTAATAAACTGCGTAAGTTAAAACTTCAATACCAATCTGTGTTTAATAATCTTAGCAAATTCGGATTTGTCTCACATAGCATAATCTTATGGTCACCCTATTAGAAAGGGACAGACGGCCTCCGTACTAACTGTTTCACTCGGCTCGTTTTTTGGGTACAAGTGCGCAGTCCTGTTTACTATATTATGTCTATGCATATACCCCTCTATTTTCTACCGAATTTTGATATTAGGCAAAATGGGTTGATTTGGAAAGTTCAAATAAAAGGTGACATGAAACGTAAAAAGAAAGTTTTATTTATTTAATAATAAAATAATTATGTACATAATTTGTTTGAGAATATTCAGTCGACTCATTGCGTGGCTACGTAGCTACACGGCTACGCAACTACGTGGCTAAGTAGCTATGTGGCTACATGACTACATAACTACACGTCTACGTAGCTGTAGGGCTACATGGCTACGTAGCTGTGTAGCCATGTAGCCACGAAGCTGCATACATGGCTAAGCAGCTGGGCAGCTACGTGACTACGTGGTTACACAGCTACGTGGTTACATGGCTACGCTGTTACATTGCTGCGCTGCTAAGGGGCTACGCAGTTATGTGGCTACCTACGTGGCTACATGGCTAGTCGAAGCTCATGCTCATATCGGATGTGTTGGTATTGTCGGCGGTGGGCGTGTCGGGCGCGATGGCCGGCACAGAGATGTTCACCGTGGGGAACGGGAACTGCGGGATTTCTTCCTCTGGAATAGATAAGGTTTAGTTAGCCGAGAAATGTTGGCTGTAGATTTAAAAGCTTAATTGATTTGAAATTCTAGATATTGTTCAGGGAATGCAACAGTGAACTTTGACATTACGTAAGTCAATGTTTTTTAACTTCATTATACGGAATAAACCAAAGTTAAGACGTAGTAGGTTATCCTAACAATCGGTGGATACATAAAACAAAGACTGCTACAGTAGTAGTACAGACAGTAGGGCGAGGCACAGGCCGCTGGCGGTGACACACAAGTGCATTCACTATTCCTTCACTCTCCTAGCCCGATGGGACGGCAAACCGACACCACCGGAGAGAGATCACAAGCAGGACCGATATTTACGTGCTCTCCGATGCACGGGTGTATCAATCACCAGCTTCCAGGATGTTTTGTGAAAGTTTCCAAAACCCACAAAGCGAAATCGAGACCAACGAGGTAGTTTATACGACTGGTATTTGCCATAGGAACATACCTGTAAGGGCAGCATCCAATCTATCCACTATTGCATCAAGCAGCGCCAAGGCCACTACATCATCAGGGTCTCTCGCTAACGCTGCATGCAACACATCAGCCGCAGCCCTCTCCCTTCCCAGCAGTGCGAGGCACAGGCCACTGGCAGTCAGGCTGGAAGGCCTGGCGGGGCGGAGCGCGAGGGCCCGGCCGTGCCACTGTAAGGCCTCGCCGGGGCGGCCCAGCGCGCGGCACGCGTGGCCTAGTGCGTCCAGTGTGCCGGCCCAGCGGGCTGGTACCTGAGGATAGATAAATATTTTTTTTTTTTTTTACGAGTTTATTTTTTAATTTAAAGGCCGAGTCATGGCAGGTCTTAAGGACTAATATCACCTGAAAATCTTTAAAATGTCAGCTGGTATTGCTGCCGGTCGTCACCATTCGAGGGAGTTTTGGTCCTGTATTTTTTCATATATAACACCACGTGCGGGTCCCGTGCTAGTCACCAGCACACAACACTCACCTCCTCCCTCCCCGGCGGGGTGGCGGCATCTAGCGCGGCCAGCCACAGCGCATGCGCAGAGCGGTAGTCGCCGTCAGCGAAGGCCGCCGCGCCCGCCTCGTGTGCCACGTGCGGGTCCCGGGCCAGCGTCACTACGCGATGCCACTTCGCACGTTCCGGGAAATCCACACACTCAATCTGTAACAAAAAAGATTTTCTTACAATTTTGGCCCAAATTTCATAGTGAAAAGCGTCGATGAATTATATAATAAAGCCATGGCGAGTGCATACAGGCAGCAGCACCTTGGCGTTGGCGTTGGAGTGCAGCGCGGCGGCGCGGGTGAGGAAGCGCTCGCACATCGTGAAGTTGTTCAGCAGAGCACACTCCACGCCCACGTATAGTGGCGGTAAGTGGCAGCCTGCCATCAGCTGACTCGCCTGCGAACATGTAAATGCGTCGACTGAGATGAGAGATGTAAAGAGGATTATGAAGATTACGAAATTGATAATTTTACGCACCTTGTTATAAACCGACTAAACGCAATGAATCAAGTATTTAATTTTCTATTAAAACTTGCCAAGTAACATCATTAAAAAGTAACTATTTTTAACTGAGGTATGTGTATGGAACTTGGTACTTATTCAGATCTCACTTCTTTTATAGGCGAAGCATTCCCATATTATCGAACTTGGCAGTCTTTCACATTTTTGTTTTGGGTGGGATTTCATTTATTTTTGTAAGGTTGTTTATTTTAGTTTTTTCTTATGATTAAGTTAGTTAAGGAAATGTCTCTTTTATACTATCTTTCAGATTTTTGAATATGCACTATGCTTCTTACAAAGAAATGAACTAGAATAACTAAATGGACTAGATTTACCAACTGACTGACATGACATGTTATCATATATTATGTTCGTGGATCAATGTTACACATTCGTTATTTTCGAAAGTGACTCACACTTGGCCGTTTTCAGATTTTTACTTTACTTTGACTAAATACAAACCTTTGTAACGAATTTCAGATCGGTACGACCATTCGAAGATATATTATATAAATATAGATAAATTTATAATAAATTTACACCGGTGATAAATTTACACCTTCATTATTTTGAAACGGACTCACACTTGGCCATTTTCAGATTTTTCCCTTTACCTTGACATAAAGACCTACCTCCATGCCAAATTTCAAGTCAATACGACCATTGGAAGTGGTCTAGGTTTTTGATGAGTGAGTCAGTCAGTCAGTCAGTGAGTGTATAGTAAAAATAGCGATTTTCTGACGTCAATATCTCAAGACCTACAATAGGTATATTAATGAAATTTTGTATTTTAGATAAGTGAGGGGGTCTCAACAGATACTAGAAATTTGATATGCTTAAATAAAATAGATTTTGAGTTATAGGGGGGTCGAATTTGGCCCGAAATGGTTCGTGTAATATAACCCACGGCCGGTGTGTCGCTTTTTTTGCTCGAACTTGGCGGACACACTGCCGTGTGTCTAGATCAGTGGTTCTTAACCTTTTTGACATGAGGGATCACTTTACTAAAGTTTGTCTTGCCGGGGACCACCTCATCGGTTTACCTAAATTAGCACTCATTTCTTTATTATGTATCAAAAAAAATATCTGAATTTTTGGGTCAGTTCTACTCAAAGCTAAACGCATGTCGGCAGTTGTGTGCAAATACAATTAAAGAAAAACTTGCCTATGTAGTTTCCAATGCGCGAGCGACGCGACCGCGAAATTTTTATTGGACTTAAACCAAATATTACGTAAAATGTAGCCCAAACGTACTTAACTTTTTATTTGTTGACAAATGCAAAAATAAGGGCATATAGTTTCTGAATACGCGCGCGACGCGCGCGCGCAAAATTTATCGGACTTAAACCAAATATTACGTAAAATGTAGCCCAAACGTACTTAACTTTTTGTTTGTTGACAAATGCAAAAATAAGGGCATATAGTTTCTGAATACGCGAGCGAAGCAAGCGCGAAAATTTATCGGACTTAAACCAAATATTACGTAAAATTTAGCCCAAACGTACTTAACTTTTTGTTTGTTGACAAATGGCAAAATATGTATATAGTTCCTGAATACGCGAGCGAAGCGAGCGCGAAATTTTTATCGGCCTTCAACCAAATATTACGTAAAATTTAGCCCAAACGTACTTAACTTTTTGTTTGTTGACAAATGCAAAGGTAAGGGCATACGGTTTCTGAATACGCGAGCGAAGCGAGCGTGAAATTTTAATTCTTTTTTAAGACTCAAAACCAAAATTACGTAAAATGTAGCCCAAACATACATTTTCATGAATGGGGGGACTAGGTACGACACACCCGATACATGTACGTCCATGCGAAAACCCCCGCTCGCAATTACAAGTCGATAAAAATTAAGTTAGATAACGTATAGCAACGTCGTCAAAGCTAAGCTTCGCGGACCACTTGGAATGCCTCCAGGGACCACCAGTGGTCCGCGGACCACCGGTTAAGAACCACTGGTCTAGATTATGAAGATTACGAAATTGTTTTATGTGGTGTGAAAGTTTTATATATTGTGAATATAGTGTAAAATAGCAAATATATTTTTGACAAACCTGAATATTTATTAGCATTTTTTTATAAAATAAAAATATATACAATAATATAAATAATAAAATATTAATATACAATAAAAATATTCGGTATGTGATCCCGGTGCATACTTTTTAAATTAAACTGTGAAACAATATTTTTTAGAGATTAGAAAAATTTGATGTCCTCTTAAAAATAAAAACTGATAAAAAATACCAGAATCTTTGCTTTCCCACTTTTATTCACCTTGTCTAAATAATAAGTGTACCTTGAAGTAAGCCGCCATGGCCTGGTCGTGCTCGCTGTCGGCCGCGAAGCTGTGTCCGTAGGCGAGCCACACGCAACCCGCGCTCGGCTCCAAGCTCTTCGCCTTGCTCAGGTAACGCCGCGCTAGTTCACTCTTACCTGAAAATATTTTATTGCAGAAAATTATACCTAATATTAAAAATTAATTTTATTGGGGATCAAAAAGATAAAATTTTGGGACATCACAAGGGTCAACCAACTGTTTCGTTCTTCATTCAACGGCAAATACGCAAGGAGATTTTTTTATCCCACCTCGTACTAAGTGTGCTGGTGTAGTATATCAAAATCATTTATACCTCACTATAGAAAGTGTGTCGTACCTAATCACATTAAATTAAATAAGTTAATATATTGGTTAATACATGTCAATTAGCACAAAGAAAAAAATAAAATAAGCAAAAATAAAAAAATGCTTTTTCTTTTCAAAGTAAATAGAATAAAAGTGTGCGAGAATTCGAACACCATATATGAGTCAGTCATTACAAACAACGGAAATTCTCCCTTAAAAACTGACAGCTGTCAACTGGTCAAAACATTCGATACTCCTAACTTTATTCTCTGCTTTACACAATGATGCTGTAAATTATGAAAAAATTACTTCTGTGGCTAAACTATTTAATGGATCAGGTTATTTTTTTACAATTCGCCATACAATATCATAAATTATATGTGATAGGATACACACAATATAACTTCTATTTAAATCACAAAAAGAAAACCCACCAATAAGATAATAATAACACCCCACCGCATACCACGAGTTCCACGCATTCGGATACGCATCGACCAAAGAGTGTGCGAAGGCAAACAGTTCGGTACTCTTCTTGAGCTCGACGAGACACGCCGCCCGCACGTCCACGCAGCACCACGGGTCTACCGTGTCTAGTGCCCGGAGGGCGTCCTGCCAGCGGCACGCGGCGGCTAGGCGACGGGCCCGGCTCTGGGCTGCCTCCATCATGCGGGAGCCTACGGCTTCTGCTTCGGCTGTTATCTATAGGAAAGAGGTCAGAGTCAAGACCACGGAGTAAGGAGAGATGAGCAGATGCCATAATGCAGGTAGGTCAGGCCCCTTGTAAGTGAGAGTTACGAGTAAATTGACGAGACTGGTAACGAGGATTCGGGTTGAAAGGCGTACATGGGTAAAAACAGGAACGTTCCTCGTCCCCCGCATTTTGGCGTGCTACTTTCTTAGGCGGTTTTCCGTTACGGCACCTCCATTTGTCCATTTGTTTTCCATGGTCAAGGCAAAGTTGAGTGAGTAGCAGGTCAGCTGACCTCAGCGTTCTTAAAAATGACGTGTAAAAGTGATTTTATGTCCAACTTGCAAAATAACATTAACGATTTCATTTCATTTCATTTCATTTCATTTCAGCTGACTACATATACAAGCTACTAGACTCACGGGACAGTCGCTATCGGCGGCGGGCTGTGTGTGCGGCGCGGGCGAGTAGCGGTTGAGTCGCTCGCGGTACGCGGCCCGCAGTAACGCGCCCTCTGCTGCACTTAGCTGAGTGTTGATCGGCAATGATTCGATTAACTCCAGCTCTGTAACAAATTTTATAATTCCACATAAGTATAAACAAGCTGCTCCCATGGTTCCACCCGCATCCCCAGGGAACCTGTTGCCAAACCCCGTAATCTATACAATTATAAAATCGTAGGAAAGTCAATGTACAGCATTGAATATTTCTTTGAAAAAATACATGGAGTTATTAGAATTTCTGTCTCTCTTCTGTCCAAATATGTAGTTTTTAGAATTTCTGTCTGTTTGTCCTTAGGTATATCCAGAGTAAACTCAAAAAGTACTGCACGGATTTACTTCAAATTTTGCATGAATATTGCTAAGAGGTCGGGTCAGGACATTTGAATAATTTGCTTGCCTTGCTGAGGCGTCAAGGCATGCTGCTCGAGCAGCAGGTCCAGCGCCTCGTACTGCGCGCAGTCGGCCCGCAGCGCGTTGGACAGCGCCTCGGCGGCCGCCTCGCGCCGCTCCAGCGACGTCAGTGCTCGCGCCTGCCATACTAGCACGCCGGCTAGTGCTCGCTGTTGTAAAAACATTTATTTAAAAAAAATATGCTTAGATAAGCTTATTTAAGAAGAGTCTATGGAGTCTATGGAGGGTCTATGGAGTTTCTTGCCAGTTCTTCTTCATGTGACCTATTCCTATTAGATGACTTCATAAGAACCTGTATTAGATCTATTCGTAATACAAAAAAATAACTCTGACTTGGACTTAGGCCCCTCGACATGCAGCAGATATAGGGTTATATCTTGGCCATGGTAAACACCACTTCCTTAGACTTGTATTGCAAAAAGGGCAGCATTTATTATCATCATTTTAAAACCACTTATTTTACCTTAAACACTCAATACAAGAGTAAAAAAAATTACTCTTGTATTGAGTAGGGCATGCAATTTCGGTAAAATAAAAATTACCGGTAAAAATTCGGTAATTAAAATATTTTTACCGGTAAACCGGTAAAACGGTAATTTTTGTATTTTAAAAAAATGTGATAATTATATCAATAAGATTGGGTAGTCTAAAAGCAAAAAATAATTAAAAATACAAGGTATAAGGTGGTAAACATTTTTTGTGACGTGGGCCGTACCAAAAAAAAACATGTCAGAACCATCCGTACGCGATGTCGTCGACAAAATGCAAGAGAACCGGCTGCGATGGTTCGGCCATGTAAAAAGGTGACCACCTGAATACATCGCCAATGTTGTGTACTCAATCTCAATATACCCGGTCAAAGGCGCAGAGGCAGGCCAAAACGGTGATGGTTGAGTATCGTAATGAATGACATGAAAATCTTCGAACTTGAAGAGGAAGATGTCGTGGATAGATTGAAATGGAAGATGAAGATACGGAAAGCGGACCCCGTCACAAGACGGGATAAACGCTAAGAATTACTGTGAATACAAAAATCATTTTTTTCATTGAAGTGAAAGCCCTTTTTTATAGTAAATCGTAGGCATTTTATGGACCAGGGTCGCGGTCTTTCGAACAATCCCGCAGCCCCGGCAGGCCTGCGCGTGGAACAACTCGGGCCGCCGACACGGGTCTGTTGTCTATGCAGACGGAGGAACGATGAGCCACCCGAACTCACCGCCCACAGACCGACGCCTACGGTGGCCGGGAGATGTCTCTCGACACTCGGCGCCCGTGGGGTCTTACTGGTCCACTATAGCGGCTGGGATGAGAGGTGCGAACTCGCAGGCGCTCCTCCATCTCCTTCCCATCGGCTTCCCATTCCTTCTCGCTCCGGACCATGGCTTGAACCAGGGCCGGACGCGAGAGGTCGCCGCTGCCTATTGGCTCGACGACGACACGGCGGTACCCTTCCCAGGCAGTGCACACCTAGACTGTGTGCTCCACCGTATCCTCAGAGCTTTCCGTATGGTAGTGAAGTAAAAGCCCTTGCTCAATAAGGTCATAGAGTAGGTAAAATAAGCATAAGCTACATTTTTACCTAATAGGAGCTGACAGCTATCTATGAGGAAATTCAGAATAACCGAATGAATAAAATTTGCTTAGATATTATGAATTAAGATGAGAATGAAGATTTGAATGTAACCTAGAGATAGTTAAGGAGCCACATAAGTTAACTTTCCTAAAAAACAGCAACTTTAACACTCTTACAATATGTAATGTATGCAATATTACATTATGTTCAGGCTACATATTGAAGATTTGACGTTAAATGAACAATTGCCATATATTATCACAAAAACGTAAAAACCGGTAAATTACCGGTTACATATTATTTTTACCGGTAAATTAAAAATTGCGAAAATGGGCGGTTTTACCGGTAAAACCGAAACCGGTAAACCGGTATTGCATGCCCTAGTATTGAGTGACCTGACTAAATAACCAATCAACATCAAACACTTACATTATGTGTCTGATCAGTAGTCCTAGGTTCCAAGAGCATGGGGTCACACTCATCCATCAGGTTGAGAGCCATGGCTGGTTCCCGCGCCGCGAGGTAGGCACGCATCGCCACACCCAGGCATAGTAGATGACGTCTAAACAAAAATAGTAAGATAGTAGGATGGTGTAAGATGTATTACATGTTACTTTAATTCAGTCATTCATCAGAATGTCAATGGTATTAAAAGCATTTCATTTTCAAAAGAGACATTTTACATATTGATTTCTGCCACTTGTGCAAATATTAGACATTTAAATAAAACTACTTTTACAGATTTAATCGCGGTTATATTAATATTATTTAATCCTGACGTTAGCCTATCTGATCCATTACAGACAGTGCAGATTTATTAATTGTAACAACATTTATATTGTCAAACTATGGCCAATTTACAATCTGTACTCTAGATAACATCAAGCTGTGTACTTGTTTAGAAATGACACACTCAATAATGTCCTGTTTATACAAATCATAAGTAAATAAACAAAGACATTGCAAACAACCTGTGTAAACCCCTCGATGTGACTGCATGTGCAGCTCTATGCAGTTCGCCCCTAGCCAGCATAGCACTGGCGAGGAGCCAGACATCATCTCCACTGGCTGCGTCCACCCCACCTCCGGCTGCGGCTGCTGCTGCATCCGCCCAGAATAACGCACTTGTCCATTGACCCTGAAATGGTTGGAAAGAAGGTGAGTATAGATAAAGATACAAATATTTTGGAACTGGCTGATTTATTTTTGAATTGAATTCTTAGTATAGGTTGTAGTGGTAGAGTGTGTGTAATAGTGATACTGATTCCAGTTGTTTGTAAATGGAAGAACTACTCAAAAAAGTCAGCGTATAATTGTTTCTAGTCTTTAAGTATAACTCAATACCTAATGTCATCTTAATGCATTCCATTGGTACAATATTATGACATTACAAGTCTGAAATAGTTACAATTGGATTTAGAATACGAGAAACTGCTGTTCATGAAAAATGAAAAGGATTCAGTTAGTAGACATAAATAAACATAGTCATAACAAATGATGTATTTTACTCTGTTCCGTTAACTCCTATTATGTGTAACTTTTATGGGCATATCATTAGTTTAGCAGTTGACAAATACAACCTCTCACAATATTTTGATAAACAGAATAACCTACTGAACAGATTTGCAACTGGTACACAGAAAACATATTACTCACCAGTTCAGAGTACTGCTTAACGAGTGACCGCATCAAATCGATGTTCATGCACCCTTCTATACTACTTCTACCGGTAGTTTCACACTTGTCCATTATGTTTATATGTTACAAGTACACTTCACAACATAAAGTTTGCAAGTTTATATCTTGAATGTTGTACTAAAATTCAACAAAAGTACGCTTATTATGCTTCCAGCAATTTTGCAATCGTACAATTTATGCTAATACGACGTTGTTACGCTTTTTATTTAATAATAAAATAAATAAACACTGTTTTCGTTCATCCCGCCGATATTTCGAAGAAAATTTGACGTTTGCTTTTTTACTTGAATATGACAGTTTGATTGATTTTTTGAATACAATTCACAAAACCATATTTTCGGATATTCACTATTTACATATTTTCAAATGAATGGATTACATTTATGTTTTCAACTCAAATCTTGCTTCAGATATTGACACTAAAATTAATTTAACAATAACTTATAAATTGTTTTTTTGAAAAGTAATTACTACGAAAGGAACGCATTTTTATTCCAAGAGAATTACCCGATCAAATATAGAGGTGTCTAGTGTTTTTGCTATCTCTTTCGCACTTAAAATCTTTTCCTATCTATTAATCCTTGTTCTTCTGAATACATTCACAACTAAATTTCGAGGTATATACCTATACCCATGCTGTCAATTGACAGATTTGAATTTTGATGACGGAAAGAAAAAGGTTATACACAGTAAAAGAGGGAATAGGCTGATTAAGATTTATTTATTAACCGTATCTAAATATTGTTTAGGTGTTCCTAGTATCTTATTGTGTAGTGTAATTATAGAATCACAGTTTGAGTTTTGTATACATTCTGGTAGTTCAAATAAAGCAACGTGTCCTAGGTTAGGCCGTTGGTGAAACATGTTAGTATATTTGAAATAACATGACTGATAGGAAAATGTGCAAGTTTTACAATTTAAACGTGCCTGAACGTCGATCTGGGGAGGGTGGGCAAGGTGGTGGCCAGAACCACGGCCACAATGACGAGGATGAAAGGAACACTGACGGGGCGACGCCGCCGCCCGTGCCGCCGCACGAGCACAAGCTCGAGTACAGCTACTGGATGTGGTTCTCGCGGCGGCCGCCCGCGCGCGAGCTGTCCGCCTCCACCACTGGTTATGTACAGGTATGCTGACCACTCACTACCATGCTCCCAAGGAGTACCTACCACTGAACAGTTTACCAGAAATAAGGTATAATGGGTACAAAACATCTGATCTATAGTTCAGATCATGTGATTTGTTTTTTGTAACTGAAGTTGTATACTACACACACATGCCATTGTAGAAACTATGCAAATTATCATACATTTGCATGTTTATCAATAAACACACTATGATTATGTAGCTTTATACTAACTTCACTATACACATATGTTTATGAATATCTTGAAATTACATTATCTATGATTTTGTTAATCGGCAGGTAATTTAAAAAATATCTCATAATTAATTTCTTTGTTTACCATTTTCAGTAGTTTACACTATCATAATCATATGACTATCAATTTTCTTATCTGTTATTGTTTTTATTTTCTATGCTGCGTTATATTTTAACAAAAATATTGAGCTAATAGAAATGTTATTGAACTGGGTGTTACATCTATAATATTCAGTATGCCATCATAGCTCTATTGATTTGCATCTATTAGCATGGCCTAGATTCTAACTTGTAACTTTGCTGTTATTTCTGTGTAGTTTATTTTGTTCCACAAATATGTTCTAGAACTCTGCCTTAGTTTTACTTTAATTTAAAAATCATATAATTTTTGTGGCTACCCTACAATGCACATTTTCATGAACCTACTCAACAATTGCCACCAATGATTATGATACTTTCTATATATACATTGGAAAGCAGTGGCTGGCTAAAAGACCTGAAGGGAACCTGACTATAAAGTCTGAAATCACCCACCTGGTAAGGGCGCAAACACCAAGCAAGTTTGGTGGCGCTCAATACTTTTCTGTTTGAGAGGAGGCCTGTGCCTAGCAGTGGGACAATAAAAAGAAAAGACTTATATGTAGGTACTAATAGTTTTAGTTGCTGACCATAATTTCCTAGGTTTAAACTACTTAATGCACAAAAAGCTATTAACAAATTGAAGGTAGTTGCAAAGTCAACAAAATAATATTGTTTATTCAACTGTATCATTTATTGCTGAGTTTCTCAATTCCCTACATTGGCGGTATGTAAATCATACTTATAAGGTAGCTATTGTCACTTGAAACCAATTGAACAATTTCATGGAAACCCACCAGCATTTTTTCTGGTGTACAATTAAAAATGAATCTATCTTCAGATGTGACTTGAGATAAAAATTATCAGCCCTATTATAAACCATGGACTTACAAAGCACCAGCTGTAGCTAGTCAAGTTTAGATCACAACTTTGTTTTTGGACAATGGTTTAAACTTAGCACTACAGCCAGTACTTTTTTAATACCACATTTAATGATAAGGTGGTACAAGTCAAAATCAATCTACTCTTTTATGAGCACAGATAATCTAAATAATTTTTGTATTGTCAATTTCAGGTAAACTAACAATTTTTTGTGTTGTGAATTTCAGGCGTTACGTCTGGTGGGTAGGGTGGCCAGCGTGGAGCAGTGGTGGGGGCTTTACTCGCACTTGGCGCGACCGCACGAGCTGCCGCCGTTGTCAGACCTGCACCTCTTCAAACTGGGCATCAAGCCCATGTGGGAAGACCCGGCCAATGTCAATGGAGGCAAATGGGTAATGCACGTTAATCTCTTCGTTAAACTTCTTCCAGTACCTGGATAAAACATACCCCATGTTCAGGGTAGATAATGTAGGTAGCTTAACAGTTTAAGAATTGTTCACATGGGTTCAGTTGAACAGAACACAAAAAAGAGCTTGAATAAACCATCATCCTTGTATAATAATGTATATCAGTTGGATGGTACAAGTCTGGGGGACTCTTATTGCCCCACTAGGGTTAGATAACCCTGATTCTTGTTACTTTCTAGGTAATAGATTAATTTTGTATGTACGATTGTCAGGTGGTGCGGCTACGTAAAACACAGACAGGACGCGCGTGGGAGGACTTGTGCATGGCGATGTTGGGCGAACAGTTCATGGTCGGGCCGGAGCTCTGTGGCGTCGTGCTGTCTGTACGGTTCCAGGTGAGAACTTATATAAAATGTATTCAGTGTAGTGCGTGTTTGCGAATCTGAAATTTGCAATTTGCAATATGGAAGCAATTTGTGTACTGTTGGTACTGGTTTCATCATATAAATTGCTATGCACAATAAAGTGTACATATGCATTGCCTATCTGTCTATTGACGAACGACAGACTCGCAAAGATACGTCGGCCGTAGTATAGTAACATTGCAGCAGAGGTTTGAAGTATAAGGTTGTTTCAGGACGACCACCTAGCGGTGTGGCACCGTACGGCGTCGGACACGGCGGCGGCGGCGCGGGTGCGGGACGCGCTGCGCCGCATCCTGCAGCTGCCGGCCACCGTGCCCATCGAGTACAAGGCGCACGGCGACTGCCTGCGCGCCTCCGCCTCGCGCGCCAACCACGACGACGCCGCCGCGCCCTCCAGCCCGCCCCCCTCCTCCTAGCCCTCTACCCAACTCAACCACCCCCTAAATTAGTCTCCAGCGGCACCGTCGCAATATCCACTCAAGGATTATGTTCTCTGACTTTCGAAACGCCTCGTTTTGTTGGTATCGTGACGATAGTGGTGCACAGTTCGGTACGCTAGCCGCGAAACACTTTTGTTTGCTCCGATACCGTTCATAAAACTGGACTTGTGATTCAAACTTGCAACTGTTGAATTTTAAACAGTAACAATTTTAGGAATACCTTTGTTATAGGCTAAAGTTAACCTTCACCTAAACTACTAGCTAGAAAAGTATATCAGAAGATATTGTTTTATTAACTGTAAATCTGAGGGAGATGACGACTGCTGCCCACAATAGTTCGCGCGGACGAGTCGCGGCGGGCCCGCGCTGCCGATGTACATATAACGCAATTCGAAGTAAATTAAACAAATTTGTAAAAGCAGCAAACGTCGTGACTCCAAGCGCTCCACATGCTACACATTGTACAGTGAAAAGACCTGGATTATTGAGTAAAAATAAAGAATCAGAATTTGTATACTTTATATGTCGTTTGTTTCCACCAATGCCGACGTCCCTTTCATAATTTTCCCAAGCGAAATTATTTTGAATATCTTTTCAAACCCAAACGAGTTAACCGTGATCAATTATTGTATATCAATATCGGGGTAAATCATCAAAAAAAAAGTAATATTTGTCTAGAAAATATATTTTAATACATCAAATTTCAACAGACATTCACGTTTGTTAATTGAAAATAAAAAATAAATGATAAACATGGCCATTAAGACATTCGTTATTCGACTAAACACGACACGATGCATCAACATCAAAACGTAATGTCTAATAGTGGCTAAACACTACCCAATCTAAAGACTTCTGCTACTGTTCTTTTACAATATTACACTAGAGCTGTGAACACACCACGAAATTTACAATACAATTAGGCCAAGTCCTTGCCTAGAAAAGGCTCATTTCATGCTCTATGTATGTTCTAGAGTCCATTTTTCCAAACATGAAGTTAGCCCCTCCTAGATAAGACAGAAAAATTTATTTCTACAAGGGTTGAAGTTAAAAGACAAATATGCGATTTACAAAAGCTATTGATAAAACTTAAACACTACCACTTGTAAAAAAACTTTTTACGGATACCATTCAAATCACGTTGTGTCAATAAATTTGTTCTGGATGAGTGTGTCCACAACCTAAAACTCTGACATTCAGACGAAAATATCCTATACTATAGTTCGGCCATTCAGAGAATGCGTTCCTGACACATCGCGATTGAACTGACGACGTAACTTTGTAATGGCGTTGCAGTACGATAAAAATATTTTTGCTGGTTGTTTATCGTTTTAACAATTGTTGAGCATTAAAACAACATTATTATATCAATAATAATCAATGAATGTTGTAATTTTGTGTTGTAATTTTGACTAACTGATAGGTGTCAGGAACGCATTCTCTGAACGGCCGAACTATAGACTTAGGAGCTACATTATTTACATTTGGCAACATTACTTAGTCTATGTGTGGTGATATGCACACGGCATAGGTAAATCAAATTCATTATGATTTCCCATTATGATATTTCAATTATGTTCTAAAATCACAATATTTTCAATGATATTTTTTTTTCAGGGGACTTGTTTTCTTGCGTCACTTTGTTTAACAATATTTTATATCCTAAGATACATGATATAATGAAAGTGGCATAGGATAACAAAATCACAGTTATTTTACAAATAAAGTGCGTTCAACAATATTTTCAATAGTTTTTGGAGAGACGACCATCGCTTTACAAGTTGTCTGGCTCTCCTCTAGATGTCGAGTTTTACCAATAAGTATAACCAGTCCAGTCTATGGCACAATATGTTTTGTTTACTCACATTAGCAACGACATTATGACTAGCTGCTATCAATGCTCACTCGCGCTATCTCATAAAAGCGTCATTTCAATAATTTGATTGAATTCGAGTAACATTCCATACCCGAAACCTGAATTTACACTGATATATTTGTCTATTTTCTAAAAACATAAGTTGCTTTTCAAGGTGTACGAGTTGAGCACTAATAGTTGCGTATCCTAAGACTGATTACCGCTAAGTAACATTAAAATTAACTTAGCAAATGACATTCACTTATGCAAATACTAACACTAATTTCATTGCTTTAATTTCTCATTAATTTAGCACTTTTAAGAACGCCTCACAAATTAAGGGCCAATAAACTAAGTAAATAAAGCCAATTATACAAATAATACCAGTCTTACTAAATAAGAGGTCCCCGTTTATGAGAATCAGGCAAGATTATGTCCTATCAATACCATTTATTCTATCAGGGAATTACATTCAATCTGGCAGTGGAGTAATGGCCAATAAAACCATAAATAAAGACTCCTGGACACAGCGCTACTTATTTACTCGTTGAATTCAATGTTTTGAAGTAACAAACAATATAAAGTACATCTTGACAACTAAAATATTGCGTCCTGTTGTTCAATTCAATGAGCAAATAAACTGCGCCGTGTCCTCGGGCCTAACACAAGTATTATTTTAGTGCAAGCTACTCTACAAATATTTAAGGGACCCCAACATAATTAAAAAAAGCATCTAAAAATAAAATATGATATAACAATGTTGCTAAAAATTCTAACGTAACACGAGTATTAAATAAAATAGCGCTGCCGGATAAAGCTGTGAATAATTATAATTTTGTTAGTACTTAAATCAGATGCCTCCTTTGAAAAGCTACCTACACTAAATAATTATATAATAAAAAAATATATAACTATCGATTTTATTTTCAAATAAATAAGATCGAAATAAAATAAATATTACGATTTGAAGCTACAAACATTCAGTTAAAAAAAATATCTTAAAATTATTTACATCCTCAAAATGTTAATTCATCCTTTCAAAATGTCTGATTAGACAATTTCACATATCGCACACCTAGATCTTAACCCCTCTGCTCGACAAGGTTTTGACACATGACTTTACCGTTGATTCGGCGGGATATTTTGAATCGCGACATGGAACTCAAAAATTTGTACTAACTTTCAACACATAAATTCTAAGTCCGTTATGCCTGATCAGAAGTATTTTAACTATAACTTTAGAGCTCACTTATTTGACAACAACGTGCGAAGGTCAAATAGGGTCAGTTAATTCAGAAATAGATAATAATTACGGTGTTTCTAAGTCTATCGAAAAGATAGGCATTTCAAATTTGGTGAAAACTTACCAATAAATAATCGCATCACTTTCTCAAACACAACACAAACGTCATATTTATAACATTTTCAATCCGTTGCAATACATTTCGTGCACTTATTTATGGTTCATAACTAAAAAATTAGCACATAAAATACACAATAAAAATGAACAATTTACAAGATCAAAGTCACAGACAAGAAGTAGAGTTTGGAACAGAGTACATTTTTTTTTTTCAATCAGCTGTGTGCATTCGATACCTAAATCGGATGTTTATTATAAATAATCGAATACCAATTTTATATATATTTTTTAATAGAAACTTATTTCAATTTTATTTCTTAATTTTAAATTATAGGTTCAATTTGTTTTTGTTGTGAAGAAAAAATATTAAAGTTTTATGAAAGTTTTTAGCATAGGTAAAATTTTTATACTGGGTGTCCCATAAGTCCTTTGAATTTTAAATTTCGAATAAAATTCAGATGGCGCGCCGGAATGGCGCGCGGGGTGCGGGGATAGCATCAACGGTCTTTCAGGAAAGTTTTATCGGAGCAGACCGTGGTTTTTGTGTGCGTGAGTCACAACAATGATTCGGCCACCATTGCGCGGCGTAAAGGACATTGGGCGAGATGTTTGAATGTTGGTCTACTCCCCCTCTAGTAATGAGTCATACATCATTTGAAAGGTCTTTTTAAGCGTTACATTTTGTACTTACATACTACTTACCAATTCTTAGTACTTTAGATGTTAGAACGTGTTTAAGGTTTTTTATCGATAGTTAGTTTCAAGTCCTTAGATTCCTTCTCTAGTAATTAATTATATATCACTGGAAAGGCCTTTTTAAATAGAACATTTCGTACTTAAATACCTCTAACAAATTGTCAGTACCTAAGAAGCTACAGTAGATTTTAGACATAGTTATTATTTCACTAAACATGGTCCAACTCCCTAAATACTAACAAATGATAATCGCCGCCGTACAAGAAAATACTCTATATAACACAAGCTTTCTATTGATGTATTACTTAATGCTAGAGGAGAGGTAGATCAAAACGCTCATTGTCCTTTGGTGGCGAAAAAAAATTGCTTCATTCCTCTAGGCATCGACTTAATATTTTTGATCCTAATGATCCCGCAGGACTTCTGAGGATCTGAGGCGGATGACGGGGAGTAGCGACCCCGCGCTTCTTTATAGCTTGTCGGTCAAAAATAATCTTTCTTGTTCTACTAGTCAATGCAATTTATTTGATACCCGTATTGACAGATTTGAGAAAAGAAAAATAAGTCGGCGGCGGCCATCTTTCTTCCATCTTGGACCAGCTTTCGATGAACAGCGAGTAGCAGTTCCGACTACCTATTTGCCCTTTCAAACAATAAAATCGTCATAAAATTTTGCGATAACTACATCTAACTACAGCTCTCGTCAAATAGCTTTGCCGCTCAATTAAAAAGTCGGAAGTAACGAACCGCCATTAAGTTTGGCAGGACTACAGGAATTCTGCACATAAAACACCCGAAAAAATAAATAAGTCTTCAAAATTTGCGGTCTTCAGAAATCCTAAAAACCGAAAAAAAAAATATTCCGGTTACAACGTATTTTCTACCATTGATTTTCTAGCATTTTTTCAAAATAAATTAAGTTATTTTACTTTTCCTAATTTATTTTCAGATTATAGTATACAAAAGTGCAATTTAGTAATAATAATAAAATTATTAAATCGATTCTTTATTTTAACGAATCGGATCATTCGATGCAAAACTTCTATCACCGTCGCCATCTTGTCTATGCGTCTTCAAATTTAAAAAAAACAACAAATGTAAACAAACATGGCGAGTTCGATCAGAATTCCCGGTAATTACGATTGGATTTTCAAAAGGTATATTACTAAAGGGATGCTAATTATGAAAGGTTTGAATGCGTCAAAATAGTTTAAATTTATTTAGTTATTTTATTTAGTACTCACAAATACGGTTTGATTGGAAAGAAAATAAATATGAGCGTAAATAATTAGGAAAGTGTATGACTCATTCGCAGACCCCGATTGGGGTCTAAACCGAGCTTACGGTGACATTGATGTTCAGACCCCAATCGGGGTCCGCTACGGATTTGACGGTTAAAACACTTTTTGCAAAAAAGTCGAATAACTGATTCCTCCCTGTGCGTAAACATATTTAAAAAAAAAACTTGGTCGATGGCTCGTTTAAGGAATTTGATGGTATGCCCCAAAAAACTAGATTATTTAGTTAACCACCTTTAGATCTAGATGTGCGTAATGTATGTCGATAATTTGATTTACATTACATACCAAGGAGATGGACAAGTATTTACAGCGTCACACGACAAATGTACAGCTCAGTTGCCGGGAAGTGGAAAAGGGAGCGGGCGACGACAATTACCATACATTAGATCGTGGTAGGATGTTTATAAAGGATGCTTATGAATAGCCCCGTAAGTTGTTTGTGTGGCAATCAATTTAACGTCTGGACTAGGTCTAGCGGCCTTTAATAGGCTGACTAGGGTGTTGATACGATAATATGGAAGACACTTATAGACGTAGTACTATGAACTACGTTTGAGACCGAATTTAGTGCGTAAATAACTTTCAAGTAGTAAATAAAAACTGCTTGTATGTCGCTAATTATAAAACAATAGAAAATCAATTGTGTCTCGCGTATATCTGCGCTCCGACATACAAATGGTTAAAGCCAAAAATAAACTCATAAAGCGTTTAGTAAAAAGTTTGATTTAATATTTACCTATTTATTTGACGATGACTCCTTTATTTAAGTAAGGAAGACACCAATCTATGAATAGATTTAGGTAAACTAGATGTGGTATTCTCTTTATAATATGAGTGTACTGTCTAATTTTATCTTCGAGACATCTTCGTAGACGGTGAATGAACAAGACTTGCTATAATCTGGGAATTCCAACGCGATGAGCGTGACTCATATTTCTGAGAACTCTTTGCTTAGAAGTACGACAAAAATTCCCTTACCTATATTTTTACTCATAAATAAAAAATCGCAAAACTAAACAAATGCTAATGTTCATAATTTTTTTTTACCTTCTTTCCCCTTTTGAATATTTAATCTGTTGTAATTGGACATGTCGGAATCTCATAGATAATTAAAAAGGACGCTTTCTAATTTAGGATCGACCCCATCGTTACCAGAATAGAACTCTGAGACTTGCCACCGTCTCGTTTACAATGCTTTAAAATTTCATGTCATGAAGGTATAAGTCTGACAAATAATCAATCGGTTCAGCCAAACGTGAGATAATCGTGCACAAACTTACATACATACATGTCAAACTGAGAACCTCCGTTTTTTGAAGTTGGTCAAAAATGTATGGTGTAGTAGAAGTTATTTCAGTCTGTATAAAGGGCCTAGGAGATTTCTACAGGCGGAACAGGGTATTATGGATACAAATATTACGTAAATGCTATTCGCGTGACATTCAATTCCTATTTATTTGTGCCCGTTAAAATTATTATCGCAGAAACATTGATTGGACTGTGTGTGTTCGATGATAAATGTGCTTTCAAATATATTGTGCGCTTCAAAATAAATAACTTAAATTAAAACATCTTTTTAAGGCCGATTTTTCAATCATAAGTTTGCTTCTATCTGAGGAATAAGAATGGCGACTTGTCATATTTAAAAAGCAAACATATTCTTCAGATAGAAGCTATCAGGCGATTGAAAAATTTACCCTACAAAGACTTTTTAAATAAATCATTTAAAAAGAACATACTGTCTTTTAGATTCGTACCTCTGTGGGCTAAAATTCTCCTTAAACGTGTTATTATTTGAACCTTAAAATTATAAAGAATCGAAATATTGTTTTAAATATACCGATAAGTAATGAATTCTTTAGTTAAACATCAATGTCCTCTTACCGCCGCACGCAGAGACATTTATGATTACTTAAGTCTGCACTAAGGAACGGCTTAAGTAACCATTAATGGCCTTACTACAAAAACTTAAACACCTGATTTACCCTTTTCTAAAAAAATTGTGGCTGCAAAATGAACCATATGTCAACGTCATAATTTGACATTTTTTTAGACAAGACTTAAACTGACGTTTAAAAGTTTTTGTGGTAAGACGGTAAATGTCTCTGAGGGTGTCCATTAATATTAGATAGTATGGTGAAACTACACTATGTAGGATAGTGTTAGATAAAACTTGATATTTCAGTAGTGATTGGAAGATTCTTTTAAATACTATCTTATGAATATGACGAATTTTTGTGTAGTTTCAGAACATGTAAGTCTACCGGGCTTTTTAAAATGCATTTAAAATGTTGAGCATATACCCACTTTTTACATTACCGAAAAATGCTTGTATGATTTTCGAAATTTTGTTAACCTTTTATTGGATAAGTTTTGTTCGATATAAGCCCGTATTACTTATCCTAAGATAATCCCTATTTTACAATAGATAAAGTTACCACAGAGCATGATACAATTTTTGATAGCCAATTTCACAGGACCACATCAGTCCTTCCGAACCACATCATATTCAATACAGTCTGTATTTTGAAATGTCCAATGCATAACTTATACTTTGTACTTTACCTTACAATCACTGGCGCCGCTAAACATAACCAACAATACAGGTACTGAAAACTTACTTTTTTTTAACTGCCTGTCACAGGTCTATGGACCTTAAAGATTTTCCGTCAGTTGCACAAAGATCTATTAAAATTAAGGCTTCTTTACATGTAATGCTAACTTTTTGTTGATAACGAAAGAGTCAGCAATAGATTTAAAGAACCTTTAACTTAGTCAACTGACGGTGTAACTGTCTAAATATTCATAGGTCTATGGTTAAGTTTTCTGTACCTGTTTGTTCAATGTTCAGAACTGTATGAGCGGCAGTTCGACGAGCGTGTGACGTCAGCAAGGCTGCTGATCAGCCAGCTCGTGGATGAGCAGGGGAGTGGTGTCGGGCGTGAGGGCCGACACGGCCGATGCGGGCTGCTGGGCACAGACGCGCTCGAGCACGCATGAGGCTGATAGACGAGCCTCCGCGTCGTGGTCCCAGCACTCTTCCATTGTGTCGCAGAGTACTGATAGACCCTGTGGAGTTACTCACTTTTAGTAATAGGTTTTGGTGTTATTTACTGTTCTCGATTTTTCATTAGGTTTCGACTACATGGACAAAATATTAGAAAATACGAAGCTTAAGGTACATTAATTACTTGTTTTTATTCCAGTTATGTTAAAGCGCTATGTAAATAATGGTATCAAATTCAATATAGCATAATCAAGACTCTTGTAGGAAATATTACCAGAACTCTTCTGCTACAATATAAAAATAAACTAAAAAAAATACGAACATCAGAACTAAGAACCTTCTCCGTTTTTTGGTAAATCAGTTAGTTAGTACGTAATACAATGTTATCTACTTACGGGATGATTACGCCAGTGTGGAGGTATATGAGGGCGCAGTTTCCTCTGCACAACCGCCTCCTGCATTTCTTCGAGACTGGGGTGCGAGCCCACCTCCTCTTCGAGAGGCAAACGGTACTGTCCAGGGGTTTCCGGAGCCGCCTCACTGCATCTACAATGTTGTTCAACAATTTAAGGCTGATTTTGCCTTTCGAGGGTATGATTAGGGGTCGGGCTGCAGGATTGTTCGTACCGGTATAGAAAGGGCTTCCGAACGAACAAAGGTGGGGTTTAGTTAGTGAAAGTCTGTCTGTCCTTGAAGCTGCACCCACAGAGTAATGAGGGTTTAGGATCCAAATCATAACGATTACGATTTTGGCTTCTAATAGGCAAAACTGATAAATTAAACTGAGGTTTTCTGAGATCCTGGATCTTAAATGTTCAATTGCAGAAGCTGTTAGATATGACAATTACATAGCTATTAATACACAAAGAGCGTCTTTCTTCTAAAATATAAGTAGAACCATTTAATTTTGTTTACTTGTAAACTGATTGCGTGTAGAATTTATTTATTAGAGACTGTTATCGTTCAATAGGAAGTATCGCACTTAGTACTCATGTAGGATGCGACAATGACGTGTTACCATTGTAATAGCGATAGCACAATGTATTTTATCTAAATGAAATTATTATTTTCCATGTTGTCGGAAAGCACATTAAGTACGGGCTGACATATGTACGTACGCCGTCGAAAGTAGACAGAGTAAAGGGCAGGAGTAAAAGAACATGACTGCTTTTCTACACCAAGAGCACTAAAAATATCGAAAAAAAATGCGAAAACCGAGCCTAATATAACGTCCTCCAAGCCGATTACACAAGTCAACAAAAAAAATATTTTTCTTTGAGTCTGTTATTTAGTGATTATTTTCTGATTGTATACACCGAAAAAAAGCAGTAACTCTATTTATAATAAATAAAGTATGCTTTTGTACCTTTAAACAATGTAAAACGAATATTAGTGTTTTAGCAGTTTTTTTCAGGAGCCGTTGCATAGGTATAAGATACAGGACAAACTGTCAACGACAGTATCCATGTGCGCTTTGCTAAGGAATAACGTATTTTATGTGTCATGACTCATGAGGCCTAAAATGTCTTCCAAAAATTGCAAGAAACGCATGGACTCTTTTTGTTATATTTGTGGCAAATTAATTAAAGTGAGAGCCAAAAAAATTTGTTTGTCGTCAAATAGGAGCCTTTGTGAAGTCTACGAAGCTTATTTTAATTTACCCTGAGCTTATTACTGATATGCTTCACAACTTCAAAGTTATGGGTTGCAGAATGTCTTTGAAAGTCCACATGTTACATGCTCATTTGGATATCTTTAAGGACAACTTAGGTGCAAGGGGAACGTTTCCACCAAGCTGTAGTGAACTTTGAAAAGCGTTATCAAGGACAATATAATGAAAACATGATGGGTAACTACATTTGGTAGCTCATACGAAAAAGTTCCAACTTACACAGAAGAAAAACCAAGTCTGTTCATTTTTAAAGTCTTTTTTGTATTATTTTTTGTATTTGTGGGTTTCCATATGTCGTCTTGTATAATTAAAGTCAATAAAAATATATGAATTCAAAACTGTTTTCCTTTTACATATAATTGAAATTAAAAAATAGAGCTTTTTCATAAAAAAATAAATTTCGTTTTAGTAACTACAAAAGCAAACTTTACTAGATAATAATAGTTTTTCTTTAATTAGTTAAGCATAAGTAATCAAAATCAGAGGTACAGAACGCAGACTCAAAATTCGTGTTGACCTGTGTTATCAGCTACGGCGGCTGTTCTCATGTAAGGAGGAGTCTAATATACAAAAAAGTGAAAAGCAGTCAATAATTAACTGATATCGATATATCCTTTGGACCAATAGTTTAACTATAAAAAATATACTTATTCGACTACAAAGTTAGTGCACTATGAAAGCGTTTGCTTTCCGAAATACTTTCGCTGAATCAATAATTCAGAAGCTCAGTTCAGAACTCAGAAGTGATGAATTTGACCTAAAAACATAAATGGAGTGCTTCTAAACTTAGTTCTCGTGTATTTCGCGAGTGCAATAGGCCTGCCAATACTAAATTATATTGTTAGAGAAATAACGACACTATTGATGATACAGTTGACTTCGTGTCCATATAAGGGCTGCTTAATTGCAAAAAATCCTTACATTACTTTTACTCGTATTTAATATAATTATCAAAAATTTAGTTATAATTTATCACATAAAACAATGGTTAGCGAGGAATGGATAAAAAGAAACATCGGTGGTTTAATTAACGTTTTGGTTGCGAGATAAAATCCTGTTCAAAAGCTGATTTGTATGCAAAGTGCGAAAGCTAAAAGACGTCAATAAGTCGCATACTACTTAAAAGTCGTTCGTCTGAGTGACGAAATGGTATAAAGTTACGCATTAGCAAACATTGCGTCCTATTTTAAGACTGTATTAACATTTTGAATCACTTTGCAAATCAAGTGATATCGTAGACTGACTTACCTTGAAGCGATCTCCCAGAGAACAAGCGCGCACGCATACATGTCTATCCTTAGGAAGGCGTCTTTCGTGAAGTTGATGGCACCATCCAGAACTTCTGGGGCCATGTAACGTCGAGTTCCGACCTGGCCGTGAGCATCTCCGCAGCCCCTTCCAGCCACGAATATCAGGGCGAGTCCAAAGTCCGCAATACAAGCGCTTAGGTCAGCTTTAAGGAGAACGTTCTTAGATTTGAAGTCACGATGAGCGACGGCTGGTTTTCCACCACCTTCTTCGTGGAGATGGGCGAGTCCACGAGCCACGCATGCCGCGATCCTCCAAGCCTCCACCCAAGTTAGAGTATGGCCTTTCAAATAGTCGCACAGGGAGCCCTGATGGAAAAATACGTCATCTGAACTACGGAGATTTAAATTAATGTAGTAAGGAGTAGGACCTGATACCTACGCTACGCCGTAACGTAACCTCGTGGCCGTATTACTCATTCATCAATCTAAATATAGTAGTTAACTTGTAGAACCTGTCAGGCATTCTTTCTTGCTCCGAACATATCGATCTAAGATGCAGGCGGATATTTTTAACTTGCTCCTATTGTTCGTGCTACGGTCAAGACTTATGTAATACTTAACACGATGCCGAGGTAATTATAAAACTAGATAACACTTTCGTTGGAACTTGGAATACATTTTTGTTTGTTCATAGAACGAATTCTGATTTGCGAAGAGAGTTTCAGTTTAATTTTGCCAAATAACATTTTGAACTACGCAACTAATATCATAATAAATCTCCATTTTTATCTAAAAACTATTTACTTGTTGTTCCACCTATATATTGTTTTGTCTACTTTTACTGAAAGAAAATAAAAAGCTTTTAAAAGGAACTCACCTTCTCGTGGTATGCTGTGACCAGCCAATATTCAGCTTGAAGATTGTCGCCTTTTTTGTCGACTCCGATATAATGTAAAATATCTGGGTGGTCCATCCTAGCCAGGCGGAAGATCTCTTGCTCAGCCAGCCACGACTGCTTATCTTGTAAGGGGAACACCTTGACGGCCACGTCTCGCTGGCCTAGCTTGGCCCTCCATACAGCCCCGAATCGTCCTCTAGCCCGAACCTCGCACAGAGTTACTTGGCCTACTAAGCCAACACCTTCATTCTCCATGCCAGCACCTGCCGACGGAGGCCTCGATAGTGACGCCTCACCGTTAGCCAGTTCAGCAAACGACGTTCCTTTACGCTTCCTATACAGCAGGTAACAGCCAACAAGAATTGCGAATAGCAAGAACAGGGGAGTTAGAGTGTAAGCTATGACTGCCTTGGTATCATCGTCAGCGCTAGGCACCGCGGACGCAGGTACTCTCTCAGGCGGTATTTCTGTTTGTGAAGACATTCCAGCTTCTATGCCAGGGAACACAGCGTTCTGGTTGCACATGTCTCCTTCGCAGCAGCAGTGGAGGAGAGGTAACTTGGAGTTGTGCAGTCTGCAGCTGGTTGCCCTGTCTGTGCATGACACGGTGTCTACGAAACATCCTTTGAGCTTAGGATATGCTTGATTGGTAACGTTGTCGAACTGCCACAAGACAACACAGTGGTTACTCTTATCAGCTTCGACCGGTTGACACTCTTCTTGTATGACGTTTGGTACACATGTAGCGTTTTTCGCGGTATCGCAAGTGGACGTTTGGGAGCCGTTGAAGAATTCACAGTACCTGGTGGTGACCCGACCTTCTTTGGGCCGCGGGGGGAAATTCTCGTCAGACGGCGGAGCGGCGGATAGTGACGTCACTTGAGTACCTTTCACAAAATATTTGCACATTACTAATGTATTTCAAGTTAATTGTGTTAAAGGGAAATGTAAGAGCATCAATGTTATTAAAGTGCCTGTTGGGTATATTACTATATAAGGACTTTACGTCACAGTATTTGATTTCTAAGAAAAGAGTAAATGTCATTATTTCTAGTTCACGTCACATGTTGATAGTTAATTCAATAGATCTGTATTCTATGCAAAAGGAGTCATAACTTTAAATAGGTATTTAATTTTATCCAATGATTCTGTGTTACAAGATTATTACTGCTATCAATGGCACACGGAACAAAGCTGAATTTCATAATTCGATATTATAGCATTATTCTAATTCAATTTATTAATTAAAATGATGATTCAATTGCACAATAATGCCTGCTCCTATCAGTTGTTACTCATTGACCTTATAATAAAACTACCAGCTTACAGCTGAAATATTGAAAATAACAATATAATAAGGTTATAATAATTTATTCCTCCTGTAAAAACTAATTCATCTATTAGACTAGAACAAGCAACTCATGACTTATTCATTGCAATAAAACATTCTATGACACATAAGCTTTTCAGATTTTAACCACGTTATTCATCTGGGAACATGAAAAGTATTAAATTATCTCACTCACCATTCTTTTTTATATTATTAAAAAAGTAGCAATCATCTATAAACTAATATGTATAATAAAGAGGTTTTTTTGTTTGTTTGTAAAAACAAACCCTGAAAGCTCCAAAATTGCTGGATCAATTTGAAAATTATTTTGCAGTTGCAAAGCTACATTACGTGAATAATCCTGGCTATGGGTACAGGAAGACAATTCCATTAGAAGTAGGTGAAACCGCAGGAAACAATTGATAATGAATATTAAAACTAAACTAACAAGTAATGAATATTGAGGCAGAAATAGAACTTTTGTTATGCCATGAGACGAGAGTGCAATAGAGTGAGAATTAACTAAAATATTTCTTTAAATAATATCATAAATATGCCATTCTTGGTATGTAAGTATTTGGTTTGTTTAGTAAACATTCGCTAAGCCTTTTCCCAACTGAATGGGGGTTGGCTACCATTCTAACTAGATGCAGCCAAGTACCACTGTTTACAAAGTAGTTTGCTTAGTAATACTAAATAATATTTCTATGCAAGTAAGCAAATCAGTACAATTAAGTTTATCAGAAGGTCATCCATGCATCAATTATAGACATTATAAATGGCTTATGTTTAACTGATCACCAGATATAGTAACAAACAGCAGACAAAAATAGTAAATGATCACCAAAATGAAACTCGCATTTTAATGTAAGGGTGCGTCCACATCTGGCGAATGCGCAGCACGCGAGCCGATCGCGAGCTGCCCGCGAGCTGCGCGCGTGCATTTTTGTTCGTGCGCCGCTTCTGCGCCGCCCGCGCGCAGTTCGCGCGCGACCTAAGCGCCGCACGCGAGCGGCGCGCAGGCGGCGCGCGACGTCTGCCATCTTCGATAGTACTGAGCCAATATACGGAACTGTAAGGGCGAGAACTGATTGCGCGCAGATCGCGCGCTGCTCGCGCGCTCTATACGAGCCTTGCGTGAGTTGCGCTAAAGAGGCGCACCGAACTATTGCAGTGACTGCACGCGCGCAGCTCGCGGACAGCTCGCGATCGGCTCGCGTGCTGCGCATTCGCCAGATGAGGACACACCCTTTAACTATCACCAAAGTTTTAACACTTTGCTATCCTATTTAAGTGAAATTACTCCAAAATAAATCATGCGTAAGCCAAAAATAGTAAATGATCACCAAAATTAAACCACCATTTTAAAGTAAGATTATAACCAAAGTTTTTAAATTCTGCTATCCTATTTAAGCAAAATGAGTCCAAAAAAATCATTGTTATCGCAAAAGTAGTAAATGATCACCAAAAGTAGTAAATGATCATCAAAAAAGTTTTTACATCTTGCTATACTGTTTAAGTAAACTGACTCCAAAAAAATAAGTTCGGCCTGATAAAATAAATGTAATAACATTTTGGGGACCCTTTTCCTGCACTAGCGTGGAAAATTGTCTATTGCATGCCTCTAAACAGTGCGATAAGAGTGTATTGAGAAACACATTCTTCTTCTTCTTTCTCCTGCCCTGTTCCCAATTTTACTTGGCGTCGGCGCAATATGTCATTTTCTTCCATTTTCCCCTGTCACTCGTCATACTGACACTCATGCATGCATTGCAAGCTGGACACATAACTTAATATGGCATCATAATACTTTATTTGGTAATAAGCCTACATTTTATGGCAATCACAGTGACTTATTTAGGCAAAAATAATACATTAATTTGGTCGTCAAGAGTTGGTGATCATTTACTAAATTTGGTGGTCGAATACAATTTAAAGTGAAGTCGTGACTAAAATAGCTGGTACTATTACATTTTTAGACTTTATTTTTCTGGTGTTCAGTAGATATTTCTGGTTGCAAAACTTAGGGTATCAAAGCATTTTATGGTGGTCATTATATTTGTTCCCATTATGAATTACATTACACTGTGTTACTAGAACTGGGTAATTCAGAGTAATTTAACAAGAATTTTATTAAATTTGCCAATATTTAATTTAAATAAATAATCAATCATGGGTTCAAAAAGTGAAATCTTATTCCATGCTTGTTTTTTTTCTACTCATAATAATCATAAAACATGTTTTGTGATATACTGTTTTGTCAAGATACAAGTTTTTGTCAACAAAAACACTGTAAAACAATGGCTCATTAACACATAACTCTCATTCCTTGTACAAAAAGCAACTTTTTGCGCCAAAACACATCAAAATGACAGAAATATCTTATCACAGAACAAACATTAGCTTTGTGAAATTGATAATTAGAGAGCAGGCTTACCTAACATCACCATCGCGGTGAGGTACAATATCCTCGGAGCCATCATCAGAACCATGGCGCAGGCGGGTTCAGCCCTCCGGACCCGACGCGACAATCCAATGTTATTTTTATACGCGGCCCCGACATCAACCGTCTAGTCTATTTAGGAAATTCCGACATAAGTACATGTCAGATAAACAACGCACATCCCAATACGGCTATTTCAAACACACCCACACACTATAACTGCACAAGGAATGTTGCAACGTGCACGATAATTAGTTTTAATTAATCCAATAATCTCAATTGCATTGATTTCAATTAGTATTTCCGAAAATAAAGAGCATCATACAAATCGCAGTACGAGGCTTCGCTTTTTTTGACGTTTAGTGATGGGATGGGCAAATGAAGAATAGACAAATTGAGTGATGTGCTTTCACACTCAACTACTACTAAACAAAACAGTAGTCGATTAAAAATATAAAAACTCAGTTGCTTTCTATTATTCACGATTACATAAGTAAAAGATTTATGCCAACGATTGATAGTTCACGTAGTAACCCTGCAAAATCGTATTAAATAGGTTCACAAAGTATATTTGTGGCCAAAAAAGTTGATACACTACAGGCTTTGTTTATAGACTTCAAATAGATTATGGTGCAGTTCGTTTTAGTCGATTCTTGTCCATCCCTTAAAAAATGACATAACCAACTAAACGTCAACATGATGTGACAACAAAACGTCTGACAGTGTCAAGTGTCACGATGGAAGTAAACAAAACTAGCTGAGAACTGCAAAACTTGCGGTTAAATAAAAGGCCATTTAATATTTATGTGGCTCTTTAATGACGCTAACATGCTAGAGGAAGAAACAGTTTTAATTGAAGATGTCATTCTTCTATTTAAATCCAGTTAAAGGTGATTTACCTGCTCATTTGCTGGAAGTTATTCTCTTCAGCAGGTTAGGACATTTAAACACTGTTTTTAGTAGTGAACCTCCTGTTTACAACGAATATGTCGTAGAAGGAAGTATATACGATAATGTGGGACATTTTATACTCTGCATAATTTCAATTTTAAGCGAAAACCGAGAGTTTTCAGAATACATCCTTAGGACTGAGTTGGAGCTATTCAAACGGCGCCTTACATCCTTGACTGCCTACGAAATGCGATCATTCTCTAAAAAGCTACTCAGAAGTATCAAGAAACATGATAGTGTGCCAGCATTCATTGAAGCATTACAAGTTTTATGCCAGCATTTGATGTTGAAAGAGGTTGCTCAACACATGTGTGCAACACACAGATATGACTGCGCCAAGCATAATATACGAATACATTTCAAACAGTGCCTGTATCTTGTAGCCAAAAGACAGGTTGAAATAACTAATGGAGTGGCTATTATACCATGTGGTAAATGGTATCAATATTTAATATCACTTTTTAGACAAAACTTGGTAAACCGAATAAACAAAACTAATTTAGAGCCACTCAAGAGTGACTCAAGGATAATGGAACTCCTTTATAAAATTAAGAAGCAATATACTTTCTCTAAGCAAATGAATAATAAATTACTAAGCAAAGACGTAGATTCTGCATCTTTACACTTTCCTCCTTGTATGCTTAACCTCCATCAGAATCTAAGAAGGAGACATAGACTATCTCACACACAGAGGTTTCATTACAGTTTGTTTTTAAAAGACATTGGTATGCCCATAGAGGAGTCTATAGATTTTTGGAGGTCAGAATACAGGTTACATCCCAATGGTCAACATAGCTGTTGCCATAATTGGGAAAAAGATGAAAAGAAATACATATATGGTATAAGACATATGTATGGTTTAGAAGGGTGTAAAAGAAATTATCCTTCTGTGAACTGCCAAGTTATACAGAGCATAGACAATTCTAATTCTGAAGGAGGATGCCCATTTAAGTCTTTTGACTATGATAAAATGGTCCCCCTTTTGAAAAATTGTACACAACCAGTGTTGTCACAAATTAATGAATTAAAAAGTAAAGGGTTGTACACAAATGCTTGCATGTTATTCATGCAGAATGGTTTTACAAAAGAAAATTGTGATAATTGTAGCTTTAATTTTACTCCTGTTAAATTTTATAATATGTCTATTTCTAAAAGTAAATATGCCAAATTGTGATTGTATTTTTAGAAAATATTGTTCTAATTTGTGTTTTTATGGTAAATTATGTGGGTTTTCCATAGTGAATATTTTAGTCAATGGACTAAATTTTAAAATTATATATTGTGGAAATTGCCTATGAAAAAATTTAGTTAAAACATGAAATAAGAAATATTTCTCCTCTTATAAGGCATTCTATACATGTACCTACTTGGTATTTAATACCCAACTGCGCAACACAAAAGAGGGTAATGTGTTTGTTAATATCATTAGCTTTTGCTTAAAGTATGTTACATAATGCTTGTAAGACTGATAAATGAGGACATTGTAGTCAAGTTTAATCTGACACATTACTAATGGTATTGTTCACCTCACTAGCGACGTGTCTATTTTTTTCCTATGAATTGATAGTATTTTTGGAATAATAAGTATATGTATTTGTTATCTAATGAATTACTATGGACTTCAAAGAATAAAAGTTTTAGCAAAAAAATTGTTCTTTTTTTTCATTCATCTCAAAGATGAATTGCTTATTCCTTGAGATAACAACATAAGATAAAAAATATAATAACATACAAAAATCAATTTGAAAAGCTCCCCCCAGTTTTGAAAGTCGGTTAAGAAATTCAAAATAACCGAATCGGTCCAGCGCACACCAAGCGCGTCGGAACGTATTTGAAGACAACAATTTAATATAAACCTTAATTACCTTGACATACGGTCTAAAAAAGACGCTCGCGCGCGCGCCCGTGCGGCTCATGCGAATTTATTCTTTTGTAGACCGTATGTCAAGGTAGTTAAGGTTTACCGCTTCCAGCGGTATGCGTTGGGCCATAGAGACTTTCTATGCCAAAGAAGGTGCAACAGCAAAGAAGAAAACTCTATGATGGATATTTTGTGAGGTTTCAGACTTCAAACATTATGGTTACAGATGTCAAGATATCTGAAGTTTTTCCACAGTTTTTCCTTGATTCTTTTTATTTATACCTAAGTATTGGAATGTTTATGTTACTAAACTAATCCATTTACCTATTCAATTCGTGATTCATATTCATATCTATTACCTGTTTAACGTGATTGATAAGAACCAATATTATTACTATCAGTTCTTTCGTACCTAAGGTGGCACAGGAAACGCACCAGCGATGTACCTACCTACCTGGGAATTCGGCCTGGGAAGGTTGATTAAATCGGTAGGTACCAACATAATATGTAGGTGTACGCTGCTTTAAAACTGAAATGACGCTCACCACTATTATTTTTCTGCACACAAGCTATGCGTAGGTAGGTAGTACCTTTAAAGTCTGGCGGGGCTGCGAGATTGTTCGAAAGAGTTATCGCGGCCCTGGTACATAAAAGGCCTACGACGGAACACGACGGTTTTTAGTCAGTAAAAGTCTGACACCCCCTCACTGCTGCTAACCCACAGCGGGAGGGGTCATTTGATGATTTCTGACGTCGTTAAAAAAAAAGGTAGGTAGGTACCTAAGTACCTTAGTGCGTTGGGGGCGCGTCATTTCAGCTTTGACGAGCTATATCTTGCTACAAATGCTATAGAGAAAGGCCACGAAAGCGAATCTAAGTAATAATATCCAAATCTCTCCTTTTATCATGGAATTCAATGTTTCTGTACCAGCAGGCTTGTTGTTAAACTAACTCCTACTGCCAGTCGAGGTTGGACGTTTCACACTCTTACCATCCTCTTAAGTACAGGAGAATTACTTTAGGTCCCTGTTTTATAAAAAAAAACACCCGACCTCAGGAATCAAACCTAGAATTGGGAGTCGGTACCCACCACTGCAATCGACAGTTAAATTCAAATACCTACCTTACTATGAACTCGAACGATTTCAAAATGAACATAAATGAATGAGCGCTAACACCAAAAACTGTTGACGTTTCAAGGATTTCCTTATTTATATAGATTATCAAATTCTCTACAAGTAGGTACTTGCCCCAACACTTCGTTAATGATAATGCTGTCTCATTGATAAGTCTAATTGAATGATTAATGTAGGCACGCACATAAGATTAAAGTTTTACATTCAGCTTTTTGAAGAGGTGCTAAGTTTAGTTGCCCTCCACACCTATTCCACAATATTGGCAAACCTAGTAACCTAGAAGTCTATAGTGGAAGACGTGAATCATTTATTGTAGGGCCAAGGCCGGCACGCCTAGTGTCACACACCCTGCACCCGGCGCTCCGGTGCAATCAAATCAATGCATTACCTATTTTCACCTGCACTATGAGAACTCGCCCCGTAGCCCGATTTCTGTGGCACTCGAAAATACCTAGGTACATTGTCAAGACACTTGTGTCTCATCCTCCGAGCCTTTTCCCAAACTATGTTGGGGTCGGCTTCCAGTCTAACCGGATTCAGCTGAGTACCAGTGCTTTACAAGAAGCGACTGCCTATCCGACCTCCTCAACCCAGTTACCCGGGCTACCCACCCTTTGGTTAGACTGGTGTCAGACTTACTGGCTTCAGACTACCCGTAACGACTGCCAAGGATGTTCAATGACAGCCGGGACCTACAGTTTAACGTGCCATCCGAAACACAGTCATTGGTGTCTAAGATATACTTAGAAAGTACATACAAACTTGGAAAAGTTGCATTGGTATTTGCCTGACCTGGAATCGAACCTGCGCCCTCATACTCGAGAGGTTGGTTCTTTGCCCACTAGGCCACCACGACTTGTTGAGACAAGTGTCTTTTGTCAAGACACTTGTGTCTGTCGGCCTATTTCTAGGTACAAACCTATGTCTTTCCAAAAACAGAAACATCGATCAACGTGTGCTTTATTTCAGTAGTCAGTAGTGTTTAATGAGCTTTTAACAGGTCAACACCAGACACTCTGATACTCAATTCTTATACGTACTTATCTACTATTTTCCTTACGCTTCCCACTCTACATTATAATTCTGCTGAAAATAAAATCTCATAACTAACACAAAATACGAATACCTACTGAGCCTGAGCCCCTAATATCGTTAGCATCAAAGTCAGACACTTCAGATTAAGTAGGTATTGTCAGTATTGTTAAGTGCGACACCGAAAATTCGTTGATTATTCTCATGAAAAAACATTCAACAGTCAGTCTAGTCCCGGCCGCAAAAGAATGTATACCTCTTACTTACGAGCCCATAACATTAACTATATAAATGGTATCTATTAGAAAATAATTCGCACAAAACAGTCAAGGCAATTAGGTGCGCCACTAATTTCTTACGCGCGTTTATAGCGTTGCTGCTAAACTAATCGGCAGCTAGGGCGGCGCGCCATGAATCAGTTCGAAGCACGCACCAGTGGTAGGCGCGCTGAAACATCTGTTGGCGTTACACGGCACGCCGGCTGATAACGTGTTTTAGTCTGTTCAGGTTGTTCGACGCGGCAGGCGCCAACACAACTCCGCCATGGACGGTCACAAACCCCTCGACGCGTTCCCCGTCGCCTTCAACGGCGAACATTATGACTTAAAACAATTTATGCGCGACCACCCTGGCGGAGTGAACACACTCAAAAATTATAAGGGCAAGTCCATACTGCACGCGATGCAGAAGTTCGGCCACAGTAACAGTGCGTACCATATGATGCACGATCTGCGAGTGGACAGTGATCACTTGAAGGATGTGAACTTGACCGGTGAAGTGAGTGAGAATGGACGCATCATCACCGGTGAGGAGAAATCCAGGAACGTTGAGGAAATCAAATTCTTAGAGGAATTAGAGGTTTGTTGTCATTTTTTTCATATTTTATATGGCTGTATATGTGTAGAAAAGAATTGTAGATATCTGTGCAAATCCCAATAAAAAACGCAAATGGAATTTGGGTCTAAACAATATACCTATACTTACATACGGAAATTGATTTTTTTGGTTGGTTTTTATAACAATACTGTTAAATTTTTCCGCTATTGAATGGAAAAATTACCCTAAAATCGATGACCTAATTCAATTCATTCAGTTACCAACAGGTTGTAGGCATCAGCTTATCGATGCACCGGAAATGGTTTATCGAAGTTTTTTACAAAAATATACTAAAAACCTGTAGACCTAATTTAAGATATTATTAATATAGGTATGTAGGCACATACCAAACACCCAAACATATAAATAAAACCCAGAAAATATAAATACAAATACGAAACATCATTTTTTGAATTCCATGAAAATTATAAAAATTAGGTGTGATTTTTGGAAAATTATAGGTAATTGATATAAGTACCTCTAGCTAAGAGAACTAATATACATAGGTAAGTATGTAAGTACTTCAATACCCAAAAATAAAAAAAATAAACAACCCTTTTTTGAATTCGTTGAAAAACAAAAAACAAATGAGTATTGAATCATTAATCAAATAGGTAAATAGTGCTTAACTGACACCCAAGTAAAAGCAACTTATGTGTGTAGATCATGAGATGCTATCAGACACTCCAATGGTGTCAAGGTTGATCGTAACTCTATGGTTTATTGTATCATTTCGATAGTGCTACCGAATTCTACAGAAATTATGAAGAACATATCGGAAAATTATGAGTTTTCTTCAGTTTGTGAAAAGGTAGAAAGAAAGAAGTTAGAAAAACTAGGTTTACTAAGGATTTCTAGGTATCTACAGATATTTTAACTTCCGACGTAATTAACATGGTAATAATATTTATTAGTGTGACCGTGGATTTTTTACTTATATTAATGAAATATCGATGAGGTTTTCTTATAATTTTCCCTTCGTGGGTAAGCAGTTTTCAAAATACGAAGTTAGTCTTAACAATCACATAATCTTGGAGGGAACTTCAGTTAGCCAGCAAAATTAAATAAGTTTACGTTTTTTTTTCTAGATGCAACAGAACATAGAGATTGAAAAATACTAAAACATATCTACAAAAAAAATAAACCGTTCTGCCTATGTAAAACGTAAGTCTGACAAATACTATGCTGAAAACGGTATAAAAATCGGTCGTACAAAAGTGGGATAGTTGCGCACAAACATTAAACCTGTTTTTTTTTAAGTTGGTTAAAAAACATAATCTGCAAACCAAAAATATATCAAGTATGTCAACAAACTCACAATATAAAAACTAAGTAACATGAAAAACTTTCACACAAATTGGTACTTGAATATTTTTTTAATCTTTCGACGTCAACATCTTGAAGATGGAATCATGCAGGTACTTCCAAATGAAGCAAAAAAAATCAGCCCCTACTGATAGACCTTACCTAGGTATAGGTACTTATTATTTTACATGCGAAAGTATGAATCTATCTGTCTGATTGTCGGGCTTTATGCGGAAACTACTGGACCGATTTCAATTCAAACTCAAACCCAAAATTTTTATGTGCTCGTTAAGGTATTTAAGTACAGGTATTGGTAATAATTTTAAGGTCTTTTTCAGGCGATGCAAATTTGAGGGCTATATAACATACCAACTTATTACTATTTACTATATTCTATTCATATATACAGGTATTATTTAGATATATTTGCTTATTCGGGTTTGTAGTAGTCATACATATATTATATTTCCCGCTTCATTCTTCAGATATGACAGAAATAACATGTAGTACCCTAATTCACTAGGTAACATTCGCACAATATTAAGAGTTTTTAAACGAATACTTGATGACGTTTTTTCCGGTTTAGCTTATCTTCAGGCCGCCATCTTATTCTTTCTCATTCCCTTTTTGTGCTCGGTAACGCTCGCACGCGCACTATAGTGGCTCCTAAAATCACCATGCCGAAAAGAAGTGCGCAGTCTCGTATTGAACGATATGAAAGGAAAATACGAAAGTTAACCGAGAAACAAAGACGTCGAAAAATCATCTCGCCGTTTGAATCTTCGGAATCCGACCATGAAGGTAAATACAAATTAAACTTTATTAATGTTTTGTGACTATACAACTAAAGTGATAAGAAATCTTGAAAATGCGTTGGAATTGACCGCGAGTCAATAACATCGACATTTCCAAGTTTCATTTTAAATCAAAATCTGATTATATTTGTTTGCATCGGGGTTGACTGCGAGTCTTCAACGATGACAATAAGCAGAAATAACGAACAGTCTGAAACAGATGTATCGCTTGTCTGCAAAATAAAAAACTATCAAACCATTGTTTGTTGAGTTTATTTCTAACCTACCCTCCGATTATGCTCGAATTTGTTCTTAGTCAACCTAATGTATTTTTAGGTGACGAATTGATCAACGATCGAGAGGCAGAGGTTCAAGAACCTACATTAGAATCGTCAGAGATGCCGGAAGCAATGACTGAGGCCATCATAGAAACTGAAACCAGCAGTGAACAGGCAGGTTCAAGTCGACAGGATGACGTCACTACGGTCGACGAGTTAGATCCAGATCTGTTATCCGCCCTTGGTGAATCAACATCTGACTCCCCGGAATTTGGTGAAAGTATTCACGAAAATTTATCTAAGTTATGGGTCCCCTTGTTGAAAAAAGGGATACCAACCGACAAAAAAGATAAAATCTTAAAAGATTATTTAGTTCCTGATAATTGCAAATTATTGCAAGCACCAAAGCTTAACGCTGAGATATCTGCCGCGGTGCCAGACATGGTCCGCAACCGCGACAAAACAATCACCGCTTCGCAGCAACAGCTCGGCTTAGGCATCACCGCTGTGAATCGTGCTATCGATATTCTTTTAAAATCCGACGATAAGGTTCAAGCAATGAAACACCTCAGTAATGGGTGCCGCATATTATGTGACTCACATAACCAAATTACTAACAATCGCATAAAACTTATTACTCCCAGCTTAGACAAATCTTTTTTGCACGTGATAAACGAGTCCGAAAGAGATGAAACACTATTTGGCTCGTCACTTTCGGAAAAAATTAAAGCGACTAAGGCTATTGAAAAACAGGGTCTCCAAATTAAGAAACCGGTTCAAAAACCTAAACCACCCGCTACACAGGCTACTACGCGCCCAGCGTCTTACCAGGGAAACTGGGCAGCGCCCCCTCGGTATCCGCCGGCGAACAGGGGGGGGCGGGGAACCTACAAGAAACCTGCACTAACGTCGATCGCCCGTCGTCCCTACTCAGCACCGGCTCAACCTCAACGAGCAACCAATTCCGAGAAATCACGTGCACCGGCGCCAAGTCACCGCTAGCCCAGGTTCATGCGGGTAGGCTTACCCACTTTTTTAATTGTTGGTTGAAAGTAACAAGCAATAAAGTTGTACTTGATTGGATTAAAAACGGGTATAAAATACCTTTTAAATCTGAAGTATACCAGTGTAATGTCCCTCAAAGCATTTTTTCCCTAAAAGAAAAACGTGATATGTCAATAGCCATAAACAAGCTTAAAGATCTAGGAGCAATAACTGAGTCTAATTTCTCATCTGATCAATTTATCTCAAGAATATTTCTCACTCCGAAATCTAATGGTGATATGCGATTTATTTTGAATTTGAAGCCCTTAAATAAATTTGTACACATAGAACATTTTAAAATGGAAGATTATCGGACTGCTTGCAGGTTAATCCCGCAAGGGGGTTACCTAGCTACTATTGATTTAAAAGATGCTTATTTTTTAATACCGATTCATCCCTCACACCGTAAATATTTAAGGTTTCAATTCCAGCCTGACAACACTGCCAGTGTCCTTACTTATGAGTTCAGTGCATTACCTTTTGGCCTATGTGTGGCACCGCGTGTTTTCACAAAGATAATGAGGGAGGTTATGACTTATCTAAGATATCGCGGTCATAAATCAGTTTTTTATTTAGATGATATTTTATGTATCGGTGACACATATAAACAATGCATCAATAACGTAAAGGAAACGTTAAAGGTGTTGAATTGCCTAGGTTTCATTATTAATTACGAAAAAAGTAATTTGACCCCTCAAAAAACTTGTAAATTCCTTGGCTTTTGTTATGACACAAAAAACCTTACATTAAGTCTCCCATCAGACAAACGTAGTAAAATTGCACAGATGGTCCAATTTTTTTCGAAACTACCGTCATGTTCCGTACGTGAATATGCTCAACTGATAGGTATTTTAATATCTGCATGTCCAGCCGTTAAATACGGGTGGCTATATACAAAAATACTGGAACGTCAAAAGTACTTAGCCTTACTTGAGCATAACAATTACGAAAATAAAATTAATTTGCCAAAAGTAATATTAGAAGATCTTCATTGGTGGTCGGAGAATATCAACACCACCTATAATTATTTAAGACAGCCCCATTTTGAACTAGAAATATATAGTGACGCGTCTCGAACAGGATGGGGCGCTGTTTGTGAAAATTCTAACATTTTCGGAAAATGGAAAGACTCGGAAAAGCACCACCACATCAATTATTTGGAGTTGATGGCCGCTTTCCTCGGTCTTAAATCTTTTGCCAAAAACAAAACCAACTGTGCAATATTACTCCGAGTAGACAATACCACCGCAATTAGCTATTTGAACCGAATGGGAGGTATTAAATACCCTCATCTGAACAACCTTACAAGGACAATCTGGCAGTGGTGTGAGACTCGCGGCATCTGGATATTTGCATCGTACGTTAATACAAAAGAAAACCGCGCTGATACCGCCTCCAGAATAGTTAACCCAGATACGGAATGGACACTTTCTAACAGAGCATTTCAGGATATTGTTCATAATTTCGGATTGCCTGATATTGACCTGTTTGCATCCCGTGATAATGCAAAATGTTTTGAGTTTGTTTCTTGGAAACAAGACCCAGACGCTACATATGTAGATGCATTTACGCTAAACTGGCAATCGCTTAACTTCTACGCTTTCCCTCCTTTTTCTTTAATTTTAAAGTGTCTCAGAAAAATTATAGACGACAAAGCAAACGGTATATTTGTTTTCCCCTACTGGCCTTCACAGGCCTGGTTCCCTTTATTGCAGAGTTTAATAGTGTCCGATGTACTATATTTAAACTCAGATAAAAATTTGTTACAATCTCATTTCAGGGATCACCATCCTTTACACAAGGACCTTACCCTGGGTGTCGCGAGGCTCTGCGGCAGTCATACAACCAAAGAGGAGCCTGCCCAGAGACAACGACACTGATGTTGGCCTCGTTTTCTGACAGTACCATTAAACAATACAATACCTCGCTTAAGCTTTGGTGGCAATATTGCATTTCTAATGACATTAATGTTTATGAACCTCCTATAAAGGCCGTGTTAACATTCCTTACTAAATGCTTCAATAGTGGTTGCAGTTATGGTACCTTAAACTCACATCGCTCTGCCCTATCCGCTCTAGTAATAAATAATATAGGTTCTAATGATTGTGTGAAACGTCTGTTAAGGGGAGCATACAAATTAAAGCCGACTAAAGCTAAGTATAGCAACACCTGGAATCCTCAGTTAGTCTTATCTCACATATCAGAATGGATTCCAAATAACGAATTGTCGCTTGAAAAAATTACCAAAAAGTTAATTATTCTCCTAGCAATTTGTACAGCCCATAGAATGCAGACGTTTTCACTTATAAAACTAGAAAACATTCATTTTCAAGAAAATGGTATTAAAATACATATAACAGATATTATTAAAACTTCTGCTCCGGGCAGAGATCAACCTGTTCTATATCTTCCATATTTTAGGGAAAACGCCGCCATTTGTCCGGCTCAAGCGCTCTCAGACTATGTTTCTAGGACTAAAAACTTAAGACCTGAGAACGTAAAAAACCTGTTTTTAACGCACAAAGCGCCACATAAAGCTGCCACAACACAGTCGCTTAGTAGATGGGTGAAGCAGGTACTGTCAGAATGTGGGGTAGACATCAGCGTTTTCGGCGCACACAGTACGCGACATGCATCAACTTCTGCAGCCAGGCTTGCTGGTGTCAATATTGAATTGATACGCAAAACTGCTGGCTGGACTAACTCATCCAACTGTTTTGCAAAATTTTATAACAGAGAAATTGTAAACACAGGCGAATTCGCAAAATCTGTGTGTTTATCACAAGCTGATTGATCTCATTATGATACTTAAGAATTACTTATGTATTTCCTAGAAATTAATATTATAAGTTTAAAACAAGAAGTTGTTAATTTAGTTTTTTTTTTTTTTTCTCTATCTATAATTAAAGAGATTATAAGAAGAAATATAATAAGAATAAAAAATTTATATTAATAATCTCTTTTATTTAATTTAAAACTTTCCTCTCTGAACATCTACATGTTATTTCTGTCATATCTGAAGAATGAAGCGGGAAATATAATATGTGATCAAACGAACTTCTTGAAGTGAAGTTCGATCAATATTATATGAGCGCTTCATTCGAAGATATGACTACCCACCCTCCCATCCCTATATTTGGAAAGTCTTACAACCGAGAGTCTCTAAAAAATGAGAAAGAATAAGATGGCGGCCTGAAGATAAGCTAAACCGGAAAAAACGTCATCAAGTATTCGTTTAAAAACTCTTAATATTGTGCGAATGTTACCTAGTGAATTAGGGTACTACATGTTATTTCTGTCATATCTTCGAATGAAGCGCTCATATAATATTGATCGAACTTCACTTCAAGAAGTTCGTTTGATCACATATTATTTTCGTACTTAATTACACGGAAGTAGGTACACAGTCTAACTAATAGTTAAAATGTGGCTAATTAGGCTCTATCAGGATTATGTATCATGTTTCCTTAGTTTTGCAGCAATATTGTTAATAGTTTTTAAATGTTATCGATCTAAAACAAAATGTATCCTATGGGGCAGTTCAAACGTTCTAAAACAATGTTCCTAGTTCCTACCTACGCTACGTGCGTAGGAGTACCTACACAACACACATAGGTCATTACCTACTAACATTATAAATACGAAAGTAATTCTGTCTGTCTGTCTGTTACACTTTCACGTCTAAACCACTGAACTGATTAAAAAAAAATTTAGAACAGAGATAGAGTTGACCCTGAGAAAGAACATAGGATAGGTAGTTTTTTATCTCGGACTTTTGAAGAGTTCTCTTGGAAACGCGATATAACCGAACTCGGGCGAAGGCTAGTGTGAATATCAAAATAAAATAAAAACTGTAAAAAAATACTTCTGAATACAATAAAAAGCAGCAAAAAACGTTAAGTGCATCGGTCTAAAAGTTGGAGTCTAGAAGATGCAGCTACGTTTATTTCGCCACCGACTTCTAGACTGATGCACCTAGCGGTTGGGAAACATAAAAAAACGGCCAAGTGCGAGTCGGACTCGCGCACCAAGGGTTCCATACCATTATTTATAAAACGGACAAAAAAAATCACGTTCGTTGTATTATAACCCCATTAAATATTTATTTAATTCTAGTTTTCAGTATTTGTTGTTATAGCGGCAACAAAAATACATCATCTGTGAAAATTTCAGCTCTCTTACTATCACAGTTCATGAGATACAGCCTGGTGACAGACGGACGGACGGACAGAGGAGCGAAAACAATAGGGTCCCGTTTTACCCTTTGGGTACGAAACCCTAAAAATACAAATATCCGATTTGAAAACCTCCTTATTGGGAAGTGGGTTAAAAAGTAAAGCAAGCGTTGAACTCGATGGCTCTCGGAATTATCTCTATCCGAATTAAACTACTTTTGTATTTATTTTCTTTTCTTTTTCCCCGCTTAAGTTGTAGCTGTGGCTTTTTTGTGGCACAAGGCAAACTGGCTACTGACAAATTCACCATTTTAAAAAGTTTTACCTACACAAAAATCTATTATAGTTCGGCCATTCAGAGAATGCGTTCCTGACACGTCGCGATTGAACTGACGACGTAACTACATTCATTGATTATTGATATAATAATGTTGTTTTAATGCTCCTCAATTGTTAAAACGGTAAACAACCAGCAAAAATATTTTTATCGTAACTGCAACGCCATTGCAAAGTTACGTCGTCAGTTCAATCGCGACGTGTCAGGAACGCATTCTCTGAATGGCCGAACGTTAGGTGATGTTATTTACAGGTGATTCGAGTTTCAATATTTTGCGTCACACAAGGAAAAAGTAGAGTTTTCCCCAAAACTGTTCAATGACTCATATACCTACAGCTCGTAATAAATCTATCTATCTAGATATTCAAATCTGTACGCCACTGATAAACAATGATAAGCAGAATGCTCACAACTCTTTTCAGCGTACAAAACCAAATAAAAATGTGATATAACATTCACATTCACGTAGATAAAATAATCACATCGAAGATCAGTCATTCATTAGGCTTTATCCTTGAATTACCTATATGATTTATCTTTTGACAACTAAAAAGATAGGTAGAAAATTATATCTAACTAAGGCTGAAAGAAGATTTTAGATTATTTTTATTAGGTATCAAAAATCAAAATCAAAATCAAAATCAAAAGTCATTTATTCAAAGTAGGCTGAAAATCAGCACTTTTTGAACGTCAAATCTACAAAAGACAGCCCCCAAAACGCCCGCCCTACACCACTTCCTATGTGTTTTTGCTGGGAAGAAGAAGTGGTGGAACAAACTCCCCAGCAACACAATTCTGTCTGTATGGTTTGAAGAACCGTATACAAAAAAATAAATAAAAATATCACTCAAAATTATACACATAAATTTGTATAAAAAAAAAAAAAACAAGTAAACATGTAATCATGTTAGCTAGTACACACCTTTCCCATACCTATTACTCAAGCAGCTACAAAAAAAAAAAATGTCGGAAAAAAAAAAGAGAGAACATAATGCCTCCATTCAGTGAAAATAGGTATAGTTTTAGGGCGTACTCAGCGACATGCGAAACACGACGTGTTTTTATATATATAATATATATAAAAAAAAAAAAAAAACAAATTTACAACATAAACAGTGAAAACGGTGAACTAGGACTACTGTTCAAATCAAAAGTCATACACATTATATTACGAGTCAAGAAAATATGTAGTCAGCAAGACGACCTGGTACCACAAGCAGCACCCGTTCACGAGCATAACGCGAGGATCAGCCATCGCCCCCCTCGCACATTTTTGAGGGAGGGAGGCAACCCGACCACCGACGCTACCGCAAGCAATACCGTCTAAGGGAGCATGACGACTTGCAACCACATAACAAGAAAACAGTTAATACTAATAGTTTTACAGTCGCTAGTAAACCATTTACAAAATTGCGAAACAACTCATCGTGAAAACAGTACGATGGTGATAATCTGTCTGTATACATACAAAATGGAAAATGTCACGTATAAAATAAAAGTAAATCACATCAACTATCAATGATAACTCTTGAAGCTGTCCGGTGTTTAACATGAGGACCAACTACTCTTATCGTTTATGTAATCATTTACAGTATAGTAGGCTTTCTTCGACAGAATAGATTTGACTTGGACTTTAAATTTATCAAATGGCAATTCTAGTAACGACTGAGGAAGTTTATTATAAAATCGTATACCTAGCCCCTTAAATGTTCCATGCACCTTGTGAAGCCTGTGAATGGGTACGCACAGTTTATGCTTGTTCCTAGTGTTGATACTGTGGACATCACTTTTCTTAGTGTAGAGATGAATATTCTGCCTAATATATAGTATGTTAGCAAGGATGAATTGAGATGCCACAGTAAGGATACCTATTTCTTTGAAAAGCTCCCTTAAGGAATGCTTGCTACCTAACTGATATATTGCACGAACGGCTCGTTTCTGTAGTACGAAAATGTTTTCGATATCTGCAGCTTTGCCCCACAGTAGAATACCATAGGACATAACGCAATGAAAGTAACTAAAATAGACTAGTCGAGCTGTGTCTACGTCAGTGAATTGTCTTACTTTTCTGACGGCGTAGGCAGCAGAACTAAGCCTTCCCGCGAGGCTAGATATATGCGAGCCCCACTGTAGCTTTGCATCAACTGTTATTCCCAGAAACACTGTTGACTTCACAGTTTCAAGAACTTCATTATTTAGGATAATATTAGGTCCTAAGTGTTTCACATTAGGCAAGGTGAACTTAACACATTTAGTTTTTTTAGCATTAAGAACTAAATTATTTGTTGTGAACCAGTGCGTAACTAAGGAGAGTGCACTATTCACTTCATCAAATTGCTCTCTATTCCTATCAACTTTGAAAATGAGAGATGTATCGTCTGCAAATAATACTATATCACATATATTTTTCAAATGGAACGGTAAATCATTTATATATACTAAGAATAAGAAAGGACCTAAAATAGAACCCTGCGGCACGCCTAATTGAACTGGTAGGCCTGAAGATTTGACACCGTTGATGTCTACGCATTGCAATCTATTATTTAAATATGATTCTATGACGTTCAAAGCTCCGTTTTGAACGCCGTAATAACGTAACTTGCGTAAAAGTGTGTCATGTTGAACGCAATCAAAAGCTTTGGAGAGGTCGCAAAAGACTCCTATTGCGTTTTGAGAGTTTTCCCATGCATTAAAAATATGTTTTAAAAGAGCAACACCAGCATCAGTGGTCGAACGACCTCGAGTAAAGCCATATTGTTCACTATGGAGGAGGCAATTTACATTAAAATAACTGAGCAACTGCTTGAGTATTAACTTTTCAAATATTTTACTAAACGCAGGTAGAATTGAAATTGGTCTAAAATTACCAATATCCGACTTGGTTCCTGATTTAAACAAGGGAACGACTTTACTTTGTTTCATGAGGTCGGGAAATACACCAGCATCAACGCATTTATTGAATGTGACAGCTAGATAAGGGGCAACAATGTCAATTATATGACTTAAAAGTTTAATGGAAATACCCCAGTAATCACCGGTGTTTTTTGCCTTGAGAGTTTTGAAGACATTGATGACGTCTTGCGGCGTTACATGCTCAAACTTGAATAAGAAGTCACACTTGGGTACACAACTACGCAAAAGCTTCTCAGCATCAGTCGAAGAAGAATTTAAGGAGCGAGTTGTAGCTATGGGTATATCGGCAAAGAACTCGTTAAAGGCTTTTGCTACGTCGTCCGCATGACTAACAAGTTTGTTATCGATTAAGATCTCCAACTTCTTTTCATGCCTGACCGATTTACCAGTTTCGTTATTTATTATTTTCCATGTAGTTTTAATTTTGTTATTTGACTTTTTAATTGTATCGCTTAAGAATTTAGATTTTGCGATATTACAAACCTTTTTAAATAATTTAGAATATTGTTTAACATAACTAACAAATGCATCATCAAATTGATACGTTTTTTGTTACATTCCGTTGTTACATTCCAGATAATATGCAGATAATGATGAATGAATGGAAGCTTCCGTACCCCAATAGATCAGATTAGTAGACTATCCCGCCAATGCCTAGATACATCATCGTAATCATTAGTCCTAGATTTAATATTTATAGGCTCAATCTTCACACCTAAGCTCTATTATTGTGTCTAAAATCTGATTGTTAAAACATTCGTTGTTCTTAATAATTATTCAGTTATTGCAACTCTTGATAAAGCTCATAAATGGCTGAATAATTTAGAATCTGACACGCTCGTTATATTTTGTCAATACTTACGTACCTTATTAGTACCTATGTACCTTATTCGTACCTTACGTACCTTATTCGTACCTTCGTACCTTATTAGTACTTACTATCTGTTGAGTGATAGTTTATTTGGGAACCGCGTCGTTTTATCAGACACCTGTATACAAGCTGTTATCGTACCGTTTCGCCAGTTGCCGATAACCATGGGGCTTGCGTGATAGATAGCCCGACCCAGGCCGAATTTTAGGAGGGCTTTTTTTTTTGGTGTTGTCAGCGGTTTCAACCGCGTTCCGGGGGAACTTCTTCCCGTACCCGGAAAAAATATAGCCTTTGTTACTCGGTGATAGTCCAGCTAGAAAATAGTGAAGGAATCGATTCTGTTTCGAACCCACAAAAACAATGTTTTAAACTATTTTTTAGTATACTTATAGATAATTAATGGTAATGGGATTTGAATCGTTATATTTAGAGTACAAAAAATATGGGACTGTTTTTCACTTTTCATCTTTATATCAAAAATTTTAATCTATTATGAATTGTTTAGTTAATAACATTTAAAAACATAGGTACGATAAGTTTTGTAACACTTCAAAAATGAGTTATTAACTCCTTAAGCGATAGAGAGGCCCTTGACTATAAGATTTTGTCATAAGAGTAGGGCTGCCATCCGTCCGGGTTTCCCCGGATTTGTCCTCGTTTGGAGGCTGTCCGGGGGCCGTCCGGGCGGGGTTTCAAGAAGTGTCCGGGGAAAACCCGGACACTTTTCATTTAAGGAAGCACCTCAATGAATTTAAGTATATGTTAATAGTAAATGGATTACAAATTAGGTATTATTTTGTTTAAAAAAAATCGTACTCGTTTGGGGAAAAAATGCGATTTACGCCAAATGTCCGGGTTTTTTTAATTTTTGTCCGGGTTTATTGAAATTCGGGATGGCAGCCCTACATAAGAGGCTTAAAACGCACTTAACTTAGTTATTTTTTTATTTAAATTCCGAGAACTTGAAATCCTTAGGCAGATGCTTAGGTATGCATATTTTAAAATTTGAGTACCTAAATTATGCTTGAACTTAGCTTTTTTTACCTAGGTAGGTAAATATTTGTTTCAGAAGTATTTTCTATAGGTACAGATGTCCTAAGTATGGGTCAAATCAAATAGAGGCTATATACCTATCACAGATTATTACATATGTAGGTAGTTACACTAACTACATAATAATATAGGTCATAAATGTGAAGGAAATCGGTATTTTACGTTTTACAAGCCTATTCGTATATATGTAGTTTATCAGTTGTGTTAGCACCCATAACACAAGTTAATTAATAACTCACCATGGGGCTAACCGACCGTGTGTGAAAAGGTGTTCCGGGCCGACATTATTATTTATTTATTTATTCGTCCATGTATTTTAATTTGATCTGTAATTCGAAGAACACTATAGGTACGTAAGTAAATCAGTAAAGACTTGAGCATAGATTCCGTTCTAGAAAAGTTAAAAAGATAGGATAGCATTTCCAGCAACAGTTTATTTCATTCTGCGTTGACCTTGACACAAATCTGATTTTAATTTATAAATGGCGACGCAATTTCTCGGTTTCCATAAGCAAATTAAGTAAGCATTTTGTTTTGTTTCATTACAATCTTGCTTACCTTTTGTTTTTCACTGCATTAACTAAATTTAGCAAATGGATTAATTATTGAATCTTCATTTGTCACAGGCATGCCTTACACTTGCCTACGCAGGTAGCTTAAGTAATCAACTAACGATATTTTGCAAATGTTAAAAATAAGCAACTTACGAAGAGTCGCTTATAGTAATTTCTTCGAACTTTTCACAACTTAGGGAGGTTACTTACGTAATTTTTACGGAAGCAACTTACAAGAACAAATGTGGAGGGAGTACTTATGAAATTAATTTGTAGATTAAACTACCTTATTACAAATCCTTATTATGCGTTTTTAGGAACGTTTATAGAGAAACATGAAAAGCGGCTTTTCCACATTAATATTTAGTTTTCTTTTAATGATCTATCAATATGTCAGTCATGCGTGACTGTTAATGTGTTTTTTGTTTGTTTATAATTACTTAGATATGTTTTGTGGAAAGACTGAATAGATAACATGCACTCCCACTTGGCTTTTAGGAAATTTGAACTCAAATTTGATTACAATTCATTGGTTAAGTACTTATGAATAAATTATTAATGAGCCTCTTGTCAATAATATTAATGTTATCTTTCTAGTTTCTATAGTGTAATGTTATGAGTCATCATTCATGTTCGTCATTATATGTATGTAGAAACACAAAATTAACTAAGTAATCACTTACCTAACACTTTTATATTGAGGAAAACTTCTTCAAGCTACATCTTGTCTTTGCGATTAGGTAATTTTGTTACTGAAGCTTTCTTAACCTAACTCAGTACTTTTATCTAGGTACTAGTATGTCTTGGAGAGTCTGATGCGCAGTGGATGGATTGAATACAAATGAAACTTGGGCAGAATATATTTTTATTGTTTAGATTTACAATATAATTAGAACAATCACACGTTGTGTAGGTTTGAGGCGGAAGTCAGAAGAAGAGAGAGATGTTACCAGTGTAAAAAGTCACAATATCTAACATTAATTTTTAATCATAAAAATATTGCCAGATATGGAGTGTACAAAATTATTTCAACACTTCCCCTTACACTACATATTCATTTTGCTCTGCTACCATAAACAATATCAGATAAACAATACATAATCAACATATTACAATTGTTTTACATTCATCTGACCTATAAAATCCTTATGCTTGGAAGCTGATAAAGGTTTTGTTAAAACGTCCGCTACCATCATATTAGTGGGAAGATAATTCACATTAATGTAGTTTTTACTTATTAAATCTTTAATGAAATGGTATCTTACGTCTATATGTTTTGTTCGTTTATGACAATCCTTAGTTGTTAACATTTTAATGGCACTCTGGTTATCATTTCTTAATTCACATTTAAAATATTTACCAGTTAACTCGAACAAAAAATTCCTTACAAACATTACGTCTTTACAAGCATTACTCATTGATATATATTCAGCCTCTGTACTTGACATTGCCACACAACGCTGTTTTCTACTTTCCCAATTAATAGTATTTCCTCCCAATTTAATTACAAAACCAGAAAATGACTTTCTGTCAGTTGGGTCATTCGCCCAATCCGCATCTGCAAAAGCTTCCAGATCAAGATTCTTATTATTTTTCAAAAATAACAAACCATGATCAATTGTACCCTTAAGATAACGAAGGACCCTCTTGGCAGCCAACCAATGACTTTTATTGAAATTATTATTAAATTGACTTAATAAACTACAACAATAAGAAATATCAGGTCTTGTGCATACATTTAAATACATTAAACTACCAACAAGTTCTCGATATTTCAAATCACATTCAGAGTTATCATTATTAAAATTTTCAAACTTCTCATTAATTTGCATTGGTATAGAAACACTATTCGCCTCTAACATTCCAAATTTAGATAGCAATTTCTTGATGTACTCAGATTGTTTCAACAATATTGTACCTTTTATTCTATCTCTGTGTACACTTATGCCCAGACAATTCTTTACTGGTCCTAAATTCTTAATATTAAAGTTTTTACTTAAAATATCAATGATACATGATTTTTCCTTACAACAATTACTAAAAATAAAAAAATCGTCAACATAAAGGGCTAAAATTGTCAAATTTTTGTCACTCGTTTTCTTAGTATAAACACATGGCTCACATTTGGTCTGTTTATAGCCATGTTTAGTCAATAAGTTATGAGCAGTTTCATTCCATACTCTACTGGACTGTTTAAGGCCATAAATGCTTTTCTGCAATAAACAAACTTTATTATCATTATTATTTTTAAAACCCTGTGGCTGTTCCATATAAATTTCTTCATTGAGTTTACCATTCAAAAAAGCTGTTGTGACATCTATGTGGTCTATGTCCATGTCCAACTCATTGGCAAGATTAAACAAAATACGCATAGTCGAATGCCTGACAACAGGGGAAAACGTTTGGTTATAGTCAACACCAGGCCTTTGAGTAAATCCTCGTGCAACTAAGCGTGCCTTAAATTTATCAAAATTACCTGACGTATCCTGTTTTACCTTATATACCCATTTAGTTTTTATCACATTTTTATTTAAAGGCCTATCAACTAGCGTCCATACACCATTATTTATGAGTGAATTATACTCACATTTCATGGCTTCTAACCATTCATGTTTCTGTGGACTAGCTATTGCATCCTCATAGCACTGAGGTTCATCTAGGACATAAGACTGGCATAATAAAGAAAAATCTACCTCATAATCTTCAAAGCGCTTAGGTGGAATACCTCTGGTTCTCCTCACCGATGGCTGTGGAGCAATCAACTCCTCTGAAGACTCGCTGTCATCAACATCACTACACGACTGGTACTCAAAATCAGGACTTTGAGGTGAGAAACATTGCTCTCCCTGACCCAAGCTTTCCTTAGAACTTGCCACTTGTTCAATTTCAGATACAGGTTGGTCACCGGATGCCTCATTTCTGGGTGCCTCAAAACCAGTAGAGGGCTCAACGGTGGCTGCATCACCTGGAATATCAGAAAAATTATCAGTTACACTTGTGAAATTATCATTTGGCATATTATCATTGGAATTATTAGTCTCCAAATCAAATAACTCGAGATTATTTGTATTTGACATAATATTATTATCATTCATTTTAGAAATATTATTATCAAGTGTTTCAATGAAATGTACATTTCTAGATTTTACTATCTTTTTAGGAAATAGTGGATCAACCAACCTATACCCTTTTGAATCCTGACAATATCCAACAAAAGTATATTGTTTTGATTTTGGATCAAATTTCTGTCTATGACAGTCAGGTATTAAAGAAAAAGCCTTGCAGCCGAACACCTTTAAGTGGCTCAAGTCAACTTTGGACCCTGTCCACACTTGTTCAGGAATTGTGCCGGACAAAGCAGCAGTAGGCGATCTATTCTTAAGATATATGGCTGTCATTAAAGCCTCACCCCAATAGCGCTTGTCTAGGCCAGCTTCAGCTAACATGCACCTAGCTTTCTCAATTAAGGTTCTATTTAGTCGCTCAGAAACACCGTTCTGCTGCGGACTATAAGGTATAGTAGTTTGGTGTATAATACCATGTTGAGATAAATAATTTTCAAAATTTTTATTAACATATTCTGTCCCATTGTCAGATCTCAAACATTTAATCAAAAAACCAGTTTGTTTCTCCACTAAATTCTTAAAATTTATAAAACATTTCATTACCTCATTCTTCTGTCTCATCAGAAACCCAAAAGTCTTTCTGGAAAAATCATCAGTGAATGTCACCAGATAACGTGCTCCTCCCCAGCTGCTCTGCGACATTGGCCCACAAACATCAGAGTGTATTAACTCTAACAATTGTTCTGCTCGTTTAGCCTGACCTTTAGGGAAAGTTTTTACAGTTTGCTTCCCCTCAATGCATGGGATACAGTCTTGCAAATGACCGGAGTCACTCTGGAAATTAATTCCTACAGCAAGATTATCACGCAATGCACACATACCTGACAAGCTTAAGTGGCCGAGTCGCCTGTGCCACAACTCCATTTGGGAACCGTGAACATGAGAACATTGCTCCTTATTTAACTGCAGAACATTGGAGGAGACCTGCGAACATAAGACTTTTGGCACGCACTCTAACCTATAAATTCCATTTGCAAACGTTGCACTTGCTAATAAATTTCCTGCTACATCATAAATATGACACATTGAATTGTCAAACACGACTTTGCGATTATTCTTAGTTAAACAACTCACAGATAATAAGTTAGCGGACAGACCAGGAACATACATTACATTCTCAATAACTTTGGTATTGTTTTTAAATTTAAGTGTTACATTTCCTATACCCAAACATTTCAGTTGGTCATTATTAGCTACAGTAACTAAGGTTGTAAAGTTAGAGTCCAAATTTAAAAACAGTTCCTTATCCTTGCACATATGCGATGTACATCCACTGTCCACAATCCAATAATGTGAGCTGAGACATGTAGCAAAAGCAGAGGCTGAGACGAACAGAGTACTTGTCTCTGTTTTCTGTTTGGAGGCAGCTTTCTCGCGTTTCAATTTGAAGCACTTCGCCTTGATATGACCAGTTTTCTTACAGTAACTGCACACTATGTTGCGTTTTGTACTCATAAATGCCAGATCATTTTTGTTTTCATTGTTATTTCCATTGTTAGTACGGCGAAAATGTTCCTGCAAGAGCCTTGCACGCACCATTTCACTTGTAAGTGCTTCTAGCGACGATAAAGATTCCAGGCTGGATACTAGGACGTCATACTCTTGTGGTAGTCCACTCAAAAGAATTTCAGCAACCTCCTTGTCTTCAATAACACGCCCAATGTCGGCTAGCTGTTGTACTAGGGTCATTACACCTTCAATGTACTCGTTCATCGAGTTGTAATGGGTGTAGTCAGCTCGATGAAGTTGACGTAATAAGAGTACACGTCTGTATAGACCTTTATCTTCGAAGACAGATTTTAAGGCATCCCATGCCTCCTTCGATGTTTTAGCCGATCTAACGTGTTGAATGCAGCATGATTTAATAGCGAGGCAAATACGGGCTAAAGCACGCTGATCCTTAGTGGAATCTGTATCAGTGCCCTCCACACATTTCCATAAGCCTTCCAAAACAAGTGCCATTTTCATTTGGAATTTCCACGTGTTATAGTTTTGTACTCCATCCAGTTTCTCAAATGTAATAGCAGATTGATTGGCCTGAGGCACATGGCCATTCTCCGCCGCCATTGTCATACTTGTAGTAGAACAAGGAAAAAATCACTCACGTTGATCTTGATTCTTCACGCTCTGGGCCCATAACCTCTTGGAGAGTCTGATGCGCAGTGGATGGATTGAATACAAATGAAACTTGGGCAGAATATATTTTTATTGTTTAGATTTACAATATAATTAGAACAATCACACGTTGTGTAGGTTTGAGGCGGAAGTCAGAAGAAGAGAGAGATGTTACCAGTGTAAAAAGTCACAATATCTAACATTAATTTTTAATCATAAAAATATTGCCAGATATGGAGTGTACAAAATTATTTCAACAGTATGACTGTTACCTACACGTAAAACTTTGCAACTTAGGAACTTAGAAGTAACATAGAGGTTTAAGTTCTGCCTACATCTTTGATAAACTGCTATCTTTATAATAACCAACAGCCCTTGTTGTTGACACTACGAAGAAAACAAAAAGGTTACTTGTTGCGCTGGCAATAAATACCCTTTTGTACTTTAGCTAAGCCATTTTGTAATACGTAGGCACCTACTCTATACATTGTGGAATGCAAATAAATAATAAGAACATGAAATAAGAACAGTTGATACTTAAGACTACTATAGGTTTGTTTGGGTTAACTCAGAAGGTAACAAACTCGGTAAGCAAAATAACAGTAAGTTTTGTTCATGAGGGGAAGTCCCTAATTTTGTTTACGTCGGCAGTTATATATACTTAGGGCTATTGTTAAGGCTAATGTTATACATTTTTTATTCAGTTAATTGTAGGTACACAATGTAGATTTAGGCATACCTAACCTATGTCAAAAGTATGTGATTTATGATTCATAATGGACACTGATAAAAAATATACCTAAATTATATATGGACTAAGTACACTTAATACCAGGGCTAATTTGAATCGTGATTATTCATAGGGTCAATTCCCACTGAAAGAGCAGCGGCCGGCAGCGGCCGTAAGAGCACGGAAAATGTAAGAGCGCGGCGCGGTGCGGCGCCGCGCGGCGCCGCGCGGCCCGCCGCGCTCGCGCTCAATCCCTTGCAATTACGGCCGCTGCCGGCCGCTGCCGGCCGCTGCCGGCCGCTGCCGGCCGCTGCTCTTTCAGTGGGAATTGACCCTAAAAATACAGAATTCCCATCGGTAAAATTCTCTCTGTAGGCTAGCCTACTAGCCTAGAGAGAGAATTTCCCTCCTTGTATCATCTTCAATACCCGAATACTAAGAAGACCTTAACTCTCTAAAGGCTTTGAAACTGCTATTTGAAAAAATAATTCACGGTTGGGAAGCTACACTAACTAGGTTACATACTCTCGAGTGATGCTGGCTTTATTTTATCCGGGTACGGGAAGTTTTCCCTGGACGCAGGAATAGCTTGTTTGCGATAAAGAATGTACCTATGACTCACTCACCTCTGTATGCGTACTTGATGAGGACAACAGAACGTAAAATATTATGATAACACAAATAAATACCTACCTACTGAAAACCTTACATAAAGTTCATTTTCCACGTGACGTAAAACAGTTACCTGCTCGCTAAATACCTACCGATGTTAATAATCATCAAATTATCGGCGATACGCCGTCGAAACCAAATGGGCTGAAGGCCAGTTGTGATCTACATAGACTTAATAGTTTTCCTATTTTAGAAATAAATGGACCGAACCATCAGATAGCAATATTTATCTGAATCTCAATTATAGGTAATTACTAGTATAACTAAGAGGTGGGCAAGCCGATTAGATGATATCTTATACACGGACGAGTAAATTTTATTCGTCCGTGTGTAGAAGTATGCCACCACTCGTTCTTTACCCTATTTGGAAATAATGTAGTCTCTATTTTATTTGTCACACCGTCAGTTGCACAAAGCTCCATTAAAGTTAAAGCTTCTTTAAATCTATTGCTGACTCATTTCTTTATCAACAAGATAAAGTGTCAGCAATAGATTTAACGAGCTTTGTGCAACTGACGGACAGCAAATTTTTTTAGTGGGATATTGTCATATGTATCATGTCAGATTGTTACGATGTAATACCCGTAGATGTTCCGTTATGTACCCAGGACCGCGATAACTCTTTTGAAAAATTCCCCCTTATTAAAACCACCTAACTAAAGTCCATTTCCTTGTTCCAGGCTCGGCTAGACTGGTCAAAACCCTTACTATCCCAGCTGGACGCCATCGCCCCTCACTACGAGACGTGGGTGAACAGTGCCGTCTACAGAAAGTGTAGACTCTTCGCCAGTCCCTTGCTGGAGAGCCTCACGTACACACCCTGGTACCTGGTGCCCATGTTCTGGGTACCCATCATATTGTACCTTGGAGTCACGCAGTATTTAGAACTGGTTGTTTGTGGAGGTAATTTTTTACTCTGATATTTTTTCATTAACGTAAATAGAAGAATATGAATTGAGCTATTATCAGATACCTAATTAAAGTAGGTGTCGCAATGAGTTGTCTTATCGCTAAGAGTGATCTCTTCCAGACAACAACTCACAATCATCAAATTTTCACTTCTATCATTTTTAATTTTGACATTTCGAGCATCTATTGTACGAGAAGTTATGTAAGTTGACTTTAAAGAGACGATGAGGAGAAACTTTGCGATGATAAAAACAAAGCTAAACAAAAACCTGTAATTAAGAAGACGCTTTTACCTAATCCAAAATGATTCTTTAAATGCAAGCATCAGAATTTTGCTCCAAAGCATCTTCCATTGTTATTTCCAGTAAAACCTGGTATTAAATACAAATTAACATTTGCAGATTCTTGCACACAGACCCCTCTATCAAACGGCCAGTACATTTATCACGTGGCGCTGGGCGTTCTCATCTGGACGGCACTGGAGTACACGCTGCATCGGTGGGTGTTCCACCTGAACCCTGGCTCCTCCGTCACGTTGATCAAGTTCCATTTCCTTATACATGGAATGCATCATAAGGTGAGTTTTATAACCCCAGTGGGCCACCACGGCCAAAGCTTATTGAGGCTACGGGATTCAGAAGGAACACGATAGGTTTTAGTCAAGAGTCTGACACTCCCTCACGCTGCTAACGCACAGCGGGATGATTTCCCATAAAAAGAATGCTACTTTATCCCTGAATATATTTTATCTGGGTGCGAAAAGTAGCTCCTATTGTACGCAGGTCAAACCACGAAAAAAAGCGCCATCATTTGTTTTGGCTAAGGTAGGAAGACCTTTGGGTGATTCACAGGTCTTAAATAAAAGTTTGTTAGTTATCATTAAGATTTCTGTGCTGTTGACGCAATCACAATGATTTTTTTTATCGCTATGTTACTAAATCATTTATATAGGTATTCAAAATTATTGATTCAAATATTTTTCCGTGAGCCTACATGAATTTTCCTCGAGCAAAAAGTATATAGGTACGCAATATCCAACCATCAGTAGATAGGTATTGCGCAAAACATAATAGAAATTGTGTAAAAATATTATGATGCAATAAACACTTAATTCCGTCTGACTGGAGTTTAATAATGACTTTATCATAATATATTTTATTTTATCATACCTATAACCATAACTTAGTTATTAGATATTAGTAGATACGAGTTAAGAGATAAGATTTCACGCATAATCATTCAAAAATCACCTATCTGTTGTGCAATTTATGATGATTGGAAAGACAATTTTTATTGTGGTATTAAAAGGTGATAATATGTAGGCATTTACCTAACATCAAAATTATGAATCAGTTGATTGATGATGATGACTAGAACAATAAATAATCACCTAATTTCATCATAAGTACCTCTTAATTGCACCTGGATAGATAGACAGATATTCTAAAATGTTCATCATGATTTAAACAACGCAGAAGAATTATAAGTAAGGTATCATTGGTGGTGTTATCGATAACTAGCTGTTTTCCCTCGGTTGCACGGGCTTCCCGTGGGAACTACCGCCCATACCCGGATAAAATATAGCCTATGTTACTCGGGGATAGTCTAGCTTCCCAACAGTGAAAGATTTTTTTCAAATTGGTCCATTAGTGACAGAGCCTGTAGGTTACACACAAAAAAAATCTTTATATTACTGTAGAAAAGTAATTTCTTCCTCACAGCCTTTGGATATATTTCACTCTAGAAGAATTGATTGATTGGGCAGTTAGTTTAATTAGACATATCTTTGGCCACAGGTTCCATTCGACGGTCTCCGACAGGTGTTCCCGCCTGTGCCTGCGTTTTTCCTGGCCGTCATTATCTACTCAATGCTGAAGCCCTTCCTGGCCGTACCTCTCTTGAATCTTACTGGAGGACTTATTGGTGAGAATACTTTAAAGACTATATTATGTTCCTATAGTTAATGTGTTAAGTATGAATGCCAAAGGATGGGGAGGCAGAGGTAGAACGATGGATTGATTGCCTGAGAGAGGATATGAAGCATAATGTGGAAGAGTGGATGTTAGTATGACGTCTGACAGAGAGAAATGGAATAGAAATACATACATATTGAGCCGATTTCAAATGACTTGGGAACAGGACAGGAAGATGAAGAAGAAGTATGTTCTTATAGTTCTCTCCGAGTATTTTTGCTTGTCTGAAGTTGGCTGCAGTTCAATTAACAAAACATTATTGCACGCGCGCAAGTTGCAAAATTGCTAACTTTTGAGAAGCAAGCTCGTTTTCTCCATAGGTTTTTTAGGTGAAGCACGAATCAAAGATGTTTTGTACCTATCTTACTGCAAACCCTGGGTTCTGGAAAAAAATTGAAATAAGAGGTCATCAACCTATTTGTTTCTTTAAATAAGTTTGAAGAAAGAAGTGTTTATGAACCAAGTAGGTACCTACTCAAAAAGATAATTAAAACGTTTTTGAATACGTAGGTACATGAATTGTACATGTCATCATCTTATGCGTCCAAGAAATGAATTGTCAAAATCCTGAACAAACATTATAAAGATAAGATAAAAGTATTTATCTATGTGAATGTTAGTTTTGTGACTAGCCTAAATTACATAAAGGAATTAGTTCTACGTCATCACAAAAACCAACACGTCTTTTTTCTGAAATGACCATAAAAGCATAACCATTATGTATGTCCTATGTGTAAATTAACTAGGTCCTGCCCGCGGTTTCACACGCGTCCCGAGGGGAATACTTTCGGCCCAAATAGTAGCTTATACGATAACGTATATTTTCCTAAATTTCCCAAGTGCCGTATATTTTCCTAAGTGCCAAGTTTCCTAAAAATCCAGCTAGTAGTTGTTTCCTTGAAAGGGTAAACATCATATTTATGCCAAATTGCCAATTTTACTATCTATGGGCACCTCTCACGACAAAATCTATCAAACCATTTAGGTTTTCCACAGTCATAACCCGCTTTCTCGCAGTCAGCTGAAAACAAAACACGGTGCAGCAGTACCAAAACAATAACAGAAGCATTATGCAAATACTCGTCCATTCAGGTATTATTAGAATGTAATTTATATGTAATCTGGTCCGGTCAAGATGAATGGTGATGAGTATGACTCTGGCAGTGTCTACGTCAGACTGTGTTGGGCACGATGCTTTATGTGTACTGAGCAATATAGGGTTGAGAGTTTAAATCATCTTCCGTCCGCGCCTTTTCCCAACTATGTTGGCGCCGGCTTCCAGTCTAACTGGATGCAGCTGAGTACCAGAGTTTTACAAGGAGCGTCTGCCTGATAAATCTGCCTTGAAACGTGTTTGGATGTTTGGTATCAGTTTTAACGTGAAAGGAAAGATTAGGTACATAGTATTTTTGGTGTTATCTTGGACATTTTTATTTCAAGTTTTCCTGAAACAAATAAAATATTATTTTTTTACCCCTGTTTTGTTTGGGATTTTTGGGCCAAATGTGCTTATGATGTGCAAAACGGTGTAGCCAACCCTACAACACCGTTGTTGTGGACGTCAGAACGTCTCGGGATATTGGGTGAAGCGAAGTGATAGTGGACGAAAATAGGGACGCGGTATTCACACCTCAAGTGGACCGTTACTTTTGTAATATCTGGTATTTACTATAAGTTATTGAGAAAGGATTCCTTCGTGAAAGTACTTGATAGATTCGTTCTAAACAAAGGGTGAAGTGCTTGGTCAGGAAATAATAGATTCGTACTAAGGTACTTCTCGGGTTATTTGTAAGGTTAAATAGGACATGATGGAGTTGTTGGAGCAAAGTGGCAAACTTTGGGGGAGGCCTCTGTCCAGGATTGAACGTATTTCGGCAAAAACTACGAGTTTTAAGTAGTTGTATTTAAGGTGAAAATAGGCTACAACGAGGCACCATGATAACTCCGGGAAAAAATTAGGTTTTTTCAATGAAAATGGTTAAGCACTTATCTCCTTCCATAAAAACAAGATTACATGCATGACACGAGGAACGATAGGCGGAAATATTAATATCTCACAGTACTGTCACCTTGTGTTTGTTTGTCTAACTGATAAGCTGATAATTCTTATGTAACGGATTAAATTTGAACATAACTCCACATAGGTATATGGAATTTAATTCAGAAATGGTTGTCGCGAAAGTTACTGATGAACACGAGTGTTCTGAGCAAAGGTCCTAGCGCTATAGGTAAACTTGCTTGGACTGAAGCTGAAAACCCAATAGAATGAAAACACACAAGGCACCAGTCGAGTAAAAAGTTAAGGGATTCCTAAAAATTAGCTAAAGTGTTGAAGGCGTATAGACAGTCCTTCTATGTAAATCGCTACAACTAAGCGCCACTAGAATTCTGATGCTAACGCTTGTTCAGCCCACTCCATATAAAAAAGAGGAAATAGCACCCAGAAAGACAAAAATTAAAGCCCACTTCAAGATTTTTCAGAGAACGCAGGCAGATTTATATATTTTTTTAATTGTTCACAGGGTACCTGACATATGACATGATACACTACTATGTGCACCATGGCTCGCCTCGTGACGGCACTTATCTGTACACCATGAAGAGATACCATTCTAACCATCACTTCATCAACCATGATAAAGGTAGGTCATTATTCAAATCCAAAGGTTCCATACTAGCTTCCGCCCGCGGCTTCGCCCGCATCGAGTTCGGTTATATCGCGTTTCTAAGTGAACTCTTCAAAAGTCCGGGATAAAATCTATCCTAATCTATCCTATGTTTTTTCTCAATTTCAACTCTATCTCTGTACAAAATATTATTAAAATCAGTTCAATGGTTGAGACGTGAAAGCGTAACAGACAGAGTCACTTTCGCATTTATAATATTAGTTAGGATAGACCTGTAACAGGTGCTTAAGAAACCGAAGAAACGTTGCGGGGTTCCAAAGAGTGGGTCTTACGGAGAAGAACCGGCAAGAAACTCCTCTGTTGTTCTTCTTACAAGGAAATTGTAGCATTAATATGCTCTTGTCCGTTTTGTGGGAAATATTCTGTGTATAGAGATAAAAGTAGCCTACCTAAAGAATCTTTCAATCCGGATTATTAGATGAGATACTTATACTAGTTCATGAAATAAGCGTGTTCAATATTCGATGTTTTTTTTCCTATATGTTTCCCTAAGGAAAATATTAGTTTCGATTAAATTTCGGCAAACTATTTTCTATTAGTTAAATTATAAATTTTTCCTTTTTCTACTCGATAAGGAAGTTTTATCTAAAGTTTAAATTATATTGATTTCTGACACTTACGCGAATATTAGACATTTAAATAAAACTACTTTTACGTAAAAGTAGTTTTATTTAAAGTTTAAATAAATTATAGGAAGAATAACTAGCTAACAAAATAATAATATATCGGTTGATAAACGTCCTAAAACCTATCTACCTATTTTATCGGCGCGTCCCAAAGATAATCTCGATTAAATAAGGAAAAACCATAGTAAACGCGCAGATTACTACCCTGACACAACTTATTGAATATTCTAATCACAACAGATAGGTAAACATTCATAGCTAGATAATATATTTTTATTAGGTACTTAAGGGGACTCTTTCTTTCTTTTTCTTTCTTTCAAAACTATAAGCAAAATGCGATTTTCCTTCCTTTGTAGAGTTTTACGAGTACTGTGTAGCCAGCGTTATAAACTGATCCCAATATTTATTATGCTGGCTACATTATGTTAAAAAAAGTTTACCTTAGAACTTTTTATGGTGAGTTGCTCCATTTAAATATAACGATTACCAAACCATTTTCAACTGTCAAATCGCCGATTTGGCGGATAAATGGCAAGCAGGTATACCTGAGGCTGGTTAGTTATCGTTAAAGTTGAAATTCGCAACTCACATTTAGGTAAACCCTTCTTAGTTAAAAGAGTTCCAAATTAAAAATTTGTTTTTTTTTTCAGCTTACGGCATCAGCAGCAAAATTTGGGACCACGTCTTTAGAACGGCAGTGTGCGTCAAGAAGTTAGGTTTTAGCTTACACTGGTAAGAATATTTCTTAGTTAGGTATGAAGTTTATTGTTGATATTGTGACAAAGTTTAATTGTTTTAAATAATGTGAAGCATCCGAGTGCGTATATCGGAGTAATCCTCTCTGTTAGAGTAAGACGTTTTTACATGTCCACAAAATATTACTAAGTAAATGGAATAAATGTGATTACTGCATTTTACACGTTCCGTCTATACTTAAGACGCTAATTTCTTAAACAATGAGTATTTTATGTAAATAGTATTCTTAATTCTTATATTTTCTCTGTACTAATGGTGAAGGTACTTATATTTTTAAAGATAAGTATGTGACCGTGCAAAAGTGACAGTTGACCTCACGATCTGGGTCAGGTCTCGAGGTTTTAAAGGTCAAAATAAAATAACAATAGTATTCAAATACTTTCTATTTTGAATCGACTGCGGTATTGTTATGCAATACCTAGGTATTTGTAAAAGTAATCTAGTTGTCCTAGTGTGTCTGAAGGCAAGAATTAACAAGACTATTATATTATATTAAGAAGATATTTAATTTTAGTGAAGTCAGTAGTAGGTGTATATTTATTTATTACTGTTACCAAAGTATTTATAGTTAAATTAGGTGGATATTGATGTTAAGTATTGATTATGTTAATTTTATTGCCCTAAATAAGTTTCCTCGCGAGTCTTTGAACAAATTAATTTGTAGGCACTTACGTAATTTTCATAAATATCTTAGGATACTTAAGGCATTATGCCCTAACTCTATGACTAAGCAAAATAAGGTGGAATCACCTTTATCATCCTCCCAGATATACGGTTTTTAATGTTGTCTTTAATTAAGAAAAGAGGTACGCTTACTAGGTCTTTTGCTAGGGTTGTCCTCTGCGGGTTCTAATACACAACGAAACTAAAAACTGCCCATAGAGTACAGCTGTTCAATAGATGACATCCCTAGTCAGAAGCTAAGATACCTATAGTTTCTGCTTACAGCGCTTTTACAACCGCGGATTTTCCACTCGATTTTCCCGCAATTGACAGCAAACAATTGATAAGTTATGTTCAAGTGATGAACGCGGGATAGGTTTTAGTTGCTTGAAATTAAGAAAAATCCGAGCGGAAAATCCGTTGGTGGGAAATCGTTGTTATTGTTGATTCTGTGATTTATGATGACTTATATAACATATAATATATTTTATGGTAGAAGTAAAGTAGTATTTGGAGTAAGAGTAATTTTGTGGAACAAGGATGCAGTGACATGCCAAAGACTAGAACAATGTGCCTTAATTACTATTTTTTATTTAAATCTGTAGTATCCCCAACTAGATGCCGGTTAACTTACCCGTATCTGTCAAATTTTACCAACATTAACATTGACCTTCCATTATTGTGAGGTTGAATATCAATTGAAGACATTTGACAGATTTGAGAGATAGGTTGATTTGCTGTCGTGTGTTACAAACAGTGCGCTTTGAATTAAAACTAAGAAGAACAATTCTATATTTAATTATGTTTAAAATGCTATGGTATATAAGATATTTATATTGCACGTGACTGTTCGTGTGTATGTTGGCTGTTTTGTCATACTATTCTATTCTGATACAAATGTTGTAGTGCCTTCTTAAATGTATAAAATATGGTTATCACCTTCATATTTTTACAGTTAAATTAATCTCGATATGTTTATTTCTTTATTCCTTTATTTCCATTTGTGAAAAAGACTATTAGAAAAGGAAATTATACATTGTTTGAGGAAAAAAAGTTTGATAAGCTGGCCAAACGACAAGTTATCGTATTTCCGCTGAACGAAGGTTAAGTACTCAATTCTGAGAAGTCTATGGGCATACACCTCCCCAGTGACGTCAGAAGGCTGGACTATGGTTACACTCCATATTTGAATCGCGATGTATTCTATGCCGTCTGGCCGTTATTTGGTACAGTTGACAGTGCTGTCATTCAGTACAAAAAATGCAATTTTTTCCTTAAAAATTGACAGCTGTCAACTGTCAAAATACGGTACTTACCACTATAAAATGTATGGATTGTAAAAAGGTTAATTATAAAATTGTATTTTTTATTTACCTCATTGCCACTACCTTATTAGTGTAAAATCGTGCCATTAACAATTATGAATACATATTTTTAATAAAAGTTTTGTTTTAATTTTGTTTTTGTTTTTCCTTTGTATTTTTTAAATAAATTCTGAAACAAAATTTTCTTCTTCCTGTACCGGGATAAAGTACCTACCTATATTGCCCGGGAATAGTGTAGCTTTCCAACAGTGAGAGCATTTTTCAAATCAGTTAAGCACTTTCAGTGCCTTTACGGTGCAAACAAAAAAAGTTTCCCTGTATTATATTAGTAGGTATAGATAGATAGGCAGGATGTAGTAAAACTATCAAATAAATAAGTCTGTAAACAAAAAAATCTGAAAAACCATAAGTGTTTTACATGGCTTAATTAACACATATAATTCTAATTACCTGCTTATAATAATGCAATTGGATTACTTAATTAAACAGAGATAAGAATCAATAACATTGTATTAGGTAATCAGATAGATGGGTCTTGCAACAAATACCTAAGGAAATTGTGACAACATGATAAGGTCTAAACATGCTTTATCCTCTTGTACTGTTTACGTATATACCTACAAGTAATCGAAATTAACGTAACATACGTGATATGATTACGTTGATTTTTGATCGCATTTTACAAATAAGTGTGTTAGTAATTCAGTTTTGAATCGAACTTTCGATAATTAGGACCAGAATTTTCTTCGTAAAAAACCTCTTTTTGATCTTGATCGCATTATTAAGGAGTGCAATTAGCAACGAAAACGAGCGCCATTTTTTAACGTTCTAATTTCAAAACTTATGTTTTAGTGACACAGTTTCGCGGCACAGGAATTAGCATTGCTCATCCTATTTCCATTAGTAAAAGTGCTAGTAATTATGACAATGATTAGAGTATTTCGTGTACGGACTGTTTTGCGTGTGTTTGTGTTTCTGTTTTTATTATTAAATGTTAAAGGATGTTGTCTGTCGGAGTGGGATCTAGACTTCTTGACTGACGACCTCTTTCCTGTGGTTTCGCCTATACTGGCCAGTACTAAGTCATTATTAGAAGATTTGTTTAAAACTAATTCTTGTTATATGGGTAAGTACCTATTGTGAGTATTTTAGTGCTTCCAGTAGTAACGAAGGTGAAAGCTTTTTCATGGACCTTTTAGGCTTTCACTGTAGGTAGTAAAACCTCCAATACTTCTTCTATAATTGTCCATACGTTTCCAAAAACTTACTTGGAACTTATTGCTATTTACTATCTAGAAATGTGATTTGAATTCATTGGTGGTTTGACCTGGCCTTGTATTTATGACCTCAAATCACATATCTCAATTAATTAATTAAATAAAGACTTATCCTGATAATTTTGCTAAATAGGTATCTGTTAAAACACTACTAAATTCAGCCGTCAACATAAACCTGAATATGACGTTTTAATATTCCGGTATCCATGACTGCAGTAGCAAACAGTCATTCCTCGGAAGTTCCCAGACACTAATTATGGTGCAAGTCATCGATATTAGGTACTGCTACCTTGCCTTGATAGACACATTTGCGTTCTAACAATTTCACGATCGATGCACTCGCTTTCTTAGAAATGTATTTTGTGTTATGTCATAACAGCTTTGCTATTTTTCTAAATCGATAACTAAATTATTTTTAGGTACCTATGTATGTTCGTACATAGATTTAGTTGCATTCGCAATAACAAATTCGCGTATTCGCGTATCAATAAGTACGCATAAGACCATGTTCAGACCATACAAGACCGGAACCTGCAGTAGCTACCGACAAGCTCCTTTCTCTGGTGGCTTAGTCATTAAATAAAAATAAGTTATTAAAAAGCAAAAAAAAAATACGTTACCTACCTATTTAAAATTTGAAATTCGAACACAGACGACGAGGAAGGCCCGATTCCCTCCGACGTAGTAGCCGAATGTATCCGACGTGGTCGCGAGCTCTCTCGAGCGGCGGCGCGTCGAGGCAACGAGCTGGTAGGCAGCGGCGTCAGTCTAGAAGATTCTTCTCCGGCTATGCTCCACTTCTTCTCCGCTAACCTGCCCCCAGAAGTCAAGAAGGCGTGCGATACTTCTCACGAGATTCTCGCTGCTACTAAGTTGCTGCAGATGAAAATATATTCTGGGTAGGTATAGATAACAACAATTTCATTTTTTCGAATCCAAAGGGTAAAACGGGACCTTATTACCGAGACTTCGTCTGTCACCAAGCTGTATCTCATGAACCGTAATAGATGAAATTTTCACAGATGATGTATTATTGTTGCTGAAAACTAGAATAGAACAAATATTTAAGGGCAGTAAGTATTTAAGAATATTTCAGTACAGTACAAACATACCCTTTTGGCCATTTTACACTAGATATTGGTACGGAGCTCTACGTGCGCGAGTCCGACTCGCACTTGACCGGTTTGTATAGTTACTGACAAGTGCCCATCCTACAAGTGTAGAAGCAAAATAACTCTATTTTGCACCCGTTGTTGTCAATAACTAGAAATAAACATAACTAACCAGATTACTCTTACCACATTCTAATAAACTCCACAGCACCGGCACAACTCCAAATACATTCACTTCGTTCCTCGAGCACCAGGGTATCCGCATGAAGGACGCAGCATACTGCAAGCAGAAGCTGACCTGCTGCCCCAGCAAGTACCGGACTATTGACGGCACGTGCAACAATGAGGAGCACCCGGAGTGGGGCAGGAGAGGAGCGCCGTTCACTAGGATAGCCACGCCGCGGTATGCTGACGGTAAGTATGTGAAGATGGATCCTGATAAGAAGATCCAACTTACTTAATAACTTGTTAAAATCCAAAGCAACGAATGCTTATTTGGTGCTAATTTTGGAGTTAGAATAAATCTTTCAAAATAGGTAGGTATATAGTTTTCAACTGGTATTCACCTAACGGACGAAACGCGCGGGAAACTGCTTGTTGGCCTAAGAACCCACAATATCGTACCGATTCATTGATACGTCTGCAGTCGAATAATTCTTTCAAAATATTGTTTTTTCACTGATATTCTCTGACACCGCACAATGTTTTCATCATAATCTCCATTCAAAGACTCCATCAACCCTTTCCAGGTATCTACGCCATGCCAGTAGCAAAAAGCGGTCGTCAGCTGCCGAACCCTCGCGTGCTCTCCACTCGTCTGTTCTCAGACCAGCCGATAGGTAGCCGGGTGCTGAGCAACATGAACATGCAGTGGGGGCAGTTCATCACACATGACCTGCTGTTTCAGGTTATGGAAGTCACTGGTAATTTTGATTCTGCTGTTGTAGATTATACTCCTGTTTTTGTTGTGGTTTAGTATCATATCCATCAGCCTGTCAGATTGAAATGGCTCTGTCTCAAGTCATCATAATGAGCCTTTTGCTAGTCTTCCATGCTTTGTCTTCGAATTGGAACCTTCCATAGCTACAGCAATTAAAAATATCTATGTATTAATCGCTTTCTGTGGTTTTTGAGTTTCAAATTAAGCAATTTATTCTCAAATCCTTCTGTAATTCAGTTATTCATCATCATCATCAGCCTATCGCAGTCCACTGCTGGACATAGGCCTCTCCAATTCAGTTATTACTGTCGCTTATCTCACTCATCCATCATAATAACATCTAATTATGTTTTTATCTACATTCTATGCGAATAAATACATCTATCTATCTATCGTATTTTTTTATATAATTAGACAAAGGAGGTATGCAATGTTGCCTAGCCAACGGCAGAGAGATGCTGCCTACAGAGTGGCAGAACGACAAATGTATCCCGATCTCAGTGCCTGATGATGACCAGTTCTACCGATACCATGGCATCAAATGCCTCAACTTCGTAAGGAGTGTCACCACACCAAGAGACGATTGCAGCCTGGGTCATGCGGAGCAGGTAATCCTTCAAATTCAGTAAAAATAAGCGTGTTAAAAAAAACCTCTAATATAAATCTTTATCAACTCAATTCTTTATCAACTCTCCCAAAGCTACTAAAACCCCCCTTTACTTAAAGATGAACACAGTCACCAGCTACCTGGACGGGTCTCCAATCTACGGTTCTGATAAGAAGCTGGCCTCGAAGCTTCGCAGCAGATCAGGGGGGCGCCTGCGACAGGAGACCAGGAAGGACTGCCTCCGAGGGTTCCTGCCGAGTGTCAGCGACAAGGCTGCTGTCTGCGACTTGAGGAACTCCTCGGAACCTTGTTATTTGGCTGGTAAAATTGCTTTTGTATATATGTACCTACCTACCTAGTGCAAAATATTGTTAACGATTTAACTGATTTGAATTAAGAAATTCAGCAGTACCTACCAAGATATTTAACTATCTTTTATTTACTTAATTAAATTGTTAAGTAGATACTTAAATAATAAAATGCGAGAGTTTACCTATGTACCTAAGTAACGGCGATTACTTACGACATTTGTATGCAATAAATGAATTCCTATATATTGCAAATGAAATCTTCATAATTAAAGTTACAATGTCATTGAATTAACACTTATTTAACAATAAAGTCTAAAGGTGTTTTTTATTTCTACTTTGCTGCAAACTTAGACTGACTTGCAAAAATACTATCACTCGAGTCCCGTGGAAACTACTTACTTTTCCTAACCGTATATAGAGAATTTTTGAAATCCGTTCTGTAGATACAAACAAATATGTTTCAAATTTTTCTTTTTTTTTTTAGGTGACGTCAGAATAAACCAAACCCCAACGCTAGCCATGCTTCACACACTGTTCTTAAGGGAACATAACCGGATAGCCGATACTCTGAGCGATTTGAACCCGCTTTGGAGTGACGAGAAGTTGTACCAGGAGGCGCGGAGGATCGTCATCGCTGAGATACAACATATCACGTACCAGGAGTGGTTGCCTGCTAATTTCGGTTAGTTTAGGATATTCTAGAATAATCCTTAAGTGGTCGATGTCCGAACTATAGATATATAATCCTAATAGACTTGAACCCGCTGTGGAGTGACGAGAAGTTGTACCAGGAGGCGCGGAGGATCATCATCGCTGAGATACAGCATATCACGTACCAGGAGTGGCTGCCTGCTAATCTCGGTTAGGGGTTTAGAATATTCTAGAATTATTCTTAAGCAGTCGATGAGGAGGTAATGAGCCTACTTCTAAGCTCTTAAGTGGACGTTTTCTACATAGAGGTAGACAACAGTGTTTTTAGTAGCAATTCATTTCAGGAGCCAGCTGAAAATCAGTGCTGTATTTGCATGCATAGCGTATACTGAGCTGAGTCTCCTGCTACAAATCACTTTCTCTTTTTATTTGATGTCCTGTCTATATAACGTGTCGAAGTAGCAAATAAATCGTTTAAATGGTAAAAAAATTGGCGAAATTGCAAAGTTTTTTAAACGATACAAAATTATTAACAAGAGCATCTAATATTGAGATTTACTATTGAGTAGACAGGGTCCTGTATTGCCATCCTTGGATTTTAATCTGCTAACTTAATCATTCGTATTTTCGGTAACACAGATAAACTGCATCAATCACTCATATTATTACGCGAAATGTAGAGTTACAAGAATAGATACGATTAATCGATAAACCATTGAATGCATCGGCTTAATTACACGGAAATTGATAAAGTCTCTGTTGGACTAGAATAGCTAACGATCACCATGACGAATTTGTACTTGGCCGCTAATTTTAACTGAATAAGTAATTGCAAGTGGATTATCTATGTAATTAGGTACAATTTACTGCCTCGTTAGTCTAGTTCTGCTGAATATGACGTCATTGTTTTTGATTACCGGGAAAACGAAATATTGACTTTTTCGAAAAAAACTGCAGCAACTCAGTCTTGAATTCTGCCTCTTTAATTAGTACTCGTTCATAACACGGGACTTATCCCACGTTGCATGTCAACGTACCTAAGGGATATCTATATGACCTATATTATGACGGCTTTTGCTTACTCTTCTTATATACTCTTCTGAAAAAACAGGCGTACCAAGTATTAACATTTCTCCTCATTCTCAGGTGAATACTACCTCCGTTACTACCGCATATCGCCCTCCACATTATTTACTCGTGACTACAACCCTGACGTGAACCCTGGAGTCATCAACGGGTTCGGAGCGGCCGCCTTCCGATTCTTGCACACCCTCATCAGTGATAATATTATGACGTGCCCTAGTAGCTACAATGCTGCTTATTTGTACAGGTAATGCTGCGGATTTCAATAATCTATCTGTTGTTTTGCTTACTAGAGTTATACATTTTACGTTAGTTCGATATAATGTTAAATTCTTGCAAGCAACCTACCGAGATTAGATACTATGTAGTTTCTGCGATTTTCTAAGTCTTCTCAAGAGATCTTCAACATGGTTGTAAAGTCAATCTGTCCCAATTACTGGTATTTATTCCGTTGGTTCCAGTTATAGTGAAAGTTGTTCCTAATATACAGCTTCCCTGGATTGCATAAGGTACCTCAATTTTATAGTGTTTGCTGGATTGGCTGTGATTTTTTTATATCTTCTTTTATACTTTATTATTACCAACTTGTAATTCCAGATTAAGCGACTACTACTTCAACCCAAGCCTCCTGGAATCCACTCCGGAGTCATTTGACGATATAGTCCGCGGCATCATAGCACAAAACGAGGGGGAATCAGACCCCTTCTGTTCGGGGGAAATCACCAACTTGCTGTTCAAGTCAAACAATAAATGGGGGATGGACCTCATAGCTATGGACATACAGAGGGGCAGGGATCATGGCATTGCTTCTTATAATGATTATAGGTATTTCTATAAAAGTTCCTTTACATAAAAATAACAGAATAGAAGATTAATGTGTCCAAGTTGGATTTGGGATAAGTATCTATTACGTATTTGGGTATATTGTATGTTTCAGAGAGATTTGCGGACTTCCGAGAGCACGATGTTTCCAGGACTTAGCAAATGAAATACCGCAAGACGTAAGTACTAAAAAAAAACTCCAAAGGGTTTGTTTGTGATATCAAAGTAACAGCTTAGGTCTTTCCCAAAAGCATAAATTTAGTCAAAATCAGCTTAGTATTCGAGTCACAATAGGATTAAACTCTGGACTCAAGCCGACATACCTGCCTGGCCAAGTAAGGCCGGTCATACACGGACCGCTTGAAGCAGTCAGGGGCGACAGCTCCAAGCTGTCGACTGCACAGGAAACTGTAGAGTTCTATGGACGCACATACAAGAACAACTCGAGCAACTGATTCGGGCGGTCGACAGCCGGCCTTAGGAGAATATACAAGGAATAGGTTCTTATATTTTCTATGCAAACAATCTTTACAATATTTTTTTATTCTGTAGCGCATAAACGCCCTCCAATACCTATACGAGTGTGTGGACGACATCGACCTATTCGTGGGCGGAGCGATGGAGCGTGACGTGTACGGCTCCATACTGGGGCATACCTTCCAGTGCATTGTGGCTGAACAGTTCTACAGGACCAGACTCGGAGATCGGTTTTTCTATGACAATGGGGAGATGCCGCATTCTTTTACTAGTGGTAAGACAGGCAATTTGGAATCCTACTGGTTTTTGTCTCTTTTGTTTGAGACAAAAAAAACTGAATCAGTTTTCTATGGCATAGAGATTTAAAATAATCGAATAACACTTTTATCTGAACAGTTCGATCAAAAATCATTCAATTCAAAATTTGAAAGTTAATATAAGAAAAAAATAAATACGTACCTACTTACTTCAATGAATGAGTATATAAAACCCGATATTTACGATGCAGGTCCAGTAAGGCGCACTCACTTCCTATTTATTTTTTCAAACCGTACCTATTTCCGAGATAAAGGTTGAAGAGCTTTTTCTCCACTTTCCGTCATACTAAAGACTACTACAAATCTGTCAATTAAACAAATTAAAGTGAATTTACGCCTTTTCAGACCAACTAAAAGAAATAAAGAAAGCATCAATGGCTCGTTTGATCTGCGACAACACGGACGGCGTATACTACGTGCAAAAGAAGGCATTCGAAGTGGAATCCGCCTACAATCCTAAGTACAGATGCGATGATTATAATGCTATACCCTATGTCGACCTTACTGCTTGGAAAACACCGTCTATTTTTGATTGAAGGTAATGAACTAGGGTAACTTTAGAACTCGAATATCAACAATCTTCTTTGGAAGTATTAAGTGTATATTTTCATTTGTGTTACTACAGTAGATTTTTAAGTCTAAATGCCATATATAGAATATTTTAAGTTGTTTTCTAAATAATAAGGAATATGAGTATTTGTTAAACGTTTAATAAAATATAATTAAAAATTATAACACGTGTCATGTCGCTTAATTAAATTCCTTATAATTATAACAACATTGGTCGATTATTCTAGAATTCTAGATAATTATCACAATTTTATGAACATATTGCCATAGTTAGGTCGTAATTTCTTTATGTTTTATTGCAAACAGTAAATAGTAGAAATTAGCTAAAAAATACATTCGGCAGATATAGAGGCACCTTTGTAACTTTTTTAACAGCTGAAATAACTCTTACAACTAAGACCCAAGTTCACTGTCAATGCTCAAAGAAAACAGTTGTTTTAAGCAAAACTGATGTTTATGTTTTCGATGAAAATGGGCTTATTTACTACGAAGAAATAGCCTAAACATCCAGCACAAATTCATATCAATGTCATTCAAATCTCAACTCTACTCCATACACCTAAGGTCTAAAATCTACCTAAATCAACAAATTCCTATTCTGTTTATCCTTACCCAGCAACGTAGTGATTTTATTTTGGAAAGTGTTCCAAGTGACGGAAGAGTTCACTATTTGTGACAGTCCAGCAGGCTTGACAATGCGCTCGAAGAAAGGTCTCTTGTATAGACGTTGGGCTTCCAGTCTCTGGTCTTCCGTGACACGACGGTCGTCTAAATGATGGAGGGATGGGAATTGGGATATGACGAAGAGCCTGGAATGAGTAAAATGTAATGGTAAAGTTCCTCGGAAGGTACAGAAAATAGGTAAGTATACAACAACATATTTAAGAGACAAAAAATCGAAATAAACATCTAGGGACTTCCTAGGGGGAACCAAAATGAGCTTTAAAGTTAAAATTTCCTGTCTTGGAGGTTGGTTAGAAAGGTGAATTATTCTGACAGATATCTACATGCTCACAAGTTACAACAAGACCGTAGAAAGATAGAAAATCTTATAAACGTGAATGTATCAATGGATGTTTGTTCCCCTTTTACAAAAAAATACTGGATGGATTTTGATGAATCTTGGCAGTGATATCGCAGTCATGACACTGATCCAAGTTGCGGTTCCATCTATATTTCCACTGAAACGCAGGAAATGCGCTGACAAAAGCTAATTACAAGATAATTCTTACCTGTACTGCAGGTACTCATAGAAGGTGCCTCCGTTGAAGTAACTGGGTGCTGCTGGGTTACCCATTAACGAGAGGATCTGTAAGTTGGGACATGACTCCTTCAGTTTGCCCACCCATGGGTAAAGTGATGTGATCTGACAACGATTCAGCCTGAAAATGGATTAAGTAGTTTTAGTTATATATTATTTAAAGGCTTTGGAAGCTATAAATGGTGTAATACTAATAATTAGAATGAAGAATTTAAATAGCGAAAACATATTGAATACTAAACAATACTGTTTTGAACCTTTTCAGTCTTTCATCTGTGATCATAATAGAATCGAAATATTAAGTGTTTCTTCTTGTAAATAAATAACAATAACCAGCTAAATAGTTATCTTGATGCATTTTCTTATGTAACAAATTACAGGGTGATTTTAAAAGCATTTTTATTGATTTTAAAAGGCTATAATCTGATAAAAAGATATACACTTATCTAAACAATAACATTGAGGTGTTAAGATTATCATAAAGATAATCGAAAGTTAACTATCTTGTTTTATCATTACCTTGTCCTATAAAGTAACTCAATGTTTACTGTAAACAATAATAACAAATTGAGCAATAGCTCGATAGATAATATTGGTCATAATATTCAAAATATATAATAATACTTCATCTTTCATGTACTAACAGGTTATCCTGTTTCATCCAGAAGACATTAAAAAATAAATTTATGTTTTTTTATTTTCGTCAAAGGAAATTACCTAATCAATGGTATAAGAACTGCTTCACACTAGCAGTTTTTGGCGCTTTATTTGACCTAAATGAGCAGAATCCATACAAACAAATGCCTTCATTTATTTTGAATTTGGAATGTTTTTTTTTTTATGTACTGCCAGACCATTAGAGATTAGGAATAATAAGGAGGTACTAACCACAAGAGTTCCAATTTAGGCAGAGGTGGTAGATAACAGTTCTCTGTGATAGGGTTGTCATCTGCTATCAGGGATGTGAGGCTCTTGAAGTAAACCAGCGCATCTAGGTTTCTGAAATAAAAGTTTAGGATAATTAAATGTGTACTGCCTTGAGTGTGATGAGCAATAGCTTTTTTAGTTGCATACAGAAATTAAAATGGGACCATATTCTTTAGGCTTTTCTGTATGTCTGACTGACACAGGGCTGAAAATACATATTAAGAACCACAATAGTTGGACAGTTGACATTTTGGCAGATAATAGTAGGGAACCCTTTGTGCCAAGTCAGACTTTTACAACCCGTGCCGATAAAGAATGGGATTAGAAATCGCGACAGCTGTATTCAACTCTCGCTCATGTGCTATAGTGTATGAGCGAGAGGTAAATACAGCTGTCGTGATTTCTAATCCCATTCTTTATCGGCATGGGTAGAATATTAATTTAGTTAACTTTTATTTTTTTCTGAGTCTTTTTTCTTCAGTAGTAGTTAAATATGAATTGGTAGTAAGTAGACTGGTAGAAATAATTTGAAACTTACGTGATCTTATTGTGACTAATATCCAGGTACTTGATGTGGTCGGAGAACCGTTCCACAATTGTTTTTGGTATGTCATAAAGCCTCTCATATGCTAGAGTCAATTTTTCATTCTCTTCATGTTCCCCTGGTGTGTCTACTGACCTGAAATATGTGAAATATAATGTTTATTCTAGCTTTGATAAAGTATTATTTTTGTCAAAATTAAAGCTGCTTGTAAAGTATTAATTTATAGAACTGTTTGCAAATCAACTGTTTCTGATTGTGAACTAATCTAGCATGTAAAACTCTGTTTCACATAGTCACCAAAAGGATAAATAATCATGTTTACATCATGTTACTACATCATGTATTCTATTTTTGAGCAGGAATGCCTTAAATTTAGGAAAATTTCCTAGTACATAAGTCTTAAGAAATTAAACTAAAGAGCAATAACGTAACAATTACTACAAATAACTTCTCAATTTTGCTTAAAAATAAGTAAACTTACGCAATAATATCAGGTGGTATTGGTGTCTCAGACATATCTGTCATGGAGTCCACTAGAGCGTCTCTGGAGACATCCACTGAGATCACGCCGTCGTCAGGTCCCCGCACCACGCTTGGGTAACAACTAAATAAGAGAAAAAATTCAGTTAAGCAATAAATTACATATAATTATTATCAGATTATCGGATTTATTAGGATTAGGTCCTACAGTTAAAATAAAACTGATTCTTAAATGTGTTTTAAGCACTTTAAAAGATATAATTTTAATGAAAGAGCAAAACTTGTTTTTATACTTATTTAATTTATTCCATCTGCTAAATTGGAATGTTAAAGTGGCCAAGTCTTTGTTAGTATCATCAGTGTGAATGGAAATGTACTTATTTTTTAGAAGAATCGTGTTATTTAAATTAGAATTCGTTTAAAACCTTGGAATCGCCAATCACATTCACAACATTTCCGTAAAATGCTAACTTTCAAGTTGCTTACAAAATATTAGTAATCCTTATTTACCTTGTGAGTCTGTTGGACTTTCACTTCTTCAAAATGATATTAATAAAAGTGCAAGTGCAATAGTGATAAGTTATCACAGTCAAATTAATTAAATAAAAGAAAACAATTAAAGATTATAACAAAACAAAAAAGTTTTGGTTTAACCTAGTGTTACTGTTAACAAAAAATATGGATTGGTAGTTTTATATTAGAAATTAGAAAATCAGTAATCGAATTTAATATATTTTTTTAATACAAAACGTTTTAAAATTTGGGTTCTGTTTTATGTAATTCTGTTACAATATACTTTTTATTCTGATTAGTGATTTAAAACGAAATAACTTATTGAACACCACTTGACGGAGAATTTGGACCAATTAACTCACAATTAATTCTTAGTCAGCTATGGTATCTAGTATTTAACTACTGACATTCAGCATTATGACTGCAGTTTGGCTAAATATTTACTTACTCCAGTTACATTGTTCATGCCAGCTCTAAAAATCCACTTCATGAATTTAAATCTAATTATTATTATGAGACTCAATACTATCATGCACAGTGGGCTTAAATGGCTTACATAAAATTACCTACTTACTTGTTATGAATAAATGATTGATCATCATCATTCATTATGCACAAAAAGATAAATAAATGATTTATATGAACTCAAGCTTGATTAATGTTCACTGCTGCAAGTTATCGCTTTTGATCATGTCAATTGAAACACTCTTAACAATTTCCTGATTGTTCTGAATAATTAATAACGTTAACTATTTAATGAGTCCATGTGCGCGTTTATCTATCGACTCAACGAAATTGTACTGGTGGCAGAGATAAGTAAAATTGTTTATTTATTCATAAGTATAGGTAGACTGATAAGGTATCGGGGTTCGACACTTGATAATATAGTTTGATTACCTATATTAAACATGAACGGTTAAGTTAGTATGTCTGTAAATTAAAGATGTTATTACGTGATTATATGAGTCGTTAAGAATAATGTTTAAAAAAGATTAAAACAGCCTTTTTATCGTTCCACTGCTGGGCCATCTTCTCACATGGAGAAGGATTGAGCGTTAATGCGGGTTGGAGATTTCAGACTTAATGGTTCAGGTTTCCTAAATAAGGCTATCACTTACTCCTTGTAGGCTATCAACAAAGTCTAAGTGTATGTACGTAAGTGTTCGAATAGTGAAAATACAATGCGTACTGAATAATAAAGTCAAGCTAGCTTTTCTAATAAATAGTTACTTAATTTCGACGGTGCATATTACTTGATAACTCTGCATCCTTCTGAGTATTAGTGCCAAAGTAAATCTTATGGGTAGGTATAAAAAACCTTACCAAATTGCTATGTTTTAAAGATACCTCTTTATAGGTAACTCTTATACAAAGTCCGAAGTGTGTGAAAATAATAAAATCTCACCAAAAAAGTATACACATAGGTGTGGTAATTTTTGATACAGTTTTCTTTGGCAGTCATATTGACCGACAAACACCGTCATTTTAATTTATTTGGAGCAATGTCAAAGCTACCAATTATTATATTAGTAGAATTTACAAGAAAAAAATGGCAACTACGTATCAAAAACGTCATACGTTTTGTTGACACGTCATAACAAAAACAGCTTCTGTTGGAAACTCGTAAAATTGACAATTACACGCTAAAGTTAAAATTATTGCGTTTTACTAATTCATAAATTAAAAGTGATAAAAAAATGGACGTGAGTAATATTTTTCACCTAGTAAAAGCTTGGAACCGTATAAACAATTTGATATCATATATAACCTGTTTGTTTTTTAGGAGAGTAATATCCCCATAGACATTAATATAGGTAAGTTACAAGACTGGCTGGTTAGCCGTCGTCATGTGAGCAAGGAATGGCAGAAGAGCGCTCCGGCGGTGCGGGAGAAGATCAACAATGCTCTGAAGGACATGCCTAAACATGATGACATAGCTAGCCTGCTGGCTGGCAGCTACATCAACTACTTCCACTGTTTGAAGATTATTGACATACTGAAGTTAACTGAGGCGGACACTAAGAATCTGTTTGGAAGGTATTGTTGTGTAATTCCGTACATTATTATGTTAACTTGCTATAGTTAATAGAAGATTTGTGCATTCTGGACATAATTTATGGGTAATGAGACTTTCTGTGGTTGTGGGGTGATTTCTATACATAAGTATATGTACAATGGACTATTGTCTTGTTACTATTGCACAATATCAGTTATGTAGTAAAGAATAGTTGCAATAGAAATAATTTTAATTCCTAGGATTCCATAAACATGTGTTGCTAGGGAACTTGTAGTAAATACCTTTTCAAACTTTGTAACTTAGCCTTAGGTTTCAAATAAATGAGTTTGAATTGTATTTTAGTATATACAGCTTTTGCTAGCGATAAAAACTTGCCTGTAGCTATGTTATTGCCAAGTGTCATTTAATCTCATTCAGTTGTTTTGACAAGAAGAAGTGACGAACACACATACACTCACAAACTTTCTTCTTCATAACATTAGTGTGATTATATTCAAGGTATGGATCACAGAGGATGAAAGACTGGCAAGACATAGCTCGTAGCTATGAGAAGGAGAACCTGTACTTGGCTGAGGCAGCTCAAATCCTAGTCAGGAACATCAACTATGAGATACCTGGTCTGAAGAAGCAGATTGCTAAGGAGGATCAGTTGCAAATTGTAAGTTTGAAAACATAGTGACTATTTTCCCTATACACTCTACTCAACTAAAATAATGACCAAATCATTACCAGCTGTGCAATTGCCAAGCATTAATCGGTATGGTGATTTGACTAGCTGACTGAGGCCTTTAACGCTCGAGCAGACCGGATGCGTATGCGTAACCACGTCGTAGTCACGCGCGTAGTTACGGCGTAACCATGAGTTGTAATGTATGGAAATGTATGAGACAGGCCACACCGCTTGCGTAACGTAGACGTGCGCGTCGTTACGCAAGCGGTGTGGCCTGTCTCATACATTTCCATACATTACAACTCATGGTACGTGCACGTCTACGCTTACGTCTACGCATACGCATCCGGTCTGCTGGAGCCTTTAAAAGTATTTTAAAAGTCTGAAGAAAAGAATGAAATAATATTGAATTCAGTTACCCATTGCAAAAGAAGCTTACAATAGACAATAACTTAGTTATATGATATGTCAAGATTCTTAAATAATGATCATGATCAAGTTTCAACCACTATGTATTTTGAAAGGCTTGTTATTTCTTCTCAAACATCATCATCCTCTGAGCCTTTTCCTGATCATGTTTGGGTCGGCTTCCAGTCTAACCGGATTCAGCTGAGTACCAGTGCTTTACAAGAAGCCACTGCCTATCTGACCTCCTCAACCTAGTTACCCAGGCAACCTGATACCCCTTGGTTAGACTGGTGTCAGACTTTCTGGCTTCTGACTACCTGTAAGAACTGCCAAGGATGTTCAATGACATTATTATTTCTTCTCAAACAACATAATAAATTTTATCTGCAGGAATTAGAGAAGAAACATACAGATTTCCTAAAGAATGAAGCATCAAGCAAGTCTGAGTTCCTGACATTGTGCAAGCAGCTCGGTATCCAAGGTGACAGGATCAAGAGGGAGTTGGTGGACCGTCTGCAAGAACTGCCTGATATATACGACAAGGTGAGACTTGAAGAATAAATTTTTTAAAATATTTTATATGAGTCAAAAGTTTATCTTTTTATTAGGGAAATAGTATGTCAACAAATAATTTCACGTTAAAAGTAGGTTGATTATGATAATTTAATAAAATTCCTTTGTATTATGTATACGTCACCGGAAAATAACAACACTCGTAAGTTGATCAATTTTCTAGGTAGTTGATCAACTCTCGGAAAACAATAAACGGCAGTTGAAATGTACGGTAGACCGCACATCAGTGGTAACTGTCATGCACCTTAACTCAATAGTAATAAGTATGATTTTCCTATAAAACTTACCACTGACCTGAAGTTAGCTGTACTATTCAGATATTGAACACTATACATAATATGAATCATAGAGGAAAGTAATATGAATTATAAGTACATAAATAGTTCACAGCTAAATAAATGACCACTTTTTTCAGATCGGCAAATCCCTAAAGCCTCTCCAACCAGGCATAGACCTTTACTCTGCATTTTCAAAATACATTTTAGGCGACAAATGTTCTGAAGTATTGCCACTGCTACAATACGTGGTTGAGCATGGCAACACCACAGTGTACGAGTGGAGTTATGGGGAGGCTCCTCTGAGTGTGGAACCCGATCCTGTACATATTGAGTTGGATGATGAAGATCAGGGTGCTGGTGATCAGGTAATTTAGCTTTTTACTAAATTCATAGCAAAGTTTTTTCTTTTTATACCTAGTTAATTTGATTTGTAGGAGTTACTATATAAAAATAGAAAAACTGTGAAACCTACAGAAAAACTGTGAAAGAAGAAAAAGCATATAAAGTGTTTTTTCGCTCTTTTTTTTTGATTATTCAATACTTTATTGCATTCCATTATCTTCTTTTATATATTTACATTTATTTCCAAAAAAATTGTACAAAGATAAACTACAATTTTAATGTTAATTTTTTTCCACAATTTTTATATGACAAAAAAATTACGATTTTTATAAATTCGCTTATGAATGTTCTGCTGTAAAATTATTTACAGCAGACCAAAAATCACGTCTTATATAAATAAGTCTTGTTCTCGTTTATAGATAGATTTCGGTGACAACGCGGAAATAGACTTCGGTTCGATAGAGGCGCCCGCCGACATAGATTTTGGCGACGGCGACGCGGGCGGTGAAATCGATTGGGGAAACATCGACGTGGCCGCGCCTGAGAACGTTGTGAGTATAAAGTAAAATAACCCCTTAAATATAAATAATAAAAATCTCTTATTCAATAAAGAACCTAATTATAAAGATGATTTTTTTGATTGGTTTGGTTGTACCCAAATTACTGAATCGATTTCATAACTTGTTTTACTAGTGGAAGCTACAATATCTCCGGGTGACATTATATTTAATCCGGGTACATACGATTAGTTTCTACCGGACTCGGGTGAAGCTGCGAGAAACGTCTAGAATTTACATGAAATATGAGAAATTAATGGGGGGTTCCCTACTGTTCCAAAGTTGACGTGGCCCGCAAAAGTCTGTCTATTGCTCATTGTGGTTGAGTTTTCTTATCTCATTATTTCCCCTTGTGTTTTCCCTAGGATCTATCAGCAGACTTAGCGCACGTGTCCCTCGAAGAGTCTGGCATAGTACTGGAGGAGCAGGGCGTCTGCGGGGGAGTGGCGCGGGGGAAGGATGCACTCACGCTGCTCGACAACCCTGCCACCAGGAACCAGATCATTGACCAGCTCGTCGAGGTCAGTACTAATAAAAAAAACTGAGAAAAAAAGTCATTTACACACTCACTCTCCCACTCACTTACTGACTCACTCTGTCATTAATTTATTTTCAATAAATAATAAAACGTTTACCCACCGTTTCATTCGAACAAACACCCACTTGTTCCATTTTCTTACCTGCCTACACACTCATTTAATCAACTATGTATTCATACACTCATTACTTCACTCACCCACGCACCAACTACTAACACACACCCTCATTTATTCACGTATTCATTCAATCGCCTCTATCACATATCTGATTAGCGAATTAAAGTTTCTGATTTTTTTTTTCTCGTTTCAGTTGGAGTCATTCCTCAAGATGCGTCTATACGAAACGAACACTTCGGGCGACAGTCATTCCTTCAGCTTACTACAGCAGCTGCCCACAGAGAGCTCGGCAGCTCTGACCGCCATGCTGGACGCGGTACAGATCGCCACCGCCAAGCTGACCGCGCCGGAAATCAACCATCTGCATAACGTGAAGCACTCACCTAGGTATGTAGCTTAGCTAACATGTCGGGTGTCAGTTGGGCACTAATGTAGGTAAGTTGCTTAATGAGCTTTGACTTTAGGCGTCAGTCAGGTACTCGCCTAGGTACGTGAATTAGTTAGCTAACATTATGGGTGTCAGTGAGACACTCGCCTAGGTATATAGCTTAGTTAGCCTAACACTTTGGGTATCAATCGGTTACTCACTTAGGCATTTGTTGTTATCTGCCTACCTTCTCATCTCATTCTAGTCCCCATATTAAAAGTGAATTTCAATTTCTGGCGCATTTTTCAAGCAGAATGGACGATAAGTGTAGGGCTGGCTCATTTCAGCTTAGACTTACTCTACCTCCAGTAAGATGAACTATACATATTAACTTAAGTTTTTATGTAATTATTCTTTCTTACAGATACGTAGACGTCCTAACAGCTCAACTAAAACAGAAGCTAGCGCTATGCGACAAGTTGTCCCGCCTGGCGAGCCGCGCGGCGGAGCAGGGCGCGGGCGCGGCGGCGCGGGCGGCGCATCTGCGGCCGCTGCTCACGCGCATCGTGGACAGGACCAAGGAGTTGCAGGCACAGGTAGGCACATTATGCCTTGTTAAGTGTGTGAAGTGAAACAGAAGCTAGCTCTATGCGACAAGCTGTCCCGCGCATTGTTGATAGAACCAAGGAGTTGCAGGCACAGGAAAGCACATTGTGCCTTGTCAAGTGTGCCAACTCAAACAGGAGCTGACTCTATGCGACTAGCTGTCCCGCGCATCGTTGATAGAACCAAGGAGTTGCAGGCACAGGTAAATTGTGCTAAAAGATGATAAAAAATAAAATGAGATATTTTAGAAGAAATATTCTGCATGCTGAACAATAATTATTTTATAGAAATATGTGATAATGAGTATGCTAGTATATTAGGATATATAAAATTATGCGAAAAGATGGGATGCCTGATTTTGACTATTTTATGTATAAGTTTTAATTATATTTTATTCAATATTACATTTATTGTTGGACGATAAACAGTCGAATAGTGAAAAGTCACTCTGTTTTAAGTGGTACTCAAATATCGCGATACTCAAATATCTCAGTTATGTAAATTGATGCGACAGCACGACTTAAAGTTGTGTAAAGTTTCAGTATTTTGTGCAACTAGATTATTATTACTCAATCTCACTCTCTCTACTTATTAGACTCAATCTCATGTTTTTTTAACAGATCGAGAGTGACATATCGAAGAAGTACAAAGGGCGGCCGGTGAACATCATCGGCGGAGTGAAGTTCTTATAGAACTGGGCTTATTGTAAATATCGTTGACTCTATTCGTTATTATAAATATATTATATGGTATCTTTTTTTTTACAAATTATGGCCTTTTTATTTGATCCCTCTGTTATAATAATTTCAAAATAATTAATTCATTTATTTTATTTATTTATTGTTCTAAAAGTAAGTGTTTTTTAAGTTAATGCGTCACTCGTTGCGTTAATTGCAAAATGTCAAACCAATTTTCTTAAGGTCATTATTTAGTTTTTTGCTCATTAATATGGGTACCACCCACTTATTTCTAATAATATAGAACTAACACACACTCATTATTATTTAAATAAACACCTTGTATAAAGTGCGCGCTCTTGAAGTAAGGTTACCGACTCAAACATTATATTAGAAACAGCGCAGTAATTACTGAGATTGGTCCAAAGTTCAAACACACACTTACCAAGTGTAGTACAGGCAACAAAAACGTCAAGGCAGAAAAAGTCTTGTAAGAAAAATGTTCAAGATATTTTTTTTGGAACATAGAAGATACAATGTATTTTTAAGTTATGTATTAATCAGCCGATTACCTCACTGATAGATGTGTACCTAAGTGCACATAAAAAATAGTGAAGTCAATGGTCTAGCTACCTTAGTACAAGCAAAGTCTGTACTGCTGTATGTAAGTGTATGCACGAATAAATGCGTAGAGTCAAATACCTTAACTTTAAAATTGCAAAGTTTATTGGCGCGAACTGTACTCTTATTTCGCTTCATCGGTCAACTGTACCTATTACCAATAGTTCATTAGATTCGCACATTGTGACATATGGACAGCTTCCGAAGGTTGTTGACATACGACAAACAAGTCGATGTTTTATATACTTTATAGCTCTTGCTATATACTGAAACGATGCTGCGAAATAATGAAATAGGTGTTGCACAAATATATATAGTTTAGTATAGTAAAGAATAAAACTACAGACAAATACTTAAGTCTAGAGAGATGAAAACATGTGCGTTGTGTAAAGAAGTTAAACTTTATGACTATTTCACACAGTACCTAGTATTATGCCCGTACTTATGCCCACGTACACCGACACTCATATGTACACTAAAAGTTGTCAAATATAAAATAGTAATTTTGTAATAAGTATCTATTGAACTCTCCAACTTGATTGAAGCATTTATTAACTAAAATGTGTTTAGTAATCTGTGTCTATGCTGTAGGGTCCATATTGCTCCTAGATTATAAATCCTCTTGATCTCTCTCCGGTCGTGTCGGATTGCCGTCTCATCGGGCTACGAGAGTGAAGGAATAGAGAGTGCACCTTTGTCTGTGCATAACATCCTGCGCAGCTGGCTGATTTCCCTGTATCTATGAGAACAGCCGTCGTGTCCGATAATCGACTAGAACGCCATTATTATTATTTTAGTGAAAAAAAAAAACAAATACAAATAAAAACCTTTTATATCTACAGTAAACTTATCCGTAAAAATAATAAGGGTAGTAATAGTAGGCGGGGTAGTAGTAATACGGGTAATACACGATAGGCCAATACACTACACATGGGGAACCAGAACCCTGTTTGTCCTTGTCAGAGTCATTGGAACTACTTCTTCTCCCAGGAGGCCCGTTCTTACATTTTGAATCCGCAGTAACAAAGCTGTTTATTAATATAGCCGCGACAAATAATAGCGCTATTGCTTGTAGATATGACTGTATCTGAAATTAATTTAAATATTACTTAGTAGTTATTGTAACAGCGAAATTATTTTCGAAGGTCCGAAGAAGAAGAAGGACTGTAACCGTTATCCAAACTTAATATTATAAATGCGAAAGTAACTCTGTCTGTCTGTCTGTCTTTCTGTCTGTCTGTCTGTCTTTTCTTCACGCCTAAACTACTGAACCGATTTGTGTGAAATTTGGTACAGACATAGTTTGAAACTTGAGAAAGGACATAGGATAGTTTTTATTACAAAAAAAATAAAAATAAAATTATTCCGGACATATAGCGCCATCTATTGGTCAAATCAAAAATCTGCTGGTAGTCACTATTCCACGCGAACGAAGTTGCGGGCAAAAGCTGGTAACTACATATAATAAACTACGTATTTTCTTGCAGCGGTTTCACTCGTGTGAAGAGGGTACTACTAACTTTCCCGCGGTTCCACTCGCGTCCCAAGCGAACTATACTTCCCGTATACGTCCAAAAAGCAGCTTTTGTCCTTTCTGAATTTTAGCTCTACACATACTCATCATCCTCCGGGCCTTTTTCCCAACTATGTTGGGATCGGCTTCCAGTCTAACCGTATGTAGCTGGGTATCAGTGCTTTCCAGGAGCGACTGCCCTATCTGACCCCCTCAATCCAGTTACCCGGACAACCCCTTGGTTAGACTGGTGTCAGACTTATTTGGCATCTGACTACTCGTAACGACTGCCAAGGATGTTCTATGACAGTCGGGACCTACAGTTTAACGTGCCATCCGAAACAGTCATTGGTGTCTAAGATATGCTTAGAAAGTACACACAAACTTAGAAAAGTTGCATTGGTACTTGCCTGACCTGGAATCGAACTCACGCCCTCATACTCGAGAGGTTGGTTCTTTGCCCACTAGGCCACCACGACTTTCCCACTATCTCTCACAGATTTAGCTCTGCACATACTATTGAACCGATATATCTGACAATTTCGTGTACAGGTAGTCTAGTCTTGATCCTGGGAAAGGACATAGCCTCCACCCAGATTCGGGAATTAGTTCCTTCTGGATGCGGGTGAATGTACAGAATAGCTTGTAATGTAAACCTAAGCTGAAATGACGCGCTCCACTACCGCATTTATATAGGATATGATACTGGACGACTTTTCAGCTAACACGAGCTCTACGTCTATAACTAGATAGTCATATATTATACTCACTTTTAAATCTATCATAGTTTTCCACTAATCAAAATGCAAGTGTAACTCAAGGGAGATATAACGGTTGTGCCATCACGTGGGCTCAGAACACATAATCAATTCAGGGGACATAAGCCGCTAATTGACTATTGATCCGCCGTGACTTCTCAGGTAATGAGTTGGTTGTCTCACTACTCACTACTGATTCTATGGTGGGTAGGTAATGTGCTTCCAGTGTTGCGGGGAATATGTTAATATATGTATATCTAATTGTTTAATTGCTTTTGTAAGTTGTAAGTGAATTCGGGGAAATATTGTAATGCGGAAGGTGATTTTTAATTTTAATGTTAAATTAATAAAGTTGTATTCAATTAATATTTTTAGTCAGTTATGTTACAGTACTTATGGCCCAGCAATTAATTATTTTCAAATATTAATTAAAAACAATATGGGTACCTATACGGAATCTTTCTTGGATGCGATAATACTTGTAGGATTAAATGATGTCGGAAGAAGATAGGTTTTCGTGGAGATAATAGTTTATTAAATTAAAAGAACTTAGAAATGTCTTTGCGAAACATCTATGACCCCTTTCAATTGCACACGGTATTCCCATAGACGGGTTAACTTAACATGTCATGGGATGCGGCAGTCGCACTAAGATAATTATATAAAGAATGCTTGTTGATAATTCTTTTTCTCTCAGACAAATGACATATATATGAGAAAACATAGCTAGGATTTCCAGACCGCGTCACATTATGTTTCCTAGCTTTAAGAAGACACGAAATTATTAAGCAAATATTAGGTAATTCTGAAGGTAGCCATATAAGTTACTAGCTACTGTCTGCAGTTTCACCCACATCCCGTGGGAACTTCTGCATAAACGCGGATAATAAGAAGCTTAAAACCTTTCTCGATAAGTCGGCTATCTAACACCAAAATATTTTTTTCAAATCTAACTAGTAGTTCCTGAGATTAGCAAAGCTTTCAAGCAAGCAAACAAACAAACAAACTCCTCAGCTTAATATGAGTAGATTTTATTCGTGACTTTGAATATGCGTGCCCTTGTGTAATGAAAGGCTCTTTCTTAACCGATCATCCATGAGAGGTAGGGTTTTGTATAAAACGTTCTATAAATATGTGATATATAGGTCAGAATGTTAATCAGTCCTATTTCAGTATGTTCTTTTGTGATGGGTGCATTGATACGCAATACATAACGCCTCCACGTAAGAAAGTACGAGTGAGTAAGATATTTCTTATCAGTATTCCACTTATTTTATGGAGATAAGCGTAAAAATGAATAGTTTAAGTACATTTTCAATTATTTCATTAGCTGTAGAAATATATTACAAATAAATGAGCATTTATTTTAGAACAATAGGTGTGACCAAAATTATGTATATTCAAACGTAGTGGACAAATGGAAATAAATGTGAACATTTCAGAACAAATTCAAAACTCATCTGTTATAACATTTATTAATGAAAAATATTCGACATATGATTACTTGAACAGCCACAACTGAACATTATAAAGCATGGCGTTCCCACGGAGTTGAAAGAAGGCCTATTGTAGTACCATATAGTTCATTGTTTGTATATTTTCTTACTAGCTACTTTACTTACCATAGTAACTTAGTGGACGATTATTTTTTTAATGGTTTTTCTACAAAGCAAGTGGAGTATTCTTTGTGGGAGTCATTCTGTAGCCGGTACAATAGTTTAGTTGTAATTCGGCTAGATCGAGAGATAGGGCGCCACTCGTGCGCATATAATGTAAAAAAAAAACTATGCAATTTTTGGAAAGTATGACAATGATTTTAATCAAATTCTTTTGTATTTAAACCATTGTCTTTTACATAATTGCTCTATATTTATGTAGATACATGAGAGGTGTATTTGTGTAACAATTTGGTAGTTACGCCATATTGTTTTGGCGGGAAAGTTTTTACGCAAAATGAAACGGTTGCAGTAATATTTTGTGTTACTTATATGAAAGTTAACGATATTGATTACCGATAATACGAAACGTTACAAGGCATACTTCATTGACTATTGAATTTCAAAATAAAACAACAATAAGATTTCAATTTATTTATTTATTTACATATACTTTTGGATATTTAACTAAATATGAATATAATATGGTAACCATTCCACAGGAATGACTTGGTAACTATGTTTAAAGGATTTTCTATAGGTTTTATGTACAATATAATATTTACAAAAATGACCACCATGTTCCCATACCCGATTTTAATGTCCCTTCGAAAAAGTCATCATGTTAAAAAGTATCTATCATTACTTGTCATGGCAAAATATCTAATTGATGAGAAAAATTGAACTAAGTTTTAAAGATTATGTACAATACCAATCTTAGAAACGAGTTTAAAAGTTTACTAGCTTCCGCCAGCGTTTTTACCCCAGCTGCGCATGCCTTGTGAATGACTTCGAACACCCAGATGAAATATAGCCACACTGAAGTATTTTCACATTAAACACCTTGTAATATTGGGATAAGTAATATGTACGTCGATTCTATACAATTCGAACAAACAACTCGCATTTCACTTCGACATAGGGGAGGGATGGGCACTTTTTCACTATTTATTGCATAAAAAATCAGATTTTATAGATAATCAACTTTTATTGCCATTTCTTATGTTTGGCTAGATATAATCAAAGAGCTTTCCTAAAAATTACAATCAGTTTCAACATTACGAGATATTTTATAAACTAAGTCAAAAGTGTCCAATGCTCCCTATGGTAGGGAGGCTTGGACATACCATGTGGGAGGCTTGGGCATCTTTAAATCACTTTATATCCATAGGTAATTTGTAAATTGTTCTTCTTCGTCACTGAAAATTTGTGAGGTTATAAATCTGCGCGAAAAATCCTTTATAGAATCTTGTTTCAGGTACCGTTGCCAACTTGATCTAGGGACTCCATATTTATCAGCTGCTATTTTTATTTTTGAACCTTTTGATACCTCTTGTATTGCTCGTTATATTAAATATTTAGGAATTTCCCGTCGCAAACCATTCTTTTTGAATTTAACTGCATCTTTCTGTAATTGACAATAGTTAAAAATATTTATAACGATCCGAAACCGCAACAAAATATTTACTTTTACGAGTGTTTGTTCTTGATAACTCACAGAAATGACAGATAGTCTATGGATGAACACCGTTACCAGTAGGTAAAGTAGACTACCCAATAAAAAAAAAAACAAAACTATGATCAAATCAGAATAAAAGGGGGGTGCTCATGTCTCCCAACTGCCCATCTCTCCCCTACCTCCCCTATCTGTCAAAATCTCGAGTTTAATTTAGTTCAACTCGTCAACACGCTCGAAAGAGTAGCGCTAGTGTAGTTTGACAATTTCAATCACGAAACTTTAGAACGTTTTGAACCGAATGCGAAGTGAGAGTGATGTCGAAGTGAAATGTGAGAATTTTATAGAATCGACGTAATGATTGGTAACTATAATTAGCTGAGGTAATCATTATAACTATAGCTAGCTATATTCGTCATCGAAACATAAGCAAGTTTTGCAGCAGTCGTATAGGCGAGGAGCGACAGAGGGCGCGCTTTCTTGGACACCGGTATCTTCGCACACACATCGCGAATTGTCTGGAAATAAAAGAAAATTCCAGGTCAGGCAAGTACCAATGCTACTAAGTAACTTTTCTAAGTTTGTATGTACTTTCTAAGTATATCTTGGACACCAATGGCTGACAAAAAGGTGAAGGAAAACATCTTGAGGAAACCTGGACTATATAGTCTGAAATCACCAACCCGCATTGAGCAAGCGTGGTGATTAATGCTCAATCCTTCTCCGTGTGAGAGGAGGCCCAGCAGTGGGACGCTAAAAAGGCTGTAACAGTAAGTGAAAATGAATTAAAATGAGGGAATGGATACCTAAAAGCTTAAGTAAACGTTGTTTGGTAGATGCCAGTTTATAACGGACTCAATTAAAAGACACGAAAGAATTGGTACCAGTTGGTGCTCATTCAGTATTGATATTGTACCTTTAAATTAATATTGTGTCCATATAGAACGGACAGTAGATGTTCCCGTAGCGTTGGTACTTCCAGAAGTAAGGCTGGAGGTACACCGTGTAGAACGGACAATAGATGTTCTTGTAGCACAAACATAGATGTCATTTCCTCAAACTTACCTGTCACACTCGCAAAGCCTGCCGGCACAGCCGTTGACTACATCGTTCTGCGTGTCAAAGTTCTCGAGCGCGCACAACGGCTGTCCGTGGTAGCACTTCCAGAAGTAAGGCTGCAGGTACACCGTGTAGAATGGGCAGTAGATGTTCTCGTAGCACTCGTCGTGGAGTTTGCAACATCTGCGGAGAGGGAGAATTAATAAGAGAAGAAGGAGAAATTGTTTTGAAGAGGAGGAGAAACCACTGTTTCAAGATCTTTTAGTTTAAATTACAATATGTAAGTTTGGGATGCTAGGATGATACGGCACAATGATTAAATGGATCAACCAAGTTGATTAAATATTTAAAAATTGACTGGTAACGTTATGAAAAACTTGAAGAATAATTAAACAAAAGATACTTTGAATAGTGTTGAAGCTGTAAAGATACTGCACAACTATCGAGACTGCAATGTGACCTTGATTATAATCAGTGATGTTGATCATCTATGTTGATATATTGGTCCCAGTAGTTTTGGCATAGCATGTAAGCGCGACAGAAGGACAAACCTACTTTCACATTTTTAATATTAGTAAGGAGTAGTTAGTAAGGATCCTCCTCACCTATCAATACCGTCTGTAGGTCTCCCCGATCCCAGGAACCCGCAGTAACATCCATAGCCCTTATAAGACAAAGGGTCGCATCCAGTTGCACAGTACAACATGTTGTACAGATGGAAGACGCCACGCTTGCCGCGGTTTTCTGACTTATTCATGTAGACTTGAGGATCTATGTTCCTGAAACAAAGGATTTTTGTGAACTGAAATATGTTTTTGGAGTTTCAAAGCCTTTAATACCTACATATAGTGATTTGGCGAAGGATTATTACTGGATGAATGTTTATCTGATAGCGTAAAGTGCAGAGGGTTGGTTCAAGAATGAGGAGTTCAGATAATTTGGAAGCCTCTCTTTTAAAATTAATAAAAGTACTAAATAGCCGTAGGTAGGGAACCAACGTTTACCTACCCTGAGGCCCAGTTTCAACGACAGAATAAACGTCCGATTTTCTTAAAAGAATGGTTTACTTTAAAAATTGAACGTGAAAATTCATAAGATACAGTTTTTTTTTAATATAACTGACGTTTATGTTGTCAGTGAAATTGGACCTTAGAACGTAGGTAGATACGAAAGAAAGTTGAATCACCAACCTGACTCCTTTCATATAATCATCCTCCGGCACCGAATACCTGAAGGGGTCTCTTGCAAACCCAACCAGTATAGGTCCACTGGCATCTTTAAACCGGTGTGAACTCTCAACTTCGTTTTCCGTGTCATTGTAAGTAAACCTAGGGTTATTTCGGTGGTGGTTTAATAAGCTACTGACTGAGGTATATGGCCTGGAAACGGTGGGTATTTGGGCGTACTTGGTACCGTTGTATATTTGGTCGTAAGTCAGCTGGCTTGACCAATCTGGAACAAGGGAAACGTGTTTTTAAGTCATTTACGGATTCATGAAGTGACGTGATGTCCTCCTAGCCGATTATCGGCTACGGCGGCTGTTCTCATGTAAGGAGATTAGCCAACTGCGCAGGACATATTATAGTGCACGAGCATTTGCGCAGACACAGGTGCACTCCCTATTCCTTCACTCTCATAGCCCGATGGGACGGGAATCCGACACGACCGGAAAGAGATCAGGCGCAGGACCGACATTTACGTGCTCTCCGATGCACGGGTGAATCAATCACCAACTTCCAGGCTTCGGGCTGCTTTTGTGAAAGTCTTCTAAAACCCACAAAGCGATTTCGGCCCGACTCGGGAATCGAACCCGAGACCTCGTGCTCAGCAGCCACACTTGCGACAACTAGACCAACGAGGCAGTTTGAAGACGTAGTGGCTTGGTGGTTTTACAGCATCAGCGTCTTCGTAATTGTGAGGTGTCGATTTCAGGACAAGCAAGTACGAATGTAACTTTTGTAAGTCAATGTATTTTCTAAGTATCTTGGGCACCAATGACTGAGATGAAGGAATAGGTCTTGAGGAAACTTGGGTTTTAAAGTCTGAAATCGCTAATGCCCTTTGGGCAAGGATTGTGATTAACGTTCATTCATTCTCTATGTGACGAGAGGCCTGTGCCCTGCAGAGGGTCAATAAAAGGTTATAGAGAGTCTCCGTAGAAATGATAAATTCAACAAAAAACAGCGCATGAGGTTACAAAAAATTACTACACCAGACAATGTTCATTCACGGAGCCTATTTGCATCTGTGTCATATGCATATCCAATGCTTTAGTTAAACAATCAATAGAGATGATTATCCACAATTTTGTGTCAAAAATACTGTGTCAGTTCACGGCCTGATAGTTGCCAGACAATGTGTTTTAATTGAATACACTTGTATACAAAAGAAGATATGGGATATGGACACAATGGACCATAGGAGTATATGTAACGAAACGAACTATGAAAATGAATACTCGAAATCATTTTGGGATAGGTATGTGGTATATGGTGTCATATAAGCGTGGTGTGGTTATGGGGTGATAGGTATGAGGTATCATTTTGGTGATGACAGTTTTACTACTTCTAAAAGGGTCTTAAATTTTAGAAGAACAATAAAGTGATAGTGGTGACTAGTGGTGAGTGAAGTGTAAGTCCTTTTATAATTACTAAGGTTTTGTTGGTATGACAAAAAGATCCCGACGAATTGAGAACCTCCTCCTTTTTGGGAAGCCGGTTAATGATTAGGTATTGTCGGAATTCAGTTGCAAAGTCATACGAAAGCTTCTATGACCTCCCACGTATTCAATCTGACATTTGGACGTCAAAAGATCATTGCACTTCCACCTTTGCCAAATCACAGCAAATTGAAGACAAAGTCCATCAAATTAGTATTTATCAATATTGTACCTAATAAACAAGAAAATAGAGTTGATTGTATAAAAGTTGTGATTGAATACGCCAATGATAGGGCTCTCAATGGTGAAATTTTACGCGTCATGGCGATTTACAAAAGCAAGTTGATTTAAACCCGACACTCATTTAGAATTGCTTGTTTCGATACTAGAACCGTTTTAGAGCTCGGGCTGAATGTAGAGAATTGAATACCTTATGATTGGATCGAAGGGGTTGTTAATCAAATAAATACTTTTAATTAGAGCTCAGTTTTGGTGGAGCTGTTAATTTTTTTTTGGAATTTATTAGGAATGTTTCGAGATCGTAGATGTCGTCGTCGAGACGTATTTTGCAAATAAGTAGGTATTCAAGTTAGAACACTCTATTTGGCAGACTCTTGTTTAAATGAAAATTAGGTAAATAATAATTACCATCTCATACAGATAACAAGACCCTTAATAAAAGAGACCAATTTATATAAAAAATATGGTAATAAGTCTTGAGATTCATAATTAGCTACAATTTTATATAGTTGGTATAAAAGTGTAAAAAATATAAAAAAGAATATACCTAAGTGGTTCAGTTTTTATAGTATTTAATGTCAATGTAATGTCTCTGTTATCACAAGGAATTGGGGAAAATTATTATTTTGTAGCATCTTATACAGAATTGCGGTTGACGCCAATTTACGATTCAATAAAACAATGAAGCATTTAATTACCTGATTATTTAATCGTTAATTACGGCATGCAGTTGTTTATCCAGTAATGATGTTGACTTAGCGATGTCGAATATCATTGTGCTTATTTAAGATTATTTTATTCGACCCGACCTTGTCCCGAGCGAGCGTTATGTTAATCTTACTCATTTAATATAGCCTTTGTTCGTTTATAATGATAGCGATTATATTACGAACAATATATAAACGTGTTAAGTATATTTAAGTAGTATTATTTGATATAAATATCGTGGAATACTCAATTATGTATAATATATAAATAAATTACAAAAACATGTAGTCATAAATATATAAGGTGCTTTAATATTACCTGCCAGGACTTGAATGGGGGGTAGTATTGCGTTTATAGATTACAATAGTGAAGAAATTTCGTTCCCCGGAACAGTCAATTCAATTTGAGACATTAAACAAGTTAAATTAACATTGGCTCTACTCTGCATAACGTGGTTCGCAAATTACGCGCGTAGTGTCGCTTCGTCAATGAAAACAACTGCTATCTCTTTCTATCTGTTCTGCAAGAGTGGCAACGCGCAACTCTACTGGATGGTTTTAAACTAATAAATTAGGTCAAATTTATACGTATTTTTTTGTATGAAAAAAATATGACAAATAATCAATTATTTATCTTTACTATTGTAATCTATAAACGCAATTCTACCCCCCATTCAAGTCCTGGCAGATAATATTAAAGCACCTTATATAGGTAGGTAATAGTCTTGGTGGCCCAGTGGGTTAAGAACCAACCTCTCAAGTAAGTGTTTGGATTCGATTCGAAGTTTATGATGATGATGATGATGTCCTCCTAGCCGATCGGCTACGGCGGCTGTTCTCATGTAAGGAGATTAGCCAACTACGCAGGACATATTATAGTGCACAAGCATTTACGCAGACACAGGTGCACTCCCTATTCCTTCACTCTCATAGCCCGATGGGACGGCAATCCGACACGACCGGAAAGAGATCAGGCGCAGGACCGACATTTACGTGCTCTCCGATGCACGGGTGTATCAATCACCACCTTCCAGGCTCCGGGCTGCTATGTGAAAGTCTTCTAAAACCCACAAAGCGATTTCGGCCCGACTCGGGAATCGAACCCGAGACCTCGCGCTCAGCAGCCGCACTTGCGACAGCTAGACCAACGAGGCAGTTAAGGAAGTTTATACGAAGTTTATACACATGTAGGTAAGTATATCATGGACACCAATGACTAATTAAAGGTGAATATAAACATCTCGAGGAAACCTGGACTATAAAGTCTGAAATCACCAACCTGAATTCAACTGAATTGAGCAACCGTGGTGATTAACGCTCAATACTTTTCTGTGTGAGAGGAGGCCTAGTTAGATAAAAAGGTCGAAGAAGAAAATTATGATTTACATCAGACAATATCTAATTAACATACAAATGCCTCAGATTTTGCTGATATGTACCTACTTATTTCAAAATCTGTAATCTTACCCACTGAAAGTATTACAACTACCTAACTTATCTTGACGTTGTACAATTATTTAAACAATCATTCTTATGTAATGTATTGTTGACCAATATTAACTCATTTATATGTCAAGGTAATGTGTTAAATTATGTAGATTAAAATGATTTAAAATTGAGCAAATATGGTGTGAAACAAATTAGCTTTAAGTTTCGCACGGTTTGTAAACGTTGGAATGATAAACCTAGATATGTACCTATACATATTTTTTAAACCCCATTAAAATCTGTTTAGTAGGTACTTTCGAGTTGAGTTTTAACACACGCAGAGAGGATCCAGATTACGTTATTTACTACTAGCTTTTGCCGAGTTTTGCCCGCGACTTCGTTCGCTTGGAATAGTGACTTCCGGCAGATTTGTGTGTAATGACACCATTGCGCGATTAACGCCATCTATCTACGGAGAATAGGAACAGCTCGACATTTGACCAATAGATGGCACTGTATGTCCGTAATAAATTTTATTTTTTTTAATAAAAACTATCCTATGTCCTTTCTCAAGTTTCAAACTATGTCTATACCAAATTTCACACAAATCGCTTCAGTAGTTTAGGCATGAAGAAAAGACAGACAGACAGACAGAAAGACAGACAGACAGACAGACAGAGTTACTTTCGCATTTATAATATTAGTTTGGATGTACCTAGGTAGAGCTAGTGATGTTTGCCTGACTTTGGTATTGATCTATCTGTAATCCAGATAATTTAGACCCTGAGAAACAATGCAACTGTTAAGTACCTATATGTACATGGTCATAGACACTGATTTGTATGCACGTGGTACAAAGTGTATTTTCGGGAAGTGTCAACTACATAATTATCTCAAGCTTTCGTGAAAGTGGGTTGAAACCGGAGACAAAACTGGTTCAGAAATATCTTCATTTAAGAGCAAGTAATAATTGTTGCTTTGTTATGCAATTACCGGTTTTTTGAGGAAGTTCTCGATATCAATTCCATCGACAAGAATCAAAAGCTGCAATTGAATAAACACTCGTTTTAGTTTGAATAGAGAACTATTCAAAATAAAATGCTGCATTATTTTTTTAGGCAGGTCATTTCCAAACCAAGAAAGAAAAGTTTAAGAAAACGTGAACGTACAGCTAGTAGCTAGCTAGTAGCTAGTATTCTTTTGATAATAGTAAAAATTGATTATAACCGAGTATAAATTATCACAGTTAAATAAAATTATGAGTAGGTGGGACCTACTCATCTTTACAATCGAAATATTCTCACGTTCTCAACCTCATTTTAAACTTAACCCTGTAGATGGAATCTTTGGAAACTAGTACCACAAGCTTATTGCCTATATAATAATTGTTGCACAGTGTTGTATCGGCCCAAATCTGTATCATATTCTTGGAGCATTGAACCAACTGGAGTCACCACAACCAAAAATCTCTATAAGAAAAGTTTTGCCAATTTATGATGGGCGCGGAAACACGGCTCTTAGAATTTCTATCACATCCTTTTTAGCATGCAAACGACAATAAAACACAACTTTAAGGTAGATGCACAAAATGTGACCCATGAACCCCTTTATCTAAAAGTTATTTGAAACTGCTAAAACAACGAAGACTGCCTATCTCTTTCACAGTGCAAGCAGAATTTCGACGTTACTGTTATAGACAATCCACTACGAAAACTTGAAGAAGAGTCCTGCATGTCATTAGTTGATAGTACATACGACTATGAACAGCAGTCTCAAAGCTTTAACAGAGAGGAAGGTACAGCAATTCCGTTTCCAGTTGTTAAACCGCTCTAAATTCATCTCCCATTGTAATGTGCGTACCGGTTTGTGTTCGGGTCACGTGTTACGTAATGAAAGAGTTTTGGCCGGTAGGCTGTTCCATCTTGATTGAATGGAATTGCAATGTACGTCGAGATATGGTGCGTGGAATAATGGGACCTGTTGCTTTGTTTATGTTTGAAATTACTATTTGTGACCTACAAATTCCCTTTTAGGATTATTTTTTTATGCCTGGGTAACCTATATTTTTTCTGCGGCACCTTCTAGAGGTTTATCAGCGGTTTTTCAATCGGTCTCAAAAAATCGATATGGGTCATCGATAGGCTTTTCAAGTTAACGCTTAAAATTAATACCGAACTTTAGAGCCGATTTGACGATAGTTTATTTGCATCGTCAAACGGTGAGCCATCTTTAAGTTAACGTGCTTCTGTTTGAAGCAATCTAATGACCTTATTAAGTTTGCACATGACACAATATTGACCGTACTTTAAACTCTTGACCCAAATGTTTGGATTTCAATAAATATTTGGTCAGTTACCGACAATCGTGGGTGTGACGTCTTAAAGACGTTCCAAGGTTTATTTGTCTATTGCAATTTATAGAGATTGCAAGATGTATTATAAATCAGACTTGTGAAGGTAGAGTTTTGTGTCTTCTCCTTTTACCTTATTAAAACGGTTAATGTCAAGGACTAACTTAAGAGGTATTTTTCCTGGGACCTTCTTTGGCGAACTTGTTAAGTAGTTAACTATTTATAAGTTTATAACCAATTCCTTTATTGAGTGCAATTTATATTTTATACTACCAAACGGCACGTGAGAATTACTGCCCGTATCGGAAAAAAAATAGACTATGTTTCTCACGAAGAGTGTAGGTTACCAACAGGGACAGAATTTTTTGAAATCGGTTGAGTAGTTTCGGAGCCTCTCAGGTGCAAATAAACAAACAAAGCTGTTCCCTCATTATTATATTGGTATAGATTGGCAGAGGGGCAAAGTTCGATTGAAATTCTGCTTTGTCATCGAAACATTTCGTGCCTCACTCTCGCGCAGTGTTTTGTTTCTACATTTTAACTTGTCTGACGCAGTTATAGTTCGGCCATTCAGAGAATGCGTTCCTGACACGTCGCGATTGAACTGACGACGTAACTACATTCATTGATTATTGATATAATAATGTTGTTTTAATGCTCCTCAATTGTTAAAACGGTAAACAACCAGCAAAAATATTTTTATCGTAACTGCAACGCCATTGCAAAGTTACGTCGTCAGTTCAATCGCGACGTGTCAGGAACGCATTCTCTGAATGGCCGAACTATAGTAGCCAACTTTGGAGCTCTAATTGACGAGAACAGTGATTTATAACTTAAATTATTTAACTATCCTACACTCTAATCTGTATTATGAAATCCATATGTGGTATTTTTAACGCAGCATTCTCAAAATGACTCGCACTTTTTACTCACACATATTAACATAACATTCATGCATTTAGATCTAATTAATACAGTTAAATAAGTGAAAGTGAGATTATGTCAGTTGAGACGTAATTCCTCATATTTTGGCGGTTGGCTACTGGTTGACCGCTAACGAAAGTGGTCCGGCGCGTTTTCATTTGACCGCGGTAATTTTGTACGGTAATTACTTTCTTGTTTTTTTTTTCTTATATCTGGTATTTTATTGGGTAACTGAAGTTTTAAGTGTTTTCTCCAATTGAATATTTTTTTCATTGTTTAAAGGTAACAGAAATAACAAGTGGTCCCCTATGAATATGATCCCCTTTATATACTAGAGGTCGATAAATTTCTAGCAAGTAGGTAACTTTTAACTCTTTGGAAATCAGTTTTACTGTTTGTTAAAAAATATGAATAATAAATATCTTTGTTTCGCAAATCTGATTTAGATTAGTGTCCAGTTTATGGGTTCGGCATCGTAAAATCGTATTTTTGATTTTTTTGCAATACTAATTTCAAGGTTTGTTTTGAAATGTTTGAGGATGGCATCCCTAGATTTCGATAATCGAAATTGTTATTATTTCGTCATTTATACTGCTCTTTTGCAAAACCAAAGGTTAAATGTAGCAAAAATATTTGGTTACACATTGATATTGACACAATAACAAGACATCTTTAGAAGTTGCGACAAAGTGTGACTTTTTAAACGAATGTTTGCTATTGGCTATATACCTAAGTATGTAGGTACCTACGTAATTACGTGTGTATATGTATAGTGAACGATCAATTGCTATGCCGATAGAAAGTAAAGATGTCCGACAATGCACCATGATTTTGCGTTTTTCAGTGAAATCATGAGTAACGCTGACATTAAGAGCTTATAAATAAATTATATTCACATTTACTACGTGTACCTTTGAACACAAAAGTACCTATGTTTCGTCATAATAATCAGAATTAAGTTATCTATGTATCTCTACTAATATAATAGAAAGGAAACAGTTTTTTGTTTGTAAGTTTGTTTGTACCCTAAAGACTCTGAAACTACTGAATTGATTTGAAAATTCTTTCACTGCTGGAAACTGGAAGGTATTCCTTCCTATTCCTGAGTAAAATAGGCTTTGTATCAGCAAAGCTAAAAGCATACTTGACTGGAAAGGATCAAAAATCTCAAATAAATAACCTGTAGTGTAATACTTAATAGGCATCGTTTTAAGCCTACTATACTAATATTATAAAGCTGAAGAGTTTGTTTCTATGTTTGTTTTTTTGCTTGAACGCGCTAATCTCAGGAACTACTAGTCCGATTTGAAAAATTATTTCAGTGTTAGATAGCCCATTTATCGAGAAAGGCTATAGGCTTTTATCCGGGTTCGTGCAGAGGTTTTTCATACCTGCATTATTTATTTATTAATCTGTAGGGCATAAATGTGCGGAAGTAATTACACTCAGGAATAAAATAGTGTTATTGTTTGAATTAAGAGGTAGGTATTTGTTTAACTTATCCTATGACTAAGTAACCTACAAATAAGTAAAGGTAAATTTTACTATTAAAATAATAATGATAACCAAATCATAACCAGCAATATACTTGCCGCTTATTGGTCTAATTGGTAATTTGACAGCTGAAGATGGTTCGGTTATCGTTATAGTTAAATGGTGCAACTCAGTGTAAGAATACGACACGAATCGTATTCAAAAATATCTCTAAACAAACACTTGTTTAAAATAAAAGAATGGTCAGTCCATAAAATTATGTAAATTATGACTGTATGCCGCTTAAAGTCAGTAAGCTCATTGTTAGCAAAAATTGACGTTTTGAAAGCTTCGCAGTGCAAGAAAATATTAATTAATATTCCTCAAAATATTTAAAGGTACGACTGTACGAAACAAGGGTTAAAAAAAATGTTTAGGGTTATCATTATATGTGCTTATAAATAAATCATTGTAAGTAAAAAAGTAAGGTCGAAAATAATGGCTAAGTTTCCATTACACTGTTTCTCTGTTGCTTATTTTCAGCAGCTAACAATAAGCGAACCTTTGGCCTGAACTTGACTTTTCCTTAACTGTCAGGAAGTCGAGATTGTAATTTAACCAGCAAACATTTGACTTGCAATAAGTCTAGAATAAATAATTGCATACAACCTTCGTACATAAGTAACAGATGCAATTCTAGCTAAATATACAAACATTAGTAAACCATATTGCAAAATGTACATGTGTATATTATAAAAACTAATGAATATGGGAATATTACTAGATATTTGAAAGCATCAAGAGCCTCCAGCTAAATATCTAAGGCATTAACGAACATGCATGACTTTTAGGGTTCCGTACCCAAATGGTAAAACGGGACCCTATTATTAAGACTATGGCTCTGTCCATCTGTCACCATGGGACCAGGAACCATGATAACTTGACAGCTGAAAATGTCATAGTTTTGATGTATTTCTAGTGGCGTATTATCAACAAGTACTAAAAACAATAATGAAATAAGTATTTTAACGTAAGTGACTTTGTATGGAACCTTTCGTGCGCGAGTCCGACTCGCATTTGGCCGGTTTTTTGTGCTTGCAAATAATTGTATAGTTTACAAAACTGTAGATTCAAATGTGAGAACAGTTTTATAATTCTATCTAAATAACGATTAAATAACATTTGGATTATGGGTCATTGTCGCATATAATAGACGCTTAAGGCTACATATTATGTAGGTACCTGAGCTATTAATAATTTAACCTTGCAATAGTGCATTTTTGCTAGTGCTTTTAAATTGAATGTTTATTTTTAGATTGATAACTTGTTAGGTATTTTTAATATACTTGTCTTCCCAGTTTTTTTATTTATATTTTACTTATATCTTTTACATACGATAAGCTATGGAAAAAAAATTACTGTATTGATTTTAAGTTTCTCTATCATATATTTTGCCCATTTTTAAAATGAAGAGACACGTAAGAACTCCTTACTTTAATGCAAGAAATATTAACTAACCTGTTTACATATGCAGATAATAAAATTACAATTCGTTGAAAAGACGATTTGTATAATACTATTAAAATCGAAGAGCTTTAAGTTTTGAAGAGGTGCATATACTTAGCAAAACTTTTAAGGATTTGTTTTGCATAAGTAATGTTTATTTCAACACATGGTTATTATTTTAATATGAAGTTTCCAAACAGTTTGTTCACCTCAACAAAAGGACATCTCGATTAAATAAACATAAGAAACATATCTTATTTACTTTATATATTATTAATCTAACTTAAGCTAATGGATTTCTAAAAATGTTCGTGAGTATAATTTATTTTTAACCCACTTATATTGGTCAATCTATATATGTAAGTACGTCATGAAAATTGTCAGCTGTAGGTATGTAGCTCTGATGACAAAACAATAAGATGGTACTGTCGAACTGATTTAATAATGGAGCCGGAAAATATGAACTGGAACTTCATAAATGTACATCGTAGCGTAACAGCTTTTGGACTTTTTAGATAAGTCTAGTAATTATTTTGACGTGTGAAGGCCAGGTTTTCTAGTGTTTTTAATTGATTAAATATATCATTTGTTTACAGCCAGTATGAGAAATTAGCATGTTTATGTTTACGATCAACATGATTAAGTTGCTCATGTTATTTTTAATACGATTGAATACTCTTTGTGTTAACAACCTTATATGGTTTTATGGAATATTTCCTGCTTTGTACCAAGGAGGAAGTGCAGCGAATGCCGTGTTACTTGTCAGACGGTAATTTTACTGTCTCGCATGGGAATTGTCTAATTTATTATTATTGTAAAGGCATACTGCCTTGAGGATAACAAAAGAGATTACGATGTAATGATCATAGACAATTGTAATTTTTGCAGTGAGATAAACAATAAAGATCATTAATTTAGCCAAATTACAGATATTTATAAAAGTGAATTTTAAATGGGTGCTTTTTCGCTATAAAATACTTATCAGGTTTTACAATGTCAAAACAAAATCTACGTTCCATGACCCCTTACAATATATTTAGTAAGTAAATCAATCGGTAAGTAGTATGAACAATTGCATCGGAAATGTATTGTGTAATCGAGTTAATGGTGGAATCGATTATCGGAATCGTCGTTCCATTGCGTTCTCGCGACACTGCTTACGGAAAAGTTCACCTCACTACTCAACATAATTTTTATGTAATCGCGTAGTACTGGGATTTTCACGGTTACTGCTTGCAATTTTGTTTATACGCACCGTTGTTTTTAAATTGTTTTGTTCTCACATTTTGACAGTTAGTCCCTAACCACACTTTTATAGCCAGTTATTTTATTTCCTTGATTAAATAAATAGGTACTTATGATAGTCCTTTTCGTAAGAAGTATACGTAAGTAAGACTTCCCTAATTGACTCGCCATCACTTCGGGATTGTTCGAAAGAGTTACCGCGTCCCTGGTACATAAAGAAGGCTTAAGAAGGAACATGATGGGTTTAAGTCAGTAAGAGTCTGACACTCCCTCACGCTGCATCCATAGCATGAGAGGGTCAATTGATGATTTCCCACCAAAAAAGTCATCTCTATTTCTCGTTTAATGAATGTATTGGAAAATCCACATGACATTTTAAGAAAGTCCTTCGTAACTAAGGGATTATTTCGATTGGTAGGCGGACTTTGTCCATGTAAAAGCTTAATAGATTCCCCCATACTTAATTAAGAATTCTGAAAGGAATGTGTTGGATTAATTGGATTTGACATTTAAAGGTTTTTTGGTGGTCAATGGTTTTATCGATAGAATGACCGTCAGTTTTGAAACTGAAATGATTAATATATTTTCAATTCAGCATTGAATAAACAATAGCGTGGTCATCAATGCACTCTAATGAAAAGGGGTATTCTTTAAAAGAAGCTCTTATAATATGACTACTTAGCTGTATTCTCGCGGTTTCACCCGCTTCCCGTGGAAACTACTTCTCCTACCGGGATAAGAAATAAGCCTATATCAAAGGGGCATAATTTTTCATATCAGTTTTGTAGTCCCGGAGACTTTAGGATACAAAGAAACCACAAGACACTGGCACAGCTAGCATGAATTGGAATTTTATGCATTCGAGTTACCTATAGGTTAATCTCAGTGCACTTAATGATTCATTGCATTGAGAAAGACAATCTACTCGTGTGTACTTCTTTATACATACCTATCACATATAGATAGGTACTACCTACATAGGTACTATACCCATGTATGTACTATAACATGTTATAGTTATATAGGTCCCATTGTCTAACACTCTTAAGGAAAGTGAATGCTGCATATTCTGCCCAAGATTAGAACAATGCAGTCTATTATTTGGAAATTACTATAGCCTTATAGATCTTGATGTCTTTATTAGATATTTTGTTAGCAAGGTGCAATCATTGTCTATAGATCATTGCTTCTTGCATGCGCAATGATTCTTTCATACTTTATAACTGCTGAACCGATTTTTATGTTTCGGAATCACCACTGGAAACCAGGTGTCAATAAAAAAATATTATTATGTTAAGCAAATATTTTTAAGCGCATCTTTTCTACATACACTTTCCTCCGTTCACTTAAAATAACTTATTATGAATGATAATAGGTATAGCATAAACTATACCATAGCTACATAAGTAATGCTATTTTATGCAATCATATCAAATTATCATAAATAAACAGTATAACTTCCTTTTAGAGTCGAAAATAAGTAGAAAGTTACAATTACTTCAACTAAAATGATTTATTTTAATCTAAACGTTTACATCCTGTATAAGCATTCGTGTTTGTTTGCGAGTTTCACGACAGCAAAAATTTTGATATTTTTGAACGAGGTTTAATTTATCTATACTATGCAATATAATCTACACTAATATATGTGATACTAGTAAGTGAAGATACATTTTGTTTGTTTAGGTATTTGTTTTTTGTACCGAAGCTACTAAACAGATTTGAAAAATTCTGTTTTACTGTTGGAAAACTACCTACACTCTTCCCGAGTAACATCCTACTAATATTATAAACGCGAAAGTTTGTATGTATGGATGTATGGATGTTTGTTACTCTTTCACGCAAAAACTACTGAATGGATTTTAATGAAACTTTACAATAATATAGCTTATACATCAGAATAACACATAGGCTACAATTTGTAAACATATTGTTCGAAATACTAAACCTGCGCAGACGAAGTCGCGGGCACCAGCTAGTAGGCTATATTTCATCCCAGTACGGGCAGCAGTTCCCTCGGGACTCGCGGTAGTTCCTACGGGACACAGGTGAAACCGCGGGAAAACGGCTAGTATCCTATGTGCTATCCTATCTTTGAAAAATAACTTCATCTTATCAAAGAGAAAGTACTGAAATAAAATGGGAGTAGTTTTCCCTCCTCACCTGTTTCACTGAATACTGATGGCACAAATAACACAAAAAGACCCGCATAAATGCTCTCAAAACGAGTTAATTTTCGACACGCACTGATAAAATATGTTACTACACTATTCACACTTTTGTTCTTATTATTTTTCATAGTTGAACTTGGTAACACCATTTTGGTTAACAGTTCTTGTTAAGTATCGCACTAGTTATAAAAAATAGATTGTCACATCACTTTTGAATAATTTTCTAATTATTCTAGGATTTTTTTTTTCTAAATGGCGTTCTATTTATCTATTAAAGCACGAAACATTTTAATATTTCAATAAAAAAATCGTTCACCAATTATAATAAATAAAAAAATCGATTCATAAATGTTCCGTTTTCAAATCTCGCGCTCAAAAAGCGCGGGAAGACGCGCGCGGAGCATGCGCGGCGTGCGTACAATGATCTGTCATTTTTTCCATCGGGCACAGACCTCCCGCTTACAGCCTTCTGATCTGAGCGATTTGTATTGCGATCGTGAGCAATTTTCTGGTCTGCATCCATACGCTAATTTTGCGGAAGTACAATGTCGTTTTTTTTTATTGGGAGATGATACTATAGAGGTTTTTTGAAAAGGCTTTCACTGACAAAAATGTAATTATAATTTAATGCGTTCCTGTGTAAGTCCAATTATTTTCCAAATATAAATATTCAAGTTTTATAACATACCTAAATGTTTAAATATCAATGTACCATACCATATATTATAACCATAAAACTAAGTTGCGAGTAGATGTCTCATGAAAATCTAGATGAGGTTCATTGTATTGTAGGCAGATAAGCAGTAGATACATAATATCATTACCGGCCTTTTCCAATGTGTCCTCGGCTGCAATGTAAAGCAATAATTTTCAAAATTGGCCTTAAAATATTCAAATATCTGCACACAGTATTCCTTCAATTGGATTGCTTATAACATTCCATACATTTACTGTTATCGATAAAATCGTACGTACTTTACAACATCCGAGAGCTGTTAAATATTTATGAGGCCCTTGGGTAAAGCAAGGACACCATTACATTATTGCCCTTCAAATAACCATAGATATTGAGATTTCTAAACAGACAAAAGAACTTGTATTCTAAATTCAAATTTGACAGCTCAGACAACGCAACGTAGTGAGAGTACGATAAAAAAGTATGAACAAAAAAGTATCGATAAATTACCGCTGAAAGCCATTATGCGGAATTAATTTATTAATTGCGGTTTAATGGAACGGCCGGTAATTCAATAATAATTACCAATTATTATTATTAGATTTGGGACACTTAAAAATTAAGGTTTATGCGCCTCTCGGTTCAGTGTTTGAGAACTTGTCTCCACACAAAGATGAGAAGAAGCTGAAACATAAATCAAAACTTAATTTTTCGGTAAGTTTGTAAATAGTTTTTCGAATTTTTGTGTAGTTTTGTTATCCCTTTACGAAATTGTTGATAAAATAATGTTGTACCTTATTAAACCAAGTAGCTGGGTTCATCCTCCGAGCCTTTTCCCAATCATGTTGGAGTCGGCTTCCAGTCTAACCGGATTCAGCTGAGTACCAGTGCTTTACAAGAAGCGACTGCCTATCTGACCTCCTCAACCCAGTTACCCGGGCAACCCGATACCCCTTGGTTAGACTGGTGTCAGACTTACTGGCTTCTGACTACCCGTAACGACTGCCAAGGATGTTCAATGACAGCCGGGACCTACAGTTTAACGTGCCATCCGAAACACAGTCAATGATGTCTAAGATATACTTAGAAAGTACATACAAACTTAGAAAACCAAACTCAAACCAAGTAGCTGGGTTAATAGGAATTAAGTCTTCAACAATTTTGATGGCTGTTATTAACATGTTAAAGTATTTGAGTGATTTAATAAAAAAATCATTATGTTTTTACCTTCGATGTAATACGAAAATTAAATCAAGAAGCAGATTAAGCTCATTGTACACTTGTTGTTTCAGAAATGTTCCTCACTGTCAAGGTTTTGTTGACGATCCTAGTATTACACTCCATTTTCCTGAACACGATGGCCCGTTCCAAGCGACGCAGTAATGATGACTGCGATGACGATTCGAAGAAACCGCCGAAAATTGCTGCGAAAATTATCACTTTCCCAGTTTATTATCCAGCTTTTTACTATCCCATGCCAACGTTTTATTTCCCACCAGTATTTTTATTTGGATAAATTCATGTAGAAACTTTTTTGTACACGAACTATTTTTAAATAATGTTTATTTTTTTTAATTGTATTCAAATGACTTTCATATTGAAATGTTTTGAGTTTTGGCGCCAAATATTTTAGGATTAGAATTTAGTTGTTATGAAATAAATAAATGTTGTTTATCTAACAAAATGTAATTTTTTCCTCATACACTGTGAAAGCAAAATGATATTTGTATGTTAGTTTAAAAGTACATTGCAGACTTAATAGTCGGCTGTCAGTTGATCTGATGGTAGACAAAAAGATTTTAAAAACAATTTTGATTACAATCAAAGTTTTCAGTCGGTTTGATACCGGCTAAATACCTGATCTTTGTATTGTGCGTACTTTAATTTATCTTCACACTGATTTATGAGCCCAAACAAACTATCGGCCGACTGAAAGTTTGCAGTGTGCGGCTGCTCTGAATGTTTATAGTTATAGCGTTATCGAATTATTTGATGTTAAAACATAAAACTATAGGCATTTAGGCTGGTCTTATATGATAATGGTCACTTTGGTCAATTCTGCATTTTAACTGTTGCAACGATTTTGTAAGCGAAACTTCTTTTTATGCTCTCCGATGCTCGGGTAATCATCAACTTCGAGAATTCGGGCTGCTATGTGAAAGTTTCTAAAACACAGAAAGCGATTTCGACCCGACCCGGGAAACGAACCCGAGACCTCGTGCACAGTAGCCGCGCGTGCGACCGCTAGACAAGGAGGCACGGTTGCAATAATATGTACATATTCAATTCTTATAATGCAGCTTATACAATATTCTACTATCTGTACATAGTATTTACTAACTATTTAAAGACAAATCGATGAAAATGACGCAAATACCTATAGGTAGGTATATCGTGTCATAATTCATAATATGTTATTGGCCTAATTTGTAAGTAGTACATTTTGTAACAGACACACAGTGAACTAGTAACACCAGGTAGGCGTTTATAGTCAGCCTAACTTACCAAACGCAACTTATGTAACATTTTGATATACTGTAATGTCAATAGGCATTATTTTTTTAACTAGACCTTATGTAATCATAGCACAGTTTTATGTAAATAATGCAGAATTTAAGTAAATGTGAGTAATTGCTTTTATAGAAAGTGGCTTTTAATATTTATGGGAATTTAAATCACATACTTTATTACTTACTACTTATTTTATTTCTTTATTCGAACATACTGTTTAGAGAAAGTGTAACGCTCACTAAATCCTACTACTCGTGTGAACGCACGTATGTATACTTTGTTATAATAATATCCGTTCCGTATAACTTATTCTGATAATTTATATGTCCATTACGTTTGTATGTGGTCAATAATATAAACTAAGTAAATACGTTAGGTACAGTGGCGGATTAAGAGTATCCGAGGCCCTAAGCACAGAGCCTGTGTAGACCCTCTATTACTTAAATGGAAATGGAAGGTTGAATAAATTGACCGAGCGAAACGAGCGTGATGCCTATGTAGTTACAAATGCGCGAGCGAAGCGAGCGCGAAATTTTTTTCGGACTCGTACGGAAGTAAAATTTATCCCAAACGTACTTAATTTTTTGTTTGTTGACAAATGCAAAAACGAAAGCACATAGTTTCTGAATACGCGAGCGAAGCGAGCGCGAAATTTTAATTATTTTTAAGACTCAGAACCAAAATTACGTACAATGTAGCCCAAACGTACTTAACTTTTTATTTGTTGACAAATGTAAAAACGAGGACATATAGTTTCTGAATACGCGAGCGAAGCGAGCGGGAAATCTTGATTATGTTTTAAGACTCAGAACTAAAATTTCGTAAAAGGGCTACATTTCAAACCTTCATTTCTTTCTGTTGGACAAGTAAGATGGATAACATAAGATCGATAACAACGTCCGCGGACTTAACCGGTGGTCCGCGGACCACTTGGAATGCCTCCAGGCACCACCAGTCCACCACCACCATGACCACTGATCTAAAGCATCCAAAATTTTTGGATATGTTTGTTATAAGGTAAACGTACCAATACTCGTCGGATTTCGGAAATCACCGACTTTGAAGCGCTACTGTGTGTAAAATATTCAATATAAAATGAAAATTTTTGCATGACGTGATAGAGTATTTATTCGTTATTCTAAGTAATTAATGTTTTTTAATCATTTTCATGGGTTTATGTACTTATTAAGGCAAAAGTAAAAAAAGGGCGATTTGTACCAATAGTCGTCTGATTTGTACGGATACTCGTCAAATATTCCCAGTACTCGTCAACTTTTAATGCTAATGTGAACTCTCTGCTCTTGATCATAAAGTTCAAGTTATGTACATTTTTTTTGTGCTTGACCTTGTTAAGCATACTTGTGCCTTTGAAACATTAGGTAGATAGATAGAAAACCAAATCCCTATTTAGAATAGCAGGTCATAATCTGTTAGAAGAGCAGGTATTCAATAAAACAGATACATATTTACATTTTAATTTATATTCCTATCTATCAAACGCTTGGAATCACAAAATAAGTCTATAAAATTTATGTTATATTTCGTAATCAATCATATAACCATGCAGTCATGTGCATATGTAGCACGAGTAAAATTATTACTATTAAAATATTTAAATTGTAAAACCAATATTGTGTTTTCCCAAAATTTATATACAACCTTCGCTCCTCTCCCTTATGGAAGCAGCCACATCTTTTAGACAGAATTGACCAAATTATCCGTACTATCCTTCATCTCTTTTTAATTTGGCCTTGGACGACCGAGCGTGGCTTCAAGCCACCCCTTTTTTTTTAACGACGTCAAAAATCATCAAATGACTCCTCCCGCTGTGGGTTAGCAGCGGTGAGGGAGTGTCAGACACTTACTGACTAAAAACCGTCGTGTTCCGTCATAGGCATTTTATGTACCAGGGCCGCGGTATCTCTTTCGGACAACCCGCAGCCCCGGCAGGCCTTGGCCCTGCTGGGCCCCGCTGGGGTTGCTGACATCTCTTTGAGGAGCGCGTGGAACAACGCGCGCCGTCGACACGGGCGCGAAGCCACCCTTCCGATCAGATTCGGTGGCCTCGGCGTCCGCAAAATTTCCAGTTTAAGTCTACCGGCATTCCTATCCTCGGTCTGCGGCACTAAGGAGTTGACCAGCAAAATTTTAGCCCCTTCACTGGTCGATTCTGAGGTGCATGGTATGAACGCCTGGAAAGTGGCTTACCCAAATACAGCCTTCCCTGACAACCCGGCTTCCCAGAGACAGTGGGACGAGCCGCTCTGCAGATTGACGAGACTAATTGAAACATCTGTCAATACTGCTGAGCTTGCCCGCCTACTGGCTGTGGGAGAGTGGGAGTCAGGCTATGGCTTCACGCACTGCCGTCACCCAGCGTTGGGACCATGCTGGGTGACACAACAATCCGGCTCGCTACATGCCTACGCCTCGGCGCTCCCACTGGTGCTCCGCATCGCTGTCAGTGCGGCGAATCTGTGGACTGCCTTGGGCACCATGGTCTTTCCTGTGGCAAAAGTGCTGGTCGCATGGCACGACACGCCAGCATAAATGGCATGAAAATGTGGAGTCCACTCGTGACCAAAAGGCTGGCCTATACTTCGGCCAAAGGATATGCATTGCCATCCAGCGTGGCAATGCAGCCAGCCTTTTGGGCACGATCCCCGCTGACAGCGATGCGGATGAATTTTTTGATACTTAGTTTTAATATTTCCCCCTTTATTATTTTTGTAAATATGAAAGTCTGTGAGACCACCACACTGGTCAATTTTGAGGTGCCATGTCTGACCGAGGCTTTAAATGCTTGGAAAGTCGTGATCCGTCGCGCTCTTGTTGCCGTCGGCGTACCAGCCGTACTCGAACCAAATGGCTTGGTACGCGACAATGGCAAGAGACCAGACGGCATTACGCTATTTCCGTGGAAGTTGGGTAGGACTTTAGTGTGGGACGCGACATGCATCGACACTCTTGCGCCATCTCCCGGAACTCTCCCATCCCGGAACTGCATGTTGTGCTGGCTCCGCCGCTGCACAAGCAGAGAACCTCAAGCGGCGCAAATATAGTAACCTTATATTCAAGTACATGTTCAAGCCGTTTGGGGTTGAAACTCTTGGGCCGTGGGGTCCGAGAGCCCGCCTTCTTGCCAAGGATATTTCCCAGCGCCTGGTTGACACTTCACGGAACCCAAAGGCTGGCTTTTATTTCGCACAGAGGTTGAGCATTGCCATCCAACATGGCAATTCTGCCAGCCTTTTGGGTACATTACCCAGTGACAGCGATGAGGAACAATTTTTTGATGCACTGTATTAGTTTTCAGACAGACAGAGCTCAAGATTCGTGCCGATAACTATAAGATTACTCTTTACCCATCAATATCGAATACGACAAGCAAAGCAGTGACAGCGATGGAAGCTACGTCATCTTAGTTTTAAAACTGATTTTAATATTTTTTGCGTCAAAACTAGTTGAATGACATAATTTTTATACAGGCGCTATTAAAGCAAGTTAGGGAGACGCGGTACAATACGCGTGACGACATGCAGTTATTTCAAACAAAAAGCATAGTGTAAGAACAGTCAATTTTTGCTTGCCACAAATTGTAATCCAAGCGTAGTAGAAACAAAGGCTAGTGGTAGTTGTACCCAAAGCGGTAGATATGTATCGTGTGTCCTTAATCGAATGGCGGAGGCCTACAGCGGCCAATATATACCTAAAAAAACAATCGTAGAAAATGCATACTTATAGGAAACAGGGGATTTAACCATTAAGAAACATATTAATTGAATCGAAAAACATGACTGTGTACGTGCATCTAGAACCAGGAGAGTAAAATGTACCCCTAAGAAAAAGCTTTAAAGAAACGCAGTTTTATCAACAAATGTAGTTTAAACCTTAAATATGTTTGTTCTAGAGAGATAACAATTTTGTAAAAGTCCCGATATTAGCTATTTATTCGCATTTTGTACTGCAAAACACAAAATATCCTCATTATGACGAGTTTAGGTGCAACTTTTGAGCACGTCCCAGTAGTCGTCATAATAATTCTAAAATTGACGGGTTTTGGATCAAATAGGAGTTTTAAAGTACCAATAGATGTCACATTAAAAATATATATCTTCTATGTTAAAAGTATTCCAAATTGCATATTACATCGTTAGCAAATAAACTTAACTATCTAATTAAACAAAGAAATATACCACAGACCCCACTGGAGTTATGTAAATCAAAGCACAAAACCACGTGCTGAGTTTCACTTTTGACAGCTGAACTTCACGAAAAAACTATTTTGTTAGGGCACACACTTTTCGAATAACATATCTCAGACGCCATGAATGTTAAAACCCCGTATTGTAATTTCAATTGTGCAATATATTATCAACAATATGTTGACATATAAACCGGGCCATTTTAAGTTCAATAGAAATAATAAATAAAAGTTTTTAGATTAATTGACGACTATTGGGGCATGACGACTTCACCCGCGTTTACCTTATTGCACTCGTAGTTACAGCGTGAGCTTCCCAACGAGTGTACGATAGCGACTTCGGAACGCTATAGTTGCCTATTAATTCTTTGCCCAACGATGAAGCCGAAAAAAAAAATTGTATAACAACTGCACAAATGAAAAAAAAATCACTGCGATCGTACAACAATCAACAGCACTGCGACCAATCAAGTTTAGAGGCGGGGGTGTATGAAGGGTCACTCCCGAACTGCTCGCGCCTTGTGATTTCGGATATATTGTGGATGAATCTCGATAAAATGTAGGTATAAAATGAAACGCCAGCAGAGGATGGAGGCCCCTGGAGAACAGGGGCCCCAAGCACGTGCTTGTTGTGCTTATCCGTTAATCCGCCACTGGTTAGGTACTTATAGCACCTATATCTGACATGCATATTTTCATATTTTCTTTTGAGGGAAAATAACTGTAAAGTTTAATAAAAAGCCATTTATCTTCGCAACTTACATACTTTCACGTTTACAATCTCATTAGTATTGAATAGTCAACAATGACTTGGTCCTATGGGAGAAGACTTAATTACATCCATACTTACATTCATGTTATCTTGTCCAACTTACTGGCAATATATTCTGGAAGCTTCTACTGACTCAGTTGCACTCGCTACTGAACACTATAATGTCCAGAGAATACAACTAGTTCATACATTGGCCATATCTTTAATACTTCCTTTCTCCAGTGGTTTTACCCGTGTCCCTTAAAAACTACTACAAGCACTTGAATAATATGGCTTTTTTTAATGACGTCAAAAATCATTAACACAATCCATCTATTGTCTATTTGGTTGTCCTAAATATTCATTCATCATGCTTGAAATCTGCCTTATTAAAACAATTATAATTTAAAAAATATATTATAAATATTTCTCGTAATTCAAACAAACACCAATAGCCGTGTTTCGGAGGGCACGATAAGCTGTAGGACCTGGCTATATCATTGAATATCATTTGCAGTCATTACAGGTAGTCAGAAGCCAGTAAGTCTGACAACCAGTTGCGTCGGTAACTGGGTTGAGGTGGTCAGATAAGTCGGTCCTTGTAGAACACTGGTGCTCAGCTGCCTTCAGTTAGGCAGGAAGCCGACCCCAACATAGTTGGGAAATAGGCTAGGATGAAATAATTCTAGTAATTGAAGTGTAATATATAACAGTAGATATGATAATCAATCACCGATGTGCCACCGATTCTACCCCATTCGCAAGTAAATCATAACTTTGTAAGTCAAACAATTCCTTCGGGACGACAGATATACAGAGAATATTCCAGAGGCCCGATTCTCCTAATTTTTCGTAAGCGACATACGATTCACGTTCGACTCGGTTCGACTGAGATCCAATCCCGACTCGATTACGATTGAAGCGTATGTGGCATTCCGCTATTTTTTCTTTGAAATAAACGTTTTTATCCTTTTCTGTCATTCAATAATGAATTATTTTGTCTGCAAATGATTTACGATTGCAAAATGATTGTACGGCAAACTACCTTATAGACCAAAATCACCAAAATAGCAGACCAATCGCAAACCAATCGAATGTCATTGGAATACGATTGGTCTTATATTAGTAGCAGATTGCCCGATAAGGTTAAAACTGCTATTCCGATCATATTGCGATTCAATTTCTATTCGCTTTTGACAATATTAACGTAGGAGAATCGGGCCCCAGAAGTGTTCTATTTCCGTGTCCGATTATACAAGATTCGATATGATTTTATAGAAAGCAATATCTTGATTTATCTTCAAAAAATTATAAATAATGTGGAAGTCATAATAAATTCGTAGATTTTTTTTTCGCTTGCTTTAAGTGACCCGATTTTTTTTGCAATCGATTTTGTACGTAACACACGAGTTTACAATCACTAATAACATCAGCTAACGTAACAATAATAATCGTTGAAAATAAGCCTACAGAGTACGCAAATATTGAGCCTTAAAAACATGATAGGTTCTATATAGATATGCTTTATAAGGTTTACTTTTACATACTTATATTAAAAACAAATCGAAGTAGATGACATAATAAACAGTCTTATCGCTAAGAGCGAACTCTTCCAGACAACCTTTGGATGTATAGACACGAAAAGTAAAAAAGAAATTAGGTAGTAAGTACCGTTAACGTATTTCAAGGTCTTAATAAATTCCAGATGCAGATCCTAATCATCGTGGCCCTAACAGCATCAGCCCACTGCTATCATCGCAATTTTGGCCCCATATTCGGCGCATTCAACCCGACTTACACAGAATTGGCTACCGAGTGTACAGAGACGGACCAACATTCCTGCTTAGTCCTACCTACTAAGAAGATTTGTAGGGAGAAGTTGAGTGAACCTCTAAGCCCCTTCGTGCCAATACCGTGGTGGTATTTCTACTGCCAATGGCTGGTTACTCTGCCGCCTGCGCCCACGACGAAATCTAGCACTATACACCCGTTCTATAGGAAGACTTTGGATGAAGTGTTGGAGTATAAAAAGAGTTTGATGAATAAGAATTCGTTTTTGAAATAAAGATCGTGTTTTGTTTTTTGGTATTTCTTTGTGTGTGAAGCAGCTATGGTAAGTTATGGGGAAAAAGCTGTTTAATAATTAGATCAACAGTAGAGTGTATATCAAAATCATAACACCATAAAGATTTTTGAAATTAGAGCTACAGTTACAGAGACGTAAACATTTTAAAGGCCTACATGGACTCAATAGAAGTTTGATCACGCCAATCAAACTGTAAGCAGCTAAGTCTACATCCAAAAAAGCACTTCTTTTTTCCGATCACAAATTACCTAATATCTAATTAATTATAGGCTATTTCCCACAGGATTACGTTTTTATTAGAAATACCCACTTCTTTTCCGAGAATGTTCATTCAAGCAAGAATGCCAGTACTTCAAATAATTTAAATGTCAATGTACAAACAATTGTCGGAGCGCTGCTCTGGATCGATGCATACTTCTCATCACAATAATGGCTGCATTACTATAAACAAAGACAAATAATACAACGTTGAGCCTTTTGTGTGACGCATTATAAGTACGGTTGTGTCGCAGAAAGATTTGCAGAAGGACTACATGAAGTAACATTTCGAAATGTGATGTGGTCATGTCCAATTTATTCAAAACTTAATTCGAATCTTCAATTTAAATATCTGCCAGTAGGTATAACATCAAAATTGTAGTGACAGAGATTTAAGTAGTCTTCAAATAACTTTGTCGAACCATTTTGATGCCTTGCGCACGCGAAATAGCCTATACGTAGGTAATATAATAAAGGGGAAACTTTCTGGTTTGTACAATAAAGGCTCTGAAGTTATATTACTGATTTGAAAAATGCTGTCACTGTTGAGAGGTCCCACGGGACGCGGGTGAAACCGCGGGAAAACAGCTATTTATGATAAAAGTCAAATAAATACTTTTCTATATTTTTTGTCAGATTAAAATGTACCTCACTGTACTCAATTTTAATACATTCATTTAACCATTATATTTATATAAGTAGTAATATAACAAACGAATTCTTCCAAAAAGATATCACTGAGTACTATTGTTCAGAATGGGCTTTCTGCGACTTTGCTTATAGTTTCACGTCCGCTGCTACAACTTGGCTATAAATGTAAAAGGTTAAGGAATTTCTGTAGTGAGAGGCCTAGCTTCGGTCCTGAGCTCGCATTTTTCTTATTGTACCTTTACTTATTATGTCAGGTTACTATAAACATGTATTTATTGTTTTGCACAGGGTATATCCAACAAGGATGTTAAAAAGAAGAACAATCAAGGAAGCATGAGGTTTAATACTACATTCTAAAACAATCTCCTTATACGGAAGACTAAAAATAATCACGATCTATTCATATTTAAATTTGCACTTTAGTGCCTGTAAACAATCATAAGGCAAACTGGAAGCCGACCCCAATATAGTTGGGAAAAGGCTAGGCAGATGATGATGAAGTATTTGTAACGTAAAACTGTATTAGGGAAACTGAAACTAATATACTACCTTATATTAACAGGCTGAAGAGGTTGTTTCATTTGTTTTCTTGAACGAGCTCTATGGAGAAAGAACTTCTAGATCAATACCAATAATTCTTTCACTGTTAGATAGAACATTTATCAAGGAAAGCTACATGCTACCTTTTCACCGAGTGAGCGAAGAGAAGTTCCCGCGGGATGCGTGTATTACTGGTGGTGGAAGCTAATTAATTAATAACGGTTACAAATATATCTGACATTAGAGTAGATTCTCGTGTTGGAATTATGCAAACTTTAAACACACAGGGGGATGGCTTGATATTAAATTGATAAGTTATCAAAGTGATCCGTCATCTGTTGTCTATAATGTAGTTGTTAATATTTACAAATATTCATTTTGGAACGTTTTGGATACATGGGGATATAACAATTACCTATAGGTATTTCAATTTATATATTTTTTTGTTATCACTTTGTTATTAGTAATTTCTAGAGAAATATATAAAAAAATGATTGTATACTTTTAAAACGGACAAGGAAGCATAAAGGTTCAATCCTGAAAGTAAAAAAATACGATTTTCCCGTGCCAACACAAAATAGGCGCGAAAACGAATAGAGGCCCGTGTTATGAGAACTTTTTACACATAAATGTACAGAAAACTTTGCATCGGCAATAACGCAACGATATTCTGCCATCTTGCTTCGTACGCACGTACTATTTATATTAAATTTCTTCAATATCTGCTGTGAAGAAAAACGAGTTTTGCTTACATTATATTGCGTAGCAAGATTATACAAGGTCTAGTTACTTTTCTTTACGAAGATATTTTCCTAGTACCTAGTTACAAATTCAGGTATTGTGATGCGGCTCTTTCAATTAGTTCCTTAATTATTAGTGTACCATGCAACTAACATTATAACTTCCTCTGTCTGTCTGATATTCACGGCAAAACATCTTAACTGATTTAAATGATATTTTTTTTGAAGATATCTGCATTTTATCCAGGATAGTGGACCCTCGGGAAACAGCGCTTTATTAATAGGTAAGTCAAATAGGCTAATACGACAGTAAGGACAAATAGTTGTCTTGAATCATAAGATAGTGGTATTGTTTATAGATGTCCTTAGAACTTCAAAAAAGTAGTAAATTCATAAACTTTATTTTATAGTCCTCACGTTTTTAACACAACATGTGCAACAATAAAATCATTCCAATGCATACCATTCTCGCACGTGATTCACGTGCAAAATTCTAATTTACCAGATCATTAATTAGGTTCATTAAACTCTTAATAATTTCCTTGGTTTCCTATAGTAAATTGATATTTTATTACAAACTTGGGTAAGAAATATTATTCATTGAGAACAGACCGTCTCGGTGGGATGTGTCAATTTATATTGGTATGTATCCTTACTAATATTATAAATGCGAAACTCTGTCTGTCTGTCTGTTGCGCTTTCGCGTCTAAACCACTGAACTGATTAAAAAAAAATTGGTACAGAGATAGAGTTGACCTTAAGAAAGAACATAAGATAGTTTTTATCCCGAACTTTTTAAGTATTCTCTTGGAAACGCGATATAACCGAACTCTACGCGAGCGAAGCCGCTAGTATTCTGTATGGCTGTTTAGTAGTTTTAAGCATGAAACATGTCTAACAATTCCTTTCAAATTCATACCCTTACATACATTTATATATATATATATATTTTCTTTTCAGTGGCTATGTCTCCTCGCCGTCATTTTCGTGACTTTATCCGACTGTAAAATGATTCCCGTTACTAAAAGAACGCCACGACCAAAGAAGACCAAATATATTCTTCCTAAAGACTTCTTGGAAAGAGGCAAGAGCCTCTTGGCCAGCGTCAAAATACCGAACCAAGAATTCTGTTCAGAAATGATCCTTTTGCCTGAAGACCAGTATGTAGTTTTACCATGGTGGTTCAACTACTGCCAGGAGCTTAGAGAGAAGTCTGCAAAAGGCATTACTGGTAATGTACACTATACAGCCATACATAGGCACATTCTTGATGAGTTGCAAGCGTATAAGAAGAAGGTGAGGGAAAAACAACAGAAGAAAATGAAGTATCAGATGGAATTGGCATCGTGATGTTTTGTTTTTATTTTGAAATTATATGGCTTGTGTGGATTTTTTGTAGTTTATTTGTTGCCAGTATTTTTTGTTGCGCGAGCGTCTAAGAAGGTTGTATTCTGATACCTATCAAAGTGTGTCTTAGACTAACTCTAGATAATGAATCATTCAACCTCTTGCAGAATATGTAAAGAGATAAGTAAGAAGGATTTTTATTTTATTCGCATAAGTAAGATTTCTCAGAATATGTCGAAATTCCAAAAAAGGAACTTAGCTTTAATGAATTAAGTAACATTGCATGTAATATGTTGAGATTAATTCAGTGATTACCTATGGGGACAACGTTTTTACCTGATTAAATGCATGGTTTAGATGGTCTACATAGGTAGCTATATTTAAGGAAAAAACTCATATAGGAAATCTTACAATATATTGAGTGAGATGAGAAGAATAAAAACATCTAGCTAAAGGTGCAATAAAAAATCTCATTCTTGTAGCTTTTTCTTCCCTTCGTATTTTTGGCTAACTTAGAACCCACTTTTCAGTGAATCATCAGATATCATATCATATCAATCATCTTTTTGTTCCTCCTCCCGCTGTGGGTTAGCAGCGTGAGGGAGTGTCTGACTCTTACCGACTACAACCCATCATTTTCCTTCTTAAGCTCTCTATGTACCAGGGCCGCGGTAACTCTTTCGAAAAATCCCACGGCCCCGGCAAATGGTAGAGGTACGTAGGTTTTATTTAGGATATAGGTATTTCTTTTTACGTCACTGGAGTATAAAGAGGTTGGTGATGCCCACAAATAACTAAACAACTTTACCCAGATATCACGAAAGCAATGTAATAAATACACATCGAGTAGCTACTTACACTTGAGTGCAAAATAATGAACCCGATAAGGCTCTATCGTTTTATTGTACTCAGATAAGGTCGTAGTGTAATTATTTGTACTTCAACGAGTACTGATTGTCAATATTTTTGAGTAGCTCTGCTTTATTTCGTGATAAGGGGTCGGTTATTTTGATGCAAGTGTAATGTTGAAGTATGTTGTTTTTCATTAGATGAGTTATTTTTGTTGTTGTGGATGAGCACTATGATTTAATGAATGAAAAAGCTTGTATATGATAAAAAAAAAACTAAAATCGAAATAAACTTTCTTCAATTACTATAGGTCCTTTTTTATTCTGTAGATTATGTATTATTCTGTAGATTATGTAGATTATATACATAAGGAGTAATCTACAGAATACGGGATACAATCAACATATTTTATGGTAATCAAAACTGGCTCGTCAACCCAGTTATGATCACTTACCCATCAAAATAAAAGTTACAAGTAACATGCCAATTTGTAGAAACATAAATTGTTCTGTTATTACAGTTGAATCGTTATCATTTCAATGGAGCGAACAGTAAAAATAACAGGTCGCAAAAAATAAACAAAATAAAAAAAAGGTGGTGGACATTATTTTAAGACCAATTTAACACCAGTGATTTCCATACCTTCGCCTCATTTGAATTCCGAACACCTTCGAAATCGCGCCACATTTAAACAAACGCCAACGCAAAATCAGGAATTGACAAAAATTAAAAACATCTTCCAATTCCGACCAGTATTGACGAATCGAAGGCAAAATAGTCCACCTTGGTCGCAAAAAGGTCGTATTTAAGAGTTTTTATGTAGCCTTGTATGCAGGGCACGTAAGACAAATAGGCGATCCCTACAAATAGGCAGTTATGTTTACAAAACACGGTGAAATCGGTTTCCTTTGGTCATCAGTGTCTCGATAACGTTGCTGTGAACCTGTATCAATGTGAACAGCGAAATAAAATGGATATTTTTCAAATTGTGAGTAGACTATTAATATTTTAATGTCCTCATAAATTTTGTGGAGTGTCATTTCAATTTGTAGGAGATAATAGTATCTCTGTTTTATTAATTGCGGACATAGAATAATCATAGCTGTGTCCTTAGCCCTAGTTATAATTAAGGTATAGGCTCAGTTGTATAAGTAATTATTTTTCGACAATCTGATGCGGGTCCGAAATAAACCTCATTCATTTTGTTTCAGTTAGTCCTAGCATTATATCTACCACAAGTATTTACAAAATCGAAATCAAAGTCAAGGAAATACAAAGCGTCGTCCTCAGATGAGGACAGTATAGAGAACCTGCTGTATTATAAGGATTGTCAGCGTCAGGGTAAGCCGGAGACTACGACGACGGAACACGTACAGCTGAGGTACGATCCTCCACCCCCTCCTCCTCCTCCGAGACAGCCTGAGTGCCCCTTCCCCAAGATGTGTTGTGCCCTCACCTGCGGCAACGAGTGCGGGGGCAACCAGCCTTCATACGGCAGCAGGCAGATGGAGCCAATGAACGGCTACCAACCCATGCAGCCAATGCAATCCATGCCGCAGCCTCACCAACCAGGAATGGGAGCAGTACAACCTCAAATAATACGCAGAAAAAAGAAAATGAAATTCCCACCAGGCAAACTACCAGGTTCGTTACCAACCAGAAGAGATATGTCAGGGTTCACAAAAGAGAAGATTAAAAGCTTGATCGCTCAGGATCATGATATAAGGAAGATATTGAAGGACCTGGTGAGGGTCACGATGCAGAAGGTGGATCTGTTAGATATGATTAATTCGACCCCTGAGAATGTTCCCAAGACTGAGGATGATGGCAATGTGGTGTCTTCACCGGCACCGGTAGTTGCTATGGATGAATATGACGAATAAAACCTGTTCCTATTTTCTATTAAAAGTACGTATCTTTATGTTTTTTTTATTCTTCTGTTTACAATTTTCATCACATTAGAATAAGAGGAAGAACGTAGACACATCAATGATTTTTTTCAATGTAAGCGGCCAGATAAAGTTGTATTAAATATATTTTCGAGAGTTTGTTACCAGTTTGAAACTCCCGGAATTCTCACGTGGAATCAGAACAAAAATGGCCGCAACTGGAACTTTTGTTAACAATTATCATGCATTATCCTGTAGGAACGTCCATTTCTGTAATGCGATGCAAATTACCAACAAAATTCAAACGAAGCAAGAAACAATTCTAGATTTTATTTTTAGTTCCCTATTATCCAGATCAAAAGTAAAAATAAAACAGAAATCGAATTTTCTATTAAGGTTTTCAGTCTAATTAAACCAATTGGCATTTGAGAACAAATAAAACCAGCCAATTATGCAATTAAGACCGATTTTCATTCTATCGTACAACTCTTTGATTATTATTTGTCTACATTGAAAAAGAAAAATCTAAAACTAGCCGCGAAGCACGTTTCTGGACGAGAAAGAAAAAAAAGGGTGTATTTATTGTTCCTTTTTCAAATAGTCGATGGAGTTTGCAATCAATGAGGTCGGAGTACTAGCGGAATGAATGAATTTGGCTTGAAAATATAGTGGGAAATTCGAAATTCAACTTGGGAAAGAATAAATCATTTGGTTGATTCAAAGTCAAACATTTTGCCACCTACATATTGTTTACTTCTCTCTATTCCCATCAGCTAATGACAGCAGTGGAAAGTTTATTTAACATAGTATATAACCTATATAGGCGTAACTAACCTAGTTTAAGATTTACGGCCAGTTTCTTCATCAAAAGTTAAAGTTAAAGTAATATCTAAAGTAAAAGTAACGGTCAAATTCGTTTTTTCAAGGCTAAACTGACAGCAAAATTCATAGAAAAATTGAATTTAACCGTTACTTTTACTTTAGACATTACTTTAGCCATAACTTTAACTTTAACTTTTGATGAAGAAACTGGCCGTAAGTAACTAAAGATAGAAAGTAACTGAGGCGGTGGAAAGCATTCTTATAATAAATAGGGATTTTATTATTTCAATCTTTTAGCTAGGTACTATGCTTCAGCCTTCTAAGCTATATAGTAGAAGACAATTCTTGTTAGTTCATTTGCAGTGTTTATTTTAATAGATGAAAGTCCTATTCCAACTAGCTTATGAACACAGTCACCAGTAACATAGGTACTCGTAGGCCGACAAACTTAGGACTAAAATTTAAGTTATGGCTTAGCTTTAGTAAGAAGCCAAACCACCTGAAGTTGTACCTAAGTAGGTTCGTGCCACGGAGACTAAATATAGTGCCAAGAACAGTCTTGGAATGACACAGGTGAGTAACAGAGTAAAGTAGGAGAGGGTTTGAGAATTTTTGCTCTCACCGAAATGGCAGGCGCTTTATGTAGCTGTTAATACTTAATACTATAATACTTTAAGGTTAATTTTGAAAATCAATTTCTAAAACGTAGATAATTAAAGAAAAGTTTGAAACTGCCAAATAATACGTTGTTTATTTCTGTCTTAGTTTAGGTTGATAGCGATAGATGGCGTTGCAAGTATGAAGCTATTATGTGTAAGATCTGTTGTGTTTGAGGAAACCTTCCTACTTATTTACGAATAATATTTTTATAGTCATATAAATAATAATATTATTAATAAATATCCGGTAATAATAAATAACAGATCCTCGCGATAATAACCCGATTTCCATGGCAGTTGGTGTTTGGTTGCAAGTTGGTCACCATATGCGATCAATACGAATATCGGGGTAGTATGATGCACAGTTCAGGAAATCTGAAATGCAACGTTGAACACCGAATAGCCACTGCATGGCTAAAATCGCGAGAAGTAACTGGTGTGTCATGTGACAGAAGAATGCCGGTCAAGCTCAAAGGTTTGGTCTACAAAACCATCATACGTCCAGTAAACACGTATGGCAGTGAAACATGGGCTGTAACCAAAAAACACACCATCACTATCCACACCACATACATACCATCCAAGTTGCCGAAATGAAGATGTTAAGGTGGATATGTGGCGTCACTCGGCTCGACCGACCGGAACGTGATTTCGAAAGATATGAAGGAGTGCCTGGTGACCGAGAACGATGTGCGAAGAGCGAAGTGGAGAAGACAAATTAGGAAAGCTGACCCCACCACCATTTGGGATAAATAGCTGGGAAGAGAGAGAGATTAATAAATAAAAAAAAACTCGATCTATTTTCTTTTCCACTTGAAATGATTCTGAACTAACCTACTAATGAAAAACATGTAAAAAAAATTGCATGAGTATAATATATTAAATACATACATAATGTATTAAACCTTACAATCTAGACATACTTACCTACCTATTTATGTGATCGTGCCTTACATAAATGAAGGAACACACTACCCACTCACAGTGACAAATGATGACGTCATAATAGGAACATTTAGTTTCCTTTCAGATGCCGTTAGAATGTAGAGATATTTGGCCTTACTACAAAAACTTAAACATCTGTTGAACGCTTGTCTAAAAAAATGTCGCTGTTAAACGGACCTTATTTCAACGCCATAATCTGAAATTTTTTAGACAAGTGTTCAACAGACGTTTAAAAGTTTTTGTGGTACGGCGTATTGAGTGCCAGACCTAGTATAAAGGTCCCATTTTGTCGCCTAGCCACTGTTTAAGAAAATCTTTGAGGAAAATATTTTTTTTGTATGGTTGAAAGAATGTTACTTCTGAGAGGACGGCAGATATAAGAGTGTGGAAGAAGAAAACATGCAGCTACCACAAATTAAATTGGGATAACGGAAGGGAAGATATACAAAAACCAGATTAAGATTCAACGAACTTCCAGAAAAATAACGTTTTGTTCTAGAAGAAAAGCGTCTTACCACTATTGCAAGATATTTTTTTTTCTTAAAGTGGTAGTTAAGTAGAGTTTAGTCATTTGGTTAAAAACAAGGTCAGGAATCAGTTCACTTTCATATAAGGTGTGTATCACAAATAAATGATTTGATTTGAAGGTTTATCAATGAAGCTTAGCAAGCTTATATTTTATTTCAGCAGACCTGAATAATGATCAGCCCGTATGCTGTCGGTTACATATTTCAAATAACCGCGAGTTAAATAGTAACCTTCATTGGTAGCCTGTTTAATCAGTTAATATTGTGGTTAGTTTATTCCGGTTTGAAACGTGGGAGCTACACTTATGTTATTCATCTATGTTATTCTAATCACGTGCTAGAACAATACATCAGCACAGACACAATTACAAATATTTACTATAAAAAATAACTAGTAAAAATCCCTACAAATAATATAAATGCGAAAGTAACTCTGTCTGTTACGCTTTTAAGTCAAAACCACTGAACAGATTTTAATAAAATTTGGTACAGAGAGTTTTGGTAGAGAGAGTTGACATTGAGAAAGAACATAGGATAGTTTTTACCCCGGACTTTTGATGAATGCTCTTGGAAATGCGATATAACCGAACTCAACGTGGGCGAAGTAAACTATAAAAATTAATTAGTAAAAAAGCTTCTAAAACTAAAAATCGTCAAAAAATTCGTCCCCATCACTGTCAACTGGGAGCGTGCCCAAGAGGCTGGCAGCATTACCTCGTTGGATCGCCATGCTAATACTTTGTCCAAGGTGACCAGCCTTATGGTCACGTAAAGCTTCAACCAGCCGCCTAGATAGATCTTTAAACAGGTTGGCATTCGGACCCGGGAGTTTCAACCCCAAACGGTTAGAATTACACCATTCTAATCACGTGCCTGATTTCACTGGCCCAGTAATTGTGGTCTTAAGTGTAGGCCGATGAACTTTTGTTTAAAATCGTGCCGCGGATTTTGTTCAATTTATTGGATTAAAATTGGGACGATTTTGCGGTATTTTTTTGATGATTTTTGATTGAAATTGAAGCCATTTTTCATTCCTACTGAAAGGGTGTAAGCATCCTATTTACGTTCATTCAAAATCTATGTGTGGAAATTAGTTCGATCGGAACACATGCAAAATTGCGGGTGGAAGCTAGTAGGTAGGTACTTATTATTTACTTGTCCAAAAACTTTAAATGTAACCACTACGTTATTTATCATTTACCAAAAAGTTTTATACAAGAACAGTCAAAATACGCTGGTTCAGTAAAATAACATCAGAATTTCTGTAAAAATACACTGTTTGCAAAAATTCTTACCTTCTGTGTTGTTTCGTGTAATCTCAAACATATTCTAGCAAACAGTGTGCAGTGGGAATTAAAAACTCAAAAAGATTTGTGTACTCTTTAAAATTAGATGTATTTTGTTAATTCTAAAATATTCTAATTTGTTTTCAATTTTTACAGGGGTTTTTTAGTACCAGAACATGATTTAAATTGGGCCTAGGATTCCACACACACCTACTCTTTAAACATGGGGTTTAAAAAAATACACAATCAGTTGTCAGTAAGCGTCTACCAGTATTTTGTGAGATCTAATATCGTTTAGGTTCACTTTTCTGAGAGTTATAAGGGGAAACTGTAATGTTTCATGATATTCAAATGCATCTCATCTATAGGTAGAGTAGTTTTTTAGCGAACCTTATCTCTTCCTAACCACGATACGTAAGTTATAAATTAATCTTCTATCGTAATACTCCATTACAAATAACATTTCAGCCAAAGAACAGTTTAATCTAGTAGTTAATGTAAATGTTTTAATTCAGCCGACCCTCTGGCCCGGTCGGCAAAAACAAGGCCTCACTGATTGCTATGAGTAGGCTGTATGAAATAAATGAATATATTCATTCCCATTGTGTATATGTTACATTACATGTTCTGAGTGGGTTCACCCACGTCTTTACTCGGGTAAAAAGTAACGTCATCATCCTCCGAGCCTTTTTCCCAATCATGTTGGGGTCGGCTTCCAGTCTAACCGGATTCAGCTGAGTACCAGTGCTTTACAAGAAGCGACTGCCTATCTGACCTCCTCAACCCAGTTACCCGGGCAACCCGATACCCCTTGGTTAGACTGGTGTCAGACTTACTGGCTTCTGACTACCCGTAACGACTGCCAAGGATGTTCAATGACAGCCGGGACCTACAGTTTAACGTGCCATCCGAAACACAGCCAATGGTGTCTAAGATATACTTAGAAAGTACATACAGACTTAGAAAAGTTGCATTGGTACTTGCCTGACCTGGGATCGAACCCGCGCCCTCATACTTGAGAGATTGGTCCTTTACCCACTAGGCCACCACGACTCGTACGGGTAAAAACGGGTAAAAAGTAACGTATATGTGTATTAAAGATTTGAATCGGTTCAGTAGTTTTGGCGTAAAAGCGCGACAGACAGAGTTACGACCTATGTAATAAATTATAACATTAAATTAAAGATTGTTGATTTATCTTGTTTTGTAATTCTATATTGATTTAAGTTGATGTGTTTTTTTTTTTAATTTAATGTCCTGTTTGAGAAATAAACCATACTTTCTTTTGCTTAATTACAATAAAACCATGTAGTTTGTGACTCATTTGTTTGTGATTTAAGTATTTACCACAAAAATTGAGTTATCAGCCAATTGTGTAATATTTTTTGAAATCGTCCCAGACATGATTAAATCATATTCCTCATTAAAAAAAAACGTTTTCTAAGTCATAAAACAAAAAACAAGCATGGCGCTACATAATGCTACGAGCGCTACGCGGCTACGACTACTCAGTAATCAGTGCTACGCGCTACACACGAGCACCAACTCAGTAATTACAACTAGTTGAGTGCTTCCTAGTGTAATAAAGTGGTAAAAACTACCCACAATCAACTGATTGCACGTTTTAATAACTTCGCTTCAAGTTTGGGTGTGATAAGGACGAATGTATGTCTGTGTAGTGTTGTCTCTTTTCGCCGCTGAGGTTGAAATCTGTGTTGCGAGTGGTCGTTCTACGTTGGGCGGGAACGTAGATTAAGTGAATGTATAGATGTGGTATTTTTTCGTAACTTTTTAAGTTTTCTTTATTTTTGTTTTGTAGATTATTATTGTGAATGCCTTGGGGTTATTATTTTGATTAGTGTTATCTTTTGACATGAAAAACTTATAGCACCAAAATAACGAATAGTTTTTAGAATTAAAAAAAATAAATAGTATAGTAAGTGAAGCTTTTATTTTATCTCAGTACTTATCAATATTGAAATAGAACTGAACTACTAAATTATTTATATTTTACTAACTCATGAGGCAACCTCTACGTACGTACGTAGATTTGTACATATTTTTTAACCAACTAAAGGTTTTTTTTGCATTCAAATTTAACAAAGGCATATATCGTCTAAGCCTTCCTACAAATTAATCAAATTAATTTAATTTCCCAAAAAAAATAATCTAACTCACTCACCATGACTCACTCTCACACACACACTACCAATACACATTCAACAAAACAAATGAAAACTTTTTGATAGAACCTGCTTACGTCACTCATCCCACGCAGTTCCAGTCTACGCTGTCACAGGTCTATGGTCGCTGTTTAAAAGCGCGGGCACTTTCCCGCCCAAGCGCATTCCATCGTTACACTTTAGGGGCATAGGCCATGCACTGATCGTATAAAGTACAAGACCTAGTGTTGTTACAACGAGAAAAGCAACCCAATAAAGGTAAGTCTTTACGTTCTATTTTTAAAAAAATTTTGGATTTTTTTTCGTCTTTTCGAAGTTCGAAATTTGAAAATCATTTGTGATTGAATTTTTTTTTGCTGCAAGAAATTACGTGAAAACTCTTTTTTACGTTTTGGATGATAGGTTTAGTTATATAATAGTTTTGGTGAAGAATAAAGTTTACGACGACTTTTTAGAAAGTTTTAAACTAAAGCAAAAGTGAAAATAGATTTTTAAAGTTGCCTACAATTGTACCATTGGTAAAATACTTTTCCTAAATTATAATTTCACACAAAAGAAAACTGTAAGAGACCATATTTTCAAAAAACATATAATAATTTATTTTATTTTCTCATATTCAATTTTATGCAATATCTAACTGAATAACTTTTCTCGTATATATTGATTTCCTTTAGAATAAATATCTATAACATTTCCTAAGCGTTTAATCGCGCACGTGTCGAGCACCCACATTTTACGAGCTTATCCTTATAACACGCATCCAGTTTAATAGACATTATCTTATTACATTTATATTATATATTTTTCCTTAACAAAACGTTCTATTTCAATAAGAAAATACGAAGAAAATAATTGATTGGTCAAAATAAATAAAATGCAACTTTTAATCATCGTCATTATTTTCTCTTTATTACATTTAAAAACGTTTTTTTCATAATTGAGATTCATCATAAGTTGATGTACAAAGGCGAGCTTTACCCAGATATAGGTTCCCTTACAGCAAACCTTAAAGTGACAGAGAGCGAAGGAAATCAAATTATAAAAAAAAATTATTATCATCAGCGTTTTTTGTGTCCCACTGCCAGGTAAAGACCTCTTTTCACACAGAGAGTATTACAATTCAATGAGTGCTATATCACACCTTTTTACTTCAACAAAGGTTGCCAAATTGAGCAAAATATAGTAAAATTCTTCCTACAATAGTATTTTGACGTAAAAAACAATAACTTTCATGTCCGGCACACAATTAGTACACGAATTTAATATTATGAACATTATGGAAGCAACAGTTGTCCGTTGTAAGAGCTCTCGTCCTTCCCAAATTGTCAAAGAAAGTAATTTTATATTAAAATCTACGATTATGAAAGCTAATTTAATTCAGTACTTAAGGACTGTTAATATTATAAGTACTTACTTTCTTACTAAAAATTTAAATGTCAAAGTTATTTGGAAAAGCAAAAGCAAATGAAAAAAATGGAACGCCAAGATTTTTATACTTAATTTGCGCACATTCTACCACACAAGGTATCTGTCTATAAGTTTATTATTACAATACTGCAGGTTAAACATATATGTGAATAATAAGATATTATTCATATTTTTAGTTACTCAAGAAAAGCATTGACAAACTTAAATTTACGTTTACTGAAATAATAGCAAAGCGTTTGAAAATAATGAAAATCCAATATTAACATTTAAACATCCCATAAATATTGAAATTTATTCGAACTTACGTATAGACAATGACGAAAAGACAATTTAAATAATGAAGGTATTCTATATAGACAAGACCAATGGTTACAACCGATACTTATATTAAAAGCTGAAAAATATATAGAATATAATAAAAAAATATATGTAGAAAAAAAAACTTTCAAGTTTTAGATAGTCCACCTATGGAGAAAATATTTTTTATCTAGGTGTGGGAATTAGCTTTCTTGGGATGCGAGCGTAACTGAAAGTTACATCTTCATATTATTTATGCAATATTCATTTTTAATATACAAATTTCTTACAAAGAGTGTGTCCATTAAGCCGGCTTTCACTATGGAATATAAAATAAAATATATTACATCCCAAACTATTTTTTCAAAATGTATGACGAGCGATCTCAGGATGTGCATATTATATCCCATAGTGAAAAGCCGGCTTTAGACCAATTTTTTGCAACCGTGCAACTAGTGCGACGTTTCATAAGAGCCTATTTGAAATAAAGACATTTATTTATTTATTTATTTATTTATTTATTTATTTATTTACTAGAAGGAGAATCAACAGCTGACATTTGACTTTGATATTCAGTATCTTCTTTTAGATAATAACTAAACTATCATTTAGTTCTGTTAGTTCTATAATTAAGTTCAACTGATTGTAGGCGTATTATTTTAATATTGAAGTTAGTTGTAACAGTTAAGTCGTTAAAAGTCATAGTACAATGGATCCCCTTATCTCATACTCTATAAAGGAAGGAGTTATTATTGTTACTGACTAGTGGAAGGGTTAATAGTGGTTTTAGAACACATTAGAATATAATTAAGTATAAAAGCTTAAATAAAATAGTATGCTGATAAAAATATTCGAATATTACAAGTGATTGTTGTGTTTTATAACAATTATATTAAGCCATATTTAAGTCGATTTGTTTTTTTTTTTTAAATTTAAGTTATGGTATGAAACAAAAACATACAACAATTATGTAAAATACCTAAAAATAAAAAAAAATCATAATACAAACAATTGAAAAAATATATACGCGGTCGAATTGAGAACCTCCTTTTCTTGGAAAGTTAGCTAAAAAAGGTTCCGATATTTTTATCAAATACAAACTCCACCTTTTAAGATTTATTTTTCAAAAACCTTCTCCCGTTTCCACCCGTACCTTGCAACAAAGACATAGCAACATAACAATATAATATAATTAGTTTGTCCATATCGTAAGCTGTAACACAATGCTATATTGCAACGTGCAACACAACATGACACGCAGCTGCGTTTTATGCGCGTTCCGTTTTATGCATAATGCGTTACGCGACACAAAACGTGGAGAGTATTTTTAGATATTGATATGGCTTTGTTTTCTTATGAGGAACTCGAAAATACGAGAAAATAGCTCTTTTTAATAAAATAACTTATACTTCCATGTAATTTTGGTTTCTCAATCACTTATCTATAAAAATGAGTTTTAGTTGAGAACCTCTTTATTTTTTGTAGTTGGCTGAAATAAAAGTATTTCTATAGTAAAAAAAATTGGTTTTAACATGTAGTTTGCACTTGTTGCCTTAGGAACTAAGTAGAGTTTTTTAAAATATTCACTGAACTTAGATTTTTCCTACAAGCATAAGAAGCCAGGGAATTGAAAATCCCCTTCATTTTTAGAGGTCAAAAACATCGTGAATTTTACAAAAAACACCTGCTTGATACTCTCTTACGCAGCTATTTATCTACATAACTTTATTATTCACGAAAAGCGGAACTATTCCCCATACGATATAACAAATTTGGAGGCAGTCGTTTGAAAAGATTTATAGGGGGAAAAGGCAGAAAACACCTTACAAAACTCATAACATTAATTTAACAAGCATTATTTATTTACGTAGTTCTTTTACGAAGTTCCAAAGCTTACCAAAAAAACAGAGGCTGTCTATATAATTTTGTAGGTATTAGACAAAATAGTCGGTCGTCAGTTGACCCGATGGTTTGCAATTTTTAAGAAAATCTTGATTCCAATCAAAGTTTTCAGTTGGTCTGATACCGGCTATATACCTGAGCTTTAACAGTAATTCAGTTTTGTAATGTGCATGTTACCATTTATTTTCATATTGATATATGAGCCCAAAACCGACTAAAAGTCTGCAGTGGGTACTCCTAAAAAAGCATAGAATTATTAATCAAATAAACAAAAAATCCTAAACCTACTTAAAGTTTTCCAATAATTCAAATAGCGTGTTATTTCTATGTAATGATTTAGTTTTTTCCCAAAGGATCAAAGTTGGTAAGAAACTAATTTTGGTACTTGGCTGTTTATTCGTACTTTTGGAAACAATGCTTCGTTTGAACTTCTATTGGGACTGGATTTGTGTTCGCTTGGTCACCTGTCACACATTTTCGTTAAAGCATAGTGGAGCTGTTTGTGGGAGAATTCGTCTGAGGAACTGGGTAGACTATCACATAATACATATATAGCTCGTATACATAATAATGTAGAATCACATATCTATCTCGTCGTATTTAGTAGAATACCAATGTTAAGTTGACTTTATTAAAAAAACTACATAACTTCGTAATAATCATATTTATGTAAGCTAAACCAGAAACCTAACAACGCAGGTTCAAGGCATAAGTGTACTCTTCTGGTGGCAGGCCTTTTGACCGTGTATCCATGGGATTGTTTGAACGAATTACCCTAATAACGTTTTGGCCCTGGTACATAACGAACTTCAGAAGACTCCATTCCCTTCTGCCCCACTGATAGCTGATGGGGTCATTTGATTATGACCTAAAAAAACTGGTGTTTTGGTAAAATAACCAAGGCTTGGTCATTCATCCATCAAATCGCAGTTTAACTAAATAAAGTTCAAATAATTCACTGAGTAACTCTGAGGGAGAATTCTCAGCACGTAACAATACTCAACCACATTTTGTCACTCCAATATGTACGAGAAATCAATACTGTAAGAAATATTTCAATAATTTCCGCCGTGGGTTTCAAGTTTATATTGTTTTGATAGGTGGGGGAAGTTTTGAAGTGTGCCCGTCAAAACTTCAAAGTGATAAATGGCTTGAAATTATAATCATTGTAATTGATAAATGTCATCGATATTAGCTAACTAGTTAATAATTTAATTACATTTTTAGTCAACAATGTTATGTTGGTTTAGTTCAATGAACTAATTACAAAATATAAGGAAAAACTAGAGTATTTCCCTTAAAAGAGGCTGATTTGCAAAAGTTATGTTAATGCATGAGACTTCCCTATTATAAAATGAGACCATGCACTTCAGAAAGAGTGTTAGTAGGCTTAGTTTAAGCTGATAATTATAATTGCTAGCTTAATTTAACTTAAACATGAATACAAAATATTTTCACGAAACAAAGACATTACTAATACAGTAAACAAAAAAATGTTTACCGACTTCCCAAAAAAGAGGAGGTTCACAATTCGTCAAGATTTTTTTTATAGGCCACCGTAAAAAGTTGACGTAACAGTATTATTTTACAAAAGTAGTATGTCAGGACGTAGGTATGTCATGTAATACTTATGCGGTTATGCAGATTATCACACCTTAAAATAAATAAAAAAACATAAAAAATGTTTCAGTTCATCATATAAAAATAAGTGAATTCGATGTAAATAGATTGCGTCGCGTTCCTACACAATATCTTTAAGTGCCGCGCGATACGTAATCATAAACTGATGAAGATTTTTTACGAGAACATAAAACTGATTGAAACGCTTATTTTTATATATCACTGGCTTTTTTCGGATTCATAGATTTTTATTTTATTTTATTTTTGGTATAAATATGAAAAAAAAATCAGAACAGTTTGGAAAAAAGATCTAACACGTATCTGTGATTTAAGAGTAGTCAATATGATAAATAATTGCGAAATATCGAGTCATCAGACGCTATAAAGTGACTTTTCATTCTCAAAGAGGGAGGTTCTCAATTAGGTTTTTTTCAAATATCGTACCATTTCTTAATTTATATAATTAATTCAGCCTCAAAGGGCATTAATACTATAATTACTCGTTTAGTATTAATGTGCTAATAAATCTATTTTCTATTACCTAATCTGGGTTGTCCTCCAACCAATTAACGGGTTGATATAATATTATAAACCTTGCATTATTAATGCATGCAAACATTAAACATTATGCATTCGAATAACCGACCATACTAGTTGGCATGTTGATAAGCTCAGGAATTGTAAAAAGGAAAGAGAATGTTCTTAATTAATTTATAGCGAAAATAAATTCATTCACATACCATAAATGTGGAATAGCAAGGTAAACTATGGTAACCCTATATTTCCCCGTTCTGAGTCACATGAAAGAGCTTTCACCAATTCAATGTGCCTTAACACGGAGGCACTACTAGATGGATAGATGGTCACATATCTACGGATTGACAGCCTCAAGAATTGCTTAAACTGCTCTTATCATCGATCGTTAGTAATGTAATCTGCCAACTCCTGCTTGCAATGTTTTGTAGATTTTCGCAAGAGATAATTTTATTTCCAACAGCAAATGGAATAAAATATTAGTATCTAGACTCATTACAATAAAATATAGGTATTGGGTAGGCATTAAATGTAATAAATAGTAATTAGTTAAATTATAATTGGGTAAACCTCGTAAAAGCAGATAAATTGGCAAACACAGATCCTAATTTGCTAGGCAGAGGTCTTCTAACACAAAGAGGGTTTCAAATATGATTATGACGAAAATATTGTTGATCGAGACGTTCTCCTCCTGATTTAAGTTGGAGGTAGGTTACGATATCATTATCTTTCTAGCCAAATATGTTGTGTTCGGCTTTCACTAGATGTAGCGGCGTACCGGGATTTGACACGAAGCGACTGCCTATCCGACCTCCTAAACCTGGTTACGTGGGGTTTGGCTTCTGTCCTACCAGGAAAGACTGACAAAGAAGTTAAAATTAGCTTAATTACAATATATACAAAAATGTGACAGCTAATCTTAATAGCAACCGTTTCATAATGTTGTTAACTTATTAGAGTTCTATTCTATCAAGTCTATTACTCTATTGGTCAACTCTACTAACTTTCAGTCGATAAAGACTTTGTATTAAGTTTTGTGATTAAAATAAAATCTTCTTTGAAACTTCCAACTATTGAGATCTTAACAGCAATGATTGCTTTTAAGTAATTATAACAAATTAATACCGGTTAGTAGGTAACTTTATTGTGTACTTTCCATAAAATGTTGTTTATAAATATTCATATTTAGTTACAATGGCTCATATATTATAGCTAGGATTTTATTATAGCAATCGTAGACCCTGTAAGCCATACCAGTACCACTTCAGACAATTCGTGTAGACTTATTTACTGAAATCCATTCCAACTCCAAAATATAAAGGAGTAGGTACCGATTATAATTATCTTTATCACCCAAAAGCAGGTTGTCAGTAGGTAATAGAAATGGTGGACAACTAAGACCAAACTGAAGGAGTACTGAACTATATATTTCCAACAAAATAAAATTAAGCTGTGAAACCTTTTTAAACCTGTACTTTTTAAGATTCACACGATACGCAGTTAGCTGAAGTGAAATATATAAAGCAGGAACAAACGTGAATCGGATTGTCCGTCATTTTCCGTGTGTCCGATAATCCTCCACTCTTTACCGTCAAAGGAAGCAAATCTCGTTGGGTATACCCGTCCAATCAGTATTGTTGAGTTGTATACAAGTTGTGCTGTTGGAATCAAAATTCATACGAGTAAGGGCGTTTAAATGCGACGCGACACACTTCGCGCGGCAAAAAAACCGGTCGCGTGGGTCCAGGCGTTTTCATTGAAACGCTACTTTGTCATTTTTTGGTGACACCAGTACGATCCGGTCCATTGTCCCGCGGAAAATCTAGCGGATTAGTTTGAAAACGCTATATCTATAAATAGTACATTAGTAGGTACCTGCTATATAATCGCGTGTGTATGTTTTTTTTTAAATATGTAATTAAACTTTTAAAAGATTTTAAATTCACATATGATTGAAGATACATTTATCCGTACCCAAGAATTATTCATAACTTTCGCATTCGCGGAAGACACTGTTCCTTTATGTTGTGACATATTGAAGATCCTCATAAAAAGTCGTGGTGGCCTAGTGGGTAAAGGACCAACCTCTCAAGTATGAGGGCGCGGGTTCGATCCCAGGTCAGGCAAGTACCAATGCAACTTTTCTAAGTTTGTATGTACTTTCTAAGTATATCTTAGACACCATGGACTGTGTTTCGGATGGCACGTTAAACTGTAGGTCCCGGCTGTCATTGAACATCCTTGGCAGTCGTTACGGGTAGTCAGAAGCCAGTAAGTCTGACACCAGTCTAACCAAGGGGTATCGGGTTGCCCGGGTAACTGGGTTGAGGAGGTCAGATAGGCAGTCGCTTCTTGTAAAGCACTGGTACTCAGCTGAAACCGGTTAGACTGGAAGCCGACCCCAACATGATTGGGAAAAGGCTCGGGAGATGATGATATTGAAGATCCTCATACACAAAGTAGTTATCTAAATCTATAGAAACTAAAGTTATTAACGAGTATAAGGCAACTGTTAAGAGAAGTTTTAACTGTGAAAACTTTTGACATTGTATGGTTAAATTTTGCCTTTCATGGTTACGCATGTCACAACCCCTTAGTATATCTATAGAGTATTATGTATTTCCAATATACACCACTATTTTTTAATTAGTGCAAATACTTAAAGGGCTTATTTAAAAAGTTCTTAGTATTATCTATGCAAAGTTTCAAAAACTAATATTCATAATCAGCAAAGTTATTAGCGATAAGTTATATCCAAAAATGTCACTCAATTCATGGAAACATTGTACAGGTAATTCCAAGTCATTCATAGTAGTATTCATTAAGCATATTCTGTCGCTCTCGCATTCGCGTGCTCTCGCTCGAACTTGCCCCCTTGATTCAATTATGAATTTACCAAATAAGACAAATTTTCCTGGACAATTTTGGGATTTCGTTTTTTTTAGTTTTGATTACGCAAATATGATCAGTAACGGGTACAGATAGAGCCCCATTTTTTTGTGTACTAATTGAAAAATAGTGGTGTATACTCGCTCCATGTGAAACACTGATACCTATTTACTTAGTTGTTGTCAGGAAGATCGGAAGCCAACCTTAACATATTAAAAGGATATGACGATGAGAATTCGATTTTAAGTTGAAATAAAAATATCGCATAGTTCTTAATGTACTAAAAAACCTTTTTAAAACTGCCGTTTTTGAAAAGTCAATTTTATTTTTCTCGTAGCAAAGATTACTCAGTTGCAACGGTGTGAGGGCTGCTAGATATAAATAATGATAAGAATAAAATTGAAGATTTTCTGTGGAAGCCAGGTAATGTGATTACATAGCGAAACGTTTTTGAATCTTTTGTAAGATAACAAGAACTGCCTAATTCCGAACTCTTCCGAATACCTCGTTTCAGTACAATTTCTTCCATTTATTTTTGATAGTTAATAATTGAGGAAATTAAATGCCATTAAGTCGAAGTTGGGTATACACGTAGAGGAGTCTTGTCTTTATTATTTTGACAGTTTTAAACAAATTTTCGACATAGTGGGTCACTCATGTCTTTGGCTGATACATGTTCAAAGTTCGACAGGTTTTTCTGATATAAGACACACACCCGATCACTTCGGCTGTTAAAACAAAGTAATAAAAATACTGTCTATAAGCATAACGGATCCTGTTAAGAAGTTACAATCAAACGCTGTCAAGCGTTACCCGCGTCCGAAAACAATATAAGTGCTATAAACTGCCGTTAACTGAATTAATAACTTATGTGCCGCTTAACTAACTTGCTGATCTATTGGGTTACGTGTGGTTTGCTTCATAGAATTGTGTTAAAACTTGTAGACACGTGGTAAGGGGTTTGTGTATAAAAGGTGCAATCTTGAAAAGACCTTGGAAAGCCTTCTCTGTAGCAGATTGTTCTATTTTCAAAAATTAACATGGTTTAGATACAAAAGAGGTTATTTTAAAAGCAGATCTTACATCACGCTGGCCACAGAGTATCTAGCTCAGATGATTGTCCATTGAAGGCAAAGCTGCAAAACAATTATAAGTCTTATAATTGTTTTACAGCTTTGGCTTCAATCTTAACTTAAATATCTTAACGTAAATCATATTTTTACATTACTAGTCAAAAAACCTGCATTAGCAAACCTATTTCAGTATTACAAACCCGTACTAGAAATACGATTTCAGTTATTTCTCAAGCTGAGCTGGATTCGCAAATAGACTAAACAACGCCTGAACAGATACGCAAACGATAAAATCAATTCAACGGCAAAATGCATCGGACTACTAGAGAATTCAGGACAGACGCACCACCACAAATCACATTGTCGCTACTGGGCATTATCCATTATATCTTGACCTCTCATTCACTCAACTGCACGAACATTGGACACAGCAAGGGGCGAAGAGAGAGTCCAACTTATACTGGACATGATCAACCACCCGTCCATTATATGCTGACCTCTCATTGTTTTATCCCCGGGAACATTGTTCAAGGTGAGAGGTAAAGACGGAGTTCAAGATACAGTGGTCACGGTAACAGTGTCTACGGACGTCCGGTTATGTGTAACTAAGTTGTTTTCCCGGTGGGAATGGTCTGATTACGTTTAGCTGTGGATCGCTTGGCCGGTATTTGTCGGTTTGCCGACTGTTATGCGGAAGAGATAGAATTGTGTGAAACTGAACGTTATGGTCGCTCATTCGAAAAAAGAACTCTGAATTTAAAAAAAGTTTGTGAAAATAAGTTTTCTTTCTTTAAGGCCTAATGGTCTTCAATTTGAGGCGTCTATCGCATTTTACCCGCATACTTCACGTAATCCGGATATCACCGGTTATCCTCCAAAGTCCTTGACCAGAAAGATCCGCCTCTATTAAGAGAAAATGTTCTTCTAAAACAACCGATGGGATTTTACAATAAATTATGATTTCTTACATAGCTACTTATAGGTTTTTTCATACTGTACAAGTTTTACCAATTCGTATTTGACCGGCGTTTTATCGACTAATGTGTCGTTAAGAAATGGCGATAACGTGGGCGCGCATTATAATGCAATTTGTAACAGTTATTAATAAGGAGTTTCTGAGAAGGGGGGAAAGTCTTTCAAGTGATCGATCTATGAAAAATTATTTAATGTAGCTACTAAACAAATCTTTATTATTGAGCGAAACACAACCCCAATCCAACAGTGGATGAATCTTTAAATCGTATAAGGTTGGGCGTTTAGAGAAACACAACTCCTTAAGAGTAACCATTTATTACTGAATCCCCTATGAAATGATACATGATTTAATAGGATGGATAGACATGCACACAAAGGTAATAGGTATTCATACATACACCACAATCGGTTCAATACCTAGTTTTGGTGCCTTCGGGCTACAAACGGACAAAAATATTTCATCTCTATATTAGTAGATTCACGTAATCCACGTGCAGTTGACAGCTGTCAATTTTCAAAGGAAAATACCATTTTTTGTACTGACTGACAGGATTGTCAGTAGCATCAAAAAACAGTTAGAGCATACGTAAGCTACTTACTTACTTAAAATATTATTGCAAAATCGGTTCAATAACCTTTACAAAACGTTCGAATATTCGAATCGCATCTGAATATTTAAATTAGTGTTCCTATTTTAAAATGCGCCAGTTCGTCGAGAAAAGCGTCTACGTTGCTATCTTACCGAATTTGTTTATGTATTCAGGGCTTTAATTACAGAGTGCCCAGTGTATTTTGACATTAATGTACCTACCTACTTTTTGTAGTAATTATGTTTTATTCTGTTTGATATTACTTATGTTTTGTAACTAATATCATAGGTGTTGTTCGGCGTTTCTTCTCAGGGATCAGTCAGTTAGGAAATGCCGACCCCAGGGTTTTTAAAATGCCGTGTAAAAGTGATGTGATGTCCAACTTGCAAAATAAATGATTTCATTTAATTTCCTTGTTCTTATAACACCTATTCCTTTGCCACCTTAATAAGTTAAACTTTAAGCTGATAAAGTATTGTTTTAAGATATGGAAAAGGGTACTTATTTTAAATCGCCTACAAAAGAAGTTTTTCCTTTTTCGAACCAAGATTTAATAAAAAGAATATTGGATGAATTTGGAACTTCCACCATTTTTTAAGAAATTCAGTTAAAAGTTACCAAGTTTCATACAATCCTAAAATAAAACGGCGATTTCCTTTGATTGTAATTATTAATGTTGCTTATTATTATTATTTGGCGAAACCAGAAGCTTCAAAGCCACTGAAAAGTATTTGTAAAGATTCCGGGTGTTGCCAACAAATAAAACAAAGGACGTAACGTTTTGTGAATAATTAGCACCATTGAGTTTTGACAAAAAAATCGGTTGCTAAGATGTAGCGTTAAAAATAGTTTCAATGTTTTTTAACAGACCATAAATATAGTCAAAAATACGATATATTTCCGAATAAAAAACACTCTAAAAATAATTTAAAAATACTTATAAATTAGATATTTTTTCTTCTTACCTATGTGAGTGACCAAGTAATGTGATTTTATTTTAATTTGTTGCAGAAACAAAAATGGCCCAGATGTACCTAGCTGTCACCATCGTAGCCCTGCTGGCAATCTCACACGGTGTCACCGCGAAACGTAAGTTTTTACATAACTATATGGTTAAGCATTAAATAAGTTTTATTTTACAAATTAATTTATAGCAAATAAAAAAATAGTTTGTTATACATACATTTTACTTTCTATCACTTTTGATCTATCTACGTCATCATAAGTCTGTGTTAGGTAGTCAACTACAAACTTAGCATTCATCCTTCAACAATTATAGTAAGTTCAACTCAGTCGTGCGCGCGGCCCTATGTGTGGGTAACCCTTGTACATATACAGTGACTTTGTGTGCGTGACAAGAGGTACAGTCGGGTACAAATACAGTTATTTAGGGGTTGTATACGGCTGTTTAAAGTACAGTTATTACGTAATTTAGTTTATTTATTTATAATGATTCTGTATCGCTACTTGAAAAATCAAATGATGAATTTTCGGATTCGCTACTTTCACCAATGTTAATTATAAATTCTGACTCCATGTCAAAATGGCTATAGTATTCTTCTTTTTTCTTTTGTACATGTCGACAAGTATTACCCAACATCCCTTCATCAATTTGACTTAAACGTTCATTTATGAGTTTCATTATTTCCGTCTTATTTTGGTCGACATTATGCGAAGCAATATATTTTTTTTAAATTCCCCACATATTTTGTTTCCATTATTATACTAAATTATAGGTCTTTTACATTCTTAGTCCACACATTTATTTATTGTCCGCGTACCCCGAGCTAGAAAATATGTAAGGAGTATTTAATTCATCTTAGATATTTCACTTCATTTATTTCTTAGATACTGTCAATGTCAATTTGAAAAGCCGTATGAGAAAATAATGATAAACTGTAAAATGTAATAATAAAAAGCTTTGAATGTTGTTTCATTTTTTTGAAACGCTACCTGACTCCTTAAAACATTTTCTCCGTGAAGAACTAGACATTTTCGTAAACGACTGTACCCATAACAAAAAGCGATGAGAACACGTCATGCTCGGACGACGTCACTGTCACACGAATGAAAGTTGTATATTTACAAGCCGACGCACACATAAGGCCGCGCGCAAATCTGAGTTGAACTATCTATACTACAACTTTATTAGGCAGACCACAGAACTAATAATATATAGACAAGTTACACCATGAATTTGCATACCTACTTCAGGAAACTTAAACTTCAAACAACAACCTACGTATGATTACTTTGTAATTGTAATACTAGGCCGTTAGAAACTTGGAATAAACAATTTGTGTTTATTCGTACCTACCGATCACCACTGAACTTTACTGTTTAACTTGGCCCAACTTCGTTAAACTTGCTGTAAGTTAAGGCCTAAGATCCGGTACAAATGTGTAGGACTCAGAATAAACTCGGTTAGTGTTGTAATTGTTACAGTTAAGAGCATTTTCTGTTGATTTAAAACGTAAATGTACGCAAAATCATCAATAAGCAGCAATAAATAAAACTAACCAAAGACCGTGTTTCGGAGTTAACGATTAACTATAGGTCCTGGCTATCATTTGAATATCGTCACGGGTAGCCAGTAAGTCTGTTAACCGGTCTTATCTAGAGGTGTATTAGTTTGACCGGGTAATTGGATTGAGGAGGTCAGATAAGCAGTCGCTCGATTCCAAACATAGTTGGGAAAATGCACTTTTATTTTTGATGAAGGTTTTAAAACGCAGACAAACTTACACAAAAATATTGTATTTGATACCAATTTAATAAAAAAATATTTGTAAGTCACAGGTATTTTAAGCAATTTTCTTTTGCTTTTTATTGTTTATAAATTGTATACTTCTACTAATTATAGCATTAACGTTGTTATATTACTATCTCTACAGATATCTCTAAATGTATATTAATAAATCTGTTTGATAAAACTACTAATTAAAATATTAGACACGGTCTGTTGATTTAACTTATGTAAATATGAATACTTGAAATAATATTAAGGTTTCGCAAATGAATTCAATTATTTACTTTAATGTTTAATTTTATATTTTAGTGAAAACTTAAATTAATCTCTAAATATATTTGGATTAAACTACGATTTTAATGCGTTTTGTAAACATAGTTATTTACTACTTTATTCTAAAACGCATTTTTTTAAAATCATAAAAAAAAATCGGTAAAAAGACTAAAAACTCAACCTAAATAATACTTATTACTTAAACTATTCTAATACTCATTTGATTGGGTTATAAACTCAGTACAACAACATATTGGCAAAATGATATAAGACTATATTTTTTCAAAACAAAAACCAAGTAAACGGATAAAAATGAAAAAAAAAAAAAACAAACCGAGACAAATAAAATAAAAAAATGAAAATAAAATAAAATATGACACTCATATGTCAACGACACTATGTAATTTGCAGTGGATGGGATTACACCATAAATGAGCGAAGTTCCTCATCCTCTATGGGGCCCAGGGGACCTAGACAATTTCCTTCAAAATACACCTTTTTGTTTTTATTTTTGGGGAAAGAAAATTTCTTTTTCAAAGAATCATCATCAACCTTTTAATCGTCCCACTGCTGGACTCCACTCTGGCCTCCTCTCACACAGAGAAGAGCGTTAATCACTACCCTCGTTCAATGCGGGTTAGTGATTTCAAACTTCATAAGTCTAGTTTTCTTCGAGTTTGATTGTAAGTTTATAACCAACGTTTTAAAATTTCGGCGTAATCTTTGAGACGGACCTAGGCTATGTACTTTGTATTAGGGTGCGAGGCGTTGTAGGTACTTTCGGGCGCGGGTAAATCGGGAAATCTAGCATGGGATTAAGCTTTTATATACTACAGATTTTGTCTTAAAATACATAAAGGGAGACAAACGATTTCAAGAATAAAAAAATCTTAACTTAAGAAAAATATATTAATAGTAAAAAACACAATGAATACATTCATTATTAAAATACTGCATCTATTACAATGAAACATCTTTTTTATTTTTTTCACACTCATTACATGTTATTTTCAGCGATGATGATAAAAACTTTTCACGAACACCTTTTTTCATTTATAAAAAGGAGTAAAATGTTGGGATTGTTGAAATAACACCCTCTATGTTTATACAGGGAGTTAATTAGTTTGATATTATAATAAAAAGGACGAGTGTAAAACCTTTGGAGTAGGTACTCGAATTTAAAAAAGCTGGGGTGTTTTTCTGTATTTAATTCGAACATTATCGCTGTGAAATGGTGCTTTTGTATTCGTGAAATACCGTGTTTTGGGTTAGAACGGTAAAGTAGAGTATTATTGAGATTGAGACGGTTTGTTATTTTGATTCTACATACATTCGATACATTGGTACTATAGAATCTGAGATTATTTACATGCACATTATTTATGTGTGTATGTTTCTGAAACAAAAGCTGAAAATGGTGACTAAAGTTTAGGTACTGTAGAATCATTTTAAAAGTCCTAATGCGTACAGCGACGAAAGAGTATATCGGAAACCAAGAAATAAACAAACAATAAACAACCAAAGACAAGATTGATTTCTTATAAACGTATGATTGACAGTTAATATCAGTATTAACGACTTTTACGTTACCTACCGAGAAAAATCGATGAACATCTATCAAAATTAGTGAGATAGTTTGACAGGATAAGGGGATCTTTTAGTTATGAAACTACGTAGACCTAGGCACTTAACTCAGTCTTATTTAGTTATGGAATTCAATGGAGGTGAATGAAGAATTGTTTAGACAACAAGCCTCTACACTGAAGTGGTTTCGAGCTTGAATTTGTTTCAAGGATATTAAGAGGCACCTTGATTTTTTTATAACAATATCTGTGTGTAGGTGCTAAGAGGATAATTTTGACACTTCAGTTTTTTGGGAAGTTTATTATGATTTTTTGTTAGGAACAATTATTTTGGAAAAGTAATTACTCATTTATGGATTAAGCCAAAAATTAATTCAGAAGTAGTTTTACTAGGTTTGTCTCGTACAAACGTACACGTAGGTAAATAATGTTAAAATTCTCATTTTTAACAAAGTTTTATTTTTATAACTGAATATACCAGAGGGTTGCACCCTGTTCACGATGTCAGTGGACAACCATTTTTATGTTCATTTTAATTACCAAGCTGTAATCAATGTTTTGAAAAATACGCACTCGTATCAAACTTTAACATCAAATAACCAAAAAATAAAGCTTAACTCCTACATAACACAACATACAACATATGTCCCTCGTTCATTAAGTTTATTGAGAACATCAAAACGTGAGTAATCTCCATCTTTGCACGCATTTCGGTAACACAATGGAAAAATATTTACTTTTACCTATACACAGGGAAGTTTCAAGTGCGAAGAGGGTAAATCTTTCGTCCGTAAAGGTTAGATTAATACAAAGAAAATAAAGAAAATAATCACCAAGTTGTTGATGACCCTTCTCCATAGGACTTTATTTGAGAACGAGGATTTACTCTTGACCTTTATAATCCGAAGTTATACCTTGGATTTGAAAATGTTTTTTTGTTTGGTTACCTCGTTTTTGTTTTGAGCAGTGGGTTTGACAGTTTCATGTATAGAAGAATGGAGGAATTTTTTTTTATATTGTATTCAAATCAACCTGTGTCTTCTAAAATCCTGTTTACTAACTTACTTTAAATTACATTATATTAACTTTAAATACAAGTCAAAGTCGAACTTAACTTCTACATTAATCTATTTTTAAAATAAAGCTTAGAACAGAATACACAATGATCGGAGGTAAGTATTCAATCAAACAAATGAGCAACAAATTCTTCAAAGAGAACACTAAAGTCGTAATAAATTCAACCGCAGTCGAAATATAAGTTGTCAGGGACACCATGAAATAATAAACAATGTCCACCTTTGATGAAAGAAAAAGGTTTTAATAGTATTTACAAAGTCGATATTTTCGTAATTAAAACTGACAATGACTAAATTTTTGGTGAAAACTTGAAAAATCTGCAGTATAATAAAGCCTATTTTTATTATCATTTTTTAAGGGCCGATTTTTCAGTGATCATTTAACTTTTATCTGAGGAATAACTATGGCGATTCGACATATTTTCTATACTGCCAAAATGTGAAACATATTCTTTAAATAAAAGTTATCCAGAGACTGAAAAATCTGCCCTCAGTAACATATTTGATCAATTTATAAATATTGCTCTTATAGAAGTATTATCATAAAAATAGAAGACCATCCACACCTATTATATTATTAAGACAGATAAGACCATTATATCAATAGGTACTTAAGTATATCAAACTACAACGTAAAAATTCTCAACACAGTCACCCTCAAAATTATCAAACCCATATACCATTATATACAACATGATCGTACCACGCCTACCATTAACTTACATAACATAAGTTGCGTGATTATTTGATCGTAATTAACCGCGTACAAACATTGTGTACTAGCCTTAACTTAACAACAATATGCTGCTTACTAACTTCGAAGTTTCATTTTCGTACCCTTTACAATTGATTTTTGTTGTTAATTGTCAAATTGGGAAACTGTTCTTCTAAAGATGAAACTTCGAAAAGGTTGTAAGCTAAACAAAATCGACTTCACAAGACTTATTAAAAGCAGTCATTTGAACATCTTTGGCAGTCGTTGCGGGTGGTCAGGAGCCAGTAAGTCTTACCTAGGGGTATCGGGTTTCCTAGGTAACTGGGTTGAGGAGGTTAGATAAGTCAGCTAACATAGTTGGGAATAGGTTAGGCGAATAATGATTTCATAAAATATTGAAAGAGAAAATATAAAACGTTTGAAATGGCTCTAGAAGACAGTGCGTCTCTGTTGGTTTTGCCACTGACATCTAGAACTATTTCAAAATTATTTTATCTTTTTCAGTATTTTGTGAAGCCAATTTTTATTTTATCTTCATGACTTTTAGGGTCATGTTAAAAGTTATATTTTATCCTTTTCAGTGTTCTGTGCCGTCGATTTTCTTTTATTTGTTAATAGCTTGTAGGTAACAGCTTTAAACTTGAAAGGATTACACATTCTTAATAAGAACTTTTGAGTACGTTATGCAGGAAAACTAGGCAAAGGAATATTTTCGTGAGTTCCTAGTGCTTGGAACTCAAACGCTGAACTCTTTTGTGTAAAACTTATAATTCGCGAGTATGTGTACTGCGAGCGTCATAGAAAACCTGACTTTTTAAAAAGTTTAAAATCTTATGGAAAGGAATCTTAGTCACGTTGCATCGTTCCAGTTTAGTTAAAACCTGCCTAAGACCGAGGTATATAAAAAGGTTTGCAATAAGTATCTTTACAGCAGCAAATTTTTTTTGATGTGAAGATATTTTTGGAAAGTTACAGTGGTTTCCAATCTTGAAAAAACCCCATATAGGAATGAAAAAACATGTAATCCTTTCAGATGAATGAACGAGCACCCATATGTAAGAATGAACAGGCACAATGAATGAATGTTTTTTTTTCTTACAATATCTTTGGCAATCTATGCATCCTATAAATAAAAAATATCCATTTTTGTATGTGTTAATGAAGGTATCTACTTACTTTATTTTAAAACTAAAAATTGATTCCGAAGAATTGAGAACCTTCTCCTTTTTGGAAAGTCCGTTAAAAAAAAGAAAGATGAAAAGTGAATTTTAAAACAGACATTTCATGAATTAAAATGGCCTTTGCAATTTTTAAATTTAACTGAACCAACTTGCAGTTACTTGCAGTACTCTTAGAAGTGAAACTGTGTCATGGGGCTTATTTTATAGTATGGAAAGTCAACATTCTAAAACAATATAAGTACAAAAATAAAGTTCAATTATCATTATAAAAAACTTAAGTGTCCATTTTGAAAGAAAACTATGCTCCCATCGCATCTGTAACAAAACTTTTTAAATGCAAGTCACTCGCTAGTGTAAACCTTTACTTAAATAGTTTATATTTAGCACTAATTGGTCTCCTGGATAATTACTATATTTCCAGTTACTTCTCCATTGAATTTGAGATGAGAAACTTGAAGTAAGAAGGAAAGTTTTGAAGTTTCAGAGTAGTTTTCCTAGCTCAGAGGACGTATGAATGAAACGAGATACATTCGTGACTCGTGAAATAGTTTTTGGAAATCATTATTGCTATATACATCCTTATTCACATGTTTCTTCAGTAAATATTTGTAGTTTTTTAACTAGTTTTTGTTGAGTTTATTATAATTTTATTCTTCACGTAAATGTGTATTTTATACTTACTGTTTTATTACGTATGCAAGCGCATGATTTTGCCAAAAACTTTTTTTCGTAACGTTTCTGACTTGTTAAAACTTCTCATAAAATAATGATTAGGTATTTACATGGCCTTCGCAAAAATTGTTCGTAAAATGCTTTTTTCCACCTTCTGATATTACTCTTGTTTTTATCATTTTACCTTAAAAATATACAGTTCTAATTCCATTTCTCATGGCGTCTGTATCAAAACACTCTGTCTTTCACCTGTTTATAAATCTTAGCTTCTTTGGACACTAAACTATATCTTACATCGTAACTTTATGTCGTGTCTAAATCATTTTTCACTCTGTGGACGCATCTGTATGTGAGAGAGCAAAGCAACATAAATCCATACTAAAAGTATTATAAAAGATATCTTGCTTGTCCAACATTTATAAACTTTTGTTCCCCGTTATTTTAAAATGCGTTTCACATTTGTTGTGAAGATTTTTGCAAATGTACCTACATAACAGGTATAAGTTGTTGTTGTTTTGTATTGTCCATTGTGTTCAATTTTGTGTCTACTCTATACACTATTGTATTTCAGTGAGTTTTTCCATTTTAAAATTATGTTCATTGCCCAAATGATGTAGGTAAGGAATTCTCATTATTTTGGACTAAACGTATATATTTTTATACACATGATTGGTTCTTTTTAATAATTTCTTAAATGTTTATCACGTATTTTAGTACACCAAAACATGACGTATCCACAAATACAACCACTTACAAGATACCTTTTCTAATCCATAATTTAAGCAGTAACATCCCAAAATCCGTCTCAGGGTCTCACAATATCTTCCCAGCATTACTAATAAGACAGACTCCTTGGGTCCATTCATTAGTGCAACAAGATTGCCTTAGTTTGACATTCATAGGACTCCGGTATTCAGCCACCTAGATGTAATTATTATATAACGTCTTGGAACGTCCAGGGGCTAAGAAAATACGTGGGAAGGTGCCTAGTGCTGACTTTAGTTTAAACTAAAATCCCACTGTAGAATGGCGAAATATTTTGTGCTTAAGTTCAATAAGAGTCCAGATTGCCAATGGATAAGACAATCATAAAATAAATAAGTTTCTAATTGTTATTAAAATAGGATCAATATAGATTGCTCCGTTGGTTTAGTTTGCAAGGATATCGAACTGGGCACCAGTTAGTATGTCATAGTAAATGTCAGGTAATTTAGTTAAGCCAGCTTCCGGATCACTAGAATGCCACTGAGTATCAATACTTGACGTGACCTACCTACATACAAACGAGGTATACTTCTCTAAGTAAAAAGCAATAAGACAAATGACGATCTAAACTGTGACAACGTATAAAAGTGCAAACAAGAACATGCAAAGCACTTGTTTCACACATACCATTCGAGGAATGATTTCACACGTTCCCCAATGACGTGACCATTCACAATCCCGTCCGTTTGGCCGAATTCCCGCCATTTCGCGATCTATCGTTGCATAATGGAGCTGTGTTCGCAAATATCCGGTTTTATCCGATTAGTTGGAAATGTCATTAAATAGGACTAATGGTACTAAACTGGTTGTAATGTTAATCATACTTATGTAAGCGACAATGATTAAGTTGAATGGTATTAATCTTAGACAGTTTAAATTAGATTCAACTAAACAAATGACACCAGCCATAAGTACTGAGGTTAATACAAATGTAAAAAAGTTCATTCGTATATTATATTCGTAACTGAGACATTGCGACATTTAAATTAGACAACATGTGTGTAAGCGTGGTGATTAATGCTCAATCCTTCTCCGTATGAGAGGAAGCCTGTGCCCAGCTGTGGGACGATAAAAAGGCTGTAACTTTAACTGTATCTTTGATGATTCTCTATACCTACTTACACTTTCAATAAAACATATACCTAAACATTACCTTTCAAATCAATTAAGAACCATAAAAACTTGATTAAGAACTGAAATTCATTTAAAAACTCTCATAATTAAGTTTATCCTAAAGAGACACGGTCATTGAACCTTAATTAAAAGTTATAAATCAATTATGTTAAAACATTGTAATACTTCCGTGTTACTTGGTAATCGAGTTTACATAGTAATTTACTTCATAAACGTGATTATATCCATTAAGCGACCGCTTCCAGACAATTAAACAAAAGTGTGTGTGTACGCACACAAGTAGGTACCTACGGATAATATTTAAAAGTGTGATATTATTTTCTTTAATAGTTTCTGTACGAAAATTTCACAGTTATTTGGATAAAAATGTATTTATTTAGGAATATTCATCTTTTTTATTATATTGATGGCAGCAAACAGTCAAATTTTGTTTGATTTTCAGTGCTAAATAGCCTATTTATTGAGGAAGGCAATAGGCTACTTTTTATCTTAGTGCGTGGACTAGTACCCATGGGACACGGATAAAAATAACAATACAAAGTATAAAGTGTGATCTCCTGGGAAGCCACGTACCTAAATAATTTATTATCAGAAAATTAACTAACCGAATTAAATTATTTTCTCTTGAATGTCACTAGAGATACAAATCTTCTTACTTTGGACCCTGTTTTATAATTAATTATCTATTTTTATTTACTTTTGAAAAGCATAAAGACCTGTAGCAGTATTGTTTAGTCGTTGTAGTACTCGCACACGGCAGAGTAAACAGTCGGCCGATTTTTTTTATTAAAGAAAATCTTGATTCCAATCAAACTTTTCAGTCGTCGTGCGTACTACCATAAATTTTCCTTCATACTTATTTATGAGCCCAAACAGTCAGCCGACTAAAAGTTTTCAGTGTGAGGCTACTTTAAGGGAACTTTACATCACCGAGTACGGTTCATTAGAACTAATCCGGCAGTATCCGAACCGTGTCCGATCGGTTGCGTCACGTAAGTTCACACGTGTTGCCGTCCGATACATTCCGGCATAGCATTCTAATCCGGTGACGACCTATTTAGGCTTGTAGCTGATCTGTTTCTGCGAAGTTTCGTGTTGATTTGTAGTGTTCAAGAATTTTGATTGTTTGATGATTCTTTGTTTAGCTGTTGACGTTTCTCATTCTGATTGAATCTCGTATTTTATTGGTTCATTAGGAAAATTAAGAGTGTTACAGCCAGTTTCTTCATCAAAAGTTAAAGCCAAAGTAAAAGTCAAAGTAATGTCTAAAGCAAAAGTAACGGTCAAATTCAATTTTTCTATTAGTTTTGCTGTCACTTTAGCCTTGAAAAAACGAATTTGACCGTTACTTTTACTTTAGACATTACTTTAACTTTAACTTTTGATGAAGAAACTGGCCGTAAGAGTGTTAAATTAGGGGTATAAGGGTAAACCAACGTCGTTTTGGACCATTTGCCAACTTCACCTGTCGGTAGTTCGTCTGTTAGAAAGTGGATTAGGCTCTGTTTACCAATTGGCTACCATGGGATTTCTTAGAAGCCCGGAGAGTATAACATCTTTGTTAGAACATATTATGGGTTCTGTTATTGTTTTACTCAATTATTAAACTTTCTTCAAGTATATCTCTATATTACACTACACCTTAACGTTCTAAAGAAACATAGTTTATACTTAAAGTCCCAATTTCCAAGAAGACTCGAATACCCGGAGCTAACTCGGCAAGTAAACGTTAAAACAAACGCTATAAGGCAAACGAGGGTTCGTATGCAAACCGACTGCCAAAGCAAAGACTGCGGTTAAACTCCGGTCAGCCGTGAACTTGGGTTGGTGTATCGAACGTGGGATTTTTCTTTCAGTTTTTGAGTTGAAATTGAGTGATTGTGTTGGTGGTCTGTTTTGATGTGCTGTTACAATGGGTTGCGTTGCATTGCGTTGATACGAGGTCAAAGGAGATGGCATGGTATTGGTAGTAAAAACGTCAAATTGATAGTAATAGAATGTGTATCAACGGGTTCATTTAGACGATTGATAGTGTCAAAGTAAGTGCCCTGAAATTAATAGAGTACAGATACAGAAGAAATGTTCATAGACAAGACGAAGTAAGCAAAGATTTTATAGCATAACTATTCTGCTTCTTTTGCAAAAACTGACATCCCTTTCACGTGTAATAAATTTTAGCCCCTTCACTGGTCGATTCTGAGGTGCCGTGTCTGACTGATGGCATGAACGCCTGGAAAGTGGCTTGCCCAAACACAGCCTTCCCTGACAACCCGGCTTCCCAGAGTCAGTGGGACGAGCCGCTCTGCAGATTGACGAGAAATAAACTAATTGAAACATCTGTCAATACTGCTGAGCGTGCCCGCCTACTGGCTGGGAGAGTGGGAGTCAGGGTTATGGCTTCACGCACTGCCGTCACCCAGCGTTGGGACCATGCTGGGTGACACAACATTCCGGCTCGCTACATGCCTACGCCTCGGCGCTCCCACTGCGGCTCCGCATCGCTGTCAGTGCGGCGAATCTGTGGACCGCCTTGGGCACCATGGTCTTTCCTGTAGCAAAAGTGCTGGTCGCATGGCACGACACGCCAGCATAAATAACATTATCCGTCGTGCTCTTGTCACCGCCGGAGTGCCAGCCATTTTAGAACCCAGAGGCTTGGCACGCGACGATGGCAAGAGACCAGACGGGATGTCTATAATGCCTTGGAAGATGGGAAGGTCTTTGGTGTGGGACGCAACCTGCGTCGACACCCTTGCACCTTCCCACCTTCCCAGTACGGCGAGCTGTGTCGGTGCAGTTGCTGCAGCTGCGGAAAACCTCAAACGGCACAAATATGTAAACCTCACCGGCAATTGCATTTTTGAGCCGTTTGGGGTTGAAACCTTGGGACCATGGGGCCCAAGTGCCCACAGACTCTTTCGAGAAATCAGTAAGCGATTAGTGGAGTCCACTCGTGACCAAAGGGCTGGCCTATACTTCGGTCAAAGGATATGCATTGCCATCCAGCGTGGCAATGCAGCCAGCCTTTTGGGCACGATCCCAGCTGACAGCGATGCGGATGAATATTTCGATACTTAGTTTTAATATTTCCCTATCATAAGATCATTTGTAAAACGATCAATAGTTCAATCGTGTAATATTGAATAGAGCAGTAATGTGTATTACTTGGCTAAAAACTCAAAGTAAACATTTTACTTCATAACCTGACCTATTTCATTACTAAACAAATACATAATCGATACAAATCTAATCGGTATTAGGTACAGCAACAAAACATAACTTGTAACTATTCAATTATTGGTTCGAATAGAAAAGCATTTGTGTTTGAATCCATTGACAGTTTTTTTGTTATCGTCCTTCGGCGATTCGAGGAATATGTGTCAGTGATGTCATGTTGTAACGTAGTGTAGGTTAGGTATGTTCGAGAAGACTGTTGAATATACATATACTTTTTAGACTTTATATTGGAAAATTAATTAAAAGTGAGAGTTAGGTATACGTGGACATTGGTCAGCAATTGAAACTTATTTCTGGCTTTGATTTAATCTGTTTAGGCCTAGAATTAAGGCTATGTAAAAGACTGCAGCTATGTCATCTAAATGTGAACAGCATTACTGATTTTCTGAGGTTTTTATAGACATTAAAGGACGTGCAAAACTTTACTAATTAATCAGGCATATACCTTTTCGAATCAAAAGGTAATTCTCTAAGTGAATCTGGATTTGATGTAAAAGTTTTAAGGGTCTACAGTAATAATATGGATGGCAATCTTCGTACAAAGCTAGTCACATGGGGAGGGACAAAATAAATGATGTTGTAAAACAATGCTTAGTTTGTTAGTTCTTACTTCTACTTTTTTTGAAGATTGAGGTCTTTATATAACAATCTCTTCAGCTTTTCCCGTTAGTGGATTTTTCATGCCGCAAAGCACGCGATGTAACACGTGAAGGAAAACGCAACGTATACCCGTTACAAGTACCTACTCTAGTGTGAAAGCGCTCTAAGACAGTTTTTAAGTTTAGATTGACAGATTGAAATGTGGGTAAGGAACTTTGATCACTTTCTACCTCTATACACATATTTGAGTAAAGTGTATTATTAAGTACTGAGATGTAAATAATGAGGATTGAGGACTTATATGCTTGTCATTTGTTCTCAGGTGGGTGTTCCGCCTTTGGACACTCATGCTTCGGAGGCCACGGCAAGAGGTCGGGTGACACTGCAGCATTGGATGTGAGTAACTCTTCATACCCGTATTGAATATCTATTTTCCACTGTTAGATGCAGGTATCCTCTAGACAGTTTACAGAAAGATCAGCTATATTGGCAATGGTTTATTCTGGTAACAGCAACATACATAGATCAAGCAGATTGAAGGAACGTAAAGCAAATGTAATTGTCCGGTGTACCAGGTCTCCGGCTGTTATGAGTCCAACTAGAAACTTTCGTGGGATTCACGATCACCTTCAAAATATACTGTCAATCAACCATCGAACCAACTATCGGCTGACAGTTTAGTATACAAGTTGCTTAAATCAAAACGGTAAATAGCACCATGACAATAAATCTATAGTAGAACCTATTGTTTGTTCAAAAATCGCGGGACAGCGTCCGACTTGTTGCTCGTACAAGTAATAACAGTATAATGCATTGTTATGGTCAGCGCCGTGCGTAACCACATGACATTACTAGCTTGGTGGCAGATGCTGCGGGCTATTTAGCCCATATTGTTGGGGGATGCAATGAAAATATACTTTTGTGGTTAACATAATAAGATCGGTTATTTATTGACTTTGATTTTAAATAGTTGAAAAAGGATTAGTGTAAGAGTTATTTGTTAATACAAGTTTTTGTGTTGCACACTTTTCCATCAATTTCTTTCAGATAAAACCATACAAAGTCCTTCAAAATAAAATATTTTCAAAAGTACCCTTTACTTCAATTTATAAATCGCATGTAGGCATTTTCAATTATATTGACAATTATTGTAAAAGCCGCCACACCTTAAAATTTATCACAAATTAAATTAAATTGAAAGCAAAATCCAGAAACACGTTTCGTTCGACGTACGGTTTTTAAATGAAATCCTGAAGAGGGAAATTGTAACGTCATTTCAGAGAGTCCCCCTTGAAGCAGAGACAGATTTTAAAAGCTTAATTGCACTGCGATTATCCTTTCGAAAAGATAATTTGTGCGTGTTGTAAGAGTACTTTTTCAAAACAGCTTTATAATAGTACGTATACCTAGCAAAAAATATCCAGAAACCAAAATTTTCGCGATTTTTTAGTATTTTTAATTTTCTGCTATTTGAAAAAGTTTAAGGTAGTAAATATAAATCTTTTGGCGAGAAATTGAATAATTTATTATTTATTTAATATTTTTATGCAATATTAAATGATTAATAATTAAGGCTTAGTGGACATTTCGAACAAAGTTTAATATTTGTCCTCAACCTACGAAATGTTATGCTATCACAAAATGATACGATAATATAATAAAATAAATATAAAACATACATACCCATTCATATGTTATGTTAAACGAAGTTCAAGTGGAAAAACTTTATGAGGAAGAGTGAAGGGCTCTCCTTTTCCTAAATCTACAATATTGTTATAGTTTCCATATATTATAATGGAATATAAACATTGGCTTCTAATGTTTTGCCATGATAGTGGGTGATACTTGAACTTTATGCAATTTTGCTTAGCATCTGTAGGAAGGCTCTTTAAAATGAAGAAATGACTGATTGGTTTTCACAAATACTTTTTAAACTGCCGACAATTTTTGAGACTGACTTATAACTATACTGATCTGAAATATAAACGGTGTTATCTGCGTTTTAAATTAGCTATCTGGCCTAATATCACATTGACCCACTGACTTTTTCAAAAGTCAAAAATGATATAAATACATCGTTACAGATCTAATTTGCAATTTAATGTCTACTGAACACAAAAAGTTTTTAAGCGTAGGTAACCAGCAAAGTATTGAAGCGTGGGCTACCAAAATTATAACAATTATTTAAAAAAGGTCAATTACACATTCACAGTTCGTTAAAGCCGTAACCTTTAGTGTTAAATGATGGTTCCATTACGATTACGACCACAAATTAAAATCTCCGTGCCATCGCGTGCCAACGTTGGTGTAAAACGTTTGATGATCACCACATGGGTAACCACTAATGACCGCATACGCCGAATACTCGATAGTGATGGCCGAATACTGGGTTTAAGGCCGAGGCCGAATACCGAGCTGTTTATTGAGATTTTTGGTTTTTATGTCTGTAGTTCCGCTACATGTTTTCTTGCGACTTTGAGGCAAAAGCTCTTTGAAACAGAAGAATAAGTTGAAAATAACATTACATTTATTGGCATTTCAAATTATGTCTGACAGATTGATGACAGAATTGCCAAAAATCTTGGTGGTATTTACCCTAGATCTACACTTGCTAAAGATATATTTTCGGCCTCGTATGAATAATATTCGCCGAGTCACATCACTAGTGCTAGTGGCTACTTCGTTAGCCGGACCTTCTAACCTCTATATTTCCTAATTACTAACTCGCGTTGCTTTTAGCAAAACTTTTGTAATTGAGGCATGCCCGTCAAGGGGCTCTTAGGCAAAACATGACTACTATTAGCCACTTTAATTTCTGAAATTGTTTTACGTCAAACTTTGTTCTCTTTCCTTATTTAACAGACATGACATGTGACATTTAAGTTCGAGTTACTTTTTGGTATTAAATTATTTTCGAGCAAGAATTTTAAGTGCTCTTTTTGTGCGTAATCTGGTACACAATGTTTCAAAGCATACACATGGAACAACAGATATATACCAAGCAAATATGAAGACATATTGCAAATTATAATTTTAAATTAAATAGTTTGGCTTCTTACCTGCCAATAAAGCGATTAACACTCGTACTGATTTCTTAAAGAATTCCATTCTCTTAACAAATGCTGATACGCCTGCATTCACCCAGTTCCTGAATAAATTAAAACGTTGCACCGTTACAGTTCAAATTCTGATGTAACATAAAGGCACTGGGCTTCCTTGTTATTGTCTGACAAATCGGCAAAGGTCCGAGCGAAGTGAACGAAGTGGGCGCAGTGATCCATACTTCACGAATTAGTCGCTCAAAAGTCGAAAATTGCCTAAACTGGATTTCGCGTGACGCTGTCGATATTTAGGGGTACCTCTTTAGGAATAGGACGGTTATTCGAGCATGATACGGCTACGCAACCAGTTTTGAAGTAGCTCTAAAATCTCTTTGTACCAATTAGTCATGCTAGTAGGTACTGTTGGCTAAAATAATATACATTGACAAATGCGTCTTGCATTCGGTAAGTTGGTCGTACTTACCTTCATCATACCTGCCTTTTACATTGTAAACATCTATTGAAACTGATTCCAGCTTTCATGTTTCCTAGTCCGCTGATAATAGCGAGATTCCTCTTTTTTGATTTTTAAAATGTGTCAGTGCCTACATTGTATTTTAGGATTGGAAGATTTTATTTTAAGACTTAACAAAAATCGACAATAAAAACGACATTTGAGAATACCACTTACCTAACGTGCTTTCAAAGGCACTACCGGCTGGTTTCCACATCCAAAATAAGGTTTCTCTACCCAGCAGTTATCAAATCAAGACCTGATGGCGCGCCACCAACTGGGCCAGGAGGAGACCCCCCCGCATCCCGTGTACCCCCACTCGGGGTATAACGTGCTCCCCTCCGGTGATGACATCATACCCATCCGGGATGGAGGTGAGGACAGTACGTAGAGATGTACTTATGTAGATGTAGTGGTGTTGGGGAGGTTTTGTGTTGTTTTTAGTTTATGGTGATGAACAAAACATGTTCATGGATGACGAAATCATGGATGGTTTCAGTGTGCACGTAAAGTTACGTTGAGATTGTTAAGGTTAAAGTGGATGTTTTAAACTTTTTATCCAAAAAGCTTAAATCATCAGCATCAGCCTACTTCCGTCTGGTTCTTTACGTAGATCTTCTCTAAAGAACCCTGACTTTGCTGATAATGGACCCATTTATAGCTGCTATCTAGAAGTTTCAACTTTAAATGTCTGCGGGTCATCATAATTCTTTTGCCTTTATCCCAATTTCATTTGGAAAGCATGTCTTCTTTTTCCACATTTTGCCGTTTAACGTCATCTCATAAGTTGTGACAAATCTTCTAAACCTGTAACTAATCATGTCCACATCTGCAGGTGTATATGATCGCGACGACGGTGCTGCCGCTCGAGAGGTCATGAAGATGAAACTTCGGAACATCTTCAAACATTGGGTGAGAATTATTTAATACTTGTATACGTCTTTAGTTCTGAAGAGTTTAGAGGTAGCTTAAATTGTATTTAAATTTGAAAAACTCTTTAAATGATATAGGTAGCCTAATTCATAAGAATCGCCGTCACGGCAAGATGTACCACGTGCTGAATAAAAATACTGAAAATCAGCGTGTTTTGTTCGTCAAAAATGTCATTAGAAAGCACCCAAACGCCCGTAAATTAGAAAGGAACTGCTTAAACAATGAGGTACATAGGTAGGTAAATATGAGGTACATACATGAAATTAATATGATTATAGGTACATTAACTTAGGGTATATCTTAAAAGCAATGTATAACAGTAGAGTCGTGATGATTGGCCGAATATAACAAGGGAAACCTCGACATTCACTTGTTAAATTATGTACCTAATGAATCTTCCACCGGTCCATACAGAGTGCATCGTCGACTAAAAACTTAAGTTGTTTGTTTAAGTCGAGTTAAGTTATACTAAGTTAGACTCACACTTGGGAAATGTAGTGTGGGAGTTATGTCTTGTATGTTTGGCGTTGATTTATTATAAAACTAAGTTGTATTCTCTTGGCTAATCATTTAAATGTTAAAGTTAGTGACCATATTGTTGGATTTGTATAGATATTAGTTATTACATGATTTAGATTCATAAGTTTGCTAGCTCTCATATTATATTCCTATATTACTATAGATGTGTAGATTAAAATCAAAATTTTGCAATAATATAATTAATTAATGACATAAGTAGGTATTTTTTTTTCTGGGATTACAAACATGGTATAGTTATCGGCACGAAACTTGAGCTCTGACCTTCACCTGCGCAGAAGTAATTTATTGGGTCCCTTTTATGGTATGAAGTGAGGCGCCTTGGCGGGCTAAAGCGGTGATTGGCCCGCAGTGCATCGCGTCATAGCCGTCACTCGGGATTGGTTCTTTACTAATAAATCACTTCTGCGCAGATGTAAGTCAGAGCTCAAGATTCGTGCCGATAACTATATTATGTGTGTAACCGTTCCAAGACAACCCTAGGCTGTAAAAATTTTCGTTTTTCCTAACATATATAAATACCGCAGGCTTCCCCCGAAGGGGAAGAGGTTGCGCCCCGCCGTCCGCGCAACCCTGTAGAGCTCGTCACCTTACTGGACGCTCTTCCACCTTAGAGGACCATGCATTAACTTTACTTTTAGTCCCGCCTGATAAAAACTAGGGACAGGGGTAGACGGGACGTCAGCAAATCAAATCAAACTTAACATGCAGGGTACAAATTGAATTACAGATACTAGTAGAGAGTGAGAGGAGTAGCAACCCTACCTAACATAAAATATACATAACGCTTGCGTACAACAATGTATGTTTCAATCTACACTTTAAAACTACAATCCCCGATTAGTGACATGGGCTACCACAGGGCAGTTGGCATGTCGTACGTGTGCCGCCAGGACTAACACAGAAGATTCTAGCGGTCACGTTCCCTATGTTCTAAATGTCTTACCCAATCCTAAGGCAGGGTACTGCGAAGTACAACTGCCATTGGGCAAGACAGTCTCCAGCCATGCTGGGCGCGTGCTCATATTAAGCCCCATCGCGAGCCTATTCACCCTTTACTGGTATATACAAATCTAACGCAAGCGCAGTGTCTCGTCGGTCGGTGGCAACTTTCCTTAGAAGCGCTATTGGTATACACCGAAGTGGTATTTCGTCACTTCCTCTTCCTTTAATCTGCCCCGTTCTTGACAGGCATCGGCAAATCCCCAAACCTAGCCTGTCCAGTATGCGTGTCTTGCCATCTACCACCTTAATATCCAATATGGGCCCTAAGGTATGGTGGCAGCTGACGCGACACGATCTCTAGCATCCCTCGGGACGGGTCTATCGTTCAGTTTTAGGTTGGTTGGTGAAGCCTACCCCCGCTCCCTGGAAGAGTGCGTACAACAAATGCAAGACAAGGCCAGCTGCCGGTTTGTCAGTCCATGAGAAGTAGCTTTAACTAGCGTTTGGTTCATTTGAATCCCGGTACAAGATAAAGTATAGTTATCAATAGCACATGGCATACGGCTAGTGCCGTATAGTAAATGTGTATATTCCGATCTGTCAATGCGGTTCTGCCTTCTAAATGTGTATTCGATATGATAGTAGTCATGCTCTAGTCCACGGCAATGTTGTGGGTGTGTAGGTGTATTATTAATGCAAGTGTAGTAGAAGGCCTTCTCCGCCTCCCTATAACCAAACGCATGTCAGAGGTACCACAATGTAGTCAAGAGAGAATATGCCAGACAGATACATATATTTAGAAGCGCAATACATAAATCAAAGCTCAGTATTCTTACGCTAACGCCAGTGCACAGTATCATTACGCTTATTGCCAAGTCTCGTTTTACGCTTTGCTATAATCAAGTTCAAATATCAAAGTAATTAGAAATAACAGCCTTGGGATGCCGGTCACGGTCTTTGGTATACCTGGAGCCAAAGTAATAATAGGGATCACTCACCAGATATCTGCTTATAGTAAATTGTATTCGTCTTACTCACCGGACCATCACCAAACACGATACTCACACATTCTTCCTGCATCACTTACTTGATAGAAACTATTATATCGCGGCTATATCTTAACAAATCTAACCGAAACTATCAATATCCCGGTGATCTTCAATATAGACTCCCTAATAGACTCGACTATAGTATTTGGTTACTAGTACTCTTCGTGACCCAGCTCCGACTGTCCCCATTTCAGTTCCCTCAAAACCCTTGTGGCCTGCTATCCCTTCCTACATCCTCGCAAGTCCCACCTTCGGCGCTGACTCCACCCTGTTCTTAAGGTCCTGTTTCACGTATTCGTTTATTTGTTATGAGATAGATTTATTAGTCTTTTTGTACACATTCTCAATTGTTCTAAGTATCGTTGTCGGGGTCCATTTGGGATTTGGCACATGTGCACTTCTATTCAATACTGAGTCCTTTGTCTCAAGGTCCTAATTGCCCTAACGGTTGGAATTGGCTTGTAAGTTCTGCTTAGCACATGTTTGATTGCTTTGCTGTGAGAAACTTTCAGACCCTTAAAATATTTTGTTAAGTTTTTATTGCACTCCATGGCAGCCGGCAAATATCCCTACCCATAAAATAGAAAGTTAATGTGTTCTTAAGAGGCCCGTCATCGTGGCGTCTTGTAAAATAAATTAATATTATTTGATAATATTTAGGGCTAGGTGACGACAGTCACATTCCCCCCTCTGAAAATCAGACGCGTGACGCAGTACAGCGTATGAGATTTCACAATAGGCCGGAGAGCTCCTAGCATCAGTCAGTTAAAACATAAGGCTTGTCTAACGGAATATTTCCACCAATAAGATTTGTACTAGATGAAACAACGTTTTGATGAAATCACTCTGGTTTCGGTCTAGTAGAAGAATCTGCGCATGCTTATAAGTTGAATATACATACCAGAGTTTCTTCTACTAGAGCTTTTCATTATGGCACCGCGTTACCTTCCCTTATCAACTCAGCCTACTACAGCTGCTGAACTTAGGCCTCTCCGTTGCGTCGTGATAATTATTGCAGCATTTTTATCCTGGAATAGTTCGCACATGTACTAATTAGAAGTTGATTCTAATTGGAAGTTAATCCAATGATAGTTGTATAATTTATTTATAAGAATGTAAAAATTCGTCCCAACTGATTTTACCCCCCTCCGATTCTAAGAGGATAGAGCCGGTTGTAATACAACTAATAAGGCAGAACATTGAACAAACATTAATTCAGTTCCCTTTTTTTTAACCGATTTAAATGGAAATGCCAATATAAGTCTGTCATTAAAGGATACACTGTGCATTCCACACAGCCGTGATAGCTCATGTCCACATTGATTCAATCATCACGAGCTGGAATATGATTAAGCACTATCGATTAACTTAAATAATTTGGCAACTTAGCTTCGCAACCGCATCCACACTAGGGCTGCTAGTACGTAGGTACATCAGCCGACGAACGCGCACGACGATTTTGATGAAACTTTGAACCCAAGCGACGCAGATTTATGCCGAAACTACATATGTAGTCTCGTA